>NC_141700.1:234516839-235803721 GCF_964263255.1 Lissotriton vulgaris | reverse complement strand
GTCTGCTGAGGAAGACATAACAGCCACTACTAAAGACATACAATTTTCCGCAATTCGTTTGCATCCACCCACAGGCTGTATCCAGTTTCATTATTACGAATACTGGATTGAATCTGGTTGAGCATCGTTGCTCAAAATAATTTAAGGAGCGTTATGCAAATCTTCTAGAAAATTCTACTGAAGGTAGCATCGTGTGAGCAATCCAACAATAATTTACTTAGGGTTTTCGGTCGAATTTAAGGTCTATAACCTTTTTTTCTTTTTCTCCAAAATCGCCGCTCGGCTCTTCTTGCCTTCGGCTCCCCCAATCCATCCATCCACCCCCCACTCCATCCATCCATCCCTCCCCACTCCATCCATCCTCTCCAGCCTTCCCACTCCATCCATCCCACTCCATCCATCCATCCATCCATCCACCTCCCCACTCCATCCATCCATCCCCCCACTCCATCCATCCCCCCTCTCCATCCATCCATCCATCCCACCACTCCATCCATCCATCCCCCCACTCAATCCATCCATCCATCCATCCCACTCCATCCATCCACCCCCACTCCATCCATCCATCCACCCCCCCACTTCATCCATCCACCCATCCCCCACTTCATCCATCCATCCACCCCCCCACACCATCCATCCATCCATCCCCCACTCCATCCATCCATCCCATCCCATCCCCCCACTCCATCCATCCACCCCACTCCATCCATCCACCCCACTCCATCCATCCATCCATCCCCCACTCCATCCATCCACCCCAATCCATCCATCCATCCCCCCCACTCCATCCATTCATTTATCCCCAGCACTCCATCCATCCATCCATCCCCCCACTCCATCCATCCATCCCACTCCATCCATCCCCCCACTCCATCCATCCCCCCACTCCATCCATCCATCCCCCCACTCCATCCATCCCCCCACTCCATCCATCCACCCATCCCCCACTCCATCCATCCATCCACCCCCCCCACACCATCCATCTATCCACCCCCCACTCCATCCATCCATCCATCCCCCCACTCCATCCATCCACCCCACTCCATCCATCCACCCCACTCCATCCATCCATCCATCCCCCACTCCATCCATCCACCCCACTCCATCCATCCATCCATCCCCCACTCCATCCATCCATCCATCCCCCCACTCCATCCATTCATTTATCCCCAGCACTCCATCCATCCATCCATCCCCCCACTCCATCCATCCATCCCACTCCATCCATCCCCCCACTCCATCCATCCCCCCACTCCATCCATCCCTCCCCCCACTCCATCCATCCATCCCCCCACTCCATCCATCCATCCCCCCACTCCATCCATCCATCCCCCCACTCCATCCCCCCACTCCATCCCCCCACTCCATCCATCCATCCCCCACTCCATCCATCCCCCCACTCCATCCATCCCCCCCACTCCATCCATCCCCCACTCCATCCACCCCCACTCCATCCATCCCCCCACTCCATCCAGCCCCCACACCATCCATCCATCCCACTCCATCCATCCATCCCACTCCATCCATCCATCCCCCCACTCATCCATCCATCCCACTCCATCCATCCGTCCCACTCCATCCATCCACCCCCCCACTCCATCCATCCACCCATCCCACTCCATCCATCCATCCCACACCATCCATCCATCCATCGCCCCACTCCATCCATCGCCCTACTCCATCCATTAATCCCCCTACTCCATCCATCCATCCATCCCACTCCATCCATCCATCCAACTCCATCCATCCATCCCCCCACTCCACCCATCCATCCACTCCATCCATGTGTCCCCCACTCCATCCATTCCCCGACTACATCCATCCCTCCCCCGCCCCACACTCCATCCCTCCCCCGCCCCACACTCCATCCCTCCCCCGCCCCACACTCCATCCCTCCCCCGCCCCACACTCCATCCCTCCCCCGGCCCACACTCCATCCCTCCCCCGCCCCACACTCCATCCCTCCCCCGCCCCACACTCCATCCCTCCCCCGCCCCACACTCCATCCCTCCCCCG
Source organism: Lissotriton vulgaris (assembly GCF_964263255.1). Taxonomy (NCBI): domain Eukaryota; kingdom Metazoa; phylum Chordata; class Amphibia; order Caudata; family Salamandridae; genus Lissotriton; species Lissotriton vulgaris. The sequence continues at coordinate 235,801,705 of NC_141700.1, read as the reverse complement.
CCCCACACTCCATCCCTCCCCCGCCCCACACTCCATCCCTCCCCCAGCCCACACTCCCTCCCTCCCCCAGCCCACACTCCATCTCTTCCCCGGCCCACACTCCATCCCTCGCCCACACTCCATCCCACACCCTCTTGCCCTGCCTCTATCTCTCACCCTGCCTCTATCTCACACCCCTCACCCTCACCCCCCCACACCCTCATACCCCCACACCCTCACTCGCACCCCCACACTCGCATAGCATAACAAAGGATACAATAGCATAACAAAACACAGCATAGCATAGCATAACAAAAAAAAGCATAGGATAGCAAAACATAGCATAGCATATCCAAACAAAGCATAGGATAGCAAAAGAAAAAACATAGCATAACAAAACAAAATATAGCATAACAAAACAGCATAGCATAACAAAACATAGCATAACAAAACAAAGCATAGCATAACATAACAAAGCATAGCATAACATAACAAAGCATAGCATAACATAACAAAGCATATCAAAACAAAACATAGCATAGTATAACAAAACAGCATAACAGAACAAAACATAGCATAACATAACAAAAAAGAACATAACATAAAACAAAGCATAGCATAACAAACATGGCATAACAAAACAGCAAAACACAAAACAAAGCATACATAACAAAACATGGCATAGCATAACAAAACACAACACAACATAGCATACATAACAAAACAACATAGTAAAACATAGCATCGCATAACAAAACACAACAAAGCATAACACAACATAGCATAAAAAAGCATAGCATAACAAAACATAGCATAACAGAACATAGCATAGCAAAACAAAGCATGGCAAAATAAAGCATGGCAAAATAAAGCATAGCATAATAAAACACAACAAAACATAGCATAACAAAACATAGCATAGCATAACAAAGCATAGCATAGCAAAAGACAGCAAAACATAGCATAGCATAATAAAACAAAACTTAGCTTAGCATAACAAAACAAAGCATAGGATAGCAAAACTAAACATAGCATAGCATAACAAAAGAAAGCATAGGATAGCAAAACGAAACATAGCATAGCATAACAAAACAGCATAGCAAAACACAACATCACATAGCATAACAAAACATAGTATAGCATTACAAAACATAGCATAGCATAACAAGTCAAAGCATAGGATAGCAAAACAAAACATAGGATAGCAAAACAAAACATAGCATAGCAAACATCATCACTCCGCACCACCACAGCATCACTCAGGGGCACCACAACATCACTATGCGCTACCACAGCATCACTGAAAGCCACAGCATCACTTGTTCGCCATCACAACATCACTCAGCGCCACCACGGCATCAGTCTGTGCAACCATTCAACAACACCTGGTTAAAATATGTTCTCTCAATGTTTCAAGCTTTATTACAAATGTAACAAAAAGATGTTAATATTTCACTTCTGTTCTTGGATTTTCGTCACAATAAAATACACTGAACATAATCTTGACAAAAGTTATTTACAATAACTTTAAAGTATTAATTATTGATAAAAAATTAAAAAACAATGTTATTTGTAATATCAATACATGTAAGTCACGTAAATACAACACATATTGCATTACAAATGCTATAGGTGTCACATTTGCGAAAGTTATAACTATTGCCATTGTAAATGACAAAGCTATTAATTTTGTTACTTTCAAAAACAAAACATGAATAAAAAAATTTAATTTACAATACCAATAGCTCAAACTTTCCTAATGCGAGACCTATTGCATTGCAAATGCTTGTTTAGTTTGAATCTAATGCCTCCTCCTTTTACCTGCGCGTTATTCTACAGGCCACATGCCCAACTTCCCGCAATTATTTGGTAATCTGATTGCTGAGTTGGTGATTAACCATGCTAGAATCCTGATCATTGGCGATTTCAACTACTGGCCACATGACCCGCGTGAAAGCCCTTGGTCGGCAGACTTTTCTGACTTGCTGCAAGGAATGAACTTCTCCCAACACATTCAAGTAGCCACCCACTTAAAAGGACATATCCTGGCTCAGGCCTAGACTTCCAATCTCGATATTATTGACCTACAAATCACTCCCTGCACATGGTCTGATCACCACTTTATTTCTTTTTCCATCCCCTATACCCCAGCCACTAAAGCTCCTCCACCAGATTACTTCATGGTCAGGAACTGGAGCCGGCTAGACATCACAACTCTCTGCACCTTTTTAGCCACCTCCATGCCTTGTACCTCTCAGCCCATGGGCCACCCGGCTTTGCCGCACTTTCTGGCAGAAAACCTCAATGCCTGGTTGGGTTTGGCGAGAGATAGCCTGGCTCCCCTGAAAAAGCTTAAAAACAAGAGGCCCCATGACGCTCAGCGTTGGTTCACCAACGACCTCAAGGATAAGAAACTTGCCTTGCGCCAAACTGAGCGCAAGTAGAGACAGGATTAGTGCCCCATTAAAAAAAATCCATCTTTACATCAGCCCTTAAAGATGATAAAAGTGCCATTCTTACAGCCAAATCTGATTATTTCTCCATGAAAATCCTGTATTCCACTAACAAAGCTAAAGACATCTTCTCCATCGTGGATGAACTCGTGAAACCTGACTGTGTCACTGTTAAACCCTCCCCATCACAAACCCTCTGTGATTCTCCCAATACCTACTTCTTTGACAAAATTATCAATATCAAAACTTGTATCCCCAAGGCCACCTCACCCCGATCCTGGCTACGCTTATCGTAATCCTCTTCACTTTGACCTTTTACCTCCAATTACTTAGGAGGTCTTCTTTTCCCTCCTTAAAAACGTTCGCTCAGGCCCTCCGAGGGACAGCAGCCCTCCTCACATATCCCAGGAGGTATTTCTCCACATTCCCAAACCTCCCCTATCACTCCTCAACAACTCTCTCACCACGGGCATTGTCCCCAACCTCTTCAAGACAGCGACAGTTGCACCTATCCTCAAAAAATCAGGTGCTGATCGCTGTTACCCTTCCTGGGTAAAATCTTGGAGGCTTATGCTTCCAACTATCTGAGCACATTTGTGGAACACTCCCATTATTTAGACCCTCACCAAGCAGGCTTCAAACCCGAACACTCCACCGAGTCTATTGCTCTGGCCGTCCACGATGAACTCAGAAAGGGGGCTGACCAGAACATTACGCAGGCACTTGTGCTCCTGGATTTGTCGGCGGCCTTTAACACAGTCGACCACAATTTGCTGGTTGACCGGCTCGAGAGCACCGGCATCCGAGGCCTTCCGTTAGGATGGATCACCTCCTTTCTTTTTTTTTTTTTTTTAATTTTTGGAAGACCTTTATTGATAGAAAAAGGCAAGTACAGTTCAACAAGGAGCCCGGGGGCTCACACATACAATACGTTACAGAATAATAGTAGCTTCAGAGGAGATGTTGCAGAAGGACTGAGGTCTAATTTTAGAAGTTTTTCCTGTAGGATAGACATGAGCAGGATATCATAGTACAACAAGGCAATACTGGTGGCGGACAATCAGGATAGACAAGCATATAACGAAGGAAACCACCAGAGTCGCTGCGCAGCACCCAGAAGGGAAGTGTATAAACCCAAGGAAGAAAAAGGAAAAAGAATAGAGGGCCCATAGAACAAAAAAAGAAAAAAGGAAACCCCCCCCCCCCGTGTACCCCCCACCCTGCACCCCTGCAGCTGGCTACGGCCCATCCCCCCCTAGCAGTGTGCCTGTCGCCCAAGAAAAGGAGTCCCGAAATATAGAGAGTAAGGAAAGGATACGATCCTAAAGCTCTCATAAAATAAAGAAAGGTGGGGAGGAGCCCACTATCCGTCCCCCGGCTCCGCTGTCTCATACAAAGAATATTAAAACAAAGCCTGACGCCCAATAGCAATATCACGCCCGATACACGGGGAAAGCTGGAAGCACAACAGCAGCGCACAATGAACGCAAGGCAGCAACACCCAAATAAGACACCCAGGGCAGTCACAAAGAAACCCCACTGCATGAACAATAGCGTGTGTCCCCGATATAGTTCACTAGCACCATCCATGCGTATCCCGATTACCCCAAGAAAACAATCCCCCCGGCTGCCCCACCCGCATGAGCGGTACAAAGAACTGGAATCGGCAGTACGGTGGCAAAAAACAGTTCCGGATCACGGAATGGGGAGCAGAGTCAACACCATCAAGACATAAGTATTAGCAGTACGTGCCCCATCCGCCATAATCAATAACAAGGAAGCCAGCAGTTCGAAAGGAGAAGTGTCTATCCTTGTCCCGTTTTATCCTTACCACCGCAACCCAGTGCAATCGATGCGGGTGTAATCGGCAGTCCAGGGAAGTCACCGTGGTGCGAGCAATTCGATGTGTCCGGAGGAAACAAATCCAAGAGTTCCAGGGAAGGTGCAAAGTTCGCCATATTGAACTCGTCGAGTACAGCCAGGAGAGGGAGGGAGATCTCTGCGTCCAGTATCTCTTGGGGCGAGTCTCGGGGGTCCGCAAGCCCGACGCTGAAGGAAGGCTTACGGTCAAACAGGAGCTCCGGATGAACATGCGGGCTCGGGAGCCGATCACCCGCAGCGGATACGATCGACAGGCCTTGAGTCACGAGGGCTCCGTGTCCGCCAGATGTCGCCGTGTTGTCAGGGGCAGAGGTAGAACAAAGAGCGGTGCCTAGACCCTGCGGGTCGGCCATCTTGAGACGGGCCGAAACACTGATCATGCCCTCCATCTTGTCCAGCAGGGCGCAGCCATAACGTAAAGCCTCCGAGTGTAGGGAAAGAACCGCTGTCAGTAGGGCACCATACCCATGAGTGGTAGCACACATTATGTCGGGCACTTCTTCCCTCCGAATGTGTTCAGTAAAACAAGTCACATCCAACCTATCGGTAAACATCACAGCATGTCCACCACAACGTCAGGCAAGGGATCCAGAGAAGAACCAGGTTGCGCCCCCATAGCAGCAGAGTATCGTGGTGCAATGAGCAGATGACCGAGCCCGGGTACAGACAGGAGCACAGTCCATGCAGTTTAGCGTCCCGCTCGGTTAAGAGTAGCTGGCCAGGCCGGGAGCACACCACCATCGGCGGGACAAGATGCAGGAAAAAAGCCTCGCTAGCAGCAGTACGATGGTCCCTGAATCAGTAGTGGCCGCCAGGGTAGATCGTCTCCGTGGCAGCCGTGCAGCGGGACGTGGGCCGCAGGGTCCGCTGCCCTCCGTAGCTTCCGGTCGGCACTGTACAGTCCGCAAGTCATGATAGCCGGTCTCACCAGTCACGCGAGGTCCCGGTCTCCGTGTCGATGCAGGCCGCCAACTGTGCCCGAGCGTTTCCCCCGCTTGCGGGAAAGCAAAAGCCCCAGGATTTCGCGGCGGGTCGTCGAAGCGTGTCCGGTCTCGAAATCAGCCAAATATACTCAGGATCTCTGGCAGGATAAACTCAAGGACAGAGACGGTCCCCGGAGCCGAGGGACTACACGTCCGATCGGAGCGCCATCTTGGCTCCTCTCCTTCGATCACCTCCTTTCTTAACCCTCTCCACCCACCTCCGAACCAATACAGCACTCTCACAACCTTTGTGCCTGGAACCCAATCACTACTGAAGACACCATCCGTCTGATGAACTCCATCCACTCAGGCTCACCAACTGACCCATGCCCCCACCACATCTTCAACAAAGCAGACTCCATCATTGCACCCCATCTCCGCAATGTCATCAACTGCTCCCTCAACTCCGCTACATTCCCAGAAAGCTGGAAACACGCCGAACTCGGAGGCCCTCTGAAGAAACCCACACCGGACCCCTCTGAACTTAAGAACTACCGCCCCATCTCACTCCTCCCCTTCCCGGCCAAAGTCATCAGGAAAGCCGTCAATAGCCAACTCGCCGCCTTCCTTGAATCCAACAATTCACTCGACCCCACACAGTCCGGCTTTCGAACCAAACACAGCACTGAAACCGCCCTCATCGCTGCTACGGATGACATCCGAACGCTTCTGGACAACGGAGAATCAGTTGCCCTCATCCTACTTGACCTCTCCGCCGCCTTCGACACAGTCTGTCATAACACCCTCATACAACGCCTCAGCAACGTCGGAATACAAGGAAAAGCGTTGGACTGGATCATCTCGTTCCTCGCCGGAAGAACACAGAGAGTCCGCCTCCCCCCATTCAAATTAGAGGCCACCCAAGTCATCTGCGGCGTACCACAAGGATCATCACTCAGTCCCACCCTCTTCAACGTGTACATGAGTCCCCTCGCAACCATCGCGCGACAACACGACCTCAACATCATCTCCTTCGCCGACGACACCCAGCTAATCCTCTCCCTCACCAAAGACCCCAACACCGCCAAAACCAATCTACACGAAGGAATGAAAGAAGTAGACGAATGGATGAAGAACAGCCGTTTAAAAATGAACTCGGACAAAACGGGCGTCCTCATCTTAGGATCGTCCCCCTCTGCATGGGACGACTCATGGTTGCCACCGGCCCTGGGCACAGCACCCATACCTAGAGATCACGCACGAAACCTGGGCTTCATCCTAGACTCCTCCCTCTCGAAGACCAGACAAGTCAACGCCGTCACATCATCATGCTTCAACATCCTACGCATGCTCAAAAAAATCTTCCGCTGGATCCCCACCGAAACAAGAAAAATAGTCACCCACGCACTAGTCACTAGCCGACTATATTATGGAAACACCCTCTACGCAGGAACCACAGCCAAACTACAGAAAAAACTCCAATGCATCCAAAACGCCTCAGCCAGACTCATTCTGGACATCCCCCGTCAAGCCCACATTTCCGGTCACCTGAGAGATCTCCGCTGGCTTCCCGTCAACAAGAGAGTAACTTTCCGTCTCCTCACCCACGCACACAAGGCCCTCTACGACCTAGGACCCGAATGCCTCAACAAACGACTGTCCTTCTACACACCCACCCGCCAACTACGTTCATCCAATCAAGCCCTCGCCGCAATTCGCGCATCAATAGATCCACCATGGGAGGAAGATCTTTCTCCTACTTAGCGGCCAAAACCTGGAATTCTCTCCCCACTCACCTCCGCCTTACACAGAACCACCTCTCCTTTAGAAAACAGCTAAAAACCTGGCTATTCGACAAGTAATGCACACACCCTCCCCCAAGCGCCTTGAGACCCTCTGGGTGAGTAGTACGCTATACAAATCACTGAACTTGAACTTGATCGCTATCAAGTGGTTCGTCTCTCCAACTTCTCTTTGGAGAAAAAGACTGACCTGCGGGGTCCCCCAGGGTTCTTCTCTCTCCCCCTTTCTTTTTAGTCTGTATATTTTCCTCCTGATTTTAGATCTCCGGAAGAGAGAAGTAGTTACTTTTAACTATGCTGATGACCTCCAGCTTATTTTTAACATTGTCTCATCACCCTCCTCTATGGAGAACTTTCAATCAATCATGAACATCATCAGCAAATGGATGAACCTAAACCAGTTAAAGCTTTACCCCGACAAGATGGAGCTGGTCCTCACAGGGTCCTCCGCTAATCTGTGGGACTCTGGCCCCACTCCTTGGAATGCCCGCCCTCTCCAGTCAGCACGGTCAAGAGCCTAGTGATCCAACCATGAAGAAGCCAGATTAATTCGGTGGTTTCAGTCTGCTTCTTCCATTTGCGAAGAATTAGGAAAATAAGCAGATTCCTATCCTTTGAGGCTCTTATTCAAGTCACTCTGGCCCTCGTAATGTCGCGTATCGATTAAGTCAAATTAACTGTACGCCGGAATCCCTGCATATCAATCAGACCGGTTATAAATGGTACAGAATCAAGCTGCTAGGCTTGTCTACGGCCAGCCGAAATTCCACCATGTGAAGCCCCTGCTTAAGAGTCTGCCCTGGCTCCCAGTGACCCAGCGCAGCCTCTTCAAACTTGGCTGCCTGATCCATAGAGCCTTGTCCTCCCACGGACCTGTTTTTATCGCTACCAGAATACAGCGCTACGCCCCCTTTCGTGACCTACGTTTTTCCAGTTTGAACCTATTGACCCCTTGTTTATTTAAACGGAAAAAACACAGTGGTCTTAGATTCTTGTCTCTGGCACCACAATTCTGGAATACCGTTCCCCTGGAATTGCGCCAAATTCCCTTCTATCCTCAGTTTAGGAAATAACTTAAAACATGTCTTTTTTCCCAGGCCTATAACTAGTTCCTCCCGCCGCATCTGTCAATGCCTCTCTGCCCAAGCGCCAAGAAACCACTGGTGAACGTGCGCTAAACAAATAACTTTATGATATCATTTATCATATCATCACAAGCAACCCAGTTCTGGTTTTGCCCTTGTTATGGGCTCATCAGTCGAATATAACTAGGTTCCAGTGGCACAGTGTTCATCTGACCCATATCTGGGCATCCATGCCCCACCTAGAGGGATGTAGTGAAGGTAAGAAAAAGTGATGGATAGAAGGCTTGAATTAATTTCAGTCATTAGTAACGACTAGGGGCTGTATTCCGACTGATCGTTATTTTGCACACTGGTTCCAAGTAATTGCCAGTGGCTGAAATAATTTCAAGCATTCCGTCCATTACTTTTTGTATACTGTACTATTTAAAGAGGAAGCTGAAATTAGGTGGAGCCAAGAGCAACAGAGTGATAAGATACAGAGCGTGCCACAATGGCCCGTTCATGACCAATTGAACCATGTAAAGGCTGCATGTACTCTCTACCGGCACATGTGCGTTTTGTTTTTACAAATACCTGCCCCTAGCACAAAGGATGAAGAAAAACTTAGTAAAGCTGTTATGGCTTAATTCATTTATTGCCACAGATAGCTTTTTATCACAGCTTTGTGGCTTAAACAATGCCTCAGAGGTGTGTTTTTCTCTTATTCACTTATTTATTAGTAATAGTTACATACCGCATGTAGTGCCTTACGATTTAGCAATGATGGAACCCTTTTGACTCAAAATGGACTCCGTAGAGCTACGACGTAAGTGTTAGAGGGAATGCAATGAAGGCTTGCTTAGAATGTTGAGTTTGCAGTTACATGAATATGAATAAAGACGTGTAATACTAAGCGCCATGTGTGGCATATTCATTGCTGGGTACTCCGGCTGGGGAAGACACCTGGTGACGAGATAGGGGATAAGTAACTCAATGATCGACAGTGCTCTACCAGAGAGTTTGTCGTGGCCAAAGCAAACTGCCCATGCGTGCCACGTGTGCCGTCAAAGTACGGAATCAACGCTTGATGCATGTGAAGTCAAAGCACAGCTTCAACCATTGTGAAGCAGTTGAAGATAACGAACGCATTGCAGTGAATCTACACATCCTTTGCTGAGAACCTGCTTGTCAGGCCATACATAAAGGTTCCACATTGCCACGCAAGATAAAGTTATACATTATATGGAGCATTACTGCTAAAGGTAAATATGTCCAAAGAAAAAAAAATGCTAAAGGCTGCAGTAGGCAAATATGAGGAAAGTATAAAAACGTTGGCTGACAGAATAATTGACGAGAAATCATACTGTCATTGCACTTACCAAAGCCTAACTATGCAGAGTTCTACACCCTCAGCACCTGGCGAGGAGAACCAAGAAGAAGCACATGGTTGTGCATACTGAGCTGTCCAATACCTGAAGTGGCATGCCACCACAAACGGCCAGGTGGCAGCTCAGAACAACTCAAGACATCTCCAGAAAGTTAAGGACTCCAAAGGAGACCAAGAAGGAGGTCACAGTCTCACAGACTGTCCAGGACGATCTGGAGGCCACGCCATTGCATGGTCTCAGAGATGATGTAGGTCCTAGTGGATAGCTGACAATATCAGAAAAGCTCCACCTTCAATGGTGAAAGGTCTTCTCTCACCTTGATTTGAATAAAAGCCACCATCATTTGGAAATCAAGATTGGTCACATGAAGGGGGAGGAGCCAAGATGGCCGCGGAGACGGACGTGTGATCTCCCGGCTCCTCGAGCCCTTGTTTCCCGCACAATAATCCTGTTTCCTATCCTGTACCTGTGTACCGGCGGAGTGACTGGGGAAGTTTCCTGATTCCGGAGGTGTCCCTCCGGTGTTTCTACCTGCCCGGCAGCCTGAGAAACGTCGAGAGCCACGCAGGGGACGACCCTAGCCCTGGACCCGGGACCTGCTACACACAGCGCCGCCTGTGACTGCCGTGGCTACAGGGGCCGATTACCTTGGAGCGGCGCCGTCATCCTGGGCTGGCCGACTGGAAAACTGGCTTCTACGTTAGGCGCTCGGGTGACTGGGACTGCTGGCCGATTGTAAGCCTGACTTGCTCCTTCCCACGGTGAAACGCGGCAGGATAACCACTCATTGTTTATCGTATGCCGGGGGCGCCTCAGCAGCCGTAACTCCCTCACTGCCTCGCCTCTCCTGTGCCGATCGGCGAAGAGCCCCCCCCCCACTGTATGCAGCCTGCGACTGCGGACCTGTCCTGTTTCGAGGGAGCGGATCATTTCCTCCTGGCGCCGGCTCTGCCTGGAATCACCGTTTGCTCGATGGTGGGACCATGACGGCCGGCTCATCTGTGATAATGGCGGATGGCGCTCTGGCTCCTGCTCGACATCTCCGGCTTGCATCTAGTTGGGGAGCTGACTTGACTGAAGCGTCTCATACCACGGAGGTAATGGAGGAGCACTCTCAAGTTACCCTCGCCTCTGTTTTCCTGGCTCTAACTAGACTGCGGGGGGAATGGCGCACGTACTTGCTACAGCTGGAGGAGAAGGTTGATGGCTGCCTGTCTGGTTCGGACTACACTCTGCCCATCCTCTCTCCCTGCTCTGCTAAACAGCCTCCGCTGATCCCGGTCAGTGAAACATTGGTGCCGGGGACGTGTGGAACTAATCAGCAGCTTCGCGGTGTCAAGGAGAACGAGCTACAATATTCCCGCCTGGGTACTGCTACAATGTCTCTCTCCCCAACACGGAACGCAACCTCGCCCACGGAGTTCCAGGGGCCGATGCTACAGTATTTGACTATCCTGCCTGACTGTGCCTATCTTTTGGGGACATCATTATCTTCCGCGATGTGTGGTATTGTGGCTTTCATCATGCTGCTTTATTTAAGTGTTGACTTTGGTTGGGACTGGCAAATTTTACTCAGTCCTCGGACTTTTCTCTATTGCCGAGTGTGGCCATTTTGTCCCTTTGTTCTTGTGGGGGTGGGCTCTCCCTTTCTTCTCGCAGTTTCGGGCTTCCCAGGGTGGGCGGGCGCAGGGGGACGTCCCAGATCGGGCCAGGGCTAGGTCTTACTTAGTGTGATGGATGCATGGGCGGGCGGGGATTGGGTTGGGACTGTTCCTGGCTTCCTTTGCCTGTTCCATTAGAATTGTTCCTCCCTTTCCGCATGGCGCTGACCATTTGTTTCACACGGCGTAGGGGTTGCAAGTGGCTGGGAGTCCGGGAGATCGGTTACTGTGTGGGCTCCTCCCGCCTCCTTCTTTTGGGAGTGGTAGATCAGCTTGTTCTTTTCTTCCTCTCTACATTCAAGAGTGACAATTTTTCATTTCTTATCGTCTTCTTTTTCCTTCTTTCTACATTTCTCTTGCTGTCTCTTCCCCTTTTCTTCCTTCTTCTCTTTTCTTGCTGTATTTCGGGGTTATAGGGCGACAGGCACGCTGCTAGGGGGGGGGGGGGGTAGGCCATAGCCTCTGCATGTGTGTAGGGTGGGGGGTTATATTTCATTTTTGTTAGTTTCTATGGGACCTGTTTTTGCTTCTTCTATAATTTTACCTTCTCTTGGCCCATGTTCAGGCATACTGGGTGATGGGTGGCTGCGAAGATACGAATGGGATGTAGTGTGCTACCCTGTAGCGTGGATAATGTGAGGCCATCCTGCCTGGCTGGGACTTGCTTATCGATATGTGAATTGATTTGACACTGTAGCCAATGTCGTGTCCCACCTGCATGGACCTTGCTCTTACTTTCCTATTTTACTAGTACGGAACACCACGACCTGAACTCAATAGTTGCACAAAAAAAAAAAACTTAAAATGTAACCTTCATTCCTCCTGTGTCACGGTATTGCGGCGCCTTCCAGTTTGATTTCTGCTTAATAACCGCTGTACTGCTGCATTACTGTGTCGCCATATTGCAAGCTATAGTGCTAAATGAGAGTTCGTGGCCGGCCGGATGGTTGTGGGCCCGTATTTGTTATTTACTTCATGCACAATAAAGGTTTTCAAAAATTTAAAAAAAATAAAAAGATTGGTCACATGAATGTGAGAAGAAGTTTAAGAAAATTGAACACACCATTGAGAAGACTACTGAAATTGCATACTTCAATCCAAAGCTTCATACAGAGGTTGTTGTTGACATTAGCCCAGTTGGTTTAGGCTCTATCCTTGCACAGCACAGTGGACACCTGAATGCTCAAAGGTATATTGTGGCATATGAAAGTAGGAGTTTATCTTAAAGAGAGCGTGCTCATTCAGAACCCGAAAAAGAAAGCTTAGCCTTGATATTATGAACATTTCCATGTTTATCTATACGGAAAACCCTTTACACTGGTAACTGATCATCAAGCTTTAATGACTATATTTGGCAATCCAAAGGGCAAGATGCCTCCTCACATTGATCGATGGGAACTATATTTACAAGCGTATAATTATAACATTGTACATCGTCTAGGGAAGGATCAGAACCCTGCTGACTACTTTTCCAGAGTGCCTATACAAGGTCAGGGTAATCCATGACCGCTGAATTTTATATCAATTTCATTATAAAATCAAACGCACTCACTGCCATTTTGTTAGCCCAGATTAACACTGCCATAAGCCATGATACTGACATGCTGAAGTTGAAAGATACACGTGAGCTAAAGAATGATGATAGATTAAACCCAGACCAGGTGACTGGGGGTGAGTGCTTGCAATGTTTAACACTCCGTCCATCATCCCCTTTGGTTTTGCTTTGTTCGCCCTAAGTTGGCAGGGTATGTCCAGACATGGGCCCCTTGCTCACTTTGCCACTGAATTCAAGCTAGCCTGGCTAGTGACGGCTGATTAGCCAGAAACCGGTCCCAGGGTGCTTGTTTCTGGTCTAGGAGAGACATGGCTTGGCAGCTCGGGCTGGATTGTTCCCATGAAGCAAAGGGTCAGACTGATTTGCATATGGCCATGTCTGAACTGGGGTGGTGGAGTGAGCTAAAGAATGATGATGGATTAAACCCAGATCAGTTGACTGGGGGTGAGTGCTTGCAATGCTCAACTCTCCGTCCATCATCCCCTTTGGTTTTAAAAGATATAATTAGCCATCAGTCATGGAAACAACACACTCAACCTCTCACCAGTGATGGTGAATATAAACAAAAAAAATCAACGGTAAACTGTTAATAACTCAGGAAATAGTTATACTGTGAGGTTTGAGAATCCTGATTCTGGAGAGTCTGAGACAGGAAATAATTGAAGTGGCCCACAAAGGACATTGTGGAATCATTGCCATACAAAACTAGCTTCCCGAGACTGGTTTACTTATCTCAATGACAGGGTTGAAAAGGAATTAAAGGCCTGGCATCTATGCAACTACCTTTTTATAAAAGTTACTCAACACACCATAAACTGTCAGAACTCCCAAAGTATCCATGGGAAAAAGAAGCAATTGACTTTTTCGGTCCACTTGATAATGACATCACCCGATGGTGATTATGGACGAATACTCACGATTTCCATTAACTGAAGATCTCTCATCCACCACTCCAGACTGAGTCATTGAGAGACCAGATAGCATCTTTGCGACATGGGGTGTTCCAGCCAAAGTGAAATCTGACAATGGCCTGCCTTTCAACAGTTGAGAGATCAGACATTTCTTCGATCATCTGAATGTAAAGCATCAGAAGAGCACACTTATGTGGCCTCGTCCAATGGGCTTGTTAAGTGTGTTATGAGCACGCTAAAGAAAGCAGTGCAGCACGCTAAAGAAAGCAGTGCAGCACGCTATGCTTGAGAAGCTCGATTTAAAAACTCTCCCCTAAGAGCTTGTCGGTCATCGCCTCACTCGACTACAGGTGAAAGTCCTGCACATTGATGTTCGGAAGAGCATGGACGAATCGGAGAGAGAAAGACGAGAATGCAATTCATGAGAAGGACTCGGTTCATAAATAAAAGATGGAAGTGTATGCTGACAAAAGATGACATGCAAAGAACATAGGGCCATATGTAGGTGGCAAAATACCGGTCGGTAACGGCCGATTTCGGCTGTTACCGACCGGTATTTGTACTTCCAGATGTAGGGGGCCAGAAAATTACCGATTCTGTATATTTACCGAATCGGTAATTTTACCGAATCGGTAAATTACCGAATCGGTAAATGTACAGAATCGGAAATTTGGCATGTAGGTGGCACTGGAAACACTGCCACAGGCCCTTAGAAATTCGTTATTTACCATGAAATACAATGGCATGGTAAATAACGAATTTCTGTGTACATGCACATCTGTGCATGTACACCTGTGTCATGTGGCACACATACATGCCCTAAGGGCATGTATGTGTGTCACATGGCACACAAGCCAGAATCAGGGGTGCAACAGGGTGTCAAAGTGACACCCTGTCCCCCTTGACAAATCGGTATATTTACCGAATCGGTATTTACCGATTCGGTATTTGGCATTGATTCCTATGGGCCTCAAGGCCCATAGGAATCAATGGCAATTACCGAATCGGTAAATACCGATTCGGTAATTACCGATTCAGTAATTGTTGAAGAATTGTTACCTACATGGCATTTACCGAATTGTAAATACCGAATTGGTAAAAATCGGTATTTATGATTCGGTAACTTCCATTTACCTACATATGGCCCATAGTCTTTAGGAAAGGAGATCGAGTGCTCACACGCCAATGGCAGAAAAGTAATTCTGATGCAGAACCTTATCAAGTGGTGTCTACAAAGGGGCACGTGACTGCCTAGCACCCTGGGAAGTCTATTACCAGAGACTTATCACTTTCTGCATTTGATTCATCGTTCATCAGATCTACATGTTGAAAGAGAGATTAGTTCTGAAGCATCAGGGATTGCTGTTGCCTCTACACCTTCACCGCAGATCCTGGACACTGATGGTGACAGTTCTCAGTTTCACATGACAAGATAAGGTCGAACAATTAAAGCACTAAAAAGATTGATTGAAGAGATTTAATTTTATATAAATGAAAAATTACTTCAATTTGAATATGTGGTTTTAAAATTAGTAGGTTATAAAATGTTCCACACTGCAGCAAAAATTACAGTTCCATACCTTCCTGGAATCATGTGGAACTGCAATTCTAACAAACAGCAATCTGTTGTTATATGAATAGTTAAAAGAACACCAGAATGTGTTACAAAAATGCATTTAAGACATCCATTTTAACTTGGTAGCCACACCTGTTTCAGGTGCAAACATTTATCTGTGCTTAAAATTGTTCTTTCTGACGCTTCTGGGTAACAAAAGGTAGAACTGCTGTAGCTGTACTTTAAAAAAAAGTGTTTTGATTTTATCATTTAAAAAGCAACAACACTGCCGGTACTGAGGAAACATACAAATAATAACATAGGCCCTCATGAACAAAGGGTTTTTATGTTCAAAACCCCCTTGATCCCGTTAATTAGAGGGTATGGATACCCTAAATCCTTTTTTGAAAAGTACTAAGGCCATTTAGTGATTCCGAAATGGGATTAGGACATCATTAGGCCCTGGTCCTGCCCAAATGGGACCCAGGGCTAGGAACCCTGCCCCCCAAACTGAAAGTAAGTAAATTTATACATCCCTACAACTGTGGGCTCTTAGGAAAACTATCAAAGATGAGTGTCTTCACTCTATCGACCTCTATAATAAAGAATTGGAATGTAAGAGCTGTTCCTTTTCATCCCTTACACTCCTCTTTTTGAAAGCATCAATAGGATCACCACCTACTGGCACATGTATAATGATTAACTGCAGATCCCTACCCACACACAAATTCGAACTCTTCCTGAAGGAAGATAAACCTGAGGTAGCTTTTATAGCAGAAAACCTGGCTCCATTTGGAAGCCGGACCAGGTAATAGTCATGCTCTGCCTCCATGCTATCAAATATGCCGAAGGGACAGACATGAAAGAAAAGGGGGGCTTGACATTATTTTGAAAGATTGTTTTAAATGCTTCTTTGAATCAACACCTCTCCCGGATTGCTAAAGTATGGCATTTGCCATCTTCATGACCCCTACATACGCCTTCTCTGGGATACTCCCCTCTAAGCCCCCTGGCCCGTGTAATCATTTATCACTGGCCCTTCCAGACATAATTGCCATCCAGGCACCCAACAAGTGAAAATTTACAGTACTGGGCGATTTCAACATTCATTTGTAAGACTCAATTGGGCCATAAGCCGCAGGGCTTCCAAGTGATTTATCTTCCTTACTAATGTCCCAAAAAGTGCCATGGCCCACACACAAGAAAGGGCATCTCCTTGACTCCATTTTTGCTACTGACCCTCATCTAAATGTCCTGAATCCCCAATCAGTATATGGTCATATCACTATCTGATCTCCTTCATCGTGAATACACTGAGTGGCAGCCCACCTCCCAGACCATTCACTTGGAGAGACTGAATCTAGTCA
This sequence comes from Lissotriton vulgaris, assembly GCF_964263255.1. Taxonomy (NCBI): domain Eukaryota; kingdom Metazoa; phylum Chordata; class Amphibia; order Caudata; family Salamandridae; genus Lissotriton; species Lissotriton vulgaris. The sequence continues at coordinate 235,785,166 of NC_141700.1, read as the reverse complement.
AAACTTAACTTCGAAAAGTAGAGGTAGGCTCTTAGTGGCTCTAGACCAGACCTAGGCAAGGACCCTCAGATCGCAAATGCCAAGATTACCGATTGGATAAAAAACTCACTGGACCATATCTTTCCTATAAGAACGTTCCCACAGCATACCAGGAACAAATCTGCTTCTTGGTACACCCCTCCTCCTCTGACACTGAAAAAGGCATGTAAAAAGGCTGAAAGAAAATGGAGAATGCAGCAAATCACAATATAGAGAAGTCACGTTGACTTACCACTCTGAAATAAAAAAGGTCTAAATTGTAAAAAAAAAAAAAAGGTGTCCAAATGGACTTTACTAATTCTACCCCTGATAGTTAACGAAGTCTCCCGCACATTCTCACGAAAGCAGCTGAAATCACCGTCTCAACGATGGAAACTGACAACATATCCTTAGCAACAGGAATAGTGCCAACCTCGTGGAAACATTTGATGCTAAAGGCCATGTTTAAAAAACACAACATGGACCCTCTTTGACTAGGGTAGTACAGACCCAGCTTCTTACTACTTGGTCCGAGTAACGAGGTAGAGAAACATGTAAACAACCCCTCTTGGAGTTTCTTGATTCAAACAATCGCCCGCATTCCACGCATACTGGGTTTCACACTTAGCATGGCACAGAGACTGCCCTTTTGGCGGTAGTAGATGAGTCAAAAATGCTGCATGACATAGGAGGTACGGCAGTCATTATCCTCCTTGAACTCAGCGCAGCATTCAACACGGTGAACAATGAAATCCTCATTAATAGAATTTACAGTGCAGGTGTCATGGGACCGGCAGTAAATTGGCTCACCTCCATCTTGAAAGATGGGACCTTCCACGTCTTTGATAGATCCTTTTCTTCAGATATCTCTTCCCTGAGGTGCAGAACCCCGCAGGGCTCATCCATTTTCCCACAATTGAACCTTGTCTGGAGAGAGTAGCTATGTGGATGACAGACTCCTGCCTCAAACTAAAAGGGGAGAAAACAGAGCTCATGGCGCTGGGTATTAATCTCAATATCTACCTCAACTTGGGTTGGCCAGATTGCTTAGATGCCACCCCTGCCCCCAAGACAGCTATTAAAAGCCTGGGGGAATGGTTGGACAAATCATTAGGCATCCAGGATCCGGCCACAATACTTTCTGCATGGTGTTACGAAATTCTTAGAATGCCCCGTAAAATATTGCACCTACTCAACCTACATTCCAGTAGGCTTGTGGTCCAGGCACTTGTCCTTTCTCCCCTGGACTACGGGAACTCTCTCTATCTGGTACCCCAAAATTGGTCATCAAAAAACTCCAAGTAGTGCAGAGCGCATCTGCTCGAGTTCTGCTGAACATTCCCAAACACAATTCTGTACAGCAGGCCTTGGCCATCTTGCACTGGCTACCGATCGAAGAAAGGGTAAAATTCAAAGTCCTTTGTATAGCTCACAGGGCACTCCAATCAAAAGGCCCGATTCTCCTCAGACCTTTGGTATTCTATCACATGCCTAACAGAGTCCTCCGCTCCACCAATGTCTGCTTGCTCACTGGTCCATTTACAAAAAGAGCAAGAAGTGTAGGGCGGTCGTTCAGAAACACAGTGGCCAAATTATGAAACACCCTCACAATGAGACTTACGGAACAAAATTTTCGAAAACTTTGAAAAATTTGGCTATTTGGGAACTAATTTTTGCCTGAGCATTTCGGTGGATGTTTTGTTGCATTTCCAGTGCTGGGATGCCTATGGGTCGCTATGCGCTTTTTAAATGCGAAGAGAATAGAATAAGGAATTGATATTTGGAAGGGGCGTGTTAAGGGTGTTTTCTAATTACTAATGGTATGTATTAATGTTTTGCAACTGAAATTTAGATGTAAAACATTAATATTTTTACCACCACCTCAGAGGAGAAGGTAACCCATTCGTAAAATGACAGTGGTCCCCAAAGGGACCCCTTCCCTTTTTCTTTGTGGACAAACCATTTTTTAGAAGGAGGCAGTGGTGTAACTTTAGCCTCCTCCGCACTGTACACTGGGTCTGGTACCAAAGTGGTAGGTGGTGGGCTGGGGCTAAGCGAGCCCTCTGTGTACTTTGCAGGGGGCTCACTACAGGTTTGTTATGTTATTGGGAGCAGGCAGTTGTCCATGGGAACACTGCCTGTTCCTAAAAATTGTTTTCAAATGTTTTGATTTTCTTTTTTAAATGCATCTTATTTCCCTTTAGAAAAATAACGGGCTTCATACAAAAAAATCTTTATTTGAAAGCAATCACAGACATGGTGGTCTGCTAACCCTGCCAGGTCCCCATACCTATGATTGTAGCCGATCATAGTGGGTCGCTATTCACAACAAACCTCATTATTATTTATGAGGTAGATTGAATTTCAACCCAGTACAATTGTGTAATTTGTGGATTTACTTAGTAGTATATAGGTTAGTTCACAAAAAACAAATGCATTGGGTAAAAGTTCATGCACAATTTGCGATTACTTATACCGAATCCATTTTTATGAGTACATGAGGCCCATCGTATGTTACTGGAATGATAATAGAATGCTGCAATTACATACATGTTTTTCATCTCATTCGGTAGTTTCAAAATTTTTGAAAATATCATTATGTACACTTCATAGACCACTAGGAAGTCGAACAGCATGGTACCATTCCTTTTGCATAAGAGTGCATTAGCCAGTGATTACCAAATGACAACCAATATTAATTATCTGGAAGTGAAAATAATTGAGCTAATTTGTCAAATGATCCAAGTAGCTGGAATTTGTTTTAGTGTGAGCGGTATAATAGGGGACACTGGAATTATGTGTCTGTGAAGCTACAGCGTTTTCTGCAGAATCCTGGATTTGCCACGCATCCCACATGATCCATCATCTGCTGTATAATTTGCAGATTTTAAGAAAAAAATCTAGTTCATATTGATCAAAAATTACAAAAAAAAAATGCTACTAAACTTGTACTAATGAGGTTGAACAGTTGCCAGTGTTACGTATAATAATGGCCAAATACTGAATACTGCCACAAACTGTGCAGCATAATTTAGTCAACCCTCCAGCAACTTTTGGTCCTCTCCTGCAGCAAAATTCCATGTTGCTGGGTTTATTGAGCTTAATCAAAGACAGGTGGTATGAAGACAAGTTTTCATATAAATGACAAAACCCATTGAAGGGTTTTGTTGTATTATAGTCCTTGACAACTTGAGAATTTACTTCTTCATCATCCTCTCTTTATCCCCTATCTGTCACACTCTGCTTCATTGGGATATATGCCCCTGCAGACCTCTTTCTGTGTAGAAATTAAGTGTTTTACAAGAACATTCTTTAATGAGACATTACTAACTTGACCCTGAGATCTTTCATTTCTTTTAGGCCTCAATCCATCAGTCCTTCATTCCTGGCACTGCAAGAACTTACCTGACAGCTCTGCAGCGATATGAGAGGTGTCATGGAAGTGTTCAACCAGGAGAATTGTTGGGAGTCTCAAACAGTGGCATGTGTGTCTTGACACTGATCCATACCCACAAGCTTTATTTAGTTGTCGTACAGAAGTCCCAACTTGCAGTATGAGCCTGAAGTTGTCAAGTGAAATCGTATGAAAGGAGCTAGCATCAGCAACGCATTTTAATTACACTGACACCAATTTGGCTCCACAGAAATGACAGCGGATGACATATAAACCATGAAGGTTTATTAGCAAAATGTAGTAATGTTACAAATCAATCAAATACATTTACCCAAAAAGCATGTATATCTATATAACTATGCAACCTGAATTTGTATATTATGAAGAAGATGATGTAAACACTAACAAGACACACAGCACAAAATCGGAAATGCATTTGTTTCATAAAGAAACACCCTTAATCTAAATAAAGCATTGAAAGTGCCAAGCAGAAATTATGAGGAAACTGTCAGCATCAGATAAACCAAGTTCAGGAAACTGGAATATTATCTGGTATGGCTGGGTAGCCTTACCATGTAATATTATCACAGAATCCCAAAGGCGGTCCTTTAATTCACTCTAATGAATCCTTATCTCAGTTTTGGTAGAGTGGCAAAGAGCAGACAGGCTTTAATAGAGGAACATGCGTTAAGCATGTTAGAGTACCTACATCAGAGATAAGTAATTGACATGACTCAAGAAAATTCTGACACCAATTTATAAAAATAGAGTGTATTTCTATCTTAATTTACACACCAAAATGAATGGAATAGCATACATATAGCCGGAGTTATAGATTTTTGAAGCAATATTAACCCCTTGCGTGCTTCGGACGACCCCCGGCTGTCGGACATCACGGTGGGTGTTTGCGGAGGACGGCCGGGCCCCGCCCACTCATTAAAACGCCTGCACAGGGCTAATACCCTGTGGAATCCTTTTTTTGGTTTTGTGGACCATTTACTTACCCTGAGGAAGCCCACACTGGTGAAACCCATTTGGCTGTTGTGTATCAAATATTGAATAAAAGGATCTACAACACTATCTAGAGATAGAATGATTAGTTCTATCATCGCCTTCCTTTTTCTTCTGTGAGATTAAACCCTATGAATGTTGTTTTTACAATAATGCCTCTCTCGTCTTTTGTGTTCTTATGTTGTATTTGGGACCATAGTGGTTGGCTGGTTTCGAGAGGTGGGCATTTTTTGTTAGCAACTATACGAAGTATTATTGAACTTATTGTGGTTGATTTTGAACAAACACTGGTAGTTGGTGCAGCAAGATATACCCTGCAACCGTGCCTGTATGTGTTAGTTCTGGTGACAATGACTGTAAACACAGAAGTTCAGGAATTTTATGAGCTGACGGTGTAGTACAATGGCATTATTTTTGTCGTCCTCCCATCCCTGGTCTCCTATGTTTTCCCCATGACAGGTAAGCAGCTTGGAGAGGTGATTCTGGGACAGCTGGGCCACTCACGAAGTGGGCCTCATGGGTCATGACGTCACTCAATGGATGCTTCCTTCCTGGGTAGTTGGAGTCCAGATTGGATTCTTGATCTTGCTGAATGTTGCAGAGGGTCCGGTACCCCGGGTATTGGTGCAATACGGCTCAAGAAGGTCCTTTTGTCCCCAAACTTGGTGAGGAGACATATTTGACTCTCCGGAGCTTATGTAGAACTTTTGGTTCGGGTGCTTTGTTGGATTCGCCAGTGAGCAGCAAGTCATGCAGCGGGCTGCAGGGGAACAGTACCTCCACTCCAAGGAAGTTCTTTGGTGATTTGTAGAAGGCTGTAGGACCTCTGAGGATCTTGGAGGCCTCACAGTTGCAGGATGAGACCGCACTCCTCGATTGTTGAGTCCTTATGCAGCAGGCAAGGTTTGGTGTCAATATTCTGCAGCAGGGCTTCATTCCTCTGGCCAGCAGCTCTTCTTTGTCCTTTTCTTGTTTGTGCCCCTCAAATCTGAGTTCATGGTCCAAGGATGCCCCCTAAATATTGAATTTAGGGGCATTAAAGGGGGTGACAGGTAGTAGCCAATGGGCTGCCTACCTTTAGGGCGTCTACACCCTCTAATTGTCCCCGTCCTGTGGCAAAGGGCACTACTCTGACCCTAATTGGCTAATTCCCTCACAAACCAAGATCGAAGGAAATGACTGGTGGCTCCACATCATCTGCCACATATTAGGGTGGTGCTGGCTCAAAGGGGACCCACCTTCTAATTAACCTAATTTTCCCACCTGTCCTCACACCAAATATGGAGCAGGAAAGGGGGGGTTGGTATCCTCCACTAGCTGGAGCTGCCTGGGTCCCATTTCAAAGTCCCGCCTCGGAAGGCCAGCCTGTGCTAGGGGAGGTTGAAGTACCTCCGCCCAGAGCAGGCTTTCTTCCTGGCCTCTGAGAGCGATGGCCCTTTTCCCATGAGGTCAGAAACATGTTAGGTAGTGGCAGGCTGGCTAAGACTAGTCAGAGATCACACCCGTGCTTAGTCGTTTTTCAGGGGGACCTCTAAAGGGTCTCTTGTGTGCCTTTATTAATGAATCCAACACTGGCATCAGTGAGGATTTGTTCAGATGAAATGTTTGGTACCAAACATATTGGGATAGAGTGAAGCCATCATGGAGCTAGGAAACCGGTAATGGCAAGTATCCAGCCCATGTACTCTCTATGGCTCCCCTGTGCGCTTACAATAGCCAAGAATGTACTTGATATTGTAGGGTTATATCTACTCTGCAAGTAAGTCCACCCATGGGATATTGTGCATCCTGCCTTAGGGCTGTAAGGCCTGCAATAGGGGTGACTTACCTATACATGCAGTGTATGAGGGCATGGCACACAGGTATGTGTGCCATGTCGACTCTTCAGTTTTCTCTGCACCAAATCACGCAGTCTGTAATGGCAGTTTGCATGGTCTTGGTAAGGGGTCCCAGGGTGGCACAATTGTGCTGCAGCCCTAGTGGACCCTCTTCAGTCCCAATGCCCGAGGCACCAGGGATACCATTTACTAGGGACTTATAGGGGTTGCTTAAGTTGTGCCAATTGTGGTACAGGTTTAGGGAAGGAGCACTGGTACTGGGAACCTGGTTAGGAGGGACCCAGTACACCTTAGTCAAAGTTGCATTAAAACCCAGAAAATGTGTGTGGGGGGTACTGCAACAAGAACCCATTTCCTCACAAAACCCAACTCTGCTTCTTTGGTGCCTGTGGACTACAGTGGAGTAGCTCCTCTACTCCAAAGAAGATTACTGGCAATTTGCAATGAGCTGGCATCCTGCTGGGGTTCTCGGTAGTTGCTCAGCTGCAGGACGAGTCACTCAGTCACGATTGTCGAGACTGGTGCAGGCAGGCAGGGGTTGGCATCAAAAGTCCACAGGAGTCTTCAGTTCTTGGTCTTTCGCTGCTCTCCCTTGTCCTCTTCTTCTGGATCCGTCATAATCCAAGTTCCTGGCATCAGGAGTGACCCTAAATACTCAATTTATGGGCATTAAGTGGAGTGACAGGTAGTAGCCAATGGGCTACTTACCTTTAAGGTAACTACACCCTCTATATGACCACTTCCTGTGGGAAGTGGGCACAAACATTAGCCTAATACCATCAGAAACCAAGATGGTGAAATTCATGTTTTCGTGTTCACATCAGGTAACCCACCTTAGGGGTGATACTAGCCTGATATGGAACATGCTTTCAGACTAGCTAATCTTCCCACCTGTTGTGGTGCCAAAAGGACCTTAAGGCACGGGTGGAATCTCCCAAGTCAGGGGGAAGCCAGGGTCGCATATCAAAAGTGGCAGAGATCTTTGAAGCCTCCTGTCTTGATATGCTGATTACTTAGCCATTCTCCTTGGAGGAGGTGACACCTCCAGCCGGAGCAGGTAATATTTCTGCCTCAGAGACCATGAGCTCTCACCTGCAGGGGGTCAGAAATCTCTCTTTGGTGGCAAGTTGGTCTACACCAGTCAGCCAGTACACAAGAGGTTGTTAGGTTTTCAGGGGGCGCCTCTAAAAAGCCCTCTGGGTGCAGGTATTAATAAATCCATTACTGGAATTCATTAATATGAGATGTTTGATACCAAACATCTTTAGTTTTAGTGAATCCATCCTGTAGCTGGGGAACTCGTAATCACCAGTGCCCAGTACATATACTCAAGATGGCTTCCCTGTTCACCGGCAATGTCCAAGAATCAACATGGACATCACAGGGGCATATCTGCTCATGCAGATATATCCTCACATGTAATGTAATGCACCCTGCCATAGCCTGAAAGGCCTGCTGTAAAATTGACTTACTTATATTACATGCAGAGTCTGTATGCATGGCACACAGGAGGGATGCCATGTTATGTCATTACTTTTCTCTGCACCATGTCACTAATCTGCAATGGTAGTTTGCATGAGTGTGCTGAAGGGTCCCTTGGGGTGGCACAATGCATGCAACAGTCCTTAGGGACCCTCTTTAGCCCTTCTGCCCTAGGTACCAGGGGTACCATTTACTGGAGACTTACACGGGGTGCTAAAGTTATTGCTAATTGGGGAAATATTTTACAGTTTTAGGGAAAGAGATCTGGCACTGAGGACCTGGATAGCAGGAACCCAGTCCACTTCTGTTAAAACTGCATCAAATACCAGGTAAAAGTGAGGGTGACCATGTCTAAAAGGGGCAGTTTCCTACAGTGACCATTAAAAAGCTGCACTTTCGTACACACGTAAATTGATTATAATGTTATTATATGGATGTGGCTTTTATTACTGGTAAATACAGCATCTTACTAACACCTTGATTAATATGTTGTACACAGATTAATATTTAATATCACACGATGAGTATATTTGGTGTAAAAATGTATGGGGTACTAAATTCAGTGACTCCGACCCTGATTTACATGTTTTGGTGCGCATCAGCAGTAAGTTTAAGTCTGGTGCCTTGTGAGTGCCCTACAGTTCCTGAGGCTGCAAGTCTGATGGTCTTCCTGGACGTCACCAATACTGGGGGTTAATTTGTGGTGGGGATTGCAGGAGGAGTGAGATAATGATAGATGAAGAAGGATCGTTGATTATAATGTAGCTTTAATATTCCATCTTCTCTCTCCACCACAAAAATTAATCTCACAGATAACGGATAGTCCTACCCAACATTCAAAGACAGGTGCCCAGGAAAAATAAGGAGATACAAACTAAATGGCAGGGGCAGGGGGAGATGTGGGATGGTGGAAGGAAAGGAAATAGTAAATACATAGCAAACACAAGGAGATGATGGACGGAGGGATGAAACTTTTCAGACACTCATCCCTAGTCACAGATACTTCGCCACCTCAGTTCAGACCCAGCTATATGCAAATCAGTCTTGACCCTGTGCCTCATGGGAACAGTCCTGTCCGAAATGCCAAGCCAGGTCTTGCCTGAACCGAAAACAAGCATCCTTATGCCGGTTTCGGGGTAACATCCCTCTTCAGCCAGGCTAGCTTGAATCCAGTGGAAGGGTGAGCAAGAGACCCACGTCTGGGCATGCCCTGCTAACGTAGGGCGAACAAAGCGGTCCCAGGATGCTTGTTTCCAGTCCAGGTAAGACATGGCTTGGCAGTTCGGTCTGGACTGTTCCAATGGGGCACAGGGTCAAGACTGATTTGCATATAGGTGTGTCTGAACTGGGGTGGCGAAGTGAGCTAAAGAACGATGATGGATTCAACCCAGATCTGTGACTGGGGGTGAGTGCTGAAAAGTTTCAGCGCTCCGTCCATCATCTCCTTGTGTTTGCTTTGTTTGCCCTAAATTGGCAGAGTATGCCCAGACGTGGGTCCCCTGCTCACTTTGCCACTGGATTCAAGCTAGCCTGGCTGATGAGGGTTGTTAGCCCGAAACCGGTCTCAGGATGCTTGTTCCGGTCCAGTACACTAGAAACTGGGTCTATGCTATCATAAACTGTGTTTAAGCTGTCCTCCATCTTGAATTACTGTCATAATGCACCTCATGATGACTAGTATTGTTTCTTGTTCTAAATAAAGAAGTGCACGTTTACTCTAACATACAAAGAGAGTTCCCAGAGACTTCTCCCAGCACCGTGCATAACCAAGGACTTTCAGACTGTCCCAGACTATCGATATGCATTGTATCATCTAGTATCCTTGAGTAAACTGTGAGAACGACTACATCTAATGCATTTCTACTATGAGAGAATCATTGAATGTATTCCGTAGTAAAATGATTCCTCTTGCTTGTTCCTCATTGGTGCATATCCTGAGAACCAGGTACTTGTGCATTACTGTATGAAAACTGTTGTTTAAAGGCCTTGCCTTTCTGTTTCCTGAAGCACTCCTACTTCCCACCTTTAGAAAGCAAACCTCAGCCGGATTTCATATAGAACTTTTCTGAGTTCTCTGTACTTTTGAATTGTACACTTTACTGCTGAACAAAATGATGGCCTATTTCATGTATCTCGCCAAATGATTCCTTATATAAAATCTCAAATGATGATTTGTATCTGTCATTCTTATTGAGAATGTGACAGAACTGATTATTGAACGTGAGCATAAGAGTATTGATTGACGGGTCCATTCGGGAGCACCAAAGTCTCTATCAAGACTATACCGCTCCTGATCCTAGCATTTGGCATACTTGGCATGATCATTTAAGAGACTTTTGTGCACCAACAGGCGTGACCATCAAATCAAAATCAACTTTATTTGGGTGCTGAAACACCCATAAAAGTACATAAAAGTTGATGGGTGTGAACATAACGGTTTGTCTAGTCGCTACTTTATAATTATTTTGCAGACAATGTGTTGTAGACTTGTTGCACATTATAAGTTACACAACCTTAGAATGTTACTGTGTCATTGGCTTCTCTTCCAGAATGTGTGAAAGGGGTAGAATATTTAGGGAGATAAAACTGATAGATTGAAGTAAGTGGTCTGTGTTGGTGCTGAAAATCTTGCAAATAAAGTAATTCAACCTAAACACTTTGGACCCAATTACAATGTCGGGTGGGGTTTCCTCCGCCCAACATCGTCTTGGTCATGGGACAACCGACACCCGGTCGGCGGTCACTACTGACTAATTAGGATGCGTCCAAACAGTGTTGGGGTACATTCCTATACTTTATAATGGGAGCATATATTCCAGCCTGAATGCATGCTCCCATTGTAAAATAGGAGGTGCAGTTCATTCCTGCACCCTGTGGCAGACACCTCAGCGTGCCTGCCACGGGGTGCAGGGATCAACAAGGGGGCACAGCACCCGCCAACCGAAGTCCGTGCGCTCAATTGGGCCTTTCTGGGGGAACCCAAAGTTGAGTTTCCACAACCTTTCTGTGTTGGGAAGGCCAGCACGGAAAGGCTACTGACACCCAACATCGTAATCCCAAGGGCGGAAAGAGCCGCCCTTGGGATTAGTGGCCGCATTCCAACAGGCGGACGGGCTCTCTGAGCCTGTCAGAAGACAGTCAGAATGACCGTTTGTATTCTTTTCCGACCACCTCCATCCTAATGAGCCGTCGGAAAGGAATCTGACCAGCATATTACGATATGGTCGGAGCCGTTTCTGACCGCATCGTAATAGGGCACTTAGTTGTTTGGCAAACCTACAAAATTTTTGCCAACAATATGGAGGAGCCGGTGCTGGGGACAAGCATCAGCACCATCAACCATGGTGTTTGCTAAATGGACACCACACTATGGAAAAGAAAGCACAGGCAAGTTAGAATATGGAACAGAAACAGCGAACAAGGATTATGTGCATTAACTGCCTGGGCCATTGGAGAGTTTCTTATCTCTGGCATTGTACCTGTTTATTTTAGTTTATCGTTTTAACAGGCTTCATGGCTGTTAAGTGTGTATGTGTGTTAGGCGGACATACTGTTTTGTCCAAGGCGATGTAGCCATCTTGAAGGCCTCAAATTCTCTGTGCCTAAGCATTGTCATATTAAGACTATTATGTGGACATATTGGAGCAATGCGATGTTCCCACACCGACCCAACGACTGCAGACACCAACACCATCTTGGATTGAGTAGTTGACTACTGTGAGGGCACGTTGGAGCAACATGACATTCTGGTTGAGGCAACTTTGCAGTATTGTCATGCAGTTATATAGGGTATCTTTGCGTGCAATTTGAACTTACTCTTTAGTGACCGTAATGTTTATTGAAGGGAAAAGAAGTGTCTTGAAGAACTGCATTCTTTTAGTAAGTAAGTAGCTCAAGTCTTTTTCCACGAACACATATTGTTAGGATGGTAAACTAACATTTTTTGTGGTAACTTTGGAGTAACTGCTTCATATCCATCATATAAATAGTGTTCATCACATAGTACCGGAAAAGAAAAAATATATACTTTTTCATGGATAGACATATTTCTTACGTAAAGGGACAGCTTTTCTATTTCTGCATTTCTGTGAGTTATCTATTGTTATGTTATGCCTTTGTTTTCTATTTTCTCTTGTTTGTGTTGTTTTGTAGTGAAGGCTGTAGCAAGTATGACGCAACCTTCACTTTTTCTAACTGATACAGGTGAACTTTTGCTTCCCTAGAAGCATTGCAAAAAGTTGTTTGATTCCTATCTCATACCCATGGGAGGGGAGAGATTTTCTTCATCAAGAAAACAAGGCATTATTTTTGCAAAAGTAGGGAATAGAAGGCAGGAAGATTTCTGACAGATGGGAGGAATGCCTATGAGACGAGGTGATGGTGATCCTGGGGATGTGTTTGAAATGTCTATAAAAATGTTTGAATCACTGTTTGGAACACAAATGAATGTTGTGATGGAGAAGCATAAATTATTTGCTCACCAGCCATGGAAAAATGAAAAGATAGTGAGTTATGTGGCAACACTTAGGACATTGGTAAGAAAGTGAAATTCAGAAGTTACCTGATTCATTGATTAAAGTCAATTTGATGCGTTTTACTAATAAATCGCGAGTACAAGAGAAGTTACTAGCAAGACCTCCAAATTGTAAACATGCGTTATCCTTAATTGAAGTATTGAATATACCTTGTGATGGATGAAGGGAACGAAATCTAAAGATATGAAAACAGTTCAGATAACAAGGGTAAACAAGCATGTTGTGGATGTACAAAAGAATGTTCCTGTCAAATGCATATGCTATAGGTGTGGCAGCGGTGCGCGTGGATCTAGTAGCTCATGTTTTGCAAGATTGTCTGTATGTCGGAAATGTGGCAAGGGTTTGTAAAAGCCAGGACGATCTAGATAAGATTAAGGTGTCTATGACTGACCAATTATAAGATGTGAAAGAAGTTCCAAGCACATTTATTGTCAGGTTACCAATGAGGTTACAGGTAACAAATAATGTGATTAAGATGCCAGAGTGCAAAATTGTTGTGGGAGTTAAAGAAGTTGATGTACTATCAAATTTGCGATCACATTATACACTTATTGGAGACAAACTTTGGGAGAGGATTTTTGGTAAAGGTAGATTCACTTTATTAAATCTCGATATCAATCCTTTTGGTTATGGAGGTGTTAAAGTGGATTTATTTTGGTTATGTTCCCATGATTATTACATTCAAGGGGAGACAAGCGTTTAGTAAAGTTTATGTGACAAAAAGGGGTGATAATCTGTTGTGGTGGCATCATCAATGTGATTTGGGTATCACCCTTAACCTTAATGCCAGAGACAAAGTGATGATGGTTGCTTATATGAGTGTAGATGATGATTTTGTCACAATGTCTGGATGTATTCAAAGACGTTTTGGGATTATTGTGAGATTTTGAACACAATATCATTCTTAAGTTTGTCCTTAAAGTTCATAAGGTACCCCATATTATTCTGGAGCTTTTAAAATTAGATTTAGAGAGACACTGACATTTTAGAGTGTTGGCCTCTATAGTTTGTACCCAAGGATAGCAGAAAAATCATTAGTGAGTGTGTCGACCTTCATGATCTGAATAGGTGCTTCTCAGTGAAGGATTTAGACATTTGACTCCTTTTGTTTCACTGTTGGGTACTTATCGTTTATTCGGAATTCCTTTTGGTTTGGCCTCAGCAGCAGCTCGTTTGCAATGAGAAATGAAGAAAAGATTCGAAGCAGAAGGTATTCAACAGATGATGTTTTTCCCAGAATGACACCCTTGCGTATGGGAAAGATGTAGGACACCATAATAGAGTATGGAAGGAAGTGTTTGGGAAGCTACAAGACAGTTGTTTAACTGTGAAGAAAGAACAATGTCTGTTCAGGATTGGAACTATGAACCATCTTGGGAATGTGATTTCCATTGAAGATAAAAGTCCCATTAACGATTTGACTGAGTCTATTGGAAAGGCAGCACCACCACCAGAAGACAAAGATCAGTTGCTCTCATTTCTAGAGTTAAATAACTATTATTTCAAATTTGGTAAGGATTTTGCTTCTGTAGTACATCCTTTGAGGGCTCTTTTAAACAAATGTGAGAAGTTTGTCTGGTCTCCTGAGCGTTCTAGGGCATTAAAGAAGTGAAGGTGCAACTTGCAAGTATGCCCCATAGGGGTATTTTAATGTGCACAAAATTACTATTTTGACCACTGATGCCAGTGTGAGGGGGGTGGGTGCAGGTTTAGCTCAATTAGGGATGGGGAAGAGAAAGAGAGAGTGGTGGGGTTCTCTTCTAAGGCTTTGAAGGGTGCAGATTTGAAATACTCCATAATTGAGCATGAGGCTTTGGGTCGCACATGGACAATGCATCATTTAAATACTATCTGTGGGGGTGACTTTTTTTACCCAGAGTGATCATAAGCCTTTAGTGTACATGTTTCTTCCAGTGAACATGCTACTCGCAGCATCAACAGGTGAATTGATGGTGTTAGGTTATTCAGTTTTGAGATACAGTATTTATGGGGTTCAGATAACAAACCTGCGGATTGTTTGTCCAGATTGCAGCTGGATAACAATAATGGGTTGGATGAGAGGGTGGAAGGAAGTGTGAGTTGGGTCAGTTGTGATGCTGTTATGGAGAATGCGTGTCAAGAAGCTATATATTCTCAACCATGTAAGAAAATTGCGAGCTATACCTTTAATGGCTGACCAAAGAAAAGAATCTCACTGAAATAAAGAAGTAGTTAGACCATGTCAAAGACGAATTGTGCATAACAAATGGAATTTTGTGTAGAGGTTACAGAAAAGTTCCATCTGAGGACGCAAAGGAGAAATTCGTACATCTTGTACATGATGGACATTTGGGAAGGAATTGAACAAAGAATCGGTTGAGAGGGCAGTTTTGTTGGTCAGGTACAGATAGGATGGTTCAAAAAGTGGTCAGGGAGGGTTTTTTTCTTTGCACAAGTTGAGAAGAGTAAGAAAATCACACAGTTCAATTATTTCCTGTGCATGTTCCTGATGAACCTTGGAAAAAATTGTGATTAAACACTGTAGATCATTGTGGTCTTAGGCATCTATTAGAAATGTTTTTGATGTTGTTAGTCGATTATACTAACAAATGGGTCATCACTAAATGTTTCAACACTTTGACATCCAAAACTGTTATTGGGTTCCTTGAGGAAGAGTTTTCCAGGGAGCAGATTCCTGGGGTCATTGTCACAGGTAATGGAGTGCAGTTTGCGTCCCAGGAGATTAAATAATTTCTTTATAGTTTGTCCATTTTGCACCATTTTACTCCATTTCACCATCCTCAAGGAAATGGTCTTGCAGAGATTAATAATAAGATGATGAAGGCGTGTGTTCAGACGGATTAATTACACAAACTTTTCTTTTGTTAAAGTGTTAAGAGATAGTTTGTGGTTTCATAGCACCACTCCACATACAACTAAAGAAATATTGCGTTTTGCAAGAATGTTGGTAAGGAAGCTAAGAGTTCTGATGTTTTGACTGAAAGGGAGAGGATATAGGAATATCAAAAGAGGTACAAAGACAAATGTGATACCCATCATGGGGTGGGAGAGGGCACATCGAAGGTTGGTGATGTGATACGGGTGAAGAAATCTAAGTTTGTGAAGAAGGGCATCACAAACTACACAGGTCTGTTCAAAATCACAGGAGTTAAACGGAATGTTGTCATTTTGGATTCAGGTGAAGTTTTGAGTATATCATGTCTTGCACACCTGAGTCTGATGGCCAAAGGTCATGTGGTGATGAACTTCCAGTTACATCACTACCTTATAAGTATGCTTCACTGAGGGATTTTTCGTAAAAAAATGCTCAGGTATGCCAACATAGTCAGTAAACATCCAAAATGGATGCAAATTCTGTATCTTGAACGTTTTCTATAGACTGTTTTTCTATTCCAAATTTACATCGTATTTTCCATAGTGCATTATTTTCCTTTATTGCTTTTAGTATCATTATGGTTGCATGTATATACCTTTTTGTTTTTGTGTAGTATGGAGGATGTGTTGTGGGCTTATTTGACATTGTAGGTTACAGGACCTTAGACTGTTACTACGTCATTGCTTCTTTTCCAGAATGTGGGTGAGTGGGAAGATAGAATCTGTGGGGAGATAAAACTGGAGGAAAACCTGCTTCTGTATGAATCTGAGGCTTTGACTTAAACCTTGGCCATTATATTCACCATACTATACAAGCCCCAAGGTACTGATATGCACAGATTCTGGAGAGGGGACATATCTCATGCAATGCAGCTCAACATCCTTGCAGCAGGGCCTTGCTCAAAACGCCCCTGTCTTCAATAAAATGTTAAAAGTAAGTTTAAGGATACCCCAACAGTTGTACCTTCTGAGTTGCATTCCCACTTTGAATTTTTGGGTCTTGTATCTTTAGTTGGCTTTGTTTCATCTGTAAACTAGACGGAGCAATGTTGTCTAATCATAACCCTTTTCATCATATGGAAAATTTCTGGACAGTCGACAACGTTTGCTGAAGGGCTCTCCTTAGTGTAAATGTAAAGATTTAGGAGCCCATTACTTGGAATTAAAAGGCAAGCCGATAGAACTATTGTTTTTTTTTTGTGAAAACCCAAGATATTATAAAAGAGAATATTTTCTATATTTAATTCCATAATGTCTGACAAGCATAGTAAGTAAATTATTCTTGACCCAATCACTGCTTTCCAACTCAAAATGATAACAAGCGTAGGAAAGTGGAATATTACGTGGTATGGCTGAGTAGCCTTACCATGTAATATTATCACAATACCACAACGATGGTCCTAGGATTCACACTTGTAAATACGTAACTCAGACCTGGAATAGTGGGAAAGAGCAGTCAGGCTTTACTAGAGGAACATGTGTTAAGCATTTCAGAGTACCAACATGGACGATAAGTAATTAACCCGACTCGAGAGGGATACTGCACCAATTTATAAAAATAGAGTGTATTTTTACTCTGGTACTCCACTGGCCCGCGTACTCTGTGGGCCCGACTCCAGACAGGAAGAACTTCCCTGGCAGAATCTCACAAATCACCACCGTACAATTTCTCTAGACACGAGAAGAAGAGATTATGAGAATATCTGTGAATTTGATGGAAATCCCAGATCTGAACACACGTACTGAGGTCAAATTAGATTGAATATAAAGCCCTGACAAAGTCTGTTGTGATTGGGACAGCAATAGACAAAACATGTGCTGGCGAAGGGGCGTGTCTAATATGATTGGAATAAAAGACAACTGAAACCATGACCTCAACATTGGATTTCTGTGTGCTTGGAGACGTTGTTGCTTGTTTTTTTATCTTAATTTAGACAACAAAATGAATGGAATAGCAGAATTATAACTGGAGTTATAGATTTTTGAAACAATATTAAATCAGTCTAGTAAAATACATTGACAAAATAACCTTGCGGTCAATGGCAAAAACCATTAGGGACAATTGGTCACTTGCACGTTGAGTTACGTTGAACCCTTACATGGTTACGGTCATGTGGGCCCCAGGACAAGGACACAACAGTCATTAATTTCACGTAGCCCTTGGAGTCTAGGTGCAGAGTTGTTCTGGCTGCCCCTGGTGCTGAATGTCAGCCATTCTGGTGTTGATTTTACCACTTACAGAGTGCTACAAGAAACAGAATACAAAATCACAACAGATACACAGCTGCTGACATCAGATGATGGTTGCATGTGTTCCCTGTAGATGTAGCATTGAGTGTGGGGGTCGGTTACCAGATTGGTGACCAACAAGCCTTGGCAGTGGTAAGCACAGCAAAAAGCTTCTGGAACCTTACTGGGTCTGGGGGAGTGACTTAGATTCCTGAACCTTTGGGGCAGGTGAGACTACAACTCCCATAATGCAATGGACCACCTGGATTTGGGCGATTCCATTGAGGGCCCGATGGCAAACAATTCTTTAGTTCCGGCGAGTGTTTTTACTGCAGTTTGCATGACACTAGTGCCACTAGTTCAGGGAAGACTGAGGGTGCTTCTGGCTTCCACAGGGGTCCCTCTGTTGGGAGTGCCAAATTTTAGCCAAGGACGAGGGTCGTTCATGCACTTCCAAGTCCGTTGCCACATGGACAAAGTATCACACTTTTGCTTTAGGTGCTGTGGGCAAAGTACTGTTGTCTGCGACACAGTTCTCTTCTTGGTCCTTCCTTGAAGTAAGTTGTTCAGATACGAGGTGATGCTGTCAGGGGGTTCCTTGAATCCTAGATTTAGGAGAATTAGGGGTTTGAGAGATAGAAACTAATGGGCAACTAGTCCCTGTAGCTAATCCTCCCCTGAGGTGACCACACTCGAGAGTATAGGTCACCTTTTCTACCCAGAAACCACTATTTCTCCTCTCCTCTTAAAGATGGTAAAATTCTATTTTAGGTGTACAAATCAGGCTGGCCACACTGGAGTTGTGTCGGCTCTTCCTGGAGGTGTACACCTCCTGCATACCTAATATCCCACCTTGCCTGGGTGCAAGCATGCCTGGGCAATGGAAGGCTGTGTCCTCCTCAGGGGGACAGCCCAGATGCATATCAGAGACGGTGCAGCCTTTGAAGCTCACCGCCTTGATGTGCAACTTTACTAGCCTGCTTGGGAGAGGCAGGTGTGACCTCCTTCCTGCCAGAACCTTTGTTCCTGACTCCTGGGAGTGACCACACTGCCTGGCTGGAGGTCAGAATCCTATTGTAATGGTAGCAGGTGCAGGAAAGGGCAGGCTGGTCAGCCAGAGTCTAGTGAAACTGGGACAACCGGGTGGGCAACATCTAAGGTCTCCACCTAGGTGCGTGCCACGTCACCTAGGGCTCGAGAGCCATGTCACGGCTGAGAAGGCATGTTGTTTGATACCAAACATGACATATTTTAGTAGTACCATAAAGGAGCTCCCAATCTCGGAAGTGCCCGGTTGGCAGCCCGTGTTATCCTATGGACAGCCAACACTTATAGTAGTTTCCAATGGGAAAGCCACTTTAGGGACATATAGACTTGCACCTATATGTACACACCTTTAATACAATGCACCCTGCCTCCTGCGCTGAGGAGGCCTACCGTATTAGTGCATGACATATTATAGGCAGTGCATTTGACTGTTCCACATATGGTGAGGGCACATCAGAGTTTGAGCAATTTGCACTGTTCCTGCAGTCTTCAATGGCAGGCCCACTGTCAGTAGTTTGCTTGGGTCACCCAGGGTGGCACAAAACTGTGCTGCAGCCCGGGGGACCACTTATGCCCTGGGTACCCCATGTACCATATACTAAGGACTGAAAAAGGGCGTAAAGATTTTGCCAATTTGGAATTACCAAATCCAACATAACAGTTCTGGGAGAGAGCACAGGCACTGGGGTCCAGGCAGCAGACTCCAGTGCACTATCGGAGTCATAACCATCAAAACTTGGAGCAAAAAGTGTGTGTGTGTGGGGGGGGGGTGGTGACCATAAACAAAGTGGCACTTTCCTACAACAAAGAAAACTTGTTTGGCATGCACAATGCTGACAGTGGTTGCAGTGTACAAACCAAAACCCTGGGTTTACCATTTACGCTAAACACTTTTCAGGAACCGAATAAAGACCTACAGAACGTCAAGCTCTGTTTCAACATGCACACCTTACAGGGCAGTGCACACCAATACGCAGTGTCTATCAGGATAACAATCTACAGTGATGTATTTAACAACTGGAAAGAGGAAAACTCCCCCTTCTCCTACTATGCCCATTTCCTCCAGTCTTTGCCCTGACATTATATTTATATGTTTAACATAGAGAGAGAGAAGAGCGAGAGGGAGACAGAGGCTTTGAGAGAGGAACTGGGGGTTTGGTCAGCGAGCATGTGGGCGGAGTCGGAGGCATGTCCAAATAGACCATACTGTAATATAACTTTTTGTTGGCCTCTCGTCTGCAGGTACATGCATATATAGTATCTGGTCTACTTACACAGTTAACAAATAGTTAACATGTATTCTAAAGTATAGATTGCGTAAATTTAAAACATCTGTGAAGCGTACAATTTTAATCAGAGTCACAAAACATTCCAGACGGTCAGTGCATTGCTTCCGGGAAGCTAACCTTCTGGGCTTTGAACCTGTGAAATAGAGACTGCATATAGACCTCAGCCTTAGGTTCATTAACCCTCCGGAGCTTTGTCCCTAGGTTCAGGATGTGTTGCCTATTGGATGCACACAAATACCTCTAGTAGTAGCACTTACTCACTGAGATTTTTGTAATAGGCTACTACATGTGACATGGAAGACTACAAATGGATTTCTGCAGATGGTCCCAGGCCCAGCTCACCCTGTGCTGCTGCATCACTCTTGCTCCTTTCTTCTTGCTTTTCCCCCAATTTCTGAATGACTTCTCCTTGCTTTCTCCTCGTTCTCACTGCTTTCATCTACTTTTCACTCATTTTTATGTGCTTTCTCCTTGCTTTTTCCTTGTTCTCACTGCTTTCTCCTTGCTTTTTCCCCTTGTCCTCACTGCTTTCTTTTACTTTTCCCCACGTTTTATGTGTGCTTTCTCCTTGTTTTTCCCTAGTTTTCACTGCTTTCTTCTAGCTTTGTCCCATTTTTTAGTGCCTTCTCCTTGCTTTTTCCTCGTTCTCACTGCTCTTTCCTTGCTTTTCACCTTCTTTTGTGTGCCTTCTTCTTGCTTTTCCCTTATTTTCACTGCTTTCTCCTTGCCTTTTTACTCATTTTTATTGCTTTTTTCAAATTTTTACATGTTTATTGTGTTCTTTCTCCTTGCTTTTCCCTAGTTTTCACTGCTTTCTTGTTGCTTCTTCCCATTTTTTATGCCTTCTCCTTGCTTTTCCCTCGTTCGCACTGCTCTCTCCTTGCCTTCCCCCTGTCTTTTGTGGGCCTTCGCCTTGCTTTTCCCTTATTTTCACTGCTAACTCCTTGCCTTTCCCTTATTTTTACTGCTTTCTCCTTGCTTTTTCTCTCGTTCTCACTGCTTTCTTCTACTTTTCCCCCGTTTTTTGTGCTTTCTCCTTGCCGTTCCCTCATTGTCACTGCTTTCTCCTTGCTTTTCCCCACGTTTTATGTGTGCTTTCTCCTTGTTTTTCCCTAGTTTTCTCTGCTTTCTTCTTGCTTCTTCCCATTTTTTATGCCTTCTCCTTGCTTTTCCCTCGTTCGCACTGCTCTCTCCTTGCCTTCCCCCTGTCTTTTGTGGGCCTTCGCCTTGCTTTTCCCTTATTTTCACTGCTAACTCCTTGCCTTTCCCTTATTTTTACTGCTTCCTCCTTGCTTTTTCTCTCGTTCTCACTGCTTTCTTCTACTTTTCCCCCGTTTTTTGTGCTTTCTCCTTGCCGTTCCCTCATTGTCACTGCTTTCTCCTTGCTTTTCCCCACGTTTTATGTGTGCTTTCTCCTTGTTTTTTCCTAGTTTTGACTGCTTTCTTCTTGCTTCGTCCCATTTTTTAGTGCCTTCTCCTTGCTTTTCCCTCGTTCTCACTGCTCTTTCCTTGCTTTTCACCATCTTTTGTGTGCCTTCTTCTTGCTTTTCCCTTATTTTCACTGCTTTCTCCTTGCCTTTTTACTCATTTTTATTGCTTTTTTCAAATTTTTACATGTTTATTGTGTTCTTTCTCCTTGCTTTTCCCTAGTTTTCACTGCTTTCTTGTTGCTTCTTCCCATTTTTTTGTGCCTTCTCCTTGCTTTTCCCTCGTTCGCACTGCTCTCCCCTTGCCTTCCCCCTGTCTTTTGTGGGCCTTCTCCTTGCTTTTCCCTTATTTTCACTGCTAACTCCTTGCCTTTCCCTTATTTTCACTGCTTTCTGCTTGCTTTTTCTCTCGTTCTCACTGCTTTCTTCTACTTTCCCCCCGTTTTTTGTGCTTTCTCCTTGCCGTTCCCTCATTGTCACTGCTTTCTCCTTGCTTTTCTCCCCGTTTTATGTGTGCTTTCTTTTTGCTTATCCTCTCCTTGCTTGTCCCCCTGTGTTTTTAGTTCCTTCTCTTTGCTTTGCCCTCATTCTCACTGTTTTCTCTCCTTGCTTTTTCCTCCGTCTTTTATGTGCCTTCTCCTTCACTTTTCCCTTGTTTTCACTGCTTTATCCATGCATTCTCCCCATTTTTTGTATGCCTTCTACTTGCTTTTCTCTCATTATCACTGCCTGCTTCTTGCTTTTTTCCTCATATTATGACGGGCTTCTCCTTGCTTTTGCCTTGTTTTCACTGCTTTATCCTTGCTTTCCCCCCATTTTTATGTGCCTTCTTGGTGTTCCATTGTTTTCACTGCTTTATCCCCCGTTTTTTGTGCAGCCTCCGCACACACCTCCGGATGACCACCTCACTTCCGGAATTCCGAAAGACTCTAAATACCTGGCTGTTCAAATGAACCTTCGGGACCTGCATGCGCCTGGACACCCTCATGGGTGCGCTAATGCATGAGAGCAGCTTCAAGCTTGCCCTAAGCGCCATAAATTTGCCCTGCCAACTGTATGTTTCCTTTCCTGCTGTTTTTGAGGCAGCTGGCGGGGTGTGCGAAGCTCCGAGCGCCACTGCAGATGTTAAGCACTTAAAACAAAGGAACAATTTCAGAATGCATACCCCTAGGACCTGGTAGCATACCCCCCTCCGTCATATACCATCTCAAGTGGTAGCACAGCACTGCAGCACTTTATTTTGTTGATTTTTGACCAGGAATTTTTTTAATCCACTATCTTAAACTCTTTTTAACTTCTCTTTTTTTCTATTTTTAGAGTTCATTTTTTTACCTAATCTATTGACTATGCGTTTTTACTCCTTGTTAGTACTTAGTTCATTGCAATGTTTTTTTTAATTGTGCAAATAAAGTATTGAATTCTTTTTTTTTTTTTAGATTAAAGTACAGGACTCTGTTGGAGAACGGGTTAGGTATAGCATCATTGTACCCAATCGTTCCTGCCCTATTCGGCTTCTGCCTACTCCAGCCCAGTGCTTAATTTGAACTGGTGGTTTCTTGTGATCAGCACAGCACTTAATCATCAACGCTGCTGCTTTTCTTGAACGCCGGTTAAGGACACATTCATTTATGGGTAGATTAAGTCATTTGCCCAGAATCACAGGATGTTGAGTCCACACCGAAACTCGAACTTTGTTCCCCAGTTCCTAGGCAGCTCTGGACATTACACCTCACCCTATCCCCACTTTCATTGTTTAGTAGTTGGTTCTGTTTTAGGCGGCGCTAACAGGAGAAATGGGCTGGTGCAAGCTGCCTTCTGACAAGAGACCCAGCACTTGTTTTTTTGTTTTTTTTACACATTTACAAATGCTCCAGCCTCTTTGTCTATTTTGAGGGATTATTTTATCTTCCCCTTCCCTGAAATCCCACCCACTCGCCATGGACACGCACATGGGCATAGGAAGTGTGGGGGGACGCAGGGGATATCTCCCCCCAGATTTTAGAGTGGGGGGGACACGGGGGACAAGGGTGGGGGGGACGAGGGGACAAAAGAATTTACCCTCTCCCTTCTGTTATTCACAGGGCCATTAGCGCGCGAAAGTGCTACCTAATTGCCCTGCACTTGACCTGCCTGGTGTCAAAGAGGTCACCTGCCCTCTGCCTTTTGTTATTCTGCAGTAAGGCTCGGCGTTCTGGGAAGGGCAGAGAAGGGGAAAAACTGTCTCTTTTCCTTCATACCCAGAGAAGGCAAGGACAGTGTCCATTTCTCCTGGTCTGCCTCTGGCAGCTGTCCTCCTCTCCTCTCTCTCTCTCTTTATTCCTCTCTCTCTTTCTGTCTCTGTCTCGCTCCTCCTTAAGTTCTGGTTTCAAGAGCTCTTACGTACTCTCTCTTGCCTCTTCCTTTTCTTTATTTGTTTCTCTGCGGAATGGATCCAAAATGTGCGGACACTTTGGCCGAAAATTTCCTCATTTACTGACCGTTTTATAATTCCAAAGAAAAACCTGACGGAGAGAAAAAATTATGAAATACCTAAATAAAGCAATACAGAGTGGTCAGCAGACAGGCCAGATTGTTATTTACACCCACACACATTAGCGCCACTTTACAGAGTTTGCCAGTGAAAGCGCTACTTTCTTTTTTTCTTCTTTTTTTTTAACAACATTATTTTCCCAGGGTGGGGAAGTGCACCATTCCTAAAGGGACTGCAAAACCTGGTTGGTGGGTGGAGTGGAAATGTTTAATATGATTATTTTCAACTGTTTTAATTATTTTAGCTTATAAAATGTGTACTGCGGCTCTGTGATCTTTTTTAAACCAAACTGCTTACATTTTGAAAGGATATGAGCAATGGACATTGAAACGGGTCCCTTCCTGGTCCTGTAACCATGTCCTGAATTTTTCAGGCAAAATCACTTACTGATTTCTGAATGATGAGTTTAAAACTGTTAAGGTAACCATGTTGTTCCTGAATACGTTTAACATGATTTGCCTATTCTTGCATTCCTTATGAGTGTTTGCTTTTTCCAGGGTGTTATTCATTTTTTTTCAGGCAGCATTTTCCTGTTGTCTAGTGCATAATTTGAGTTTAGTTGCGGCACAATTGAGTTGTAGCTGAAGGCAGTGCAAGTTTCTCTCAGTGGGGCAGTATGATGATCTGTGTGGGAAAGGATGTGGCGCTCTGGCCAGAGCTGCTGAATTTGGAACTGGAGCACCATTTTCAGCCTTCATGACCAGCCCACCAGACCGCACTCCTGACAGAGCTCATTCCGATGCTACTCATTGGAAGGCCCAATAGACCTTAGAAGCCCTGGTGTCCTAGCACCCACAGGTGGACCCTAACGGTGGCAAGTGTGGGTTAACCTTGAAGGCCTGTCCACTACAATTCATACTGCAGTTCACCTCCAGTCTTGCGAGCAGGCATACGAAGAAGCACAACCTAGATCAGGGGTATTCAAACTGTGGGGCGCCACCCCCAGGGGGGTCGTGGAGCGATACAAAGGGGGTCGCGCCTTCACAGTGTCACTTCTGCCCTGGCCTCCAGGGCTTCAGCCCCCCATCCTCCCCCATCCTGTGTCTCAGCCCTTGCTGCTGCATTGCAGCACGCGCTCCTGGGGCCTCGGCTGGCCAGTGTCTGTAGTCTTATCTCCAGCCCAAGTTTTTCACAGGTCTTTGAGGACCATTAGCATATTTACATGCCTTTGTTAACTGATTACCAAAGCTTAGTTTTTTATGGTTCCATTACCCCCTGGGCCCCCACTCTGCCTATTCCTTACATTTGTATTTTTACACTTACTACTGTAGTGTGAGAATGCATTTAATGAAAAGAAATATAAAGTTGGGTTGCCAAAAAAAACATGCCTGCTATGTGTTATTTAAAGATCCTGCAGAGACCTGCTCTTGACACTAAATTGAGTTATAAATAAAAAAGTATGTATTAATTAGTTATGTGACTTTTCTGTCTTTATTCTCTTTAATTATTAGTCATGGATCATTGAGGCATCCCTAGAACACAATTAAAAGTGCTTTCTATTTATATTTGCTGGCCTAAATATTCACAGATAAATGCAAACAATACAGCTGTAGGTGACTGCTTATTTCTGGGCCATCAAAATAATGAGATGGTAACCCTAATCATTAGACTGGAAGTTTGTTACAGGATCAGCACATTATTTATTTCCTCCACCCTCGAACCCTGATTAATGCCATTATAGCAATAGTTTAACTTATATCTGAAACCCTACGCTTCAAGTTTCTGGGAAGGCACCCTGCTTTCAGACTACTCACTTCTCATTCTCGCCTTCACTTTCACGTTCACCCTGCACTCCCAGCGATCGCAATGCACTAACACTGATCACCATGCACTCACACTGATCACCATGCACTCACACTGATCACCATGCACTCACACTGATCACTGACACTTCACTCACCTGTCCCCCCCCTTACTGCTCAATCTGTAGCTCACTCAAACAAGGCCATCACTAACCATGCACTAATTCGTCCCACTCTGCACTTACAGCCGAACCCAAATTCATATGGTCACCTCACTCACCCTGCAGTCACTCCTTTTACCCTACTCTCACACTGTTGCATTGCTCACCGTGCAGTCACATGGGCACTCTTGTCACCCACACAGTGCAGAAAGTTAAAGTACCATGCACATCACAGAACTGAGTGTGAGTAAACTATGAGTAGCGCTATAAAAAAATGAAATGTTTGTCAGACAGGTGCTATAGAGAGATGAGGTGTATTGTTGGTGAGTGGTAGTGAGGGAATTCATGGAGAAGGTGGAAAGACTGTTTCACCGTGTGCGACCAGTGCTTGGACACACCCTGGCTGGGAGTGTTACCCTACCCCCCCAAAGTTCGGGTCTAGTGGATCCCCTGCTTCTGCCTATTATTTACATTTGTAATGCGCTACTGTTACCAAAAGGTGTCCAGGGGCTAATAACCATCTTCCTGCAATGTGAGAGAGGGATCCGGGGTTGGGAGAGGAGAGAAGAGGAGAGAAGAGAGGGATGGAAGGAAGGGGGTGAGAGGAAAGGGGCATGGGTAAACTGCTTAACTCTCCACAAGACCGCTACGGTTTGAATGCACCCTTGCTGCTCCCGGCCATGGCCAGGTGAGCTTCTAATGTGGCAGCGCGTATTCCTGCGGATTGGGAGGCCCTTCGCAGAGATTGACTAGACAACTTTCTGATGTTAATTGCTGTATTTTGGTTATAAACTGGTACTGATGGGGTGAAATCTTTCCTCAGTATTACTGTGTTTAAAAAAATTCTAAATAATAAAGCAATGCTACCCCAAAACACGCAGCATCACAGAACATTATTTACATTTTCTACTCACACAATTTAGTCAAGCCTGTCGCATAATTTGGTCCTCACCTTCCTCATAACCTAGAGGTTTAGACATATTTGTCAGGAGGGGGTCCTTACGCTTGAAAATATTGATAGGGGGTCTCGGCATCCAAAGGTTTGAGGACCTCTGCCCTAGATCGACAGTGACTGTCACTGAGGTCACAAGATTCTTGAGGCCAGTCCACCGCACCCATCTGTACCTCCATTGGCCTTTTTCAGCAGTAGTGGTGCAACTTACCAGGGGTTGGCAATGTAGCATTTGCATGCTCACCAAACTTAGGGGGTGATTATAATGGAGATGGAACCACCACATCACCCCATCAGTGGCGGTCCCACCACCATCAGTGACTGTCTCAACACCAACCATATTACAATGGCGGGTGGTTCCCTGGCGGTCGTAAAGACCAACCGCCATGCACCGACTGGCTCCTTGAGCTGGCCAGTGCGGCAGCAGGTCTTGTGGTTCCTACAATGCTGGTGGTGCCTACGAGGCCCCACAATAGGGATTGTGATACCCCTTACCCGCCAGCCGACCCATGGCGGTACACCCTGCAATGTAAAAGATAGGCACTGCGAACGCCATGGTGGCGGTTGCATTGTAATGCCTATCTTGGGGTCGCCACCTTGAAGGCCAGCGGTCCCATTCCCCGATTCGATGGCAGACGGACTGAAGTCCGCCTGCCTTCATAATCAGCCCCTAAGTTTGGAAACTTCATGGTCTCTGCTTCATGCACAAACACTTTTAACATGTGCAGCCTTCTTTCGGGCTACTGGAGTTATTCAGCCATGGAGGCCAAAATTATGTTGCAGTGTTGACTAAATGATGCAAAAATAAAAAGGCTGCAGCATAATGCAGTGCATTTTATGATACTTTATTATTTTAACATATTTATACATACTAACAGCCTCTGCAAAGCTTTTGCCTCATTAGTACCTGTGTAACATACAAATGCAGCTGAGGGAAAGGTGACCAGTCAACCTTTGCAAAGGGGGCTACACTTCACAGCAACATAAGTCACATTTCTTTTAGTAATTTTAGATCCGTTTGATCTACACATTTTTTTGGGTCAAATCCTTAGATTATGCAGCAGATGATGTATTATGTGGCAAATATGATACAGCCATAGTTAAGTGGAAAACATTTTCCACTTAACTTAATTTTGCCCCAGCATTGTAGTTGATCAATTTATAAGTTCCCCAAACCCAAAAGTCGAGTTTGGGCATGATTTGCATTTTAAAAGCAGTCCTACAACACAAGGCTACTTTTAAAATGACCCCAAGCTTCAGTAATGCACACATTCAAACGCAGAAAGGGCTGCTGGGCTTTAAACTGCCATGCCCTATTATGAACTAGGGCCTTATAGGTGAGGTCATGCCAATCACAGGGGTACCCTAACCCATAGTGCACCCTAGTGTATGTAGGTGTTTTCACAGTATCTTTAAGTGTCTCTTTCAGAATAGCACTGGCCCTGTGCCTGTTCAGGCAGAGGCCAGGGTCAGTCAGAGTCAGGTACCACCAGTACCAGTCAGCAAAACATTGGGGAGTGGCCAGGCCACAGGATGGCTTTGTAACA
Source organism: Lissotriton vulgaris (assembly GCF_964263255.1). Lineage (NCBI taxonomy): Eukaryota > Metazoa > Chordata > Amphibia > Caudata > Salamandridae > Lissotriton > Lissotriton vulgaris. The sequence goes on along the minus strand of NC_141700.1, from coordinate 235,757,090 downwards.
CTAAAGAAGCACAAACTCAGAATTTAAAACATAACACCATGGTTTGGGGGTTCTCTTTAATAATCAGAATTGGTTTCTATCCTAATGAACCCATTTTCCAACATTAGGATAAGGAAAGACTAGGGAACAATCATATCGTTCTAATCTATACCTTGAAGTTTCCATGCAGCTCTTTGATGACGGTTAATAGCTTACTGTTCAATGTTAGGATTTTAACTTATAAACTGCAAATGCCAAAAGAATCTCTCAGACAAAAGGAGTAACTCTCTGACCTATTTACATGATATGCTTTTTGTGATCTGCGTGGTACACATTCTTTGCAGCAGGCATATTAACCCACTGTGTCAACCTTAGCAAGAGTCAAAACTTCCGATCTCTCTCAATAAAGAACATTAATCACCAAAGTTATCTTCACATTTTTACTGTTGCCTGAAAATTGCTGGAGACCAGGAATGCAGCAGCAGGTACTTTTCAAATGATAATGCACTTGCAAACATGACGCCCCCACCCTAAGTCAGCGACCTATGTTTGCTTGGTGCATGAAGATGCACGAGTGATATACATGTTTTTTTAACATTTGGTCTGATTACTATATGAATGTAAATAACAATAAAGCATACATGCAAACTGTGACAACATGCCTGCTTTTCTCAATATTTCACTTCGAAAGTATGCAATTGTATTTGTTTAACGGGTGGTGATTTGTATGGGGTCACTGGAAAGTCGTCGTCCCCCCCCCTCCCCCCCCGAATTGTAGTGTCTTCTACGCCCCTGGACACGCATGCAAAAACATGTTCAGGCCATGTCAAATCTCTAAAACAGAACACCACTTTTACAGCAGCTGAAATGTGATTTTCATGCTTATTGAGGTCCTCGGATTCCTAATGTGACCAGCAGGGGGCTGTATTTACCCAGGAAAAATATGAAGTGTATTAGCGCGTCTGGCATCCGAGTTCCCCAGTTTAAACAGAGCCCTTGTATTGGCGGCGGATTTCTTCTGGGAATTTAAGAATGAAAAAGGCCTTTTGAAACACTCGAGCATGTTTTTGCCGAGGTGTTACTGTCGCAGCATTCGTCGCCGTAGCTTCCATGTGTAGTATTTTGCTTCGGATGTCGTTGTAGGGGTATGTATGTGACTTATCCTACCAAAACGAATATATGGCATCTGCTGGCATGTCGCTTAGCATGTAACAAGCATTGACGAAGTCAATTGGCCTTGCACGGTACTGTAGTGGGTACTTTTTTATTGTAAGCACATACTACTGAAATACAAAGAAAACAATCCAAAACATAACCTGCCTAAACGTAGCGGCCATAAGCAATAAACATTTTACATTAAAGAAATAAGCATCGTATATCAATGTATTAGTTGAGCAATACAGGTGCTTCATCGCAGGCAGGTGTACTTAGAGCAGGTAAAAAAAACCTTCATCATTGTAAAGCACATAATTGAAAAATAACATTCTTATTGGCACAAAGAAAAATCCTTAACCCTTGCAAGGCTTGGGACCAGAAGAGCCAAAACATGTGAACGTGGAGGTGGCAAGATGGGCACCCCCTTCAAGGTATGTCATTGCCTGAAGGTAGGATGCCAGATCTCTATTGCAGCTTGGGTTATGGACATGAGGACTCTACACCTCATGTTCTTTGCTCTTTTTTATTATTCTTACAGTGAATATTTGGTTATTGTTCACTATTAGTATAATAACAGTGCGGAGCAAGGGACAAGCAGCCTGAGGCAGGCTGTGACACCAGCCTTACAGCTGGCGCAGGCTGGCACAGGTGTGCGAGGCGCCTGAACCAACCACCAGGGCTGGCAAAGTCCTAGCCTTTGCTTCAGGGGCTTGTCGTGCCGAAATGCCTCTCCTTTTGTGGCATTCTACAGCGTCACTACTGAAGGTAGCCCTGGGTACTGCCGTACGCTCAAGCCCTACAGTGCCCAGGGGTACCCACAAATCAACCTGCGACCCCACCCTTTCCAAACTCTGCACAGAAAAGCAATCAGCTGAAAGCTGAAGCATCCACTGCACAGATCCAAGCTCCTGCTTCAGCTTGTGACATCTCTAGGGGTCCTTGGCACAACTGGAAGTGAACCTGCACAGACCGGGGAGATAAGTAGAAGTAAAAAGTTGCCTTCAAAGATATGTTCTATGTATGTGTGTGTGTGTGTGTTTGTGCGGGTGAGTGTTTATGTTTGTGTGTGTTTGAGAGAAAAAGCTTATGTATATGTGCAGACATGCCTATATGTGAGCACTTGTGTGAGTAACAGAGGGAGTGAGAATGAGTCCGAGTCAGTGAGTGAGAATTCATGAGGCTGGCGAGAATGAGTGAGTGAATTAGTGCAAATAAGTAGGATGAGTGTGAGTGAATGGCAGTGAGTGTAGCTGTGAGTGAGAATGAGTGAATTAGAGTGAATGAGAATGTGCGAGTGAGAAAGAATGCCTGGAGGCAAGTATGGGGAGTAAGAGTGAATGAGTGAGTGAAAGTGAGTTTGGTTGAGAATGAGTGAGAGAGAATGAATGAGTGAGTGAGAGCGAGAAAGATGTTGAGTGAGTGAACGTAAGTGAACATGAGCGAATGAAAATGTGTGTGTGTGTGTGTATGAAAGAGAATCAATTAAGCTTCTGAGTCAGCTTTTAGCCATGAAATACTGCAGGTAATTCATGGCTTACAGAGAAACCGAAGACCAAAATGCTGGTACTGGCATACCAGAGGTAATTCTCAGCGTATGCGGCACCCATGGCAAAATGCAGGCCATACTGGCATACTGGAGGTAATTCTTGACATAACAGACTCCTTTGACAAAACAATGGGAACGACATACTAGAATTAATTATTGATACATGTGGCACCCATGTCAAAATGCTGGCAACAGCATACTGAAGGTAATTCTTGGTATTTGGGAGGGCAACCAAGCATATAGGGGTGTGGAGGCCAGGTAACCATGACAAAATGCTGTCCCTGACATACAAGAGATCATTTTTGATATACGAGTTGTCCATGATTCTTGACATAAAGGGGCACCAATGGCTTTAGGGGGCACTCAAGACAAAATGCTGGCCCTGGCACATGGAGGTAGTTAATGAAATACTGGGGGCACCCACTGCGCATTTCTTCTTAAAACAAAAAGAGGGGCAAATCCTATGGAGCCCGAGGCGTCATTTACTTATCCCACCAATGGTTTTTGCGCAAATTTATGTGAAGATTTTTCTTTAAAATGCCCCATTTTAGCTCAATTTTATTTTCAAAAATTTCTCACGGGAGAACCTTCTCTGAACCTACTAGAAGGAATAAGGTTTGTTGACTTTGCTCTCTTGATGGAATTTAGGGCAACTAATATACACCATCCTTTTCAAGGATCTCCAGCCAGACCGCCAGAGCTTTCTAGTAATCGTGTCTCTTGGTCGGATAACGGTGGTGTACACTATTTGGTTAAAGCCACCTACACCACTTGAGTTCCCCAGTGAGCAAGTGCTGCACAGGGCCGATGGGACTCTGGTGCCTGGGAAGTTGTGTAACAACTGAGCAATCACTTGCAGGGGAGTGCACACAAAGGTCATTCCATAACCCGCTGAAGGCCACAGCCAAAAGAGTGCCAAAAGGAGGAAGCAGGAGGGCTGCACTCCATGGTGTTGAGCGTCCTTGGCCGACCGAGTGGATTGGCATGATGTTCAAGTTGTGGGCTATCCAGGAGCAGTGGGCAAGTACAGCGGTCTCCAGGATTAGTGCAAGTTCTCAGCAGACAGTTTGACTTGCAGTCGGAAGGCAGTAGGATCCCATGTAGAGATCCAAGCAACGGAAGGCAGTAGGATCCCATGTAGAGATCCAAGCAACGGAAGGCAGTAGGATCCCATGTAGAGATCCAAGCAACGGAAGGCAGTAGGATCCCATGTAGAGATCCATGCAATCCTGGTATGAGGAACAGCAAAGCCATGGGTTGAAGAGCCCAATTTAATGCAAAGGCAAATGAGCCAGGCTTGAAAACGTTCGCTGTGTGATTAACATTTGAACAATGTTTCTATGCGTAGCTAGCAAGGGCTTGCCATGTACCTGGAGGTGGCAGCTCTTGATCTGTCCTTAGCTAGTTGAATATGGTGTCTTAGCTCTGATATGGTACTGCATCTGGAAGGTGCCATGTTGTTGCAGCAGGAGTTGGTCGAAAACGCATGATGTAGCAGATATGATTTAAAAGTACTGAATAAATTATAAGCGCTGTTGATCTACTTTTCACTTAACTAAAGTGCGATCCAGCGTAACAGGAGTTCTATGTGCCAGGTACTTTCTTGCTGCTTGCAGGGCACTCTCTGGTCGTCAGGGGGTTCGAGCTAGAGGATGAGGGACATCTTTACCTTTCAACTTGTTCTTAGGTATAAACCCTGTGCCCACCGTTCACCTAAAGTAGCTGAGGAACATTATTTGGGAGCTAGGATTTGAATCCCACTGACAGGATTTGGGATGTGCCCATGCTCAGCACCTGAAGTACCTTGCAGTTTTTCCCTGATTCGTGTGTCATCGTCAGAATTTCTTGTGGATTCAGCAGGTCAGCCACAGCGCCTGTTTTAAAGTAAAATGATGATTCCAACTCCACTTGGCCAAAAGTCATCTTGGAGAGTCTCGCTCTTTGCATCCTATACAAAGCATGACCTTGTGCTCACATGTCAGACATGCCCACTTCGATATCGTGGGCTAGAGAGCAACAAATGTGCCAGTCAGTGAATATAATGGAGTTGGACATACAAGGAACTCTGACTCGATATTGTATTTCTTGTGAAATGAGTTCCTTGATTTCCCTCAATAATGTCACCATCCTACTCTTTCTTCCCATTTCTTCTTACTTTTTCAGTACAGTACAGGACTGCGCCTTACTGCAACAAAATGTCTGTTGTCAAATGTATTCAAAGTTCTAAACACTTGATCTGATTTATAATAAATTCCCTGCCCAGCCGGGCAAGGAAAAATATATAACACCCTGCAAGATCTTGAGGCAGCGCACATGCATTCCTATGTGTAATAGGAGATGCATCTTTTGTAGTGATGTGGCACTTCTTATTTGTTGGAGAGTGGCAATTTTCCTTGCTTGGTGTGACGATGCTTCATTCCATTAAACTCTCTTCAAGTCACCTGTTTATGCAAGAGCACCAGCTCCACTGCAGTACATCATCCTACTACATGTCTGGCTGCAGTGTTCCCTTTGAGGTGTCTGATGCACTGGAGTCTGGGACATTAACCGTGCCTTTCAACATCTTCGTAGATCGGTAGATTTCTGGCCCATTGTCGTCCTTAAGTACTGGCGAAGGCCATCCTAGATGTATGTTTCATCTCCTGAGTTTCATCTGGGGAAGATTTTAGGAATCTCAGTCTGATGGCTGTGCCTTTAGTTAAGTTGGACTCCAGTTCGATCAATTTATATTTGATGGTAGTGAGCTGGACTTCGTCACTTCCTAGCACGCGCTCTTGGTTTCGACAAAGCTGATTTATTGGATATGCTCTTTTACTGCCTTGCTTTTAAGGCATGATGCATAGAGGTTGATTAAGCCATCTCAGTAATTGCCATAGTACACCTCAATACAACAACAACTTTATATTTGGGGCACACGAGGATTACGTGGAGATATTTCAGTGGTGAATTTTGCAAGGTATTTTATTGTAAACCATTGATAATAATCCTTGGCATTGGATAATGGTTGAGCCCTGAGCTGTTATGGTGTTTTGCATTTCATACTGTTGCACAAGGATGTCTGTGCTGCCCATGATTAGATGTACTACAACTGTCTGCACCAGGTCTTGCCTGTGTACAAAGTTCTCATAATGACACTGTAAGAGGAGGAAAAAACAAGGAATCTGTTGGTTTCTTCATAATGAACTTGGTGCTTTTGGCGCCTTCCTTAGCCTGCTGATGTTAAATCTCCTTTCTTCTACACTTTACAGATGGGGGCCTCACGGGGAGTTAATCGTTGTTACTGGTAGGTTCGCAGGAAGCTGCCAGTGATGGTCAGTTTTATTATGACCAATAACCTACGAGAGACATTTTCCTCCCCACTCATTCAAGTACAGTTGTACTAAGAGATGCTTTGGTTTCACTGGGTCTGGGGAAGTGCAAACTCGACTGGTAAGTTTATTCTCTGGTCAATTGATTTGAAAATGATAGTTTTGTAGTGTTGTTTTGTGATTGGTAGGAAATAAAAGGATACCTTATGAGATAGGGTGGCCGTTTCTCTATCTTACCTGTTCGCGGAAGTCGTCAGTGCCAGTGGTGGAAGTGTGGAGGAAGCCCCTAGGAACTGTTTTGTGCGCTTGCACTAATATTTATACAAATTAAACACTGAGTGTAACCTTACTGCTCTCTGGTCATGTTTCCCATGTAATATAACAGTAAGACTGATACAAGAACCTGCAGGATTTATCTAGCACTCTTATTTATAGTATGTGTATAACTTTGGATTTGTTTACCCTGCCCCCTGCCCCTGCAAAGCAGATTACCAGAATCCACTTGTAACCTACTTGGAAAGCAGGATGGAAAATGATGTGAAAAAGATAATATGTACATTTTTATAAATTGTAGGCCATGTAGGCCATGTGAAATTTAACAATCAGAATTTGTAACTACCTTTATTATGTGTAGCTCTTTGGGAAGTGTTGTGGCCAGTACTTTAAATTGTATATTTTGAGAGGGAGAGTACCGGCACTCCTCAAGAGAAATGCTATACATTTAATTGGAGAGTAGCTGCACTTATCAGAACAAAGCAGGTACTCTGGTATAGAGTACCTGCACTTCTGTTTTTCCATTTCAAGCACTGGTTGTGGCAAACTGTGCTAATAAATTCACAGTGTTACCACCATCTTTCAAGTACTTCTTGAGAAGGGTAAGGACTTCCTTGCAGATTAACACTTCTTCAGAACTCTGGGGTTTTGGTGTATTTATAAGAAGGGTGTAATTTTTTCGAAATGCTGTCAGGAAGAATCATGGCCACTCTAGAAAAGATCTAGGCCTCCTCATGGTATGCGTGCACGGCTTAATTCGATGCAGGTATTTAAGCCCCGCCAGTTTGCTAGCAGCGAAGACCGTGGGTGGGTCCCAGAGCTCAAGTCCTAAAAAAAGAAGTGGGGGGACGCTGACATCACAACAGGAAGTGACCTCACAAAAGGTGGCTTGCACCATCAGACTCATTGCCTCCCCTCGCTCACCCCTTAGATGCGATTGCATCAGAGAAGCCAGCGCGTGAGCAGTGTTGGGGCACACCAGTAGGTGGGGGGGGGGGGGGGGGGGAAGCACTGACACAGACACCAAATTAGTGTGATAAAGGCCGCTTTATTGGAATCAGGTGCACCTAAACAACACCCACCTGGCCTGTGCCGAACAAAACTAATGCTCGCTAAATAACAACTGCCTAACAGCCCCCCCACCCCTAAATGTATCCCCAACAATGCAACAAAGTGTCCACATCTGCTCAGCAACCTACCCTCAACTGCAATGACCTCAGTGACCTTACTGACCTCGCTCCCCATCTGCCCATACAGCCCCAGGCCTCCTGTGAATACCCCCCTTTCTCTTAGGAAAAACGCCACCCATCACAGCACCTGTTCCAGCGACAACACAACTCTTGTCCCCTAACATCCGGGTGCACCATCAACCATCAAAGCCTCTCTCGAAACTCCAGACCCTACCCGGACCTGTACTCGGAAACAACCCCCCCCCCCCGGAGACACAGGGAGGGAGGGCGGGACAAAATGCTATGTACAACACCCCGGCTGCCGTGTCACTGCACCTCAAATGGTGCTGGAATTCACAAAATGTCCGGTTTTAAAACCAGACAGCCCAAAAGGAGCCCAACCAGCCCAAGCAGCCCAACTACGGGAGCCCACAGTGCTCACCTATCCCCCCCCCCCTGCTGCCCCAAATTCCCCCGGGTGCAGCAAAGTGTCCACATCCGCTCAGCAACCTACCCCCAACTGCAATGACCTCAGTGACCTTACTGACCTCCGCTCCCCATCTGCCCATACAGCCCCAGGCCTCCTGTGAATAACCCCCTTTCTCTTAGGAAAAACGCCACTCGGAAGTCGTTTACGACTTTCGACCCCCCCCCCCCTAGGACTCCTGCCTCTTAGGATACCTGAGCACCCCCAAAGCTCCACCCAGCACCTCCTTCAACTGCACTATGTACAGTTCCATGCCATACCTGGAAAGGTGGACCCCATCCGCCCTGAAAAAAGACACCGCTCCATAGCATAACTCCGGATGTTCCATTCTCCCCACCCCTTCTTTGGCACAGAACTCCCTCATCTCCCGGTTAATCTTCCTCCGTGCCCTGTCTATCGCTCCTGGGCGCTCCGCTCCCCTCCACACCCGCCTGGGGATAAACTCAGACCAGATCACGACAACCCGCCCATTGCTGCTTGATTTCCCTCCGGTCCCTCTTCATTTGTTTGACCAAAGCCAACCCCTTGCACTGCACCAAGTCGTTTTCACCTAGGTGAATCACCACTACATCCGGGCACACACCCCCCGACTACCGTATTCAACAAAGGCAACAATTCATGCCAACGCATACCCCCTTTGCCCCTCCAGTGACAACGATACAGTCCTGTATCCAATCCCAAATTGAGTGCACAATGCCTTTCCCACTCCGCCTGCTCAGCCCGCTTGACAAATGAGTGTCCCACCATATACACATTCAACACCGCCACCTCTGGCCCCGCCACAGCACCTGCAAAGAGACACATATCAGAATTCGGAATCAAAGTAACGACACCCCCTCCCACCTCCCGCAACCTCACATACGTCCGGTAACAATCCGACTTCCACCGTCCCAGCCTCTGTATCTCCTCCTTCCCCCAACCTCTACGCGCCGCCTCCGTCGCCGCCCCGATCCGGAAGGAATGCGTCCCGAAAGCTAGGGGGTCGTCACCCAAGCACCGCAGGGCGCGCCGCAGAACCCACAACGCCTGCGCCGCCGTCACTCCGACCCCACCACCCTGACCAAACACCTCTCCCGCCTCCTCGCGCCGGTCCGCCATCAGCCTTTTACCCCACGCCGCGGGACACACCCCCTCCCGTACACCCGGGCCCAAGACCACCCAAGTTCCGACCCCCCTCTGGTCAGTTTTCGAACGACGCAGCTGCACCGCCACTTCCCGTGCTCGCAAGTCCGCATCCTCCCACACCACCCCCGGCACCCCCTTCGTGCCCAACAGCTCCGACACTTGAAACGCTCCATAAAACAGCTAAGACATCAGGGTAGAAAATCGCACCGCCTCGCCCCCATCCCTGCACACCGCTGGCAGCGCGCCAATGATTCCTTCCAACAAGGCGACCGTGATGGGACGCCTCAAACGAACCGATGCGTCCCTCTCCCTCGCCCACCCCTCCAGCAGCCGGGACCCCAGTTCCCCCGCCGACGGGGAGTAACCCCACCACAACTTCCCCATGAACGCCACTGCCGACATCTTGCCCGCGATCGTGACCCGCGACAACCCCTTGTCCATGAGCGCCAACATAAACCGCACCACTTGCTCCTCGCGCTGCCACTGGTCCCCTCGCCTTACCGCGCCAGACAGCAAGAATTCCTCCCAGGCGTGCTCGTACGACCTCCACGTGGACACCGCTACGGACGTCTTCACCAGCTGAAAGACCCGGGCTCGCCCACAGACCACATCTCTCCCGGAACCGGCGTCCTGACTTCCTCCGCCGCCGTGGCTAGCCCATGGAACCTCTCCCATTGTGAACGAGACAAAGCATCCGCAATGTCATTGTCCACTCCTGGAACGTGGCGCGCCTGAAACAGGATGTCATTCACTAAGCAGCGCAACACAAAAACCCTCATCAACTTCAACACCTGCGGGTCTCTGGCCGACTGCCTATTCACCACCTGCACGACCGCCATGTTGTCCACAAGAAACAACACGCGCTTGTGCGCCAGCTCCCCGGCCCGCACCGTGACCGCCACCACCAACGGGAACAATTCCAAAAACGCAATGCTCCGTCCCCCTGCATGCCAATGCGCCGGCCACTGCTCCGCGCACCACTTTCCATCCCAGTACAGACCGAAACCGCCTACGCCCGCCGCATCAGAGTACATGGTGACGTCCCACTCCCAATCCTCCGCCGGCGCCATGGGCACTTCGTTGAAACGTTCCAAGAATGCCCGCCACATGCACAGATCCTCCTTCATTCCCACCGACAATCGCACATGGTGGTGAGGCAAAGACAAACCGGACAACGCCAACCCCAAACGCCGGCAGAAAGTTCGACCCGCCCGCACCACGCGACAAGCAAAGTTCAAGTGCCCCAACAGCACCTGCACCTCCCGCACCGTCACCTTCCTTTTCGCCAGCATTCCATCCACCAGCCCCAGCATTGCCGATTTCTTGTCGTCCGGTAGGCGTGCTTCCATGGCGACCGAGTCGAGCTCAATACCGAGAAAGGACAACACCGTACGTCTTCTCTGGGGCCAGGGGAACACCAAAATCCCCCATCAACCCGGCCAAACCGTCCAGCTGCCGCTGGCAGTCCGCCGCACCGGGCCGCCCCACCAGGAAAAAGTCATCCAGGTAGTGCGTCACTGACTCCGAGCCTGTGCACCTGGAAAAAACCCACTGCAGGAAGGAACTGAAACGCTCAAATAGCGAGCACCAAATGGAACACCCCATCGGCAGCGCCTTGTCCACAAATATGAGTCCCTCAAACTGAATCCCCAGCAGCTGGTGATCCGCCGGGTGAACCGGAAGGAGCCGGAAAGCCGACTTGACATCGCATTTCGCCATCAATGCGCCCCTCCCCGCCGCCGTAACGAGCCTTCGCGCCACGTCCACCGACGAGTAGGTCACCGAAGCTAGGTCCGCCGAGATGTAGGCATTAACCGACTCCCCCTCCAGCCTCGACAGATGTTGTAGCAACCGGAAATGCCCCTCCTCCTTCTTGGGCACCACCCCAATGGGGGAGATGATCAAGCCAGGCATTGGCGGCTCCGAGAACGGGCCCGCCATTCTCCCTTCTCTGACCTCCTTGAACAGCTTCTCCCGCACAATACCCTTGTGCGCGTTCACCGACTTCAGATTGTCCGCCCAGCGGGCAATCCGGGGGCCCTCATAGCCCAGTCGAAACCCCTCCCCACCCCCGAAAACCCAGACGCAGCACCGCAGCATCCTCCGCCCGCGGATACGCCGCCAACCATGGCTCCATCTGCTCTAACCTAACCAGCGTACGAGCCTTTGCCCAAAGCTCCTGCTCCCCCCCTCTGACCCCTCCCCTCCCTCCTCCCTGCCCCCCGCTTTGGGGACCTCCTTGCACGGGTTGCTGGCCCGGCAGGCCCCCGAGCCCCCAGCACCGCAGCGCTAGGTGCCACCTTCCGCATGTCGAGCACTCATGCTTAAAACGGCATGCCGCCCGCCCGCACACACGCTCCTCTATTAAAGTCCCAACAGGCCCCGACCGTGGCCTGGCCGCTGGACTCCCCCAGCCCCACCCCACCCCCGGGAGGGCCGCGCGGCAAAGGAGGGCGGCCCGAGCGGCAAACCGCTGGCCGTGTAAATGGTGCGCCCGAACTTGGCCCCGCCCATCGTCTGCTGGTACAAGTCCGCATCCAGCTCCCCCCAGAGCGCCTCCGGGTCAGCCGCCATGCGCGCCCGGAACTCCTCGTCATAGTGCGACTACGCGAACCCGCCGTATGTCACCTGCGCTCTCCGCACCACATCCATGTATTTGAAAAGCGCCACGGAACGGTCAGGAAACTTCTCACAGTACACGCTCGCGTATATAAGGAAAGCCGCTGACCAGTTGTTCAGCGTCAACGGCACCTTCGGGCGCCTGGCCAACTCCTGTTCTTCCTCCTTTGACCCTTCCTTTGACGTCAACTCCCTGTGGAGAAGCTTCAATGTGTCAATGTACTCCCCTTTCCATATCTTTTCCTTCGTCGCCAACGACAGGTGCGCTCCCAGAGGCTTTGTCAGCCCCATGTACGGCAACTTACGCACCGGCACCACGCAACTCTCCTTCCCCCCACCGGCTGTGTCCTTTCCGGCGACCGCCTCCGACCCGCTCCGCGCACCTGCCTCACCTTCCGCCGTGCCTACTCCCGCGTCCTGCACGTACCGCCCCCGCACCAGCCTCCAGCCATCTTCTCCCTTGCCCCCAGTCCCCACTGAGACCTGCACACAGCGCCGCTTGCCACTCCCCGCACCGTCTCCCGCCTTACCTGGCGTCAAGGTCGGTGTCCTTGCTGGATCCCGCCGCCTAACCAGTGGAGCTGAGGGGGCCGTCACTCTAGGCACTTCCCGCCTCGCCGGCACCTGTAATATACTGCCAACAACATTACTCGCCCCCCCTCCTCCCGAATCTCCCCTTCCTCCGCGGACTCTCCATCCGCCACCTCCACACATTCCCGGCCCCCCCCGGGGGATCCAGCTGGCTCAAGCCCGCTCTCTCCCGACACACCCTCATCCAGTCACCCAAATCCACACTCCCACGCCTTTCCACTCCACACGCATCCGACTCATAAGTATGTGCATCCATCCACACTCCCCTGCCCCCGGCGGCCGTGACAACCCTTCGGGGAGGGGCCGGCGGAGATGACTCCCGCCGCCAGTTGCCGCGCTCAATTGCCAGGTCCCTCGCTGGAGCTCGGCCGCCCGCACCAGACAGAGCCGGCCCATCCTCTCGGTGGTGTGGAGCCGCATGCTGCTCACCCGAGCGCCTCGCAAACAGCTCCTGCCAGGGAAAGAAGGTGGAGTCCAGCATACCGGGGTGAAAAAACCCACCTTCCCCTCCCCACGCACCCCCCCACCCCCCCATCCCACCGGTGCTCCCCGCCCCCACCCCGCCAAGTGGCCGCCGCGCCGCGAGGGAACCCATCCGCCCCCCATGCCCCAACCACCCTCCCAGTCCCAGCCCCCCGGGCCACCCCACCCGCTCGACCCCCAACTGGGCCCCGCACCCCCTCTGCGCCCCCCCTCCCAAACCCCCGCCGCGCCAAACCCGCCCCGCCACCCACACCGCTACTCCCCGCCCCCCGTCACCCCCCCACCACCCCGGCCCACCCGACCCCCCTGCTACTCCTCCACTCCCCCCTTCACCTCCGCCCCTCCCGCCCGCCACACCACCTCTCTCCACCACGCCCCCCTCCCCTGCAGCATCCGCCCCGGCGAAGAAACTCTGCTCAGGCCCACCACGCCCCCACCCTCCTCCGACGCCGAAGAGCTCCAATCCAGCTCCGTGTCCGCCCCCCCTCCCATCTCCCCAACCCCCCCACCCTCCACCTCTGACTCCTCAATTAACAAGGGGGAGACCGCCCCCCCCGCATCCTCACCCAGCCCTGCCTGTAAGCCCCCTGGCCCCCCCTGCGGCATCCCCGCCTCCCCCCCGGGTCTCTCCCCTCCCCCCGGACCCTCCCAGGCCACCCTCTGCCCCCCGCCCTCCTGCCCCACCCCCGGCCTCCACATCCTTCGACCCGGCCAGCTCCTCAGGGACCGCGCCCCCCACCTCCCTGCCCTCCCACCCCCGCATCAGAAACCGGGGCCACTAACCCCTCCGCCACCGCACTCCTTCCTCCCCTCCCCTCCACGAATGCCAGCGCCTTCTTTTTCCCCCGCCGACCGGCCCTCGCCGCCCCTCTCTTTATTATTATTATTATTATTTATTTTTATAAAGCGCATAGTCACCCGGAGGTATCCCAGCGCTAAAAAAAACCCTAATTCAGCAAGCCTGAGGACCGGGAGCTGAGAGCAGAAGATAGGAAGGGTGAGGAATCAAAACAGGGGGGGGGCATGAAAAGCTAGGGAAAAAGATGTGTCTTTAGCAGCTTCCTGAAGCGCAGATATTGTGGTTCAAGACGTAAGTCATGAGGGAGTGAATTCCAAAGACGGGCAGCTTGTACCGAGAAGCGTCTTCCTCCTGATCGGGCTTTCCTGAATCTTGGGGTATTGATGAGGTTTTCTGCGTTAGAACGGAGGGATCTAGTGGTTATGTAAGGGGTGACAAAATTGCTGAGGACTGGGGGGCCTTGGTTATGCAAAGTTTTGTGGACGAGGCACAAGGCTTTGAATTTGACTCTCTCCCTTATGGGGAGCCAATGAAGGAGTTTGAGCGCGGGTTTAGCAGATGATCTGGCCGGGGTGTTTGTGATAATCCGGGCAGCAGTGTTCTGAATTCTCTGCAGTTTATTAAGGGTCGCTTCGGGAGCGCCCAGATAAATCACGTTACTGTAATCTAGTCTCGATATTATGAGACCTTGGATTAGTAATTTTTGGGATTTAGGGGGAAGAAGGGGCAAGACTTTCCTCAAAGATTTTAGAAGACCAAAGCAGGTCCCTGCTACCTTCTTTGCTTGCGACGTGAATGAGAGATCGGAATCGATCCATACACCCAGACTTTTCACCTCTGTTTTTGGGTCAGGGGAAGGACCTAGATAGGCTGGCCAGCTGTCCAGGGGGAGTGAGGTTCCTTTCGGGCCAAGTATAAGGACCTCGGTTTTTGTCCCATTTAGCTTTAGGGCTGATCTATTCATCCAACGATGGACCTGCGTAAGGCAGTTGAAGAGATCAGCTTTCTGTTGTTTGGGATGGGACAAAGACACCACTAATTGTGTATCGTCAGCGTAGCTGACGACGCTCACTCCGAATGGGGTGATAACCTCCTCCAATGTGGACATATAGATATTAAATAATGTGGGGCTCAGGGAAGAGCCCTGAGGCACACCACATTGGAGGGGCATTTCGGAGGAGCGGGCGTTCTTCTCCCAAATCTGATAGGACCGTTGGGCCAGGAAAGATGAAAGCCAAGATAAGGCTGTACCTTCCACTCCAACTCTTGCCAATCTTTCGATAAGGAGTTGGTGGTCAACGGTATCGAACGCCGCGCTAAGGTCGAGGAGGATCACTGCCACTGACCCTCCCCCATCCAGTAGCGCTCTGGCCTCCTCTACCGCTGCCAGGAGGGCGATATCCGTGCCCTGCCCTGGTCGGAAGCCCGTCTGGGAACTTTTTAGTTTGTTATTGGCCTCTAGAAACTGCGAGAGTTTCCTGTTGACTAATTTTTCCGCGATCTTGCTGACTCCTGGGAGTAGGGAAATGGGCCTATAGTTCGCCAGGTTCTCAGGATCGAGAGAAGGTTTCTTCAGTAGGGCTTTTACGACAGCCTTCTTCCAGCTCAAGGGTACAACTCCTTGTTGGAGTGAGGTATTAATCAGATGAGTAAGGGAGGGGATGATAGTGGGGGCTACCTCCTTAAGGATCCGAAGAGGAGCAGGGTCCCTAGGGGAGCCGCTCTTCATGGAGTTGAACGTATTTCTCACTTCGTCTATCGTGACCTGGCCCCATGTGGACAGGCAAGTGGAAGATGTCGTGTATGGGAAAATGGTTTCTTCCACCGGGCTCGAGGGAGGAATTGAGTCCAGAATTAGTCGGATTTTATCATGGAAGAAATTAGTCAATTGTTGGCATTTCTCCTGGTCGGCTTTAGGGTCGGAGGGAGGTCCCAGTCCTTGTTCTGGGGGCTTTGAGAGCTCTTTAAGGATGGCGTATGCTTCCTTACTGGAGCATCCCGCTTTCTCTATTCTCTCCTGAAAAAACACGCTTTTGGTTTTGCGAATAGCGGTTTTATAGGTTAGAAGAGAAATAGAGTAGATGTTTTTATTGGTTCCTGATTTGTCGCATCTCCAAGAGCGTTCGGTTTTTTTGCACTCTTGGCGCAGAGCTTTAAGCTCTGGAGTATACCATAAAGCGGGGGATAATCTTTTGAGCTGTTTAAAGGTGGTGGTTTTCGGAAGCATCGTATCAAGGGACGAAGTGATCCAATCACTAAATTGTTTGTCAGCCGTGTTGGAGTCAAAGGAGAGCTCGGGAATGGAATCTGCAAGGGAAGCAGCCCATTTCTCAGGTGACAGTTTGCGCCATTGTCGGTCGGTAACCTGGGTTTTAGGGGTTGGGAGAATAGGTGTGGAGATTTCCCAGGAAAAAGGGACCAGAAAATGGTCCGTCCATGGTAGGGTCACAGGTAAATTGGTGGTCACCGTTGCTATATTGGTGAGGATAGGGTCCAATAGGTGGCCCTTCTCATGGGTAGGCTCGTTGTTCACTAGATGTATCTTTAAAGATGTTAAGTCGTGTCTAATGTCCGAGGCTACTCGATCCGTGGGGTCCAGGAAGTGGAAGTTCAAGTCACCTAGTATAAGGAAGTTGGAGGTGGAGGAAGCTAGTTGTGATACAGATTCGAATATGGAATTGATAAAATTGCCTGGGGCCCCTGGGGGGCGATAGATCAATAGCCCTGCCAGGGTAAGGGCTGGGGAGATTTGGATGGAGAATTGGCTGCTCTCGCAGTCCTCGATACCGGCGTTCGCCATCCTACAGGTGAATTGTTCCCTGTGAATTATAGCTACCCCGCCTCCTCTCCCTTTAGGTCTATTTAAAGCTTGACAGAGATACCCTGTGGGGAGGGCCGCGACGACGTCCGGGTCGGTGTTGTCTGATAGCCATGTTTCCGTTAAGAACAATAGGTCAAGATCCTGATTCTGAATCAAAAGATTTACTTCGGTAGTGTGTTTGGGGAGGGAGCGGCAGTTAAGAAGTCCCAATTTCAAAGCGAGTGTGGTAGATTTCAGGGGAGGAGTCGGATTGCATCGTGGACAGATCGAGAAAGCATTACCTGCGGTAAGCGTGTGGTAGCAGGCAAGGATGTTCTTAGGTCGTAGGGCGCGTAATGTATCTGCTGTATACATCACTCGATCCTGAGGGCCACCCGGCAGAGTAACGGGGCCTAGGGCCGTCTGGGTCCGGACGGGCCCAGACGGGCTTGCCTTTGGCGCGCCTTCGGTGCGCTGACGGCGCGCCCGTCCGCTGCGCGTCCAGTGATTGCACATCCTTATGGGTAAAAAAGGGGGCGGGTGGGTGTGGCCTCAGGTAGGCGTGGCCTCGCTTCCTCGCCGTGAATGGCGGCGAAAAGTGATTTCCTGGCTTTGTTCGTTGCAGCGAAGGGGTCGCTGTTTGAGCGTGACTCTAGCCCGCTGCTGGGGTGCTTGCCGGGTGAGTGCGCTTTAAAAATACAGTTTTTACGTGGTGACACAGAAAGTAACAAAAGTGACAATTTTTAAAATAATCGGCGGTCTCCCGGCTTCCGCCTCAGGAGATTGCAAGGGTTCTGGTTGCTTAACGCTGTCAGCAGCGTATTTATACTGTGGGGGTGGGCGTGGCCTCAGGTAGGCGTGGCCTCGCTTCCTCGCCGTGAATGGCGGCGAAAAGTGATTTCCTGGCTTTGTTCGTTGCAGCTAAGGGGTCGCTGTTTGAGCGTGACTCTAGCCCGCTGCTGGGGTGCTTGCCGGGTGAGTGCGCTTTAAAAATACAGTTTTTACGTGGTGACACAGAAAGTAACAAAAGTGACAATTTTTAAAATAATCGGCGGTCTCCCGGCTTCCGCCTCAGGAGATTGCAAGGGTTCTGGTTGCTTAACTCTGTCAGCAGCGTATTTATACTATGGGGGTGGGCGTGGCCTCAGGTAGGCGTGGCCTCGCTTCCTCGCCGTGAATGGCGGCGAAAATTGATTTCCTGGCTTTGTTCGTTGCAGCGAAGGGGTCGCTGTTTGAGCGTGACTCTAGCCCGCTGCTGGGGTGCTTGCCGGGTGAGTGCGCTTTAAAAATACAGTTTTTACGTGGTGACACAGAAAGTAACAAAAGTGACAATTTTTAAAATAATCGGCGGTCTCCCGGCTTCCGCCTCAGGAGATTGCAAGGCTTTACTGTCTTCTGCGGCGCAGCCACCCCGCGTTGTTCCCCGCCCTTCGCGTCTCCGCCTCCACTCCCGCCCCCCCTCCTGCCTCTCTGAGCCGTCCGCCGTCGCGACTGCGGCGGCTCACACGCCTACACAGCTGCCGCGGCGCCGTTGGCAGCGCGCCGCGGCGGTCTCACCTGCAATTCGGGCCGGACGATGTCCATGCGGCCCGCTTCCCCCAATAGCCGCAATGCTTCGGTCACCCTGGGGTCTCGAATAGCCGCCATAACGACCAACGCTGCCTTCTGCACACAGAAATAAACCGCCTACGCCCTGCAATGTACGTCGACCGCGCCGCCTGACACCAGCTGTCGACGCCCCACCGCGCACGCCTCAGGCCTAACTGGACAAAATGCTATGTACAACACCCCGGCTGCCGTGTCACTGCACCTCAAATGGTGCTGGAATTCACAAAATGTCCGGTTTTAAAACCAGACAGCCCAAAAGGAGCCCAACTACGGGAGCCTACAGTGCTCACCTATCCCCCCCCTGCTGCCCCAAATTCCCCAATGTGGGCAAGCCTCCCGCTGGTCGGCTGCCCCCCCAAATCCCATTCTGAATGGGCTCCGATCTCGCCCCAGAGAGGCTAAAAAGTGATTGTGTGGCTCCATTTGCTTCAGTTATCGAGCTCCCGTTAAAATAAGTGTCGGGACGCCATCCACCCGCGTGGAACCCCGACTCGAGCCCTGGTGGGTCCTCTGGCGGCAGTGGGCAGCACCAACGGTGAAAGTGGAGTGCCCAAGCAGGGGGTGCATCCTCCAGAGAAATCGTTACTTCCTGCATCACAGCGTCGCTCTGCCTGCAGGCGGCACCATTCCCTGCGCCACGGGTCTTTGACGTGACTTGTTATCCTTTCAGTTATTGGCCGGCAAGAACTGAGGGGGAAGCCGCAGAGCACCTCAAAGGGACCCGCGCACTGTGAACATGAGCTGTACAAGTGTGGTTGTGAGTGGACATACTTTGTTTACATAAAAGGTGTCCTGCACGGTGCAGCCTCTCAATGCAATGTCCCTTTAGCTTAGCCCTTTAGTGATGCTAATAAGGAAGAGTGTGAACTCCTGCAGAGAAACGGCCCTAAAACAGCATGGGACAAACCCTTAACCCTTTGTAGCCAGTCAACCCCATCCATGCCCCACTTGAAGTTAATGGCCGCCCGCTGATGGTTTGTTATGAACTGCCAGTCATAAGTGCCAATGCCACGTCTGAATGCATCACAACTACATTGTGAGAAGCTGTGCATCTGACCAAGTAACTGTTAGGTCACTTAAAAAAAAACAGAAAAAGAATGCATCACAACTACACTGTGAGAAGCTGTCCCACTGACCAAGTAACTGTTAGGTCACTTAAAAAAAAACAGAAAAAGAAAAACAAGCTTGTTTGCATTTTACCTCATGTACAGAAATAAATCCTATTATTGATTCCCGCTCTCCTGACACCCCTCCCATAATTTAGCGATAAGATAGAAGTGACAGGAATGTATTACTTTTTTGCCGCAAGCTTATCCGGCATTGGTAACCCCTCTGTCCTCTATAACTTTGCCTGGGGGTGATTGAAATACAAAACACTTCTCCCTCTACTTTGGAGATTGAGGACGGCCCACTACAAAGATTGGACAATGCCACTCTGTCCACATCTCTACCTTTAGACCCCATTGTTCATTCATCTACAGTGAAAACCATAATTAAAACTAGTATGTCAGGCCCAAAACCATGTGTAAAAAGGAAAAGGATTACTGCCCCTAGGAAATCCCATCCTTCCAAACCCCCTAACAAGGTAAGAAAAGTGGTAAAAAATCCTTTATTTACACAAAAGGCACACAACGGGGTAAGTGGAAGTGGCGACTTACCAAATGAGGGGGACAATGTAGTTATAGAGAGTTCTAATCCACCATTTAGTGACCCCCAGGGGAACGGGTTGGCTGCGAACATTCCTCCAATAGACTCATTGATACCGGAGTTGGAGAAACTACTAAGGTTGTTTTTGACACCCATTGAGGCCAAAGTAAATAAGTTAATGGATCGACTAGACCACTTTGAGCAGGCTACCCTGGACAATTTTTTCCATACTAAGTCACTAATTAAATTACAGCCCAAGATAACTGAGTCTAGTAGGGCTGAGGAAATTTCAGAAAAAGCACAAAACCTGCCTGTTGTTGTAACACTCCCCCAAGCAGGCTGCACTATAAGTAAGACCCAGGCAAAGGGACCAAGCCAACCGCTTATTCCACCAGAGCAGGTCTGTCCGAGCACTAGTGCAAGGGAAAAAAGCATCTAAGGTCCAACACCCTATGGTAAAGGACAAGAATAAGACGGGCCTCCAAAACAGCAACACCGTTGCAAGTAACCATCAGCCAATGCCAAGTATTTCCAATCCCGACACAAACATTGGAGCAGAGGGCCTTAATGGCCCCAGGATAACTAAAGTTTTATCCACAAATCCTCAGCAAAAATCAAATATCCCTAACCCTTGTCCTAGTGCCCCGGTTAATAGACCACCACCGACTTATTTGGAGAAACAACCCCGAAAGATTCCTCCTGTGAATCTTACCCCGGATTCCCACCCTTTCGTGGCGGTTCTCACTAATGTTCCACCTCTTTTAGTCGGTCAAAGAGAAAACTTCCAGATGCTCAAAAATAAAGTAATGCACTGGTTGAAGGAAAATAGACCACTCCCGGGGGGGTTGGACGGGTTGATAATAGGGGCAAGGAGGATCGACTGGATTGGGTACACCAGTAAAAACCTGGGGGGTGACTGTATTATCATCAATTTTCAAGACCCCAGGGTGGCTGGTTGGATTACAAGGCAGGGTTGGGGTACAAGTAGTGGTGGAATTGGTATCGTGGATCTTTCTTTTTTCTACCCAAGACAAACATGCTTATTAAAAGGCGGGCCCATGAATCTAAATAGTTCCACCAATCCTCCGTTGGTAATGATTGCACCCCCACCCTCTACCCTACTGCAATGGCAACCCCAAAATATTGGTTCAAATCATAATAATTTGGAAGACACTCAATGTTTGAACTGGGGATATTGACCAAAGCTTAATATAAGGGGATGCCTTCCACACCAGAAGCCAAGTTGGGTCCCCGAAACCCCGGAAATGAGTATTGATGTTGTGTTGAAGGAAATAGAAGGCGATGAAAATGTTGCATCTCTAGAGGAAAATACCGGGGATTTAATGCAAAATATGAGTGGTGAGGTGTTAATGGAACAGAATATTGTGGACAATGATCACAATTTGGGAGATGAGGATGGTGGACAATTGAGTCCCGTGGGATTGCCCATTTCTGATATAATGGGTAGTGATAGCCCTGCTATGGAAAGCTTTGTATCTTGGAACATTGCAGGATTGGGGAGTAAGTTGATGTTACAATCGTGGGCCGACTTCATTAACGGGTTTGAACTGTGTTTCTTCCAGGAGACTTGGGCCTGTGATCCTATTTACCTCCAAGGCTACCTAAATTTTTCAATCCCGGCATGTCGAGGCCCTAGGGGTAGACCCAAAGGAGGCCTCACAGTCTGGATTAGACAGAGTTCCGGACTTACTGTGAAAATGTGGGACTTGGGCTGCAGAGATATTCAAATGCTACGAATTTCCTCTGTAGAGTGGGGTGTGATAGATTTATATAATGTCTATGCCAGAGGTTGCAATAATGGGAGTTCCCCCACTTTAGAGGCTCTATTTAATTTTCTGCAAACAAAGTCCCTTGGGAACAGAATAGTAATAGCTGGGGATTTAAATAGGACTTTTGAGCCTCTAGACAGTACCGAAAACCCATTAGGACAGGAAGAGGACAATCTATGGGGTGTTCCCTCCCTGAATCTTGCCCCTGTCAAACGTTGGTCTAAAGATATTCTTTCCTTAAATGCTATGTGTTTAGAATATGGGATGCGTGCCCTCAATGGTAGAACAAAGGGAGATAAGGAAGGTATGTGCACATATGATAATGGTCATAATAGAAGCAGGATAGACTACGTTATTTGTAGTCTTAATCTTTGGCAGGAGGTTTGTGACATGGAAGTCAAGGGCAGGATAGAAAGTGATCACAACCCCCTCTGTGTGACCCATACCTGGTGGAAGCACACTCAGCCTTATCTACATGCTAGTAATGGGTTGCTCCCAGACATGGCGAATAATATGCGTAGATTGAAATGGCCCTCGGTGTTGGCGAATGCAGCCTCCATGGATTTTATTGGGTCTGAAGTGGACAAAGCAATTCTTTCCATGCAACTAGCTAGTGCAACACTGCCAGGATCTAGGGCGATCACCGAAATCCATAACAATCTTTTCGCCACCCTAAAGCCATACTTTATGAGAACATGTAAGGGTAATCGCACAGCTTCCTCTAAACCAGCAGGGTGGTTTAACAAACAGTGCAGGGCAGCCAGATTAACACTGGGTAATGCTATCAGAAGCAGGGACAGTGTAGCAATCAAAACTGCCAGGAAGCAATACAACACTAGCATTTTCTTGGCCAAAAAAGACTGGGATGAGAAGCATTGGGAGGAACTGAAGGAGGCCTCTGGAGCAAAGGATTCCAGGCTCTTCTGGAAGATAGTAAAGTGGGGCAGAGGCGGTACCCCAAACAAACCGGATAATAATGTTGCTGAATCCGATTGGGTGAATTACTTTAGGCCCCAATATGCTGAAACAAAGGAGTGGGGTGGTGGGGATGTAATCTTGGCTGTATTTCCTAAGGATGATTTGTTTTCCGCCAAGGAAGTTGATTTTGTAATTAGCTCCGTTCAAGGGGGTAGGGCCCCGGGATTAGACGGGATACCCTCGGACGTTTTTAAAAATGACAAAGATAGGTGGGGCAGATATGTGCTTCTATTGGGGAACGCAATTGCAAAGGGTGCGCAAGTCCCGGAACAGTGGAGGGGAGCCATCATTATACCCGTCCACAAAAAAGGAGATCGATCCCTTCCAGCTAACTACAGGCCCATAAGTTTGATTGCCACCGTCCAAAAAGTAATTGGGAAGATGGTGGTAAACAAACTTATGGACTGGGTGGACGAAAATGATTCTCTTTCCCCTTTTCAGGCAGGCTTTCGAAGGGCTACCAGTACCATCGACCAGGTGTTTCGCTTCACTATGTTACGGTGGGGGACGGTTCTTCTTGGTGGGGGCAGCCTGTATGTCGCTTTTGTCGACCTGCGGGCTGCCTTCGACCTAGTCCCAAGGGGTAAGCTCTGGGCAGTGTTAAGTAAGATAGGCATTCCCGCAGAATTGCTTACTTTGGTTATGAGGTTGCACGAATGCAATTTTGCCAAAGTACAGTGGGGGACAAATGGCCAATCCTCAACTGACTTCCCTGTGGAGCGTGGGGTGCGCCAAGGTTGTGCAATGGCGCCCTTGCTCTTCACATTATATATCAATGGGATAGTCAGCAGGATGCAGGACGCTAGTGTGGATGCGCCTTCGTTGGCGGGCATCAGGGTTCCGATCCTGATGTTCGCTGACGACACTTTGATAATATCCAAAACCCCAGCTGGATTGCAACGGGCCCTGAATATTTTTGATGATTTTTGCCAGGAGCATGGCCTGGAAGTAAATATAGGCAAGACCAAGCTGATGGCTTTCTCCCAAGGACAGAAGCCTCGCCCTAGGATACACTTGAATAATATTGGGCTTGAGGTCGTAAGGGAGTTCACCTACCTAGGGGTACAAATCGCAAGTAATTATGGTTGGTCCCACCACATAGAAAAGGCGGTCCTGAAACATCAGCAAATATCGGGGGCCTTACGGGTGGAGCACAATAGATCCAAAACAAAACCCATAAAACCTGTCCTCGCTGTATACGATGCTAAGGCAATAGGATCGGCCTTATATGGGGCGGAGCTGTTTGGTTTTGACAACTTAACCTCATTACAGATAGCTGAGAACAGGTTTCTTCGGGGTATTACGGGATTGCCCCAGAGTACACCATTAATCCCTCTTAGTCTTGACCTGGGAAGAAGATCGGTAACCGACCGAGCCAGACTGCGTCCCATCTTATACTGGAGGCGACTGTGGTCTACCCCTGAAATTAGGCATTATGGGGAAGGCTTCCTGGCAATAATCAAGAGTGATACATTCCATAAAATATCATGGCTGAAAAATCTAAGGGTATTGCTAGGAGAACTAGGTCTTTCCAACCTTTGGGACAATCCGTCGGGGGAAGTGTTCCCAAGCAAAAATACACTTAAAGCACTATATTGGGAATGGATAGACGAGAGGCTTTGGAGAAGGGTTAAATCTGACTCAATGGGAGGTCGCTTCTTGGAAAGTAAAATGTGTCCTGCTCTAGAAAATTACTGGGACAGTATAACTGTTCCTATGGACAGAAAATTGTTTTTCCAATTAAGATCTGGTTCCCTCCCGTTGAGAGATCTAACAGGCAGGTGGAAGAGTTTGAACACCCAGTGCTGCCCAGCATGCGGCGCAACTAAGGAAAGTGTGGGACACTTCCTATTTGCTTGTAAGGCTTATGCCTCCCCAAGAAGGGTCTGGTTAACCCCTATCTGCAAGAACCTTGGGACATCCAGTGCGGCTGAGGCGCAGAGAATTATTTGCACTACTTCTGAGGAGCCTATTGTTATGGGAATAGCAAAGTACCTGGGGTGGGCTTGGTCCATTAGGCGGAGGGCCCTTTCTGTTTCTCCTAATGTTTCTTGATTATGTTTTACTTGTATAATGTTTTGTTTTACAATGATTAAGCTTGCGCAACTGTTTTAATGTACTGAATGAAATGTCCTGATTAAGTGTGATGTTTTTAAAATATGCATGTTGTGCTTTTATGAGTCTATAACTCGAATAAAGCTTTTCTACTACATTACTTTTTTGTTTGCTTCCCTTCAATCCTTCATGGTATTCTTGGATCTGTCGAGTGAGCTCTGTGAGAAAAGTACTGATAATGTCATGCTGCGAATTCTTTACCATAAATCACTGCAGGAAAGCGCACCATAAATGTGATACTGGCACATTTCCGATTTTATGTTTGCAATAAATAAGATGCGTAACAATGATCCTAAACTGTGACTGACAAAAAAAAGCGGAACAACCTTAGCAGTCCTGTGATGGCGGAAGTCTTTTTCATGGTTACACAGAATAGATACCTAAAGAGAAATACAGCGCCCTCAGTTTTATTGGGTCTCTAAATACAGTAGCTGACATTTTAGGATGGATTGAATTCACGTACTGTTTAAGGGCAACATGCAGATTGTTCATAAGGTGGGGGACAAACTAAAAATAAAAACTGTCGCCATCGTCTGTGGTTAGTGTTTATGAGGACTCGCCGGGTTCGGGGTGCTTGACTGGATGTAAAGAACAATTTATTTATTTTTCAGGATTAGTGTATCCGTAGAGGTGGGCAAGAAAGGCATTCATACGCAGTCGAGCGATAGTTCAGACTGGGATCTGGCTTGGCTCTAAGTCCCAAAGCACGAGTGGAGCCAGCAAAAGAATGGGCAAGTAAATCACACACCAAACGCCACATAAGAATATGCTAAAGGCTCAGACTCAAACTTGATAGATAGATGATAGCTAGATAGATAGACAGACAGACAGATGTGATCGCTTGTGCTTCACTTTTAGTACATTAGATAATGGCACCACGTTGATATCTCTAAAAAGTAATCGTTTTTAAATATTCATTTCCCCCGCCTCCACTGCCTTAATAACACTGCCACGAGTGAACTAAGATGCCCGTTTGGCACACATTGTATATGTGGCAATATGGCATTGTATGTGGAGCAGGTCTTTAAGTGGTTTGAAAAAACTTGGGATCTCTCAAAGAGGCAACCAGTGCTTAATTTGTGAAAGTAACAGCGCTGGTGCCCGAAGTTCTGCTCAGAAACAGGCGGCTAGTGCAATTAAAGGTCAGCGCACCGAATAACAAGGCTGGTTGGTAGTCTTTAATCCTCTACCAGACACTCTCTGTCCCTTTTTTCCCTTCCTCTTGCAGGTTCCCTCTTTCTCCCTTTCTGACAGTTTTGTCATCTTTCTCTTGCTTCGTCTTTCTCAACTTTGGGGTTTTCCCTCTCTTACATTGGGTAAATATCTGGTCCCCACTGGCAACCACAGGCGCAAATTAAGCACTGGCGCGTAACCTGGGTAATACAGGATGTGGCTTAAACATGTAAGATACAAATCTCTGCTGCCTGGCTGGTATTGTTCTGCGTCTTTCTGTCATTGCATCCAGATATATAATAGAACAACTGGCATGCACTTAAAACAAGCCCAGACTATTGGCTTTATCAGTGTTTGTTAGCTGCAGAAGGTGAATGAGTAACAACAATGACTTTGTGGTAAATAATAGTGAAAAATGCTTCAATTTTGTAATTATGACACTGTGAAATAACTATACCACTCCATTAGAAATGCTGATCTTTGTAAAATAATGTTACTTACGGTGGGCTTCAAAAATGTCTAGAAGCTTTGTACTACTTGGTAGCAGCTGCCCAATGCAGCAGCTTTATCACTGCAGACCTGTTAAATTTGGAGTGTGAGCCTGTGCTCTGCCCTTCACCCCTCCTGCTTTGCTGCGGATCCCCACAGTGTGCACTTTCAGATCACTAGCAGGGGATAGTATCTTCTGATGAGCTCCATCGTGGCAGCATGCATAACAAAGGAGTCTCTCCAGGGTTACATCAAAGCTGGTGATGCCTGGTAGTGCCCCCTAGTGAAGATTTTTTTTCATGCCCAGAGTGGGGGCAAAAATGAATAGCCTGATAGGGACCAGGTCCACTTAAAGTCCTGATGGGAAGTTGCATTATTGTCTGTTAAATCATAGGAAAGTGCGTTTTTTAAATAGCACTTTTTCCGAACTCAATTTCTTCAATGCGGTCTCAGATTTGCGCCTACATTTAAACAAGCATTTGCAATGCAATAGGTCTCGCATTAGGAAAGTTTGAGCTATTGGTATTGTAAATGACACATTTTTTATTTATGTGTTGGTTTTGATAATAGCGAAATTAATAGCTTTGGGGGCCCATCAGGAGAAGGGGGGGGGGGGGGTACAGACCAACCGGAGACACAAATTAAGGTGTGACAAAGGCCGCTTTATTGGAAGCAGGTGCACCCTAACAATGCCAACAAGCATTGGAAATGCAATAGGTCTCGCATTAGGAAAGTTTGAGCTATTGATATTGTAAATGACACTTTTTTATTTATGTGTTGGTTTTGAAAGTAGCAAAATTAATAGCTTTGTCAGTTACAATGTCAATAGTTTTAACTTTTGCAAATGTGACACCTATAGCATTTGTAATGCAATGTGTGTTGTATTTGCGTGACTTAGATGTATTGATATTACAAATAACAATGGCTTTTAATTTTGTAAATAATTAATACTTAAATAAAAGTTATTGTAATTTATAATGGCAATAGCTTAAACGTTTGTAAATAACTTTTGTGAAGATTATGTTCAGTGTATTTTATTGTGACGAAAATCCAAGAACATTGCATTTGCACCTAAACACACACAGAGCCATACACATATAGATGTGGTGGTGGTGGATCTGGGGGATATGGTGGTGGTGGATGTGGTGGTGGATGTGGTGGTGGTGGTGATGGTGGATGTGGGGGTGGATGTGGTGGTGGTGGTGGTGGTGGAGGTGGTGGATGTGGTGGTGATGTGGTGGATGTGGTGGTGGTGGATGTGGTGATGTGGATGTGGTGAAAGTGGTGGTGGAAGTGGTGGTGGTGGTTGTGGATGTGGTGAAAGCGGGATACATGAGCTGTCGGTACGCGAGGCCTTACGCGAGGCCTAAAAATGAACGTATGTAGAACTTGGGGAAGAGGTGATATGACTTTGTGCATAATACAGATGATAGCAGAAGAAAGGTAAATGTAATCTAAGTGGATTCCGAGGTGGCAAATTGGTGCTCTTTTAATCATGGATAATGGATGAAATATTTTTTGAAAATGTTCAAGAAAGATGTATTCAGATTTTTTTGAATTATAGAAATGAAGGTGCAAGCATTATGTGTAGAAGGGTGTTGCTCCATTTTCAAGGCGTAATACAGGTTTGCTTCCTTGATATTTTATTTTTCACACTCCACCTATAAGTTAGTGATCTGTTAGCTCATTGTATTGGTTTAGATCAAGGGAGGTGTTTGGATGAAAAGCTTTTGATCTAGAGCATGGCTGTTGTATTGAATGACATGGATGTTACACACTCAACGACATGCTTTAGTTTCTGGAACAATTGACTATTTCAATTTCAATGACAGCTCAGAAACTGGCTTTAGACTTGATGGCAGTAGTCATGCATTGAATAAGGGATGTGCAAAACCAAAATGTCTCTCTAGTAAACTTTTCGTAATACTTGCGAATGCATAATTGCTACCTGGAGTTAGCAGAGTTTTTTACATTTGTGTTTTCAAATTAAAATCAGGACTTTTGCTTCCCTTTCAAAATGTCGTGAGAAAATAAAGATCTCCAACATCCATCAAATTCGCGAGGCAAGTGGTGTTGAAATAAAATTGCGAGAAAGGAGTTCAACCACTTTCAGTGCCAACTTGCACTGAGAAATAATAATGTCATTTTGCAGGGAAAACTGCGAACTGACAAACATGAGGAAATGAAGAAAAAAAGTCGGGGAACATATGAAGGGCAATAATCGGGCGCCGTGTTAGACTTTCCTCACGTATTAAAATCTATGCAGGCAACATTAACCGTTTGTATCCTGCCTCCTAGAGGATGTTTGGAAGAAAGTGGTGGGAAATACTAACCTATTTGAATGATAGAGGGTTGGTTACAAGAGAGTGACGAATACAAGAGAAGGTCAAAGCACAAAGCCCGTCCAAGATATAGTCTCATAGCCCATAAAAGGCACGTCCTTAGCACTGGACAGGAGCAGGGAGAGGTTTTGCTTGTGATCGTGCTGAGTTGGAGGCCGTGCTGCACGTAATCAGAATGGCTCGTTTTCCGCTGTCTTCGCTTTAACAGCCCCGCCAAAAGTCTTGGCCGACAACGGCGGTCCCACTAGGAAGTTATGACGAACATAAGAGGCCCCCAGAGGGGTCTCTCACACGCATCATTTGCAAGCAGCAACATTTGAAATTAATTGGCCATTAAGGGAAACACAATGCCGATTGGGAAAGCAACAACTGCAGAGCAGTCTCACAAAGATGCTTACTGCCGGCTGAAAACACGCACAGAAGCAGCTCTTTGCTCACTCACACTGCCTATCGCCATCTTTAACCACATGAGCGCCCATGACCTATATCGTCACGGAAGCCTCTCCACAGTGCACACCGGTGTGTTAAAAAATACTAGCTAACATCCTGCACACCCCAAAACGTGGAACTCAGCAAATTGTTCATTTAACGCAGGTTTATCTCCCTAGTTATTGAGAATAAATCAGACAGACACAGACGTGCGTTTTCACAGGAAGACAAAAGTAAAGAAGGTTGTGCTGGGAGAGAGAGAGTGGGGAGGAGAGTAGGAGGAGGAGGGGGGAGGAGAGTAGGGGAGGCACGCCTAGCGGCCGTGCAACCAAGAAGTGAGGGGGCGGAGCTGGGGGAGGCTGTGAGAGAGAGAGTGGGGAGGAGAGTAGGAGGAGGAGGGGTGCCAAAAGAGTCAAGACGGAGGGAAGGTAGAGAAGGGGAGGGGGGAGGAGAAATGCGACACGGCGGGCAGGGGAGGGGGCGGAGCGGGGAGAGGTGCGACACGGCAGGCAGGGGAGGAGAGTAGGAGGAGGAGGGGGGAGGAGAGTAGGAGGAGGAGGGGGGAGGAGAGTAGGGGAGGCACGGCCTAGCGGCCGTGCAACCAAGAAGTGAGGGGGCGGAGCTGGGGGAGGCTGTGAGAGAGAGAGTGGGCAAGGCAGGCGGCTGGGGGCATGTGCACGGGAATAGTTCACTCAACTGTTTCTCTGAAAACACAGGCGCGGACTGCGTTTTATCCGGGCCAGTTGCAATTGGTCTAAGGTGCCCAGATGGAGTCACGCAGAGTTCGGCTTTGCGGTTCTTTCTGATGGAGGTGGTCGAGAGGTTGCTTAACCACCGTTTGATGGATGTTGCCATGATTTGCCTAAGTGAGCAGCGAGGGCGGTTAGAAAAAAGAGCGGGAAACAGGCACAGAAGAAGGGGAGTGGGTGCGCATGGCGGAAAGAGGGGGGCGGGCCCGGCAGAGGGAGGGGGTTGCGGAAGGCGCGAGGAGGAGGGGGCGCGCGCGCTTCGGTCGGGGTTACTCCTGTGAGTGTTTGGAATTTCAATGCGATTACGATTTGCGCTCGAGAACAGTGACGTCATAGACAGTGCGAGGCGACGTCACGCGGTGCGCTGCCAGTCGTCTGTGAGAAAAGAGTGATGCTTGCGGGCGACACCAAAGTGGCACTCATAAAACTGTCTAAGCTTCGGGCCGGAGCCCTGCCGTAACGAATCGCTCGGCTTCATTCTTTTCACTGTGCCGGAGAATGGTGCCACATAATTTGTTATTTTATACACAGGTGGATGCTCTTTTTCGGCTATCACGTGGGTGGTAATGGTAGCATCCGCGCATGCGCAGCTATGCTTCACCGTGTGCATGTTCACTCCAGGCCTTTCGTTCTCAAAAGCTGCACCTCTGGGTTCTCGAAAGAGGAAGAGCTCGAGTGGCTAGGGAGTGTTTGTGTTTTACAAAGCTGAGATAGCAGATGTTTCAAGCAAACAAGTGAATTAACAGGCAAGCTTCTGTGTTCTGCGACACGGCGGGTAGGGGAGGGGGCGGAGCGGGGAGAGGTGCGACACGGCAGGCAGGGGAGGAGAGTAGGAGGAGGAGGGGGGGGAGAGTAGGAGGAGGAGGGGGGAGGAGAGTAGGGGAGGCACGGCCTAGCGGCCGTGCAACCAAGAAGTGAGGGGGCGGAGCTGGGGGAGGCTGTGAGAGAGAGAGTGTATTGTACAAGACAGGGGACCCTAGTTATTTAGGATCATGTGAAGGAATAGACATATACTAAATAGTATATAACCTCTGTCCAGCCGGACAGGATTTTATTATTTAAATTTGTTATAGTAGTTCAAGTATTTCAACATTTATACAAAAGTGGGCACAACCTGTGACCCACAGGAAACAAGACAAAACAAGTGACAGGGTTTTATGTAAAAAACGCACAAGGCGGTCTGCATTGTTACTTAATATAGCAGACTGTGA
Source organism: Lissotriton vulgaris (assembly GCF_964263255.1). Taxonomy (NCBI): domain Eukaryota; kingdom Metazoa; phylum Chordata; class Amphibia; order Caudata; family Salamandridae; genus Lissotriton; species Lissotriton vulgaris. The sequence continues at coordinate 235,726,225 of NC_141700.1, read as the reverse complement.
TTCATTTTGAGCAACCCATTGTTAACGACATTTCTTTGAATCCAAAACAACATATGGTGCTATTAGAGTCGACGACGTTTCGATGCAATTCAAAGATACATGCATCATCTTCAGGACAAAAACATTAAGTCATGTTTGTCTTAGAATTATTTTGCACACAACCACTGTAGCGATTTACATAAATTACAAGTGGAAAAAAGGGGGAGAGAAAAACATAAACAGGAAAATATCCATTAGAAACTAGGCATGACTGGGTTTCATAGTTTTGTAATACTGTGAAGGTTTTTTTTAAAAGTGACATAGTGCTGTTTGAAGCATTAGTGAAGGTGGTGCCACGTTTTTCATATTGCATGCATACCGCCTGGAGTTCTAACTGGTGCTCGGCGTTCAGCGTAACATTGTGGGTGACATAGGTGACCATGCTTGCATATTCATGCCGGCGTATTGGCAAAAGTATCGCCATAAACACATTTGTAATATAGCATTTTTTAAGTTGAGCCGCTGGGTTGCTAGTGATGTTGTTTAAAACCATAAATCATTTGTAGAAGATATGCTTAGTATATACTCATGCAAGTACTCGGGTACATTTTCTGGAAAAACAATTATATATAGGCTAAAAATACTTTAAGAATTGAGTCGCGGTGTCATGCGCAAATAACGTGACGATTCGTGGTGAAGACACGATAGTGAATAAAACGGCGCGGTGATAACTAAGCGGCGCTGTGAAAAATAGTGAAGGTTGAGCGGACAAGAGACGCAAACTCGGTGGAAAGGAAATACCTGGGAGGGCTGAGTTGTAGTCGGGGATTTAAAATGGGTGTCGCAAGAGATTCCAATGCATCTAGGGGGCGGAAGAATCGAAATGGTATTGATGGTGGCTATTAAGCAAGTGTAGCTGTGCCGGTTAGCATAAAGCTCAGATACTTACTTGTCGAATGTCCAGCTCTGGGAAGTACCGTGAACTGGGAAGGAATAGGGCGGAAAATTAGCGGGGTGGAGTTTGAGGAAGGTTGGGCGGGTGATAATGAAATTGAAGTAAATCTTACTCGGTAAGGAAGTTTCCAAGGTAGGGACCGCGGCTTTGCCGGACTTCCGCGTGGTATACTGAGAAAACGGGAATAAAAATAATAAATATCAGCCCGGAGTCGGGTATTATACAAGGGGGAGTGGGGGAGAGAAAACCACTAGTCTCAAGGGTTTACTTACTGTGTGTCTTGCTCGATGGCAGGACGAATGGGTTTCTGGCGGTGATCGCTGCACGGGGGTAGGAGGGACAGGGTTTTAAAGATGCTGGAAATGGACGAGGGACTGAAGAATACGTGAACGGGCGGCCATCTTGGAGTGGTGAATTTGGATAAAGAATCCGTGAAGGATAGTGCTCTTGTGACACGTAGTGGTGCTTTATATACAAATACATGTTAAAAAACCATTTTTTCATTTCAGTTAATTTTGTCTGAGGAGGTCCTGCTGTGAAGAAAGAAGGTTATTATAACAGTGAGGTCCAGTCCTCAATCCTGTTTAGCCCTTTCCTTATACTGTCTGTTTTCAGAATCCAATGTAACTCCTCTTTGTTCATCATTTGGGAAATGTCTGCTCCTCGTGGTGGGGCTTTGATCTGTGTGATGACAGTCCAAGTAAAATCATCTTCAGTGTGTCTCTTTTCTTTGAAGTGTTCCACGAGAGGCGCATTGGCAGTTTGGCATCGGATTCTGCTCCTGTGTTGTCCTATTCGTAGTTTAATCTTCTGACTTGTCTGCCCTATATATATTAGCATACATGGACATACAATTGCATAAATCACGTTGTTGGAATTACAATTTGTGAAGTAATTTCTGTTATATTTGATTGTGCCATAGGAAAAGGTCTTGCCCTCTATGGTTGAGTCACAGGAGACACACTGACCACATTTGGCATGGCCCTTGAGGGTTGGCAAATCCCACATGTCATTTAACGTAGTTCTTATGTCAGGTTGAGGGAGTAATGCGCGGACCAAATGATCTTTTATATTTTTCGCCCTTTTAAAGGCGAACATCGGTCTTTCCAAATCAAGCACCCCAGCATTAAGTACCGGCCAATGCTTTACAATACTTTTTTTGATAGCATTGGATGCAGGTGAGAACGTTGTTACACAGGTGATTCTTTCTGAGTTATTTTTAATGCGTGGTTCTAGTAATGTCTCTCTGGGGCAGTACCACGCTCTTTTCATTGAGCGGCGTACTAGTTTGCGCGGGTATCCTCGTTGTCTTAATTTTAGGCTCAATGTTTTTGCCTGTGCAAAGTAATCTTGTTTAAAATAGCAATTTCTACGTATACGTAGGAACTGCGAATAGGGCAGGGAATCTTTTAAGGCACGAGGATGGTGGCTGCTGTAGTTGAGTAACGTGTTTCTTTCTGTGGGTTTTCTGTGAAGACTTGTTATCAATTGCCCCTCGCAGTGTTTTATCTCAATGTCTAGAAAAGGTAGAGACACTTTGCTGGTGTTTAAGGTGTATTTAAGCCCACCGCTGTTGTTATTTAGCCAGTGTAAGAATTGGTTAAGTAAGGCTTCTGAGTCTGTCCATATCATAAAGATGTCATCAATATACCTTTTCCACAGGGCAATGCCACTGTGGAAAGGGTTTGATGCATCAAGGATAGTGAGGTTTTCAAGGTGGTCCATATATAGAATAGCCAGGTTGGGGGCAAAAATAGCCCCCATAGATGTTCCACGGACTTGCCCATAAAACTGTCCTTCAAAAAGAAAAAAGTTTTTGGTTAAACATATCTCTAGCAATTGGAGAATAAAAATGGTTGGTACATTATGGGGCCGAGGACGTCTGTCTAGAACAGTTTCTATAACTCGGAGAGATTCAAATTGGGGTATGTTAGTGTACAGTGATTCCACATCCAGCGTGCACATTGTGCTGGATGTGGGATCAAAGGGATATTCTTCAATGAAATTAATCATTGACATGGTATCCCTAATGTAGCATGTAGTAGTGGGGACAAACGGTTTAATGAAATGATCAATATAATGTCCTAAGGGTTCTAGGATAGACCCACATCCGGACACTATAGGTCGTCCTGGTGGTTGTTCAGAATTTTTATGGATTTTGGGAAGGCAATATATGACTGGAGTCCTTGGTGCTTTAATATTGAGAAACTCAAATTCTTTTTTGGAAAGAAAGCCTGCTTCTAAGCCTTCATTGGTAACTTCAGATATTAGTTTTTGGATTTCAGCAGTGGGATTGCGAGGTAGTTTGCAGTAGTGTTCCTGAATCGCCAATTGACGCAGAATTTCATTTTTGTATTGCCCCATTTCTTGGATTACAATGCCTCCGCCTTTATCAGCCGGTTTTATGACTAATGATTGATTGTTTTTGAGAGTGGAGAGGGCGTTTTTCTCTTGGATAGAGATGTTGTAGGGGATGAAGGATCTTTTATTTTCCAGAGTTGCCAAATCATTCAGGACTAATTTCTCAAATGTGAGAATTTCTGGAGGAACCATGGCGCTAGTAGGTGAAAATTTGGATGGGGGTTTAAATGGAGTATTGGCATGTTTCTGAGGGCTAGGGTTCAGGAGGAAGTAGCTATGTAGCCTAACCTTCCTGAAGAACTTCAAAAGTTCAGTCTGGGCATCTAAGAAATTGGGGCGAACCGTAGGAACAAATGAAGGACAGTTTTATGGGCAAGTCCGTGGAACATCTATGGGGGCTATTTTTGCCCCCAACCTGGCTATTCTATATTCTATATATGGACCACCTTGAAAACCTCACTATCCTTGATGCATCAAACCCTTTCCACAGTGGCATTGCCCTGTGGAAAGGGTATATTGATGACATCTTTATGATATGGACAGACTCAGAAGCCTTACTTAACCAATTCTTACACTGGCTAAATAACAACAGCGGTGGGCTTAAATACACCTTAAACACCAGCAAAGTGTCTCTACCTTTTCTAGACATTGAGATAAAACACTGCGAGGGGCAATTGATAACAAGTCTTCACAGAAAACCCACAGAAAGAAACACGTTACTCAACTACAGCAGCCACCATCCTCGTGCCTTAAAAGATTCCCTGCCCTATTCGCAGTTCCTACGTATACGTAGAAATTGCTATTTTAAACAAGATTACTTTGCACAGGCAAAAACATTGAGCCTAAAATTAAGACAACGAGGATACCCGCGCAAACTAGTACGCCGCTCAATGAAAAGAGCGTGGTACTGCCCCAGAGAGACATTACTAGAACCACGCATTAAAAATAACTCAGAAAGAATCACCTGTGTAACAACGTTCTCACCTGCATCCAATGCTATCAAAAAAAGTATTGTAAAGCATTGGCCGGTACTTAATGCTGGGGTGCTTGATTTGGAAAGACCGATGTTCGCCTTTAAAAGGGCGAAAAATATAAAAGATCATTTGGTCCGCGCATTACTCCCTCAACCTGACATAAGAACTACGTTAAATGACATGTGGGATTTGCCAACCCTCAAGGGCCATGCCAAATGTGGTCAGTGTGTCTCCTGTGACTCAACCATAGAGGGCAAGACCTTTTCCTATGGCACAATCAAATATAACAGAAATTACTTCACAAATTGTAATTCCAACAACGTGATTTATGCAATTGTATGTCCATGTATGCTAATATATATAGGGCAGACAAGTCAGAAGATTAAACTACGAATAGGACAACACAGGAGCAGAATCCGATGCCAAACTGCCAATGCGCCTCTCGTGGAACACTTCAAAGAAAAGAGACACACTGAAGATGATTTTACTTGGACTGTCATCACACAGATCAAAGCCCCACCACGAGGAGCAGACATTTCCCAAATGATGAACAAAGAGGAGTTACATTGGATTCTGAAAACAGACAGTATAAGGAAAGGGCTAAACAGGATTGAGGACTGGACCTCACTGTTATAATAACCTTCTTTCTTCACAGCAGGACCTCCTCAGACAAAATTAACTGAAATGAAAAAATGGTTTTTTAACATGTATTTGTATATAAAGCACCACTACGTGTCACAAGAGCACTATCCTTCACGGATTCTTTATCCAAATTCACCACTCCAAGTTGGCCGCCCGTTCACGTATTCTTCAGTCCCTCGTCCATTTCCAGCATCTTTAAAACCCTGTCCCTCCTACCCCCGTGCAGCGATCACCGCCAGAAACCCATTCGTCCTGCCATCGAGCAAGACACACAGTAAGTAAACCCTTGAGACTAGTGGTTTTCTCTCCCCCACTCCCCCTTGTATAATACCCGACTCCGGGCTGATATTTATTATTTTTATTCCCGTTTTCTCAGTATACCACGCGGAAGTCCGGCAAAGCCGCGGTCCCTACCTTGGAAACTTCCTTACCGAGTAAGATTTACTTCAATTTCATTATCACCCGCCCAACCTTCCTCAAACTCCACCCCGCTAATTTTCCGCCCTATTCCTTCCCAGTTCACGGTACTTCCCAGAGCTGGACATTCGACAAGTAAGTATCTGAGCTTTATGCTAACCGGCACAGCTACACTTGCTTAATAGCCACCATCAATACCATTTCGATTCTTCCGCCCCCTAGATGCATTGGAATCTCTTGCGACACCCATTTTAAATCCCCGACTACAACTCAGCCCTCCCAGGTATTTCCTTTCCACCGAGTTTGCGTCTCTTGTCCGCTCAACCTTCACTATTTTTCACAGCGCCGCTTAGTTATCACCGCGCCGTTTTATTCACTATCGTGTCTTCACCACGAATCGTCACGTTATTTGCGCATGACACCGCGACTCAATTCTTAAAGTATTTTTAGCCTATATATAATTGTTTTTCCAGAAAATGTACCCGAGTACTTGCATGAGTATATACTAAGCATATCTTCTACAAATGATTTATGGTTTTAAACAACATCACTAGCAACCCAGCGGCTCAACTTAAAAAATGCTATATTACAAATGTGTTTATGGCGATACTTTTGCCAATACGCCGGCATGAATATGCAAGCATGGTCACCTATGTCACCCACAATGTTACGCTGAACGCCGAGCACCAGTTAGAACTCCAGGCGGTATGCATGCAATATGAAAAACGTGGCACCACCTTCACTAATGCTTCAAACAGCACTATGTCACTTTTAAAAAAAAACCTTCACAGTATTACAAAACTATGAAACCCAGTCATGCCTAGTTTCTAATGGATATTTTCCTGTTTATGTTTTTCTCTCCCCCTTTTTTCCACTTGTAATTTATGTAAATCGCTACAGTGGTTGTGTGCAAAATAATTCTAAGACAAACATGACTTAATGTTTTTGTCCTGAAGATGATGCATGTATCTTTGAATTGCATCGAAACGTCGTCGACTCTAATAGCACCATATGTTGTTTTGGATTCAAAGAAATGTCGTTAACAATGGGTTGCTCAAAATGAATCACAGTCTGCTATATTAAGTAACAATGCAGACCGCCTTGTGCGTTTTTTACATAAAACCCTGTCACTTGTTTTGTCTTGTTTCCTGTGGGTCACAGGTTGTGCCCACTTTTGTATAAATGTTGAAATACTTGAACTACTATAACAAATTTAAATAATAAAATCCTGTCCGGCTGGACAGAGGTTATATACTATTTAGTATATGTCTATTCCTTCACATGATCCTAAATAACTAGGGTCCCTGTCTTGTACAATAGATTACTGCCCAAGGACCCTAGTGCTACTCCTTTTGGGTTTTCCCTTGTCTTGAAAAAACAGTGAGAGAGAGAGTGGGCAAGGCAGGCGGCTGGGGGCATGTGCACGCGCTTTTAAGCTCAATGCGCATGCGCATTGAGCTTAAATTTCACGGGCACTGCAAGGAATCGCCACGATTCCTTGCAAGTTGGTTAAAGAGTGTTTAAGCCCCCATAGTCTCGCAAGCTCGATGCGCATGCGCATCGACAGGCGAGACCTAAAAACCCTTGGCCTGTGCCGTACAAAACTAGGCCTAACTAAATATGCATTACCTAACAACCCCCCACCCCCACCCCTAAAATGGTTCCCCCCGAAGAACAACATACACATCCCTCCGGTCGGCCACCCCCCCAAAGCCCCATTGTCATTTACAATGCCAATAGTGACACCTATAGCATTTGTAATGCAATATGTGTTGTATTTACGTGACTTAGATGTATTGATATTACAAATAACAATGGCTTTTACATTTTTTTAAGAATGAATACTTAAATAAAAGTTATTGTAATTTATAATGGCAATAGCTTAAACTTTTGTAAATAACTTTTGTGAAGATTATGTTCAGTGTATTGTATTGTGACGAAAATCCAAGAACAGAAGTTAAATATTAACATATTTTTGTGACATTTGTAATAAAGCTTGAAACATTGAGAGAACATATTTGAACCAGTTGTTGTTGAATGGTTGCACAGATTGATGCTGTGGTGGCGCTGAGTGATGTTGTGGTGGCGACGAGTGATGCTGTGGCATTCAGTGATGCTGTGATAGCGCATAGTGATGTTGTGGTGCCCCTGAGTGATGCTGTGGTGATGCGATAGATAGATAGAGTGAGGGCGTTAGATAAATAAAGGGAGGGTGATAGATAGATCGAAGGAGGGCGATAGATAGTTAGAGGGAGGGCGATAGATAGAGTGAGGGAGGGCGATAGATAAATAGATAGAGTGATGGCGATAGATAGATAGACAGATAGATAAAGTGAGGGCGATAGATAGATAGACAGATAGATAGACAGATAGATAGATAGATAGATAGATAGATAGATAGATAGATAGAGTGATGGCGATAGATAGAGTGAGTGCGATAGTTGTTATGCTATGTTTTGTTGTGTTTTGTTATGATATGCCATGCTTTGTTTTGTTATGCCATGCTATGTTTTGTTATGCTATGTTTTGTTGTGTTTTGTTATGCTATGCTATGTTTTGTTTTGTTATGCTGTGCTTTGTTATGCTATGCTATGTTTTGTTTTGCTAATCTATGTTTTGGTATGCTATGTTTCATTGTGTTTTGTTATGCTAAGCTATGTTTTGTTATACTATGCTATGTTTTGTTATGCTATGCTATGTTTTGTTGTGTTATGCTATGCTTTGCTTTATTTTGTCATGCTAAGCTATGTTTTGTTATGCTATGCTATGTCTTGTTATGCTATGTTGTGTTTTGTTATGCTATGCTATGTTTTATGTTATGCTATGTTTTGTTTTGTTATGCTGTGCTTTGTTATGCTATGCTGTTTTGTTTTGCTATGTTTTGTTTTGCTATGTTTCGTTGTGTTTTGTTATGCTATGTTTTGTTATGCTATGCTATGTTTTGTTGTGTTATGCTATGCTTTGCTTTATTTTGTTATGCTATGCTATGTTTTGTTATGCTATCCTGTGCTATGTTTTGTTGTGTTTTGTTATGATATGCCATGCTATGCTTTGTTTTGTTATGCTATGCTATGTTTTGTTTTGCTATGCTATGTTTTGCTATTCTGGTGGTGTTGTTGTGTGTCTGTGTGGGGTTGTGTGTGTGGTGCGCTTGTGTGTGTGTGTGGAGTTGTGTGTGTGTGTGGGGTTGTGGGTAGGGGGTTGTGTGAGTGGGGTTGTGTGTGTGGTTGTGTGTGTTTGTGTGGGTATGTGTGTGTGGTTGTGTGTGTGGGGTTGTGTGTGGGGGGGGGGTATGTCTGTGGGGGGTTGTGTGTGGTTGTGTATGTGTTTGGTTGTGTGTGTGGTTGTGTGTGTGTGTGTGGGTATGTGTGTGTGGTTGTGTATGGTGGGTTGTGTGTGGGGTTTTGTGTGTGTGTGGTTGTGTGTTTGTGTGTGGGGGGTTGTGTGTGTAGGTGTGTGTGTGGGGGGGTTGTGTGTGTGGGGTTGTGTGTTTGTGGGGTTGTGTGTGGGGGGGTTGCCTCTGTGTGTGTGTGTGTGTGAGGTTGTGTGTGTGTGGGGTTGTGTGTGTGTGCGGAGGTTGTGTGTGTGTGGGGGGTTGTGTGTGTGGGGGGTTGTGTGTGTGTGGGGGGTTGTGAAGGGTCGGGCCTGTGGCTCGGAGAAGGGTCTCAGTTTCCCGAGGGAGGGCTACTGCCTGCTTGGCCCAGATGTTACAGTCTGCTCGAGAGTCTCTGGCACCGTCAGAGGAGATAACATTAGTACTGGGGGGTAAATACTAGGAGGGAAGGGCGGGGGGCGAAGAGAGGGAGGATGGAGATCACAAACAGAGTGTGAGAAATTTAAAACAAGCCGCACAGGACTAGATGCTTGACCGCCATTATTTAAGATGTCAATAAAAAAAAATTAAAAACGAGTTGGCCGAGCTGTGCGGAAACACATTTATTGGGAGGGTGTAACATCCCAAACACCTTCCCCGTCCCTAAAGATGTGCCTTTCTCCCTGCAGGCTCTGAAGAGAAGGCTGTGCAATGGGAGGGACTGTCTGTGCTGGTTGTGAACTGTTAGCGACTGTTCGGGCAGGCTCCGAAGAGACAGCTGTGTACTGGTAGGAGCTGGCTTTCACTGGAAGGGACAGTCGGTGATGTCTCTGAAGAGTAGCCGCTGTCTATTGGGAGGGGACAACCGGACAGGCTCAAGAGTGTTGTCTATTGAGAGGAGCTGTGTGTGGTTATGTGTGTGTGGGGGTGTTGTGAAGGGTCGGGCCTGCGGCTCGGAGAAGGGGCTCAGTATCCCGAGGGAGGGCTACTGCCTGCTCGGCCCTGATGTTACAGTCTGCTCGAGTGTCTCTGGCACCGTCAGAGATGGAGATAACATTCGTCCTGGGGGGTAAATACTAGGAGGGAAGGGCGGGGGGGGGGGAGAGAGGAAGGAAGGAGATCACAAACAGAGTGTGAGAAATTTAAAACAAGCCGCACAGGACTAGATGCTTGACCGCCATTATTTAAGATGTAAATAAAAAATAAAAACAAGTCATTAATGGCTGCATGCAGGGGAGAAACTGTTCACTGACCGGCACCCAGTTCGCTACATAAGACCACAGTGCAACGGCCACTCGGTTCCACTGTAAACAGGTAGGGATTACGATCTCAATGGCAGGCTGACTGGACCCACAAAAAAACCTATGGGTATAATCAGAAAGGGAGGTGCGAAGGGGGTGTTTTGCTTCAAAGAAAACCTTAGCATGATTGAATCCGTATGTATACCTTTTTGATTTATTAAAAAAAATAAACAGAAATCTAACACAAGGCGACTGTGCAGCAGACGCTATGCTGATAAAAGTTACACAGATGTAGTTTTGCTAAAATAAATGCTGTGCAACCTGCCAAATCACACACGCTACCTTCTTGATTAGAAAAAAGCCGAAACATAATGCACAGCATCCATGAAGCGGGCGCCGTGCTTATGAAATCTAAGCTACTGGGATGTTGTGTTAAAATGAAAGCCACACGGCCTCCATACTCACATTAGAACCATGCCTTGGGGAGAGGATGTGGTCTCACAGCTAGACTGCAGACTTTGGAGCTGAGGGGAAGTCATAAAAAAGAAAAGTGGCGCGCGCGCCACGATGTGATGGGAGTGGAGCTCTGAGAGTCACTATAGTGCATGTATACACGAGGACCTGTGGCGCACACTGTGTGCTCATGGTGCAAGTCCATGAAGACGTAGAAAGTGAGCCAAGGCTACAACAACACATGAAACCGGATGTAAAAACAGAAGGAAACTAAATTACTGGGATAGCCCCAGAGGAGCGAAAAGTGCCCCAACCTGAGGTGTTGTGGACAAGTGGTGAGGTGAGGTGGCAGCTAGTCTCTGATATGTACAGCCTCTTTGCGTGGAGTTTAGGGCAGGTCAAACAGAGCAGTTTTGGCGAGGGGTTGGGAATGTAAGTAGTGCTCGTGTAAATAATGAGGACGGAGCAGCTGCGGCGAGGGTAATGTAGCTGGTGCTGGTGTAAAATGCTCCAATACCTTTGTGTTCATTTCGTGCTTAAAAAACTCCCAAAAACAAATCAACTGAAAAAAAATTGACGGAAGTAAAATTTAATTAAAATCTGACGGGCTGAAATGCTGTCAGTCAGTGGAGGAATCACAGACAGCCTTTTGAAGGTGCCGGCGACGGAGTTTAAGTAAAGCGCTTGCTGCCTTTTCACTTTTCTAAGGTGCCGGTGGGTGAATGTAAGTAAGTAGCAAGCTCTCGGCATTGCTGTGGCGGGGGCAGGTTAGCGCATTCCTTTGAAGTCGGTTGGGGTGGGAGCCTGTGAAGTAATGCGAGGCACAGACAAATGGTGGAATGGTGGTGTGTGAGCGGCTTCCTTTCAAGTCTGATGGAGGGGCGGGGGAGCAAATGGCGAGCGCGCACACGCAGCACATGCACTGTCCATAATCCCCATTCAAAAGCCCTCTTGGTAAGCTTTCCTGGAGCACCTCTCTATATCTCTCACATAGCGATTGCTTACGCAATACGCTAGGGGAGACCTAAAAAGGCACAGTGAAGTAAGATGATTTGCGCAGGATCGCACAATTTGGTCAAATCAGGAAACTGGGATTTGAATCCATGTCTACTGGTTATACATTGTACAGACCAGTCACTGGAAGAATATTATCCATTATTATTATGACTTAAAATTGTGCACAGTGGACAATAAATACCAATATTACAATTTAACTTAATTTGACATGATACATGTGTAAAATATTGAAATACCTTTCTTGAAACTAGAACAAAGTTAAGTGCAAGGGAAGGTAAGACCCTATTTTGAAGTTAATATCACTGCCTTCCACCGAGTTAACAAATAGTAAAGAGGGAGAGGGTTAGCACCTTGATAACACTTACATTGACTATGAAAAACAAGAGGCTGTCACTTCCCACTGCAACTCAGTTTATATGTAGACAAACGTAGCAGAAAAGCACCTTTATGGATTGTATGCACTCAGTTGAGAGTTGCTTAATGGTGTTTGTCTTTTAAAACTGAAACTGCATTAGGGAGAAAAAATTATGTGCTTGAGTTTCTTGTTTTGGCTCTTCTTTGGCTTTCAGGTCTTTATGGGATAAGGGCCAAGCCAGAGCCATGCCTTTAGCCTGAGTTAGGCTCAGGCCTTTCTTGACTTGCCCAACTTTATCTCACAGGTTGAGTTATGTTTTGCAAATTTACTGCATTTCAAATAAACGTCTTTCTTGAGCTGGGATGTGCTAACATCATATATTTGGGAAACAACCTTTACAACTCAACTTTTACAACGCACTACCATTACAACAAAACTTTTACAACGCAACATCAATTACAACGCATGCCATTACAACGCAACCATTACAACGCATACCACTGCAACGCATGTCATTACAACGCAGTCATTACAACGCATACCATTACAAGGCATAGCATTACAACACATAGTACTCTTACACTATCCAACACTTACCCTACTGTTGCACCCCCTGGAGTTAGAATAGTAATTTTTACCCCTAACCTATCCAACACTTACCCTACTGTTGCACCCCTTGGAGTTAGAATAGTAATTTTTACCCCTACACTATCCAACACTTACCCTACTATTGCATAGTAATTTCTACCCCTACACTATCCAACACTTACCCTACTGTTGCACCCCCCTGGAGTTAGAATAGTAATTTTTACCCCTACACTATCCAACACTTACCCTACTATTCCACCCACTGGAGTTAGAATAGTAATTTTTACCCCTACACTATCAAACACTTACCCTACTGTTGCACCCCCCTGGAGTTAGAATAGTAATTTATACCCCTACACTATCCAATACTTACCTTACATGCAATGTAATGTTATGCGTTGTAATGATATGTGTTGTAAAGGTAGTATGCGATGTAATGGAATGCGTTGTAAAGGTAGTTTTTAAAATTTCGTTGTAATGGCATGCGTTGTAATGGAATGCATTGTAATGGAAGTTGCGTTGTAAAAAATGCGTTGTAAAGGTATGCCTTGTAAAAGTATGCGTTGTAATGTCATACATCCCATATATTTGGTTGCTGACTTGATAGTGGAAATTTACACTAAGTTGGCACTTCTAAGAATAGACTGGTGTATTGGAGAGTGGTAATCTGTCCTGCCCTGTGCCTAGTTTTAGGATCCTGCCGTTATGATCATATCTTCCTCCTTCCAAAAATTTTGGACCCACTCCTACTAGAAGGTAGACCTACCTTCAAATTGACTTGTGTGACCAATATATTAGTACATCTAAACTAACACATTTATCAGCAGAAATATGGTAACTGAACCCACTTCGAGGCAGGCAAGACCAAAGAAATCCTAATAAAGTTACTCTCCTGGAACATCGCAGGAGCGAAAAACATCTTAAACCATAGTAGAAAAACAACTACCTGGGACCAATATGACATCATAGCACTTCAGGAAACGTGGACAATGGAACCAATTGACTTACCAGGAAGACTATGTTTCCATGAAAGTACGACGCGTCCCCAGCGCTATGGGCGCGCAAGGGGGGGACTTTCAATATATGTATCCACTGCACTGAAGATCAACGCCTCGCAAATGGATGTATCAGCAGCAGATATGCAAATCATTAAACTGGAGAGCACAACAAAAGGCAAGACGAGAACAATCATCCTAATTAATTTATACGCCCACCCGAAAAAATCAGCTAAAAAAAGAACTCTTCCAACGTGTTGTTAATGTTGTAACCAACACCCGCCTTGAACAACCAAGCTGGGAGATTATCGTTACGGGTGATTTCAACACCAACCTTTTACATCAACCGGAAGATGAGGACAGCATCTCAGTAGCAAACGAAATGTGGGACGTTGAACCTCAGGAGATTGTATCGGTCATGAAGAAAGATAAAGTGGGTAGGCAGCTGATGTGGGACTTTGAACGCCTTGGCCTACGGGTAATAAACGGTAGAGCCATTCACGACAAACCCCCTGCCGCAACCTATATAGGCCATAATACAAGTTCCATCTTGGATTATACATTGGTAACACTACCCCTGCTGAGTCTAATTAAAAAATTCCAAATAATCTGCTCGCTAGACAGTGATCATTCAATGCAACATATCGAGATGAAACTGAATTCTTCTAGGTACGTAAGGCGCCAACCATGCCAGGCATAATCTCTACAATTAACCCGAAGCGGTTAAAGTGGACGAGCAACACACTGCCTCAAATAGCGTTGGACGCTAAGAAATTATTTAAAACATCTATCGCAGAGAAAGACTTATGCTCAGAAACCTGGTCTGACTTCCTGGAAAAGTTACCAAGGTCCAGTAGCAATGCTAAAAGGGAGACCTATCCTATGTCCGATACCAAACTCACAAAAACTACACTTTCTATGAAGAAACATCTTCAGAAGCTCACAAGACAGGCACAAGGTCCAAAGATAAAACCAAGCCTTTGGCAAGAAGTCCGATCGATAAGGAGACAATACAAGAAGCTGGTATGGATGGAAAAAAGGAACAAAGCCAATGATTTCTGGGCTAAATTGTTGCATAACACAAAAATATCAGACTCCAGGGCTTTCTGGATGCAAGTCAATTCCATTAATAGAACAGCACAACCTATAAGTATGACATGCATCAATGAAAACGACTGGGTCCAACACATAGTCGACACATTCTCGACAAAACCATCGGCACACCAGATTATAACGTCAATAACGGCATCTGAAACATCAAGAGCAATGGACCAGGAAAGCATGGCTGTTTCTAGCACTAATGGCATGATCTACCGACAGGAAGATATGGGTCAACCAATGTGGACAGATGACGATCGCCGAATATTACTAATAATCAAGAAAGGCAAGCAAGAGAGTGCGCCGGGACCAAACGGCATCCCGCAGGCAATCTATAAAGAGGACCCCAAGTTCTGGGCATGCAAATCTACGCATCCCTGGTGCTAGCTGATCTAGCACAATGGTCGGATATGAACAGCAAAATCCCGTTAAATAAGACAGGGTTTCGTCGCAGAACAGGCACCATGGCAAATGCAATGGCATTATGCTTGATTGGTGAAAAAAGCCTCCAAAGCCATCAGGAACTTTACACCTGTTTCATTGACTTTAAGGCGGCCTTCGACCGTGTCAACAGAAAATTACTATGGACTAAATTGAAGCAGCAGGGCCTGCCAGACTCAATCCTAACGCCGATCATCGACCTGTATAGTAACACCTGGATGCAGGTAAAGATCGACAATGGACAGAGGCTAACCCGGAAGATCAACACCTCTGATGGACTAAAGCAAGGCTGTGTTTTGGCCCCCCACCTCTTTAATTTATTCATGGCCGACCTAACAGTAAGCCTTGACCGGACTAATGCTCATCCGCCGCGGCTAGGTAATCTCCGTGTAACACACCTATCCTATGCCGACGATGTGGTCCTACTAAGCCAGACAAGAATAGGCTTGCAACGTCTTCTAAACAAATTGACCCGCTATACAAAACAGAATTTGCTAGAAATAAACAGCACAAAAACAAAAATCATGGTTATAACCCGACGACACAAAGTGCCACCAACCTTCTCAATAGACAATGTTAAACTAGAAGCGGTTGGAAGTTACAAGTATCTCGGGATACTACTGGACAAGCGTCTCGATTTCAGCATGCAATTTAATAGCATGGAAAAGAAGGGCACAATACTATTGCACGTCTTTAGTACCCTAGCGACCAAACTTAAAGGTCCTTTGGTCTCCCCCTTGCTAACAATAATGAAAGCTAAGTTACTCCCAACAATAGCTTATGGGAGCATATTACATCATGGCAAGAGTGCACAACTTCTGGACAAAACACAAATGAAAATCTACAAGCGAGTATTCGCATTACCAAGAAACGCATCACCCGCACAAGTAAGGCTTGAATTTGGTATGCAATCCCAAATACTGCTGAAAAAGTACAAGACCATAAAATTTTGGTACAATGTCTGGATGAATCAAGAGATAGCGGTCCATCGTGCTATGTGGGAAACAATTAGCAAAAGTCCCAATTCTCACTACGCCAAATACCTTAAATTGTCATTAGAATCAACCGACTTGGCTGCTCTCTGGGAATCCAAGCTTCCAGTACTTTCCTTTAAACAGTTGGTAAAGAAGGCTGCCAACAGGCATTCGTTGCTCGACGATAAAATAACCTTCAGTCGTCGGTCCCATGCCTGGATGACAATTCAATCTTATAAAAAATTAGTACCGGCAGCCTATCTAGACCTTGCTTTCTCGCCTTTCATCAAACGCAAATACTCAATTTAAGGCTGGGTAACTTTCCAACAAATGCCGAGACACCAAAGTGGAAGTCCCAAGAATGTGACGGATGCGGTTTATGTGGCGCAGGAAGACAAAACTTTATCCATCTGATTTGTATTTGCCCGGCTCTGATCCAGGAACGTCGGAGTGGGTTAAAAACCAAGTTTAAGGAATATGGAATACGTACCTGCCGGTCTGCGATCATACAAATTTTATGCTCAGTAGATCCGCAACTCATTTGCAGGGCAGTCAAATTCATTGACATTTTTGAGAAAAACCAAAGAATACTGGCAAAGTCTTGAATCTGGAACATGTTAATATTAAAATTTGAAAGACTTTTTCATCTTAATAACTTTTTTATCATTCGCAGAGCAGTGTAAACTTTCTGTGTTTTAGTATATTGTCGTATTTATACTTTGTAATGGTTTTTACTAACTATACAATAAAGTATTATTATTACGGAACACATTTATCAGCAGAATATGCCAATGTCTTCTCAACACCTTTCCTTTGCCTAGTTACTCACATCTTCAAAAAACACTGTTCCCCTGCACAAACCATCTCTGAAGTCAGAAACTCCTTTCCTCCTCTAATTATACTTGACATTGTCCACTTTGAAAAAAGAACTGGAGACATTATAAGTCAACTACTAACGTTGGTGATTCCAGATTTAGTTGTTCCCAGTATTTCCACCACAGTATCTGTCTTTGTCTGGTTAAATCATCTAAGCTTAAAACTCCTGTTTGTATAGGTTGTTCGTTGTATCTTCCTGCCATTGAGAACTTCTACAGCTTTCTCTTGCACTCATTACAACTAATATATTTGTCATCTCGCAGGTTATTTTCCTATTTTTGATCAAAAAAACTCCAAGATGGTAGTAAAACATATAATCCCAGATTACAGTTAAGAAATCCATTGTTATAATAACAACAATTAAGTGTGAAAGCCCTTAGGAACTTCACTATATATATATATATTGATCTCATCAAACAATAATGTTAATCCAAAATTCAATTAATACTTATCTAAAAATTGATTAAAACATGTAAACACTTGGTAACAGTGTATTATTTTCTCGAGCGGTAAAAAAAACTTGAAACTTCCTTTGCACTCCTTGTTCAAATATGTATACAGTTCAGAGTTCGAAGTGCGCAGGATCTAAGGGGGACAACGTGCCCATACTTTTGTAAATTTCGAAAAGCAATTCCCATACTGTTTTGATGAAAGACAACTGCCCGGAGTTGTTAATTCTGAAACCTAAAATGCATCTGCTGAATGAAAAGGGAGTTGTTAGGTCTCGTCTAGCGTTGCAGCGCTTGCGTTGCTCGCTCTACGAGGCTTCTTGTAGTAGGGATTTACTGGAAGTTCAGTTTAAACCCCGCCCATAATTTTCACTGGGTCGCGTCAGCGTTTATGCTAAATGCTGACTTTCCATTGAAAAGGAGGCTTTTTGGTTACTGCCTTTTCTCCTTCTTGAATGGCCCATCTGGACTCGATTGTGTACTGGCGGCGTTAGATTGTCTCCTTATATTACTTGGTAGGCACTTTCTTTTTGTCATTCTCTGCGAAGCGCGATGTTGCAGCACTATGCCCTCTAAACTGTATATTCGGACGCCTTTGATTGAGGCGAGGACGCTACTTTTTCGCTCGGCACATTAGCCATTTATTTTGATTCTGGACGTTGAACACAGAAAACGAAAAGTGATGTCTGTGCACATTGGACACAGCCAGCACGCCCTGATGAAGTTCTGTTGAACGAAACGCGTTGGCTGCCTAAAAGAAAATTGATTAAAGAAGAAACAAAAAAAGACATAATACTTTTTGGACATTCTTTATTGATATGTACATTACTTGAATTTGGGTGGTGCAATCCACAGTGGGTGGAATGTTTTTTTATTACTTTAATAAGTGCGGCGCCCGCGAGGGACACCTCACTCACTTTATTTATTAATATTTTCGCTGCGATCCTCAGATTTTGTAAGTAATAGAACTTAAAAGTAGACCTTATGTGATATACCGTTGTATACCAACTTTTTGGATAATTCTTGTTTTTTGACAACATACCTCCAATGAGCAATCGCTGCACATTGTTTACTATGTGGGATATTTCTCTTCTTTGCATTTAGTTGTGAGTGTTTGCCTTCACTGCTAATATTTGATGAGCTTTCTTTTCTGAGTCCTGAAGTCTAAAAGCACGATGTGTCACATTGTGTCTTTCCCATTAAAAAAGGATTGGTTCATTTCTTGCTCTACGTTTCCACGACTTTCTACAGTGACCTCGCAGAACAAGTGATGCTCTTAAAATACATGAACTCGCCCGGTCTGGTGTCAGCAGGTTAGGTAGCCGGCTTTAATTCGGGCCTACAGTACCGAGATGAAAGCGATATCGCCGACTGACCGATGCGCCTAAAACAGACACATCCCACTGTTCACTTCGGCTGCAGCTCGCAATATGTTTTGGGGCCATTGTGCCAAAGCGAAGGCCTGCGTTTATGGGGGATGCAGCGGGGGAGGCGATATGCTAAGGTGATAAGGCCGCAGTCTGGGGGAACGCAGCATGTTAGTTTTGTCTTTGCTTTACAAGACTTGTATTTATGGCTTTATGAGGTCCTGTAGTAAAAAAAACCTGCAGCCGAAGGGGACAGGCCATCCAGAGATCAGTAAAGAAGCCTTAAAAAAGCTTGTGTGAACTATTTCAACTAATAGCAATAATGCCAGGGAGTTTAACAATCGCACGTTTGTGCATTGTGGCGTCAGTGAAATTCCTTTTTGTATGAGTTTAGGAATACTCTGGCTTTGTTAAATTCGTGTTTGAGTAGCATCCGTATATAGCTCATTTGTTTCTTTGAATTGACTAATATTTGATGTATTGACCCAGGATCGGGGGAATCGAAGAGTAAACAAACCTGAAACGTGTATTGGCTCGCACCGCGGCCACATGGCTCAACGTGAATGAGGTAGCACTTTTCAAGCCCTAGACCTTCCTTTTACGAGTATCGGTTTTCAGGTGCGCTAGTCCAGTTGGCTCAGTAACCCATACATGGCAACGTTTTAGAAGGGGAAAAGGGGAAAATGAGATTTAAAAAAAATAATAGTTCGGGAGAATGTATTTCTCCCATTCAAGCATTTTCAATTCAATAGGTCTCGTATTTACGTGAGTTTAAGCTATTGGCATTGTAAATGACAATGCCTTTTATTTATGTTTTAAAAACGAAAACAAAAATAAACAACATTGTCAATAGCTCAAACGTGCTTAAATGCAAGACCTATTGCATTACAAATGCTTGTCTCTTGTGCTGTGGAGGCAAGGGAGGGATAGAGCTAAAGAAGAAACAAGCCTTTTAACCAGGATGCCTATTCCCTGAAAGAAATGTCAATGTATACTATTAATTAATTTGTAAATGTAAAGGCTGATTTAAAGCAGTATTGGCTTTAATTGAGGAGTCACTTGAAGCTTCATAATGACAAAGATTTAGGGGCAGATGTATCAAGATACCATTTTGCACTTCTCAAATAGCGATTGTTAAGGAATCGCAATTAAGGAATAATTTCCCATTCATTTCTATGGGCCAGGAGGCCCATAGGAATGAATGTGAAATTATTCTCAATTTGCGATTAGCTATTTGCAAATTGAGAATAATTTCAAGGGTGCAAGGGTGTCTTAAGGACACCCTTCTGCACCCCTGAAGTGGACATGTGTATGCACATGGCGCACATACATGCCCTAAGGGCATGTATGAGCGTCATATGGCACCAAAAGTGCTTTTTGAAAAGAATTCGCCAATTACCACCAACTACAAGTTGATGGTAATTTGCGAATTCTTAGTCAGGAATCGCAACACTGAAATGCTTAATACATTTCAAATGAGAAATCGCAATTTGCCATTTCTTAAAAGCCTCGCAATATTAAGGAATCGCTAAATTTGCGATTCCTTAATATTGCGAGGCTTTTTGCATGATACATCCCAAATCCCGTTTTTTTTGTCGCAAACGCTGCTATTTTCCGAATCGCAGCGTTTGCGAGAAAAAAAACGGATGATACATCTGCTCCTTATTCTTTTTTGAGAGGTAATGTAATGGTGTTATCAGGAGAGTTGTGGAGTGGCTGATTTTAATGGACACTAATAAAAATGCTTACACTACATTCTGTTTGCCCATTATTAAAATCTATATATTGAAAGCAATGTTTTATTTTAACATAAATCTTTTGGAGAATTTTGCACTAGCCTATCTTATACTAAGTAATGCCAGTTTAAAATAACAACTTCCATATTCAGAGTGCTTTCATGGTAGCACTAAAATACACAAGTCACTATTCCCACGGCACCAACCAGCATTTAGTTTGATGGCTCCCTGGTTACACACACCAACTAGCTGCAGTAGCCACATTCACCAATAGAGGTTCCATACAATAAAATAGTGAATTTCCCACAGGTTAGTTAAAATTGCATTCTTTTTCATTTAAGGTGTGTGCGTTATTCTATATGCAATTTTCAGAAAGTGATTAATCAACAAAATAGTTACAGTATATGTTGTTCTTTTTAGCCGTGCCTTTGACCCCGCCCCCACACTCACTGCCCTGCCCAATTGCATTTAGGACCACAGTTCAGTCTTTTTTTAATGTACTTCAACCGCTGAAAACCATTCTTATTTTACACTTTTGTCACAGGCCACCTTCAACTTTTTGGAACTATTCACTTCTTAGAATTGTAACACCCCAATTGTAAACTCCGTAGAGCAATTAATTCCTCCCCTCTCTTCTACAGTTTCCATATAATTGGGAAGTTCATTATAAATCGAGGAGGGCTTAATCCATGCCAGATTTTCAGGCTATCCACTGACTAATTGAATATGTTCCATTTACATTTATTCTATATATGTTTATTTTTTGTGGATAGCCTGAAAGTCTGGCATAAATCTGACCCTCCAGTAGCTACATTGGAAATGCAAACCCTACAACTGCATCTTTTTTCCAGGAACAGATTTGAACTCTGAGCGAAGAATTCTTATTATTTACTTTAAAGTTTATTCTCACACTCTCCAGTTCCCATATTGTATTGCTGCGTTTTTTTATTATGTCCCTGTGGTTTCCTGAATAGATCTGTTTATATGTATTTATGATCTCCTTAATAAGTACAAATATAAAAGTTTTTATTTTTGTCGATAAACTTTGGTATTGAACCATGCAGGTGTCTGTGGCCTGACTGTGGAGTCTCCCTATGGTAAAGTATAGTGAACATTAATTTTTTTAAATTTAATTTGAAAATAAAAATTACAAATATTTTATGTTAAATACGAATGTAAATGAGTTGTATATATTTACTTTAAATGTAGAACAAAAAAGAAAATGCTACAGTAAAATTAGATTAATTGTCAGTTAAAACATGAATTCATGCAAATATATAAATATATAAATATTTTTTTGTCAAGACATTTTTTGTTATGTATTTTTATGAGAACAAAAGGCAGTACAGAAAAAAGGAACTAACCAATAATAATCCCTGTTACAAAAAAACAAAATAGTAGGGAAAACCAGCCCAACAGGATGGCCATTAGCAACCACCAACATCAAACAAAAACAAAAACAAAAAAATACTCAAAAAGAAACATCAAGAGGCGTGGCCAAGATGGCGGGCTGAGAGGTCGCACTTGCCGAGAGCTCCCGTGCCCCTGAAACCCTGCACCGCTCGTAACCGCTGATTCCCCCCCGGATCAAGCGGTGACTGCGCCTGGTGACCCCGGTGGTGTTGTGGAGTGGCCGTTGAGCCTTGGCTTCCCCGCCGGAGGTGCGATTTTGTCTGAGATAGCCCGGGGCGGAGCCCGCTGGGCGGCTGGTGTGCGATCCGGAGGCCGCGAGGCTTCCAGGCTTGGGGTCTCGACGGTGTGCTCTGCTGCCTGTGGTGTCCCGTTGGAGTGTCAGAGCCGCAGTGGCCAAGTGGGTGCCGGCGGAGGCTTCGCCGGCGGAGCGGAGCCGAACGGAGGAAATTGGAGAGAGCGGAGCCGAGCGGAGGAGATCGGCGGAGGCGGAGCCGGCCCCCGGCCGCTACGCAAGACCGGGGCTTGGAGAGTCCTCGCCTTGTACGGCTGTTCCGGCCAAGCCCTGGTTGTGGAGGAGTGGTGTTGCGCCCCCGGAGCTGTTCTTCGACTAGGAGTGCCGACCCCGACTGCCTACGCCCTGAGAGCCTGCCCTCCGGCGGGGTTTTTTCGCTACTGGACTCGCGACAGGGGTAGGCCTCACTCCCTGGGCGTTAGCCCATTGACTGTAACGGGCGGCCATTTTGTGAACCCCTGCCCGGCCTTGCTTGGGACCTCTGGGTGACGGTGCTTTCTGGCCGGAGTATAGCTGCCTTGGCGCTGGTCACCTCTTCGACGAGCGACGGCCACCGTTGCCGCCCGTACCGCCAGGATGTCGAACGCTAGGGGCCAAAGGAGGGGTGATCGGACTTTGCCGGACATGTTGGGACGCGGAGCTCTACGCAGCGGAGGGAGCCAAACCGCCACGACCTCCCCGGCCCCTTCCAGGGGCGCTGAGGGCGGTGAACCCCCGGTGACGCGGTCGTTCCTCGAGTCGCTGTTTAGCTCCTTGCGGGAGGATTTTCAGACTTTGAAGCAGGAGGTGGCCGGGGAGGTCCGCGAGATCCGGCGAGAGGTGGACTCCCTGGGGGAACGAGTCAACACCGTAGAGGAAGCTGGTCACTCCAGGGACGAGGAGATCACCCACCTGCAGCAAGAGGTCCTGCAGCTGCGGGAGCAACAGATCGAGCTGCAGGCCCACGCCGAGGATCTCGAAAATCGGTCCAGGCGGAACAACATCAGGGTCCGGGGCATTCCGTCTGGCGAGGAGGGAGAGGACGTGACCGCATACCTGGAAGCCCTCATCCGTTCAATTCTAGGGGAGTCAGAAGATTTTCAGGTTCGCATTGACAGGGCGCACAAAGTGGGCCGCCCCCGCAGGGCCACGGCGCCCCCCGGACATCTTGGCCTTCCTGCCGGACTTCCCCCTGAAGGAACGGATCCTTCGCGAGGCGCGGCGGCAGCAGCCTTTCCGATTTCGAGACCACCCGGTGGCCCTCTATCAGGATTTATCTACGGTCACACTGCAGAAAAGAAAATCCTTTAAAATCGCCACGGACTTCCTCCGGGAACAGGGGACACAGTACTCTTGGGGACACCCTTTCCGCCTGATTTTTCGGTGGAACGGAATATTGCACCAGCTCCGGTCCCTTCAGGATGTCTGCACAGTATTGGGCATAACAGCATCGGATACAGACACCCCGGCGCCGCGCCGCAGACGCAGCACTCGGGACGGTTTGCAGCAGGCTGGTGAGAGGCGCTCCCCGCCGCCGGAGCGACCGGACTCGCCCACGATTCGGGCGGACATGTCGGCCGCCATCCAGGAGGCCTCCAGAGCGACGGCGACCGGTGAAGTGGCCCTGACGGCCTGAACTTACTCCGGGGGGAGTCTGCATTAGCCTTTTCTTATTGCAGGTGCGGGGGTTCTGGGGGTTGGTGGTGCGGGATGGCGAGTGCAGGTGGTGGTGGCTGGACGTCCACTAAACTGACTTTCCACGGCCTTGTCCGTAAAGGACCGGACT
This sequence comes from Lissotriton vulgaris, assembly GCF_964263255.1. Lineage (NCBI taxonomy): Eukaryota > Metazoa > Chordata > Amphibia > Caudata > Salamandridae > Lissotriton > Lissotriton vulgaris. The sequence continues at coordinate 235,702,524 of NC_141700.1, read as the reverse complement.
GGGACAATGACTTCTTTCTTTGGTTTGAGAAGCGGGGAACGGGAATGGGAATTGCAGGGGGGTGTTCTGAGTTTGGGGGTCGGTGAGGGGGCTGGGAGTTGGGAGTAGTGTGGGGTTGGGTTTGTGATGTTCCAAGGGAAGGGGGGGTTCCTTCAGTTGCGGGGTTGTGGGGTTCGGGGACTGTACTGTGCCGTAGGGATATCTATATGTGCGGCGCGCTGGGGTTTCGTGAAGTGGCTTCTACGCTTGCTTGCTGGGCCTCGCCCACCTAGGTGCGTTTCAATGATTCCCCTCCTTGATGGCTCTTAAAGTTGTCACTCTGAATGTGAAAGGGCTGAACAATCCGGTTAAAAGGCGAGCGGTTCTGTCTCTGCTAGAGAACTCCCGGGCTGATATCTGCCTGTTACAAGAGACCCATCTGCTGGCCAAAGACTGTCCCAGAATGCGTACCCCTAAGTTCCCCACGCAGCTTTTCTCCTCCAGCGCTTCCAAAACGGCAGGGGTGGCACTTCTGTTCTCCAGGGGGTTCCGGGGGGAGATCTTACACAAAGTGGCGGAGCAGAAAGGGAGACTCTTGGCGTACAGGATTAGGGTGGGAGGCTTGGTGCTGACTGTAGGCTCTATCTACGGCCCCAATGACCGCCAGGAACAATTCTTGCACAGGGCACTGGAAGACGTGGCGTCCACCTCTGATAGGCACATAGTGTTGGGGGGGGATCTGAATCTCGTTTTTGATGCGGCTCTGGACAGGTCTGTGCAACGGCGCCACCAGTTGGGAGAGCTTTCGGGCTTGGGTCGCACCCGACTTGAGGAGCTGGACTTGCATGACATGTGGCGCCACCTCCACCCCATCACCCGCGCGTACTCTTACTTCTCACACGCACACAAGTCCTATGCACGACTGGACCATTTACTTGTGTCGGGACCGATGCTCGTTTTAGCCTCGAATGCTGACATGGGGGTCCTCTCTCTTTCCGATCATGCACCGGTAGAGGGCACCTTCAATCTGCCCCCGGTAGCCCGGCCGAGAGGGGTCTGGCGACTCCGGGACACATTATTGCACAGGCGGTCGACGGTGGAACAGATTCGTGCGGCCATTGCGGAATTTCAGCGCGTGAATGATAATGACGACACCTCCCGCGCGACGCAATGGGCAGCCCTGAAGGCTGTGCTTCGGGGCGAGTTTATCGCTCTCTCCTCGGCGGAGAACAAGGACCGACAGCTCAAAAGGGACGAGCTTACCCGGCAGGTGCGGGAGCTGGAGCAGGTTCATCACAGAACCGGAGCCCCCAGGGTCTGGAGGCAGCTGAAAGCCACCAGAAAACTCTTGTCTGCCCTGGACACGGACCGGGCGGAATACGCGATGCTTCGGCTGAAGCACAAGTATTATACAGGTGGCGACCGCTGCGGACGGCTCCTAGCCAACAAGCTCAGGGTGCAACACCAACAGCACCGAGTGAAGGAGTTGGTTACCCCGGCCGGACGCTCGGTCACGGAGGACGAGCAAATAGCGGATGTTTTCCGTAATTTTTACGCAGATCTCTACACGGGTGAGGCCCCTTCTGCCCAGATGGAGACGGACTATCTGGAGTCGGTACAGCTCCCTTAGTTGACGCCGGATCAGGCCCAGTACCTGGAACGGGAGATCCGTATTGAGGAGGTGGTCACGGCGATCTCCCGGCTCAAGCCGGGCAAGGCCCAGGGCCCGGATGGCTTCATCCCTCTGTTTTATAAAACTTTTTGTCAGGAGCTGGCGCCTCTGTTGACTCGCCTTTTCAACACGTTCGCAGAGCCGGGCGCCATTCCCCCTGAGTTTCTGCAAGCCACGGTCTCCGTGATCCCAAAACCGGGCAAGGACAGGACTGCCTGTGGGTCCTATCGTCCTATCTCGTTGCTGAATACGGACCTGAAAGTGTACACCAGCATATTGGCAGCACGCCTGGCACTTCATCTCCCGGGCATGGTCGACCCGGATCAGGCGGGCTTTGTACCTGGTAGAGAGACAGTGGACAACTCAAAGAGGGTGACTCATATTCTTGAGAAGGCCTCCAGGATCCCCGGGGAAAGAATGCTCCTTTCCATAGATGCGGAGAAGGCGTTTGACAGGGTGCACTGGCCCTACCTGGAGAAGGTCTTGGGCAAGTTCGGGATAGGCGAGAAGTTCCGGCACTTGATCTTCAACTGCTACCGGTTCCCGTCCGCGGTGGTCCGAGTGAACGGGGGCAGTTCCCGGCCCTTCCCCATAGAGCGGGGCACGCGACAGCGATGCCCTCTGTCCCCTTTGCTCTTTGCTCTTTATATGGAGCCGTTTGCTCAAAGGGTTCGGCAGAACCCCGACATTGCCGGCGTCAAGATGGGCGAATTTCCCCACGCGATCAGTCTATATGCAGATGACGTCATCTTGACGCTCGATGACCCGCGGAGGTCGCTGCCGGCTTGCATTGCTGAATTGGACCTCTTCGCCGCGGTGGCGGACTTTAAGGTGAACCTTGGGAAATCAGCTGCCCTCGACATCTCGCTCACCGGCGCCACCAGGGTGGAACTGCAGAGACTTTATCCTCTGAGCTGGTCCGGGGACCAGATTCCGTATTTAGGGATCCTGTTGGCGCCCTCCCTCCCGGCGATGGTCACGGCCAATTATGCGGCTTTGAGCTCAAAAATCAGAGAGGAATTGGGCCGGAGGGATAGGGGCACGTTGTCGCTGCTCGGTAGGGTGGCCGCAGTAAAGATGACCCTCCTGCCTCAGGTGCTATACCTGTTTAGGGCGTTGCCGCTCCAGCCCCCCACAGGGTGGCTTGCAGAGACTCAATCGGCCATTGCGCGGTTTGTGTGGCAGGGCTGTAGACCGCGGATTAAGAGGACCATTGCTACGCTGGTGCCCGAATCTGGGGGGCTAGGGATACCAGATCTACGGAAATACTTCCAGGCCGCCCAACTTCGCTATCTGGTGGAATGGAGCCGGTGGGAGTCGGACAAACACTGGCTGTTCCAGGACCAGGCGGTAGCGGGCAGAACGCTACAGGAGGTGCCGTTCTTGAGGCGGTCACACCGGCCCCCTAACCTCTACGCATCTTTTGTGACACGTGTCCCACTCCGGGTGTGGGACTCGGTGGCCACTAAGCATGAATTTACTACCTTCCCCTCTCCCTTCACGCCGTTAATTGGCAATCCTGACTTCGGTCCGGGACTGGAGCCTGGTGCTTACGATCGCTGGCGGGCGGCCCGCTGTTGCACTTTGTATCACCTATATGGCCCCGAGGGTGTCATCCCCTTTCAGGACTTACGGCGGGACTACGGCTTCCCTGAGACGGAGCGCATGAGGTATATGCAGGCGCGCCACTGGGCACTACAACCCCAAGTGCGCGAATCGGCGGGTCGGGAGATCACGGTGTACGAGCGCTGGTTAATCACTCGCACGTCGGACGCTAAACTTATCTCCGATTTGTACAAGATGCTGCAGCCCCCTCCCTTTTACATTCACAACCCCGGTAGGGACCGCTGGGAACGGGAGCTCGGACGGGTGTTGAGCCACACAGAATGGGACCACATCTCCTACCGCTCACGCCACTCGGCCTATCACACGGGGCTCACGGAGACCTTCACTAAAATTTCGACATACTGGTACCGCACTCCTGAGAAATTACATGAGATGGATAGATCACTGCCGGGGACGTGCTGGTGTAACTGTGGCCACACTGGCACGCTTACACACATACTGTGGGATTGTCCCCTCTTGGCTTCTTATTGGGAGGAGGTTCTTGGTGAGGTGGACAAATGTTTTGAGATAGAGCTGCCACGGTTCCCTGCCTATGTCCTACTGGGGTTGCCGAATGGGTTGATGTACCCCCTCAGGTCTAGAAGGGGCAGACAGATTGCGATAGCCTTAGGGTCAGCGGTGCAAAACATTCTCATACACTGGCGCTCCACCACTCTTCCCACTGTTGTCGGCTGGCTGCATAGATTGTGGCATGTCCTTGGCATGGAAAAGATGTCCTTGGTGGCACTGGGGGATACAGATGCTTTTGAGGAGCTGTGGGCGCCTTTCCATAGCTTGTTGTGTTCTGAGTTCAGGGAGATCACCTGCCCCAGGTATCTTAGGTTGCTACGACTGACACCGCCGCCGGATCCGCCTGTCTGACTGGTCGGAGTTGGCGTTGAGTAGCGGAGTCGACCGGAGGGTCGCTATGAGGGGAGAGCCGGAGGTCCTTGGCACAGTACAGGGGGTGGGTTGGGGTGTGGTAGTTGGGGGTTTTGTAGGTTGGGTAGGTTGTGGAGCAGGGTTGTTTCCCCACCCCTTTCCCCCCCCTCTTTTCCCCCTCCATTCCCCCCCTTCCCTTCTCTTCTTCCCCCCTCTTCCCCTCCCCCCCTCCCCCCTTCCTTTTTCGTCTTTAACCACAGGCGCACAAGCTGTGTATCCATGCTGGAAGGAGCCTATTGCCGGGACTGAACTGCTTTGATGTATCTCATATACTGTATGCATTTATTGTGGGGCACCTGTGGTTTTTCTTTTCTTGCCCTGTTGTTTCCTTCTTTACCCTGCTTCAATAAAATGCTTTAAACCTAAAAAGAAACATCAACACAGCATCGACTGTTAGCATCAGCTCCCCTTACTGATTGGAGCTGAGGAAAAGGAAGGCTGCTTCCACCCCCACGTCCTTCCACACCCCAACAGCATTTAAGACTAAAACTTTCAAATTTCGGCCTCCAGGGAGCTCCCCATAGGAGGACATTGCTCCACCTATTTTCCCCGATATGCTGCCTAGCATTCCCATATTTTGTAATATTTCTTCGGACAGCAACAGGCAATATAAATGCGATGTTCTTGGCTAAGTCATCTGTCCAACCCCTCCTTCCAGACCTCCAAGGAGGGAGCCAGAGCCTCCTTTCAGGCCCTTGTAATGTTGCAATTGTCTACGGTAAAATTCATGGAAATATAATTAAATGAAAAATATTTTTTAGAAAATTAAATGAAAAAAGACATTTCCAACCTACAGAAAAAATATTTTGAATGTGCATTAATAATTATTAAATGTGATGCATTGAATTAATTAAAATTGTTATAATTATTATTATTAAAACATATTATTACATTATTTGTTCAATTCAAAATAGGTTATTACCATATTTTATATTTAATTAATAAATACGTAGTATTTTTATATATTTTTTAGCATTTACATTTATTTATATATTTAGCTATTTTGAATAATTGTATTTATTTTAACATTATTTCATATGGGTCTTTATTTGAATTCTCTACTTCAATTATTTTCTATGGGAGGGTGTTTCAGGACCAGTGGTTGTCCATCTGTAGTGCTGGACGTACTATTGTTTTTTTGTTAGTACTAACAGTTTGAGAATATCGAAAAGTAGTAAACGTACTCAAAATTGTGAACTTACTCAAAAGTGCACGTTACCTTTGTGAATTAGGCCCAGGACTTTCATGGACAGGCACAAAATATGCAGGATAACATGACCAAGACAAGGCCAACTTCGGTAGCCACACACAGACTCCCTTCCCGTAAATATATATGTTTCCAAATTGGTAAGCCACACCATTGTACATGAACTATACTCTAAAAGGAAGTTTGACTAAGGTGGAGGAGCGTCGCCCCACTGCTCTCAGAGCAGTGGAAAGAGGAAAAATAAAATGATAATAACATTGTTGTTATCATTTTATGTTTCGTAGCTACAGAGCTGGGTTAGTGCGGAGCAGGGCTGGTGTCACAGCCTAGGAGGAGGAGTGGTTTGTGCACAATAAGTGCGCATGATGGTTTTGGCCATCAGTATTGGGTCAGCCAAACAGTCATGCGCACTGAGCATGTTCTCCACCAGGTTGTAATTGGAAAACATGCACAGGCTCCTAGTCCCCATCTGAGCATCAAACCATGGCACTCAGACCAATCACAACACTGCTTCTGGCTTCCCCCGCATATAACATAAGCACACGCAGTGTAATTTAAAACTATTTAAATACACATGAGTTGCATAATAAACAGATACTGTTGTCATACAATATAATTGTCGATGCTTTAAGAGGTGAGGACATTCCATATAAAGTAGACTTGTGAAGCATAATAGGCATATAAGAAACGTCCCTTGTTCCATAATGGTCTCTTTTCAGATATGTTTTAAATGGCAGCCAAACATTTTGTAATGTATGCATTCTATCATTCATAAGTGTTTACTACCTCTCCATGACATTTATGTCCCATAGTTTTGTCCCCCGTAATTATATCAGTGGTTTGTAACCTCTGTATACAGCTGTAGTAAGTCTGTGTGGGGAATCTGTCTGCTAGTATCAAGTGGATAGATCCTGTCTTCGCCTTGATGCCCAACAGCAGGACCACAGGATCTAGTTGGAGAAAGCTCCAGTACTTTTTCTAATGTGCGATGGTGCCTCCCTCCAGTAAGTCTATGTGTGGATACATGACCCCAACATGTGTATGAGGGAGCCTGTCCTCCCACATCCCTTGCAGCACAGGTCTAAGCCATTGACCATCGCCTTTAATATTGTGGGAGTAAAATGCTGTCTAAGTCACTTTGTTAATTGATCTAGAGTTCTCATGATAATACATTCATGTGAGTAATACAATCACACGTGACTCTCTTCCACTTGAAAACAATTTATCATGGAGTAGGAAGAAGGGAGAGAGATTGTGATTGTCAATTATTAATTTTCTGCTGTTGATGTCCGCAGCAAATTGACAAAAGTAATGCTGAATGAAGCAAAACATTTTGCTTCTTATAACTGGAGTATGGAAGGGCTTTCAACTCTAAACTGAACGTTTACTTTGGCATAACCACGCTTGTAATTAAAAATAATCGGTTTTAAAAATGTTCGCATGGGGGAGTAGATCAGAACCTGGTAAGCCGTAGCATTTCAAACCTGGCAGTCTGGCGTGCCGTGTCTTTTGTGAGGATCTTATTTGTCTGAGGTCCTTGGATTGCATTTTTAATTGAACTATTTGGTTTTCGCTGTTTTGATTTGGTTTTAAGACTGCTATATGTGTTATAGAGTTTGTCTTTATTATTAATTGAATTTATGTATATTTTATAAACTTTTAGCATGTTTGTTCTACTATCTTATGCATGTGTATACTTTGCAATGATTTTAATTAATCGTGCAAACTAAAATAAAATCTTTGAAATCTTTCCACTATAAAATGTACTTTGTTTTTTAATCTATACAATTGTTCATCTTTTGTAGTATTCATTTTTAATCTGTACATTTCTCATGGGAAGTTATCCATTGAGTAAGAACTTTGTGAATATTCGAATCCAGTGGCGCATGCTCTCCTTTTTGTAAGGTATGATTTTAACTCCAAAATTGTTGTGAATATAACATGCATCAATGTGGACAAGCGATAGATGATAGATTATTCATGTGGAGTTTGATTGATAAAGGGTCTAAAATTATGACTATTTCTTTTAATGTAATTGTGATCCCTGAACAGCGAATCAGAGTTGAAAGCTGTAACGACCGGATTTTCGGACCAGATAGGATCAGCTCACCAAGACACCACCAACCCAGCCGAAACGCAACCACCTCCCTCCTCAGGACCCATCTATCCAGGCACCTGGGTACCTACCTGAGGATGGGGAATTAGCAATATACAAGCTCATATCATCAGAAACACCACTAAATCTATAGGGATTACTAGGAATACTCACTGATTACTAAGGACGTCCATGCCCTACACCACACTCATACCTCATAGTCTCGCGACCACATGGGCCCAGACTAATCTACCCTGGGGCAGTTCTGATTACTTACCATTACACACTGACCGCAACCAGTGCTCTCATTGGACAAGCCACAATCTTGTGGGTATAAACACCAGTGTCCCCCCTGGTGCTCTCTATATTTCATACATACACAAGCCACAATCTTGTGGGTATACACACTGACCACCATCAGTGCTTTCATTAACGCCACTTTCCCTAGAGGCGATCTCATTACACACCAGTTTCCCCCCTGGTGCTCTCACAAGCCACAATCCTGTGGGTATACACACTGACCACAATCAGTGCTCTCATTAACGCCGCCTTACACAACGACGATCACTTTCCTATGAATATCTTCAGCTCTCTCTCTCTGTTGGGAAGTTTCTCTACCTACTGGGAATGTCTCATATATTTTATGTGGTACAAGAATGGCCAAATTACACGGTGTACAACTTATTGTCATCTAATACAAGTTTTCCTCTCCCCCTCATTATTCAGTTACCATTTACCTGTCCGGGAGTCGCCTCCGTCCACATAATAGCACCTGACTAGAAGAAAGGTTAACCTTATCATAAAACAATAGCAGTCACACATTATATGCAAAAGTTATTCCCTGATTTAAGCGCTCCTCCTCCCTTTTGATCCATCAGTTACCATTACAGCATCTGGCTAGAAGAAAGGTTAGCTTTATCATAAGAAAACAACAGTTACACAATAGTTCACTAAGAACTGGGGTACTTTAGTTATCACAATAACAATATAACACTATACTACAACATATAGCCTGCAAAGGAAAATGGGAATAGACACATACACAGATCTGCAGGGTCTCTGTAAAGCTTTATTACTATAACACATCCACATGTAATTAACTGTAAATAGCTAAAGAGGGAATGGATTATACTGCACACCGCTGAAAGAAAAAGTATTAGCAATACAGTAAGGATAAGGTTAATGTTTAAATGTAAAGCAAACTATATTACAGGAAAAGTATCACCTGATTAGTATGAAGTCTTGCTCTGGCTGCCATCTGGGTTCCTCTCTCGTCTGTGCCTTAGCTCGTCTCAGATCCTCCCCTGCACTCTTGGACACGCATCTGCGCTGATCACTCTGCACTGGATTCCTCTCCCCCACGAACTCTCTCCACCTTCCAGCTTCAGCCTAATAGTTTCTGCTGCTCTGATAACCGTTCGCTTCACTAGCTTCTTCACTCTGTCTGATTATCTCAGCTCCAATGTCCAATTCACTCCAGCTGCTCCCACAGACTAAACCACGATATAATTTCAGTCTCTTCCAAAAGGCATCACTTCAGACTCCAGCTGATCACAACTCCTTCTGATAAGTAACTGCTTCTGACTGCTTCCTTCAGTTCCAAGCATCATCTCACTTCTCTCTGTTCAAAACACCATCTGCTCACAACTGCTTCTGACTTCTCTCTCTGGTTCCAACTCACTGACTGTCTTCTCTCTGTTCCAAGCATCAACTGTCTCTTCTTCTCTCCCTGGCTCCAACTGACTCACTCACAAACTGACTAACTGACAAACTGACTTCTCTCTGTTCCAAGCATCGACTGTCTTCTTCTCTCCTCTGCTCCAACTCACTAACTCCGCCTCTGCACTTCACTACTATGGAATGCTCTCTCCTCATGGAAAGTTCCAGCCAGCAGCCTCCTCCCACCGATTCCATGTACCAGGCTCCTTGCTCTAGATGCTCCCACAGTGACCAGCTGCTTGTTTCGTCTAGAGACTTGAGCCCAGAGACACTTCCTGATTAGATTCAGCTCTGGCCGGTTCTCTCCAGTTTGCAAAGGGCGAACAACACCTCATAACTAAAACATCACCTTTACCCTGCAAGCATCTCAGTCTGCAGGGACAGAAAGCAAAATGGAGTCTCTCTAGTTCTGGGCCTTGTAGGCCTGAGAAGGATGAAATAACACTTAGCTCTATCAGAGTACATACACAAACCATACCAATATGTAACATAAAGTCAGGACTACAGGATCCACCCTCTACTATAGGTAGGATGATGAAAGGACACATAATTATGTCAAAGCCAATAGGCAATAGATGGATTAGAGTCAAGAATAAGGGATCTATCATCATATTAAGCAGCTATCCTCTAGTTTATGCTTTTAGGTCTGGAAAAAGGCCTGAAAAGGACCAAACACAAGGCAAGAATAGAGATTTAGGATGGTAGCAAGCTTAAAGTCTCCATCACCCAGAAATAGAGACAAAAATACGGTCACTACAAAAGCCCAACCACAGCTACAGAACTGGGCTAGTATTTTGCAGTCAATGGGTGATTGCATGCTTTCCTGCAGGCCAGTCAATCCTAATTTACGACATTAGAGCTAAAACTTGACTATTATCCCCAAGGTGTAAGGTTGGAATGTGAATTTTTCTTCTCATTTAGGGCCCGATTACGATGGCCGAAGGACTGCCACCAAAAGATTGTCGGTGGCGTTCCCAGTGCCATCGCAATGCCGTTTTCCCCCGCATATTGTGATGGCCGGGGGAAGCATGGTGGTCGGAAAGACCGACCGCTATGGTCCAGACGGGCAGATCAAATCCGACCGCCTGTCCGACCAACTGCAAATCCCTGCATTGTGGCGCTGCCTGCCAGGCACCGCCATAGGGATTATGATATCACTATCCCCCGGTCGTTCTGCGGCGGTCCACCCGGTGCAAAATGGCTGGCGGAAAGGGTTTTGGGAGCCTGTAGCGGGACCCCCTTAATCCCTGGGGCAGGGACATGTACGCTTCAAGGATCGACTTGACAACAACGCCCACAACAGCAAGGAACTTTTCAACATCGTCAAGGAATTTTTCAATGCCTCGGCCAACTCCAATGACATCACCCCCTCTCAAGCCCTCTGCGACTCCCTAGCCTCATTCTTCCACAACAAGATTGCAGACATCCACAACAGCTTCGACGACCAACCCGGAGACCAACCCACCCAACCATTTGCTGAACATTCTCCCCCCGTGAACACCATCAACGACTGGAACCCAATCTCCACTGAGGACACAATCCGCCTGATGAATTCCATCCACTCAGGATCCCCCACAGACCCATGTCCTCACCACATCTTCAACAAAGCAGACTCCGTCATAGCACCGCACCTCCGAGACGTCATCAACTGCTCCTTCAACTCCGCCATCTTCCCGGATGACTGGAAACACGCCGAACTCACCGCCCTTCTGAAAAAACCCACAGCGGACCCCACCGAACTCAAAAATTACCGCCCCATTTCGCTCCTTCCATTCCCGGCCAAAGTCATCGAGAAAGCTGTCAACAACCAACTCGCCGCTTTCCTCGAAGTCAACAAATCCCTTGACTCCTCACAATCTGGATTCCGAGCAAAACACAGCACTGAGACCGCCCTCATCGCAGCAACAGACGACATTCGAACTCTACTAGACAATGGAGACACAGTCGCCCTCATCCTCCTCGACCTCTATGCAGCATTCGACACAGTCTGCCACAGCACCCTTTTACAACGCCTCAATAACATCGGAATACAAGGAAAAGCACTTGAATGGATCACCTCGTTCCTCACCGGAAGAACCCAGAGTGTCCGCCTTCCACCATTCAAGTCCGAGGCCACTGAAGTCATCTGTGGAGTACCACAAGGATCCTCACTGAGCCCCACACTCTTCAACGTATACATGAGCCCCCTCGCAGCCATCGCCCGCCAACACAACCTCAACATCATCTCTTACGCGGATGACACTCAACTAATCCTTTCTCTCACCAATGACCCCAGCACCGCCAAAACTAACCTACACGAAGGAATGAAAGAAGTTGCCGAATGGATGAAACAAAGCCGTCTGAAACTGAACTCAGACAAAACAGAAGTCCTCATCTTAGGTACATCCCCCTCTGCATGGGACGACTCTTGGTGGCCGGAAGCCCTTGGAAAAGCACCCATCCCGACAGACCACGCACGGAACCTAGGCGTCATCCTGGATTCTTCACTCTCAATGAACAGACAAGTCAGCGCCGTCTCCTCATCCTGCTTCAACGTTCTTCGCATGCTCAAAAAAACATTCCGCTGGATCCCCACCGAAACCAGAAAAACAGTCACCCACGCTCTGGTCACGAGCCGACTGGACTACGGAAACACCCTCTATGCAGGTACTACCGCTAAACTCCAGAAGAAACTCCAACGAATCCAAAACGCCTCAGCCAGGATCATATTAGACATCCCGCGCAACGAACATATCTCTGGTCACCTGAAAGACCTCCACTGGCTACCCGTCAATAAGAGAATCACTTTCCGCCTGCTAACCCACGCACACAAATCACTCTACAACATCGGACCAGATTGCCTCAACTCACGACTGTCCTTCTACACCCCCCCCCGCCAACTACGCTCTTCCAACCAAGCCCTCGCCACTGTACCTCGCATCAATAAGACCACCATGGGAGGCAGATCCTTCTCATACCTGGCTGCCAAAACGTGGAACTCACTCCCCGCTGACCTTCGCCTTACTCAGAACCACCTAGCATTCAGAAAGCAACTTAAAACGTGGATATTCGACAAATAATCCCCCTCCCCTTCCTAAGCGCCTTGAGACCCTCTGGGTATGTAGTGCGCTATATAAATTATCTGACTTGACTTGACTTGTGCCACCTATGCTTCCCCCCTACATATCCTTGCACCATTTGGCAGGCACCACATGGTGCCTGCCACGTAGTGCAGTGATATGTCTGCACCCTATTGTTTGTATTGTGGCAGGGGCCGCTGACCGCATCCTCTCCACAATACAAAATATAGGTAATGCGACCGCCATAGTGGCGGTCGCATCATAATTTGGATTGTGGGTAGGCTGCCTCGTAGGCGGCCAGTCCTAAATCCAATACAAAGGCGGGCAGACTGAAGTCCGTACGCTATCGTAATGACCCCCACATTTTTTTCTAGTTTTATATAGCACAAACACGGCCCAAGGAGGGTATCAGAGCGCTTTACAAGAGGTGAATGATAGAAACAGTAAAACAGATAACAAAATCAGGAGAGAAACAGGGTGGGAGGGACCCAAAAAGAGGCAGGAGGCCATCTCAAATCTCAAGCTAACCGCTACATATACATGTACATCATCATAGTAATCCATTAATTTACAAGGTTATAGCATATGTGGCCTAAAGGGGCTGCATCTCCCTGTGGGAACCTATTCAAGAGTTCCAAGGCAAGCAGGACTTAGATGTTAGATGTTTTTCTTCTCAAGTAAGAGCACTGGGTGACAATAATTTATGCCCTTTTGTTAATTACTGATTGAGTACTTAGGGCCCCATTAGGATGTCGGGTGGATCGCCACCGCTATGCCGGCGGTGGCGATCTGCCGGACATCCTTCCCCGCCCGCCACCGATTTTCCCCCGCCATATTATTATGGCGGGGCGACCGCAGTGGACGGAAAGACCGTTCACCGCTTTACCGCCCGGTCAACGAGTTGACCGGGCCGAAAAGGGTTTCATATGGTGGCGGTGTCTGTCAGACAACGCCATCCATATTAGGATGTGGGCGGGAACATGCTTTTCCTTGGCGGCGTTCATGCGGGAATGTCTTGTGGGGGCCTGTTGCGGGCCCCCAGGGACTCTAGGGTTGGGGCGTGCACATGGGGGTAACCATGGTACCCCCCTGCACTTCACTGTACATTGTGGCAGGCACCGCAAGGTGCTTGTCACGTTGTGCATTGAAGTGCGCAATGTTAAAAATGCGGGATGCGCCCGCCAGTGTGGCGGGCGCATCCTAATGGCACCCACGGGACTGTCGCCTTTATGGCCTTATGGCCCTTATGGGCCCTTAAAGGTCTTATGGCCCTTATGGCGGGCGGACATCCTAATGGGTCCCTTAGTCTCTACCCCACACCACCTATCCAAAGAGCAACTTTTAGCACTAGTGTCCTAGGGCTTTACCGTGCTGTTGGACCCAAAACTGACCACTATCTACGCTCCATTTGCAGTTGACCATCAGGGGAGCACAGTTGTGTAGCCAAAGACTTACTCAGTAGATGGTGTGGGGTAGAGCCTAAGAACTCAATCAGTAATTAACAACAGGGCATACATTATTGTCACCCAGTGCTCTTACTTGAGAAGAAAAAGTACTGAGAACATGTCATGCACCTAAATATGTATGAAATGTTGAGGGCACAATAATGCATACAGTTATACCTGAAGAGTTAAGAGCGTGTTGGGTGTCTTGGGTGTGGGGAACCAGAGCTGCTGACTTAGATGGTGCCAGTCTCCCTTAGGTAGGAGGCATTCTACTAATACAGTCAATAAGGAACAGGGCAAATTGTCCCTGGAAAAATAGTAGGTTGTCATTTCCTGACTATCTTCTGGAACTGTAGTTACCCCTTCAAGATAGGTATGGGGTGACTATCTAATGTAGCATGTAATTGTCCCAGTGACTGCTGCTTTTCCTGCAATGTCTCTATTTCGCAATCTACCTTTAAGTAGCCTGATGTCGGCTGCACCCACTTCTGTCTGCCAGGGGCTGAGCTGGGACCACTCCCGCCAGTGTGCTACTGTGCACAGTCCCTGCGGAGAGGCTGCTTTACATCTGCTCCAGCCCTGCCAATATCTCCAGTTCCCACTGTTTTACACAGGCACATACCTCTAGATTAGGAAAGGCGGGTTGCACAGGCACACAGGTAGAGGGAGACTGTACTATCCTCGCACCGATCGAGGATGGATAGAGTTTTTGTGGTCTCTCTTGCATCCAAACCCAAGCCTACACCCAAAACACAACAAATATCCCAACCCAGGTCACAATGGGGATCAAGTCAGTGGTGGAGTTGCAGTGCTTTAATTGAGCTGGTTTTTTCCAGAGCTCAGCACTGGCACTTAATCATCAACACCGACACTTTTCATGAGCACCAATCAAGGACACATTGATTTATGGTAAGCATGGGGAGATTAAGTGATTTGCCCAGAATCACAGGATGTTGAGCCGACGCAGAGTCTCGAACTTGGTTCCCCAGCTCTGAAATCGGAGCTCTAGCCATTATGCCAGATCCTCCCCCCACTTTCATGGTTAGTAGTTGGTTCTGTCTTAGGCGGCTCTAACAGGAGAAATGGGTGGGTGCAAGCTACCGCCTGACGAGAACCCCAGCACCTATTTTTTTTTTTTACAAATGAACCACTGTAAGTTGTAAATTGCTGTATGTGGTTGCGATCCTTAACAGCACCAAGTTGCACAAGACAATTTTGAGTCTTGAGATAAAACCGTTGACATCCATGTTATGCACAGATGGAGCAAGTTGCCCGCTTGAGTGGAATGGCAGACAATTTAAAACAGTTGAGCTAAGTAGGCCATTCTCCTCTATGCTGGAAACAGGTAAAAAGGCTTATCTTGAAAGTATAATCAGTAGCTGCCACCACTCTTACTTTGCCCGGTGAGCTGAAGTCATTCTCAGTAAACAGGGGTGAGCATTGTGTGATGTAATAAAAAAACATTTTATAGCACATATGAATACATGAATCACAGTGGAGAGACTATACTTAAATCATAATACAGGTGATCATAGGAATTCATCACCTCTTTGACCAAGTTCTCACTTGGCTAAAGGTATCCTAGTACGTATGTATATATGTGGTATGTGTAATGCCTGAACATAGCCCAAAGGCAGCAGAGCAATGTACATGGTCAAGCATAAAGCCAACAACTGATAGATGAGGAAGATGGGTTGTGGACAGTTAATACGTCTCCAGCTCTTTCCTAAATTGGGCTAGTGTTTGAGATAGTTCTAATTGACACATAGTACACATCCCAGGAAACTTGAGCTGTGAGGAAGGCAGTGCGTACTACAGGCCCCAGACTCCTTTTCCTGCAGATTGCCCCCTGGCGGGCGTTTCCTGCTAGGAGGCGGTACTGCAATGACTGGTTGGAAAAAGACTCCATGGACTTCCACAGTCCTGGGTGCTTCCCAGGCCCTTTAGCTGCAACGGGGCAGTGCGGACTACAGCCCCCAGGATTTTTTTCCAGCCAGGATAATATCTTGTATGAGCCGCATTAGCCCCGCCCCCTGTTCCGGCTTCTGGGCCCAATTTAATTTCCAGGTCACAACTTCCAAATTTGAGCGAGGTCAGGCCCAGCCAGAGGGAAACCTGCTCATCTGTACATCTACATAAGGCTGGGCAAGGGGTGAATGAGACAGCTTCGAATGCCAGTCAGATCACCATCAACCTTCGCCCTGCAACTTGCCCCTACTTGGTGATCCTCACTGGAGTTTCCCCTTTACGCGTCCCTGGGGTCTGGAAAAGACTTGGGGAGTGGAGTTGTGCTACCCCAATCCCTATACCTATGAATTGGCTTCAGGTGGTGGCATATCCGGAAACTAGTAAAGGTTAGACTAGGGGGGTGGGGCATGCTCAGCGACCCATCAAAAATATATATCGCCTCCCCCTCAAGCCCCGGCCCCCCCTGGGGGATGGGGATTTAAAAAGCTGGAGCCTGCCCTTTTTTATTTTACTGCAGATCCTTTGAAAATTCATAGTAACATTTTAAAAAAGACATCTTTGGCCATGTGTGGTAAAGGCTGAATGCAAAAGGCATGCATGGTAAAGGCTTGTGTTGTATTCTCATACAACCGTTCTAGAGTGGCTGCATATACACTGCATATGAATTTAAATGGAAAGTTCCTCCCAGTGTCTCTTTTTTTGGCCAACAAATGCCCCCTCCCCAATACAAACTCATAAGGTCATTTATTTTTCCAATGTATATTCTGTCACTTTTTTCCACCTTTACCTTCTCTTTTCTTCCACACGTGTATTTACGTTTTGGGCACGGAGGTGATACATTTTCACAAAGTACATGAACATAGATTGTAATAGAAACAAAGGCAGGCAATGGAGCTTGAGATGTCACATAGACACAAGCAGTGTAATTTAAAATATTAAATATACATGAGAGGCATAACAAACAAATAGGATTGTCAAACAATATAATTGTGCATGATTTAAGAGGTGGGGACATTCCATACAAACTAAACTTGTGAATCATAATAGGCATATAAGAAACTCCCCTTGTTCCATAATGGTCTCTTTTCAGATAGGTTTTAAATGGCAACTTATTATTTTCAGATGGTTGCACCATGCCCCTAGGTGGTGATCTTCACTGGAGTTACACCTCCACGCAGGGGGAGTCCTTTGAAGAATTATATACTAAAGTTCTGGACTGGCTTGAATGCAACATGGATTTTCCTTTCTTCCTCTGTGTGATATCCTGCTGAGTTGCAGGATTGGTTGGATTGGGCCCGGACAAGTTGATTTACGTGTGGATTGTGGTATTGTAAACTTTAGATCTCCCCTTCTGGTGCACAGACTATTGTTTGTTCCATGAGTAAGGCTTTAGCTAGGGGTGACAAAGCTCTAGCCCCATTCGGATATTTTTACAAATCTAGTTGTTTCCATCTGCAGATATGCAACCCCCGGGAAATAGGGACGGCTCCTCCGCTATAGCGGAGAAGCGTCACCCCACTGCTTTTAATAGTGAGAAACATAAAATGACAATAATTTAGAGGTATTGTCATTGCATGTTTTGTGTCCTGCTGCTCTGCGGCCGGCAGGTGGGTGGGCGGGTCTGCTGTGCTCTCCGAGCAGGGCAGGGGAGGAGTAGTTTGCCCACTCCTAAAGTGCGCAATGACTGTTTGGTCGGCCCTCTCGGGCTGCCCAAAACCGTCATGGGCGCTTCCTTGTTTTCCATCCAGGCTGCATTACAGCCTGCATGGAGAACATGACCCCCTCCAGTCCCTGCATTGCAGCATTGTGATTGGCCTAGGGGAAGGAGCCTGGCTGCTTGCTTCCTGTTCCTGTCGGAGGCAGGAGAGCAGGAACAGAGAAGACGAGGGACCCGGCTTCGAGGTAAGGTTTTACATTTTTTTATTTCCAACCCCCCTGCACGAAACTAAATATGACCTCATTGCTCTACAGGAAACCTTGGACACTACTTCCACTTATTGCGCTGATTTCACCTGTTACTCATGTCCTGCTATTCCTCCCATACATGACAAGGCTAAGGGCAGCTTTCCGTGAGGGTTCAAATGAACCTCAAAATGGAAGTGTCATTTTAGACACAGGACGTTCCAACTTTCAAGCCCTGTTCATCGAGGGCAATTTAAGTTCTTTTTGCTTTTACTTGCCACATTTTTATAATAATGATTTTCAAACTTCTGCATGTTTAATTTCACTTAGTTGTTTTCTTTTTTAATGATTTTGAAACCCTTAGGGGTTGGATTTCTGTCCCAATCTAATCACCTTCTCTGTGTGGATTTTAATGCCAAATTAACGGTTAATATTGAGGAGCGGGGCGCTAAGAGTTTTGAAACTCTAAAGCGTCTCCGAGACAACAGAGAGAAGGAGCTAGGTCTGCATCTAGCCACACACTACCTCGTTTACATCGTTTATATGTTCAATGGCGACAACGCCTCCTTGACCTCTTACAGTGGGTGTGGACGAGCTTTGGCTATTGACTATATATTCGTAACAAAGGACTTTCTGCCTTGGTTCTCACAGGGTGCCTTGTTAGAGAAAGAGTGGGGGTTCCAAATGCTCTAATAGCAGGACCGCACTTTCCAGTGCTAAGGGCAACACCCCCTGCTGGGACAATACCTGTCTCACACTACTCTAATGATGGACTTAGGCTGGTTTGGCATTTGAAGGAACGTGGAGTTGCTCTTGGTTTACTTTTGAAGAGCCATCTGAAGACATTCCTGAGCTGTCTGGCAGATGTAGGTGGGTATGTAATGTTAGCCCATTATAATAATCTATGCTTCTTCATTATTAGCTGCTTGTTGAAGCCATATCGATGAGTTCAGGAGTGACCTTGATGGTTCCATAGGCATTGTTCAGCCGCTAACCACCGGTTATGGAAGGTGCTTTCAGCCAGAACGAAGGCCACAAGTTCTATAAAAGTAACCTGAAGTTAAGGAAAGAGATCCTGAATGAAAAGGATTGGGGACTCCTGGAATATGCTGCGCTTTCCAATAATACCAAAGTGTTTTGGGATATGGTCAAAAAGTTAAAGCAAAGACATACTCCGGCCAACTCCCTCCTGAACTGAAATGTACTAGGATCGGACTAGGTTACGCACTTCAGAGTCATTTATCATCTAGACGAAGAGAAGAACTTAGGGGCGCTACATTGTAGAACTCGTCAATGCTGTCTTCCACTTTACTCAAAGTGGCGGAAGCCACTAGGCAAAGCCCGGGTGGTAAAGCCCCAGGACCGGATGGGGTCCCAATGGACCTTTTAAAATGCAATATTTATATGTAGGGCTCCATACTCACCAACATATTTAATAATTATTTGTGCAACAGGATCCCACGTTCGTGGGCCCTTTCTACTATAGTTCCCATTATTTTTAAAAAGGGCATAGTATGTTGCCT
This sequence comes from Lissotriton vulgaris, assembly GCF_964263255.1. Classification (NCBI taxonomy): domain Eukaryota; kingdom Metazoa; phylum Chordata; class Amphibia; order Caudata; family Salamandridae; genus Lissotriton; species Lissotriton vulgaris. The sequence continues at coordinate 235,683,408 of NC_141700.1, read as the reverse complement.
AAACGCTATCGCTCTATTTCCTTCTTGACAGTACTGTCAATATATTAGGAAGGGTGATTTTTAATCAGCTAAACTTTTGAGCAAAATATCACATTCTGTACCTCATCTATTTCGATTTCATCTGGGGCTGGGTACAGTGGAAAGGTGAAGAAAAATGGTTGGGACACGCACAACCTGAAGTATCCAATGTGGGTAAGTAATAAAGTGTCGCGTGCTGCTGGGGCTTCACTTTCTGTTCCTAAAAGTGTTATCCAAATATCCGTCGATGCAACCCCTGGTAGGAGTTGTCCCCCTGCGCACAGCGTGAAGTATCAAGGAAATGGTTTAATAATGTTGTGCAAAAATAAATAAAAGTTTTCATACAACAAAGTCTGTTTGTCGATTGTTTTAATGACCAACCATCATTGTAAGAGTTCCTTCTATTCAAACAGTCATGGCTGTTATAAAGTACATAGTGGTCAAAATATATTTTGAAGCTTCAAAGTAGTATATGCATCCTTTCTTAATTAGTCCCATTGCATTTCGGGCATGACTTCTGCCCTTCGTCAGGGGTACATTCTGTGAGCAAAAAGTAAGAATGATAGTGGGTCTTATTAAAGAGTACCTCCTGTGTTCTCAAAGCAAGACATTAACAAAGTAATCCGTAATCATCATAACTGTGCATAAACTCTGGAGTGGAGGGTGATGTAATATAGAAGACCCTTTGAGACCTCAAAGGTGACACCGATATTGAGAAAAAATATCAAATTGCATGCTGTGGTGGGTTGCCACAGCATGCAATTTGATATGGACTTATCAACAGCATTTGATTCCATCAATAGGACTAAACTCTAGTTGATGCTGTTAGATCTGGGGAGTGAGGTGGCACTGGTGAACATTCTACATATTCTTCATTAGAATCATGTTGCTAAAGTCCAAACTGGCCCGGCAGGAGATATGTCAGACATTTCCCCCTCAGCTAAAGGGGTGCGTTAAGGCTGCATCTTGACTTCGTTTCTGTTTATTATTTACATTAACAACCTGATTTCCTTCATGGCAAATGCCACAAGGGATCTTCCAAGATAGCAAATTTGCCTGTCCCAGCATTACTCTATGCAGATAACACAGTACTTATGGCACGGACCCCGAAAGCACTTCACATGTTGCTGGATTCCTTCGTGACCTTTGTTGTAGCAGCACTTTTATCAGTTCAACGTTTTTCCAGTGCCCAAAGAAAAACCCTATTTATCCCTTAATCAAACTTTGGATTATATTGTATTTAACATTCTTCGCCACTGGCCCTTCGATGGACCTTGCTCTTCGCATTGGGGGGTGAAGGATACTAGGGTGTCAATTGTTGGCTACCAAACGAGAACCAGGAATTGGTAACCAACCAACACATTAGTGATCAAACTCAAATAGAGTACTCACAATACCAAACTGTAGATGTAAGGGATAATAACTGGAAGTCCAAACCTCCTGAAGAGGTTTAGTCAGGATAGAATCAAACAAACCAACAGTTCTGTAGTGACACCACAAAACAATAATAGAAACTGATGTTCTGAAAATAACCTGTGACTATCTCCGTCACTCATTAGAAATACAGATAGCTTATTCACAATCCCTGCAGGAAGCACATGTTTTACATTTGAATGACTCAGACATTAAAGTTGTGTTTTTCGTTTATAAAGCAGTATAGGTTTGAATCAGCATTTAGTTAAATCAGTCAAGAGTCACAGTAGAACAAATGTAGAATAAAACTACACATCAAAGTACAGAATTTGAGTTCTCAAAGCCTATATAGGAAAACCAATAAACCAGGATTGGGCAGAGTTCAGCTAACCTAGAGAGACCAAGGAAATATGTTAGGAAAGGAATGTTTTCTACTAAAAAGACAATGAAAAGTTCTCAGAGTTCTATCTGAATGCATAAATTCTGGTAAAGGACAAAGTTTAGGAGAGAATTGGCAAGCTAACAGAGTCCAACCCCACGGACTAGAGGGGCAGCAGTGCTCAGAGGGACAGATGTCGCTTCCCCACGGGCAGTAGAGCAGCATCTGCACGAACCCCAGCTCCAGCTGAGCGAAATCCATTTTAGCACAGAACCGCATAGAGAAAGGGAGGCAAGGCGGAAGCTAAAGGTCTCCGACCTAGTGCAACTCCAAAAGCAAGCGCCAGCCTCCAGTTCCCAGCAAAACATTGGAAAAAGTTGTTTGATAGGTCTAGAGATGACATCGACAGTCACACCATTATCATCAGGTAATTCTGAGGTCAGCATCCGCTCACAAGGAGTAAGAGTGGCAACATTTACGTTTTCCCCATACTATCCATGGGAATCAGTTTTCCATCCTGAGCACATAGGTCAGTCCACAAAGAACTATACATTAATAAAGCTTTCCGTGTATTAGTAACGAAGAGTTCGTCTCACGCTGTAGTGTCGATATGCTATACTGCAACATGTATTGCTTGAGTCCAAACTTCCATGGGAAAGTACAAGAACGTTACATGAATGAGAGCTAAAGAAAAAATATTTCTCACAGTGACATGAGAACATACAAGTTATAGGAAATAAAGTTAAATTAAGGCATTAAGGTGACTATAGGAAGTACACATGTATAAATGCATTTGAGATATAAGCAGATGTAGTCCAACTATTGCATTTAGCAAGGTAGTCACAATGTCATAAATCATTTCACGAATGTATTCATCAAGTATGGCCTATTAGCGCAATTTCAAAGTACCTACATACAATGTTCACTAATATAAATATATAACTTTTCGTTTTAGGAAATCTAATGCACTTATGTTATAAAGATTATCCATACTGAAACTCCGCATTCTAGATTGTTGCACAGAGGAATTGCATCAATTTTTCAAAGTCAGTGGTTGCTTACAAGAGCAAAAGAGGATAATTACTGTAGCGCTTTATATCAAAAATCATTGTAAGAATCCACACAGTTGCAATTGAAACTCAATGATATATATGTTTTTAGTCGACATTTATTCATTTCTCATTATTCATGGGTTTGCAGCTAATATACTTTTGGGAGTTTTAACTCCCATATGGTTATTTTATATGAATTCAATCTTTTAGGTAAGTTAAAAAAACACAACAAATGAAATGTTTCTATTCCTAAATTCTAAGCACCCTTTTACGGTGCTTGTTCTATTTGTTTTCTCATTGATGTTTCCATAACGCGTGTAAGGTGCACATACATTTTATATGTATATGTTTGTTCTAAATATCCGGTTTGTATGTCGTACAAAGGAAAATCAGCTTTTAAGCTGGATCACCTTCATGACTAATTTAGATTTGATGACCAATTTTATGGAAATCGCACATCATGGCATGTGGCCCAGAAAGGAAAAATGTTTCCAAACCAACGATCAGCAGCCAGTCCCTAGGTAGTGTGAGTAATTTCTGTTACCTAGGCATTATCTTTGGATGCCACAGGTTCCTGGCAGCCACCGAAAAGCAAATCCTGACTGAAGCTCAGTAGGTCGGATGGAGCCATATTCATCTTACCACACACCAAAGGCAGAAGGTCCATTTCGCCTCACCTGGATATATACAATTCTCAATGTGTCTCTGCAGCTCTGTATGGTGCAGGGGTTTGGGGCTATCACAATGTCATTTCCCCTACGGATAGAGGAAAATCGTATTTGTCTCCTTCATCTCCCCCCTACCACCTTTAGTATAAAGTTGACAAAGCAAAGCTGGTCCCACTTCTGCTTAGGGCCAGTATCTGGGCCAACACTGAGGCTAACTTAAACAGGGACATTATACTAGATTTTCTCACACTGGGAAAGGGCTTATCAATTGCCTGGTTGGGATGAGTTTCCAAGACTTTTAAAGAATTAAGTTTGTCCAATATGTTGTTTTCTAGAACTCTGTTAATCCCAGAGACTGCGTATTGAATTTAGCAAAAGTTCTATTAGAAATGATATATATGCCCTTAGCACCTGTTGAGCCCGTGATGTATTTAACCCTAGAACTCACACAATGGAAGGATCACTTCTCTTCCGTTTTAGGGCTGACACGCAGGGCCAGACTGGGAACCCAAAGCAGCCCTGGCAATGTTGATGGACCAGCCCCCCTGCTGCTTTTGTTATTGGGGGGGAGCACCGCTGCAAAACTGTCCACCGTAACAAAAACGGCCCCATCCGCTGCAAATTCGGCCCCCACCGTTCCGGCCTCCCGGGGAAAAGCCTGATCCCACAGCGGCCAGTCCTGCCCTGCTGACACTGTGTGGCAATGTTTGTACTTTTTGGATACCCAAAGCTCTTTGGATTGTTTTGTATTGGTCTGCCCATGTGATGGACTTTCCCAACAAACCCTGATGTATTTCATGGTTTTTTGCCAATTCTATAGATTTATTTCACTTTTTTTAAACTAATCTTAAAGCTTACAGGATATCAGAAGTTTAGGGATGCATTATTCCATCTCCTGCTCCTAGGCAGCCCTGATGTCTGCTACAGAGTTTGTTCATATTTGAAAGCAGCAACAAGGTTTAGGAAATCAAAGGAGGGTTGAGCCTCTGGCTGAAGCTACGTTTACAGCCCTTAGAAGCATGGTAACTTGTAATTCTACAAATTGATGATGCTGGTAGCACCATTGCTGGATTTCTTGTAGGCATCTTATTTTAGAAATGCGATTGGATGCCGCCCTGTGGAGTAAAAGGGCGCACTGCTCTGCAATTTGTTGGCTCCGCATGCATATCACTACCTAAAACAAGCATTTACAATGCAATGGTCTCTGAATTAATAAAGGTAGAGCTATTGGCATTGCTCATGACATTTTTTTTTTTAAATCATAAATAAATGGCATTGCCATTTACATTGCCAATAGCTTAATCGTTAAATAAATGGCATTGTCATTTACAATGCCAATAGCTTAATCGCTCGCAAAAGCATGACCTATTGCATTTACACCCGCACAGAGCCACACACACAAAGCCACCTACACAGAGCCACACACACACACAGAGCCACACACACACACAGAGCCACACACACACACAGAGCCACACACACACAGAGCTACACACACAGAGACCTCCACACACAGAGCCACACACACACAGAGCCACACACACACAGAGCCACACACACACAGAGCCACACACACAGAGCCCCACACACAGAGCCCCACACACAGAGCCCCAAACACACACACACAGTGCCCTACACACACATACAGAGCCCCCCACACACACAGAGAAAGTGAAGGGGGTGAGAGACAGCGGGATGCAACAGAGAGTGTGAAGGAGAAACAGAAAGGATGGAGCAAGAATCAGTGTTGGGTGGAGACAAGAGGAAATAAGAAAAGGGAGAACACACGACGAAGGAAGGGCAGGGAAGAGAGAGAGAGACACAGGAAAGCACAGATCGTGCAGAGGGAGAGACAGGGAGAGGCAAAGCGTGTCAGAGTATGAGACACCGGGGGAGGGGGCAGCAGGTGAGAGGGCAAAGAGAGAGAAAGAAAAGCAGAAACAGAGAGTTAGTGAGGGTCGGGAAGGGGCAGACAGGGTAGCTGGGGAGACCCCCGCCCCACCATGAGTACTCACTGTAGGGGTTGGTGCTGTCTTGGCCCAGCTCGGGGGAGTAGCACTTCCACTGGGACCCCCGCAGGACATGACCACGGTGCGGATGAACTCCCGCCCGCACAGCTTCACCTCGCTCTCACTCAAGCACGTCAGAAGCTGAGGCGACGCCGAAAAACAACAGGGCGAAGGCAGATGGGAGTAGAAGGGCGAAGCGGGCCATGGTCAACGACTCAGCAGGCTAGGGGGGCCCGGGTCCTGTCACTGCAGCTCCGCCGCTTCCTCAGCTCTGGACTCTGCAGAAGAGGGAAAGCAGCGGCCCGAGATCACCGGAAGTATCAACACTCACACCCGGACCCAGAGTGAGGCAAGAGCTGATTGGCTGCCAGCTAGCCGCGTCACGTTAACCTTAAAGAGAGAAAGGAGAGAAGGGGAGAGGGGGGAACATGAGAAAGAAATAAAGAACAAAGATAAAAGAAGACAGTGAAGGGGTGAGAGACAGCTGGATGCAACAGAGAGTGTGAAGGAGAAACAGAAAGGATGGAGCAAGAATCAGTGTTGGGAGGAGACAAGAGGAAGTAAGAAAAGGGAGAACACACGACCAAGGAAGGGCATGGAAGAGGAAGAGAGAGAGAGAGACACAGGAAGGCACAGATCGTGCAGTTGGAGAGACAGGGAGAGGCGAAGCGTGTCAGAGTATGAGACACCGGGGTGAGGGGGGCAGCAGGTGAGAGGGCAAAGGGAGAGAAACAAAAGCAGAAACTCCTGTGCTGTCTCTGCCTGTCTAGAGATTATAGAATGTCCCCTGTTCTTTCTCTGCCTATCTATAGATTATAGGGTGCCCCCTGTGCTGTCACTGACTGTCTATAGATTATAGGGTGTCTCCTGTGCTGTCTCTGCCTGTCTAGAGATAATAGAGTGTCCCCTGTTCTTTCTCTGCCCATCTATAGATTATAGGGTGTCTCCTGTGCTGTCTTTGCCTGTCTAGAGATTATAGAGTGTCCCCTGTTCTTTCTCTGCCCATCTATAGATTACAGGGTGCCCCCTGTGCTGCCTCTGCCTGTCTGTAGATTATAGGGTGTCTCATGTGCTGTCTCTGCCTGTCTAGAGATTATAGAGTGTCCCTTGTTCTTCGTCTGCCCATCTATAGATCATAGGGTGTCCCTGTGCTGTATCTGCCTGTCTATAGACTATAGGGTGTCTCCTGTGCTGCCTCTGCCTGTCTAGAGATTATAGAGTGTCCCCTGTTCTTTCTCTGCCCATCTATAGATTATAGGGTGTCTCCTGTGCTGTCTCTGCCTGTCTAGAGATGATAGAGTGTCCCCTGTCCTTTCTCTGCCATCTATAGATTACAGGGTGCCCCCTGTGCTGCCTATGCCTGTCTGTAGATTATAGGGTGTCTCATGTACTGTCTCTGCCTGTCTAGAGATTATAGAGTGTGCCCTGTTCTTTCTCTGCCTATCTATAGATTATAGGGTGCCCCCTGTGCTGTCACTGACTGTCTATAGATTATAGGATGTCTCCTCTGCTGTCTCTGCCTGTCTAGAGATTATAGAGTGTTCCCTGTTCTTTCTCTGCCCATCTATAGATTATAGGGTGCCCCCTGTGCTGCCTCTGCCTGTCTATAGATTATAGGGTGTCTCCTGTGCTGTCTCTGCATGCGGGAGGTTCTTATGCGCGGTGCCGGCTCCATGGATGCAGCGCTGCACTGGCTCCTTGGGAGGAGACTGCACGAGCTCCCCAGGCTGGAGACATCCCCTCGTCCTCCCAAGGAATGCTGCCGAGGTCCCTCTGGGAAGGGAGGCCTTTAAGGCTTTCAGGAAAAAGAGGTGAAGGGGCAGGCTGTAGAAGATAGAAATAAACATGCTAAGGCTGCGGGAAGGGTGATGCATGGTCCGTGGGAGGGAGCTTCCCCCAGTCCTTGGGGGGGTGAACCCCGACCCACCTCAACATCCCGCCGGGAGAGAACTGATGCGCCATCCTACTCCGAGGGGAGCTGCAGGGTTCCTGGGACAGAGAGGTAAACGCCCTGCTCAAAGAATAGGTGATGAGAGGATGCACAGGCTCAGGCTGCTGTGTTTCTTTCAGCCTCCTGGGTGGGGGTAGATTAAGCAGCTCAAGGTGTGCATAAAATTCACAACCCAACCACAATTAAATGAAAAACAAGAGAATAGGCAACAGTAACAAATTCAAGCTTTTTTTGCATTTAATCCATTCTTGGAGTTCAAAATATTATCTACAGTTTTTTATACATTTTATATACAATGCCCCGTATCAAGAGCGTGCAGTAAAAGAAAAGAAAGTGTCAAAGGGCGTGATCGTGATGAGGTGAAAGGAGAAAAGAAATCACACAGAGTGTATAAAAAGTTATTCTGTATTATTCAGAAAAAACAGTCAACAAAGGACTGGAGCAATAAAACCTGGCCACATTAGTAGGTCAAATGTACAGTCCTTAATGATGTTCATGAGACATAAGATGTATGAATGTCTGCACTAAAGGGAAGATAACATTAGTGGTCCAGGTATTTTTAATTAGGTGTCGACGTTTCGACTCGTCTTGCGGCCTTGCGGTTAGTTATTCCTGGGCCATGCGAGTCTTCTTCAGGACAGGTATGACGGGGCAAGGGATCAGGTAGATGACCCTACAGAGAATACAAATATCGGTGAGGATTGGAGCTGTTGCCTATTTTATTTATTTAAAACCTAGGGGAGGGTTCAAAAATTGGCTTACCCTTCACAAGATGGGGTAGGCGTGATTTCTCCCAAGGTAACTCGGTCCTTACAAATTGGAGAAGGTATTATAGAGGTCCTCTGAAAAAATCAAAGAGGAGCCTATGCGTTACAATAATGCAAGCTCAGTAAAAATTATTGCCAGGATGAACAGTATAAATATATTATTACCTTTTGTGTGCGTATGGGGTTCCTATGTTAATCATGAGACCATATACAGTATATGTCTCCTCCGTTCAATTCATTGGAAATTGTGCAGCTTACAGAAGTCTTCACATTTTTTGTTATACCTGGAAGGTAAGGGCCAATGACTAGTAAGTATCAATACAGTGTTGTACCAATAGTGAATAGACAGATGGCCAACCAGGGGCCATTTACCTGTTTAAAGTTGTGTATAAAGCTTCAGAGAAATCAGTCGTGAAATCGAAGCCAGGGACAGCAACTGAAAACGGAAAAAACGGGGATGAGTCTCCTTCCCTGAAAACGCTGCGCGTTATTCTGGCAGGGTCTCCCAAATTAACTTACTTGAATAATCAAACAGAGATGTCTGATGAGTAGACACGCGTTCTGGAACCCCACGGCAGAGTGGTTCAACACATCGGGTGTTGACTCTGTTGTACCGCGTTCATAAACTGGAGCGCGATGACGGACTACTCCGTGGCCGGGCACTTCCGGGTGCGGGAGGAAACTCCCTTCGCCAGTGTTAGTTTAAAATGGATTATTATGTTGGAAACATCAACATTACAGGGTGCAACCGAAGTCCCTGTTGGTGTGTGCGCTGCAGATTATTATGTGGGCAAAAAATCAAATTATTTATTGCGAGAGTATTATAGCGCGATACATATTCCAAATTATTTATAGTTAGCGTGTTAGCAGGCTAGGCACGTTAATCATACAGTATAATGCATATAAGCTGGTATTAGTTGCATTAAACATAGGAGGATTAGCTCAAGGATGAATAACCATGGCGGCCATTTTGGGTTGGGGAGATACAGATCGAGCCCCATTGGTCATCATAATATACAAGTTAAAAGACATATTTACAAGGAAAAAAGGGGACAGTTGACAAACACTATATACAATTACACACAACGCATAGTTACCATAGTAATAGTCATTTACAATGGACATATAGGATCAGAATGTCATAACTGATTTCACACTTAAGGGGAAAAGAGGGGGAATAAAGATCAGAGGATTCCCACTTGTCTATTGATCTCCTCCAATTCATTCAACCCTTTATGTGCTGTATCCAGGAGGTGTATCCAACGGCATTCCCTTCTGCTTAGGATGCTCTGTACATCACCCCCTCGTGGGTTAGCTTGTATTTTTTCCACGACCCACCATTTGATGCTTTCAGGAGGGTGTGAAAAAGTGGTAAAATGCTGTACAAGTGGAGCCCCTATTGTTTTGCACCGTATTCGGCTGACATGTTGGAGGATCCTACACTTTACTCTTTGAATGGTTTGACCCACATACATAAACCCACAGGGGCAAAGGATGGCATAAATCACCCCTGTGGTGTTGCAGTTACTGTGAATTTTTAATGTGTATGTTTGGTCATTATGAGTAAAAGTGGTACATTCCACAGACATGGGGCAAGCTTTACAATTCCCGCATTTTTTATGCCCAATTACCGGTGGTAAACCCCATAATGTGGTTTGGGTAGGGGCTAAAGGTGTGGGAAGAAGTGACTTGATGAGATGATCCCTAATACTTTTGCCTTTTCTAAAAGCATGTAAGGGGGTCGAAAGGCCACCTACTTCATCCTGTACCAAATGCCAATGCCGGTTGATAGCTTTTTTTATCTGGTTGCTTTTAGTATTATACGTCGTCACACAGACTAGCCTTTCTTCATTCTTATCCTTCTCTTGTGTCGTGAGTAGTTGGTCCCTATGATTATGCCAAGCTCGTTTTCGTGCCCTCTTAAGTAGGCGGATGGGATAGCCTCTCTCACTGAGTCTAGCAATCAAAAGAGAAGACTCGTCGAAGAAGTCTTCCTTCTTAGTACAATTCCTTCGGATCCTCAGGAACTGTCCAAATTGTAAGGACCGAGTTACCTTGGGAGAAATCACGCCTACCCCATCTTGTGAAGGGTAAGCCAATTTTTGAACCCTCCCCTAGGTTTTAAATAAATAAAATAGGCAACAGCTCCAATCCTCACCGATATTTGTATTCTCTGTAGGGTCATCTACCTGATCCCTTGCCCCGTCATACCTGTCCTGAAGAAGACTCGCATGGCCCAGGAATAACTAACCGCAAGGCCGCAAGACGAGTCGAAACGTCGACACCTAATTAAAAATACCTGGACCACTAATGTTATCTTCCCTTTAGTGCAGACATTCATACATCTTATGTCTCATGAACATCATTAAGGACTGTACATTTGACCTACTAATGTGGCCAGGTTTTATTGCTCCAGTCCTTTGTTGACTGTTTTTTCTGAATAATACAGAATAACTTTTTATACACTCTGTGTGATTTCTTTTCTCCTTTCACCTCATCACGATCACGCCCTTTGACACTTTCTTTTCTTTTACTGCACGCTCTTGATACGGGGCATTGTATATAAAATGTATAAAAAACTGTAGATAATATTTTGAACTCCAAGAATGGATTAAATGCAAAAAAAGCTTGAATTTGTTACTGTTGCCTATTCTCTTGTTTTTCATTTAATTGTGGTTGGGTTGTGAATTTTATGCACACCTTGAGCTGCTTAATCTTTGATTTTTCATTTTGAAAAAATTGGGTCTTGGACCATTGTTTGTTTACATTAGTAATTACCCAGGTCCAGTACCTGTAGGGTTACCCCATTATTATAATGGTTTCCTGGGTGGGGGTAGCGCAGTGTCGTGATGTGTTATCCGCGCAGGATCCCCACAATCAACAAAAGCAGAAACAGAGAGCTAGTGAGGGTCAGAAAGGGGCAGACAGGGTAGCTGGGGAGACCCCCGCCCCACCATGAGTACCCACTGTAGGTGTTGGTGCTGCCTTGACCCGGCTCCGGGGAGTAGCCCTTCCACCGGGACCCCCGCAGGACATGACCACAGTGCAGATGAACTCCCGCCCGCACAGCTTCACCCCGTTCTCACTCGAGCACGTCAGAAGCTGAGGCGACGCCGAAAAACAACAGGGCGAAGGCAGATGGGAGTACAAGGGCGAAGCGGGCTATGGTGAACAACTCAGCAGGCTAGGAGGGCGCGGGTCCTTTAACTGCAGCTGCGCCGCTTCCTCAGCTCTGGACTCAGCAGAAGAGGGAAAGCAGCGGCCCGAGATCACCCGAAGTATCAACACTCACACCCGGACCCAGAGTGTGGCAAGAGCGGATTGGCTGCCAGCTAGCCGCGTCACGTTAACCTTAAACTATAGAAATACTCAACGATTTCAAGGCTGGCTAGAGTGGATCTGGTGGCACGGTAGGAGTGAAGAACATCCCTATCAGCCAATATGTGAAAAGCAGAGCATGCGTTGCATAAAACCATTCGACGATGGAGCTGGCCCATTGTAATCTATTGAATGAAGGCATAACATGGGACATCGATATGTGTTGCAGAAATTAAGAAACAAAAAAAATCTAAAAAAAAACCTGTATGTGAAATAAAGTGTGCACATGACGTTGCTATTTATTTTATTTATTTGATGCGTTTTTTTATAGATAAACTGTGTGTACATTCACGAAAAGCAGGAGAGGTGCCTCCATACGTCCAGGTTTCTCCGAGGCGAGGCAGAAATGCCTCGGAGAAAGCATCGTCTTTTTCAGATTCGGGGGCGTGGTTTTCGTTCTCTCCTCTTCCCATTGGCTGGAAGGTAAAATTCCATCCAATGGGAAGAGGAGAGAAAGAAAACAAGAAAGAAGCTTAAAAAAACGCCCCCGAATCCAAAAAAGACGGGGCTTGAACCGAGTGACGACCCTCTCCTCCAATGGCTGGCCAGCATTTACTAGGCCAGCCAATGGAGAAGAGGGGCGGGTTCCAAGCCCCCTCTAAGTAACATAAAATCTTTGGCTCTGCCCACTGCTATGCAGTGCGACGGTCCTCGACCTAAAAAAATAATTATGCCTTAGCTATTGTTTTTATGTTGCTGTTACAACCTATTTGCATGATGTATTGTATCTCTCGTGGCTTTAAAAAAAATTATCAACGAAGATGAAATGATGACGACAAATAGCGACGATTAAGGAATTTGATGAATGTAACAGTTAATGGTCCTTCACAGGATTGCTTCACCTTTATTTTAAGTCGAATGCTTTTTATCAATTATTGCACTTTGTCTGGATTGCGTTTATTCATCATGCTCCTATGTTGGATGCACTTTCTTTCCTTCTGTACGGATTGTATTTATTTATCATACTGCTATGTTGGATGCACTTTGTTTCTCTTTGTATGGATTATATTTATTTATCATGCTGCTATGTTGGATGCACTTTGTTTCTCTCTGTCTGGATTGTATTTATTTATCATGCTGCTATGTTGGATGCACGTTGTTTCTTTCTCTCTGTATGGATTGTATTTATTTATCCTGCTGCTATGTTGGATCCACTTTGTTTCTCTCTGTCTGGATTGTATTCATTTATCAGTCAGCGAGGCTGGATGCACTTTGTTTATCTCTGTACAGCTTCTATTTATTCATCATGCTGCTTTGTTGGATGCAATTTGTTTCTCTCTGTACGGATTGTATTTATTTAACATGCTGCTATGTTGGATGCACTTTGTTTCTATCTGTCTGGATTGTATTCATTTATTATGCTGCTATGTTGGGTGCACTTTGTTTCTCTCTGTATGGATTGTATTCATTTATTATGCTGCTATGTTGGGTGCACTTTGTTTCTCTCTGTATGGATTGTATTTATTTATCCTGCTGCTATGTTGGATGCACTATGTTTCTGTACGGATTGTATTTATTTATCAAAATGCTATGTCGGATGCACTTTGTTTGTCTCTGTACTTCTTTACATATTTTATGTATCTTTTAGTGCTACTTCTGAGCCGAGTAAAGCACATTGATTGATTGACACAGGGATGTTGTTTCAGATCTTGGGTGTTTAGTGTGAAAAGGTCTTCTGTTTTGTTTTTTCATTTTTACATCTAGTAAAGCTACAGGGAAGGGTCGATGATACTTATTGCTGTGACTCTAATTCGTTTTAACCAGCATTTGCAAAGTGAATAGGTCTCTCCTTTGGGCTCTATTGGCATTGCCAATTATGTTTAGCAATGCAGTGCAGCATTCCCAATGCTATGCAGCATGGCTAAAGGCAGTAAAGTAAAAAAAAAAAAAATAGGTGCTATGACGCAGAGGTGACGTTATTTTATAGATGCGTGCACCTATAAAACAAATTTTGTTGCGTACACTGCATTTCCAAATGCGATGCAGTGCGCACAACGAAATTCATTTTTATTTATTTATAAGTTTACTTACCTGTATTTGGCCGTATTCCGTTGTTTACTACCCCCCACCCTGCCCCTCCCCCGCCCCAAGTCACAGCTTGGCAGCACTCCCACCACCGACCGCTACTGATTGCAAGACAGTGTACGCAGAGCTTCAACTCTTCCTTACTTTGGACTTATGGCCATTAGTGTGTACATTCATGAGTGTTGGGGATGATCACATTGCCCAGCACCCCTTTAGAGATCTCTCATAGGGTACCCTACTGAGACTGCAAGATACTGCCAAGTGACAGAGTTAGCACAAAGACACTACCTAAATTGCAGTTGATGCGCAGAAAAGATTTTGTTTCACATAAGTAACACAACACAGCTACAGTAAGATAACGTACTATAAAATGCAATTGTCTTTCTGTGCTCCATCACAGAGGTGGGAGATATGTGGGCCGCTTGTGTCTTTGTGGCCTGCCCTGTTATAATTTGACAACTCTCCATTTGGAGAAGATAGATGTTTACATGGATATTTGCAAGTGGACATTTGCCCAAAACAACAGTGAGCAAGTATTACACTATGGACGTACCATGGCCACTATAATGAGATTTGGTTCACACAGATTTTGCCTTCTGTTCTTGCACCAAGAGTTCCTTGGTGTAAACCCATGGAATTAATTTACGGGTCGCCAGGGGTCTAGTGTGACCCCAGGCTTGCCCCTTGCGGTCCCTGGAACTGCTTTTGCGACCCCTGACCTCACAGGTGCCAAATTCAGTGCCAAGAACGCAGGGGCGGCTCTGCATTCCAATAATTTCAGCCTGTTTTTCTTTATACTAATAGTGAATATTATTCCATTATTCACTATCAGTGTGGTAAAAAAGGAGCACCCCTTTTGTGGGAGCTGGGGTAAGTAAAACATGTTTAAATGTATGTTTTGTGCATGCTTGTGAGTGAGAGTGTGTTTGTGTGAGAGCATGTGTATTTTTGTGAGCATCCGTGTGTAAGCATGTGTGTGTGTGAATGAAAGTGAATGAGAGTCAGCAACAGGTAGTGAGTGAGATTGTGGCCCAGAATTACTATTCTTTGGCACAAGGAAATGTTGCACCAAAGATGCTTAGCTGCCTTGCGTCAACGAAAGAGGGAAACAATGCACTATATCTACAGAGATATGGTGCAATGTTTTACCCCGTGCACTGGTGCACTTTTGTCAGCCATGCACCAATGCACACACGCTAGCGCCTATATGCAAGGATGTGTGCATTTTCCGAAGCATAGCCTTTGTATGGGGAGGTGTCCCTTCCAATGCATAAACTATGTGTTAAGGCTTTGCCCACTTTGTAGTGTGCTGCACAATGCAGCACACATGCAAAATTGGAAAAGCAAGGTGTGATTAAAATGTTTCACCTTGTTATGCCTGCATTGAGGAGTTGTAAAATGTTAGTGTAAATTGCTCTCTACCAATGTTTGTAGGTATTTGCATCAAAACCCATAAGTGGTTGCATGGGAACGACCAAGCATCACCCGTAGAACCCATACTTGGCCTAAAAGAAAGTAAAGCAGTGCACCGGGAAATTATGGGGTTGATTAGGATGGCGGACGGACTTGTCCGTCTGCCATCCTGTCATGGCAAGGGACCATCAGCCATAATGGCGGAGGTCACGTGCGCCGAATTAGGATGCACCCGCCACAGTGGTGGGTGCATCCCACATTTTTAGCATTGCGGCGGGCGGTGCTGAAAGCACCGCCCGCCGCAATGCTAAAAATGCATGTTGTGCGTTTCAAAGCACAACATGACAGGCACTGCCTGGTGCCTGCCATGTTGTACTTTGAAACGCAGGGGGGTACCATAGGTACCCCCCATGTGCACCCCCCTTCACCCTGGGGGCCCGCAACGGGCCCCCAAAGCAAAGACCGTATGGCTTTCCGTGGCGGGCATTCCCCAAAGCCCATCCTAATATGGCTGGCGGTGTCTGATAGACACCACCACCATATTAGACCTTTTCTGAAACGGTCGCAAGGCGACCGTGGCGGAAAAGGGGCGGACCACGGTCTTCCCGTCCTCTGCGGACCCCCCAGCCATCCTAATGTGGCGTTGGGTCATTTTAGGGAGGATGGCGGACGGATTGCCCCCGCCAGCCCGGCGGGGGCAATCCGTCCGCCATCCTAATCGACCCCATAGTGGTTTTTTACAGCAAATCAAGATTTGTGTGGCTAGTAAATCCCACCCTAACACGGTGCAAAGCTGTGATCAAGGGTCAGTAAGTATGAGTGAGTTGGAGTGAGATCAATAGTGAATGCAAGTGAGCGAGTGAGAATGAATACGAATGAGTGTAATGGTGTGTAAGAGAGTGTGATTATGATGTTAGGGTCATATGCATGCCTTCTTGGAAAGAAATAGGGCATGGGTCATATGATGTCAGTTCATGTGATGTCATTAAGGTCAAAGGGTGTGTGATGCCACTTCTGCTACCCCTGGCACCTTGGTGAATCAATGTCCATGCACATCATCTGTTGTGCTCATTATTGATTTTAGTACTACTGCTTGCAAATATTTAAATATCTAATTGCTTGTGCGTTAGTCTGGCATGATTTTATTCATGATTTATATAAAGTTTTGGCAGTTTTAGCATGATTTCAAACAGCAGTTGTTAAACTGCTGTTTGTTAGTGAGCAGAGTTCCATGCACAAGACAGACTGATATGCTCTGGTAGCAACTCGGAGGCTTAATACCTTTCTATTTAAAACCTTCATCGGAGTACCTTGCTTTGCATCGTGTAGATGAATTGTATTTAATTGTCTGGCAGTTCAATTCCTACGAAATTTGCATTTTGTGAGTCACTTGGTCATTTCAACGCCATTTCATCTTAAACTGTTGAAAGACGACTTGTGGTTCATCGCTACAAAATGACTAAAAATAAATAAGTCCCTCTGAGCAGTGTGAAATACCCAAAAAGGTTGGTCCAGGTATGTCAATGGGTGTGTTAGACCTGGCATCTTTAGCATGGTTCCTTTCCCCCTTACTTTTTGCCTTCAGAACTCCTGTTTTTGCTGACTTCGTTTTTTTGCTGGCTTTAGGACTCTGCACACTTTACACTTTACCACTGCTAACCAGTACTAAAGTGCTTGTGCTCTCTCCTTAAAAACATGTTAGATTGGCTCACATCCCTGGTGACCCTTAAATGATGTCCATGTCGAGCAGACAGTCATTCCCCAGCATTTCGTGATATCGCGATTTACAAAATTCTCGAACTATATGTGAATTCCTGCAATGCCAGCTTATTTCATACAATTACAATTAATACGGCCATGGCAAATGGAAAAGGTCTCACAATCTCCAAAAACCTTTGTCTTTATGTTCCATTGCTTCTGTGTTTGGAAAAAAGTGCACCTTGTGATTGGCTGTGCATGCAGTAGGTCATAACATGCCTCTGCCTGCCTCCAGTTAACGCTTGGTACGAGCCAGATAGCATGTCTGGTTCTCCTTCATCGGTGCCGATTAAGCAGCCTGCCTGCCTGGGTTAAAAAAAAAGACAGGTAATAGGTCTGTTCCCTGCCATTGGCACCTCCTTATTCGTCATCTCATTATTATTTACTAATCCGTCGGCTTCGACTCAGCATCCTCTAATTCTGGGAAAATCACTTAATCTCCCCGCGCCTACCAAAAAATGAATGTGTCCTTGTGTAACATAACTGGTGCTCATGTAAAGCGCTCCAATGCCTTTGGGTCGAGTTCGCACTATATAAATCTGCAAAAATAAAATACCCTGAAAATATTTGTCATGTAAATTATGCAACAGAGCTGTCTTCAGAATTTAAATAATAAAGTGTCTTTCTTTTAACATGCCAAATGGTTTCATATTAGTATCTGTGCATTGAGGGTATTTATTAAAGGTGAGTGTTTTAAACATGAACTGAAAAACATGCCGGCCCTGACCTGATGCCAATGCTATTAGTGAATTAAGAGGCAAGTCAGTTGCCATGTGTGCCACATATGTGGCCTAGATTCTTATAAAGGATGGAGAAGCAACAGAGGCCAAGGAAGTAGCCAGAACAATAAAATATCCCCACTTTTAACTAAAGCACTGATGCCACCAAGCATGCGAAGGAAGTGAGCTGAACCTTCCCTGGAACAGCTCCCTTGTCTCTTCCATTCATCCATTCATCTATCCATTCACTCTTTCACCCTTCCATCCCTCTACTTTTCACTATTTCACTGTTACATTCTGTCATCCGTTCATTCTATCATCCACCATTCAGTCTTCCCCATTCCATCCATTCATCATCCACCCTCACCCATCCATTCATCCATTACTCTACATCCTTTCACCTGTCTATCCACTATCCATTAATTTCTTTGCTTTGCCATCCTTTCACTTGTCAATGCATCTATCCATCCACCCCTTTTCCCTGCCATGCTTTCACCTGTTCATCACTTATCCGTACACCCACTCATCTATCCCTTTACTTTGCCATCATTTCACCTGTCTATCCACCTATCACTTATTAATTGAGCTCATTCAACCATCCACCCACCCATTCATCCATACATCCTTCTTTTTACACTTCCTTCAAATTGTTCTGTTCTATTTACCCGGCTGGCTTTTTCTCCCTACTCCTGCTTACTTTTCTATTGACCCTGTATTCCAGCGTTAATTATGGGATTTTGTCTACCCAGTTGCAGACAGAAGAGGCCCGTAATGAACTTCCCCTCCGCTGTAGATGCTAAAGCTGGGAGGCTCACAACGCCCCTGTCATAGGCTTATAAATCAAGCACAGGAGAGGTTTTTATACAACACACTCAGAACTCAGGTATTTATTTGAAGGTGCTCTCATACGTGAAAACGATCAGAAAAGGAGGTGCGGTGAAATAAAGTATTTGCCTGGGATCACACAATTTGGTCAAACAGGGAAGCCAGGAATGATCCTATATTTTCCAATTTTACCCTGTGCAACTCAGGCACTAGATCCTTGCGAGAGCCTTCTGACATCAAAGATTAACGCTTTGACTGCATTTCTTGGGGGCTGAGATCAGAACACGGGTGACAGGCAGAATCCACATTGATCAGAGTACGGGTGACAGGCAGAATCCACATTGATCAGAGCACGGGTGACAGGCAGAATCCACATTGATCAGAGTACGGGTGACAGGCAGAATCCACATTGATTAGAGCACGGGTGAAAGGCAGAATCCACATTGATCAGAGTACGGGTGACAGGCAGAATCCACATTGATTAGAGCACGGGTGACAGGCAGAATCCACATTGATTAGAGCACGGGTGACAGGCAGAATCCACATTGATCAGAGCACGGGTGACAGGCAGAATCCACATTGATCAGAGTACGGGTGACAGGCAGAATCCACATTGATTAGAGCACGGGTGACAGGCAGAATCCACATTGATCAGAGCACGGGTGACAGGCAGAATCCACATTGATCAGAGTACGGGTGACAGGCAGAATCCACATTGATTAGAGCACGGGTGAAAGGCAGAATCCACATTGATCAGAGTACGGGTGACAGGCAGAATCCACATTGATCAGAGCACGGGTGACAGGCAGAATCCACATTGATTAGAGCACGGGTGACAGGCAGAATCCACATTGATCAGAGTACGGGTGACAGGCAGAATCCACATTTTAATTGTGGCGCAAACATTGCCCAATGATTCATTGGCGTTTCATTTTTGTTCTCAGCACAGGGAAGATTTGCCTGGAATCTCGCGTCCCTAATGACACATGGTGGGTAACTGTAGCCACTAGGGTATTCGCCTCCTCTGAAAACTTGTTTCGTTTTGAGTTAGAGGTTCATAGGAAGCCTCAAGCTGCGCCAGAGCCAGGCACCTGGTGTTAGCTCTCAGTGGCTTGCCCACCTCTCAAATGTGGAGAGTTTCTAAGAGGCCAGGAGTGATGAAAACCAATGCAACTGTAGGAGAGCAGTGGCATAGCAAGTGGGTGGGGGTGGCACCAATTTTTGGGGGTGGCAGCCCCCCCAATCTTACCTGTGGCCCTCGTGGGGTGGCAAAGGCAGGAATACCCAGGACCCCCCTTACATGCACACACTGTGCAGGGCACGAGTCCTAAAAAGAGAAGTGGGGGGACGCTGTCACCGGAAGTGACGTCACGACAGGAAGTGACGTCACAAAAGGTGCGCTCCGATCTCGTCCCAGAGAGGCCAAAGAGTGAAGTCCAGCTGTTTGGCAGGGGGAACAGTGTTTACCCGGTAAAATAAGTGGGGGGATGCCAGTCTCCTGCGTGGTACCCCGACTCGAGCCCTGACTGTGGGGCAGCAAACGCAGGGACCACCACAGGCGTCCAAAGGTCTAACTTTGCCGTTTGGTTTGCAATCACCAACAACAGGATTTGTACAAATGATTGATTAATCAGCTGACTGATGTTTCAGGAGCACTTCATGTATATATATGTCTGATACATATTGTACCAACGGTATAATGCAGTACGAAAAGATGTATTGAAGATGGTAGTGTTTTCTGTTGCCTTGTTTTTGTAATAATTTTTGTAATAACTCTTGACATACATTGTCTAAAGTGTGATATAAATTTGAACAAGAGATACCGTGCTTCTTATGTTCCTTTCAATCAATGGTACATATATATGACTTGATGAAAAACGAATAATTGTGTGAAATAATTCCTCAAGGTGCATTTTTCTAATAAGTAAGAGAGAAGGGCCAGCTTTAAAAAATACACCTGACTCTACCCCAACCCCACCAACATTTTGAGAGGCACTTGTCTGCCTAGAATCATTTCCATCAAACTTTACCCGAATCCACGTTTGTGAAGTCTTAGAAGTTTTTCTTTGGTTGGGTATTGAGGAGAAGGGCTTTGCTTTGCTTTCCCGGTGGCTGTTACTTCTTTGGAATTCACTGGTTTTGCCAACTTTATGGATTGTCACCCAAGAAAGTTTACCCATTGCACTCCACCACTAATCTGCATGTGTGGGACACATCACGGGTTACTGTGTGGTCTGTACCTTGTTTGGAGAAGTGCATGTTTTCTAATGAACATTATAGCTTGTTCTTAATGCAAATATTATTCACTGGCTAGGCTTAACTTATTTTTGTGATTTTTAAGGCAAGGTTAGTAGATACTAAGATATCAGTGGGAGTACACACCACCAGCTCTGGACTCCCCTTTATAACTGCCTTTGTAGTTTTGTCTCATTGATTACTTTGATGCAAACCACAACTCCCAGAATGCACCAGACTGCTCAATATCGCATTGCGCTCCTATTATATGTGGAATTCTCTGCTCACTCAGCACTCACACTCCCCTCTGGTAGACTACCACACTGGGGTCATTAGGATCGCGGACGGTCTTGAGTCCGTCCGCGACCCCAGAGTAGGAGGGAACGTCCGCATGGGCTGCGGCGTTCCCTCTGTGCAGATTAGGATGTGACCGCCAGGGTGGCGGTCACATCCTCTATCTTTAACATTGCGGCGGGTGCAGCTTCAAGCTGCACCCGCCGCAATGTTAAAAATGCATGCATGGCATTTGCGTGCACAAAGCGGCAGGCACCGCGCGGTTTCTGCTGCTTTGTGCACGCAAATGCACCCCCCACCACCCCTTCACCCAGGGGGCCCGCAACGGGCCCCCGAAGTGAAGGTCCGTATGCTTTTCCACGGCGGAAAAGCCGCTGTGGAAAAGCATAGAAGTGCAGACATCCTAATATGCCTGGCGGTGTCTGATAGACACCGCCAGACATATCAGTGCTTTTCCGCCACGGTGGGAAGGCGACTGCGGCGGAAAAGCTGCGGACGGAATACCAGACCCACCAGCCATCCTAATTTGGCTGTGGGTCTGTGGAGACTCCGCAGCGGTTTTACCGCATCCTCCGGGCCGGCGGTGGCTTCCGCCGGCCCGGTGGATGCGGGAAAACCGGATTCATAATATGCCCCTCCTATTTGTATTCCTAGTTTTTGCTCTTATTTTGTTATTTTCATTGCTTTCTCAGTAAGCCATTTACATCACACCGATGATTCACAAACACGATATTTGTCTGTGGCTAGTGAATATACATGAAAAGGGATGTTAAGGCGATCACAATGAAAATTGCAAAATGAATGTGAGATTTTGCTTATTTTTCCTCTTTGAATGTGCATGCTTACAGCCTAAACCTTTAATCTGTGGTAAAGTTGCTTGCGGGATACTGTCTCTGTGAGCTCCTTTGTTTTGCAACATCACAGAAACAAGTGAATTATGAGGGATTTTGAAGGATTTCTACGATATCTGACTTGTTTACAGGCGAAACTATGCAAAAATAAAAAAATAATGACTGACAGTAAAATACAAATGTTTCGCAAAAATGACACAAAAACCTGATAGCTTGCCGCAAACTTTCCTCATTTGTGCAGCAAAACTTCCAGTTTCTCAGCAATATCCTGGGGGGTCTGTTGATGTGGACTTGCTTCGTCATCCTCAACCAATCACTGCCTGCATTACGACCCACAGGCAAGCTCAGAGGCAGTGCTGCCCTCGAGCAGAAAAGCAACCAATAAAGCATTTTCGAAATGCGAATAATACCTGTACAGTACACTGGGGTGATATTCCTAGAATATATTAGTGTCATGTTTTTACACATTTCTTTGCAGCATCTACATACTTTACTTATCATAAGCATTTTACATTTTAGGTGAAAAGAGAGCAGTGTAAATATCTAAAAATGATGCTCTCGATTCCCAAAGCTTTTTTTATGTGTATTTATATCTCACTCACTCCTGACTTTTGCTTTAGATGTGAAATACACACCTGACTATCCAGGTGCGAGTCACAAAAGGCTTGATGTCAGTAGCTGTAGCTTACTCCTGGTTCAGGTATGACTTACTGTGTGTATTACTCTAGAAATACACGAGTTGCACCTGAACATAGAGTGACACAACTACTCACAGAAAATGCTATGTAAATCCAGCCTGGATATTCATCTGTAGTTCATGTTTTTGGCAGGAGTAAGACATAGTACGGGTAAAGAATGTGGCGTAAGTGTCAGAGCTACCGGCTTTGAAACTGGGGAACAAGGTTTGAGTCTCGGCGTCGGCTCATCATCAAGTGATTCTAGGTAAATCGCAGTATCACACCCTGCCGCAATATATACATAAAACAAGAAAATTGTATGTGACCTTGTGCAATGTAACTGCTGCCCAGGAAAGGCGCTCAAATTCGACCGGGTCGAGTTCGAGCTGAATAAACTGCAAAAAACGTTAAAGCATATAGAAAAGATTTGTGTATTGGGCCCACAGCCTTTATCGGCCACCTTGTTGATGTAGACGTTGCACTGTAACAGAAGAAATGTCGTTAAGTGTTTGAAAAGTATTTGCTTTCTTTACAAATACATAGCAATGTCTCACCCTTGAGGTTTGTTTAACTCCCCACGTTGTTTCCATTTTATTGTCTCTCCCTCTGTGCTTTTTCTCAATATAACATCTTCGTAATAGGGTACCTTTGACTGGGGTGGCCTATGCTGGGTAGACACACTGTAGATTAGAAGGTTCGAGTCAAAGTAGCCAGACATTCCAAAGTATACAGCATACACCAACCTCTCTCTGGGAAGAACATTAATCACTGGAGTTATCTTGACCTTTAAACTGTTGCCTGGAAAAAGATGGAGGCGGGAAACGCGGCAGCAGGTGCTTTTAAAACCAAAATAAAATTGCAAACACAGCACCCCCTGAAGTCAGAACCCGGTGCAGTGGCACCGGTTGCACCGCCCTAGAGCTGGCCTTGGACAGGCTTAGAGAAAAACATCCGGCATGGAAGCCAGGACCAGAGACGACTTTTGTTATGTCAATAGGGATCCAGGGGTTACTAAGGGAAAACCAGATCGACCAGAAAAAAGTGGTGAACCAGGAGAATAGGTGTGTAGAGGGCACCCTATCAATATCCTTACCTGTTACAATGAAGACTAAAGTCCTTGTTGATCTATTCTTAAATGTACATAATGAAATAAGATTGCACTGGCCGATTACATCACAGCATCCTCTCATTTTGCTGAGTCAGTTTGTATAAGCGTTTTTGGAACTTCAGTCAGATGTGTGCCAAGTGACAAATTGTTGATCTTTTCTGTATGCACGTAGTCTATTTGTTGTATATTGATTCTTCTTGTAATATGGCTGACAGTAGTCGTTAGCCCTTCCTTAGTGTTTTCACCTTCTCAGAGTCCCAGAATACCTGTGAGTGTTCTAACCTGTACCAGAGTGTTCTACCTGTGTCAGTTGATGGTCTGGTCAGCTGGCGAGGTTTGTACTCAGCTGTGTCTTGGAATAAATCTACATGTAATCAACTAGAAGTATCTTGTCATCTATCACCATCTTATTTACAACACTATTCCTCCTACTTGCCATGGATGATGTCAAATCAACATATCAAGGAGCAAAAAATTGAAAAAGTAAGTTCATATAGGTAAGTATAGATGTACTATTCTTAACTCCACTTCTATTGAAGATATATGTTGACAAATACGTATATGTGGATTTAGGTAAAGGAAACCTATTTTTACATAGATAAATGTAACTTCTCAATATTGTGCTCCTCGAAATTTTGTTCAGGATATTCTGGAAGCGTGATATTCTGGAGTCGATAATATTGCCCCACATGTTGCTTTCTCGACTGCATGCTGGCAAGTTAATCAAATCCTACTGCTCTTTATGGTTACTACATCTGACATCACCACAGGGACCCCTCTACCGCACACTGCTTTCTTAAGTGCACACTGACAATCTAATAAGATGGTGCAGGATTCAATGTACTTTATGTTTGTTTGTGGTTGTCCAGAGACCTGTCCTAGTTTTTTATAGAACAAGATGACGCCCACCCCATGA
Organism: Lissotriton vulgaris; assembly: GCF_964263255.1. Taxonomy (NCBI): domain Eukaryota; kingdom Metazoa; phylum Chordata; class Amphibia; order Caudata; family Salamandridae; genus Lissotriton; species Lissotriton vulgaris. Next base: position 235,658,952 of record NC_141700.1, on the reverse strand, counting down.
TTCTCTGTAAATTCGCTTCACTCCTTTACCTTTCTAAATGTACTCTCTGTTCTACCTTATGGTTGAAATGGTTTCCCTCTTTCTTTTCAGGCAGATTTGATGCCTTCATTTGTAAACTCTATTCTGATGTAAGTCTTTCTGGTCCTATCGTTAGTGCCCATGCTGAATATTCTCTAATTAATTACCTAAGTCTTCGCAAGACACCCAGGGCCATATGTATCAACATATTTCCCCATAGACACAGAATGGGCAAAACCCTTTGATACATCTGGCCCCCAGTGCCAGTGCCCATCCCTTGGAAGTCTCTCTTTTTCCTTCAAAGGTTTGCTTGGTGATATATTTCAATCCCTCTTGGTGATGGTGATTGCCTCTACTTAGTAATTTTTATTTTACCTATCAGGACCAGGATGTGCTTTACTTGATACTGTTAAATGTACTGGGATTTTTTCTGAATCTTTTGTTTTGGGATGCGTGCTCACGCAATAGATTCAATAGATTTCTGCGCCCTTCAGGCAGCATGAGGTCCCCCTTGCCTACAAAATCTTCACTGTCAAATTAATTATTGATGTATTTTCTTTTTTTATCTAGCATATAGTTGTGTAGAATCATATTATTGTCCTGATGGGGACCACTCTGATTTCTGCACAGGGATCGAAACATTGGAAACCGCGTCATGGGTGTTAACCCCTATTTGGCTAACATTCGCACCTGTAAGTTTTTCTTCTTCCTTCCTTTATGCGCTGTTTTATTTGATTATAGTCTACACTTTTTCGTGCACCTTTTTCACTGTGTGGTATTGCACAATTGCATTTTTGCTGTAAATTTTTTTTTATTTTGATCATTGAATTATTAAAAATACATTTTTGTATATCTTTTAAACAATTTTGCTTTTGCCAACAACACATGTTATTCTAATTCTGAAATCTAAATGTATATTGCATATATTTTAAACGTTTGCAACCTGTGAATTATGCATAGTTCTTTGTTTAACTTTACATATTGGATGGATTGTGTTGAATCCCATCGCATAGTTATTTTTTTTTAATTCTGTCTGCAAAGGGTCTTGTTGTTGACTTTACCTTGCCACTGTCACCAAGCATGTATTTATTAAAGATGAAAAGTTAGTCTTTTAAGAAAACGATTGCATTTTCTTGTGATAATGATAATCTTTTGTTTGAAGGCATTTAGTTTGTTTTCAAGAAATGAAAACTATATTTTCATAAACTGACGAGTTGAGTTTTGAGAGCAAAATTACTGCATTTCTAAATGTATATTTAAGGCTGACTTTTGAGTGATAATCACTACTTCTGTCTGAGACCGTAATCAGTTAGAATGGTGTAATTGATCTGCTGCTGGAATCTGTAAGGACTCCTTAAGCCGAGCAACAGCACTGATGTAAGAGCCACTAAAATCTACCTTCTTCTGCTAATTTGTGTAGTGTTGTTGTTTTTTCCAACTTCTCTTTGCTAAAGCAATTCTTAGTGATAACATGATTCTGAATCTACTCGGAAAGGGCGCTGCCACCATCATGATCTTGCGATAATGATGATGATGATGCTAAACCCAGGGCTGCATGCATGCACACACACACATAACACACCCCACACTGCCTTAGGGCACCTAAAATCACCATCAATGTTGCCACCACGCTACGTTATGTTATGTTACTGTGATTTATACAGCGCGCAGCTACTCCAAGGAGTGCCCCGGCGCTAGACAGACATAACAGCACCTACAGCAACGACCTATGCAGCTTGTCGTAAGAACCAGGTCTTTAGTTTATTCTTAAAGGCGATGAGATCATGCATTTTGAGTGGTTCCAGAGCAAGTTGGTTCCATGTAACCGGCAACAGATAGGAGAAGGATATACCGCCCGTTCTAAGTCGCACAAAAGTAGATGATGATGGACGGAGCATCTGAACCAATCAAACACTCACACCCAGTCAACAGATCTGGGTTTAATCCATCACCGTTCTTTAGCCCACCCTGCCACCCCAGTTCAGACATGGCCATATGCAAATCAGTCTGACCCTGTGCCTCATGGGAACAGTCCAGCCCGAACTGCCAAGCCATGCCTTCCCTGGACCGGAAACAAGCTTCTGAGGACCGGTTTCTGGCATTCCAGCCGTCTTCAGCCAGGCATGCTTGAATCCAGTGGCAAAGTGAGCAAGGGACTCACGTCTGAGCATACCCTGCCACACTTATGGCGGAGAAAGCAAAACCAAAGTCTGCAGATTTTTGAGACATCTGTTTTACATGATGCTCTAATAAAAGATTATGCAATCTACTGCTGATTATACATTGTGTCCTTGCCTTACAATGTCTTTACCAGTAGCAATCTATGCCCTCAGCGCAAGGGTGCAGGATTGGTGCAATTCTTAAAAGGCAGAACGTGATCGTCAAAATGTTCCTCCGGAGTATCTGCTGCTACATTTGAAGCAAATTCCCAACTTTTATGACGTTAAAGCCGGATCCCAGGAGTACTGAAGGAAATCTATGAAGGGTTTGTATCTTCTTGTATACTTCAATTAGTTTACGTTAGTTGAATGTATGACTGAGGATTTTCCACAAGGTGGAAATTTCCTCGCTGGTGAATCTGACGCAAATGTGCATTTGCACATTTTGGGTCTCATGAGTTTGTCACAATAGGATGGGGCTACCCTTACTACGTGCCCTAAATGCCTCCCATTATGAGTTGTCAACAGGAAAACAAAACACAACATGCGGAATCGGTTTTAAAATACTGAATTTTGCATGTTTTGTCTTTTTTCCCAAGCCTTTTCACCTGGTACATTTCAACTGGTTTGACTTGCTGGACTCTATCAGGGGAAAATTGCGAGGGTGTGATAATTCACACCCAACTCCTAATTCCAACCCTGCTGTAAGCAGGTGTTTTCACAGGGTGTGGAATTTAGCCCTGAACTCGTAATGATGGCATTAATCTTTTGTTTGTTTCTGCATATGTAATATTTCTACATGTTTCCCTAATATCTTAATAAATATAAGGGTGTTCCAAGTCATACTCATTCTAGAATATCGCTTCTGCTTTCTAGAGTGTAGACCAACCTGCAGGAGGTATGTTAATATACACAAACCTTTTTGTTTTTTAATAAGCAAGAATGTATTTCTATTATTCATGCTGCCACAGCATCAATCAATACAGATGTAGGCATTACATAGAAGTCTTACAGGTTATTCCGTCCATGGTTTCCAGGATTTCAAGACAGCCCACGCTATGAGTCAATGGAGGCTGTGTAATGCCAAAGTGATCCCACCAATCACCCAGGTTTTAATTATACGTACTGGGGCACCCTAGAGCTTTAAAAAGAGGTCCCTCCAGCTTTATGCATTTATCTATTCCATCCGGCCACTCCACCAGTGAAGGACGCATTTTATCTAACCAATGCTTGGCTGTGTTCCTCCTGGCTATTATGGTGCCCAGATCCACCGCAAGCGCTCACTTCTTCTCTCACCAACCTCTTCTAGTATTCCCAGGAGGGCCTTCTATAGAGATCTGTCTAAGGGTCTGTTCAGAGTCATGGGAAGGGATTGTAGGACTTTCCCCCAATAGGTCTTTATCACAGTGCAAGACCAAACCATATGGAAGAAGGTTCCAACTCCCCTAGCACGCAGAGGACAACGCTGATCGGGAAACTTTCCGCCCGCCCACCTGCCACAACTTCTTGGCCAAATGGTAAGTAGTGTGGAGGTAATTAAGTTGTATAAGCTGCAACTTGTAGGGGATTGCCATTTCTTCTGGGGCCGTTCTGGCTTCCCTCCAATCGATCTTGCCCAGGGGGACTTATCCAGGTGTCTCATTTCTCCCACAATGCTCCATGTTGTCGTGACTTTATGTGAGTGAAACTCTACCTGTAATATCCACAAACTTAAGAGTATGTGAGTCTGCACCTACTTTCAAAGGTAGGGTCAACCAGAAACAACTACAAACACAGCCCTGGCTTTTGATTTGTTAATGCTTTGCAGTAAAAAAAAAGTGTTTTGCGATTGTTAATACAGGGATGGAGGTCTTTTGGCAGGACTAGAAACCAAAATCAGCTCTGGTAAAAATGTTGAAAGCAGCCCCACACTCGGTGCTTAATTTGAGCTTGTGGTTGCCAATAGGGTCCACTGGCACTCATTTTTTAGAACAAAACGTACTTTTCCCCATCAGACATTGATCGAGAGCAAGAGAGGAAAAAAACTCACCAACGAGAAAAAAGGAGGAAGCGAATGACAGAAAAAATGTCACGAAAGCAGGGATGTGAAAGAGTGAGATAAAGGGGCAGGGAGTGTCTGATAATGGACCAAACATGAGTGAGGTGGATTCAAGACTTTGCAGCCTCTGGATTCAATGTGCTGACATTTAATAGTGCTGGCCGCTGGCTTCTGAGCACATCTTTGGGCCCCAGCACTCTTTCTTCTACAAATTAAGCTCTACCCACACTGTTGAAGGAAGTGACTAGAATGTGGACATGGAAGCATGGCTGATTGAAGGCAGCCTATCCAGCTCTGAAAGCAGCTCTACAGCTCACTTCCATCTCTGACTCTGGGAGGGGTGTTGTCTCCTGCAGGACCCTACCCCTGCATTCACTGGCATTCAAAGGGATTCACACACAGAATCCCTGCCTTAATAATATTCATGAGTCCAAAATTTTGCAAATCCTGGCGACTGCCATTGTTGCGCTGTGACATACTTCTGCATCCTTTGCAGCACATAAATTATTTTGGGTCACAGGGGATATGCTCGTGAAAATTGAATCTGTGATGGGTCCCCAGATTAGTACGTCTGGCCCTTAATATGCTGCAATGCATTGTGAATCAGTAATAGATATTTACAAGCACAAAGTGCCCATTTTGCATACCTCAGTTCCATTAAGGTGCATAAAATTGAGAAATTATACTACTTTTGGGGCAAATTGATTCTGTCTTCTGAATTTGCTACCAAAAGAGTTTCAAAGATTCTAGTAGTCCTCTCTGAGAAGTGGCAATCAAACTCCACCGCACTCTACGGCGTTCTAGCGGCGGAGTGAGGTAGATTGCGCTGCTTGGGCTGACATTTGTCCCGTGCTGTGAAGTCGGCGACAAACGGCACCACGTGCAACGCAAGAAAGTGCAGCTTCTTTCTGCCACACAAGTAGATGTTCTATTCGAGCAGCAGCTTCCTCAACGAGAGTGGCAGGTTTCTCAACGCAAGAGGCAGCGACCTGCCGCGACCGCCCATGTTACGAAATCTCACTGGGAAGTGGTCTAGCATTGGATTTTACTCGCTCGCGCTCACCAACTTAACGTTGGCGAGCTGCGAGAGAGGAAAAACTCCGCTCCGCGCCACTCCGCTGAGTTTATCAGAACTTCGCACTCTACGTGTTGCACGGAATGGGAAATACTCTGCAAACTCTGCGAGCGGAGCAGAGTTTACCGCCCAAGGCTTTGATTATAGTGCCATTTTTTTTACTTTACACACCAGAGCCTTGCATCAGAAAATAGCAGGCAGCACCAGTTTATTGGTCAGTGACCTCCAACAATAGGTAGGACTGAAAAACAAGCATTAGTATGCTCACTAACAATTTCAGTTCTATTCTGCTGTGACAGTGCAACGCCTTTAAGCCGCCAGATTCCCGCGGGAAATTACACTCTAGGAAAAATGAAGCAATAAAGCTGGATTTTTTTTTTTTTTTAAATAGTGTCTGGTTTACTCAGCAGGTATAATAATAGCCCTGTGAGTCAATTCTTAAGCTGCAAATTATACGTTGTTGTGTTTTTAATGCCGTATTCCAAGAAACTCTTATTCAATGACACGAAAGCAAGAGGCCTGGCACTTAGGTAAGCGGGTTCGTTTGTTTATTGCAGGTTTGCACCATTTTCGTTATTTGTACTTGGCAGACACTGCTGCAAATAAATAGCATTTATTTTTTGCTAAATCATCTGCTTGGTTTATATTTATCTGAGTGAGTGAGTTTGTGTGTGGATTACGGAGAACCACATCTTGACTCTTGTAATTTTTTTATGCGTTTTGGTGCTTGTATGTTAAGGAGCGCTGCAATGCAATACCTTCTATCGCAAGCAGTGGCAGGATTTGGTTTTTGCGCCAGAGGGCGCGAAATGACCCTTCAGGGCCACCATGATTGATCAGTCGCGGCGGTTGGAATTATGAATTGGAGGTGACATAAAGGGCAGAAGTGCCTAGAAAAGTCAGACCCGGAAGAGTGGTAAAACACCTTGTTCAAATTGGAGGCAGCTAGTAAAGTGAGGGCTGCATTGTTGCCCCGGGTGCTTTGGGGTGTGGGGAGTTTGCCCTTCAATTAGAGAATACCGTTTGGACCTTCTAAATCGGCTAAAACGCCAATCGTTCTGAAGAGGCACACATGATATAGCTCAGTACTTCCATTGTGTGACACGAAAGCATGACCCCCACAAAGTTTTTGGGGGGGTTTATCGTCTGTAAGAAATTATGAAAATCTGGGGGACTGATGTGCAGTTTTTAAGCACAAATTAACGACAAATTGGCTAAAAAGCCAAGGTTGTTAGAGACAATTCAAGAAATGTGAATGCACATTTTTACATGGCCCGTTCATTTTTTAATTGTATATGGCATCTTCTTTCACATCTACATTCCACTTCCTACCATTTTCTTTCTACATCTTCTCAGTTCTAAGCTATGAACCAATCTTCTTGGAGGGACAGCAGGGAAAATTAAGTTGCACATAACTCACAATGTCAGACTACAGGCAGCAGAATTAGGAAGATAATGAAATTCAGTAATTGGTATAAAAAGCTTTTTTTCTGAAATAAAGGCATCTTATTTTTTTTTTAGTAAATGCAGGTTTGATCCCCAAATATCTGTGATTCACATATGGACAGATTGTGTCATACCTTCATGTATATCACTGTAACGTGAAATGAATATCAAATACCGCCAGTATATCAGGAATAGGTACCATCATATCGGGGAAGCCCACATTATGCCACACCTTCCCCGGCGACTGGAAACATGTAGAGATCAACTCTCTCCTGAATGAACCCTCGGCGGATCCCACAGACCTCAAGTACTACAGACCAATCTACTTACTCCTGTACCCGGCGAAAGTCATGGAAAAAGATGTCAACAGTCAATTCGGGGGAACATCGTTTACGACGCAGTTTTTACACCGCAGTGCCTTTACCCCGCAGCTATTACAACGCAAGTCGTTACTACGACTTGCGCTGGATGGCGCTGTGGGATAAGGAATCTTGCAATTTTATATTCCAACACCTTCCCTACTGTTACGGGGACTGGTGTTGGAATATAAAATTATAGGATTCCTAAATCCACGCCCTCCAACGCAAGTCGTTGTAACGACTTGCGTTGTAAGACTTGCGTGGTAAAGGCATGCGTTGTTACAACATGCGTTGTACCAACGTACATCCGTAAATTCGCCTCCTTCATAGAAAAAAACAACATCCTCGACTCCTCCCAATCAGGCTTCAGAATGAATGACAGCACCAAAACCGCACTTCTCGCCGCGAAAGACGACATCCGCTCCTTCTCTGACAGAGGAAAGACTGTCACCCTCATCCTCCTGGACCTCTCTGCTGCCTTCAACACAGTCTCACACTGCACCCTAGCCCGCAGACTCCATGACGCAGAAATCCGAAACAAGGCCCTCGATTGGATCCGCTCATTCCTCTCCGGCAGAACTCAGTGGGTCAGACTCCCTCCTTTCCTCTTGGTACCCACACTGACCAACTGCGGAGTCGCCGGTCAGACTCCCTCCTTTCCTCTCAGAACCCACACCGACCAACTGCGGAGTCCAGCAAGGCTCCTCCATCAGCCCCACCCTGTTCAATGTCTACATGGCCCACTCGCTTCCATCGTCAGATCACACAGACTCAACATTTTATCATACGCTGACAACACCCAACTCATCCTCTCCCTATCCAACATCTCCAAACACAACTTTCAAGAAGGAATGGAAATAGTCGCCAGGTGGATGAAGAACAGCTGCCTACAACTCAACACAGACAAAACCGAAGTACTCATCATGGGCCCAGACCCCGATGGCTGGAACATCACTTGGTGGCCCTTGTGAGCCCCCACAGATCACGCACGCAACCTTAGAATCATCCTAGACTCCGAACTCAAAATGGACTGACAGATCAACGATGTCACCTCTTCCTGCTACCACACCTTCCGCCTCCTCCGAAAGACCCTCAACTGGATTGCCCTTGAACACAGGAAAACTATCACCCACGCCCCCATCAGCAGCAGACTGGACTACGGCAAGGCACTCTATGCCGGGATCAACAAGAACCTCACCTGCAAACTCCAGAACATCCAGAATGCCACCGCCAGACTAATCCTCAACCTACTGTGCCACTACCACATCAGCCAACACCTCCGGACATTAAACTGGCTCCCCATTGGGAAGAGAATAACCTTCAAGCTGCTCACCCATGCCCACAAAGCACTACAAACCACCGACCAGCCTACATGAACCACTGCTTCTTGTTCCACTCACCCCAAAGATCCTTCCGCTCAGCTCAGCTCTCTCTTATGATGGTACCCCACATTAAGAAGACCAGAGCTGGAGGTTGCTGCTTCTCCTGCTCGCGGCCAAGGTATGGAACACCCTCCCTCTCCACTTCTTGCAGACACCAACACTCTTCAAGTTGTTGAAGGACTTAAAGTCCTGGCTTTTCAGCTAATCACCATGAACATCCAGGAGCTGCGCCTCCCCTCAACGCCTTCCTACCCTTTCGGGTGAATAGTTGCGATTTATAATCCTGTGATTGATTGATACGCTAGTGGAAGCATTCTACCAGCGGTGGTCAGCATTATAGTACATACCATGTACATAAACAACATGAAAAGAATTACCACCATTATGTCACAGCAAACATTTTATGTGGGGGGCACTGAAGTGGCATGGGTGTCCACATTAAGCTAATAATTACCACCATTATTCCAAGGCAAGCATTATATAAAAAGTGGACACAATCAATCAATCAATCAATGCATTTATATAGCGCGCTACTCACCCGCAGGGTCTCAAGGTGCTTGGGGAGGGGGGAGGTCCGCTACTGCTCGAACAGCCAGGACTTGAGCTGCTTCCTCAAGGTGAGGTGGTCCTGGGTCTGGCGGAGGTGGGTCGGGAGGGAGTTCCACGTCTTGGCGGCCAGGTAGGAGAAGGACCTTCCTCCTATGGTGGCTCTTCGGATGCGGGGGACGGCGGCGAGGGCGTGGTTGGTCGAACGGAGCTGGCCTGTGGGAGTGTAGAAGCTGAGGCGGTTGTTGAGGTATCTTGGGCTTTGGTTGTGTAGGGCTTTGTGTGCGTGGGTGAGGAGTCGGAACGTGATTCTCTTGTTGACCGGGAGCCAGTGCAGGTCTCTCAGGTGTCCGGAGATGTGGCTGTGTCGGGGGATGTCGAGGATGAGTCTAGCTGAGGCGTTCTGGATCCGCTGGAGTCTCTTCTGGAGTTTGGCAGTGGTTCCGGCGTAGAGGGAGTTGCCGTAGTCCAGCCGGCTGGTGACGAGGGCCTGGGTGACCGTCTTCCTGGTCTCGGTGGGGATCCACCGGAAGATCTTACGTAGCATGCGCAGGATGTTGAAGCACGATGAGGAGACGGCGTTGACTTGTCTGGTCATGGAGAGGGAGGAGTCTAGGATGAAGCCCAGGTTGCGTGCGTGGTCCGTTGGTTTGAGTGCGCTGCCCAGGGCAGGGGGCCACCAGGAGTTGTCCCAGGCGGAGGGTGATGATCCCAAGATGAGGACTTCCGTCTTATCTGAGTTCAGTTTCAGGCGGCTGTTCATCATCCACTTGGCTACATCTTTCATCCCTTCGTGTAGGTTGGCTCTGGTGGTGGCGGGGTCGTTGGTGAGGGAGAGGATCAGCTGGGTGTCGTCGGCGTAAGAGATGATGTTGAGGTTGTGTTGGCGCGCGATGGCTGCAAGGGGGCTCATGTAGACATTGAAGAGGGTGGGGCTGAGCGAGGAGCCTTGAGGAACGCCATAGATGACTTCGGTGGCTTCTGATCTGAAAGGGGGGAGGCGGACTCTCTGTGTCCTTCCGGCGAGGAAGGAGATGATTCATTCTAGCGCCTTCTCTTGGATTCCGACGTTGCTGAGGCGCTGCACTAGGGTGCGATGGCAGACAGTGTTGAATGCCGCGGAGAGGTCCAGGAGGATGAGGGCCGCAGTCTCCCCGTTGTCGAGCAGGGCTCGGATGTCATCAGTGGCTGCGATGAGGGCGGTCTCGGTGCTGTGTGGTTGGCCCGGAAGCCAGACTGCGAGAGGTCGAGGGATCCGTTCGTCTCGAGGAAGGCGGCCAGCTGCTTGTTGACGGTCTTCTCGATGACTTTGGCCGGAAACGGGAGGAGCGAGATGGGGCGGTAGTCTTTGAGGTCGGTGGGGTCTGCTGATGGTTTCTTCAGTAGAGCTCTGAGTTTGGCGTGCTTCCAGCTCTCCGGGAAGGTAGCGGTGTCGAAGGAGGTGTTGATGATGTCCCGCAGGTGGGGTGCGATGACGGCGTCGGCCTTGTTGAAGACGTGGTGGGGGCAGGGGTCGGTTGGAGATCCGGAGTGGATGGAGTTCATCGTGCGTTGCATTTCTTCGGTGTTGATCGGGGTCCAGGCGCGGAGGGTGGTGGTGGGGGGTGCCGGTGCGATTGTGGGGTGCGTTGGCTGTGTGCTGAAGCTGTTGTGTATGTCTGCGATCTTGTTGTGGAAGTAGGCGGCGAGGGAGTTGCAGAGGTCTTGTGATGGGGTGATGTCGTTGTTTCCGGCATTGGGGTTGGAGAGCTCTTTGACGATGTTGAAGAGTTCCTTGCTGTTGTGTGCATTGTTGTCCAGTCGTTCCTTGAATGTGGTTTTCTTGGTGGCGTGGATCAGTTGGTGGTGTTTTTGAGTGGCGAGCTTGAGGGTGGTCATGTTGTCTGGTGTTGGGTCTCTGCGCCAGGTTCTCGCGAGGGCTCGGCAGTTCTTCTTGGAGCTCTTGAGTTCGTCGGTGAACCATTGTGCTTTCTTACTGCCGGGTCTGCTGGACGGGGTCCTCAGAGGGGCGAGGTCGTCAGCGCAGCTGCTGATCCACTTCGTGAGGTTGTTGGCGGCCTGGCTGGGGTTCGCTGAGCTGGCGGGGGGCTCCTGGCTCAGGGATGCGGCGAGCTGGTCGGCTGTGATCTTGTTCCAGCTTCTGCGTGCAACCTGTTGCTGGTGGTGGTGGATCGTGTTCTTTCTGAAGCTGAAGTGGATGCAGCTGTGGTCCGTCCAGTGGAGAACGGAGGCGTGGCTGAAGGCGATGTCCTTGCTGGAGGAGAAGATGGGGTCAAGCGTGTGACCGGCGTATTGGGTGGGGGTGGTCACCAGCTGCGTGAGACCGAGGTTGGCGAGGTTGTCCAGCAGGGTGGTGGTGTTGCGGTCGTTGTTGTTCTCCAGGTAGAAATTGAGGTCCCCGAGGAGGATGTAGTCAGCGAAGGGGAGGGCGTGCGGGCTGATGAAGTCGGCGATGTCTTCGCTGAACTGTGTGCGTGGTCCCGGGGGTCTGTAGATGAGGGTGCCTCTGAGGGTGGTCTTGGGGTCGATGTGTATCTGGAAGTGCAGGTGTTCGGCGGCTTTGAGGGTGTCGTCTGTGTTGGTAGTGATGCGGATGGTGTTCCTGTGGACGATGGCGATGCCTCCTCCGGTCTGATTGCCGCGGTCCCTCCGGGTGATCTTGTATCCGTCCGGGATGGCGATTGATTGCCGCGGTCCCTCCGGGTGATCTTGTATCCGTCCGGATTGGCGATGGCGATGTCGGGTGCTGAGGAGGCGTTCATCCAGGTTTCCGTGAGGAAGGCGACGTCTGGTGATGTTGTGTCGATCAGGTTCCAGAGTTGGACGGCGTGTCTGTGGACGGAGCAAGTGTTGAGAAGGATGCACTTCAGGTGGTTGCTGTTAGTGCTCGGCTTGGCGGGTGCGGGTGCAGTGCAGGTCCGGATGCAGGAGAAGTTGCAGGAATGGCAGCTGAAGGGTCCGTGGGTTCGTCTCGGGGTGGCTCGGTAGCATCCGGGGATCCAGCTGGTGTTGAGTGCGTTGAGTTTGGTGGCGTCGTAGGTCCGGCGGGTGGGCTGGTGTCTCCGGGGGCCAGGGGTCCGGGCTCTGGGCGCGGGCCAGGCGCGGACGGGCGCAGACAGGCTTGCCTTTGGCGCGCCTTTGGCGCATAATCGGCGCGCCCGCTGCGCGTCAACGCTGCGCGTTTGCCACTCTGCCATGTGTGGAGAGTCGGGGGCGGAGCGAGGGAGGAGCAGCTGGGAGGCGGGAGTGGGGCGGCGAATGGGAAGGGTCCCAGAGGGAAGGGGCGGGGCCGCAGGGGAGCAGCGGCGGGGAAAGGGGAGGTGGCGGGGAAAAACAGCGCTGCGCTACAGAGGCGGATATCAAACCAGTGGTCAGGAGCACACCAGTGGTCAGGAGCACAGCTGTGGGCAGCGGCGGCACTCGGCGGGATCGGGGCAGCCTCGGCTCACTCACAGGGAGTGTGCGCGGTGCGTGGTGTGACCGGCCCAGAGGGTCAGAGGTCACTGCTCACCACCGCGTGCACTCCTCCATATATGGTCCAGGCGGAGGGAGGAGCAGCTGGGAGGCGGGAGCGGGGCGGCGAATGGGAAGGGTCCCAGAGGGAAGGGGGCGGGGCCGCAGGGGAGCAGCGGCGGGGAGCGGGAAGGTGGCGGGGAACGCGGCGGGGGCACAGCAAGAGGGAGAACAGCGAAACAACTAAATAACAGAGGACAAAGGCTGGGCACAGTAAGGGCAGCAGAGGAGGATACAACAGGCAGCGGGGTAACAAATTAAATATAACAGGAGACAGTGGCTGGGCACGATACGAGCAACATAGGAGAAAACAGCAGTCAACGGGGAAACAAACTAAATATAACAGGAGACAGTGGCTGGGCACGATACGAGCAACAGAGGAGAAAACAGCAGTCAGCCGGGAAACAAACTAAATATAACAGGAGACAGTGGCTGGGCACGATACGGGTACCAGAGGAGAAAACAACAGTCAGCAGGGGAAAAACAGCGCTGCGCTACAGAGGCGGATATCACACCAGTGGTCAGGAGCACACCAGTGGTCAGGAGCACAGCTGCGGGCAGCGGCGGCACTCGGCGGGATCGGGGCAGCCTGGGCTCACTCACAGGGAGTGTGCGCGGTGCGTGGTGTGACCGGCCCAGAGAACGACAAAAACGACATAGGTCCCTCCAATGCTCCAAGAACTTCCACCATTATGTCAGGTTCATTATTAAAACAGGGCGGGCTCCAAAGGGAGTGTGGTATGTATGGGGTGGCTGACACTTATGGGGAGGGTGGCAGTGCCTGGGTGCATGACAGGAATGGGGAAGGTTAAAGGTACTAGAGAGTTGTAGGGATGGTAGGGTGACAAGGACAGCAAGGGAGTCAGAATTAAGAGTGTGACAGACGCTAAGAGGGTGACCGAGATGGTGAGGGTGCTATGGACTGGGAGGAATTGGAATTGGATGGGTGCCAGTGATGGGGAGGGTGAGATGGATAGGGAATGTGACAGGGTCTGGCAGTGTAACAGGAATGGAGAGGGTGACAGCATTTGGGAGTGTGACAAATAATGGGAGGGTGATAGCTGTAGCGTCTTGCCAGCCAGGATAACCACAAATGACTTCGCCACACACTGAGCCTAGTATCACACGTCTTTATTAATCTGCGTGTAACTGCGAATTCAACATTCTAAAACAGCTTTCACTGGAATATACTCTATTTATCACATCATCACTCTACGGAGTTCATTGTGAGCCAAAAAAGTTCTGTCATTGTTAACTCACAAGACACTACATTTCCCCCTCTGTTAAACAAAAACATACCAATTTTACAAAAGATATACACATATATACATTTTAATCTCTTCAATTGATCTATTTGGCCCTGTAATTTTCGACCAGAACATGCCATGCGAAGTTGAGACCTGTGAACATCATAATCCCAGAGCTACTGGGATGGTGAAAAGGCAGCAGCAGTCTTGGGGGCTTCAGAGTCAGTCTCTTCCTTCGCAATGGAGATCTGGTGAACTAGGAATCAAACACCGAAAGTGAGAAGAGCTACTGGTAATAGACTTTCCAGGGCACTGGGCAGTCTGCATGTGTCCTTTGGTCGACACCACTTGGAAAGGTTCTGCATCAAAGGGAGTATCATATTTTCTTTTCCGCATCTGCGGTCCATATTCTGTCAGAGTATGTTTTCATCTTTTGTTTCTGAATCAAGTCCCTCGTACTAGTTGCAGTCTCATCTTTTTCTCTCCGATTGGTCCACTGGGGTATCTTGGTTGTCATTGCTCTCCCGAACGTGAATGTTGCCAGACTTTCACCCGCGGTCGAGTGAGGTATTAAACAGTGAGCTTGCAATGAAGAGTTTAACACAGTTCATAAATTGAGCATTTCAAGTGAAGCACTCTGCACAGCTTTCTTTAGCATATTCATGAATCTCTCAGCTAGTCATTTGGTCTGGAGCCACAGAGGAATGCTCTTTTGATGTTTTATACTCAGATGCTCTAAGACATCTTTGTACTCCTGACTATGAAAAGGTGGGACATTGTCACATTTTAGTATGGCTGGAACACCCCACCACATGTCGCAAAGATGCCATCCAGTTTCTCAGTGACTTGTTATTGAATGGTGGAGGAGAGATCCTCAATTAACGGAAATCGCGAATATTTGTTGACAATCACCATCAGGTGATGTCCGTTGTCGAGTGGACCGAAAAAGTCAATGGCTATTTACTGCTAGGCATGCTTCAAGACCACTGACATGTTTGGGTGTGTAAAGTAACTTTTATAGATAGCACTTTGCATAGATAACAGGCCTTCTCAACTCGCTAATCAAGAGCGCTTGTTTTGTGGCAACGATTCCCCTATGTCCTTCATGGGCCACTTCACTCATTTTCTGCTGCAGACTCTCTGGAATCAAGATTCTCAACCCTCACAATATAAATTCCTCGTGAGTTATAGACAGTTCATCTTTGACAGTTCAGTATTTTTGATATTCACCCTCACTGGTGAGATGTTGAGTGTGCTTGTTCCATGTCTGATGTGTAATTATATGTTTCAAATTTAGCATGTCACTATCATGGCTTGTGGAAATGATAATCTGGGCTAATGAAATGGCAGGTGGTGTGTGGGATTTTACAATGAAGTTGATATAAGTTTCAGCTGACTCAGATGGAGTGCCTTGACCTTGAATGGGTGCTCTGGAAAGTAGACAGCAGGGTTCTGATCCTTTACTGGCTGATGCACAGTGTTATAATTGTACTTTTGAGGATGTAATCCCCAACATTCGAAGAGAAGAGGCATCTTATCCTTTTGGATTACCAAATATTTTAAGCAAAGCTTGATGATCAGTTACCAGCATTAAAGACTTTCCGTACAGGAATACATGGAAGTGTTCACATGCCTGTACCATGGCTAAACTTTCTTTTTCAGGTTATGAGTAAGCATGTTCTGGTTGGGACACACTCCTACTCGCATAACCCACAATATGCCTTCAAGCATTCAGGTGTCCGCTGTGCTATGCAAAGTTAGCACATAGCACCACTGGGCTAGTGTCAACAACAACCACTGTACGAAGTTTCAGATTGAACTAAGCCATTTCAGTATCATTCTCAATGGCTTGTTTGATTTTCTTAAGACTGTTCTCACATTCATGAGACCACCAAAATGAAACATTCTTTTCCATCAACTCTCTCAATGGAGCACTTACATGGACAAAGTCTTTTATATATTTAGTACCGTAGCTGGCAATGCCATGAAATGAACGCACCATGGAAACATCTTTTGTTGGTTAGCATTTGACCACGCAAATATGTGACGTTACAACTCAAATAATTACAACACATGCTTTTACAACTTGGTTTTTACATCACAACTCCAATACATTACATGATTTTACAACACATGCCATTACAACGCATTTTTAAAAACTATCATCAAAACGCATAACATTACAACGCCTAATACATTTAGGGCAACAGTAGGGTAAGTGTTGGATAGTGTAGGGGTAAAAATTACTATTCCGACTCCAGTGAGTGCAATAGTAGGGTAAGTATGGATAGTGTAGGGGTAAAAATTACTATTCCCACTCCAGTGAGTGCAACAGTAGGGTGAGTGTTGGATAGTGTAGGGATACAAATTAGTATTCCCACTCAAGTGAGTGCAACAGTAGGGAAAGTGTTGGATAGTGTAGGGGGTAAAATTACTATTCCCATCTACCCCAAAACCCATACCCACCCTAAAATTAAAACATCTCTATTACTTACCTTATAATTAAGGCTCCTGTTTTTCTGTTTTTTACATATTTTTACAGATAATTACAGACAGAAAACAAAGTGTTACCTGCCTGTATTTTTTTTTAAAAGCAGATAAATACAGAAAATTGTGCCTCTTGTGGGTGGCCATCCATGCAGTTTTTCGTGATTTCTAGGACAATAGCTGAGCAGATAGGAATCATGGGAAGTTAAAATAGGTTGAGATTTCCCTAAATGCAGTTGTTTGGGAAGATATATTTGCATTATAATGCTCATATTTACCTGTAGGTGTAGTGTCTTGCTTAATTTACTGAAACGCGACAGCAGCAAATTATGAGTGCATGTTTATCAGTTAAATAAATGTGGAAATATACCATTTTAAGACTCTATATATTCGCAAAACACAAAATAAATATGGATAAATACCAATAAGATGGGCAAAAAAGAAATATGGATAAATACAGACGGAAATGGTAAAAAAATAAATACCATAAAATCAGGAGCCCTACTTATAATGCGTTGTAATGGTATGCATTGTAATGGCATGCGTTGTAGTGACATGCATTGTACTGGTATGGTTTGTAATGGCATGCAATGTAAAGGCAGTTGCGTTGTAACAACTGCATTGTAAAAGCAGTGCGGTGTAATGAATGCATTGTAATGGATGTTTCCCGACAACCCTTGTATATTAGCAGAATCTGGTGTCATACCCCATCAGAAAAGAAATGGAAAGAATGTTAGCTTTTTCGTTTGGGACTCACATTTGTCTGCATTCAAAGTCAAACCTGCTTCGGCAAGTAAACAACATACTTGTGTAAGAGCTTTATCATGATCTTTTTGTACAGCTCCAAAAACCAATATGTCATTGCTGTAATTGAACTCATTCATGACAGGCTGTATGTTATGTCAAATGATATCCTGAAACAGTTCGGAGGTGGATACCACAAAATAGACCAACATGTGTAGAAAAGGTTGTAATGTACCTGCAATCAAGGCGAGAAAAGACCTTTTCACCATTCAGTTGTGTTATCATGTCAGCAATATGTAGGCTTGGATGTCGTTCTCATTCAGTTACCTTGTTTGCCGTACGCATGTCAAAGTATATGCATACCGCTCCTTCACTGTCATTTCTGGGCACTTCCATGATGGGAGAATCCCATGGCATTGGACCAGTAGAACGCTCAATGATATCATGATTAAGTAACAATTTAAGTTTCTTTTCAACAGCATCTTGTAAATCAAAAGCAATTCACCTATGTCTCGAGCAACAGGACAGACCTCCTCATTAATGTACACCTTTCCTTTCATAGTCTTAAGCGTTCCCAAACCATAAAACAGCGAAGGGAACTGACTTACTATTTCATGGGAAGCATTCATTTTGTAGTTCACAGAAATCAGTCTCATATCAGCAGCTGTGCTGAAACTGAGTAAACAGGCAGTCAGCGCTGTCCCTTGAAGCACATGGATGGGTACTTGAACCTTGGTTTTCCTATGTTTCTTTGTCATTACAAATGAACCTTGACTTTTAAGGGTGTTGATGCAGCCCATGCATACACTTCAGTTTACAATGGCATAAGTTGTGGTAAGGGATGCAATTCATTGTATATTTTTTCAGTCATAGTGCACAACTGTCAATGATCAAAGTAATCGAACAGCCATTTATTTTCAGTTTAATTTTCGGACAATGTTTGAATGACTTTGGTGCTTTGGCATATCAACTTTTCTGTAACTGACATGCCTCTTGTCATGCGGGAAGTCCAACTTGGCCAAGATTTCCTGAAGTAAACATGAACATGGCACAGGTGTCTTCTTTACTTTCGCTTGATACTGATATGCATGAACTGTTTGATGATGATTTAGATGATAAGTAACTTCATTCAGTGTTGATGTTTTGTACCTGACGTCTCTTCTGGGCCTTGTGGGTGTGCATCGAACGTTGCTTCTGGAACCTTCCATTGGCCATTTTGTCTTTGTGCCATGACGTACTTGTTTTTCCCTTTGCTTTGTACACCATCACAAAATGGTTCTCCTTATACAGTCCTTACATATCTGTCAAATGGTGGGACATTTGTCTTTGTGTGGAAAGGAAAATCCCATCTAAAACATAACTTCTTTTTACATGTAGACATCGCCTTGTGACTTTCAGCCAGTTGCTTTGATTTGCTTCTGGGCACTTTCAGCATCCTCCATGTCAAAAGCTTGTCAATTGGCACACGCCTAAGCTCTAACAACCATTAACACTTGTTACAGACTCAGAGTTTCTCTCACCATTCTCCTTCTGAAGGAATTGGACAACCGTCATCACTCTGAAAGGTATGGCTTCTTTATCATTATATATTCATGCGTACATAACAAGGACCCTCTGCACATTAATATGGTTCTTGGGACAGGGTAAAAAGCACAGTGGAAAATATCAATCCCAAGCAACTACAAATCTACATAAACAAATGTATTGGTAACTATTGTAAAAAAATTAGTTAAACATAAGATAAAAAATTATTAGATTTTAATTACTTATACAAAATACATTCAAGACAACAAAATTGCTAAAATATTTCATTCAATAAAAAACAATTTGATGGCAAAACATTCAATTCTTCGACACGCGCTTCATCAGGAGTAGCCAACGATACACATAGGATTCCAATTAAAACAAAATTTTAAAGGCATATATTACATACTCATTTTTTTAAACCATAGTTACATATTCAAGACAAAACAATATATACATATATAGGCTAACAGGTAGTCTGACTGAACATAGTTGTGCTTCAATTTTTTATCAGATCGATAATACAGATGAAATTCAAAGATACATCTGATAGATAGAGTGGTGTGGCTCACTGGTTAGAGGCGGCAGACCCGAGAGCAGAGGACGGCCCGGGACCAGGGTTCAATTCCCGACGCGGCAGGGTCGTGGACCAGGGTCAGCAGACTCGATAATTCTCTCTTCGTTGCCTACTCTAACCAGGGATCACACTCGGCAACTCTGGGCATTAGCTTGCCTCATCTCCACAACGGCCCCCCACATACGCAGGGGATGCCTGGTTTCACCTTGGAGATACCCAATAGGGACCATCTCACAGGGAAAGCCAGGACAGGTTCCCCAGCGGTCTACTGCGCAGAGATACTCCTTCCGGAGTTGATTCTAGCGCATTACAAACCCACAATTAATTACATTAATACTCATATTTCAATCAATACATAGGATATGATGAATATATGAAAGAGAGTCAAGTGGCGTTTCACATATTGTTCTCACTCTTTATAAAACATAGATTAATTTATCTAAGAGAGATTGTTAGTGAGAAAGCATTAGTGTGAATAGTAAAAGATAAAGTCCAAAGATTTAATGATGAAGGTATATATCCGCACACCATCACCGTGATTCTTGTTATGTAACTAGATAATTCAATAATCAACTTTTAAAAGGCTTACTTGTCAGTTTATTTCTTGATTCAAATGTCAGGTTAATTCAAAATTGCCAGAATCGGGAGAATGGTGAAGAGGTTGCTAATTAAATTATAGTAAAACCAACAAAGGAAAGAAAGAATAAGGAAACACATTTTTTAATTATTCAAATTTACAATCAAGAGATAAAATATAGAATATTTATATACACAATGTATTGTGCCAGAAAAAGTACATCAACAACATACTTTTATTGCGATACACTAGTGTGGTCTTATTAGGATCTCGATTACGCAATGAATCGTTTTTGATATTGAACCTTCAAGAAATGAGAGATCAATTGATAATAAGAAGGAAAACATCAGAGGCTTAACTAAATTATTACAGCAACGTTTTTGAGATATATCAGTCTCTTCAATGCATCAATGAAATCTTCAAATGTCTCTATCCACATAGTCCATCGGTCACCAATATTTTGCTTTTTGGCGGTATCGAACAATGATAGTGGTGTCAAGAACGCGGCAGTGTTGTAGACCAGTGTGAAACCTAATGAGGTAGGACGTTGCTGGCTATCAGCCACTGTTTCTAGCTCATTTTCTCTGTGGAGATGTTCTGAGCCCCACTCAGCTTGCCTCTGCAGGTATGGATAGCTCTGTGAGCACAAACCCAAGCACTTCTTCTAGGGCTACTGTGTGGTATGATGAGCCTCTTTAATTACTTCTGGTAAGCAGACAATTGTATTCTTGCATCTAGGCTGCTTTGATTCTTCTGGTTGATCTCTGCGTCTCAGCGCTTGTAATCTCAGTGTTATCCTGCTTTGGCTGTCGCTTTGTACTTTTCAACACCAGGTTGATTGAGCATCACTTGTAATTGCAGTGTTAGTTAGGGCTTCGCCATCACTTCATACTTTTTGGACACCAAGTTCATCTCTGCTTGGTAGCACTTGTAATCGAAGTGTTATCACTCCGTACTGTATATGGCTCTATGTTGCATACTAGCTCAGTACCTTTATGTATGGCCTAACCAACAATTACTTGACCAACACCACGTAAATTCTCTATAAATGCTTTTGTTTTCAACTGCTTCACAGCGGCTGGAACTGCGCTTTGGCTTCATACACATTCAGCACCGATTTGGTACTTTGACGACGGCATGCAAGGGCCACACGAGCCGTTTCCCTGGACCACGGCAAACCCTTTGAGAGAGCACTGTCAATCTTCGGGTTACTTATCACTTATCTCAGTGCCATTTGTAGCGTCTTCCCAGCTGGGTACCTGCCAATGACTACGCCACACACTGAGCTTGGTATTTAATTTGTCTGTGTTAAAAGTGGGGTTTCTGGTTGGCTAAGGTATACACCCTAGCCAGGCAGAACCCAACACTCTAGTCAGGGTAAGCCAGATACACAAATTAGATAACCTGTGCTCACCCATTAGTAGCTTGGCGCAGAGCAGGCAGGCTTATCAAAAAGAGGCAGTCTGTAAAGTATTTGTGCAATACACACACACACACACGCACACACACAGAGTAACACAATGAGTACACCACAAAAAGACTCCACACAGGTTTATAACAAAAATAGCTTCCTGTATTTTAAGCAAAACAATACCAAAACGATACAAATACAGGGTATACTTTTCAAGATATGTGCATTCAGGGGGGAGGAGCCAGGAGGGCGGCCAAGATGGCCGCATAGACGCCCAGCTCCGCCGCTCGCCCTCGTCTACCATAACATCCTGCCCGCGATCCTGCACCCCAGCCGCGGCCCGTGCAGAGGAGCAGCGGTGGAGCCCGACCGTGTGACTCCGGTCCACGCACCGCCCCGGATGGCTGAGAATCGTCGTCCTGAAGTCTCCGGCCTTCATTCCGGATGAGCCGGGACCTCGGGTTGCGTCACAGCCGCCTCGCAAGCGATAAACAACGGCCCCGATCAGCCATGATGGTCCGGTGCCCCGAGTGTGAAACTGAAACCACCTTTGTCGCAGGCATCGAGAGCGTTGCGGCGCCGGACCTTTAAGCTGCTCAATACAGGTTTTTGGCTGGTATCCGTGACTTTGGGAAAGTTACGCTGTGAGGCAGAATTGATTGCCCGGACCAGATTTCAGCCGAAATGCGGTAAGAGGCGCGTGCCGCTGTAATTAAGCGAGGGCTTGAGTGTGACTCACCGCAACTCCTTTACGAACTGCACGTTATTTGTTTGAGCCGAACCGCTGCTGCGACGGCTCTTTCTTTGTTCCTTGAGACCCGAGGTCCCGATAAACTGACTAGGGAGAAATGGCGCTTACGATGAGAGATGTTTGGCTGGCCATCAATGACTTGCACATTGCCCTGAAAGGTCTGTGGACGGATGTGCACCCCACGCAGCTGGTAACTTCTCCTGCTATGGCACATTTGGGCGCAGACGCACGCAGCAAGGAGTGTATGCCCGACTTGTCCCTGGCTGTTGCAGCAGTAGACTCCCAGGAGTGTGTGACGCTGGATGATGGGACTAGGGAACACAATATCCGGGACGGTGCATCTGTTACCCTCTTTGATCTCCTACCAGCTCATCTGTTTCCCGACCATGGGCGCCCTGCACTACCGTGGAAAGTTGGTATGCCCCTGAGAAATGCTTCTTTGTTATTGCTGTGGTCTTTGTCATGGACCTGTGTGGCCCCAACTGGTACTGTTGGTTTACTGCGACTCTTTGCGCACGAGTTGGGAGGAATGCTGACTTTTTCCCGGACTGGTCAGGGCTGACCGCTGCCTGTATACGACATTTCCTATGTGACCTCGGTGCCGAAACGGAACATTATTTGAACTGGAGACTTTAGATGGCTGGGATGACCGTACACTAATGCCCACACTCCTTCTTAGTGGATTTCCGCTTTTTGGGGGTGGGAGAGGTTGGGAGTGAGCCTGGGGCTGGAGCTAAGGCCCTCCTCCGTTATTTCCTGCTTTTGGGGTTTCTTGGGGCGACAGGCATGCCTATGGGGGGGGTGGGCCGTGGCCTTCCGCTGGTATGCAAGGTGGGGGGTTGGGGGATGGGATGTGTTTTGTGTTCCTTCTTTGTTTCTATGGCCCTCTTTTCTTTTTCTTCCTTTTACTCTGTTTCTTTCCTGTTCCTATATACCCTTTTACTTAATTGGGGATCGGGGTTCAGTATTATTGGGGAGTCTACTGTAATGTGTCTTCATGTGACTTAGCTGTTGATCTTAGTTTCTTGCTTGTGGGACACTGTGTTTCGGTGGGTGATTACTGTGCATCATGCTTCCCAATACGTGCTCCTTAAATGATGACTACTCTCCTGTTCTGGGATTTGCTCCAATTTTGTTTTTTTGTTATCGTAAAATTGCAAGCTATAAGATCCTCATATCTTATTATAAAAGGAAATCCTCCCAACTCCTGGAACATTGTGGACATACCTATTTATTGATCCTTACTATAGGCCTACGCTGACCACTGCAGTAATGTTTTCCCTCGCTGTGTGAGGCTTTATATCATTTTATGTTGTTGTCGATGGTTATTGGTCTGTGCCTGCAATTTCCTGTAATGGTATATTTGAGGTTTTCCAATAAAAACTTAAAAAAAAAAAAAGATATGTGCACTCAACATCATAAAAGTAAAGTAAAATGCTAAGGGCTCTCCCTGTATTTTGTGTTCGTATGCTTTCTCACTAGACCAAAGAGCAAAGATGAAATTCTGAATGGGGTACCTCCACGTAGGCAGTCATCCAGTATCATGCGCAAATAATACTCCCAAAGCCCGAAAGTGCTGGACGGGGGTCAGTGGGTCACTCAGGGCATGTTCCGGTGCAGGAGAGCCACTTGCAACAGTGCGCTAGTTGGCGAAAAACAGTACCTTGGAGCGTTGTTGATGTATGGAAGCCCATAGCACCTGGGTCAACCCTGGTGTGCGGCTGTGGCGGATGTTGGTGGGCCTCGTGTGCACGGCCCACCTCGTCAACTGATCAGGTTTACCCAGAGGCAGTTGAAGCATGAAGCAGCATGGGGCTCCGGCATGCAAAGATGAGCCTTGCAGTTCTGGACACGTCCCTCATCATCAGGGCAGTGTGGTGTGGTGGAGCCGCATGGAAAGGTGCAGCAGCTGCTGTGAGTGCAGCACTGGTTTCGATCAACAAGAGTTCAGCCGGTTGTTGGCAAAATGGAGAGCTGAGTCCTCGGCAAATGGGGGCGGGCGGCTGTTCTGAGAAAGGTTAATGAAAGGTGCTGCAGCTGTTGGGAGTGCGGCGATGACATTGATCGGCACAGGCAACACCGAGTGAGCGCACTGCAAGCACTTACCTTGGCTGATGCGGTGATCTAGATCAGCGCTGGGAACTGTTCCTCCTAGAAAGTAGATGCATATTAGAGTGAAATGCTTAACGGTTGTAGGGGCCCTCATGCTGGTCAGGGGTTTGCAGTTTTTTATGGCCCTGAGACTTCGCTAACACAGGGCAAGCCAACAAGCCCTTGGAGAACACGAATAGTTAGCACAGCAGATAGGTAGCAGTCAGCAGGCCAGCAGGAAAGGCAGTTCGCAGAGTGGCAGTCCATCCTGCTGCACAGCCTTCAGCAAGCATCAGGCCAAAACAGCAAAGTAGTTAGCACAATGGCAGTTCCTCCTGGCAGCACAGCAGTCCTTCTGACAATGTGCAGATGTAGAGCCAGCAGTGTGTGTTTACATGTCCCATGCAGTGAGAGCCCAGATATGGAATCTGGGCTCACTGAGAGACACTGAAGTTATGCTGCCACCAGTATTACTGTTGCTGGAGCCTATATGTAGGGCTCTAATTTCCAGCTCCTTGAGGCTAAGCTCTTGGGCCATCTTCCTCTCCTCCATGGCCAACCAATTGTCTTCTAGAGCTTGTTCTTTTTCTAATTTAGGGAGGGCTTGCTCCTTCGCTAGCCTGGCAAGGGCAACAGCTTGTTCCTTGTCACTTTTGGCAATAAGCTGGGCCTGCTCCATATCAAATTTAGCCAGCTCTAGCATTAGCTTCATCTCCTCCTTCCTGTCCTCCAGCTCCTCCGCAGACAGGCTTCTTGAGGACACACTCCTGCCTGTTTTAGAGTAGACTCCCAGTCCTGGGGGAAGATTCCCCCCCATGTAAGCTGCTTGACAAGACCTTCCCTTCTCATCTACTTCCTCCTCCCCCCTGGGCTACTGCCCATGTTCTCAAGGTTTTCTGAAGCTCTGCCTTCTTCTTGGCACTTCTCTTTTGCAAACCTCTTCTCTCCTGGCAGAACTCCTTGAGCTGGGCTACTGTGTACGTTTCCAGATTGGCCAGCTGAATTCCATCGCACCAGGTAGAACCACAGACTTGGTAGAAAAACAAGGGGGGATGGAAAAAAGAATTTGGACAAATAAAAGATGTCAAATCTGGGAGAATGGGAAAAAGGTTCACGTTGGTCTAGGGATATAGTTGTAGTGAACAATGAGTTATTATATGATTTTGCACACACCCAAGTACTCTCCTCACCACTGATCTCCAATGTTAGAAATGGCGTTTCTGGTTGGCTAAGGTATACACCTTAGCCAGGCAGAACCTGCCACTGTAATCAGGGAAAGCTAGATACACAAATGAGATAACCTGTGCTCACCCTCTGGTAGCTTGACGCAGAGCAGGCAGGCTTATCAAAAAGAAGCAATGCGTAAAGTATTTGTGCAATGCACACACACACACACTAACACAATGAGTACACCACGAAAAGACTTCACAAAAGTTTATAGAAAATAGGTTTCTTTATTATATGCAAAACAAGACCAAAGCGATAAAAATACAGGGTATACATTTCAAGATATGTGCATTTGACGTCATAAGAGTAAAATAGAATGCTCAGGGCTCTCCTCGTATTTCACTGTTCACATTCGGTCATGCTGGACCAAAGAAAAGCAATGAAATTCTGAATGGAGCCTACCACAGAGGCTGCTGTCCAGTATCATGGACAAATATTGTCCCCAAAACCCAAAGGTGCTAGAAGGGGGTCATTTGGACACTCAGGCTGTGCTCCGGTGTAGGGGAGCTGCCCGTGAGCGAGCACGAGTTGGCAAAGCAGAGTACCTTTAATCATTGTTGATGTACGGAAGCCTGCAGCATCCAGGTCATTACAGGAGTCAGGCTGCGGGGTTGTCATGAGCTGATTGCGATCACCACAGTGGCAGTTAAAGCAGGAAGCACTGTACGGTTCTGACAAGTGATGATGAGCCTCACACTTCTGGACATGCCCCCTGTCACCAGGTCAATGCCTTGTGGTGGATCTGCACGGAAAGGTGGTGCACCTGCTGTGAGCACTGCAGTGGCTTTGACCGGGAAGAGTTCAGCCAGTTGTTGGCAAAATGGAGTGGTCAGCAAGGGGGGGGCTGGTTGCTCTGACAAAAGTTACTGAAAGGTGCTGCAGCGCCTGGGAGTGCGTCGGTGATGTCAATCTGTACAGGCAACGCCGGGTGATCCGTGCTACAGGGGCTTCTTTCGGCTGAGGTGGCAATCTATATCAGCACGGGGAACTGTTCCTTGTAGTTTGTAGATGCAGGTTAGAGCAGAATGTTCGAACATTTTAGGGCCCCCTATGCTGGACAGGGGTGTTGCAGCAAATATGGCACTGACACTTCGCTATCAGGGCAAGCCAACAAGCCCTTTAGGAACACAAGTAGTTAGCACAGCAAATAGGTAGCATGCAGAAGGCCAGCACACAGGGTAGGTCACAGAGTGGCAGTCCATTGCAGCACAGCCCTCAGCAAGCTGCAGGCCAACACAACAGCGCAGTTAGCAAAGTGGCAGTCCCTCCTGTTAGCACAGCAGTCCTCTAGCAATGTGCAGATGTATAACCAGCAGTCTCTGGTTTCACGTCCCACGCAGAGTCTGCTTAGAAGTGGTCAGAGACCCAGTACTTATACCCAAAAGTGCCTCTGAAGTGAAGGTGACTTCAAAGCAAAGACTTTGAAGTGCACAGGTCCCCTTTTAGCTCAGTCCTTTCTTCCAGGCTAACCATGGGGGTGGGGTTGATCAGTGCTTTGTGTGATGACAGGGCATTCCCTATTGAAGACCAATCAGTATGCAGACAAATGCGGATGCAGCAGAGTGTTCTGTGTTAGTGGCTGCCTAGAGGGAATGCACAAAGTGTAGCTGTCACCTAAACCCAGACGTGTATTGGAGACAGGCTAGAAGGCAAACAAAAAGCTAAGAGCAGTGAGATACACACTTTCTAAAAGTAGCACTCCTAAACTAGTACTGCCAAATCCAACTTCACCAGTAATGAGGGTTTGTCGTACCAATCCAAAGATATGAAACATAGGCAAACTACTCCTCTCTGATCAGGAATTACCACTTCAAAAGTTATAAGGGAATTCCTAATGCTAACCTACGAGAGGGGTAGGCCTCCCAGTAGTGAAGAATGAATTTAGCTGGTTGTCACTACCAGGTCATGTAAAGCCTCACAGTACATTTCCTACCTTTTACTTACATATCACCATGCCCTTACAGCCAACTAAGGCCTAACTTACGGGAGACTTACATGTAATAAAAAGGGAATTTAAGGCTTTGCAAGCAGTTTTAAATACCAAGTTGAAGTGGCAGTGAACTGCACACACAGGCACTGCAGTGGCAAGCCTGAGACAGGTTTAATAAACCACTTCTGTGAATGGCGCATTCAGTACTGCAGCCGACTAGTAACATTTAACTAACAGGTCCTGGCTAAATGGCATATCACTTTACAAGGGACTTACAAGTAATTTAAATATGCCAATCATGTGTACAAAAAGTAAACCCATGTTTCGATGAGAGAGAATATGCACTTAAGAATAGGTCAGCAGTGGTAAAGTGCTCAGAGTCCTAAAGCCAACAAAAAGGTCAGAAAAAGAGGAGGAGGAAGGCAATACTTTTGGGTAACCCTGCAGAGAGGGCCATTTTCCAATAATGTGTGTAACTGCAAATTCAACATTCGAAAAGAGCCTTCACTGCAATACACTCTATTCATTAGGTCATAGCTCTGCGGAGTTTATCAAGAGCCAAAAGGGTTTCATCATTGTTAACTCGCAAGACACCACAATAGGGTCTGTGAGTGTAACATGGACTGTGAGAGTAACTGGGATTGAGAGTCTGACAGGGATGGGATGGCAAAAACTGGAAAGGTGGCAGGACCAGGGAGTATGACAGGGGTGAAGAGGGTGACAGGGACTGGGATTGTGGCAGGGACTAGGAAGATGACAGGGAGAGGGAGGTCAGGGACTTAAAATGTGACAGTGATGTTGACAGAGATGGGAGTGACTGAGAGTGGCATGGATCTATAGGGTGGCCAGAATTGAGTTGGTGGCAGGTGTTACCAGGGTGGCAAGGGTCTGATTGAGAGAGAGAGTATGGCAGGAATCAATATGGTGGCGGGAACTTGTAAAGTGACAGGATAAGGAGGGAATACTGTGCTGTCACTCTCCTCAGAACCACTTAAATTCCCACAGTTGCTGAATGTCAAGTCATCTCTGAGAAAACAAAATCCCAGGCACTCCTTCTGGAGAAAGACAGGTGGTCAGAGACACCAGGACTCCCACAAACTCTAAATGCCCCCCTTCATTCATCAGCCGCCCCTTATCTCATTAACTACCAGCCCACATGCACACAGCTGCCTATACCCCAGTGACTAGCAACCTGCTTCTACACCTTTCACATTTAATACCAGTTATCCCCATACTCTTGCCCCCACCTTAGACACCACACCTTCCCTCACCACCATCACTACCTACCTGACACCTTCATAGTCACTACCCCCTTTTCCCGCATTACTCGCCTTACAGCTACCCCACCCCCACCCCACTTCCCTTTCCACACCTCCCCCTACTCCTCAATTATGGTCCCAACTTGCTACACACCTGAACCCACCTCAGCCCATGCTCACCGGCCGCTCCTGTAACCGTCCACTTGTTCTCAACCCTTACCCCACCCATCACTACCTGCCTCATCATCACAGCAGCACACAAACTACCACACTCCTGCCACCACTCTGGTCACTACCCACAGACTCCCACACCCCTGCCCCAAACATCACCACTCATCTGACACCCAAACCCCACCGCACATCGGCCACTACACACATACCCCAACACCTCTGGTGAAACTGAATTGAAAGAATATGCCCCTTTTCTGCCAGCCACTGAGCCATTGTGCCGCATCCAGCACATCCTAAAATCATCTCCTTCATTGTGCCGCCTGGTGTTCAGAGTCACCAGGCACATTTGCTACATAGCCATCACTCTCACACCTGACTCTGAAATACCAAGGTGTTCAAAACTCACCTCTAACCCCCACCCCAGCCTGCCCAACCTGTTTTAATCCACCTGTTCCCACCTCAGTACCCTTCTGCTTGCCTTTGAGCCAAACCCCTGTCCTGCGTCAGTCACAGATCACCTGCCTCCACCTCAGTTATTACCCATCTGCCACCACTTGACCAGCGCCTCAACAGCCGCTTCTCACCCAGCTAACACTCCGCTGCCACCACTTTGGTCATTTGCCACCTCACACTTGCCTAGACACCCTGCCAGCACCTCAGTCATTAGTTACCTGCTTCCACACCACTGCTCCAACTGTTACCACCCATTTTACGCCCATAACCCCAACCTACCCTGCGCCCCACCTCTGGTGACACTGAATTGGTAACACTCAGTCCCAGTCCTGCCAACCGCAGAGATGGTGCAGCAGGCAGCACTTTCGATCATCTTATCCCTGGCTGTGCCACTTGGTTTTCCAGATTCACCAGACACACTTAAGCCCGTTACTCTCCAACCTATGCTCTGGAACGCATCCCCCTCTTCTTTCAGCCCCTCTAATGTCCCGAGGACAAAAAGTTTGGATATGTGACTTTTGTCTGAGGGCCTTGCATCCTCTCAGCAGCAGTCTGATCCAATATACACTGCCAGGGCAGCGCTGATGGGCTGAGTGCGGGGCCTTCCCTGAGCCCCGCACTCAGCCCATCTAATTGAGACCACTGTGGATCAGTTGCATTTGTGCCCATGGGGGGTCGCTGCTCTGCTATGAGAACTAAGGAAGAGCGGGGCGCCTCCTATGGTCCAAACTGCAAGGAGACACAGGCTGCAATGAGACCTCCTGCCCTGCTGTCCATACAGAGGCACCAAGGGACACCCACTGCCCTACAGTTTAGTGTCTGATGATAAGCAACTCTCACAATTCCAGCCCTTTATGATCTGTAAAGGAGGTGCTTTCAAGAGGCTGACAGGGGCGGATGCTGCACAGGAGAGGTCTGCATGAAGGAGCTTCAGGAGCAGGGTCATCTATTGAGATGCAAGCAGCCTTGAATGTGTCCCATTGAATGCTAATTAGAGGTGCCTCACAGGTTCCCTTTCTGTTGGGGTCCCTAAAAATCCTAGAGCTGGCCCTGGACACTGCACCTGCTGCACTAAATAGCCTTTTCCATAACTCTGCTGCCAGCCCTGCCGATTGATCCAAGAAGAAGAGGAACACAATGAATTGGAGCATTCACATGCATGCAGTTTATTTTTGGGGATCACTCCTATTGACTCCTGATCACCCCCCCACCCCCCCCCCCCCCATTGCTGCAGTGGAGCTCACCCACGCTCCTCTTCTGTTTCCTCACACTGAAAACATCCAGCCCTCCTGCTAAGGCTTGGGCCCATGATTTATGAGCACTTCCTCCTTTGTGCTAGTGTCCTTCACATGCCTTGTATTTCTCAGGCCTGCACATGTTCTCTAGAGGCCCTGTCTTCTTTTTTTAATGCAGCCTGACTCATTACCAGTTTCCTCATCTTGTCACTGATCCCTTTCCCGCTCATCAGACAACACGAAATACTACTAAAGAAAACCCAACAACATTTTTTGTTTGTTTATTTGAGGCGGGACAAATACTTTTGGGAATTAATATTAGTAATAATAATAATAATAATATTAATAATAACAATACTCAGATGTGTACAGCGCGGCTAATCACCTGTGAGGGTCTATTCTCTATGGGGCACATGCATCAATGTAGGCAATTGCGATTTCATAATTGCGATAACTAAGGAATTGCAATTATGGAATCGCAAAAGCCTATGCATGTAGGTTTAGCTAAAATATCAGCAATTCCTACATATTCCTTAATTGCGAATTGCAAATTGCGATTCGAAATTAAGGAATAGCTTCCCATATTGGGAATTGCATGCGCAATTTGCGAGTACCAAATAGGTACTCGCAAATTGCGCATGAAATTTTAAGGGTGCCAAAAGGCCACCCTGATGCACCCCTGAAATTGGCAACATGGCACTGTGAAAAATTTACTTTTGTGCATTTTTCAATGTTTTCGCAAATTACCATCAACTAGAAATTGATGGTAATTTGCGATTCCAAATTGCGAAATCGCTATTTCGAAGTGCAACATGCATTGCATTACGGGGAATCACAATGTGCGATTCCCTAAATGCATTAGCAATTTAGATAATTGCTAAATTTGCGATTACCTATTGCAAAATTGCATTTGGGTTAATGCATCCCAAGTGCAAAAATCCTGGTCGCAAAGGGGCGGATTCTGCGAATAGGTAAGGTTTTAGACTGTGGTAGAAGGGTAGATAGAGTGAGAGACAGGGATAAGGAATTGTAGAGAGAGAGGCAGAGAAATACAGTACTCCATGGGGTGAGGTAGAGACAGAAGTGAAGTAGATAAAGTAATGAATCAGAGAGAGGTCAAGGCAGCGAGAGGTAGACAGGGGGACTTGACGAAAAACAAACAGATGCAAGGTACAGAGAGAGATAAAAGAAGAAGTATAGGAAACACAGACAGGTAATGAGAGCAGTGGGCAAGAGAGAAAGGTAGAGAACGGGTTGAAGGGTAGAAAGAACAAGCATTTACAATGCAATGGTCTCGGCATCATTAAAGGTGGAGCTATTGGCATTGCTCATGACATTTCTTTTTTTTCTTTAAATCATAAATAGATGGCATTGTCATTTACATTGCCAATACACAGCACTCTGCACTCAACAGCACACACCACTCTGCACCTGCACTCACTGCTCTGCACACTCACTCTGCACTCACTACTCTGCATTCCGCACTCACTACTCACTGCTCTGCACTCACTGCTCTGCACTCACTGCTCTGCACTCACTGCTCTGCACTCACTGCTCTGCACTCACTACTCACTACTCTGCACTCACTACTCTGCACTCACTGCTCTGCACTCACTACTCACTACTCTGCACTCACTGCTCTGCACTCACTGCTCTGCACTCACTACTCACTACTCTGCACTCACTACTCACTACTCTGCACTCACTACTCACTACTCTGCACTCACTACTCCCTACTCTGCACTCACTACTCACTACTCTGCACTCACTACTCACTACTCTGCACTCACTACTCACTACTCTGCACTCACTACTCACTACTCTGCACTCACTACTCTGCACTCACTACTCTGCACTCACTACTCTGCACTCACTACTCTGCACTCACTACTCTGCACTCACTACTCACTACTCTGCACTCACTACTCACTACTCTGCACTCACTACTCACTACTCTGCACTCACTACTCTGCACTCACTACTCACTACTCTGCACTCACTACTCACTACTCTGCACTCACTACTCACTACTCTGCACTCACTACTCACTACTCTGCACTCACTACTCACTACTCTGCACTCACTACTCTGCACTCACTACTCACTACTCTGCACTCACTACTCTGCACTCACTACTCACTACTCTGCACTCACTGCTCTGCACTCACTGCTCTGCACTCACTACTCACTACTCTGCACTCACTGCTCTGCACTCACTGCTCTGCACTCACTGCTCTGCACTCACTACTCACTACTCTGCACTCACTACTCACTACTCTGCACTCACTACTCACTACTCTGCACTCACTACTCACTACTCTGCACTCACTACTCACTACTCTGCACTCACTACTCACTACTCTGCACTCACTACTCTGCACTCACTACTCACTACTCTGCACTCACTACTCAATACTCTGCACTCACTACTCTGCACTCACTACTCTGCACTCACTACTCTGCACTCACTACTCTGCACTCACTACTCTGCACTCACTACTCTGCAATCTGCACTCACTACTCTGCACTCACTACTCTGCACTCACTACTCTGCACTCACTACTCCGCACTCACTACTCTGCACTCACTACTCTGCACTCACTACTCTGCAATCTGCACTCACTACTCTGCAATCTGCACTCACTACTCTGCACTCACTACTCTGCACTCACTACTCACTACTCTGCACTCACTACTCACTACTCTGCACTCACTACTCACTACTCTGAACTCACTACTCACTACTCTGCACTCACTACTCTGCACTCACTACTCTGCACTCACTACTCACTACTCTGCACTCACTACTCACTACTCTGCACTCACTACTCACTACTCTGCACTCACTACTCACTACTCTGCACTCACTACTCTGCACTCACTACTCTGCACTCACTACTCTGCACTCACTACTCTGCACTCACTACTCTGCACTTGCTACTCTGCACTTGCTACTCTGCACTCACTACTCTGCACTCACTACTCACTACTCTGCACTCACTACTCACTACTCTGCACTCACTACTCACTACTCTGCACTCACTACTCACTACTCTGCACTCACTACTCACTACTCTGCACTCACTACTCTGCACTCAATACTCTGCACTCACTACTCACTACTCTGCACTCACTACTCACTACTCTGCACTCACTACTCACTACTCTGCACTCACTACTCACTACTCTGCACTCACTACTCTGCACTCACTACTCTGCACTCACTACTCTGCAATCTGCACTCACTACTCACTACTCTGCACTCACTACTCTGCACTCACTACTCTGCAATCTGCACTCACTACTCTGCACTCACTACTCACTACTCTGCACTCACTACTCACTACTCTGCACTCACTACTCACTACTCTGCACTCACTACTCACTACTCTGCACTCACTACTCTGCACTCACTACTCTGCACTCACTACTCTGCACTCACTACTCTGCAATCACTACTCTGCACTCACTACTCTGCACTCACTACTCACTACTCTGCACTCACTACTCACTACTCTGCACTCACTACTCACTACTCTGCACTCACTACTCACTACTCTGCACTCACTACTCACTACTCTGCACTCACTACTCCCTACTCTGCACTCACTACTCCCTACTCTGCACTCACTACTCCCTACTCTGCACTCACTACTCTGCACTCACTACTCTGCACTCACTACTCACTACTCACTACTCTGCACTCACTACTCACTACTCACTACTCTGAACTCACTACTCACTACTCACTACTCTGCACTCACTACTCTGCACTCACTACTCTGCACTCACTACTCACTACTCTGCGCTCACTACTCACTACTCTGCACTCACTACTCACTACTCTGCACTCACTACTCTGCACTCACTACTCACTACTCACTACTCTGCACTCACTACTCTGCACTCACTACTCACTACTCTGCACTCACTACTCACTACTCTGCACTCACTACTCTCTACTCTGCACTCACTACTCACTACTCTGCACTCACTACCTACTACTCACTACTCTGCACTCACTACTCACTACTCTGCACTCACTACTCACTACTCTGCACTCACTACTCTGCACTCACTACTCACTACTCTGCACTCACTTCTCACTACTCACTACTCTGCACTCACTACTCACTACTCTGCACTCACTACTCTGCACTCACTACTCTGCACTCACTACTCTGCACTCACTACTCTGCACTCACTACTCTGCACTCACTACTCACTACTCTGCACTCACTACTCACTACTCTGCACTCACTACCTACTACTCACTACTTTGCACTCACTACTCACTACTCTGCACTCACTACTCACTACTCTGCACTCACTACTCTGCACTCACTACTCTGCACTCACTACTCTGCACTCACTACTCACTACTCTGCACTCACTACTCACTACTCTGCACTCACTACTCTGCACTCACTACTCTGCACTCACTACTCTGCACTCACTACTCTGCACTCACTACTCTGCACTCACTACTCACTACTCTGAACTCACTACTCACTACTCTGCACTCACTACTCACTACTCTGCACTCACTACTCACTACTCTGCACTCACTACTCTGCACTCACTACTCTGCACTCACTACTCACTACTCTGCACTCTACACTCACTACTCACTACTCTGCACTCTACACTCACTACTCACTACTCTGCACTCTGCACTCACTACTCACTACTCTGCACTCACTACTCACTACTCTGCACTCACTACTCTGCACTCACTACTCACTACTCTGCACTCACTACTCTGCACTCACTACTCACTACTCTGCACTCACTACTCACTACTCTGCACTCACTACTCACTACTCTGCACTCACTACTCACTACTCACTACTCTGCACTCACTACTCACTACTCTGCACTCACTACTCTGCAATTTGCACTCACTACTCTGCAACCACTACTCACTACTCTGCACTCACTACTCTGCACTCACTACTCTGCACTCACTACTCTGCACTCACTACTCTGCACTCACTACTCTGCACTCACTACTCTGCACTCACTACTCACTACTCTGCACTCACTACTCACTACTCTGCACTCACTACTCTGAACTCACTACTCACTACTCTGCACTCACTACTCACTACTCTGCACTCACTACTCACTACTCTGCACTCACTACTCACTACTCTGCACTCACTACTCTGCACTCAATACTCTGCACTCACTACTCTGCACTCACTACTCACTACTCTGCACTCACTACTCACTACTCTGCACTCACTACTCACTACTCTGCACTCACTACTCACTACTCTGCACTCACTATGCTGCACTCACTACTCACTACTCTGCACTCACTACTCTGCACTCACTACTCACTACTCTGCACTCACTACTCTGCACTCACTACTCACTACTTTGCACTCACTACTCACTACTCTGCACTCACTACTCTGCACTCACTACTCACTACTCTGCACTCACTACTCACTACTCTGCACTCACTACTCACTACTCTGCACCCACTACTCTGCACTCACTACTCTGCACTCACTACTCTGCACTCACTACTCTGCACTCACTACTCTGCAACCACTACTCACTACTCTGCACTCACTACTCTGCACTCACTACTCTGCACTCACTACTCTGCACTCACTACCACTCACTACTCGGCACTCACTACTCACTACTCTGCACTCACTACTCACTACTCTGCACTCACTACTCACTACTCTGCACTCACTACTCACTACTCACTACTCTGCACTCTGCACTCACTACTCACTACTCACTACTCTGCACTCTGCACTCACTACTCACTACTCACTACTCTGCACTCACTCACTACTCTGCACTCACTACTCACTACTCTGCACTCACTACTCTGCACTCACTACTCTGCACTCACTACTCACTACTCTGCACTCACTACTCACTACTCTGCACTCACTACTCCGCACTCACTACTCTGCAATGTGCACTCACTACTCACTACTCTGCAACCACTACTCACTACTCACTACTCACTACTCTGCACTCACTACTCTGCACTCACTACTCTGCACTCACTACTCTGCACTCACTACTCTGCACTCACTACTCTGCACTCACTACTCACTACTCTGCACTCACTACTCACTACTCTGCACTCACTACTCACTACTCTGCACTCACTACTCTGCAATGTGCACTCACTACTCACTACTCTGCACTCACTACTCACTACTCTGCACTCACTACTCACTACTCTGCACTCACTACTCACTACTCTGCACTCACTACTCACTACTCTGCACTCACTACTCTGCACTCACTACTCTGCACTCACTACTCTGCACTCACTACTCTGCACTCTGCACTCACTACTCTGCACTCACTACTCTGCACTCACTACTCACTACTCTGCACTCACTACTCACCACTCACTACTCTGCACTCACTACTCACCAC
This sequence comes from Lissotriton vulgaris, assembly GCF_964263255.1. Classification (NCBI taxonomy): domain Eukaryota; kingdom Metazoa; phylum Chordata; class Amphibia; order Caudata; family Salamandridae; genus Lissotriton; species Lissotriton vulgaris. Next base: position 235,622,312 of record NC_141700.1, on the reverse strand, counting down.
TCACTACTCTGAACTCACTACTCACTACTCTGAACTCACTACTCACTACTCTGCACTCACTACTCACTACTCTGCACTCACTACTCACTACTCTGCACTCACTATTCTGCACTCACTACTCTGCACTCACTACTCACTACTCTGCACTCACTACTCACTACTCTGCACTCACTACTCACTACTCACTACTCTGCACTCACTACTCACTATTCACTACTCTGCACTCACTACTCTGCACTCACTACTCTGCACTCACTACTCTGCACTCACTACTCTGCACTCTGCACTCACTACTCACACTCTGCACTCACTACTCTGCACTCACTACTCACACTCTGCACTCACTACTCACACTCTGCACTCACTACTCTGCACTCACTACTCTGCACTCTGCACTCACACTTACACTCTGCACTCACACTCTGCACTCAACTCTGCATGCTGCATTCACACTCTGCACACTCACTCTGCACTCACTACTTCACACTCTGCACTCACACTCTGCTCACTCACTCTGCACTCACTACTACTCACTCTGCACTCACTACTTCACACTCTGCACTCACACTCTGCACTCACTACTTCACACTCTGCACTCTGCGCACTCTGAACTGTGCGCACTCTGCACTCACACTATAATAATCCTTATGCAGAATTCCTCTAAAGTATAAGCAGCTTGGGTTTTTCCTATAGGCGCCAAAGAGTCAATGATAGGAAACGAGGGCAGAGAGTGCTAACCCCATCCCCCCACCCACAGACAACAAAAAATTATCTTCTGCGTTGCTTTGTTCTAATAATATGAATAAGGAATTTAAAGTATATGTATGGGCGAGTGGAAGGTGATCTATCGTATTCAATATATTTTAACACAATTGGTGTTCATGGTTACCTTTACAAACGTGAGATGAAGATGATGCTCACTTTTTAGTTATATAAGGATATTTTGTCGAGTACATTCAAGTTCAACCCACTGGCTGTAAGCAACAAGCTGAGGATCAACGGGCGCGAAACAGCGTGGTGGGCGCGCACGAGACGCAGCGTGGGCGTGCACATCACCTGAAGATCCCTGGAGAAGACACCGAGTCTGCCTGCTGCCATGACTGACCCGCTGCGAGGGAAAGAGCCCGGTGAGTGGGGGTCGAGGGGGGGCGGCAGAGAGGGAGTCGGCAGAGAGGGAGGGTGTGTGTGTGTGTGTGTGTGTGCATGCGTGCGTGCGTGAGTGTGTGCTTCCGTGAGTGTGAAGCACTCACGGAAGGGTGAAGAGCAAGAGATGTGCACGGCTCCAGGAGGCTCGGCGTGCGCGTCCACGAGATGCAATCGGCGCTCGTTCACCGCTCTGGCTCCGTTGAGAGTGAACTCAGTCACAATAGGTCTCGAAGCCGAGACCTAATAGGTCTCGAAGCCGAGACCTAAAAATGTGATGTAGAGTGAAATCAGGAAGCTGGGAGACACGTGAAACAGGGTTAAGAAGAGTGAAGTTTATACAGAAGTAGAGTTGTAGGAGTAAAAGATTGTGAGGTAGAAACATCTCTAGAGATAGAGGCTGTGAGAGGTAGTTAAGGTTGGTAAGGAGAGCTGAAAGGAAGGAAGGAGGTAAAGAGAGCGATGTGTTTGTGTGAGAGAGAGGAGCTGGTGAAAAAGAAAAAAGGTTAATGGTAGAGAAAAAGAGGCCGCAAGAAAGTAGTAAGATATCTAGAGAGGCGAAGGAAAGAGAACAGAGGGGAGGTGAGGTACTGAGCTAATCCGAGGTAAACAGAGTTTAGGTAGTGAGTGAGAAAGAGAGGTGGGGTAGAGGGAGTTGAGGACGTTGAGGTGGCGAGGGAGGTATACGGTAGAGGTGGAAATGAGATAGATAGGGGAGGGGGAGTGGTCTGGGAGAGAAAGAGCTGAGAGAGGGGCATAGAGAGATGTAAGGTAGCAGAGAAATGGAGACAGAGATAGAGGCATGAGATAAAGACAGAAACGAGATCGTGTGAAAATTGAAGGAGATGGAGGAGAGATACAGGGAGTTCAGATAGAAACAGAGCCGTGAGATACAGAGAGAGGGATGAGGTGGGGAGAATTGAGGTGAAGAGAGTTGAGGTAGAGGGGATCGAAATATATAGATGTAGGCACATAAGTGATAGAGAGGGGGGCAAGTTCATATGAGAGATAGAGGGAACTGAAGTCGAGTAAGGTATATTGAGAGAAAGGTGAGTGAGAATTTGAGAGTGACAAAGTTGAGGGAAAGAGCTGAGATAGAGAGGAAGGACGAAGGTTCATAGAAGAGTGCAGACACCCTGTCTTGGCAATGCTTGTAGGTCAGGCTTTGCACCAAAAACTATGAGTGTTTGCGCTAATCTGGGCACATTATACCCAAGTAATGCCTCCTTGACACAAAGTTTTGCAAAGCAGTGAAAAGCGCTATTGTCGCTTAGAAAAGGGCACCTTTTCAGCAGTAAAACTGGAAAATAAATACTTTCCAAGAGTTTGTGCTGCTTTGCCCACTTTTTGTGACTTTGCCCTATCCCAAACTGTTAGTAACTCTGGCCCTAAGTTTCTTGTACGCATGCTCGGCCATTTACTTTGCCAGAGGAACATTTGGACGGTGGGGGCCCTGGGCAATTGCCCACTTTGCCCATGCCTTAATATATCACCTGTCCATGATTGAACTCCCCATCATATTTCAGCCCAGCCAGACCAGCAAAGTTCTTTTGTTTTGTCGACCTGATGACATGCATGCTTTTTGAGCATAGACACTCATGTACAGTTATTCTTTGAACACTACGGTAGTCTCAACCTTTGGTGGGCAGCTTCGACCTCAAGCCTAACTCTCTCTCTTCCACTTTTAACCCTTCTTAATGCAAAGCTGCTTGCAAAACAGCCTAAGCAAATTCACCTATGTACTGCCCATTTCTTCTCCTTTGACAAACCCAAGAGGCTTTCAAATGTCAGTGTATGTAAATCGCATTTTAGACTCTTATGATATCTTGTCATCTGACACCCCAGTGTTGGTCATGAGCTCAACCACACTCTTGTCTCCATTTCCGCACTTTGCTTCCATACCCACAACTGCATACTGGATTCCAGCCAACCAAGCTTTAAGCACCACCATTGTAACGAAAGTGGCTCAACCTATATTGCATGTAGAAGGTGACAACATGGAGAGGGCAAGGTGATTTGTGGTGATGTTCGAGGCTGGGGATCATGGGCGACCCCAGTCTAACCTGTTGGCTGTCCAAGCAGGGGCTGCCTTGTCCATGTTTGTCCTAACTTATCACAAAACAAACCTGACAAGCCACCTTGTTCTGTTTTGCAATTGTTGAGGTCCGGGCTGGTCAGTTGTAGGACCCAATACCTTCTTTTGTTCACAGTTTGTCCATTCAGCCGACAGTGTCTGGTAAGCCTGCGGTGGAGGGGCAAAGGCCAAACCCCAGCCGTAGGGGTTGTGGTGACCATAACAGCACAGCCAGACAAGAGCAGGGAGGTGGTCGCTGCCAGTACTGTATCTACGGTTACTGTATTATCTAATATGGGTTTGAGTGAAGTGCGGTCTGAGCTAGACCAGTTAGGGGGCATCTTCATGCAGAAGGGATAGAAAAGGAAGTTGAGAAAACACTAATAAACTTGGTGAAATATTTTTCTATCTTCCTTACGATCATGGTGAAGAAATTCCCTGAGCTGGGGCCTCAATTATCCTGTTATCGGAACAAAATTGTTTGTGCTCATGAAGAATTTGAGGGCATTTCATGGAAGGATTATGACAGGACCTTTAGGAGGAAGAACGTCATTGGCACGTCACTTTCTTGGGAGTAGACCGATGTGAATGCTTCCACCGCCATATGATGGTCAGGAAACCAGAGGCTTGCTCACATCAGCCCTTTTGGCCAAGGTCTGGGGGCCATGAGGTGGAGAAAAGAGGACGCGTGCTAGACCTGCAACCAAGGAGCTTGCACTAGACCCCCAGGAACTTGTAGTTTTACACAATTGCTCCTTCTGTGGCATGCCAGCACATCCTGAATTCAAATGTTTCTAAAAAAGGAGGGAGATGGGCCAACAAAAGTAGTGATGCCCTATTACTTACCGGTAATCTTCATTACTCCTGGTCCTGTTGTCCTCGTCCCCTTCATAACAAGCCATGAAGGGGACGAGGACTAGAGGGACCTGGGGGTAATGACCCCTCTCCTTTACAGAAAGCTCAGTCACCAGTAAACATTCGGGCTATAACCGTATGGCTAACAGTTATGATAACCCCAGATCTGCACAAAGGCTGCTTGATGGCTTCACTTATGGTTCCAAGATCCCCACAGAGGGAGTGGCAGCAGTCCCCTTTTGAACAAGTCAACAATCCCTGCGTGCAAATAAAGCAGTGGCCAGCCAAACAATTGGCTGCCAAAGAATGCCCTTTGGGCAGGGCAGCTGGTCCTTTTGTTTTGGCACCTTTTTAGCATTTTGTATGCTCTCCATTAGGTGTGATGTCCAAGAAAGAGTTGGGACAGTACTGCCTCATTGATAATCTTTCAGCCCTGTTTGGGAGCTCTGTGATTAAGGCTATTGATCCTGAGCAGTGCTCAGTGAAATATGCTTCTTTTGCTCAAGCCATAGCAATATTGCAGCAATTGGCACAGGCACACTGTTAGCAAAAACAGATATTGAGTCATTATTTCATTTGTTGCCAGAGCACCCAGACGATTTCCATTTTTTTGGATGCCAATTTGAGTGTGCATTTTATTTTGACTGATGTATGACAATGGGGTGCTCTGTATCTTGCACATATTTTCAAAAGTGTAGTTCCTTCCTAGAGTGTGTCTTTAAGAGGGTGACGGATGCCAGGTGAGTTCTGCACTACCTGGATGACTTCCTCTTCCTTGGCTCGGCGGGCTCATCGCATTGCACAGAGGTTCTTAAAGGCTTTGTTGACTTGATGAGGCATTTTTGGGTCCTGTTGGCTCAGGGCAAGACATACAGCCTGTCCGCTGTAATTATCTACCTGGATATTGAGTTGGATTCAGTGGCAGGGGTTTGTAGACTCCCTGTGGATAAGTTGGTCTTGTTTTGAAAATACTTTAAAAAAATTCTTGCAGCCAGGAAATTGATGCTCCATCAGGTGCAGGTGTTAGTCGGCCAGCTGAATTTTGCCCTCTGCATTGTCCCCGTGGGGCGGCCATTTCCAGATCGATTGCACAAGCCATGGTGGGCCTTAGGTGGAAGCACCATCGAATGCAGCGGTCTCTAGAGGTTAGACAGGACTAAATGATCTGGGACTCCTTCCTACAATACTTCACTGGAACTGTGCCCCCATCAAAATCTAGTCTTGAGTTAGGTCTGTTCACAAATTCTACGGGAAATGTGTTTTTCAGTGGGTAGCCTTTGATGCGTGCAGCAAAGGCCAGTGGAATGGTGTCATGGTGGTTTGGTGAGAAACATAACGGTACTGGAGGTGTTCCCTATAGTTGTTGCTCTGTCGATTTGGTCTGCCCAGCTATGCAACCGTGCGGTGGGGCTTTGGTCTGACAACATGGGGGTTGTGGAGGCCATAAATCAATGAAAAACAAGCTGCCAAATAGTATTGCGATTGCTCAGGGATAGCAACCTTATGTTCAAGGGTAAACATGTCTCAGGTGTATTCAATAACGCTGCTGATGCGTTGTCTTGCCTGAAGCTGCAGGAATTTAGGCACTACCACCCGGAGGCTGCAGTGTATCCCACGCTTTTCCCAGATCATCTTTGAAAGCTTAGTGCCCCATCCTGCCAACCCTCGTGGCAGCCAGCATAGCACCTAAATCAAGAAGAGTCTATGAGGAGGGATTCCAGCAATATTTGAAATTTTTTGAGTGAAGGAGGTGGAGGCGAGGTGGTCTCGCAAACTTTCTAGGTGGGTTCTTAACCAAACTTAGATGAGACAGCCAGTCAGCCATATATGCAAGAAAGCATTTCACTGCCCTCTCATTCTTTGCAAAATTGGGAGGTGTACAGATTGGGTTGCATCATTACCTATCAAGAATGCCATTAATTGCTGGCAGAGGCTGGGGGAAATTACCAGGACTCAAGAAGGCTGATTGATGTACAAGAACTGCCTACTTTGATCTCCAAGTTGCCCGATGTATGCCATTGTACTTTGATACCCAGTTGTTTAAAGCAGCCTTTTGCCCAGCCTTTTGCGAGGCTTTTGTCGTGGGGGGGTTAGTAGGGCAGTCCAAGAAAGACATCCATGGTGGCCTCCAGTTTGAACAGTTACGCTAGCCTGAGGGGTAGTTAGCGATTACCTTGCCCTAATATAATATGGACCAGCTGGGCAGAGGTGAGCACTGATTTTGCATAGGGCTCCAGGCTCCCAGTGCTGCCCGGTCCAATCTCTTTGGATTACATGGCCATGTTGTCCTGTTCTTACATGTAGATGTCTCCTCTCTATCCACGGTTCAGTTTACAAGTGTTCTGAGGATCGCTCTAGCAGCGACTGAGATTGACCTATGCATTTTTAGTGCCCACTCGTTACTTATAGGGGTGACCACATATGCAACTGGGGTAGGCTTGGATAAGCAACAGGTCCAAAGGATTTGCATATGGTTGTATGCACTGGCACATGGTCTAAATCTAACACTTCAATTTTCCTTCCCATCCTGTCTGCATGCATGTGCTTACCCACTCAGGAGGTGTTGGGCGATTCTTTCATCTGGAGAGCCCAGGAGGTGTACTGTTCCTTCAATTTGTGTCACACGCCAAAGCTGGTGGTTTCAACATGAGATGGTATGTACAAGGTGTACTCCGAGTGGGGGATTTAAGGACAGTGGTCAACAAACTAGTACCAAAGAGGCTTCTGTCACCGGTTCTAGTCATTCTGCACCTCAGGGGTAATGATTCACATCAAATCGTGTTTAGGGATTTATTTGAGGACATTGTTGGTTGTGTGATGTGACTAGCTAATCATTTCCCTGAACCATTGATAGCTTCACTCAAACCCATATTAGTTCCATTGAGCCGCGGAGAGTCAAGATCCAGGAGAGGCATTGTCCTTGGAGTGTGTGTGACTATAGGCACCCTTCCCAACCGTTGTAAGGCTCATGGAGTGATATCTCCTTAGAGAACAAATTAATATAAAGTAGTATACCTATTGGGGTATTGTATATTGTGCATGGTTATTTGGCATGATCACCACTTAGTAGTAACTACATGTATATACACATTTTTTTTAGATAAAATATTGACATCTCTCTGTATTATATCGGGAATGTAGAAGGGATCCTTTTGGTCCTGATGAGGAAGACAGGGGAGGGCTTCGTAACAGGTTGACATAGGAGGGACTGCTCATTATGGCAGTGTACCTCCAACCTATTCCCCACTTTTTAACAATACCAGCTCAAAGGAATATTAAAGTTGTTTAGTCCATAGAGCCAGGTATTTTTAAATTTATAATCACTCTTTCACTCCCTCCTGACCCTTCTACTCACATTCCTACACAACACGTAGTCTTGTTTTCTAAAAGTAGTGCTCCAGCATAGCCGTAGGTCGTAGCACGCCATGTCCCGCAGCAGGGGGGGAAGACCCCTTTGATGAAGCATGACACCAAGGGTCCTTTTGGTGTGTGAGGGATATTTAAACAAAGCTGTGTGCTTTCCACCACTGAAGGAAACACGCATAGTCTGGGAGGACACGGTTGTACATCAGTCTGAGGGTCGATCTTTTTGTTTGCTATGCATTGATAGCATGGTCACATATTGTGCTAAGATAGTCCTGGAATGGGGGGCATTTTGTCTGTGTGCTGAACTAATCTGCCAAGCGCCTGAACAGATGGCTCTTGCCGCTCCTGAAGTCCTCTAGACTGGATTGCATTCCCCATGGTTGTATCGGGGGAGAGGTCTTTTCTCCGTGATCGGTTGCAGCTGTCTCCTGTAGAAAGCTCTATGTTCGATAGTAACCAGTTCGATTTTACTAGCCGATATGTTGCGCAGCTGAAGGGGGTCCGGATTGTCGGTTGACCATGCTGGCCTGTGGCGGGATGATGTCATGGTTGGCAGGGACTTTTTCAGAATCACCCTACGCAGTTCAGTAAAACCAACACTCTAACGATATCAGTGTCAGTAGGACCTCAAGGGAGGGTACTTACACCATTTGTTAAAGAAGCTGCAATTGGTGGATTTGGGATGGTCGCTTCTGCAGTTTCTTAGCGCAGCCTTGAGGATGTGTGTTGGAGCTTGGTGACATTGGCCCTTTGGGGGCTGGATAATGCGGTCTGCTTCAGGAGTCCAAAAGGCATCAGCCGGTTGTCTACACTGGCTCTCTGATGGAATGAGGTGCCCTAGGTACGGATGCTCTGGGGTCAAGAGTCCTCTTGCATGGAGATAAGTTCCGCTATTTCACGTAAATAGCGGTGCGAAGGAAAAACCTCAGGGATCTTCTCATTAGAGTGATAATTCAGAGTTGGGCCCGGAATGATCCTGGTACAGGGCAACTAAGAGCTCACAGAAGATGGTTGCTGGGGTGTTAGAGGGGTAAGGTGACTCGATGAACAGCTGACTCAAACTTGGGGAAACAATGTAAAATTCATGTAAAAAAATGTGATTGGTGTATTTTGTGGGATGTGGCATAACGTTTACTGTGATAATTTCAATAAATACAGCCTAAGATTGTAAAACCTCTAACCAAAAATGTAAAGGTTTGGTCTCAGGCTGTCTAGATGTTGTGTGTGGGGAGTAGAGAGGGGGGTGGGCTCGAGGGTTAATAGTAGTCTATATTTCAGTGGTCTGGTTACGAAAGTCCTTGCGTGTATTTGTATTTCAGGGCAGGTTGTACAGACTGGTTTGCTTTGGAACCGCTCTCTCCAGCTTGGCTAGGCTTTTGATAACACCCGGCTGGGCCGTTGCATATTAATGCTGGATCCTTAGGTAATTGTGCGACGCTGCTCGCTCCTCCATCTTGGCGCCAAAAGAGAAAACATCAGGGCACCCCCAATAAAAGAGGCTTGAAATGTGCATCGCATTATCTCAGTAAATCTGTCGATTTTAGAGTCCAACGTCAGCATTTTGTATTAAGTTTGGCGGTAGTTAGCGTGTACCCACCACATGTAACTGTTTTAAAAACCACAATTAAACTATTTTATAGCGTTTGTGGTCTTATCAGGAGACAATGAAGGTCTGGCAGCACCGAGACATTTGTTTAAATGTTCTTTTTGCACCTATCTTTCTGGCAGCCTCACGCTTTGAATCTGTTGCAATTTCTGTGAGAGTTAAGATGAGATTACTTTATTTGTAATAATTCAGGCCTGTGCCTCTGAATTGAGGTCGTTTCCCTGAGAATGCCATATTTATCTGTACAAGGTAGTTCCTTCTAGGCGCTAGAGCATTGACTTCTACGGAGACTTTTTCATGGGTAAAATTACTGGTCCAGGGCTAGAGGGGTTGCAAGAGACCTCCACAGTTGCCATTATATCAGCAGTTACATACATGCTCCGAGGGGGAGACAGATTGCGAGAGAGGCAACATAACATGACAATTGCTGAATTACATTACATTATTTACAGTGAGTTATAGTACACAGAAATGTGCTAAGTTTGAAGTTAGTGTAGACTTTGGCATGAGGCGTGGAGTGGCGCGAATGTCTGTGGCAAGGCTGTCCCAAAAGGATTGGGCTATGACGCCAGATCTCCTGTCACTAATGTTCGCGTTTCTTAGATTTTTTTTTCTTTGCAGATTTATATAGCGCGAACTCGACCCAAAGTTATTGGAGAGCTTTACATGAGCACCAGCTTTTTGTTTGTTTTTGGTAGGCACAGGGAGATTAAATGATTTGCCCAGAATCACCGCATTTGATCCCACGCCGAGACTCGAACCTGGTTCCCCAGCTCCAAAGTCAGCAGCTCTGACCCTCACGCTTCCTTGGAGGGAGTGGGGCGCGTGGAGGTCTTCACTGATTTACTTGTCAACTGACATTGTAAACAATACTATAAGATTTTCAGTTTAAGGTTTCGACATCTGCTTGTTAATGGTGGTTGGATATTTTCAATATGGTAACTTCTATTTAGAAATAAACATTAGTTGTTTATTGCTGGTTTTTATAAGAGGCTATTTCTCATCCATCAGCCACTTTCATGTGTCTCAGAGTTTTCCCAACATCACTGTGACATGAAGTGTTTCCTTGCCTCTTTCCATGTGCAGGTGTATTTGGACAGTGTGACAAAGGTTGTGTGAACAACATGTACCAGGCGCTTTCCCACATGTTGCTCGGTGGTTGGTGCTATGTTGGAAAACTTGTTATTGGGGGCAACAGTCTTCAAATGGAAATCCTCGTCTGTGGTAGCTGACCCTGTGAGGGATAGCTGACCTTAGTTTTACTTGAAAAGGCTTGTGCTCAGTGCTTAATTTGAACCGGTGGTTTCCGGTGCTCGGTACGGGCACCTAATTTCTATTACCGGGGCTTATGATGGTCTGCCACATGGCCGGACAGGCTAATTTAGGTATGAGCACAACAGCTACTTATAAGTTCTGTTTACATTTACATTGTTAGTACAGTTTACATTTACATTTAATACCTGACTCCCAAGCCATTCTTATATCTTTGGGGGCCTGGAATAGTCTTAATTGTCACACTTATAAGAGAGTGATGGTTAGTAGCTGTGTTTGTACTGTCACTGGCAGTGCTGGCAGGGGCAATGTGTGGTGCAAGCTGCAGTGGCCTCCGACGACAGCCCCGGCACTAATTCTTTTACAAATTAAGCACTGCTTCTACTGGTCCAAGTACCCCTAGAGGATTTGGCAGAGTTGCATACCCTGGTGTGGGGATGACGTTGGCTAGTGTTGTGGTGGTATCCAGCTTGTGTTAGGGCTCCAGTGGAAGCTTGCTTGGATCCACAGCCTGGCATTCTGTGGAGGTTCCCATGTCGACATGGAGTTGATTGATTTTTAAATTCTGCTAGTTGAGGCTGTTTCTGAGGCGCAGAATAAAGAAGTTACTGAGCCCACACCTGCTTCCAGTGAAAGCCCCTTCCTTGAATTTCACAGGTGTGCCTCACATAACCAGTCAGAAACTTTCTACTTAGAAAATGGGTGTACTGGCACTTGCAGAAATAAATGGCAAACGACACAATTGTGGCCTGTAAGCAATACCGTAAACAGTATTGTTCACCATGAACACTCAAAGGTAAGTAAATATAACAAAACCCTGATCTAGTGCCTGCACCCCAGAATATAGGAACCCAGCATCATGCTCTCACTGACCAGAGATCCTCCGGATGAAGCACAGTTTAGAATATGAGTTCACCACTGTCGCTACAGTGAGTTTCAGATTAGAGGGACTTTGGGGCATATTATCAAGGACCAGTGTTAAAATTATCGATGTTTTATCGGCAGGAAACTGCTGATAAAACGGCAATAATGGGCTTGATAATACGCCCTTGTTAATTCCCATAGAAGCCCATGTTCTGATGTTAACATGGGCTTCTAAGGGAATTAACAAGGGCGTATTATAAAGCCCATTATCGCCGTTTTATCAGCAGTTTCTTGCGATAAAACGGCGATAATTTTAACACCGGTCCTTGATAATATGCCCCTTTGTCCCTACCATCTTCTGGGATGGTTGACCGCCCTTTGCCACCTCCGTGGCATGGATGAAGGAACAATGGGAAGTTCTTTTAGTCTCTTTGAAAATCGGCTGCTACTGTATCACAGAACCGTAATTTGGATTTTTTGAGAAAAAAACATCAAGTGAATTAACATTACAGGCATTGGGATGTGAGGAAGTGTTCCCCTACTTATGCTTATTAATGGGTCTTAATTTACGTCTTAAAATTTTGAATAGGATGCAAACCTGTCTTTTAGTACCATGGCTTCTAGCGAAAAATGCAGGGGAGTGATTGAAAATAACTCTGCCTATTGAAAAAAAATGCAATTTTGTTTCAATATTTTAATAGAGTGTTTCCTAGTTTTGGATATACAAGAAAAGATTCTTAAACTCTTTAAAAAAAATATTTACCTTGACACAACACAAAATGTGGCGGAATATTAATTAATCAATATGTGATTTTCAGATGTGTCAGAAGCCCTAGCACATTTTATAAATGTTGTTTTGAGTAGGATGAAACGATTGGATTTGACAGCTGCAATGTATTTTCGTTTATTTTAATGTGCTGTAATGCATTTGTGGTAGTGGTTTGTTTTATGGACAAATTTGCTTTAATTGAAGTACATATATAGGTTAGTGGGGATTCTAAAAGTCCACAGGAGCTGTGCAGTAAAGGTTATTGGCCCACCCATAGAAATTTATAAAATTCAAGCAAGGGGCGCTTCCTTGTATGGAGCAGAACTTTGGGGCCACTCTCAGATTAAAACCTTGACTGCGACTGAGAATAACTTTCTAAGGCAACTCTTGGGTTTGCCTAACAGTACCCAGTTAATCCCCATACGGATGGACCTAGGCATCCTCCCCATTGCCGAAGTGATCGCCTCTCGTCCACTACTTTATTGGCGACGGCTATGGAGCACTCCTGAGGTGGCCAATTATAGAGAGGAGGTAAAATCAGTTATGGCCAGTTTGGGGGCGGGGAAAATTCCTTGGTTATCTTATATCCGGAAGACCTTTCGTCAAATTGGAAAGAGTGATTTGTGGTCCTTACCTGAGGAATCATGCCCTGCTACCTCTAAACAGTCACTATATTCTGCTATTAAAGAACACCAGCTTATGTGTATTTTTAGGGCGACACAGACACCAAGTTTAACCACTTGGTTTCTCGATGTCAAGTCACTCTATAAACTGGAGCCGGCCTTAGACCTCATCCAAACTTTCCTAGCAAAGAAATTGTTTCTCCAACTCCGACACGGGACCCTCCCCTTATATGCATTTTCCAATAATTGGTCTGGAGTGAACAAATTACTCTGCCCTGGGTGTAATGAGATGGAAGAAACAGAGACGCATGTGATCTTTTTCTGTCCTGCCTATAAGGCAGCAAGATCAACATGGGTTCTCCAACTATGCAGGAATTTAAGAATTAGAAACTTTAGTGAGGCCCTTAGACTATTTCAGTACGAAACACACCCAGTTTTTGTTGTTGCGATAACAAAGTTTCTGTTTGCAATGTGGTGTAAGCGCAGACGTTTAGTGAAAAGTTAAGGATCTGGAATGAAATGATGCTGCCCATTAACTATTGTTCTCCTAGATTTTAACTGTGATTAGCTGATGTTTTATGTTTTTCTTTTTTTAATCACCCTTTTAGCCTTTTTTTTTAATGATTTGGTCTATATTTTATCCTCCTCCCACAATTTCTGACATGTTGCCCTTAATTTTTACTTGTCTTTGACTAATGTACGTGATGATCTATATAGAAAATGCATTGCCCTTTGTTCCCAATCCTTACCCCTCCAAATGAAAATGATATTTTATGATGCATTGTTGTTAATGAACTGTGCTTTTATGGCAGTAATTGCCGAAATAAAGTTTATATTGACTATATATATATATATATATATATATATATATATATATATATATATATATATATATATATAGTTTATATTGACTATATATATATATATATATATATATATATATATATATATATATATATATATATATATATATATATATATATATATATATATATTACCCACATATATATATATATATTACCTACTGGCGGTCGCCAGTAGGTATATATAGTTAGGACCTAGTTTCCATAGGAAATCCGCAACATTCTATTGGGAATAACTTTGGCGCTGGTTGATGAATCTTCGCAAATTTCTCAAAGAAGATGGCCCGCTCCGCTCCTCTCCTTCCCTGAAAGTTTTGGGGGGATTAGTCAAGTGGGGAATGAGAAAAAAGGGGGGTCCCAAAACTTGTTTTCCCCATGTTAATTTCCATAGGACCTTTAGACACGGCTACAGCTTGAACCGCTGAACGGAATTACACCAAACTTGTCAAAATAGTAGAGTCTGGTACGCAGATCATGCTTTTGGTTAAATAGTGTAAATCCCTCCAGTGGTTCCTGAGAAAATTAAAGAGAAACCAATTATATATCTGTAAGCGCGCACCGTGCGCGCACCCCGCGATTTTTCAGAAAATAAATTGGGGGGGGGGCTTGGGGGGCTTCCCTCTTTTATTTTAATCTCTTTATTTTAATCTCGAGGGTGCCCACCCCTCGTTTTACCCCCGAGATCACCGCTGCGGCCCGAGCCGCCTCAAGATGGCCGCTGCCTGGTTGTGGGCGGGGCCGGGAGGACGTGGTTTCTGCTTCCCCCTGCCTGGGGGAAGCCTTCAATGTGCCCGCACGGTCTCCCGTGCCGAGGGGGAGACTGGGTAATGCTGCCGGCTGGTGAGGGGCTCCCGTGTGCTGAGGGAGCCCCGGGAAAAGAGGAGACGCCGTCCGCTTCCCCCTGCCTGGGGGAAGCCTTCGATGTGCCCGCCCGGTCTCCCGTGCCGAGGGAGAGACCGGGTAATGCTGCCGGCTGGTGCGGTGCTCCCGTGTGCTGAGGGAGCCCCGGGAAAAGAGGAGACGCCGCCCGTACCGCAGCGGGCCCCCCGTGGTGTTGGGAGAGCCCCGCAGGTGCCGACGGAGAGGAGAAGGCGAGCCACAGGAGAAGAGCCCCGCCGCACCTGAGGAGTGCCTCCTCCGTACCGGTGAGTGCGGGAAAGTACTGTGTGGCCCAGCCGGTCTAGCGGAGTTTCCAGGCACGCTGCAAAGTGAGTGCCCAAATGCAACCCGTCTGTTTAGGGCTCTCCTGCTGTGCGCTTGCGCATAGCTGGCGAGCTATATTGCAGTTTATACAGAGTTAAACCAACTCGGCGATTTCTTTGAGTGCCCGAGAGCGCGTGCACATCAAAGCCACCAGCCTCCTCGGGCATCTCAAGCTTCCCTCAGCCGGCATTTCTCCTCCCCTAATTAGTCATGCACGGCCGGCCGGTCAGCACATCAAAGGCTGCTGCTCCCGGCCCCTATTCTTCCCTTCTTGCCTCTCCCAGCCCCCCTTCCCACCACAGCAATGCAGAGGGCTTGTTTATATTGCAGCCCCTAACCATCTCGCATGCTGCTCTTGAAACAATAACCATTGTTGGTCATGATATAACAAACGCTCTAATTATTTTATCAGGGCCACACAGAATTTTATAAAGTCTTTTGCTGGCATTTTCGTTTTATGCTGATTGCTATTAACGCTCTAATTATTTTATCAGGGCCACACAGAATTTTATAAAGTCTTTTGCTGGCATTTTCATTTTATGCTGATTGCTATTTTACACCTTTGACATGCTGGCGATTTGCTTCAAAGATATACATTCATCCTGAATCCCGTTACTAGAGCTTTCTCCTCTTCTGCTATATATGGGTTTTAGTTGAATTTCATTGATCTCTTTTACTAATGATTTATAAAAAGTGCCACCCACCACACAGCTCCACCTACACAGCTCCACAGATGCACCCACCACACAGCTCCACAGATGCACCCACCACCCAGCTCCACCGATGCACCCACCACACAGCTCCACAGATGCACCCACCACACAGCTCCACAGATGCACCCACCACACAGCTCCACTGATGCACCCACCTCCACCGATGCACCCACCACACAGCTCCACCGACACAGCTCCACCGATGCACCCACCACACAGCTCCACAGATGCACCCACCACACAGCTCCACAGATGCACCCACCACACAGCTCCACTGATGCACCCACCTCCACCGATGCACCCACCACACAGCTCCACCGACACAGCTCCACCCACCACACAGCTCCACTGATGCAACCACCACACAGCTCCACCGACACAGCTCCACCGATGCACCCACCACAGAGCTCCACAGATGACCCCACCACACAGCTCCACTGATGCACCCAAGACACAGCTCCACCGAGGCACCCACCACACAGCTCCACCGAGGCACCCACCACACAGCTCGACCGAGGCACCCACCACACAGCTCGACCGAGGCACCCACCACACAGCTCCACCGATGCACCCACCACACAGCTCCACCTATGCACCCACCACACAGCTCCACCGAGGCACCCACTACACAGCTCCACCGAGGCACCCACCACACAGCTCCACCGATGCACCCACCACACAGCTCCACCGAGGCACCCACCACACAGCTCCACCGATGCACCCACCACACAGCTCCACCGAGGCACCAACCACACAGCTCCACCGATGCACCCACCACACAGCTCCACCGAGGCACCCACCACACAGCTCCACCGATGCACCCACCACACAGCTCCACTGACACAGCTCCACCAATGCACCCACCACACAGCTCCACAGAGGCACCCACCACACAGCTCCACCGATGCACCCACCACACAGCTCCACCAAGGCACCCACCATACAGCTCCACCAAGGCACCCACCACACAGCTCCACCTACACAGCTCCACCGATGCACCCACCACACAGTTCCACCGATGCACCCACCACACGGCTCCACCGAGGCACCCACCACACAGCTCCACCGAGGCACCCACCACACAGCTCCACCGAGGCACCCACCACACAGCTCCACCGAGGCACCCATCACACTGCTCCACCTATGCACCTACCACACAGCTCCACCGAGGCACCCACCACACAGCTCCACCGATGCACCCACCACACAGCTCCACCGATGCACCCACCACACAGCTCCACCGAAGCACCCACCACACAGCTCCACCGAGGCACCCACCACACAGCTCCACCGATGCACCCACCACACAGCTCCACCGATGCACCCACCACACAGCTCCACCGAAGCACCCACCACACAGCTCCACCGATGCACCCACCACACAGCTCCACTGACACAGCTCCACCAATGCACCCACCACACAGCTCCACAGAGGCACCCACCACACAGCTCCACCGATGCACCCACCACACAGCTCCACCAAGGCACCCACCATACAGCTCCACCAAGGCACCCACCACACAGCTCCACCTACACAGCTCCACCGATGCACCCACCACACAGTTCCACCGATGCACCCACCACACAGCTCCACCGAGGCACCCACCACACAGCTCCACCGAGGCACCCACCACACAGCTCCACCGAGGCACCCACCACACAGCTCCACCGAGGCACCCACCACACAGCTCCACCTAGGCACCCACCACACAGCTCCACCGAGGCACCCACCACACAGCTCCACAGAGCCACCCACCACACAGCTCCACCGATGCACCCACCACACAGCTCCACCGAAGCACCCACCACACAGCTCCACCGAGGCACCCACCACACAGCTCCACAGATGCACCCACCACACAGCTCCACAGATGCACCCACCACACAGCTCCACAGATGCACCCACCACACAGCTCCACAGATGCACCCAGCACACAGCTCCACAGATGCACCCACCACACAGCTCCACCGTGGCACCCACCACGGAGCTCCACCGAGGCACCCACCACACAGCTCCACCGAGGCACCCACCACACAGCTCCACTGATGCACCCACCTCCACCGATGCACCCACCACACAGCTCCACCGACACAGCTCCACTGATGCACCCACCACACAGCTCCACCGATGCACCCACCACACAGCTCCACTGATGCAACCACCACACAGCTCCACCGACACAGCTCCACCGATGCACCCACCACAGAGCTCCACAGATGACCCCACCACACAGCTCCACTGATGCACCCAAGACAGAGCTCCACCGAGGCACCCACCACACAGCTCCACCGAGGCACCCACCACACAGCTCCACCGATGCACCCACCACACAGCTCCACGAGGCACCCACCACACAGCTCCACCGAGGCACCCACCACACAGCTCCACCGAGGCACCCACCACACAGCTCCACCGAGGCACCCACCACACAGCTCCACCGATGCACCCACCACACAGCTCCACCGATGCACCCACCACACAGCTCCACCGATGCACCCACCACACAGCTCCACCGAGGCACCAACCACACAGCTCCACCGAGGCACCAACCACACAGCTCCACCGATGCACCCACCACACAGCTCCACCGAGGCACCCACCACACAGCTCCACTGACACAGCTCCACCAATGCACCCACCACACAGCTCCACCGATGCACCCACCACACAGCTCCACCAAGGCACCCACCATACAGCTCCACCAAGGCACCCACCACACAGCTCCACCTACACAGCTCCACCGATGCACCCACCACACAGTTCAACCGAGGCACCCACCACACAGCTCCACCGATGCACCCACCATACATCTCCACTTATGCACCCACCACACAGCTCCACCGAGGCACCCACCACACAGCTCCACAGAGCCACCCACCACACAGCTCCACCGATGCACCCACCACACAGCTCCACTGAAGCACCCACCACACAGCTCCACCGAGGCACCCACCACACAGCTCCACAGATGCACCCACCACACAGCTCCACAGATGCACCCACCACACAGCTCCGCCGATGCACCCACCACACAGCTCCGCCGATGCACCCACCACACAGCTCCGCCGATGCACCCACCACACAGCTCCGCCGATGCACCCACCACACAGCTCCGCGGATGCACCCACCACACAGCTCCGCGGATGCACCCACCACACAGCTCCGCCGAGGCACCCACCACACAGCTCCACAGATGCACCCACCACACAGCTCCACTGATGCACCCACCTCCACCGATGCACCCACCACACAGCTCCACCGACACAGCTCCACCGATGCACCCACCACACAGCTCCACCGACACAGCTCCACCGATGCACCCACCACACAGCTCCACTGATGCAACCACCACACAGCTCCACCGACACAGCTCTACCGATGCACCCACCACAGAGCTCCACAGATAACCCCACCACACAGCTCCACTGATGCACCCAAGACACAGCTCCACCGAGGCACCCCCCACACAGCTCGACCGAGGCACCCACCACACAGCTCCACCGATGCACCCACCACACAGCTCCACCGATGCACCCACGACACAGCTCCACCTATGCACCCACCACACAGCTCCACAGAGCCACCCACCACACAGCTCCACCGAGGCACCCACCACACAGCTCCACCAAGGCACCCACCACACAGCTCCACCGAGGCACCCACCACACAGCTCCACCGATGCACCCACCACACAGCTCCACCGATGCACCCACCACATAGCTCCACCGATGCACCCACCACACAGCTCCACCGAGGCACCAACCACACAGCTCCACCGAGGCACCAACCACACAGCTCCACCGATGCACCCACCACACAGCTCCACCGAGGCACCCACTACACAGCTCCACTGACACAGCTCCACCAATGCACCCACCACACAGCTCCACCGATGCACCCACCACACAGCTCCACCAAGGCACCCACCATACAGCTCCACCAAGGCACCCACCACACAGCTCCACCTACACAGCTCCACCAATGCACCCACCACACAGTTCCACCGAGGCACCCACCACACAGCTCCACCGATGCACCCACCACACATCTCCACTTATGCACCCACCACACAGCTCCACCGAGGCACCCACCACACAGCTCCACAGAGCCACCCACCACACAGCTCCACCGATGCACCCACCACACAGCTCCACTGAAGCACCCACCACACAGCTCCACCGAGGCACCCACCACACAGCTCCACAGATGCACCCACCACACAGCTCCACAGATGCACCCACCACACAGCTCCGCCAATGCACCCACCACACAGCTCCGCCGATGCACCCACCACACAGCTCCGCCGATGCACCCACCACACAGCTCCGCCGATGCACCCACCACACAGCTCCACCGACACAGCTCCACCGATGCACCCACCACACAGCTCCACCGACACAGCTCCACCGATGCACCCACCACACAGCTCCACTGATGCAACCACCACACAGCTCCACCGACACAGCTCCACCGATGCACCCACCACAGAGCTCCACAGATAACCCCACCACACAGCTCCACTGATGCACCCAGGACACAGCTCCACCGAGGCACCCCCCACACAGCTCGACCATGCACCCACCACACAGCTCCACCGATGCACCCACCACACAGCTCCACCGATGCACCCACCACACAGCTCCACCTATGCACCCACCACACAGCTCCACAGAGCCACCCACCACACAGCTCCACCGATGCACCCACCACACAGCTCCACCGAGGAACCCACCACACAGCTCCACCGAGGCACCCACCACACAGCTCCACGAGGCACCCACCACACAGCTCCACCGAGGCACCCACCACACAGCTCCACCGATGCACCCACCACACAGCTCCACCGATGCACCCACCACACAGCTCCACCGATGCACCCACCACACAGCTCCACGAGGCACCCACCACACAGCTCCACCGATGCACCCACCACACAGCTCCACCAAGGCACCCACCATACAGCTCCACCAAGGCACCCACCACACAGCTCCACCTACACAGCTCCACCGATGCACCCACCATACAGCTCCACCGAGGCACCCACCACACAGCTCCACCGATGCACCCACCACACAGCTCCACTGATACAGCTCCACCAATGCACCCACCACACAGCTCCACAGATGCACCCACCACACAGCTCCACCGATGCACCCACCACACAGCTCCACCAAGGCACCCACCATACAGCTCCACCAAGGCACCCACCACACAGCTCCACCTACACAGCTCCACCGATGCACCCACCACACAGTTCCACCGATGCACCCACCACACGGCTCCACCGAGGCACCCACCACACAGCTCCACCGAGGCACCCACCACACAGCTCCACCCAGGCACCCACCACACAGCTCCACCCAGGCACCCACCACACAGCTCCACCTATGCACCCACCACACAGCTCCACCGAGGTACCCACCACACAGCTCCACAGAGCCACCCACCACACAGCTCCACCGATGCACCCACCACACAGCTCCACCGAAGCACCCACCACACAGCTCCACCGAGGCACCCACCACACAGCTCCACAGATGCACCCACCACACAGCTCCACAGAGGCACTCACCACACAGCTCCACCGAGGCACCCACCACACAGCTCCACCGAGGCACCCACCACACAGCTCCACCGATGCACCCACCACACAGCTCCACCGATGCACCCACCACACAGCTCCACCGATGCACCCACCACACAGCTCCACCGATGCACCCACCACACAGCTCCACTGATGCACCCACCTCCACCGATGCACCCACCATACAGCTCCACCGACACAGCTCCACCGATGCACCCACCACACAGCTCCACTGATGCAACCACCACACAGCTCCACCGACACAGCTCCACCGATGCACCCACCACAGAGCTCCACAGATGACCCCACCACAGAGCTCCACTGATGCACCCAAGACACAGCTCCACCGAGGCACCCACCACACAGCTCCACCGAGGCACCCACCACACAGCTCCACAGAGCCACCCACCACACAGCTCCGCCGATGCACCCACCACACAGCTCCGCCGATGCACCCACCACACAGCTCCGCCGATGCACCCACCACACAGCTCCGCCGATGCACCCACCACACAGCTCCACCGATGCAGCCACCACACAGCTCCACCGACACAGCTCCACCAATTCACCCACCACCCAGCTCCACCGATGCACCCACCACACAGCTCCACCGACACAGCTCCACCGATGCACCCACCACACAGCTCCACCGATGCACCCACCACACAGCTCCACCGATGCACCCACCACACAGCTCCACCCAGGCACCCACCATACAGCTCCACCAAGGCACCCACCACACAGCTCCACCGAGGCACCCACCACACAGCTCCACCGAGCCACCCAGCACACAGCTCCACCGATGCACCCACCACACAGCTCCACCGATGCACCCACCACACAGCTCTGCCGATGCACCCACCACACAGCTCCGCCGATGCACCCACCACACAGCTCCGCCGATGCACCCACCACACAGCTCCGCGGATGCACCCACCACAAAGCTCCGCCGAGGCACCCACCACAGCTCCGCCGATGCACCCACCACACAGCTCCGCCGATGCTCCAACTAAGCTCCACCAATGCACACCCCAAACAGCTCCACTGATGCACCCGCTAAGCTCCACCGATGTACACACCACTCAGCGCAACCACCGCATCACTCAGCGCAACCACAGCATCTCTCAGCGCAACCACAGCATCTCTCAGCGCAACCACAGCATCACTCAGCGCAACCACAGCATCACTGGTTCAAATATGTTCTTTCAATGTTTCAAGCTGTTTTCAAGCTTTTACGTTTTATTACAAATCACAAAAAGATGTTAATATTTCACTTCTGTTCTTGAATTTTCGTAACAATAAAAAACACTGAACATAATCTTCACAAAAGTTATTTACAAAAGTTTAAGCTATTGCCATTACAAATTAAATAAATTATTTAAGTATTAATTATTTTTAAAAATTAAAAGCCATTGTTATTTGTAATATCAATACATCTAAGTCACGTAAATACAAAACATGTTGCATTACAAATGCTATAGGTGTCACATTTGCGAAAGTTATAACTATTGGCATTGTAAATGACAAAGCTATTAATTTAGCTATTTAAAAAAAAACACATACATAAAAAAAAAATCATTTATAAGACTAATAGCTCAAACTTTCCTAATGCGAGCCCTATTGCATTTCCAATGCTTGTTTTAGAAGTGTAATTCCACATCAAAGGAAAGAGGAACAACTGTAACTGTGTTAAAGAGTGTTTCCTGGATAAAGAACAATAGAGAATGAGCCTGCCTTTCGAAAATTACTAAATCAAGGTGAGAGTAGGAGATAAAGTGTTGTAACAATGGATTGTGATATATTCAAAACACGTAGATTAAAATAAAACATTCTATCTTTTGATTGACTTATAAAATAACCAACAAACAACAGAAGGGACTAGTACATCCTTGATTAAGATAGATGAAGCTAATCGTGAGACAGAACTGTAACTATTAAACTAGTGCCCTTTACGATGCCTAATGAGAAAGGCGAGACCATATATTGAGTGACAACCATGTTTAAGAACAAGAGAGAGAGTTATCAAGTGATAAGGATAACTAAACCATGTCTCTAGGATCGGGAGGGTAGAAAAGAAAAAGGAAAATCGATCTGAAAGAAAGTATTAGGATATAATATAAATATATGTGCCATTAATACAAGGCTTGCTACTGACACTTAGAGATGGGAGGAATAGATGAATCAAGTTGCAGTTAAATATTTTCTAAAAAGGTATACCGATCATAAAGTTGACTCCGTTCATCAAAGGAGCACAAGATGCAACAAGAATGTTTCCCTTTGTGTAGAACTATGAGACAGATTATTACAGGTTACACCCAGGTATGTTTTTGCATTGCAATATAGCGACAGTCTAATTATTTGTATACATAGGTATAATGAGACTGTACTGAGAAATGATGGTTGAATTAAGGATCAAATTAATATATTCTTTAGAAACTGAGAATCAGGAAAATATTTTATGTACAGTTAGGTTTTGATTTGAGGATGAATTAGAATTAGAATAGTGCTTGAAGACGAAATTATAGTAGAGAATAACTGAATGATTTTGATTGAGAATGGTTCTGTATAAGAAAGAACAAATTCCTTTCTGTTCTCCAGAACAAATTCCTTTCTGTTCTCCAGAACAAATGCCTTTCTGTTCTCAATGCACCATGGACTAGTAAAATGTTGTTGTCTTGCTGGAGAGAAATGTGGGGAATCCTTATAAATCTTTGGAAGACACACACACACACATATATATATATCTATCTCTCTCTCTCTCTATATATATATATATATATATATATATATATATATATATATATATATATATATATATATACTCACTGAACATAGGTTTCAGGCCTTATATAGTTAGGAATTAGCATTTAAAAAACCTTGAAAATTCACTGAAAAACCATAGGTTTCAAGCCTTATATAGTTAGGAATTAACATATAAAAAAACCATTGAAATTGCTCCTATATAGCTAGTTGGACTAACTATATTTGGCGCACCCGCAATCCACTGCTGATGATGTCACATATTACATCATTCATGACATGGTTAGTGACATCACTGATGACATCACTGATGACATCTCAAATGACATCACTGATGACATCACTGATGACATCTCATTTGACATCAGTGATGACATCACTGATGCTGATGACATCATCCAGTGACTGTGTTTTTCTGTAAAGTTTAAATATGTTTTACATATTGAAGAATGAGTGGATGTATAAGTGTCTGGATGAAGGATTTAGTAGGTGCGTGACTGACTGTATGAGTGAGTGATTAAATGTGTCTTACTGAATGCATAAGTTAGTGATTAAACTGTGTGAATGTGTGCATCAGTATGTCTGTTGTTGTGTAAGCTGCTGCATGCGTTGATCAGTAGCTATATGAGTGGCTATATAGGTTATTGTCAAAGTCAAAAGTCAAAAGCCAGCTTTATTCGATTACTTAAAATCATAAAAGCAACAAGACAATACAGTTTATACAATTGTAAAAAATTTTTTTTACATATCATGTAATTCATATGGTTAAAAGCAATTAAAAAATCAGTCCCAAAGATATATAAGTCCAATCAATAATTTAGAAGTTGGTACAAAAACAATACATTCGCAATGTGATAATAAGAAGAATGATAGATTTAAAAATTTTAACAAAGTCTGCAATATAGTAAGGTCACCCTTCCAAGTCCTTCGGGGATAGCTTCCTGGTTTTCGTACGCATAGCTGCGACCAGAAAGCTAGCAGCCCCGAAGATTATCCTGGTGCTACCTAGTAACTGTAAATAAAGTAGTGCTGGGCGTACTTGCATAAAACCTGCTTCCCTTAGAATAGGGACCAATTACAGTTTTCTGCTCTTCTTAAAATGTTCACAAAACATTACAAAGTGTATAAGGGACTGCTCTGAGAAGTTATCGCAGCTACATGGAATTGACTCATCTGGGACCCCCCATACAGGGAAGACTCCTAAAGAGTACTGTATAATGTTGAACCTAAATCTAATAAGAAGATGTCGATGGTATGGGCGGCTTACAATGATTAGATAAGGTTCAATCGAGGGCGTAGTCAGGAGGAGGAAATTGGCTCTAGCTCTAGATTTGGTCAAGTCCTCGCTCTCCCGCTTTAGCGATGCCCTCCTCAGGAAGTTATCCTTAATCCATTTCACGTCCCCCTTGCAGATTGTGTTTGGGTGGCTGAAAAGGTTGGGCCTGCCAAGACTTCCCAGAGCGCCCTTTACGTAAGCCAACCACGGGATCTTTGAGACATTATCCAGCGCCATGCAGTCCCTAAGAATAGTGTGGTTAAGTCTAATATCGTTATTCAGCCAGATTTTGGCCCAACACACCAGTGGTGCCAAGAGAAGCTGGTCAGTGATAAAACCTAAACCTAACTCTGAGTGTAAGGAAAAAACTGGAGTGGATTGTGGAACACTTAATAGGGTTCTGAGAAACTGGTTTTCCACGATCTGCAAGTCACCAGTTGAGTAGTAACTCCACAGCGATGCGCCGTAGGTGGCTATGGATAGGCATTTCATTTTATAGACTTTCAATAATGCCTCCATTGGTCGTGAGCCTAGTCGCTTTGCAAAACTTAGCAAAGCTGAGGTTGAACGAGTTACAGCCAGTGACTTTGCGCACACCTGTGGTTTCCATGAGCCCTTCTCCTCAAAAATCACACCCAGATAGGTAAAGACTTGTACCCTTGAGACCCCCTCTCCACAACAAGTAAAAGATTTTAGCTTTTTCGGCCTTTGCCGCCTCCCAGCCACCATGACATGTGATTTTTTATTATTGATCAGGAGGTCAAGCTTTGCCATAAAATCACCAAACGCGTCCAGAAGTCTTTGTAGCCCCACTCCCGTGCGGGCTAGGAGGACCGCATCGTCCGCATATAGCAGAACAGGCACTGCGGAACCCCCCACGTACGGGATGTCAGGTGTGGACCCCTCCAGGGCTTTATCCAGAGAGTTAATGTATAAAGTGAACAAGAGTGGGGCTAAAATACAGCCCTGCCTCACACCTCTTCTGGATTTAAAAGATCTGGTGGTGTTGCCATCATGGGTTATTCTGATGGATGCTGATAGGTCTTCATGGAGTGCGGCCAGGAAATCTATAAGAGGAGGATCAAACCCGATACCAGCCAGTATGGCCCATAACTTGGCCCTGTTGACCAAGTCAAAGGCCGAAGAGAGGTCCATAAATGCCAGGTATATGTGACCCTCCTTCGCCATAGTATACTTGCTAACCAGCATATGTAGATTCAGACACTGATCAATTGTGCCCCGTTTCTCACGAAAGCCGTACTGGAGTTCAGAGAGCACCCCCTTCTCTTTAGTAATATTGCCCAATCTGGTTAAAATAACTCTACCAAGAATCTTGACAGCGGAGTCAATTAGCGATATCGGCCTATAGCAGGCTGGATCGTTTCTTGACCCCTTCTTATATATTGGGACAATAGTTGAGGTGGTCCAAGATTTAGGGAACCCCGCTGTAACCGTTGCATTAAAAACATTAGTGAGTATTTTAGCCCACAGGAGTGGTCTTGAGCTGTATAGGTCTGCCGGGACACCGTCGGGTCCCGGCGCCTTGTGTTTGGTCATCTCATCTATAGCCTTGTTGACCTCCAATTCAGTAAAAACAACAAGAGGGGCTTCTGTCATAGACTGGTGGGATCTACTGGGTGCTGGAAGCATATCACTGTTGTAGATTTTACTAAAATGATCAACCCATTGGTCTTCGGGAATTACACAGTCCATGACAGTGTTGGTTGATGTAGAAAAATAAGGATGGTTAATAACCATCCAAAATTTGGAGCTGTCCTTCAAGACATTAGCCGATATTAGGCTGTCCCAAGCCTCACTTTTTATTGACTTTTTACGGTTCTCGGTGGCCTGTCTATATTTTTTCCTAAGCCCTGCCACCAGGTCCCTGTTTCTTGGCTGCTGTTTCAGGGCTTGAAGTAAGTCATTGTGTGTCTTTGAGCATTCTTTATCAAACCATCTTGGGATGGAAGGATCTACTTGCTTCTTAGTCCATGTTAAGTCCCTGTTGATGTTAGAACAAATAGTAGTAAAAGAACTGATAATGGCAATACCTTCGGATGTACTATCCATACAGATTGTCATATCGTCTTGGGACTTCAATACAAGATTCTCCATAAAAGTATCCAGCACAACCTTTGCCCAATTCAGTCTTAATTCAGGTTATTGATTGGCTGCCCAAGTATTTGTATGGGAGACTGAGTGTGTGTGGCTGGCTGGGAGGTGTGTGACTGTGCAGATCATTGTGTACTTGTATCAGTGATTGTATAAGAGAGTAAGTATGTGTTAGTATATGTTTGAATAAGTAAGGTGTTGTGTGTATAACTATATAGATAAGGAAATGGAAGTGTGATTGATTCTTTACATGACTGACTAGGTGTGTGAGTAACTCCATGGATGAGTGGCAGTGTGTGAGTGTCTGCATAGGTGTATGAGTGCATATGATAGTGTTGCATTGATGAGTGACTGTATGTATGAGTGATTGTATGGGTGAATGAGGGGATGTGTGTGTAGACCTAGGAATCAGTGAGTGCCTATGTAGTAACTGGTATTGGTGTGCCAATGGTTTCAAGAATGGTAGTCTGTATTTAACGCTGGGTGTATCAAAGGTTATATTAGAGTGTGAGGAGGTGCATCGTATTATCACATGAATGATGTAATCAGTGATGTCATCAGTGATGTCAAATGAGATGTCATCAGTATGTCATCAGTGATGTCATTTGAGATGTCATCAGTGATGTCATCAGTGATGTCACTGACCATGTCATGAATGATGTAATATGTGACATCATCAGCAGTGGATTGCGGGTGCGCCAAATATAGTTAGTCCAACTAACTATATAGGAGCAATTTCAATGGTTTTTTATATGTTAATTCCTAACTATATAAGGCCTGAAACCTATGTTTTTTTACAGTGAATATGTATCAGTAGCAGGAGGCTATTGGATACTGGGCAGCGGGCACAACTGGATAAGAAGGCAAACCCAAGGTGATGATGGACAAAGCGCTGAAACTTTTCAGGCACTCACCCAAGTCACAGATCTGGGTAGAATCCATCATCATGCTTTATCTCACTTTGCCACCCCAGGTCAGACCCAACCATATGCAAATCAGTCTTGACCCTTATGGGAACAGTCGAGCCCAAACTACCAAGCCAGGTCTACCCTGGACCGGAAACAAGCATCCTAGGACCAGTTTTGGGGTAACACCCCTCATCAGCCAGGCTAGCTTGAATCCAGTGGCAAAGTGAGCAAGGGACCCACGTCTGTGCATACCCTGACAACCTAGGGCGAACAAAGCAAATACGAGGAGATGATGTACAGAGCGCTGAAACTTTTCAGACACTCACCCCCAGTCACAGATCTGGGTTGAATCCATTATCGTTCTTTAGCTCACTGCATCACCCCAGTTCAGACCCAGCCATATGCAAATCAGTCTTGAACCTGTTCCTTATGGGAACAGTCCATCCCAAACTACCAAGCCAGGTCTTCCCTGGACCGGAAACAAGCATCCTGGGACCGGTTTCGGGGTAACACTCTCATCAGCCAGGCTAACTTGAATCTATTGGCAAAGTGAGCAAGGGACCCACGCAGGGAGAGGCAGAAGTTGGAACGCCATACAAGGGCAGTGAACCGCCTAGCAACTGCCACATCTCTGCTCTGCAGGCGCTCCGTGGCCATGCAGGAGGGGCTGGCCCACTGCAGCACTGATATCTCGAGGGGGCGGGTAAGGGTAACCAGTGCACTTGAAGTGCTGCTGAGAACACAGTCTGCCACTACTGGTGCTGTGGAAGTTGAGGACAGGGAGGAGATGGCCAGTCGGAGCAGCCTTACCCCCCCTGCAACAGACACCCGGAGGAGCAGCAGACGGCATGGGGCTGGCACTGGATTCACAGCCAGTGAGGACAGCCAGCTGATGGCATGCAGCACTGTTGTGCGTGGCCGCAGACGCTGATGCATCCTGCACGTTCAGAACTGAATTGGGTGAAGTAACCCATGACTAACATAAAAGGATGTCTCAAATTGGACTTGCAAGTTTGGCCGTTTGTGTTGTGGCGTAGTGCCCAGATATTAAAACTACGTCACCTACATACAACAACAAGCTGTGTCTCCTTACTTTCTTAAAAGTAGTTGCGTGTGATCTTTGCCCGTCTTAGTCTCCCATCTGTTGCTGGCGCTACTTCTGCTGAGTTGGGCTCTGGCTGTGCAAGTTCATCATCATTGTCCCCAAAATAAGTTAATTCAACTTCTGTACCTTTCATTGTGGCAAGGTTGTGCAGCATAGCACAGGTTGCAATGATTTTGCAGCAGATGATGTTTGTGTACTGACGTGCAGCTCCGCTTTTGTGGAGGCAGCGGAATCTGCTTTTCAATAGTCCAAACGTGCGCTCCACAAAGTTGCGTGTTGATTTGTGTGCCTCATTGTAACGTCTCTCACTTGGGGTAGATGGGTTTAGGTAGGGAGTAAGGACAAATGACCGCACAGCATATGCGCTATGGCCTAGGTGGGAAAGAGAGTGCCATTAGTTACATACACCAAAACACATTCAGCTGCGGTATCTATCAGGGTGTGTCACAGTGATTTACCTAGCAGGTATCCTTCCCCAAATTCTCCCGCAGCCAGGCGTGTGTAGATCCCACTGTTCTGGAAGATGCATGAGTCGTGGGTGCTCCCTGGAAATTTGGCCACAATGTTGGCGATTGTGTTGCCAGCATCGCTGATCACCTGGACATTTATGGAGTGGGTGGACTTTCTGTTCCTGTGGATATACTCAGTGGCTGCAGGTGGGCAGATTGGAATGTGTGTGCCATCAATACACCCTATGACGTGCAGGAACTGTGCCATCTGGTAAAAGTCTGTCTTGGTTTTCAGCAGTTCCGCCTGTGTGTTTGGGAAGCTAATGTAATGATGCATTCTCTGCATCATGGCATCCAGGAACTGTCATGCCTCGAGCCTCCTACGACAATGTCCCTTTAAATTTTGAGCTATTTAGGACACCAGGAACCACGGAGCGACGCTTCATGTTCTTGCGTCTAGCTCCGTCCGGTCCTGTGTCCGTCTTGTTCCTGTTTGCCTGACTTCCTCTTGGTTGGAATACTTCCTGCTTTGGCGTACCGAGGGGAGCGTCCCCGGCCCCCGCTTTTCTGAGCGGGCTCCGGTTTTCTCTCTCCACCGGTAGCGGCCAGCCTTCTGTGGGCGTTCTCTTAGGGCACCTATTTCTGGATTGTCTCTAGTTTACGGGATCTCCCGTGAACATTTCTTCCCCCGCCCTTGAGTCCCGCCCGGTGGCCGGGTTCTTCCCCGCCATCCGGCTGGGCTCAGCCCCTTGTTTCCTTTCCGTTTTTGCTCCGCCTGACAGCCGGGCTTGCTCTCCGCTGTCCGGCCGGGCTTCTTTCTGTCACTTTCTCGCTTGGGTTGCTCCACCCGGCAGCCGGGCTTGTTCTCCGTTGCCCGGTTGGGTTTTCCTATTTTTACCCGTTAGTTAGTTAGTTTACTTTTCCCCATATCCTCCCTTCTATTTTGCCTTACCCCTTTCCTTTTTGTTTACACATCCCCTTGCTGGAATTCTTGTCCTGGGATTCAGCTTCTCGTATTTGTGGATTCCTTGCGTGGACCAGAGTGGGTGCAGCTTCATCTTCTCTACGTAGAATCATAGTAACAGCGCTTTTGCGCTGCATATTATATTGTTTAAAGGTTCCTGTCACAACAGAAGTCTGACTACATGTTTTTGGTTTTATCACGGTTCATACAAGCGACAGTGGAGTGAGCAATAGGTTCATTGCATGCCATCAGACTAATGGATGTTTCTTCGAGCCTTCTACAACAGTCAAACTCCAGATGAGTTTCCTTAAATAAGATCCTACATATCAATCCTGCAACATTTCAGAAAACCCTTTTTGCCTACCTGTTGTCCAGTTCCTTATTGGAGTTGCCACGCATCCATTCTGAAGACCACCAGCAAGCATCTTTTTCCCCAACCTTTCCTTGTTTTGTCTCCCTATTTTCCCTTGGTGTGTTTCTCGTACTCTAGTGTTTGATAGAGTCGGAAGGCCGCAGGGGAAGGCTGTGGAATATTCTTCAGATTCCTGACGCTCCTGTGGAACCTACCTGCAATCCTTACAGAACGTGAAGCCCACATGGTGTGTTCTGCCCGAGTGTCATGGATCTCGAAGCAGTTACCTTGGCAGATTTAGCAGGCATGTTAGGAAATTTGCAAGTCGAAACTCAAACACTGATGACAAGAGTAGACACTATACAAAGACATCAGACTGCAGGGCCAGCAGGCGGGGGAACGCCAGTGGTACAAGTAACCACTCCCCCTACCATACCTCTAGCACCCCCTGAAAGATTTGCAGGAGATGCAGCGCGATGCACAGCTTTCCTTAGCCAATGTCAATTGCATTTTTCCTTTAAGGCTACCTGTTTTCCCCTCAGACCAGGCCAAGGTAGCCATTGTCATATCATACCTTAGTGGGTCTGCGGCTGATTGGGCAATACCATTAGTAGACAGAGATGACCCACTGTTACATAGCTACTCATCCTTTAGGCGAGAATTCCGCAAACTATTCGCCAGACATATGTATACTCATTCTTCTGAATCGGAATTACTAGATCTTAAACAAGGTACTCAAGATCTAGTTACGTATGTAACTACGTTTCGCAGGCTGGTGGTAGAATCCGACTGGCCTGAAGAAAAACGTAGTACCATATTCTACAGGGGTTTGCGGGATGATTTAAAGGATGCCTTATCTCAGATAGTTGATCTCCCCACCTCCTGTACAGCACTGATTGATTTGGTAGTGAAAATTGATCATAGGATCCAAGAAAGGAAGAAAGAGAGAGGGAAGCATGAGTACCGATATGTTGCTGTGAAGGAGAAAAAAAGTGCTCCAGAGAAAACCAGTGACGATAGTGAACCTATGCAGATAGGTATTGTTAGAGGACCCCTGACTCCTGAGGAAAGACAGAGAAGAAGAACACTTAGACTCTGCCTGTATTGTGGTAAAGCAGGTCACTTTCTACGAGAGTGCCCGGTAAAACCCACACAGTCAAAGTATTCGGGAAACTAGTAAGCCTGGGTTCTTGTGAGACGAGGAACATAGGTAGGTCTGGTCTTACAGTCTCTTCCTCTGACTATATCACCTCTCCCACTAATCATTTATATGTCTCCGCACATCTAACTCAAGGTGCACTTGGTTTACATGTATTGGTAATGATAGATTCTGGGGCATCTGGGACCTACATGGACGTGGAGTGGGCAAAGGAGAATATGATAACCTGTACTAAAAGAGAGATAGCCAGTAATGTCACCACCATCGATGGCAGCTCTCTTATTTCTGGTCCTGTAACTCATCGTACCACCCTATTACACATGACAATAGAACCTGATCATCATGAAGATGTGATGTTCTACTTAATTTGTTCTCCACAATTCCCGGTGCTCCTGGGTATTCCGTGGTTGAGGTCTCAAAACCCTAACATAAATTGGGAGACATCTACCGTAACATTTCCTCCTGTCACACCTTCACCCTTAGTTGGGGCAGCTGTGGACGAAGTTCATATAGGCAGTGAAAGTAGTGAGAGTAGCCCTGCTCTACCGCCCTGTTATCAAGATCTACAGGCGGTCTTTGATGTTAAAGAACCACAGGTTCTCCCCCCACACAGGGTCTACGACCGCCGTATCGATCTCAAGGCAGGGGCTAGAATTCCATGCAGCAGAGTTTACGCCCTCACCGAAAAAGAGAATGTATATTTACGTGACTATCTAGACTCCATGCTTGAAAAAGGGTTTATCCGACAGTCTCGTTCCCCAGCCTCTTCCTCTTTGTTCTTTTTTCCGAAACGAGAAGGGGGTCTGCGTTGCTGCATCGATTATCGGAAGTTAAATGATGTTACAATAAAGAACCGTTACCCTCTGCCTCTTATCGCCTCTCTCCTTGACAAAATCCGCAATGCCCAATTTTTCACTAAGTTAGACTTACGTGGGGCTTATCATCTGGTGCGGGTGAAGGAGGGAGACGAGTGGAAAACAGCCTTTTGCACCAAATACGGTCTCTTTGAGTACCTTGTGATGCCCTTTGGGCTTTGCAATGCCCCTGCGGCATTCCAATTCTTCATAAATGAAGTATTAAAGGACATGCTTGAAATTTATGTAATTGCATACATAGATGACTTGTTAATCTTTTCCCCTACCTTGACTGAACACCAACAGCATGTACGCAACGTGTTAGAACGTTTGCTAGACAATCGCTTCTATTGTAAGCTAGAAAAGTGTACTTTTCACACCAAGGAGGTTCCCTTTTTGGGATATGTTGTTTCCCCTAGAGGTCTTAGTATGGATTCCTCCAAGGTGGAGGCTGTTCTGGCATGGCCTGCTCCTCGTTCAGTAAAAGAAATCCAAAGTTTTTTGGGTCTGGCCAATTTTTTATCGATGGTTCATCCGAAACTTCTCAGCCTTGGTATCACCTATTACAGCTTTGTTGAAGAAAGGTGTTCCCTTTGTATGGTCCTGTGAGGCAGATCATTCCTTTCGGCTACTAAAAAGGGCTTTCACTAGTGCCCCTGTTCTGCGTTATCCAGATCCTGCACTGCCCTTTGTGGTGGAGGTCGATGCTTCTCAAGTGGCAGTGGGAGGCGTACTATCCCAAGCGGATGCGGTGTCTGGCGAGTGTCATCCGGTAGCCTACTATTCACATAAGTTCACCCCTGCTGAATATAATTATGCCGTGGGGGACAAGGAACTTTTAGCCATCAAAAAGGCCTTTGAAGAGTGGAGGCAGTACCTCTTGGGTGCCAGACATCCTGCTGTAGTATATACAGACCACCGTAACCTCCAATACATCAAATCAGCCAAGGCACTTTCCATGAGACAATTACGTTGGTCCCAATTTTTTAGTGAGTTTGACTTCACTGTCCAATGTAGACCTGGAAACAAAAATGGCAAAGCAGATGCCCTATCTCGATTGGGATTTGAATCCCCTACAGACCAAATAGATCAGACCTATATCATTCCCAGAACTAATATCATAGGAAGCATACAGACTGAGGAAGAATTCCTGACACAGGTTAGAATCAGCCAAGCCTCGGTAGACATGATGACGGTGGTGGGTTCACATGAAACGTCTACGACGGGAGGACTTGTGTGGGTACAAGGGGGAGTGGTATTACCGACAAAGGAGTTACAGGAGCAAGTCTTGAAGTGGTACCATTCTCATCCGGTAGCAGGTCATCCAGGAATCAAAAAATCCACCGAAACGGTGCGTGACCGTTTTTGGTGGCCTAATATGCTTAAAGACATAGAGAACTTTGTGAAGACATGTTATGTATGCGCACAAACCAAGGTATCACGCCTCAATCCTGTGGGCCTTCTCATGCCATTGCCCTCCCCTTCTGGCACTTGGCATACTGTGTCACTTGATTTTATAGTGGAACTACCGCTCACAAAGTTAAAGAATAATACCTTGCTAGTGGTAGTAGACCTATTCACAAAGATGGCTCATTTTGTGCCTTTAAAAGGGTTACCCACGGCAGTAGAACTGGCATCCATATTCATGCAACAAATAGTTCGACTTCATGGTTTTCCTTCTGTCCTGGTGTCTGATAGAGGAGCCCAATTCGTGTCAAGATTCTGGAAGAGTCTATGTTCTTTACTCCAGATAGAAGTCCGTTTGTCCTCAAGTCACCACCCACAGTCAAATAGACAAACGGAGAGAGTTAACCAGTGTTTTGAACAATACATAAGGAATCAGGTGTTACAAACCCTAAGGGACTGGGATGAGTTAGCATGGTTAGCTGAAATCTCCTACAACAACAGTACACACTCCTCCATCAACACCACTCCTTTCTTTTGTTCATATGGTTATCACCCGAAGTTGTTACCCTCCGGTATTTCTACAGATTGTCCGACCCCTGCTGCTTCCGACAGGGTAGAGAGATTACATGAAGTACAGAAGAAAGCATTAGAGAGTCTTGAGATGGCAAAGGTGAGATACACAGAAGGGGCAAACCTACACAGGAGATTGGAACCTATTTACGTACCAGGAAATGAGGTCTGGCTCTCCACAAAATACATTACTCTCGGGGGTCCACGCAAGTTTAA
Source organism: Lissotriton vulgaris (assembly GCF_964263255.1). Lineage (NCBI taxonomy): Eukaryota > Metazoa > Chordata > Amphibia > Caudata > Salamandridae > Lissotriton > Lissotriton vulgaris. Next base: position 235,587,244 of record NC_141700.1, on the reverse strand, counting down.
CCCCAAATACATAGGTCCCTATCAGGTGGAAAAGGTGATCAATCCTGTTGCCATGAAACTAATACTTCCTCCTTCATTTAAGATTCATCCGGTATTCCATGTGTCACTACTAAAACCGGTTGAACCTGGGACTAAATTGCCTGTAAGACCTGCTCCTATAACTCTTCAGGATTCGGAAGAATATGAGGTCGAGGCCATCCTAGATTCCCGTAGAGTGAGGAATACATTACAATACTTGATCCATTGGAAGGGTTACGGTATTGAGTAGCGCACGTGGGAACCCGCTTCTAACATCCATGCACCTCGACTGTTACGGGTGTATCATCAAAAGCATCCTGACAAGCCCAAACTGGGAGGGGAACATTGTGGAGGGAGTGTACTGTCATGTCTCGAGCCTCCTACGACACTGTCCCTTTAAATTTTGAGCTATTTAGGACACCAGGAACCACGGAGCGACGCTTCACGTTCTTGCGTCTAGCTCCGTCCGGTCCTGTGTCCGTCTTGTTCCTGATTGCCTGACTTCCTCTTGGTTGGAATACTTCCTGCTATGGCGTACCGAGGGGAGCGTCCCCGGCCCCCGCGTTTCTGAGCGGGCTCCGGTTTTCTCTCTCCACCGGTAGTGGCCAGCCTTCTGTGGGCGTTCTCTTAGGGCGCCTATTTCTGGATTGTCTCTCGTTTACGGGATCTCCCGTGAACATTTCTTACCCTGCCCTTGAGTCCCGCCCGGCGGCCGGGTTCTTCCCCGCCATCCGGCTGGGCTCAGCCCCTTGTTTCCTTTCCGTTTTTGCTCCGCCTGACAGCCGGGCTTGCTCTCCGCTGTCCGGCCGGGCTTCTTTCTGTCACTTTCTCGCTTGGGTTGCTCCACCCGGCAGCCGGGCTTGTTCTCCGTTGCCCGGTTGGGTTTTCCTATTTTTACCCGTTAGTTAGTTAGTTTACTCTTCCCCATATCCTCCCTTCTATTTTGCCTTACCCCTTACCTTTTTGTTTACACATCCCCTTGCTGGAATTCTTGTCCTGGGATTCAGCTTCTCGTATTTGTGGATTCCTTGCGTGGACCAGAGTGGGTGCAGCTTCATCTTCTCTACGTAGAATCATGGTAACAGCGCTTTTGCGCTGCATATTATATTGTTTAAAGGTTCCTGTCACAACAGAAGTCTGAGTACATGTTTTTGGTTTTATCACGGTTCATACAAGCGACAGTGGAGTGAGCAATAGGTTCATTGCATGCCATCAGACTAGTGGATGTTTCTTCGAGCCTTTTACAACAGTCAAACTCCAGATGAGTTTCCTTAAATAAGATCCTACATATCAATCCTGCAACATTTCAGAAAACCCTTTTTGCCTACCTGTTGTCCAGTTCCTTATTGGAGTTGCCACGCATCCATTCTGAAGACCACCAGCAAGCATCTTTTTCCCCAACCTTTCCTTGTTTTGTCTCCCTATTTTCCCTTGGTGTGTCTCTCGTACTCTAGTGTTTGATAGAGTCGGAAGGCCGCAGGGGAAGGCTGTGGAATATTCTTCAGATTCCTGACGCTCCTGTGGAACCTACCTGCAATCCTTACAGAACGTGAAGCCCACATGGTGTGTTCTGCCCGAGAGTCATGGATCTCGAAGCAGTTACCTTGGCAGATTTAGCAGGCATGTTAGGAAATTTGCAAGTCGAAACTCAAACACTGATGACAAGAGTAGACACTATACAAAGACATCAGACTGCAGGGGCAGCAGGCGGGGGAACGCCAGTGGTACAAGTAACCACTCCCCCTACCATACCTCTAGCACCCCCTGAAAGATTTGCAGGAGATGCAGCGCGATGCACAGCTTTCCTTAGCCAATGTCAATTGCATTTTTCCTTTAAGGCTACCTGTTTTCCCCTCAGACCAGGCCAAGGTAGCCATTGTCATATCATACCTTAGTGGGTCTGCGGCTGATTGGGCAATACCATTAGTAGACAGAGATGACCCACTGTTACATAGCTACTCATCCTTTAGGCGAGAATTCCGCAAACTATTCACCAGACATATGTATACTCATTCTTCTGAATCGGAATTACTAGATCTTAAACAAGGTACTCAAGATCTAGTTACGTATGTAACTACGTTTCGCAGGCTGGTGGTAGAATCCGACTGGCCTGAAGAAAAACGTAGTACCATATTCTACAGGGGTTTGCGGGATGATTTAAAGGATGCCTTATCTCAGATAGTTGATCTCCCCACCTCCTGTACAGCACTGATTGATTTGGTAGTGAAAATTGATCATAGGATCCAAGAAAGGAAGAAAGAGAGAGGGAAGCATGAGTACCGATATGTTGCTGTGAAGGAGAAAAAAAGTGCTCCAGAGAAAACCAGTGACGATAGTGAACCTATGCAGATAGGTATAGTTAGAGGACCCCTGACTCCTGAGGAAAGACAGAGAAGAAGAACACTTAGACTCTGCCTGTATTGTGGTAAAGCAGGTCACTTTCTACGAGAGTGCCCGGTAAAACCCACACAGTCAAAGTATTCGGGAAACTAGTAAGCCTGGGTTCTTGTGAGACGAGGAACATAGGTAGGTCTGGTCTTACAGTCTCTTCCTCTGACTATATCACCTCTCCCACTAATCATTTATATGTCTCCGCACATCTAACTCAAGGTGCACTTGGTTTACATGTATTGGTAATGATAGATTCTGGGGCATCTGGGACCTACATGGACGTGGAGTGGGCAAAGGAGAATATGATAACCTGTACTAAAAGAGAGATAGCCAGTAATGTCACCACCATCGATGGCAGCTCTCTTATTTCTGGTCCTGTAACTCATCGTACCACCCTATTACACATGACAATAGAACCTGATCATCATGAAGATGTGATGTTCTACTTAATTTGTTCTCCACAATTCCCGGTGCTCCTGGGTATTCCGTGGTTGAGGTCTCAAAACCCTAACATAAATTGGGAGACATCTACCGTAACATTTCCTCCTGTCACACCTTCACCCTTAGTTGGGGCAGCTGTGGACGAAGTTCATATAGGCAGTGAAAGTAGTGAGAGTAGCCCTGCTCTACCGCCCTGTTATCAAGATCTACAGGCGGTCTTTGATGCTAAAGAAGCAGAGGTTCTCCCCCCACACAGGGTCTACGACCGCCGTATCGATCTCAAGGCAGGGGCTAGAATTCCATGCAGCAGAGTTTACGCCCTCACCGAAAAAGAGAATGTATATTTACGTGACTATCTAGACTCCATGCTTGAAAAAGGGTTTATCCGACAGTCTCGTTCCCCAGCCTCTTCCTCTTTGTTCTTTTTTCCGAAACGAGAAGGGGGTCTGCGTTGCTGCATCGATTATCGGAAGTTAAATGATGTTACAATAAAGAACCGTTACCCTCTGCCTCTTATCGCCTCTCTCCTTGACAAAATCCGCAATGCCCAATTTTTCACTAAGTTAGACTTACGCGGGGCTTATTATCTGGTGCGGGTGAAGGAGGGAGACGAGTGGAAAACAGCCTTTTGCACCAAATACGGTCTCTTTGAGTACCTTGTGATGCCCTTTGGGCTTTGCAATGCCCCTGCGGCATTCCAATTCTTCATAAATGAAGTATTAAAGGACATGCTTGAAATTTATGTAATTGCATACATAGATGACTTGTTAATCTTTTCCCCTACCTTGACTGAACACCAACAGCATGTACGCAACGTGTTAGAACGTTTGCTAGACAATCGCTTATATTGTAAGCTAGAAAAGTGTACTTTTCACACCAAGGAGGTTCCCTTTTTGGGATATGTTGTTTCCCCTAGAGGTCTTAGTATGGATTCCTCCAAGGTGGAGGCTGTTCTGGCATGGCCTGCTCCTTGTTCAGTAAAAGAAATCCAAAGTTTTTTGGGTCTGGCCAATTTTTTATCGATGGTTCATCCGAAACTTCTCAGCCTTGGTATCACCTATTACAGCTTTGTTGAAGAAAGGTGTTCCCTTTGTATGGTCCTGTGAGGCAGATCATTCCTTTCGGCTACTAAAAAGGGCTTTCACTAGTGCCCCTGTTCTGCGTTATCCAGATCCTGCACTGCCCTTTGTGGTGGAGGTCGATGCTTCTCAAGTGGCAGTGGGAGGCGTACTATCCCAAGCGGATGCGGTGTCTGGCGAGTGTCATCCGGTAGCCTACTATTCACATAAGTTCACCCCTGCTGAATATAATTATGCCGTGGGGGACAAGGAACCTTTAGCCATCAAAAAGGCCTTTGAAGAGTGGAGGCAGTACCTCTTGGGTGCCAGACATCCTGCTGTAGTATATACAGACCACCGTAACCTCCAATACATCAAATCAGCCAAGGCACTTTCCATGAGACAATTACGTTGGTCCCAATTTTTTCGTGAGTTTGACTTCACTGTCCAATGTAGACCTGGAAACAAAAATGGCAAAGCAGATGCCCTATCTCGATTGGGATTTGAATCCCCTACAGACCAAATAGATCAGACCTATATCATTCCCAGAACTAATATCATAGGAAGCATACAGACTGAGGAAGAATTCCTGACACAGGTTAGAATCAGCCAAGCCTCGGTAGACATGATGACGGTGGTGGGTTCACATGAAACGTCTACGAGGGGAGGACTTGTGTGGGTACAAGGGGGAGTGGTATTACCGACAAAGGAGTTACAGGAGCAAGTCTTGAAGTGGTACCATTCTCATCCGGTAGCAGGTCATCCAGGAATCAAAAAATCCACCGAAACGGTGCGTGACCGTTTTTGGTGGCCTAATATGCTTAAAGACATAGAGAACTTTGTGAAGACATGTTATGTATGCGCACAAACCAAGGTATCACGCCTCAATCCCGTGGGCCTTCTCATGCCATTGCCCTCCCCTTCTGGCACTTGGCATACTGTGTCACTTGATTTAATAGTGGAACTACCGCTCACGAAGTTAAAGAATAATACCTTGCTAGTGGTAGTAGACCTATTCACAAAGATGGCTCATTTTGTGCCTTTAAAAGGGTTACCCACGGCAGTAGAACTGGCATCCATATTCATGCAACAAATAGTTCGACTTCATGGTTTTCCTTCTGTCCTGGTGTCTGATAGAGGAGCCCAATTCGTGTCAAGATTCTGGAAGTGTCTATGTTCTTTACTCCAGATAGAAGTCCGTTTGTCCTCAAGTCACCACCCACAGTCAAATGGACAAACGGAGAGAGTTAACCAGTGTTTTGAACAATACATAAGGAATCAGGTGTTACAAACCCTAAGGGACTGGGATGAGTTAGCATGGTTAGCTGAAATCTCCTACAACAACAGTACACACTCCTCCATCAACACCACTCCTTTCTTTTGTTCATATGGTTATCACCCGAAGTTGTTACCCTCCGGTATTTCTACAGATTGTCCGACCCCTGCTGCTTCCGACAGGGTAGAGAGATTACATGAAGTACAGAAGAAAGCATTAGAGAGTCTTGAGATGGCAAAGGTGAGATACACAGAAGGGGCAAACCTACACAGGAGATTGGAACCTATTTACGTACCAGGAAATGAGGTCTGGCTCTCCACAAAATACATTACTCTCGGGGGTCCACGCAAGTTTAACCCCAAATACATAGGTCCCTATCAGGTGGAAAAGGTGATCAATCCTGTTGCCATGAAACTAATACTTCCTCCTTCGTTTAAGATTCATCCGGTATTCCATGTGTCACTAGTAAAACCGGTTGAACCTGGGACTAAATTGCCTGTAAGACCTGCTCCTATAACTCTTCAGGATTCGGAAGAATATGAGGTCGAGGCCATCCTAGATTCCCGTAGAGTGAGGAATACATTACAATACTTGATCCATTGGAAGGGTTACGGTATTGAGTAGCGCACGTGGGAACCCGCTTCTAACATCCATGCACCTCGACTGTTACGGGTGTATCATCAAAAGCATCCTGACAAGCCCAAACTGGGAGGGGAACATTGTGGAGGGAGTGTACTGTCATGTCTCGAGCCTCCTACGACACTGTCCCTTTAAATTTTGAGCTATTTAGGACACCAGGAACCACGGAGCGACGCTTCACGTTCTTGCGTCTAGCTCCGTCCGGTCCTGTGTCCGTCTTGTTCCTGATTGCCTGACTTCCTCTTGGTTGGAATACTTCCTGCTATGGCGTACCGAGGGGAGCGTCCCCGGCCCCCGCGTTTCTGAGCGGGCTCCGGTTTTCTCTCTCCACCGGTAGTGGCCAGCCTTCTGTGGGCGTTCTCTTAGGGCGCCTATTTCTGGATTGTCTCTCGTTTACGGGATCTCCCGTGAACATTTCTTCCCCTGCCCTTGAGTCCCGCCCGGCGGCCGGGTTCTTCCCCGCCATCCGGCTGGGCTCAGTCCATTGTTTCCTTTCCGTTTTTGCTCCGCCTGACAGCCAGGCTTGCTCTCCGCTGTCCGGCCGGGCTTCTTTCTGTCACTTTCTCGCTTGGGTTGCTCCACCCGGCAGCCGGGCTTGTTCTCCGTTGCCCGGTTGGGTTTTCCTATTTTTACCCGTTAGTTAGTTAGTTTACTCTTCCCCATATCCTCCCTTCTATTTTGCCTTACCCCTTACCTTTTTGTTTACACATCCCCTTGCTGGAATTCTTGTCCTGGGATTCAGCTTCTCGTATTTGTGGATTCCTTGCGTGGACCAGAGTGGGTGAAGCTTCATCTTCTCTACGTAGAATCACGGTAACAGGCTTTTGCGCTGCATATTATATTGTTTAAAGGTTCCTGTCACAACAGAAGTCTGACTACATGTTTTTGGTTTTATCACGGTTCATACAAGCGACAGTGGAGTTGCCACGCATCCATTCTGAAGACCAGCAGCAAGCATCTTTTTCCCCAACCTTTCCTTGTTTTGTCTCCCTGTTTTCCCTTGGTGTGTCTTTCGTACTCTAGTGTTTGATAGAGTCGGAAGGCCGCAGGGGAAGGCTGTGGAATATTCTTCAGATTCCTGATGTTCCTGTGGAACCTACCTGCAATCCTTACAGGAACTTTCTGAAGAAATGTGACAGGCAACTCTGAGACACACCCGCCTACCGCAGCTATCACCCCATGGTAACTGCCAGATGCAAGTAGATGTAGGCTTGGTGTTGGGTGCTCCAAGAGTGGGTGCAAGGTCCCTTATCAAGTCCAGGATGGTGTGGGGGTGTAGCCTGCACCTTTCATGGATCTCAGCCTCAGTCTGTTGGAAGAGTGTGATGCGCTGTCTGTAAATGCGCTCCTCCCATCTCCAGATCCTCACTCCTGCTGCCTGTAGATGTAGACGCCTTGCTTTCACATAAAAAGCCGCCATGGTGATCACACTGTTGCATTTTGGGATTGCTTATATAAACTGTAGCTGATTACCACCTGCTTTTCATTCAGTGTTAATTACCGACTCTTAAATACCGAATTTCATGAAATTCGGTATTTCCGATTTTACCTACATCTCTTTTCTCGTTTTTACTGTTTCTTATTTACCAATTCGGTAAATAATAAATCGGTAAATACTGATTCTGTAATTTAGAATTCGGTAATGATGAATCTGTATTTACAGATTCATAATTACCGAATACTTATTTTTGGCCTCCTACATCTCAAATGCCTAAATACTGGTCGTAATGGCAAATTTACCGAATTTCGGCCGCTACCGACCGGTATTTAGCTACCTACATATGGCCAAAAGTGAGCAACCGGATAAGAAAGCAGATGGGGTCTTTCTTACATCGCGGACATCTTAAGGAATTTGGGAGCCCTGGGCCAAGAGCATTTTGGGGGCCACTGTTCGGATCAGCTTTGAGTTTATGATCCTGTTTCAGCTCTTTTATGCCCTCTTTTTCTAGGTCACTGATAGTGCTCAGGCACACTCCTCCGTAATTTAAATGTGTTTAGATCTAGTATTCAGGGATAGTGATATGTTTTCAATATTGTAACATAGCAGCAGCTCACTAATATTACTGCAAACAATCTCTTTTTTATGGGTGTTGAATAAAATATAAACACAATATTTCTCTGTAAACTGTCTGTAATGGACCCTCACACATCATCCACAATAAAAGTAAATTAAAGGAAAACAGCATTTGAAAAATCAGTTTAAGAATTATTCAAGGTCATCAGGGCAAGACTCTGCAGAACAGAGCTGGCCCTACATGGGTCTCCCTGAATGACTGGGGCATAGGGACCAGAGCCCACTTTGCCAATGCCTTAACATGTCGTTGCCTTACATGTTCCTGGCTAGCACATGTATGGTTGTAGCAGAAACCATCCGACAGGAAAGGGTCGGCCTAAGAACAATGGCCACTTGATAGGAAAGGGCCAGACTTTGAAGTGGACATTAGGAATAAGGGATCTGTGTTTGGTGGCCACCATCAAATGGTGTGAAACTAAAGGATATTACCCTAGGGTTACTGATGTGGCATGACTTTGCCTTCCTATCTGCAGCTTACATGCCAACATTTAGCACAACTAACATACATAACCTTATATTGGAATTGAGGAAGATGTATGAAGGCGTTTTACCACAAAAAATCAGAAAGCTGCATTCTGAATTTGGGGTGTTGGCATGTTTACTGCATTGAACATGTAGGTTTTACTCCACAAAGTACTACACCAAGAACTATGAATTATTTTTTAGGTCTCAGCAGCATCATTATGCAGACAGAATTCACTGCTGACCAACAAGAAAATGAATAGGTCTCCACTCTTCAAAGCCCTGTGCATCAGTGACAGAAATGTGTGTGCAAAGGGAATCCTTCTAGAATGCTTTACCTCAAAGAACCACAGGTTTGCCTGATTAAATAACTTCCAAGTAAGGTGAAAATCTGGCTGTCTGAAAGAGCCTTTGACTAAACCACTTGTTATCCCAATGTTGATGACACTGATCTTCGGGTGCCTTGAAGTCAAAGTGAGATAACCTCACTGTGTATAAAACTGAAATAGCAACAGCTAATCCTCATAATACAGCTGCTGGTCGAAGATTTTTAAATGATCTTTCAACGCATTCACGGTTATAGTCTCGTAGGAATCAAAGATCTTGTGGCTTACAGGAGCCATGAACGAGCTCTTACTCTTCAAATGTTTGCAGGTATGTTCGATTTGAGGGCCAGATATGTGATTCACATTGGTGAAAAAATGGCGTAATCATAGATTGGGCATAAATTTAAAAAACAAATCTCCAATTCGAGAGTGTTGGGTTGATAGGTAGGAACAAACGATATTCCTTTCTGTAGAACATTCATCTGGTTGGTGGACAATGGAGTTTTTGAAATGTTGATGACTAAACTCTTTTGCTCCTGGTTGCCTGTGCTATGAACGTTGTTGTGGCGGTGACTGCGGTTTCTACCCCTCCGGGTTCTACGGTGACGGTCGGACCTTTCTCTAAAAAAGGAACCTGGGAAGTAGTGGGAACAGACTGGATTGTATTTTCTCCACCTCTCTCCTGGGTGGTCGTTCTTTGTGGTCTCCCCTGTGGTTGCCCACGTTTAAAGCCTGTTGATCCATCTGAAGAGCTGCCTTCATCAGATGACGGGTTGGTGAAAGGTCTTTGCTGTCTTCGTTGGGCATAGACCTCTGCCCAACTGTACACCTCCCCCAATTTGTAGTCCATTGTGTCTCTTTTATATTTTCGTATTTTTCTGTCGTTTATTTCTTTGGTGCATTTGTCCAACTGAATGTTGATGCCTTGAAGGGCTTTGTCTAATTCATCCTTGCTCATGTTTTTCTCCAGATTCTGTGAAATCTGGCCAATTTCTTTCTCTAAATCATTGATAACTTTGGAAAGTTCTTTGACAATCAAAAGTATGAGATCTAAGGAACAACGGTTTAAGATGGCGTACCAGCGTTCAGTGAACTTCGGGTTGTTCCTGCATAGAGTGGGCTTTAGGGCGATGCGTAATCCTCTAGGGATACGTTGATCTTTGTGATATAGGATCAAAGTTCCACCGTGTAAACGTTGGTTGATAATGCGTTTGGATGTGTATAAAAGTTGTCTCAACATGCTTGGATTGGAAAAAGTGCTCGTCGAGGTTGGGTCCACTTCTTGGACCAGTGAGTAGATCCGTTTCGTTTCTTCAGAATCGAAGCCAAAAGTGTCGGCTCGGTTCGCCGTGATATTTGAGATTTCTTCGAAGGACATCTTATCGGGGTGCTCACACTGGGATGCCAGAAAGATTTGATGAATATATATAAAAAGATGGCGTGGCACACCTTCGTTTTAGTTGTTTCTTACAGGTAATCTTAAAGTGAAATTTTTACACTTTTTTGGGCGGCTCAGGAAAGGTCCCTTCTGGCTTGGGGACTCTGGTTGAAAACAAATGTGAAGGTAGTGTGGGGGTTCCCACACTGAATCCTGATGGGTGCTCCTCGGGAGGTATAGCAAGCCTCCAATTTGTTAATAAGGTATTTCAAGTACAAAAAAGTCAATTGTTTTGCCAAGATTGTAATCAAAAGTTCATAAAGTCAAATAGTCATATTGTTTTCATATAGACTGTAGGGATATCACATCCATGATCAACATTGTTCAGAAACGTAAAAAAATCCCTATGCATTTCGGGACGAAAGTCCCTTCGTCAGGGGACTTGGTAGTATCTAAAAGGGAAATAAACACTGGTTTAGGAAGGGGACTGAAACCTCTGTTCAAATACGTGATAACAAACAAAAGCTGAATGTAAAAAATCTACATCAAAGCAAGACATGTGTGTCAAACAAGAGCCGGTTGATTAATCGACTCCTTAAACTAATAAGTTAATGTGAATCTTTAAACGGGTAAACTGAAGTGGTGGGGAGGTGATGAGAAGCGGGACGATAAACGTTATTAAGTTTAATGCAAACTCGTGCGCGAAAGCCGATTTTACTAAGAAGTCCAGGAAACCCACTAGAAAATCACCCGAAAATGCATACGTTATCGTGCGTGTCAAAAATAAATAGTAACAGTGAAAAGACAACATGCTTACCGAAACGTTCAAAATAGCGTGTCCAGGAGCTGGTGATATGAAACGAAACGCGCGGGTGGTGGTGTTTAAAAGGAAAAGAGGTCATGTGAGGTGAAGCGGTTCCGTAGTCTGCATAGAAAGCGGACTGAAAGGAAGGTCGATGACCTGGTGTATAAATGATAAGCGTGCAGGCCGTGCTCAGACAAGAGCCTAAAAAGGGTTCGCGTATGGACCTTAGTTTTACACGAGCCAAAATAGAAGGCTTCGTGTAGGAACCCGGCTGTGACACAGCCGGGTTCCTACACGAAGCCTTCTATTTTGGCTCGTGTACTCGCGCCTCATTTCTGGCGTCGGATTTTAATGTTTCCACATTGCGGGCATCCGGTAAAACTAAGGTCCATACGCGAACCCTTTTTAGGCTCTTGTACTCTTGTACTAAAACGCCACTAACTGTCGTCTGGAATTCTCCCCAACGTGGGATTCCGAACGTCTTGCTGGCTGTCCCCTTCTGGAGCTGCCTTTCTGCGGTGAACTAGTCCGAACCTGACTGAGTGCCCATCACGGGTAGTGTTCGGCAGTGCACGCAATTGCGACGCACTGGGTGTTGAAGCCCATCCGGCCCCTGTCCATGGCAAGTAAACCATCTTCCCCGGTTGAATCGCTTAGCTGTATTGAACAGGCTATTGTGTAATATACTCCTTAGGCAAAAAACTTTTGTCCTGATGATGATCCCATGTATTATGGTTAAGGGATCGAAACGCTGTCGACTTGTTGTAACACCATATATGTGAATGTATACCGAATGTGATATGCATATAATGGTGTAATTGAATTTCTGTTACTTTTTCATTCTTCAGAAATCGCTCACTCTTTGCCTAATTATCTCTCTTCTGCTTTTCCTATCCTCTTACTTTGCCAATTTGTAAGCGTGAGGGCACAGGCTTGTGTCTCACTCTTTTGGATTTTAAGGTATTTCCTTGTTGAATTTATTCTATAGTAAAAATTTGTGATCCCTGTCCGGCTGGATAAATCACGTTACTCAATATAGCTCCATTGTGTCTATATTTATTTTTCTTGTACCTATCTATGCATGGGCCACAAAAAATTCAATTCATGAACCCACTGGAAAATTTGTAGACATGTACCTTCAGCCTATAGTGAGGGGCATGTCCACGTACATACGTGATTCCACAGACTTTCTCAACCGACTAATAAAGTGACTTTGAACCCCGACACCCGATACACCTTGGTAACGATCGTTGTGTGTGCTTTATACACATCCATACCACACAACAGTGGCATTGAAGCTTTGGAATCCTTTTTGCTGAACCACACTCTGAAAGAGGATCTAAAAGTGCTACTACTTGAATTGATGCAATTTACGTTGTACCACAGTTACTTCACCTGGAACAATGAGTTTTTCATATAAGTAGTTGGTACTTCCATGGGCAATTGCGCAGCGCCCAGCTACGCAAACCTGTTCATGCACCGGCTTGAAACTGATCATATTTTGAACAATGCCCATTGGTCCAACAAAATCAAGACCTATTGGAGATATATCGATGACATCTTTTTAATTTGGGCAGGACCACCAGAAGAGATTCCAGAATTTATTTCCTACATCAATAATGTGGATGACCATATCCAATTCACCTACAACGCAGACATTAAGTGCTTACCTTTCTTGAATATTTTAATCACTCTCGACAACGCCAACCTAAAGACTTCTCTATTTGTCAAAACCACAGACCGTAATAACGCTTCGTTATATACCAGCTGTCACCCACCAGCTTTGAAGAAACACTTACCGTTCTCACAACTATTGAGGGCTAAAAGAATTTGTTCTGAACCAGAGGAATATCAATACACTGAGAAGAATATACTGCAAAAATACAGGGAGAGAAAGTATCTTGAAGTAATTCTGCAGGCCGCCAGCAACCGCATGAGGACCAAAAACAGAGCGGATCTCTTAAACTCTGAAACTGCCATTTGCAAAACTGATAGACCAGTATTCGTCTCCAGATATTCTTCTAGAAGCACAGTCATTAAAAACATAATTTTAAAGAACTGGAAAATGATACAATGGGAACCAGATTTTCAAGGCTTGTTCAATTGCGTTCCATTATTCGCTTATCAAAGAGCCAATAATCTGAAAAACATGCTGGAACTCAAACCCAAAACACTGGATATCACTTTTTCTGGCACCAAACCTTGTCATAATTGCAGCCACTGCAATAACGTAATAAAAGGCAACTCCACTAACCATCCATCTTCTGGGAAACAAATCAAATTGAGAACCAACGCCACATGTGATTCCTTGAATTTGGTATATTTATTGAAATGCCCATGCGGCTTACCTTACGTCGGGAAAACCGAAAGAAAACTCAAAGTTAGACTCACTGAGCATAGGAGCACCATAAGAAATAAAAATCTGAAATCTCCTCTAGCAGCTCACTTTATTGAACATCAACACAACATCAGTCAGCTGAGGTTCCTTGTACTGGAGGTTGTACCTACTAGATCTGGCGTGGACAACCACAAGAAACTATTACAACGTGAACTGTTCTGGATCAAAATGTTGGACTTGTGCCAACCAAAAGGATTGAATGACCGGATCGAATATAGTTGTCATCTCTAAACATGTGTTCTGATATTGTATGATTCTGTCCTGTGTCTTCTTGTTTATCTCCTTATATTCTCTTATTTCACCTGACCACTTTTATCTTGTTTACCATCTTCAACACTCCTTCATATTCTTCTTCGTTTCTCTCCAGTTTTTTCTTCTAAGTAGTTTCGTTTTTTTCCGTCTTTTCCCTTTAAATTTATATTCATATCCCAACATCTATCACTCAGTATACTTTTTATAACTGTATTTCTTGATGCAACTGTGACTTGTTTCTCTGCGCTCAAATGACCTTCCTGATTTAAGATGGCCGACACCTTTTTGATGATTCTCCATTTTCACCATATATATAATCTTTCTCCATTCGACCCTCTTATTCCACTTTTAAATTCATTCTTAGCACACTTTAATGTGTCTCTTATTTTTAGTGTCTGAGCACGGCCTGCACGCTTATCATTTTCACAGACCAGGTCATCGACCTTCCTTTCAGTCCGCTTTCTATGCAGACTACGGAACCGCTTCACCTCACATGACCTCTTTTCCTTTTAAACACCATCACCCGCGTGTTTCGTTTCATACCACCAGCTCCTGGACACGCTATTTTGAACGTTTCGGTAAGCAGGTTGTCTTTTCACTGTTACTATTTATTTTTGACACGCACGATAACGTATGCATTTTCAGGTGATTTTTTAGTGGGTTTCCTGGACTTCTTAGTAAAATCGGCTTTCGCGCACGAGTTTGCATTAAATTTAATAACGTTTATCGTCCCGCTTCTCATCACCTCCCCACCACTTCAGTTTACCCGTTTAAAGATTCACATTAACTTATTAGTTTAAGGAGTCGACTAATCAACCGGCTCTTGTTTGACACACATGTCTTGCTTTGATGTAGATTTTTTACATTCAGCTTTTGTTTGTTATCACGTATTTGAACAGAGGTTTCAGTCCCCTTCCTAAACCAGTGTTTATTTCCCTTTTAGATACTACCAAGTCCCCTGATGAAGGGACTTTCGTCCCAAAATGCATAGGGATTTTTTACGTTTCTGAACAATGTTGATCATGGATGTGATATCCCTACAGTCTATATGAAAACAATATATGACTATTTGACTTTATGAACTTTTGATTAAAATCTTGGCAAAACAATTGACTTTTTTGAACTTGTAATACCTTATTAACAAATTGGAGGCTTGCTATATCTCCCGAGGAGCACCCATCAGGATTCAGTGTGGGAACCCCCACACTACCTTCACATTTGTTCCAAATGTTACCACCACTTGCCTACTCTGTCCATCACACCAGCCCTCTACTTGATTGCAAATGTGTGGCCAGCATGCCATTTACAAGCCAGGCCAGCTGGTGTGGTGCTGTTCTGCTCTCCAGCTAGATGTGTGCTTTAGCAGTACCTTTACTTTTATACATAGCATTTGTCTCAGGAAAGAACATGGAGCGTTTTTTTGTGTAAACCCTTCACCCAGTTAACACAGGTTAAAGGAGTAAAATCCTCAGACAGGAAAGAGGGCACACAAAATGAAAGAAACGTACGCTGAGAAGTATTTGAGTACTGGACAGTGCTCCACAGAGAGGCACCAACCGAACGAGCCACATGCTTAAAGTGATTAAGATAAGTGTGTTCCAATTTCTCATTCAATAAGGATTCTTCCAAAGGTCAGTTGTAGCCATTAAAACTTTATTTGACCATTCAGTGACAATTCATCAATAGACAAACAGCCAATGCGTTTCGCTCCTCGGAAAGAGAGCTTCTTCAGGGTTGTAGATAACAAAAAAGCAGGGATACTCCATGAATTCAATGTTAAAAGCACATACATATATACAACGACATTACACTGTTTAAAAAGGGACACTGTAAAAATGGCTCAAATATATCCTATGATGTGTGACCATGCATTGGTCATCACGATAAGGAGAAAAGCACTCAACACAGCTAAGCATCCTCCTATTATTTACATGAAATTTTTGTTATAAACAAGTCATGTATAATAGGGTTCTATACATCAAAGTTATGGGGGAAATAAGATAAAAGGGGTGGTTAGTGATGATAACACTGGCATTAATTCAAGACCTAAGATCAACAGAGCTGGGGCAGCGATAATTTAAGAGCTCATATTTCATTTTCTTCCTCTAAGGTACAATACTATGTACTACATTTGGTATGAGATTCGAAATGCATCTCTTATGTAATCAAATGAAATAACAATTTGGAAAGAAGGGGACCCCTATATACAAAAGTGATACACTTGCTATACATAGGGAAACTAAACTGTTTGGTAAAGGTCTATAGTCAAGTGAAAACACAAAGATAATAAACCAAAAATAATGTAAACACCAATAAATACTAACAGATGGACTCACCACTCACTAAAGTATAGACATTATTTTATATATTTTGTTTAGTCAGAAAAATTCTTTTTTTCGTTTTTTTGAAAATGTTCTTTGTGTACAAATATATCTTTTTTTATTTTATAACATAGTTCTGAATGAAATTGCTTATAATTCATAGACATTAAAAACCATTAGTAGACAAACGTGGAACACAACAAGTGATTTATGGAATATGGCAAGGTAGGTCACAATGCGCGTTTCGGCTGGCTAGCCTTCTTCAGGTGGCCATATAAGGCACTAAAATAGGTTGCAAGAAAGGCTACACGTTCTTTTAAACTTGAAATAGAAATGATATCTTAAAGGTTGGGATTCCGTCAACGTGATATTACATAGTTTGATAAGATGTCAGTTTCCTTATAGATGTTTTGAAAAAGCTTAGTAGCGGGCTTTATGTTAATCCGGTATTGTAACTGTTAACCGGGTCGGATATTCAGCGCGGTCATAGTGGGCAGGGTCGGCTTTTCAGCGCAGATTCAAAGGCTCAAAAATAAATGCTAATTCCTGATGTATTCCTAATTAGCTCGTAAGACGATCCTCCGAGAGTCAGGGGTCAAGGGCAGATTGTGACAGCGTATCTCCAACCAGGAAGTGGACGGGTGTAACCTCATGTCGGTTACACCGTTCCAATTCCTGGTTGGAGATACGCCGTCACGCACCCTGATCGAGAGCCATAGCTGGCCGCATTTATCAGAAGTTACGAATATAAGAATCGCAATCTGCCCTTGACCCCTGACTCTCGGAGGATCGTCTTACGAGCTAATTAGGAATACATCAGGAATTAGCATTTATTTTTGAGCCTTTGAATCTGCGCTGAATAGCCGACCCTGCCCACTATGACCGCGCTGAATATCCGACCCGGTTAACAGTTACGATACCGGATTAACATAAAGCCCGCTACTAAGCTTTTCCAAAACATCTATAAGGAAACTGACATCTTATCAAACTATGTAATATCACGTCGACGGAATCCCAACCTTTAAGATATCATTTCTATTTCAAGTTTAAAAGGACGTGTAGCCTTTCTTGCAACCTATTTTAGTGCAATATATGGCCACCTGAAGAAGGCTAGCCAGCCGAAACGCGCGTTGTGACCTACCTTGCCATATTGCATAAATCACTTGTTGTGTCCCACGTTTGTCTACTAATGGTTTTTAATGTGTATGAATTATAAGCAATTTCATTCAGAACTATGTTATAAAATGAAATAACAGCATAATAGAAGATTCTGCATATATCTACAGTCACTCCTTCTACATATATTCTCTCTGGATATAATATTAAATAAAATGTATTCCGCATGATATAGTTGAGGACTGGAAGTGCTCTCGTACGCCGATGTCACCCAGATCATGGTCTCTCTGTCCCAATCCGTTGAGACCAAGGCCCTAAACTTTCGAAATGGTATGGAAGCAGTGGCAGGCTGGATGGCCTCGAACTTCCATAAATTAAACGGGGAAAAGACGGAGATCCTGGTCTTTGGTGGAAATAAGGAGATCTGGTCAGCTGATTGGTGGCCCCAGACACTGGGAACTTGTCCCCGGCCTTCTTCCGTCGCCCGTAACCTGGGAGTCATATTTGACACCTCACTTGCTTTTGACAGGCAAGTAAACAGAACGGGCTCAACTTGCTGCAGGGTTTTAAGGGTGCTAAGAAAACTCACCCACTACTTCTCTCCTGATGCCCGGAAACTGGTTGCAGTTGCCCTCCTATCCTCGCGACTGGACTACTGTAATGCCCTATATCTTGGCATGAGCAATAAACTACTCCATCGTTTGCAGGTCGTCCAGAACGCGGCAGCGAGGTTTGCCGTCAATGCCCCCAGACGTTCTTCAGGTACCAGGATCAGGAGAAATCTCCACTGGCTCCCGGTATATGCCAGGATAAAATTCAAAATTCTGACCATCACTTACATGGCTCTTCATGGTGCTGGTGCTGAGGGCATCAGGACCCTAGTGTCGACCTATGTCCCCGGTAGAGCCTTGCGCTCTCCCGGCCAGAATTTGTTGACTGTCCCCCGAGTCGCTAAGGCGAGATGGGGAGGTAAGGCTTTCTCCTCTCTCGCCCCTAGACTCTGGAACAAGCTCCCTTTGGAACTCAGGGACCAAGAATCTCTTCTTCTCTTCCGAAAGGGCCTTAAAACTCTGCTCTTTACTGAAGCCTACTCCTAGGCCTCTATACCCTGTATCTCTATTTCTGTACCTGGCTTTATTCCATCATTTGCGCCTTGACGCCTTCGGGCAAATTTGCGCTTGACAAATTTCTATTCAATCAATCAATCATTCTTACCTAACAATAATCGTAAATTGTATAACAAAAAAACATGAGTCTTATTCTTGAGTGTATGATGCCCATGTCTGTAAAAAAAAATTGCAATAGACATTTATGCTTATCAGTCAGTATGTGACAGGTAAGCAACCCCACACAGTTATTCACATCTGACACAGTCCTCCAAAATTGCAATAATCCGCACATGTGTAAATGTTCCTGGCATAAACCATTTTCATTATCTTTGTTTGAAACTCATTGAGTTGACTAGGCATCCAAATAAAGCAATCTCGCCCTACAGCGGCACTCCACTTGTTTTGTCTGCTAAAATAGCATGACTTAGGGAGAAAAGGACAGGTTGACTTGGAGCGCCTAATTAAGTTCAGAACATTCCATCTATTACACATTTTAGTTCAGATACTTTGACGCGGACATGGTCGCCATATTGGACAGGCCATATGTGCAGTCATAAACCAACTTTTTCATTGTGGTAGGACAAAATACTTGAATTAAATTGGATAATTTCATAGAAACTATACCTCCCAGTCCAAATGAGTCCTACTGTACTTAGTTTGTTTCCAAGCAGGGGTGAGGAGAGAATGTGCTGCCAGGGGAGGGTGCTGACTACTCTGTTAGGTGGGAGTGGAGCCTTGGGAAAGAAGCAGGAAAGAGGGATGCCCTATCTGATTTTTTTTATCCTGGGTATCCACAAAAACCTGTAAATGCGTGTGTGCTGTCTGCCTCCTACTACTAGCCAACAAGGTGTGTGTGGTATAGGGGTAGAGTCATTCCTCCAAGTGCCAAAGGGCGCACTGAAGAAGTGGACAGCAAAGAATTGGACTGACTTAAGCCTTCTGGGCTCCAATGATACGTAAAAGCACCATTACAGCAGCTTCACCTTCACCACGACCAGTAAGTAGTAGTAGGAAGAGTTAGGCCACCCGCTACACACATGGCACGACCCCGATTTTGAGAGTTTCATCTCTTTGTGTCCTTTCAGTGTTTTCAGGTATGATATCAGAAAGTGCCAGATTGCTCCAGACTTGCTGTCTCAATTCTAGAATGATGTAGTAGTGGGAGCTTCCAAAACGAATTCATCCCAGAAGGTATGTGGCCTTCGTTCCGCATCACTTAGTACTGACTGACATTTTGCCACCTTCACCGCACCATGTAACTGAACAATGCCTTCTCAGGGCTTTGAGATTCTAGGCGCCCTATTACGTATAGATGATTCAGAAAAGGGGGGTGGTGATGAACAGAGTGTCTGAATTAAGCAGACCACTCTTACCCAGTCCAAAGATCAGGGCTTGATCCATCACCGTTTTTAGCTCACTGCACCATCCCAGCTCAGAACCTGGCTACATGCAAATTAGTCTGTCCCTGGCCCAGTGCATGATGGGAACAGGGCAGACTAGACTACCAAGCCAATTCTTCACTGGAAAGGAGACAAGCTTCCGGGGACCGGTTTCTGGCATTTCAGCCGTTGTCGGCCCGGCTTGCTTGAATCCTTATGGTGCAGTGAGCAAGGGACTCATGTCTGAGTATACCCTGCCACACCTATAGTGGCCAAAAACGATTCAGAAAAGGGGGTGGTGATGAACAGAGTGTCTGAATTAAGCAGACCACTCTTACCCAGTCCAAAGATCAGGGCTTGATCCATCACCGTTTTTTAGCTCACTGCACCATCCCAGCTCAGAACCTGGCTACATGCAAAATAGTCTGTCCCTGGCCCAGTGCATCATGGGAACAGGGCAGACCAGACTACCAAGCCAATTCTTCACTGGAAAGGAGACAAGCTTCCGGGGACCGGTTTCTGGCATTTCAGCCGTCGTCGGCCCGGCTTGCTTGAATCCTGATGGTGCAGTGAGCAAGGGACTCATGTCTGAGTATACCCTGCCACACCTATAGTGGCCAAAAACGATTCGGAAAAGGGGGTGGTGATGAACAGAGTGTCTGAATTAAGCAGAGCACTCTTACCCAGTCCAAAGATCAGGGCTTGATCCATCACCGTTTTTTAGCTCACTGCACCATCCCAGCTCAGAACCTGGCTACATGCAAATTAGTCTGTCCCTGGCCCAGTGCATCATGGAAACAGGGCAGACCAGACTACCAAGCCATGGGTCCATCACCACCCCTTGGTGTTAAATATTTTGTCCACCATAAGCGTGGAAGGGTATACTCAGATGTGAGTCCCTTGCTCATTGCACCATCAGGATTCAAGCAAGCCGGGCCGAAGACGACTGTAATGCCAGAAACCGGTGCCCTGAAGCTTTTTTCCTTCCCAGTGTAAGAATTGGCTTGGTAGTTTGGTTTGCCCTGTTCCCATCATGCACTGGGACAGGAACAGACTAATTTGCATATAGCCAGGTTCTGAGCTGGGATGGTGCAGTGAGCTAAAAAATGATGTTGGATCTAGCCCTGATCTCTTGACTGGGTGAGAGTATTCTGCTTAATTCAGAAACTCTGTCCATCACCACCCCTTGTTGTTAAATATTTTGTCCACCATAAGCGTGGAAGGGTATACTCAGATGTGAGTCCCTTGCTCATTGCACCATCAGGATTCAAGCAAGCCGGGCCGACGACGGCTGAAATGCCTGAAACCGGTCCCCGGAAGCTTGTTTCCTTCCCAGTGTAAGAATTGGCTTGGTAGTTTGGTTTGCCCTGTTCCCATCATGCACTGGGACAGGAACAGACTAATTTGCATATAGCCAGGTTCTGAGCTGGGATGGTGCAGTGAGCTAAAAAACGGTGTTGGATCTAGCCCTGATCTCTTGACTGGGTTAGAGTATTCTGCTTAATTCAGAAACTCTGTCCATCACCAGCCCTTGTTGTTAAATATTTTGTCCACCATAAGTTTGGAAGGATATACTCAGATGTGAGTCCCTTGCTCATTGCACCATCAGGATTCAAGCAAGCTGGGCCGAAGACGGCTGTAATGCCAGAAACTGGTCCCCGGAAGCTTGTTTCCTTCCCAGTGTAAGAATTGTCTTGGTAGTTTGGTTTGCCCTGTTCCCATCATGCACTGGGACAGGAACAGACTAATTTGCATATAGCCAGGTTCTGAGCTGGGATGGTGCAGTGAGCTAAAAAACGGTGTTGGATCTAGCCCTGATCTCTTGACTGGGTGAGCATATTCTGCTTAATTAAGAAACTCTGTCCATTACCACCCCTTGTTGTTAAATATTTTGTCCACCATTAGAGTGGAAGGGTATACTCAGATGTGAGTCCCTTGCTCATTGCACCATCAGGATTCAAGCAAGCCGGGCCGAAGACGGCTGTAATGCCAGAAACCGGTCCCCGGAAGCTTGTTTCCTTCCCAGTGTAAGAATTGGCTTGGTAGTTTGGTTTGCCCTGTTCCCATCATGCACTGGGACAGGAACAGACTAATTAGCATATAGCCAGGTTCTGAGCTGGGATGGTGCAGTGAGCTAAAAAACGGTGTTGGATCTAGCCCTGATCTCTTGACTGGGTGAGAGTATTCTGCTTAATTCAGAAACTCTGTCCATCACCACCCCTTGTTGTTAAATATTTTGTCCACCATAAGCGTGGAAGGGTATTGTTAGGATTTAACATTGACTTGTGCGCTTCATTCTGGTTCCTACACTTTTCTGTGGCCCCTTAGTGTTACAGCCCGTACTTTCCTGACGCTCCCTAAGTGGAATAAGGAGGAGCAGAGCCCTCCCATCTCTGCTTGGCTTACTTTCCGGTGACCACGCCCCCTTCCCACTTCCTGGTTCCTGTTCGAGTTGTTTGCTAGCGTCTAAGGGCTTTGCTGGAGTTCTGTCTTCTTGACGCTGTGTTTCCTGATTCCGGACCCTCTGCCACTTGATTTCTACTCTGTGAGTGTGCGTGTGAGTCTGTATGGTATAGCGGTATTCTTCGCCGCCCCTTTTTTTCAGTGAACGCGACGCCCTGCTATTCCTCACGCATTTTGCGGGCGTAATCGGTTCACTCTCTGCAATATCCTGGTTTTACAGCCAGTGTTACCTCCGTTGTTTATTCCTTTCTTTATTGGGCTTCCTCTTGAGAGTAAGCGCTCCGCCCTATCCTCCTAGGGGCCGGGTGTCTCATCTCCTGAGTGGGTGCTGCTCCGCTGTACTCGCCCCCTGTGCAGCCGGTTGGTGCCCCTCGCTCCTTTTCTGTTTGTGTGTTTGGTGCTTGGTGTTACTGCTCCGCTGGACTGGGCCCCTTTAGTCAGCCGGCCGGTTCACCTCACCTTCCCTTACCATTTGATTTGCGTCAGAGGTGTGTTGAGTCCTTCTTGAGTCCTTAATTTTGGACCCCTCCCTTTTGCCTGGACTCATCGTTGACGCTTGCCCGATCTACACTTGGGGTAAGATCCATGATTGATCACACTTGTCAATGTTTTATTGTGTTTCCAGTAAACATAGGGATTGTGTCTATTCATAAACCTGCTCTTTGTTTCCTAGCCTGGACCATCCCCGGAGACGCCTTTTCTACTATTTGTTACCCCTCGTATGAGGAGAGTGGTGGACACTCCTAGGGTAAATTCCCTCATACTTTTAGGAGACAGTAAACAGGAGTGTCGTATACTTTGTTATCGCATTCCTGCTGCTGTGTCTTGGAGGTGGAGGGATTCTTCTTCGCTCCCGTGGAAGTTGGCCCTTCTCCTAACAGAAAGCCAAGCCCACAAATTATCCTTCCCCTGAGCGAGGATGAATCCCGACACATCTATGGAGGCGTCGGGCCCTGCCCCCCAGACCCTGACCATGGAGGATTTAATGGCAGCTTTTGTGGCCCTGCAGACAGAAGTAGGAAGATTAGGTACAGAAAACCAGAGACTAGTTGCAGAAGTTCATCAATTGAGAACAGGTACCATCCCTAAAGTCCGCAAAAGTTATATCCAGCCTGCCAAATTTACACTGTCCCCAACAGAACAAGACCCACGAGCCAGCACTGATCCTACGGCTTCCCCTGTGCAAGTCACGGTAAACACCCCTAACCCTGTGCCCTTAGCCATGCCCGAGAGGTTCACAGGGGATAGTTCCAAATACGAAGTTTTCATGAACCAATGCCAACTCCAGTTCTTGTGCAAAGCTGCATCCTTTCCGGACGATTCTGCTAAGGTAGCGTTCATCATATCCTATCTAGTCGGGAATGCAGCAGAATGGGCTGTGCCGCTTGTACAGAATAACGATCCCATATTATATGACCTTGATCAGTTTGAAGAAAAAATGAGAAGTCTTTTTGCTAAACATGCCTACATGCAAGCCAGTGACACTGAGTTACTAAACCTTCAACAAGGTTCGAAGGATTTGCTCTCTTATATAACGCAATTCAACCGCTTGGTAGCCGAAACCCACTGGCCCGAAGACAAGAGAACCTCTTTGTTTTACAGGGGGCTATGTGAGGAAATAAAAGACCTACTGTCCCAGATAGTAAATCCCCCAGAGGACTGTGCTTCCTTTATTGATTTGGTCGTGAAATTAGACCATAGATTGCATGAGAGAAAAGGAGAAAGACATCGCACTGTTATGCCCAAAACGGTTTTCCACCGAACTGAGAAACCCATATCAAAAGACGCCCCTGAACCCATGCAAATAGGGGGAATACGTGGGCCTCTATCCTCGGAGGAAAAAGAGAAAAGAAGGAAACTTAACCTTTGTCTTTACTGTGGCAAAGGAGGGCATTTCGCCAGAGAATGTCCAGTGCGTCCTAAAACCTCCAAGCAATCAGTAAGCAGTCTTTCTAGTTCGGAAAACTAGAAAGCTTGAGGAACAGAGAGATCGATTCCTTAAGCTCAAAACATCCACAGATCTCCTCTAAACCAGTCCTGGTGGTTAAGCATTTCATTGTACCCATTACTCTCACGTATTTGGGAAAAAGGCAATATACCATGTCAGTTCTATTAGATTCCGGAGCTACAGGAATTTTTTTTGACATCCAACTAGCCAAACAATTGGGGCTTACCTTTGTAGCTAAAACTCAGCCTGAATCCATTTGGGCAGTGGATGGTTCGGAGTTATCCTCCGGAATGATTAGTTATCAAACTCCACCACTGACTATCGTGTTCAATAACGGTCACTCAGAGAACCTTGTTTTTGACCTAATTGATGCCCCCAATTTTGGTGTCATCTTGGGTGTCCCTTGGTTGCAGATCCACAACCCTGCGATAGATTGGGAAAAGAGAACGGTTACGTTGAGTTCTTCGTTCTGTAGGCAACACTGTTACCAAGAAGCCCGAGAACCAGACTTGCCGTTATTTTGTGCAGTACAAGCATCGGTGGACGCATGTTTGCCTGACCAGTATGCAGAATATTCCAATGTATTTAGTGAGCAGGAAGCCACCAAATTGCCTCCACACAGGAGCTATGATTGTAGAATCGACCTGATACCCGGTGCTGACCTACCCTGCAGTCGCATTTATGCCTTGACTCCTTCAGAAAACGAATATCTAAAAAATTATCTGGATGAAATGCTTGCAAAAGGATTCATCCGACCTTCCTCGTCACCTGTTTCATCCCCTTTGTTTTTTATCGATAAGAAGGAAGGCGGGCTCAGGGCGTGCTTGGACTATAGAGCCCTAAACAAGATAACCATAAAAAACAAGTATCCTCTTCCTCTTATTCCTGTCCTTCTAGACCAGATAAAAGGGGCGAAAATATTCACAAAAATTGATCTCAGGGGTGCCTACCATTTGATTAGGATAAAACAGGGCGACGAATGGAAAACTGCCTTTCGCACAAAATATGGTCTCTATGAATATTGTGTAATGCCGTTCGGGTTATGCAATGCCCCGGCGGCATTCCAATATTTTATTAATGACATTCTGAGAGAGTACATCGATGTTTTCGTTATAGTATATATCGATGATATTCTTATCTTCTCCCAGAACGAATCAGAACATGTGGAACATGTCCAAAAAGTATTACATAAGCTACAGGAGAATCAGTTATATGCCAAACTGGACAAAAGCGCCTTTCATACTTCAGAAGTGGATTTCTTGGGTTTTACCATTAAACCTGGTGGCCTTCAAATGGACCCCAAAAAAGTTGAGGCATTGACACAATGGAAAAGTCCCACTTCAGTCCGAGAAATACAATCCTTTCTAGGATTCGCCAATTTTTATCGGCGCTTTATTGATCGGTTTTCTGACACGGTTTCCCCCATCACAAGACTATTGAAAAAAGGGGTACCGTTTCTCTGGACATTGGAAGCAGAACAAGCATTCTGTTCCTTAAAAGAGAAGTTTACTTCAGCTCCTATTCTCCGGCACGCAGACAACTCTCAACCTTTTTATGTGGAGGCTGATGCCTCACAATATGCTGTAGGAGGTATTCTATCCCAACGAGACGCCGATACAGGTCAAATGCATCCCATTGCATATTTTTCCAAGACCTTGCTGCCTGCCGAAAGAAACTACACCATAGGGGAGCGTGAACTGTTGGCCATCAAATTGTCCTTTCAAGAATGGCGACATCATTTGTTAGGGTCTCCTCATGTGGTCACCATTTATTCCGACCATAAAAATCTGCAATTCTTCAAATCAGCCCGAGCACTCACACCCAGACAGATGAGGTGGTTATTGTTTTTTAGTGAATATGATTTTGTGATCACTTACAGGCCCGGCACACAACAGGGGAAAGCAGACGCAATATCCCGCCTAGGAATGGATGACCATCCCACCCGAGAACAACCACTTCCCATCATCCCAGAAAACAAGATCCTTGGGGTGGGAGAGAAAGATCACACACTTTTGGAGGACCTCAAAGGCCTACTAATCGCAATCCCATCAGATGAATGGTTACAAAACCCTCTCCACACAATCAAAGAAGGGATTTATTACCATGACAATAAGATGTTTGTGCCTGCTTCACCCTTGAGACAAAAAATCATTGTATGGTGTCATAATAGCCCTTTGGCCGGCCATACTGGTGGGCGGAAGACTCTTCAATTATGTCGCCGATGGTTTTGGTGGGATTCATTGTCTCAAGATGTCTTGGAATATCTACACGCTTGCGCGATATGTGCCCGCCAAAAGGCTTCTCATTGTGCACCCACAGGGCTGTTAAAGCATATAGCCATACCCCCTGCACCCTGGCATACTATTAGTATGGACTTTATGACTGATTTACCACCATGTCAGGGCTATACCACCATTTATGTAGTGGTAGATCTGTTGTCCAAGATGAGTCATTTCGTTCCTCTCAAGAAAGTACCTTCCTCTAAAGAACTAGTGGCTGTCTTTTTGGACACTGTGGTAAAATTACATGGGCTGCCCACAGTTATCATTTCAGACCGCGGTCCCCAGTTTGTCTCTAAGTTCTGGAGAGGAATGTGTGAGGTGTTGGGAATTGATCACAGGCTTTCTACCGCATATCACCCCCAAACAGATGGGCAAACCGAAAGAACTAACCAAACGTTAGAGCAGTTTTTGCGGTGTTTGTTAACCACTATTCCAGCTACATGGGTTCAAGCCCTCCCTTTAGCTGAATTTGCTTATAACAATTCTAGTCATGCAGCCACCAAGGTCTCTCCCTTTTACTTCGTTCAAGCCCAACACCCTAGGATGCTCCCCATTGTCCTACCCCCTGATGACACAGTACCCGCTTTAGAGGAACAACATGCCCGCATACAGAGCACATGGGAAGCAGCCAAGACAGAGCTAGAAAAGGCTAAAGAAGCTATGAAAAAACAAGCAGATAAACATCGAAGAACAGAACCAGTATATGTGATAGGAGAGAAGGTGTGGCTGTCCACAAAAAACCTCCGAATGGAAGGGTCGAAAAAGTTCCAACCACGCTTCATAGGACCCTACATAGTAGAGTGTTCCACAGTTCCTTGATCAAAAAATACATACCCTCCCTTGTCCCTGAAATCCCTCCCCCTCCAGTACAGATAGACGGAGAGACAGAATATGAAGTAAGCAAAATCTTGAATTCCAGACGAATCCGAGGTAAACTCCAGTACTTCATTGATTGGGTAGGATATCCCCCTGAAGAAAGGTCCTGGGAACCTGCAGAAAACATACATGCAGTGCGGTTGATCCGACAGTTCCACAGATTGCATCCCGCGAAGCCAGGTCCTGTGAATAGATCTTTAAGGAGGGGTACTGTTAGGATTTAACATTGACTTGTGCGCTTCATTCTGGTTCCTACACTTTTCTGTGGCCCCTTAGTGTTACAGCCCGTACTTTCCTGACGCTCCCTAAGTGGAATAAGGAGGAGCAGAGCCCTCCCATCTCTGCTTGGCTTACTTTCCGGTGACCACGCCCCCTTCCCACTTCCTGGTTCCTGTTCGAGTTGTTTGCTAGCGTCTAAGGGCTTTGCTGGAGTTCTGTCTTCTTGACGCTGTGTTTCCTGATTCCGGACCCTCTGCCACTTGATTTCTACTCTGTGAGTGTGCGTGTGAGTCTGTATGGTATAGCGGTATTCTTCGCCGCCCCTTTTTTTCAGTGAACGCGACGCCCTGCTATTCCTCACGCATTTTGCGGGCGTAATCGGTTCACTCTCTGCAATATCCTGGTTTTACAGCCAGTGTTACCTCCGTTGTTTATTCCTTTCTTTATTGGGCTTCCTCTTGAGAGTAAGCGCTCCGCCCTATCCTCCTAGGGGCCGGGTGTCTCATCTCCTGAGTGGGTGCTGCTCCGCTGTACTCGCCCCCTGTGCAGCCGGTTGGTGCCCCTCGCTCCTTTTCTGTTTGTGTGTTTGGTGCTTGGTGTTACTGCTCCGCTGGACTGGGCCCCTTTAGTCAGCCGGCCGGTTCACCTCACCTTCCCTTACCATTTGATTTGCGTCAGAGGTGTGTTGAGTCCTTCGTGAGTCCTTAATTTTGGACCCCTCCCTTTTGCCTGGACTCATCGTTGACGCTTGCCCGATCTACACTTGGGGTAAGATCCATGATTGATCACACTTGTCAATGTTTTATTGTGTTTCCAGTAAACATAGGGATTGTGTCTATTCATAAACCTGCTCTTTGTTTCCTAGCCTGGACCATCCCCGGAGACGCCTTTTCTACTATTTGTTACCCCTCGTATGAGGAGAGTGGTGGACACTCCTAGGGTAAATTCCCTCATACTTTTAGGAGACAGTAAACAGGAGTGTCGTATACTTGTTATCGCATTCCTGCTGCTGTGTCTTGGAGGTGGAGGGATTCTTCTTCGCTCCCGTGGAAGTTGGCCCTTCTCCTAACAGGTATACTCAGATGTGAGTCCCTTGCTCATTGCACCATCAGGATTCAAGCAAGCCGGGCCGAAGACGGCTGTAATGCCAGCAACCGGTCCCCGGAAGCTTGTTTCCTTTCCAGTGTAAGAATTGGCTTGGTAGTTTGGTTTGCCCTGTTCCCATCATGCACTGGGACAGGAACAGACTAATTTGCATATAGCCAGGTTCTGAGCTGGGATGGTGCAGTGAGCTAAAAAACGGTGGTGGATCTAGCCCTGATCTCTTGACTGGGTGAGAGTATTCTGCTTAATTCAGAAACTCTGTCCATCACCCCCCTTGTTGTTAACTATTACGTGTAGGGCACACTTTTCCAGTTTGTGCCACGGCACACCCTCAAACAGATGCGCCGGGTGCAAATAGGGTAAGTGCACCCTATTAGGTTGAATGTGCTGTCCTCAGGGCAGCTGTGAACTTGTGCTGCCCTGGGTCGGTGCATTCAAGTGAAATATGGAGCGGCTGCTTCAAAGCAGCTCCATGTTCCACTGTGCAGACAACACCCGCCTACACTTTAAAGAGGGGAGAGAGATACCGTTGCATGCAGGTGTAGTGAGTGACCAGGAGGGTATATCTGGTGGTTCCATAGGACCCTCATGACACCTTCTAAAGAGCTCCCATCAGGGGACGCACTGGTAGTGTGCCATCTTTTTGTGGAGCACTGCTGCCAATGCACCTCCTGACAGATTCTTGACCTCTGCGTCTGCATGCATAATATGGCGGGGGCGCAGAGGTAAAGAGATTCCCTCATTTGCATGGCACCAAGGCCCCTGATTGGTGGTTGGCACACAGCTACAATTTCAATGCGACAGACCTCTGTAGTTGGTGGAGGAGCAAAGAGAGTTAGCACACAACAAAGCCATTTAATTTTGTGTAACCCATTTTACCACACAATAAGGACCAAGAATCAGTAACTGAAGTTAAGTAGGTTTATTACAATCAGTAGTAAATTCAAATCAATACAAATTAAGCATGGCTCAGATACAGAATTCAAAAGAAGGCGTTAGTCAACAAAGTAAATCCAGTTTGATAATATCAATATGTGACAAGCACAGCCACATAAGTACAGATGGCAAAAGGTTTAAAGTCATCTCATCAGGGCTCTAAGTTTAGATTGGGAATGGTTTAGGATGGGAAATCTCAAAGGAATTTTGAAATAAGAGGGTGAACTAGGAAGGTGTCAGCATAGCAAGAATTTCAGGAGAAATCCTGTAAGAGAGAGCAAGTGTTTAGCCTATAGCTTTACACTCTCAAGAATATGGCAAGCAGAGAGGTCTGTACCTCGCTAAGTCTAAAGGGATCTGCTCCTAAACTTTTACACTGCATATATTACTTAACCCCTTCCATGCTCATGACGAGCTCAGCTCGTCATGCAGTACAGTGCTCCTGTGCTCATGAACAATGGGATTTAAGGGACACCCAGCACCGGGGGGAATTGCTATAGCATTGAAGGTGTTAAAGCATATAAATATATTCTTATAGTATGATCCTTCTCATACCACCCTTGCAAGAACCAATAGAATTTCACTTGATTTGCATATTGGCAACATTGTCTAACTTTCCCCATCTCACAAAACGTGGCATTCACATGACCTTGGATAGAATACCTTTGCTGATATATGATGAATGGACACCTTTGCTCCCGTTCATTAACTCTTCACGTCTCTGCCACGATTATCTTCTCAGTCCTCTCTATCACTAACACATTCTACTGCTTTCTCTAAGTAATGAAGCCTTGGAGCCGTGTCTGCAGAGGAGAAAACATGCAAGGCAGCCAAAATGCACTTCAAATTCAGCCCTGGTTAAATTAGCATGATAAACACTAAAAATGTGCACTTCAATTACATGGTTATATGTACATGTATACTTTCAAAATAAATGAAGCAATATAAATGTAAATAAGTTAATGCTTACATTGAGTAAAGCACTTTCAAACATATGCAACATAACATACAGATAAGCGTAAATATGAACATTTTTTGTCATGGTTAGGCTAAACATTAATGTGCACATATTTATGACTCTAGTTTCTACAGTGAATGCAGTTCAGTAATATATTGAAATACTTCACTCAGGGCCGTCTTTAGGGCTGTGCGACTGGTGCAGCTGTACTGGACGCTGACCTGGGGAGAGGGGTGCTGTGTTTAGCAATAACTTTCGATTTAAAAACACCTTCTCCAGAGTTCCTTGTGCATCCAGCTTTCAGGCAGCAATACAACTGTCAAGATAACTCTTGTGATTAATGTTTGCCTGCTAAAGAGACAGGTCAAAGTTTTGTCTAGTGGCATAAAGTAGAGCAGAGGGTTAATATGCCTGCCTGCTGCAAAGAACACATACTGTAGCTGAGTGGATTGCTGCTTTTGTCACTGAGACCCTTTTGTTACCGTAAAACATAAGATAAAACCCTAATATAGAACAGTGACTGTTGCAAACTGTCATAAAAGAGCTGCATGCAAACTGCATAAAATAGTTAGGACGTTATGTTTTTTTTTCCCCAATCTTTCATTATCATTCCTAATTTTGCTTAAAAGGGGTCATTTGGGTAGATACACATTCCTATTAAGCAATGTCAGCCTTTACCAGTGCTTCAAAACAAACGAAATATATGGGGAACATCCTTTACAACGCGGATGTTACACCGCAGTTCCCTTACGACGCAACTTTTACAACACAAATTGTAACAACAAATTGCGCTGGGGGGCGCTCCAGGATAGTAAATAGTTTAATTTACTATCCAACTCCTTCCCTACTATCCACGGGGACTGGAGTTGGAATAGTAAATTAAACTATTCACTATCCAGCCCCCAACAACGCAAGACGTGGTAACGACTTGCGTTGTAAAACATGCGTCGTAAAGTACTGCGATGTAAAACATTGCGTTGTAACGACATACATCCTAAATATATGTCACAATGTCAGAGAGGGGCTATGGAGGGATGGGGGGTCCTTTTGCCTGGTGATAGTGACAGAATCTGAGGAGGTGGTCATTGGGAAATGGGGGCTCGACAAATGTGATTGTCGCACAGGGTGCCACAAACGCTAAAGCCGGCCCTGACTTCACTTTTCAGTCATAAAGTTAGGCACACAGAACAAATGGTGGTAAGTGCACGCAACTCTTGCTCTTCTGTGATGTGTAAGGGTGTTGCTAAAATCACACTGCTCCACCCATGCAAATGAGACGTTGCCCTCTTGACTTAGTGCTATTTGGCCTTCTGTAATACCAAAGTGCCCCGGGGGTGCACAAAGTGGGCACAAATGCCCGTTGTGCGCCTCGGGCGCTTCTGTAATACGGGCCCAGCTGGCATCCGCTTTCCCCAGGCGGGCTTTCTCAATGCCAAAACACACACTTGCAAACTATTTCTATTATGCAGTTTTTTTTTTCTATCAGATTGCAAACTCTGCACTTTTTCTTGTTTATGCAACTTTGTAAGAATTCAGAGGCATCGTTGTGAGGTTGCCAGCAAGTTGGACTACCTTGGTAGTACATGCTGCGGCTCTGGGGGTGGTCGGGTGGTCCTTGGTACCACCTCTAAACTTTGAGGTATAGCATGTCCATGGGCGCAAGAAACATGCGGGGGCGCTATAAACTGCACAGGCAGCCCCGTGGTGTCACTTCTTCCCAGAGATGGCCCGGCGTTGCAAACACCGGGGACGTGTATCTGCCTCACTCCCACTGAGGAAGCCAGGCTACTTAATGCCACATATTTTGAGTGGGGGTTCTACCTACGCAGTTATGCGAAGAATCCACGTGGCGGGAAGTCATGTTTGTGCACCGAGAAGAAACATCACCGCTCGTGCAGCACAGCTCTGCGGAAGCGTGTGCTCCCGGAAGTGTCTTAAACGCCGGTTTCACCCACCTACGTCGCGTCGGAGCTTACAGTACGGGCGACACAAGAAAGTAGATAATCCTCAGATTCAAGAGCTTTGGAAGTCGTGTGACAGACACGGGTTTCCGTGGCAAACCACCAACAAGGCCCGAATTAAATGCATTTTTAACGCGGTGCAAAAACGGAGCAAGTGGTTCTGCAACAGGGAATTAAGCGAACAGAACATATTCTTCTTCCGTGCACGTCACATAAAAATGTCTTCGTTATGGAGAGAAAAAAAATTATGAAACAAACAACAAAAAACTCGTATCTTGTTTATAATCCACACAATTATATACATCTTGGAAAGGAAGAGCAAATTATTTATATTCCAATTTTCCATTGGTGCAAAATCTTATGTAACGTGGTAAAGATCAAAACTTGCTCCATTTCCTATTAAGGGGCATAAAGTGGTGCAAAAAATATTTCTTCCAGCTCAAGGTTTATTTATAAATAATACAAAGGCACGAAAAGCCATTAACCACTGCCATCACTGACATTAACCACTACCGTCACTGACATTAACCACTACCATCTCTTACGTTAGGAGCAAAGAACAGAAAACTGTGGTCGCCGGTTGGCTCTACATAACCACAGCTGAAACTAGCCTATGCAGCAGTAAGCCTAATGTAACCAAGAAGGCGCCAAGAATCAATGTACTGCCCTAGCATCACCACTGTACCGTAATGTAAACATTTTCTTAATAAAAACTCTTGAAATAAAAAAATTAAAAAAAGAAAGCGCTGCCCAGTGGCTCAGATTTTCATCCTCCCACGGTTGATAACAACCGTCTCGTTCACTCAGATAATGATTACCTGTATGACTTACGTAGCAACAGACTATTTTCAATTTATGATCTAATCAATATAAATTGTGAACATATAGTAGCGTTCTTATTGTTCTTATTATCAAGGTCAGGCGCACCTCAGATGGATCAGACCTGAACAGAGGCTTCCTTCCCTCTGGTGCTGGTCGATGGATTATGTGAAACATTTGGGAATGTTGGACCTTCTCCTGTTTCTTCGATATTTCGATATTTTGCATCACACCTTCACTCAAACCATCATCACAATGTTAGAATGATTACTCGCACTGAACTACATCCGACCCGTGGCCGATTGGCCAGGGCCTGAATTATGTGAAACCAAAATGATCTACATTTGCTGGGGTGATTCGCCCTGAGGTGGTTTGAGACATGCTGGCAGGGGAAGGGATGAAATGACGCCATGTAGGTGGACCCAATCTCTGGGATAAAATACTAAAGACCCTAATTTCGAGTTGGCTGGAATTGGGGGGGCTGATTAATCAGGAACCAGCTCCATTCCCACACCTAAATGTAGCCATTTCAATTTGCAGTCCCTGGAACAGCGGGATTGCGTCCCCCCAGGACTGATTACATATACTATTTCCTGTCATGGATTTTTCTGTGATAGCCAAATGACTTCTGGGTACTGTAGTCTTATTTTGCCTCCATCAAACAAATTAGACTCACACCTTAACTCAATGATTTTCGAGTTAAACGTTCCAGACAGTGTTTTAATGATCCAGAGTGCGACCGCTGGCTGTTTGCTGGCGCACCACGATTAGGGAGATCTCAATTTCCCACGCTTCCGCCATGTTCTTGGGAGGAAGGATTGGCAAGTGCACTTCCAAGAGCGCACATGAATCCTGCAGTGCTGGAGACCAAGGATTCTGTTTGCTGGCACACCACGATTGGGGAGGACTCTATTACCCGCTGTCAGGCAGGAGCGGCAAAGGTGCTTGAAAGAAAACATAATAGCCCAGGAGGCTTGCAGGATGCACCTGGGGGCGTAGTGAAGACCAGGCCAAGAGCGGGCCCGGCTGCACCCGTCAGATCCCAGAGACGGCTGGGCTGGACCACCCCTCTTGGTCTTCTGATATTGGAACACCGAATTTTAGTCAAAGGTAGCCGATTACTTTTTCTTTGCGACTATGTGTAATAGGAAAACGAGTATGAACCAAAGAGGGAAAGTACATCTTAACGCCAGATGCTTCTTCAGTTACTAAACATTTAATTTCAGTAATGAGCGCCATGAACACTAAAATTGAAATGATGGAGGAAAGGAAAGGACTGACGGAGCATAACGGTTATGCCTGGACCTGACCGCCAAGCCTATTGAATCTCAGGTCCTCCTCTTGTGGGAAGGCAGGCCTGGCGGGTAGGAGGGCAAGCATCCTTTGCAATAAAGCAGCTGACAACATTAAATCTCAAGTAAAGACCTCCATGTTAAATCCATGTGTTGTTGATACTTCCCAAACTGAAGGGATTGATGTAATAGAAGGTTCCTTGACATCAGCTAATTCACTTCATTGAACTGGAAAATGAATGACTGTCATGCACAACCTGCTCAGACCAACACATCGTCAGTAATTACCGAAGCCAGTTTTTGCTCTAGCTCATTTAACCTTGTGGGGATATCCGATGCTACTGATTTAAAGGACCTCGCTGGACTCTGTGGCCCCACTGAAAATCCTTAAGAAAAAAACTAAGGCCAAAGTAGCACCATGGTACACCCCTAAATTGAAAGAGCTAAAACAAAGGTGAAGGAAACTAGAGAGGGATTGGAGACAGACTACAGGGGTGCAAGATAGAATGAACTATAGAGAAGCCATTAGGAAATACAAGGCCAAAATAACACTGGCACAATCTTGGTTCTTTGAGCAAAAGATAAGGGCGGCAGCTAATGCCCGAGGGAAATCTTTCGAATTGCTCAATCTCTGATTAAAACCCCGTCAAATCTCCCTGACCCCAAAGAAGCCCAAAATCGTTGTGACAAACAGGCAGAGTACTTAAAAAAAAATCCAGTCTATTTCCCTTTCTTTCACCTCAAATGAACAGAACCCTCTGGGTGCAGAGAATTCCCCCGCAAATCCCAACTGCCAGCTAATGGAATTCCAATTGCTCAATGAGGACTCCCTGAACGCTTTAATGTCAAAAGTGTCATCGGGCACTCCCACTGACCCCGCCCCCCCGCGCCACCTGTTGCTGGTCGCAGATATTATCAGACCAGTCATCTTAAACATCTTGATTACTTCAATTACCACAGGAACAGTTCGAAAGGCATGGAAGTGCGCCCAGGTCAGAGCACTACTGAAAAAACCCAACCTCGACCCGGCAACCATGGCTAACTACTGCCCGATCTCCCTTCTGCCTTGGGTGAGCAAGCTGCTTGAGAAGCATATCAATTCTATTCTGGTTAACTACCTGGAGTCTAATAACCTACTCCATGACTCTCAAGCAGGCTTCCGCCCCAAGCTCGGGACGGAGGTCGCCCTGTTGACAGTAACTGAGTTAGCTCGGAGGCACATGGATCAAGGCGACACCACGGCAATTATGCTGCTAGACCTGATTGCCGCCTTTGACACCGTCGACCATAACATCTTACTTTCTCGTATAAGACACCTCCGAGTCACAGGTCAGGCCCTCACCTGGTTGCAATCCTTCCTAGAAGGCCGAACGTTTCAGGTATCGGAGGGTGCCACTCAATCCAAACCATGGCCCCTCAATCGCGAGGTGCCCCAGGGCTCCTCTTTAAGCCCTACCCTTTTTAATGTCTACATGGAGCCTCTGGCAGAGATAGTGCACCCTTATAGCTTTGAAATTGTGACCTATGCAGACGATACCCAATTACTGGTAGCGCTAAATCATCCCGAGGGCACGCCCTGTAAACTGGCCAGCTGTCTGGAAGCAATAACCAATTGGATGGCACTTTCTCATTTAAAGCTAAATGGGGAGAAAACGGAGTTGATGTTCTTGGGAAAATCTACACTGCCCTGAGCCACCATTGATTGGCCGATCTGCATGGGTACTCTTCCAGAGCCCAAAGACCAGATTAAAAGCCTTGGAATATGGCTTGATAACACCCTAAGCTTTAATCAGTAAGCCACCAAACTCTCTGACACTTGCTTCGGCCTGATGAGGATGTTGAGAAAAACTCTGCCTCTCCTCCCTTTTCAGGCTTGGAGGATAATGGTGCAGGCAATCATCCTGTCCCGCCTCGACTACGGGAACGCCCTCTATTTGGGCGCACCGGTAAGCTCCATCAAAAAACTTCAGATCACCCAGAATGCGGCTGCACGTCTCCTCCTGGGACTTCCCCGAAGACATTCTGGGACTGCCGCCTTGAGGAAACTGCACTGGCTGCCCATACAGGCCAAGATTAAATTCAAGGCGATGTGCTTAGCGCACAAAGCCATGTGGCAGAAAGGCCCGGCAATGATCTGTTCCCATGTCACCCCATACCACCCTCCCAGATCTTTACGCTCCAGCACAACCTTTCAGGCATCTACTAGGAAAATCAAACGATCTAGATGGGGAGGCCGTTCCTTCTCTTGGAACGCTGCCTCTGACTGGAACTCCCTGCTCCTCCCCCTGCGCAGCGAACTATATCTCCTCAAGTTTCGCAAAAATCTGAAGACATTCCTCTTTCAGTAACCCTCAGTCTGACGGCATTCTCTTCCACCCGTCCTTAGCGCTACGAAGCCTCCGGGTAGAAGTGCGCTTTATAAAACTACATTTCATTTCATTTCAATTCAGGGTGGCGGAGCTGCGGCGCACAATTACTGGCGCATACTTGCTGATATCCAGGGATGCGCCAGTTATTGTAAATCTGCCACTAAGTCTATGCTACATGCAAAGAGGGGGCTGTCACTAAGGTTAACATCTTTAATTATTTAGGGATCCCTTTCGATTGCAGGCAAAATTGGGGGGCATTTAATCAACTTAAGATCCCAGCAATTTCAGAGAGTTATTGAAGCAGTCTTCCAGTTTATCTCACATTTACGCCATAAGTCGATGAGGGAATTAATACAAATATAAGAGTAAATACATGCCAGTTGGGATTTATCAGGCAGAAAGATGGGGCTACACCAATGTCAACATCTTTCAAAGGGCAGAAAACAATGTTATCCATAGGCTACTATCAATCCTGCTGGGCATAGCTGCAAGTATTTGACAAGCTGAGACTGGAGGAGTTACTCGAAATATGCTATTGGAGTGGTGACCCTGATGTTATGGCTTAAGATTTGGTAAATGCCTGAAGCAGGTTTTTCTTCATCAATTGTCAAGGATTGTACAGCCTAAGAGAATATGGATGAGATGCCATGGCTTATTTATGTGAAACGGGTTGAACTCTGTGTCTAAAGAGCAAGTAAAAACACTATTCTTTAATTAATGTTCTAGAAATGTGCAAGGTAAGTGTTTTTTTTAAATCTAATTTTCCCTCATCATCGTCTGTTGACTCCCTCCCCGCCCATCCCCACCCTGCCCCACTGCTCTTACCTGCAAGGGCCGCTCCTGGTAATGCAAGCACCCAAACAATGCAGACGGCTGTTGTGATCTCTGTTTGGTTACCACCTCAATCCTGGAACCCTTACCTTGTTTCCATATGCAATCTGCAATATAGGTTGTATCTTACTCGGTTTTGTTTAAGCACTTTGCACTTTTATTAGCATTTCTCCAGCAGGGTACTTGCTTTTTCAACCTACCAAAATGACCATGCGCTAACGTATCTCAAAAAGTACTAGCCATTTTATACCTTTTTGAACTTTGTATAGCCCTTTGTGTAAACCATTTTAGTACCGATATTGCGAGCTGCCATTATAAGACAGCACAAGGTTAGTTTGTCATATGACAATCTGTACATCTTCAAGTTATGTAGATGTGGAGTTAAGAATAGTAAATCTATACTTACCTATCTGCACTTACCTTCACGATATTGTGGTTCTTGATATTTCTGTCACAATATTTTGGTAGCACAATGTTTTCGTTGTCGATATTTTGACATGCAACCATTTGCAGTCCCTGTTGTGGTCCACATGGAATTGCAGATCCAATTCTTTAAAGGCCATCTATGTATAGCTAATATCCGCCTATTGGAGGTCCCAGAGTACCTAAGGGGGAAAGATGCCCTAGTTGGCTTGATTCAGGGTTTTCTAAATACAGATGTTCTCCATGTGGATGACTCCCTTAGAATGCTGTTGTGTATGGCACATACACTCTCAACAGAGGGAGGGAAGCGACAACAAAGACTAAAGGGGCACCATCATTCCTGAAGTTGGCCTTGCACAAGACAGAGAACGGATACTTGGAGGGATGTCTACTTGCCAAACTGTAAGCATAGTAGGCAAGCCCATTTTGACCTGCCTAGATTACACTCACTAGCACAGAACAGACATCAACAATTGCAGGTTATTAAACAGAAATGCATCAGGCTTGGACTGATTGAGTCCTTATAGAATTCTGACACATTTAAGGTACTTTGGGTCAGATGTATCAAAGGGTTTTACCCATTCTGTGTCTATGGGAAAATGTGTTCATACATATGGCCCTTTGTGATTCTTTAAATGCAATGTATCAAAGGAAAATTAATGCAAAAATGCCCATAAGGATTCGCAAATTACCACCAACTGGTAAGTTGCAAATTCTTTTAATAAAACAATTTATTAAAAAAACAAAGGTGCCATATGACGCTCATACATGCCCTTAGGGCATGTATGTGCACCATATGCCCACACATGTCATTTTCAGGGGTGCAGCAGGGTGTTCTTGTGACACTATAAAGTCAAAGGACTATCCCTGGAAAAGTTTGTATGGCGGAATACTAACACCCAACTTACAGTATTCCTATCTCACTCACTCACAGCATGTACTCAATCTATTACTCAAATCACTGGTCATGAACTAGATTATAACGTTTACAGTCTTTTTATTTGAGCGTATATTTAAAATTTCAGTATGAAACCAATCGGATTTTACTGAAAAAATTTAGCATAAAAATATCTCATGATATAAAAGAAGATTATTTAAAAAAACATAATAAAATTACATTTATACAGCATATTTAGAAAAAGAGAAAATACATTCTATAAATCATCAGAAATAGTCATACAATCAATTACAAGTATATAAACAAAAGAAACCTCCACTGTAAATAGAGCACCTTTTGTTGTTACAGATTATCAGATTCGATAGCCTTTACACTGGTTTATTCGGACTTCCAGTATTTCAAAATACAATATATCTGGAGTCTCTTGGGCTTTATTTGAATTCTATTACGAAAAAAGTGCGTCAACGCGTTTCGGTGTTTGAGCCGCAGATGTGGTTACACCTTCATCAGGACAAAATAGAATTGCTTGGGGTCATCTGGTTCATTAGACTGGTATCCTTTCTCTTATTTAAGGATTCTAATTCTTTTAGTATTTGTAGTGGTACATCTCCACATTCAGCCATACACTGCGATAGACAGATCAGGTTACTCTGCAGTCTTGATGTAGAATCGTTTTGCTAAAGCGAGAATGAATGAGTAGATCTTTTGTTTTGTTTCTTTTCTCTTCAATTGCTGACTGTTTTATATGCTCTGATTGGAGTAGGTCACTTGTTTCACTTAAGGGCCCCTCGTGTTAATCAAGGCACCTCCTTCCCCGTGGTTTCACTCTGTCTATGGACTGCCAATCGCGTCCAGATACCGACTCTTAGAACTTGATATGTTCTTTTTCTTGGTCGATTTAAAGCCGCCACGGGTACCTCTGAAAATATTCCTAAATTGCGATTGCCTCCTGGCCCATAGAAATGAATGGGAAATTTACGATTAGCAATTTGCTAATCGCAATTTAGGAATGTTAAGGAATCGCTAAAAAGAAGTGATTTCCTACATACATACCATTTTGCGATTTCTAAATAGCGATTCCTTAAAAATCGCTATTTAGAAATCGCAAATGGTCATGATGATACATATGGCCCATAGGCACTTACCTTCCTTACTAGCTGCACAACGTCTTCCTCGCTTGGGTGTTCCAGTATTCTCTCCTTGAGGCTCCAACACGGGACCCAGCAAAAACCCCTAACCAATCCTGGCGCTGCCAGCGTGAGAACAGCATGAGGATTAAATGGAGTAGCCTCTCTCTTAAGAGCACTGGAGTTCTGTTCTTTCTCTAACAGCTGGGTTAGAGAGGTCTAAAATGTGCATGTCTGGCTGGCCATCGCAAGACATTCGGCCAAACTGACATGCGTTCTTTAAACTTAAGAGCGCAGCTTGCTGCTGCCACTCAGCAGCAATGACCCTGCTCTGTCCTGGCACTCGGTTCGGGCTGGGTTGGTGAAAAATTAAATAGTAATTAATAAACTTCATTACCATTTTATTTTTCAGCTCTCTGGCTTTTCTGGGTATATTTTTAGTGGGGCGATGCTCCTCCACTCTAATGGAGGAGCCGCTCATGTCTCTGGAGTCTCAAAGAAAACAAGTGAACACTGGGGAAAGAGAGTGCTCCCCCTGGTGACACCACAGCAGTGGAAAGCACATTTCCCTTGGTTCCTAGCACCTAAAAGGCAAATCCATACATTCAGGTGCAATCACTTCCTACATCTACCTGGGGAGACCCCTGCCCACCTTTACATTGAAGCTGGGTCTCTGTTAACCACCCAGCAGCCTCAAGCAGCTGGTCCACCTTTCATGAAAGCTCTGTTCAGACTGCAGCCCATTGCCTGTAATAGGGTGCATGGCCCCAGTCTGAGAGAATGCACCCTATATGAAATACTGCCTCAGCAGTGTAAAAATGGCCAAATACAACTGCAAACTACCAGTGCAGTGACTAGAGCTCTTACAGGGTCTCGTAAATCAACAATCTCATGTGTCATCCCACTTGTACTCAGCACAGTCATCTTGATCAAAGATTCAGAATAACCCAGCATTTCTCCAAGTACTTCATGTTGTATCTCGATTAACAATAAAACTGTAAGTGCTAAACACCTTATTATGAAGAAAAGTTTCTTCCTCCTCTCCGGCTGTTTCAGATGCTGAAGAGATTCAGTAGGGACACTGGACCAGTTTTGAGAGCAAAGAGCAGAGATTATTGTTGCAAGTAGCACCAAGAGAACGTCCACACTTGTCTTTGCAGCATCTATCCGTCAATCTCAGCTATTGCATCTCCCACCTTTCCTTTACACTGTGGTGGTGCCCTTCCGGCCTGAGAGCCCCAGTATTTTAATAGGGTTTAGTCCTATCCTAGGCTCTCAACTCCTCATGCCGAAGCTTCACTTCAATAGTCCGCTCCTGGGCTCTATGGCCTCGCTGTTCACATGAGCTTCTGTTGAGGCTTTAAAGTGGTTAAGACGTAGCTTATACAATTATATTGTTTTGGGAAGTCGAGAGAAAAGGAATGCAATATGACAGAGGTGGCCTCTAGTTAAAAAAAAAAATGATGGACAGAATGCAGAGCAATGGCATGCATTCACCCCAGTACAGAGCTCTGGGCCTAAATCCATCATTTTTTTGCTCAACATGCCATTCCAGTTTGGACCCAGCCATATGCAAATCAGTCTTGGCCCTGCGCCCAATGGGAACAGTCCAGCCCTAACTGCTAGGCCAATTCCTCCCTGGACTGGAAAAAAGCATCCTAGGACCGGTTTTGGACTTTCAGTCCTCATCAGCCAGGATAGCTTGGCTCCAGTGGCATGGAGAGCACGGGACCCATGTCTGAGCATACCCGTCCCACTCGGGGTGACAATAGCAAAAAAAAACAATTGATGGGGACAGGATGCAGAACAGTGTCATACATTCACCCCAGTACAGAGATCTGGGCCTAAATCCATTGTTTTATTGCCTCTAGAGCTGGACATAACATGGCATGGAGCACTTCCAGAATTTGAGACAGTTAATCAGTTGCAGCCTGCAGATTTGGTTGTAGTACGCCAGAGGTGGTCTTCAGAATTGGGCACAATACTTCAGATGAGGCGTCCAGAACGGATTGCAGTCCTCCAATGTGGCCCAAAAACTGTTCTCACTAATGCAAAGTCTGTCATTAAGAACTGTCCTCAATAATCCAGAGGGATACAGAAGCTGACAAAATAGTCTATATATGGCCTCCAGAACTGGATACAGCACTTTAGGTGCCAGATTACAGATCAGGAGCATTGCTCCTGCTTATGCCATGGTACATCGTTAATTCAATGTGCCTGAAACAGACCGGGACTAGGCTCATGATCACAAACAGAAATTGCTGTCCATAGTGCAAGTGCAAACTCTGACACTGCATATGTGCTGGAAGAAGAGTGGATGTGTCAAAGAGGGAGCTATCAATTTGAAACCGTGGCTCTGTCTTTCACAGTCAGCACATTCAACGTCAGCTTTAAGAGCAGGCAGAGATTCTGCACCCACCTCCGGGGTGATGCCTGCAAGTTCCTGGGATCCCAGTGCCATTCTCCCAAGATGCCCTCTTGGGAAGCGCACTGCCTGTGTGTTAACTTATATGTGCAATTCCGGATAGCTTTTTTAGCTCTAATCTTGGCGATACTACTGGGGTACAAGGGCGTACCCTTTATTGAAAGGCACCATACCAACAGGCAAGTGAGGGAACGTTGCCCTGGGATCATTTGAGCCATTGCTTGGTCAGAAAGATTGAGGGAGTGAAAACAAGTAAAGGTGTGAATAGTGAATACTGTATGTTGGAAATGGCCCTTTTTTCAGGGTTATCCCCAAGCTTTTTGCTTCTTCCTCCAATTTTTCCTGACCTGCTGTTGTTAATTTTAGGACACTGAGCACTTTACCACTGATGATCCCTGCTAAAGTGCACAAGCTCTCTGTGTAAATTGTGTTATGGATTGGTGTTTCCATGATTGGATATTTGATTTACTTGTTAGTCCCCAGTAAAGTGCACTGAGTGTGCCAGGGCCTGTAAATCAAATGCTACTAGTGTGCCTGTGGCACTGATTGTGCCACCCATGTGAGTAGCCTTAAAAAGGTCACTCAGACCTGCCATTGCAGAGTCTGCGTGCAGCTGGTAAGTGCTATGTCAACTTGGCCATTGCACACACTTGCCAGTCCCTAACCTTTCCTTTTCTTACATGTCTTAGCATTTAAAATTACAGACGTTCCTACCTCAAGTAATGACATATTAGCCTTGAAACTTTCTGGTAAAAATAACCTGGATTTTTTCTTGATAAATATATATGCAAGAGGGCAACCTGGTGGGAAGCCCGCGAGAGCGGCTAGCGATTTAGATTCCTTACTGAATAAAATTAGTAGAGACAAGTGTGTTATGGTGGCAGGAGATTTTAATTGTTCTTTCGAACCATTTCCCAGTCTTGATAATGAAGGATATGGGGAAATCAATCAAATTTGGAACATTCCACACTTATCCATCCCCCCAGTTAAAAAAGTTACAGAGGCCGCCATGCAGTGGTTAGGCCTTTGTCTCGAATGGGATCTGCGTGCTGCTAATGGTAGAACTAAATCAGACTTGATGGGAAAGGTCACTTTTGACAATTCCCTGCATTCAAGCCGTATTGACTATTTCTTAATAAGGATAGAGTTCTGGAAAATTCTGGAGGACATGGAAGTAGTCACAAGACCAGAAAGTGATCACAATCCTCTGGCAATAAAGTTATCTATGAATAAGGGTCTCAGTATGGACTCTGCAACTACTATCGCTACAGCCGAGGCTGTTCTTACAAATGATTGCAGAAGGGTACGCTGGGCTAGGTTCTTAGACAACCCCACCACTATAGATAGGGTTGCAGCGGAGGTCTTAGCTGCCACTAATTTGATGGTACCTATATTTAATGATGGCACATCACTAGAACAAATAGGGATGATCCATGACTCTCTTTTTAATAAAATTAAAACTTTTTTTAATGAACCTGTAAAAGGAAGAAAAAATGGTCCAGTACAAACTAGGAATAAATGGTATAATAAAACCTGTCGCCTTGCCCATAGTTCCTTGATAGCTGCAATTAAATCTAAGTCAGCCATGGATATAAGGTTAGCAAGGGTTAATTATAAGAAAGTACTTAAAGAAGCTAAAAATAACTGGGACGAACAGCGTTGGTTAGATTTATACCAAGCAAGTACTTCATCTAACCAACAAAAATTCTGGGAGGTTGTGAGATGGGGAGGAACTGGGGACCTGAAAGTTCCTGTTAACCATGTCCCTGCTGAACAATGGGTCAAGCATTATGCGGCGCAGTTTAGTAACACGGAACGGATCTCCCTCACCAGGGAAGATGCCAGTGTGCAGACTGCGGTGCCTTCGCTTGATCGCATTGTCTTTACCGAAATGGAAGCTGTTACTGCTCTAAAACAAGTGCAGAACGGCAAAGCCCCCGGCATGGACTGTGTCCCAGCGGACCTTTTTAAGTATGACCAAGTGCACTGGGTCCCGTACATAACCACCCTAGCGAATGCGATAGCTAGAGGGACCAGTATCCCAAATTGGTGGAAAGGGGCTGAGATCCTGCCCGTGCATAAAAAAGGGGATAAAACTGATGCAGGAAATTATCGTCCCATCAGTCTTATCGATGCCTTAC
The DNA here is from genome assembly GCF_964263255.1 of Lissotriton vulgaris. Classification (NCBI taxonomy): domain Eukaryota; kingdom Metazoa; phylum Chordata; class Amphibia; order Caudata; family Salamandridae; genus Lissotriton; species Lissotriton vulgaris. The sequence continues at coordinate 235,542,729 of NC_141700.1, read as the reverse complement.
AAAAGGTAGTGGCTAGAATGCTACTAGGGAAAATCGACTCATGGATGACAGAAGCTGATATTTTGTCTCCATTGCAGGCTGGCTTTAGGGCAAACATTAGCACAGTAGATCAGATATTAAGATTTGTGATGATTTATTGGAAAACTGTGTTCTTGGGAGGTGGCACGATATTCGCTGCATTTGTGGATCTCAAATCAGCGTTTGATTTGGTCCCCAGAGGAAAGATGTGGGCTGCTTTGAGAAGGATGGGTGTTCCAACTGCGCTACTAGAACTTACCATCAGGATGCACGAGGGAAACTTTGCTAGAGTTAGATGGGGTCGCCAGGGCCAGGTTACAGAATCCTTCCCCGTGACTCGCGGAGTGAGACAGGGCTGTGTCCTGGCCCCTACTCTTTTCATACTCTTTATTAATCAGGTGGTTAAGTTCCTCTCAGCTACCCCTACCGACGCTCCAACACTGGGTGGGACCAAATTTCCCCTTTTAATTTTTGCAGATGACACGCTCATACTGGCTAAAACACAGAAGGGTCTACAGGTAGCTATAAATAAATTTGTGGACTTCTGTAATGAGAATGATTTAGAAATCAATATTAACAAGACCAAGTTCATGGTCCTGACAAAGAAAAAACCATTGAGGGGCCATGTTACGATGAATGGGTCTAGTCTGGAACAGGTTGAAGTAATGACATACCTCGGTGTGACAATGGATTACAGGCTACGCTGGAAAGAGCAAATAGCGGCGCTTAGTCTGAAATTTGCTCGTCTGTCCGGTTGCTTAGTGAAGGAGCAGCGGTGTTCTTTGACCGAAAGAGTATTGCCCGCACTTAAAATCTATAGTGCAAAAATTAGATCAGCAATATTATACGGGGCTGACATATGGGGTTGTGTGGACTTGGCTGTCCTTGACAGGATTCAGAACAAATTCTTTCGAAATTTAGTCAGTCTCCCTCCCTCAACGCCAGCTCTACCACTCTTGATGGACATGGGCTTTTATTCTATAAAACATCAAGCTCAGTACAGGATGGTGGCGTTATGGAGACGCATATGGTCTACCCCGGAACTTGCTATGTTTGCCCAAGAGCTACAGGATGTTAGAAAGCAACTGGGGGCAGGTGAAATACCATGGTTTAAGTTAATCAGAAATACTCTTATCGGAATGGGCCTTCCCCTGTTATGGTCCGACCCGGGCTCCCATATCTTTCCTTCAAAGAAAGATTTTAAACTTCTCTTTTGGTCCATGGTAAAAGAAGAACACGTTGCTCTTTCGGAGAAACCGAACCTGACTGGCCTGTTCTTGGTTCACAAAGCAGTCCCCCACACTGAGACCTATTGGGATGTAATCCTCAAAACTTTAGACAGGAAACTTTACCATCAGTTTCGTCTAGGTACACTGCCACTAAGGGCTTTTACTAGTGGCTGGCAGAAGTCGGAGTCATCTTCCTGTCCCTGTTGTACTGAACATAAAGAAACAATAGGTCACTTTTTGTTTGTATGTACTGCTTACTACGAGCCACGTCACAAGTGGCTAAAGCCTATTTGCAATAGATTAAAGACCAGGGTGAGTAGTGAAGCTTTGTTTATTTTAAGAACTAACACCTCTGAATGGCTATCCATTGGTCTGGCCAAATTCCTTGGGTGGGCCTGGTTAATAAGGATTAAGTCAGTTCGCAGCACTTTGACCTGAAAAATCCAAAGAGCATGTTAGCCTATTACATCTTGACCAGTTTTGATGTGGTGTCTTATAATTTAATGTTTTAATAATCTTCTTCAGTCGTCTTTATATGCATATTTAATTGTGTTTTTTTAACTAATTCCTTATTTTTTCCTTGTTCTTTTTTCTTTTTGGTCTATTTATAAATGTTCATGATTATGTTATATTGATTGCATTTGTATGTATGTAAATATTTTTGTCTTTTATGAAGAAAATTCGAAATAAAGACGTTAAAAACTGAAACTGTAATAGTGACATTTTCAGGATTCTAACTTGCAATCCAACCTTACTATTAAAGAGGACTTTAAATTACAATTCAATTGAATGTAAACAGTATATCTTTATCTGCCCCAAATCCAAAGTTAGAACTTATTACATGTAGTATGGTAAACCAGTGTTAGTCAGTGGTATATATTGGCCGTACAACAGTGAAAAATTACTTTAGTATTTTTTCACTGCCAGGACATGTAAAACGTACATACACATCCTACGTTTTGACTATAGTTTCAATCCTCCCTATGAGCATTTAGGGCCTTCCATAGGGGTGACTTATAAGTATTAAAAAGTACGGTCAGGGCCTGGTAAAAGGTTAATTTTGCCAGGTCGAAATGGCGGTTTACAAGGGCACTACAGGCGGCAGTGGCAAATCTGAGGCAAGTTTTATAAGGCTACAAAAGTGGGTTGCATAAGTGCTGCAGGCCCACTGGTAGCATTTAATTTACTGGCCCTGGGTACATGTAGTACCAATCACTGGTGACTTACAATTTAATTAAATATGCCAATTAGGAATAGGCCAATTTTGAGGGAGAGAGTATGAGCACTTTAGCACTGGCTAGCCATGGTAAAGTGCACAGAGTCCTAAAACCAACACAAGCAAATTCAGCAAAACAGGAGGGATGAAGGCAAAACGTTTGCGGGAATACCACCCTAAGAATGTCAGGTCTAACAGAGCATTCTTGTTTTTGATTTGGGGTCCGATTATTCCTCTGTTTTCATATTAATATGTATCTTTAATAAATTAATCATTAATAAACCTCAATTGTCATAAGACTCTAATTTATGATTTACCAAACATACATGGATACTGGCAGTTTAAATTCCACCTACAAAGCAAATTTTGCTAAATACATATAGAATTAAAGATGAGTAACTGAAAGTAAAATAGATATTTTACACCATGGTATGGGTGAGAGAGTCATAGGCAGCGGCGGCTTACACAGGTAATCGCGGTGAGGCAGGGGCATGGGGGAAGTCGACAGACAACTGAATAGGTATAATTAAATATATAAATAATACAGATTCCATCGTCTGTTGACTGCCCCCCCCCCCCGCTGCGCCCTACCCCGCCCCACAGTCCCACCGCACTTACCTGTGCCGGCCACCTCTGGTCATAGGTCCAGTCATTTACAACATTGCATCACATGTCTCCCCTCAGTGCAACTCACCCCTTCACTCTCCAACCACCCCTACCCTCACCAAATTAAAAAAAAATACCTGGCATCCTGCCATTTGCCATTGCACCCTCAACACTACCCTTCCTTTCCCCCAAAAATTTAAAAAGTTTCCGGCATCCTGCCACCCACCTCCACTAGTCTCTCTTTCATCCTCCACTCATACTCACCCTGCCCAAATAAAAAAATAGTACCTGGCATCCGGCTGCTGCCTGCCCACTGCCCTTACCCTTGCCCTCCCTGCTGAATATGTACTATCTGCTCCCTGTGAACGAGACAGCCAGCACCACGAAACTAAGCACTCTGAAGACCCTGACAGTTCCATTTTGAAAACCCTATCAGTGTGGTTCTACAGAGATCTGCAGTTGATAGGGTATTTGGAGTTGGTGGAGACAAAGCACTACCCATATTCTCCTGCTTCCCTCGGATCTGTGGAGAAACAAGAGAAATCAGAGGAATTCAGGTGGCACCATCAGGTGCCACTCTGACACTTTGCTCTAGACAGTGGCGGCTGGCATGTACGGAGAGTGGTAGGCCGGCAAATGGAAGGTACTCAAATAAATATTCCCCACTCACCTATTCCTCTACCCAGTTACTGATCCATCACCTCACACATTCATTCATCCACTTGCCCATTCTTTGAAACAAACCTATTCATCCACGCACTCACCAAAGCAAACATTCACCCAGCCAGCTATTCATCTGCTTACCCATTCCGTCATTCTCCCACACAGTCATGCACATGGTACTCAAATAAATTAAAAGAAATAGGCACTTACCTTCCTTACTTGCTGCACAACGTCTTCCTCGCTTGACTGTTCCAGTCTTCTCTCCTTGAGGCTCCAACACGGGACCCAGCAAAAACCCCTAACCAATCCTGGCGCTGCCAGCATGAGAACAGCATGAGGATTAAATGGAGTAGCCTCTCTCAGCGCTCTTAAGAGCACTGGAGTTCTGTTCTTTGTCTAACAGCTGGGTTAGAGAGGTCTAAAATGTGCATGTCTGGCAGGTCATCGCAAGACATCCGGCCAAACTGACATGCATACTTTAAACTTAAGAGCGCGGCTCGCTGCTGCCACTCAGCAGCAATGACCCTGTTCTGTCCTGACACTCAGTTCAGGCTTGGTTGGTGAAAAATTAAATAGCAATTAATAAACTTTATTATCATTTTATTTTTCAGCTCTCTGGCTTTTCTGGGGATATTTTTAGTGGGGCGATGCTCCTCTGCTCTAATGGAGGAGCCGCTCATGTCTCTGGAGTCTCAAAGAAAACAAGTGAACACTGGGGAAAGAGAGTGCTCCCCCTGGTGACACCACAGCAGTGGAAAGCACATTTCCCTTGGTTCCTAGCACCTAAAAGGCAAATCCATACATTAAGGTGCAATCACTTCCTACATCTACCTGGGGAGACCCCTGCCCACCTTTACATTGAAGCTGGGTCTCTGTTAACCACCCAGCAGCCTCAAGCAGCTGGTCCACCTTTCATGAAAGCTCTGTTCAGACTGCAGCCCATTGCCTGTAATAGGGTGCATGGCCCCAGTCTGAGAGAATGCACCCTATATGAAATACTGCCTCAGCAGTGTAAAAATGGCCAAATATAACTGCAGGCTACCACTGCAGTGACTAGAGCTCTTACAGGGTCTCGTAAATCAACAATCTCATGTGTCATCCCACTTGTACTCAGCACAGTCATCTTGATCAAAGATTCAGAATAACCCAGCATTTCTCCAAGTACTTCATTCTGTATCTCGATTAACAATAAAACTGTAAGTGCTAAACACCTTATTATGAAGAAAAGTTTCTTCGTCCTCTCCGGCTGTTTCAGATGCTGAAGGGATTCAGTAGGGACACCGGACCAGTTTTGAGAGCAAAGAGCAGAGATTATTGTTGCAAGTAGCACCAAGAGAACGTCCCCACTTGTCTTTGCAGCATCTATCCGTCAATCTCAGCTATTGCAGCTCCCACCTTTCCTTCAATCTGTGGTGGTGCCCTTCAGGCCTGAGAGCCCCAGTATCTTAACAGGGTTTAGTCCTATCCTAGGCTCTCAACTCCTCATGCCGAAGCTTCACTTCAATATTCCGCTCCTGGGCTCCATGTCCTCGCTGTTCACATGAGCTTCTGTTGAGGCTTTAAAGTGGTTGCCTCTAGTGCAAAAAAAAAAAAAACAATTGATGAACAGAATGCAGAACAATGTCATACATTCACCCCAATACAGAGATCTGGGCTTAAATCAAATGTGTTTTTGCTCACCATACCTTTCCAGTTTAGACCCAGCCATATGCAAATCAGTCTTGGCCCTGCGCTCAATGGGAACAGTTCAGCCCTAACTGCTAGGCCAATTCCTCCCTGGAATGGAAGCAAGCATCCTAGGACCAGTTTCAGGCTTTCAGCCCTCATCAGTCAGGATAGCTTGACTCCAGTGGTGTGGAGAGCACGGGACCCACGTCTGGGCATACCATCCCACTCGGGGTGACAAAAGCAAAAAAAACAATTGGACAGAATGCAGAACAATGTCATACATTCACCGCAGTACAGAGATCTGGGCCTAAATCCATCGTTCTTTTGCCTCTAGAGCTGGACATAACATGGCATGGAGCACTTCCAGAATTTGAGACAGTTAATCAGTTGAAGCCTGCAGAATTGGTTGTAGTACGCCAGAGGTGGTTTTCAGAATTGGGCACAATACTTCAGATGAGGCGTCCAGAACGGATTGCAGTCCTCCAATGTGTCCCCAAAACTGTTCTCACTAATGCGAAGTGTGTCATTAAGAACTGTCCTCAATAATCCAGAGGGATACAGAAGCTGACAAAATACTCTATATATGGCCTCCAGAACTGGATACAGCACTTCAGGTGCCAGATTACAGATCAGGAGCATTGCTCCTGCTTATGCCATGGTACATCGTTAATTCAATGTGCCTGAGACAGACCGGGACTGGGCTCATGATCACAAAATAAATTGCTGTCCATATTGCAAGTTCAAACTCTGACACTGCATATGTGCTGGAAGAAGAGTGAATGTGTGAAAGAGGGAGCTATCAATTTGAAACCGTGGCTCTGTCTTTCACAGTCAGCACATTCAATGTCAGCTTTAAGAGCAGGCAGAGATTCTGCACCCACCTCCGGGGTGATGCCTGCAAGTTCCTGGGATCCCAGTGCCATTCTCCCAAGAGGCCCTCTTGGGAAGCGCACTGCCTGTGTGCTAACTTATATGTGCAATTCCGGATAGCTTTTTTAGCTCTGCTCCAATCTTGGTGATACTACTGGGGTACAAGGGCGTACCCTTTATTGAAAGGCACCATACCAACAGGCAAGTGAGGGAACGTTGCCCTGTGATCATTTGGGCCATTGCTTGGTCAGGAAGATTGAGGGGGTGTAAACAAGTAAAGGTGTAAATAGTGAATACTGTATGTTGGAAATGGCCCTTTTTTCAGGGTTATCCCCAAGCTTTTTGCTTCTTCCTCCAATTTTTTCCTGACCTGCTGTTGTTAGTTGTAGGACTCTGAGCACTTTACCACTGATGATCACTGCTAAAGTGCATATGCTCTCTGTGTAAATTGTGTTATGGATTGCTGTTTCCATGATTGGATATTTGATTTACTTGTTAGTCCCCAGTAAAGTGCACTGAGTGTTCCAGGGCCTGTTAATCAAATGCTAGTAGTGTAGGAACCAATACAGGGGGGAAATTAGTGCGCCACCTGTAGACTCTATCTTTGATACTCCCGCCTCCCCGTGATTTCTTAATATATATGTACCCTGCTCCCTGTCCTCACCCCCTCCCTCTCCGGTAAGATGTGGTGCTGTGTGGGAGAGTGTCTCCTCAGTACTATGCTTTTATTTTCGATGCCTTATCTTAATCAAAAGAAATATAAAAAAAAAAAGAAAATACCACTTTTAGGAAGTAGGTATTTCCTTGCTCAGTCATCCCATGTGCCTCTGCTGGAATGTAGATTGCCTGTCTGGGTTTTGGACGACAGATTGCTAGGAAGCAAGGGTGGCTCCCGATAGTCTAGGTAGGTCAGGAAAGGGCTGAATTAACCTGGACTGGGACGGGTGAATAGGGCGGAGATTTCCTTGCACCTCAAAGGGCCTGGACTGCCTCTGACAATGCTGTCTCCACACCCTGCCAGGAAATCACACCAGAGAAGGCCGAACTGGTTCTGGCTGGGCACATACACCCTCTGCCTAGGATCAAAGGATTTTTGGATACAAATACTGGGGCCCAGACCCCTGAACTTTAGCACTCTTTTGGATCAAGAAGACTGCCAAGAAGAAGAGCCGGAGAAGCTGTGAGGAGGGACTACCACTTTGCTGTGTGCTTTGCTGTGTTAGCCTGCAGTGGCTGCTTCTGTCTTAGGCAGTGAAAGGACTGGACTGAACTTTCTGCAATCTACTTTTGTGAGTTTCTTCAAGGGCTTGAGGTAGAGCTTGCCCCCTGTTCAAGAAGTCTCAGGAACATCAAAGACTTCAAGCTCTTCTGCCCGCAGCACTGGGGACTGTGTGTTTTGTGCTGTAACAGAGGAAAAGCAACTCGATGACGTCTACGACGCCGCTGCCGACCCTGTGTCCTGACGGCACCACAGAGGGCACAGCCGCAACGCTGCACTGTGACCCTGGTCTCACCGACAACGCCTGCTGATGCCGCCACCGAGCCGCTGCTCACACCGCGACCTGTGGGCACGGCACTCCACACCGCCTCGCTTCACGACGACGCCTTGGAACCACAGAGCAACCCGCCGTAATGCAGCACAGCGACCGTGGTCTCACTGGCGACGCCATCTGATGCCACCACTGAGCCGATGCTCGCACCGCGACCTGTGGGCATCGCACTCTGCACCACCTCGATTCACGACGACGCCATGGTATCCTCGACGATGCCGCTCCACGCCGGAATCAACGCTGCTGCTTGCACCCTGGTTCGAGGGCACCGCTCGTAAAGTTACATGACGCACCGTCCTCATCCCACACTGCAGCCTTGGCCTACCAATGGCGGTGTCATCGACTCCAGTTCGTCATCTGACAACAGCGCTTCAGCAACGACCACGCCGCTGCTTGCACCGTGACCTGCCAGCACCGTGACAAGCACCGCCTTCATCTCGCACCGCTACCCTGGTCTTACCAACAACGCCATCTGATGCTGCCACCGGTCCGATGCTTGCACCGTGACCTGAGAGCACCGCACGCCGCGCCGCTGTACTTCGCACCACAGCACCCGATGCCGGCCGACATCAGCGCTCCTGACTCCAACAGAGAGGAGATCGACCAGCAACATGTGTGACTTCGAGGGCCCCAACGACTCCTGCACCGACCTCCGGAACCGACGCCTGTGGACGCCGTGTTTTCGGAAACTCAACGAGAGGTCGCCAACGTCCTACATTTCTAAAAGGTACTGTTTGCGTGTCTTCCCGACACCGTAGCTGGCCCGCGACGCCGCTGTCAGCCAGAACTGTTTGGATTTGTTTGCTCACGACGCCGTGATAACCCCGGACGGAGCTATCGACATCAAGGAACTGTTTTTAAAGCGTAGTTTGATAACTGTAGATTTTTAAGTACTGTATGGCGGATTTTTATTGTTTTTGGTCTTGTCTTAAGTATATAAAAATATTGGATATTTTTCTAAACTGGTGTGGTGTCCTTTTGTAGTGCTTACGTTGTAATACTGTTGGTTATGTGCAAATGCTTTACACACTGGCTCTAAGATAAGCCTGACTGCTGGTGCCAAGCTACCAAGGGGTTGAGTAGGGGTTATTTAAGGAGTGTAATTCCCTTATCCTGACTAAACAAGTGGATAAACAACTTCATTGTATGATTAATTAAAATCCTTTACAAAAGTGGAAGAAAATACAAATTAGAAAAAGTTAAAAATTAGATGCATAAAATCTAAATAAAACAACAAGAGGGTAAAATGCGATGATGCTATAAAGTAGCTGTACATTAGTAACTTTGTACCATAAATGGTCCATTTAGAAACAGCTCATGTGGAGATTGACGTGCGGGGGTACGCAAGTTGCAGAGGGCATCCTGTTCCTAGTAAAAGTTAGTATAGACATAAATAGTATTAAAAGTGCTATGCTAAGTAGTTCCAAGCGCCAGTAGTCCTTTGAACATGCTTTATTCAACTGTCACTTCTATGGCCAATCGTAAGAACATTCCAGCAGCCGCTTAAAACTTCCCAATTAGTACCAGTTCCGTCGGGACTATGGTAGTGTGGATGTGCCTTAAGGCCTCCTTGCATGTTCTTACGCCGTGATGTTTGAACATGGTTCTTAAATACATACGCCTTAGGGACAGCAAAGCTGGGCAACAACAAATTACATGTTCTGCAGATTTTGTGTGGTGTTGGTACAGACAACAACCGGACCTACTTGACGACCAGTTTTTCCAGTGGGCTCTATAGTCCTGCATTGGCAAAGTTAAGAGCCTCACCCTCATGACATTTTGTAGGGCTTGCCTTCCAAGACCTGCTTTTAAATAGGGCTGGCATGCAGTAGTTTCATGTGAATTGATATGGCCTTCTGCACCCAGGACTGGTCTGATCCGTTCAAGGTCTTGTTGCTTTTAGATGTTCTTGACACACTTTTTTAACAGGTTCTTTAGACTGCACTTTGTTAATGATATGTCTGTTGAGAATTCAGTAGATAGTCCCAGTGTTTTTTTGGCCATCATGAAATATCTCACCCAGCAACTATTGTTATCTGTAAAGACCACCTGTAGCGCAGCCGTGAATGTGCCCGGACATGCATTGACCACATTATGTTGGAATTTGATTATGTCTTTTTTGCATTCAATGTCCATTGCTGTGATGTTAAACTCTAGTTGGATCAGTGAACGTCTAGTCATGTAAGGGAGCTTGAAGACTTTTCTATATGCCATTGTGTATAAGCCCTCCAATTTTTTGCTCAGCAAACCAGGGAAGGCGTGGTAGCCATAGCTGAGTGTAGACATTAGCTTGGCTTGCATTACTCGTCCGATCCCCTCCGTCGAGTGACTTACAAGCTTGTGGTGTAATTTACACAAGCCGTATGTTAGCTTAGCTGCTTTTGCCTCTAGTGCTTTGACCTACAGTGCTGGTCTGCAGGTATCTATAAATTGTACTCCCAGGTAGGTGTACTTATTGGTTATGGTTATCCTAAGAGGGCCCAGCTGCCATGCCAATGTTAGTTTTTTTAACTAGCGGCCAAAAATCAGCACTTTTGTCTTAGATGCAGTAGCTATGAGCTTGTTTTCCATGTTGTAATTATGTAGCGCCTCTAATGCCCTTTTCATGCCAATTCTTGTGTGATCCAATAAGACGAGATCGTCCGCGTACTGCATAATTGGCAGTCTGAGGTGGCCCAATTTTGGATGAAGGATGTTAGTTTTTAACAGTGCTTCTCCGAGGTCTGCGGCGTATAAGTTAAACAGGATAGGGGCGATCACGCAGCCCTGTTTTAGCTCCCTGTTCGTGATGTGCACATGTGCTAGTGAGCTTAACTCGCACCCACGTGCCAGTATAGAGTGATAAGACGGCCGCAAGGAGTTTCCTTGGTATACCCCACTTAGCCAATTTTGCCCACAGAATGTTTTGATCGACCCCATCAAAGGCGGCACGGTGGTCCACAAAACATGCGTATAATGGAGGGGAGGTGGCCCCAGTTGCCTTCGTTGCCAGATATGAAAGTGCGATGGCGTTGTCCATGGTCGATAAGTTCGTCCGAAAGCCAGTCTGGTATTGCGGGATTACATGGTTTTCCCTGATCCATAACTCTAGCTCTTTCGAGAGCATTTTAGAGAATGCCTTACCTTCCACGTCCAGTAGTGCAATCAGTCTATAGTTCCCCAGGTCGAAGGCGTCCCCCTTTTTTATGAATGGCTTGTAGGATGGAGCCTTTCCATGAATCCGGAACTACAGAGATGTTGTAGCAATTATTGAATAAGCCCTGAATGTGGGGTGCCCAGTATTCACGATCTTCTCTAAAAATATATACCCAGGCATCCCATTGGGCCCTGGCGCCCCATCCTTCCTGATCCGCGGCAGAATAGTTAGTATTTTCCTTTCTGTTTGGTAAGGGTCCGCCACATTGCTCTTGTCATATTGGCTGTCTTCTACCTTGATAATGCTGGCCATGGATGTTTTTTGATCAAAATATAGGCTGGTTGCAAGATCTGCCCATTTGTTAGCAGGTACGGCATTCAGGGTATGATGGCCGCCATTTAGTCCATTGACATGTCTCCAGAATTCCTTGGACTAAATGGCGGCCACCATACCCTAATGCCGTACCGGCTAAATGACTGCTCATGCCAAGCTACCAAGGGGTTGAGCCGGGGTTATTTTAGGAGTGTAACTCCCTTATCCTGACTAGAGTGGTGGTTTCTGCCTGGCTTTGACACATGCCCTAGCCTGCCAAAAATACAATTTCTAACACTGTACATATAAAAGGTTAAATATACAAAAATGTGAAAAATAACAGCTAACAACATAGTGGAGATAAAGTTACAAAACTGCATAGTAGAATGGGAGACCTGGGTTGTAAACAAGAAATAATAGTCCATCTGAGTGGCTTCACGCCTATTGTTTCAGGTAATTATTTAGAAGCAAGTGTTTGACTTCCTTTATGAATGAGGTAGTTGAATGGTTGGATCTGATTTCAGGAGGAAGAGCGTTCCATATTCTCGGGGCAAGACCGGAGAAGGCGCTGGGATAGTTCAGGTACAAAGGGAAGGTGGTCCATTCTTAAGCAGCAAACACATCGAAGGCACTGTCTTCCGTAGAGATAGTACTAAATTTAGGGATATTTTCAAAGTCAAGGATGCTGGGGTGAAGAGTCCTTAATGGGATGGAGGAGGAAATAAGGGGGCAGGTAGTTCTTAGAGGGAAGACTATAGAAGGCTGTGTGATAAAACAGAAGCTTTAAAGAGACTGGGGCAGGTTCAGCCGGGTACAGAAAGACTATACTAAAATAAGTTTCTAAAGAAAGGAATTTATTGTTTTCTGGCTCTTAACATTCACAGTGAAGTCTGGAGAGTGGCGGACTTTCTCGGCCGCGGGGCCATCATATGGGGCGGGGACTTCAATTTAGTGTTAGACAACCCTAAAGACAGGTCCGGCACTCCCACCCCGCGCAGCTGCGCAGCTTGAGATGATTATGCAAGATGGTCAGCTGACAGATATTTGGTGCCAGAGACATCCTGACGAGGTTAGCGGCACATGTATGGCTGTAGCAGGACCCTCTTGGTTGCGCATAGACTACTGGCTGATCTCACGGGATACAGCAGCCTGGGCGATGAAGGCTCAGCAATTACCCCGCACCCTCTCCAACCACCCCCCAATAATGCTCACACTGGACATTCCAAACTACCCCACCAGGGCCTTTGCTTGGAAGCTCCCAGCGGGAGCACTGAGAGACCAGGTCTTTCGCAAATCCATAAGGTAGGCGATCACAGACTATTCTGTGATAACAAGGGCTCAGTGGATTCCCCGTCGATCCTGTGGTAAGCTTTCAAAACTTTCATAAGGGGGGAGTGCATAGCAAAGCAGGCGGGTGTGCTCAAGTCCCTGAGAGGTGACCTGCAGCGGTTAGAACAAGACATAGGAGCCCTCGAGGGAGAGTTTTTCTCTAGCAAAAATATAAACACGCTCAACATCATATGCACCAAAATGACTGTGTTCCAGGAAGCCGCTCAGAGAGAGACCCTATTCCTGGGCAGGGAGGCCAAGGTGCGGCGATATGGCAAGGGAGATCGTGCAGGCTAAAACCTGGCGGGTTGGCTTAGGAAACCATGGGCTAGTGACTGTATTTTCGAGCTGCGCTCGGCGAACAATGAGGTTGTGACGGGTCAAAAAGCAGTACAAGAAGGTTTCCTTTTATACCTCCCTTTACAAGGCACTGTTGCAGTCTGATGCTTCTGGGGTGGAGGAATATCTTTGCCCTGCAGCTATTGTGGCTCGAGGCTGGACTCCGAGCATACCTCGATGAACCCCTCACAGAAGAAGAGATTGTTGGCACCATCCGTGGCCGCCCGGCCGGGAGGGCACCATACCTCGGTGCCCTATCAGCCGCCTTCTACAAGGAGTACGCTGATTTACTTGCCCCCCGGCTGATAGGCATGTACCAAGACTCAGTGGAGTGCGGGTCACTCCCCCAATAGCTCCGGGAGGCTCTCATTATCACAATCTTAAAGCCCAACAAGGACCCATTACAATGATATTTGTACCCCCTCTCTCCATGATAAATGTAGAAAGTAAGATATTGGCGAAATTGATCGCGGGTTGCCTTCTCCCCCTGCTTCCTATGATGCTCCGCCCGGACCAGTGTGGATTCGTCCCAGGTAGGTCCACTGCCCACAATCTTCGCACCCTGTTTGCCACAATGCAGGAGATAGATCCGCAACTCCAGTCAGTCGCTATCCCCCTGAACGCCACAAAGGCGTTCGACTCTCTTGAATGGCCCAACCTCTTCACACTACTTAAACACATAGGACTCATCCCGAAATTCCCCCACTTAATATCGCTGCACTACTCTCTTCCCACAGTGCGCATTCGGGTCAATGGGGTAATAACTGCTACCATCCCCATGTCCCGTGGCACACGACAGAGGTGCCCCTTATCGTCCCTACTGTTCGCCATGACACTGTTGGTGGCCAGGACCATGCCCGCAGAGGCCTAGCGTTCACTCCGCGAATGGTGTTGGTGTCCCTATATGCGGACGACTTAAATAAAAAATAAATGCAAATCCAGTACTTGTACAGCGCACGAATCACCCCCGAAGGGGTATCTCAGCGCTGGGGGCCGTTGGGGAGATTAAGCGAGCTATTGCCCAGAGTTGCATGGTGCTGGGCAGACCCCTACCGCCGGAGCCAGGGATCGAACTGTGATCCCCAGCGTCCAGCATCAGTCGCCCTGGCCGTGGCGCCACACCTCTCGCCTAGACAACGTGACACTCTATGTCAAGAACCCCAATGACAATCTGGACCCGCTGATTCAGGAATTCCTGCGTTTTGGAGGCCTTGCCGGGATAGTAATTAAATTGGTCCAAATCAGTGATATTCCCGCTTACGGAGATCACGACACAGACACAGACGGAGAAATATCTGGGAATATGGCTCAGCAGTGATTCGGATGAACTTTGGTGTTCCAACTATGGGAAATTTATAGACTGGCTGGAACAGCACATAAAGAGGTGGATCACACTGCCCCTCTCTCTGGATGGTGGTGCAGAACGCGGAGTACTCCGCGGGCGAAGCGGAGTACTCCGCCCACGGTACACAACAATACGATTGATACAGCTGCCTCCCTGTGCCCCAACAATAGATGTGTCACTCTGCTCACTGCCCCTCCCAGCCACGCAGAGCCAATGAGACCCTCCACAAAAGGACGCACAGCCAGATTGCGTTACCCAGGACCTTCCCTTCCCCTTACCTCCCCCTTGGAATTCCCTTCCCCCCACCCTGGTTGTATGGTTAATGCTCACCGGAGCGGAGTAGCCAAGACTCACAGGCAGTCAACAGTATCCTGTGTGGACCTTCAATCAACACTGTGTGCTAAATGAAAAACCTAAGTGTGATTTGCCACGAGTAGACTCTGCCAAACATAATACGCTAGAACAATGGACATTGCATAGTGAATTGTAATTGATAAATCGTAATACGTATGCTTGAACGTGATTCCCACTGTAATTGCATAAAAAGAATGTTGAAAAAAAGATCAGGCTCTACAAAATGCCAGGCCAACCTTCCGGAGACTGGGGTTCACCTGGTTTCAACCAGCTCGCCCTCTGAGTTCCACCTCCTTTGCCCTCATGGTTATCCCGACTGTTCGCCTGAAAACTCAGGGCAGCAGAATCTTCTCTTACTTAACTGCCAAGCATTATAAGCGGCTCCCTCTTGATACCAAACTCATCTCTAACCACACTCTCTTTCAGAAAAGGATCAAAGCATGGTGGATCCAACATTAGCACAACTTTATGCTGTGGCTGACCTTAGCGTCAGGAAGCCTTGTTGTATTTCTGCACTCTATAAATCTTTCATTCATTCATTCACTAATGTTGTAAGCAGTCGCGGCCGGCATGACTCGCCGGGGGAGTGTCGTGCGGGTCACACAGGGGGGGACTAGAGCGTTTAATTTTTATTTTTTTATACAAAAAATTAACCTATCTTCTCCGGCCTGGTCCTGTCCCGCGCAGTCTCTGCTCCTCACAGGAAGCTGCCCAGGCAACCTCCCTCCCCTCCCCAAAACTAATCACAATGCTGCAATGGAAGCGTTGTGACTGGCTGGGACACCGACCAGTCCATGTAGACTGCATCCAGCCTACATGGAAAAAATGCAGGGTGCGTATGACTGGTTTGGTCGGACAGTCAGCGCCCACCTCCCCTGTCCTCCAGCAGGACCGCCCACCCCAACCACATCCTTCTACTTTCTCGCAGTGCGAGAAGCAGAAACATAAAACGGAATTTATAATACATTTGATGTTTCTGCTTCTCGCACTGCGAGAAAGCAGTAGGGCGATGCTCTTCCGCCCCCATGGAGGAGCTGCCCCTGGAGTCTGTCCATGCATGTTCAGTTATTCCCATAATGTCTTGCCTATCTGCCCCTAGATATGTCACTCTCCTTCTTCACCCCAGACGATTTTCACATTTCACTTATGCGAGCAGAGAGCCAGACGATGAAATGTGCAATTCAAATGGGTGATTACTTAGGGGAAAAAACTGGTTAAAGGGGGTATTTATTAAAGGTTTTGGCCCTCTCCACTTTGGTTCTGTATGCTCCTCTTAACGAAAACAGAAATTAGTGTAATTTCAATTAAAAAGACAGAAAATATTTTATTAGAGGGTAGTGAAACACGTATTTAAAAAAAAGAAATCACATTTTTAACACTGGAATTCAATAGAGTAGTGTTTAAGGTCAGGGTGGTGTTTCCTCTCCAAAAGCGAGCTGCTTTTGCTGTGTCAAAGTAGGGTGTCCCCTCGTCCTAAAATATATATTAATCAAATACTTGTGAACTTAGAGTGAACCCTCCATCCTCGTGAGACATTTCATACCCGCCTGTCACGCCTCGCCCTCTCCTGGCACTAGGGAGCTGATCAGCATCTCGGAGGTGTATTAAAGTGCCAGATTCTTATTCTGCAATGTAACACTTTGACCCATGACCCGATCCAGTCCAAAAACCCAGCCTCATTCAATGTCCATGTTAGAGAAAGCTTCATAGCACACCATCTTGTATGAGGGGCACTCTTCACATTGACATTACTGCTGTTTCATGAACTAAGACATGTCCATTCAATCACAGTGGAAGTGATCGAGCTGGCCAGCTAGGAACTGATCCCCTCTAAGTGGATTGAAAAAAATGGATCCCAAAAGCAAAGCCTTCGGAGTAGCTCCTTTTCAATACTGTGTATCACCAACAGAAAAAAGGCGTTTGTGCCTGTAAAGACCATTCAATATGGAGATAAAGCTGAATTCATGAAGCAAAGTGTTAAAAGTGCTCTTTGTGTGTGTGGTCTGTGTTTCTAATGCCTACAACCCGGGCTAACATGTGAATTAGGCAGGCATTTTGACACACTGTTGAGGCTGTATATTTAGCATGCCGCTTGCGACTGTATAAGGACTGCTTGCGACACAGGCCAATACAGGTAAGGGGTTAACCCAATACGAGTTTGTGGACCAGGGTACAGTTCAATATAGAATAACAATGGTCCTCAAACCAATCAATCAATAAAGTAAAATTAATTACAGTTTCTTTTGTATTACGAGCTTAAATAAATGCCACGCTCTTGGAGATACATCCACATAAGAAAAAAGGGATGTGCAGCACCTGTATTTTTTATAAAACAAGGTAATTTTATTGCATTTCATTGATTTTATCAAAAAAGTTAAATAAGGTTGCTCCCAAGGAGGAACGTGCACAAGAGCGAAGGTGCTCAAAGCTTGGTGGTATATATTCAACAAATATATACTCATATACCTGGACCCGTCCAACCACTGTTACGTGCCTCACATAATCACAATCCGTGATTGTAAGGAATTGATGTAAATAGACCATGTAAAATACGGTTGGGCCAGGATACTAAGATTGATACTTTGAATGAATCCTACACTGAACTTTCCTAATTTTCTTTCATCTTCACTCTGGGATTATCTTCCCACTCACCCACCAAGCTTTGAGCACCTTCTCTCTTTTGCACGTTCCCCCTTGGGAGCAACCTTATTTAACTTTTTTGATAAAATCAATGAAATGGAATAAAATTACCTTGTTTCATAACAAATGCAGTTGCTGCACATCCCCTTTTTAGGTCTCGCTACGACGAACGCGTGCTAAGCGCGTTCTCGCAGCAAGAACTATAGTCGGCATCTCAGGCCCAAAACCGAGTGTGGAGAAAAGACCTGGCCGCGCGCAGCGTTTCCCCATAGGATAACGTTGTGCGCGGCCAGGTCTTGTCTCCACAGCATGGCATGGCTGACCGGATCGCGTCGCGTCGCGCGCCTCTCTGGAATGCAGGGGGAGTCTGCAGGGGGGCGTGCGGCTGACAGGAGATGAGAAACGCGCGAGGCGCGCGCCGGAATCTGACGCTGCGATGTTGTTACTGCGCACGCGTTGCTCTCATGTCCAAGTGAAAGACTACAGTGCGTATACACCCTTCAGCTTGTTTATCATATTTCGGACATCGTGCTTCTAAACTGTCTTTAAAAAAACATCCACACATTTTAATTACTTTATACAAGTGTTGTGATCGCGAATTAGAAACCACTAGGGTGATACATAACTTCTCATTGCGTTGGAAGGTCGTGAAAGGTATCCCTGTAGACAGTTCACGGAGTCGCCTATTTAAGTGGTGACGTCTGGCATGTTTATGCGTCGTCAGGAAACGCTGTGTTCGTAAATCTTTTAGCAGACCCTTCCTTTACTTTTACGGAGATGGTGAACAACAAAGAAACGCTCAAATATGCGACCTCCTCTTACACGAATGCTTCTTCCACGACGCACGGGTGAGGCTCCAGCGGTTTATCTGCATGTCATTCAGTGGTGCCCTTCCCTTTGTGACATTTGTGTGTTGACGGAAGCCGCACCTTTCTGTGGCTGCTACAGAGGATATGGTGGACAGACCACCAACAGCAAGGGTCTGCAGGCTCTGACAACCCCAAACACCCCATGGGAGAAATTCCCTGAGCAAAAACATCAAATGTTCTGGTCGTTAAAGAGAATCCAATTTTAATTTCATGTTGGCGCACTGGTTCTCATCACGAGAACGCGCGTGCATTAATAAAGTTACGCACCTTTGTGAAACCATGAAAAGTGCAATGGGAACTGTATGCCAAAGGAACAAGCATTGTCATAGCCAATAGGTCTCGCCTTTGGGACCTTATAAGTCTTTAGCCAAAGGCGAGACCTATATTCTCATCGTTATCAACATTAAACATGCACATTAAATCATCACAGGAAAGTCGTTTTTTTTTTTACCACATGCTTCATTGGGATAACGAAAACATAACGCCTTGCTCATGACGTTACATAGCTGTATTTAAGGTTCTCGCTCCCTCAACAACAATAAAACTTTTCATGCCTGTGCAGCCGGAGTTCCCGTTTCTGTGACTGCCAATCTTGGTATGCCGTTGGCACCTTTACCTTGTTTTACTCATTTCTGCATGTTCGCAATAAGCACTCACACGTGTGTGAAAAACAGAAGACATTCTCAGACGAAGACCCACATTATCGACAGTGTGAAAAATACGAAAGTGGACGTTTTCACCTATTATTTATGTGGCATGCACATTTGTTTTGGTTTACCATTTTCACCTATTATTTATGTGGCATGTACATTTGTTCTGGTTTACTGCTTTCACCTAATATTTATGTGGCATGTACATTTGTTCTGGTTTACTGCTTTCACCTAATATTTATGTGGCATGTACATTTGTTTTGGTTTACCATTTTTACCTATTATTTATGTAGCATGTATATTTGTTTTGGTTTACATGTTTTCACCTATTATTTATGTGGCATGTACATTTGTCTTGGTTTACCGTTTTGGAGCTTCAGCAACAAACAACCAGAACACAGTTGGAGTTGCACTCTATGCAAAGAGTTTCATGTTTATTTTAAAGAAACCACTATTTTGAATTTGGTTGTGGAAAACACCAACATTTAACTCTTATTTTCTAACACAAGAAAGGCACAGGTAGCTTATGAAAATTGCCTGCTCATTATATACATTAATATGGATTACATACAAATCCAAGTCTTATGTTGGCATGAGCGCATTCTGAAGAGTCCCTTTTATGATAGAACCACGTGTATTTTGGGGGGAATTAAAGTCAAATATTACTTTGCTGCAATATGAGGACAGTGTTTCAAGGTAGCTGTTTTGGTGTGAAACAAGGATAGCTCTATCTCCCCATCTGACTTTCTGTGCAAGCGGCTGCCAGCTTTAAAATGTGCAGAGGGTGTAAAACACTGCAGGCCTAGATGAAAAGAGATCTCACACTAGTAAAATACATGAAATGAGGGTATGGTTTATTGAATCAAAGGCCATCCCGCGCCCACACTCCATCCCTCGCCCACACTCCATCCCCTGCCTTCCCTCTATCTCTCTCTCGCCCTCCCTCTATCTCTCTCTCGCCCTCCCTCTATCTCTCGCCCCCCCTCTATCTCTCGCCCTCCCTCTATCTATCTCTCGCCCTCTATCTATCTCTCGCCCTCCCTCTATCTATCGCCCTCTATCTATCTCTCGCCCTCTATCTATCACCCTCCCTCTATCTTTCGCCCTCCCTCTATCTATCTTTCGCCCTCCCTCTATCTATCTATCGCCCTCACTATCTATCGCATCACCACAGCATCACTCAGCACCACCACAGCATCGCTCAGGGACACTACAACATCACTATGCTCTACCAAAATGCTTATAACTACAACAGTAACTTACAATATTATTATAATATAATATTATTGCCAACATTGCTTAATATTTTTCAACAGCTATTATCTTGCAAATCATCTTTATACACCAATACAGACTTTTTCAAAAATGTATTGCAACACATTGTAATATACAATGCCAATAACTCAAACTTTAATGCTGGGAGACCTTATTGCATTGCAAATGCTTGTTTCTTATGTGGAAGTATTTCTCTCCAACAGCGTGGCTTGCAACACAGGGGCATGACGCAGGCCCCTGCAGACCTCTGCAGCCTCAGCGGTGCAGCGGGGTCCCCAACAGTCTTAGGAGAGCCCCTATTCAGTCAAAGTTGAATGCATTGCTGTGTGCTAGGGGAGACTCGGAGCGTCCTCATCACATTCTGCAGACGGGCCACATCATTTTGCGTTATTCCACTACGACGACTCCTTTATGTATGGGGCCCAAGTTAAATGGATATTGTTAGAATGGGTGAAAAATGTGTTCTGTGAGTGAATTAAGCCACATAGACGTTGCCTTTCAGAGGCTACGTGATGTGGTGCAAGTGTGTGTGTGTGTAAGTGTGACATATTTCTATCATTTGTTTGGTGTGTGGAATTCGAATGGGGTGCCGCTACAGAACCCATCACGTGGAGGGGAGGAGAGCTGGGAACATAAAATGGGGACCCGTCCTCCCGAAGCAGCACAATGCTTAGTTAACTTGTACATCGTACAGCAGGCATTTACATTTTGAGGACAGGTCCGGGACTCCGGGATATAGTGACTTGCTCAGGGTACATAATTGACTGGTCAGGTGACGCACCCGGAAACATAATTCCTTTGAACGCGAAGGCGTGTCAGGATTTATTTACCACACTCTCCATTTATTGCTCGTTATCGCCGTCTTTGTCACCCTCCGCTGCCCGCAACGGCCAGTCCGGGCGGCCCTGCTCCGCTCCTTATCGCAGCATTCGGCTACAGTCAGGCGACCTCACTCCGCGGCCCCGCCCCGCATTCACCCAGGCCCCGCCTACAAGAGATTGTGTTCCCACCTTGAATGGACCCGGCTTTCATTTGCAGTGGGTACACCTGCTCTTTGTGTCCTGAACAAACCCCATACCTGCCCCAGTGCTCCTCCCCACACTATGCGACAGGAAGCGGATGCCTTTGATCTAATTTTAGGCATGGTATATGACGGTGCCCCAGTTTTTGCAAACATTTTACCTTCCGACATTGTCTGCATGACACAATGAGCTAAAAATAGACGCGCGCGTAAACCAAGACTCACACTGGTAAAAAGAGCTTTGTTTCTACCTGGCAAAGCTCATGATAAACTTTTCTAGTGCTAAATACCATAGCAACGCGTGGAAGGTGACGATGCCGTAGTCTGTGGGAGGGCGAGTGACGTGGGAGGGCGCCTGTGTGGGTGTTGCAGGCAGGTGACTGGCAGCGATCTGTGGGTAGAGCTACAAAACAGTTCACCATCTGTAGTCTGTCCTCACAGTGACTGAGGTCATCCTATCATTGAGTCGGCAAAAGTATGGTGAACAATTTTAAATAAAGATAGTGAAGAGAGAGTTTTACTTGTAACAGACCTATATAAGATGCGAGCACAGCCAACTAGGTGCATCTACAGCTAAGTGGCACTGTCAGAGTCTTAGGCAAACCAATGCTGCCCCAGAAAGTGACGTCCGTTTATCAAAATGCCTGTGCTAAAGTGACATCACCCAACCTTTGACAGGGGATAACATTACAGGACTGGCTCCCTTTCTGCATTTTCTCCTAATCAAAGACCTCCTAATTGCTCCTGAAGGGGTAGGTGGAGGGCAAACCGTTTTAACTATAGACAGTAATAGTGTTTCTTAGGGTCCTGTATACTCTGCATTCATGCTGGAGTCCCTAAGATCAGGTTAGCATGAGTACCGAACGTGAAACCCGATATTCTATCACTGGCTACCATTAATTGATTTGTAATCATTTCATTTCATAAAGCTTTATTCGGAACATTAAAAAAAACATGTCCATAAAAGCACATACAGTTACAAATACAAACAATTCATAAAACATTACATATTTCATTAAAGAAAGCACATAATACAAAATATCCAGAGGGGGATGGAATAAATATTTAAAATATTCGAATATTTTTAAAAACACATACTTTTCCTGGCGCTAATAGCTTTAAGCAGGAAAGTAGAGGTAAAAAAGCAAATGTCCGGATGATTCAAATTAAAAAGCAGTCTCATAGCATCCGTAGTATTTCTCACTCCAAATCTGTTGAACATAGGCTTCAGGTAGAATTTCCGTAATTCCCTATACAATTCGCATGTTAATAAAAAGTGCTTAGTGCTCTGTTCCGATTTGTTATCACATTCACATGGGCCATTAGGGCGCATTTTTAATGTTAGGGCACGCAACAAGATAATGTACTATTCCCATCCTCATTCTGGTTAGTACAAACTGGTGCGAAACTCTAGTTACCTGTGACAAATATGGACTAAAACCGGTAAATTCATTCATGCTATTGTACAGTACACATGTGGATAACTTAGAATCTTTTCCGTATTATCGAGACAGAGATTCCACCGTTAAATATTAGCGGTATGCTGCTTGGCATTTCCGCATTATCGAGACAGAGATTCCACCGTTAAATGTTAGCGGGATGCTGCTTTTGCATCTCCGCATTACTAAGATACAGTTTCCACCTTTAAATTAAAGGTTTTTTCTTTTGGTATCCTTTTGGTTCATAGTGGGCGTCATCAAAGTAACGGTGAACCAACTCGTATCACATGCCATATTACGGCGACCTCCGAATGAAAACGAAGCAAATATATGGCTTCTAACGATCGCCGAGCGTCTTGTTAAAACACCCAACAAGAGTAAAAGGTGAATATTATTGAAGAAAAACTGCCCGGGATTTATACAGTAAAGTTATATTTTTAAAAAAATACTGACACAAATTTGTGTATCTGCTTTAGTTATATGCAGGCTATCAGCTGTTATAACGGTTAGGAAACACTCGACGAACATGACGGTGATTTTTTGAAGCCTCCCTCGCGCTCCTTTTTTATGTAAGAAAACGACGAGTAAAGCTGTGTAGGTAGAAGTGAGATGGAGGCAGTGAATACTGCTTGAACAGGTATGATGGTCATTTATTAGAAACGCTACCTGATAATCTGAGATAAATTATCAAAGGAACTGATTTAGCTTACTACTTTTCTTTGAACAGTTATCACATACCTTTTTCCGGATTCTAGCGGAAAGGTGCCTCACCCCCTACACGAACTTTGGATACTCTCGATTATAATTGTTTTTAGGTAAGGAATGCTTTAAATGTTAACTAAAAAATCTTAATGAATTTTGGAAGGTTTGTTTTGCATATGTTCAACTAGAATATACTGTTTTTTCAGAACCTTATGCAACATAGACTTTTTAGGGATGTTGATCGATTAGATAGCATTGTCAACACTCTTGTTTTCCTAAAACCAGTTACCCTGCTAATATAGTCTCTTAAAATGTTATCGAGCTACATGACCTTGTCTCACTAATAATATGAACTTTTAGGGATACACCTCCCGCCCCTAATTTTTAAATTCATATTATATAAACTAAAATGTTGTAGGATAAATTACAGAGAGAGGATATTGTAATCCTCATTCTGTATGGTGCGTACCCTTAGAATTAGTTTAGGGTTCTGTGGGAAATATGAAAATGTATGAATGTTGCGCCAATTTCTATCCAACGTATATAGATTGACCTAGGGATAAAGTTGAGTCTTTTATGGCAGAAATGAATTTTTTATCCATAATAATTCTACGTAGGATGTAGGTTATAATATGTATGTTTTCTAAATATGTCCTTCAAATGTGTGTAATTATGAAGTATGTATTTTGTATGTTTCTCCAACTGTTTCCAACTGGTTTCATGTAAATGATATAAACTATGATATAAGTCTGGCAAGGGAAAGAAGAAAAAATTTATTTTATCAATTTAATAATATTTTTGTTTTGAAGTGAAGCAATGCACTGTGTTCTTAATGTTATCAAATGTTATTTTATTTTTATTTTGTTTAGAAAAAGTGGCTGAATTTCGATTTGTCCTGATGAAGACAAAAGACTTTGTCGAAACGCGTTGACACACAGCCCTAGATATACAGCCCTACTCTCCATAAACAAAAGAAAGAGGACAAAATCCCCTTTTTTCATATATATCTGATGTTTTTTCCGATATAAAATTGAAGTAGAGTTGCACGAACCTTAAGAAGAACTTTTTTATTGTGTAATTGTTGAGTTACATGTATAAATTCATTTTATTATATTTATATTTGTATTAAAAATTATCTTTTTGATATCACTCCAGTCCATTGCTTTAATTTGAACTTTTATCAGTCTTTTATACATATGTTCATGTCTCCCTAAATACCCAGCTTTTGCCTTGAAAGTCTGCCTGGGTATATGTTGTTACATAAAAATTGTTGTCCCTGACCCAGGAGTCCTATCCTCACCAGGGGGTCCTTGATACCTACAAGAATTTACCCACGGTTATTCCGTGTGGGACTGTTATTTCTTCTTATTGTTGCTTATGTTGGAAACTACCCTTTGTTTCATGTTTTGTCTTATTGCTGATAACTTAGAATCCTCCAGAAAGTGCCTTTCATTACAATAATTCAAAAAGATTGTTTTCATTTTAGATTTGGAGATGTCCGAGACACTGTAAGGATCATTGATCACATTGGTCCCGAAAATCTTTTGAGAACATTCAATGATGTATTTGATCCAAGGGATCTTTATGTGCTGGTCCAATTAGAGACAGTCCTCGATAATTGCTCTGTTCAGTGAGGTACCGTCGCTAAGCCAAATTGAGCGCCACAGTAATAGGGGCCTTAACATGATCAGATCACTTAGGGCTTGAATCCCTGTTTCCTTATGGACCAAGGAGTTGGAGGTACACTTGGGCAAACACAAGAGCCTTTTCAGGAAGATATTCTCCTCTACTTGAAGGCTCTTCGCAGGTGACACACCCCAGACGCCAGCCCCGTATAGGGCCGCAGAAAGACATTTGGCTTGGTAAATTTTTAGCATGTCTTTAATACGTCTGTTCCCCAGCTTCTTGGCAAATAAGAAGACCCCATTGGCGCTCCTAATCATCTTTGTTCTGACGACTTTATGTTCAGTAGCCCAGCTCCCATTATTGGAAAAGGTAATTCCTAAGTAGCAAAAATGTTCAACTTTTTTAACCAGTTCACCATCTATTAAATAGTGAGTTTTACCTTTAGTTTTTGCTTTTCCCGGCCCACACTCCATTACATAGGTTTTAGACTTATTGATCACCAGTTTCCTATTTTTGATGAATAGTACGAAACGGTCCATCAAACGTTGAAGACCCAAGGGAGTCCTAGACAGTAACACTGCGTCATCCGCATAGAGTAGTACAGGTATATTAAGATTATTAACTCTAGGGGCATCCGCAGCGACTGTCTGCAGGACAGAATCAACCTCATTAATGAAGAGAGTAAAAAGCAGGGGTGCTAAAACGCACCCCTGTCTAATACCTCTTCCTATCCCAAACTTGGTCGTACATTCCCCATTAGGTCCATACCGGACACTGGTGCGGAGCTTTTCGTACAGGCGGGCCAGGAAATATATTATGCCTTCAGGTGCCCCCATTTCCAATAATTTGACCCATAATATAGCGTGATCAACCAAATCAAAAGCGCTACTTAGGTCAGCGAAGCATAAATAAAGCAACCCTTTTTTGGCCTGGGTATATTTCCCTACCAGTAGCTCTAAATTCAGGCACTGTTCGATGGTACCACGGCCTTTTCTAAAACCAAACTGACAATTACTTAAGATCTCGTTGGTTTCTGCGCACTCCTCTAGTCTTACTAGGAGGACCCTGCTCATGATTTTAACAGATGAGTCCAGTAAGGATATTGGTCGGTAATTTTTAGCGTCCCCCCGGTCGCCTTTCTTATAAATGGGGATGATTATTGACTCTTCCCAAGTAGACGGTATTTTACAGGAAATAGCTGCATTGAAGACTTTGGTCAACAATGGACCCCAAATCTCTGGTGCAGTCTTATACACGTCTATGGGAACGCCATCCGGACCCTGGGCCTTACCTCCTTTACTGGTTCTTATACTAGCCATGACTTCTTCAATAGTAATATCTAGGGCTAAGATCGGCCAGCATTTTACATGGGAAACTGTTAAATTACTCGAGTCAAAGATATTGGAAAAATGTTGGATCCAAGATTCCATGCTCACATTTGATGTGAGTTCTGGCGCCTTATCATCTTTTAGGAATGGACTATTCACCGTGGACCAGAACAGGGTACAGTTATTCGTATCTGCAGCTTGGCTAAGGTCATCCCAGGCTTCTTGCTGTAATTCAGCTTTTCTACGTTTAAGGGTCATATTGTATCCTTGTCTAAGTTGGATCACCAACTTCTTATCCCTTGGTTTAGCTGTTAAAGCCTCTTTAAGATCATTCCGGGCAGTAGAGCAGGCATGATCAAACCAGCCCCTTTTACACCTAACCTTGGACCCAGCCTCTTTAGTAAACTTCTTGTTAATGGTAGAATTGATTCTGTTAAAGTGATCAATACTGTCAGACGGGGTGTCATCCTGATTTAATATTGCCGAGATCTCCATCAGACAACTAGAAATGATGGAATCTGATGTTATGTCCACTTTTTCTCCCTTCCACCTCAATCTATACCCATTCTGTCTATGAGGTTCAATATTAACAATGTTACCCTGTTCACAAACATAATCATTGTTCCAGAAAGTTAATTTGGTGGTCAAACAGTTGTGGTCACTTAACATAATATCAATCACCATGGGCATGGGGCATAGCGGAGCAATGGTTGAGGACATGCAAATAAAATCAATAATAGTGTTAGCGCCCCTTCCTTTAAAAGTTGGAATATTTTCACCCACATCATTTTTAGCATTGTCCATGATTTCCATGTCATATTGTATCAGAAAATTGTTCAAGGTTTCCCCATAAGTGTGATGAGGAAAATGGACGTCAGCTTCCCCCAGACGATTATACACTCCGCAAACCTTCTGAGAAGATAGTGGGCACACAGAAACATTAAAATCCCCCACAAAAATAAATTCAAATACACCATTAAAATTCTTCACGAGATTGTTCAATGCCATATCTAATTCATTAATTGCAACATGTCTAGTGCCATCAAATGTATTATTATAGAAATTAATCAGGAGAATATTTCTGCCAATTTCTTGTGTAAGCCATAGAATTTGTGAATGAGCCCCCACATTAACAAACTTTTTCACTAAAATAGGTAATTTGACTGAAATCAACACCATCAACCCTCCTTTAGCTCTACCGTGAGTTGAAGGCAATGCTGGAAGCTCATAGGATACAAAACCATCGATGCCTTTGAAATTTTTGCACCAGGTTTCCTGAAGGCAAAGAATATTAAATAGATGCACAAAGTCCTTCCATCCTAACGCATCCTCCTTAGCCGCAATTCCAGCAATGTTCCAGCTAGCAATGTGACAAATTACCTTCTCTCTCTCTTGACTTACAGTGGGCTGTTCAACACTAGATATGGACATGTTATTCCCTAAAATAAAAGGCTCTATGTTGGGTATTAAATTTGAGACATCTCCCCCTATCAACGTACAGTCTAAGCACACATCATTGCCCAATTCATCTATAGACAAAGTTACTTCTTCATTGAAAGTACTATTTACTGCATTCCATAGCGGGTCAATCTCATGTCAGTCATTTTGATCTAAGTAGCTCAGAGACTGAAACCTGTTCTGAGTTGGGACCTGGTAGACCATTCCACTATCAAACAAAGGAGTACTACCAAAGGATACAAATGGGTTGGGGGTATGTATTAAGGAATTATTACCCCCTGACATAGGGTTCCCCATATGCATCGGTGGGGTGAATAAACCATTTTGTAAACCAGGGCAGAAGTTAGGCATCACAGGTCTATTTACCAAAGATGGATAGGTAAAATTACTCATTACCCTCTCCTTACAATTAACAGGAGGTTGCCTACTTAGATGATTATAAAAGTAGCCCAGTGGTCTAGCAACTACTTCTGTCTCAGACTGTGTGATTGCGGCTGCTCTAAGCAAGACAGTCGCAACATGTTGCGGGTGCTTAAAATTAATAATCACACAATCCCCTCCACAGACTTTTTTGGTATTACCGATCCAGTTGACTCTTCTGATTGAGATGATTTGGTCAGAGTAGCCGACTGGGTAACCACAATGGCGACTTAACCAGGAGATAGTTTTATTCCTCAGAGAATCCGCTGTCTCATGATCATTTGGGGGCTGGGTTAGGGTTGGGACGTTAGTTAAAACTACTACATAAGGTACACAGTCGGGTGGAAGATCAACTGGACGTCTACATGACCGTATGGATGCCCCATTGGATCCCCCTGTCGCATCTGATGGAGCTGACACCACTGGTGCCGATGCTGTCAAAGGGGCTGATGATAAAGGTCTATCATTCCGTGTAGCACCCGACATAGTGCTTGTCGCCCCAACATTTGTTTGCTTAGAAGATCTACCTGCCTCCTGGGTCATAGTAGGTAACGATATAGGTGGCTCTTTAGAAGGGTGTTTCCTGGTATTAATAGGGGGGGCACTAGTTAAAGTTTGTGGCTGCACCTTATCTTTTGTAGAGGCAGTAGCTGAGCATGCTGGCTTTTTAATATCTAATAAAGATTTTTCCATTTTGTCAGCATGCTGGTCCACCACACCCCTTAGTCTAGCTACTTCCTCCTATAGGTCTCCTATTTTGATTAGCAAAGGCTCTACCACCATATTAAGTTTACTGTAGATAGTACTCAATAATAGATCAATTTGATCTGGGTTAATGGAAACATATTTATCTTGGCTCGAAGATCCTATATCCTCGGTGTTCTCCATATGTGAGGTATCTTTTTTATTCTTTCTTGTAATGTGACTACCTCGCTTAGGGGCCGTTTTCCTACATGCTCGCATAAATTTGGTAGCCCTACCAGATTGCTGAGGAGTTCCCCCTGATTTATCCAATGGGTCATCATCCCCCCTTATCGACTTGTCTGGAACCATAATTAGATCACCATTGATACTATTATTGTCAAGCTCTGCTATAGCGTCCATCTCATTGTCAATATTGTCTGAATTAATACAGTTGTTAACATCTGCAGACTGGATCAAAGGGGGGTCTGAAACAGAACTTTTTCCCAGTGATTTCCTTCTGTCACTATTAATTCTGGATACTACTTTCAATAAATAGTTATCCGGTAATGTACTTTGGACTGACATTTTAGGGCTTAGTCAAAGGTCTCAAATGATTAGTATTTAAAACAAGGGGACCAAACGTAATTTCCACGGTATGTCGCCTGCAGGTACTCACTGTTCGAGCCAAGGGGGGTGGCCCTGCCCGGCCTCTTCTGGCCCCTGACGGCCACAGACGGCCCCGCCCTTGTCCCGGGCTTCTCCCGGACGCTCCCGCGCGCGACTCGCGGGGCGACTGGGTGGGTCAGCCTTTTACAGGCGCCTCCGGGCGCTCTTCGGGCGTCACTGGCGCGCTTCCGCCCCAGGGGCTGCTGGGGAGTATAGTCCGCTGGACCGGGCTGCCTCCCGGTGTTCTGCTGTTCCTGCCGTTTCCCTCACGGCTCTGGCCCGATGGCGCAACACAGGTGAGTTATCGGTGTTCCCCCCTGGGCTCCCGGGGGGTCAGCCTTTTACAGGCGCCTCCGGGCGCTCTTCGGGCGTCACTGGCGCGCTTCCGCCCCAGGGGCTGCTGGGGAGTGTAGTCCGCTGGACCGGGCTGCCTCCCGGCGTTCTGCTGTTCCTGCTGTTTCCCTCACGGCTCTGGCCCGATGGCGCAACACAGGTGAGTTATCGGTGTTCCCCCCTGGGCTCCCGGGGGGTCAGCCTTTTACAGGTGCCTCCGGGCGCTCTTCGGGCGTCACTGGCGCGCTTCCGCCCCAGGGGCTGCTGGGGAGTGTAGTCCGCTGGACCGGGCTGCCTCCCGGCGTTCTGCTGTTCCTGCCGTTTCCCTCACGGCTCTGGCCCGATGGCGCAACACAGGTGAGTTATCGGTGTAATCAATTAGGGGAAAGGATCACTAGTCCTGCGTGAACCAAGGTCTGCAGGTAGGTAACTGGGTGTCTCCCAATAAAAAGACCCTCATACACGTGTTTTTTTGATTTCTCGTAGCGGTATATGATGTGTCCCCGCTTCTTTTAACACGTGAGTGCGTAATCCTTGGGTCAGTTCTCTTGTGTGCACCCTCCGCCAGGAGGCTTTACCTTTGGTTAAGGCAGTAGTGATCGTGGAAAAGTGGGAAGGTGGGTGGGAAGGTGGTGATATATTAAAAATTGCCCAGACAGCCAGTAAGTGGACTTTAATGAGTGTGGATTTGGACAATTATAAAAGTAGTTCGTGTAGCTGTGGAATTGGTTATGGATTCTAGCGCACTAAAATAGTTTGGTAAAAAGCGGTCGACATGTTTCAGCCTCGGTTGACAATTGGTCAGTAGGCTTTCTTCAGGACCAGTAAGTGGTAAAGTGAACAAAAGTGAAAGAATAGGTAAAATTATAACCTGATTCTTCGGGTGGTAGAAGGTCGCATTGTACCTGTAAAGAAAGAGAAATGTGCACACAACAACAAATAGGGTGGGGGGGGGGGGGGGGGAAGACACACGATTATGTACAATTTGTACAATCTCAAAATCACTCGATTTTGAAAAGAAACAAAAAAATGGCAATACTTTGCGCAGAATCACGTTCATTTCAGGCGTCAACTCTCCCATTCTCATGCTGCAACGACGGAAAGTGATTTTGCTATACTGTAGTGCAGTGCCCTTAGTTTTAATTGTCTTAGTGTCATAGTGACCTCCACAGTACTCATACATTGTGTAGTGACATGCTTGGTATCAGAAGAGCAGGTGATAGTGATGTGTTAATTTTATGGGGGTTCATTATGTTGGATAAATTCAGCGGTGTCTTTACATTGGTCTTGTTGATATGCTCACCGATTTGAAAGACCGCAATGACGTGTTGGTCATGTGACAGTGATCTATTCGGTATGCGGCGTTCGTAATTTGCATTTCTCTATTAATCCCTTTTAACCGTGCATATGAGAGCGTGCTTAGCGGGAGTTGAGCCCGATATAAATTGCTCCCTTAATTTACGTATTGTTATCTCATTTGCTAGTAGAGTTGAGTGCAAAGTCGCGTAATGACTTGGATTCATATTAAAGCCTACCTCTACGGGTTGAAGATTTTTGCTTCCTCAGGGAAGGGGCGTGTAGAGGGAGGTAATGCTGTTAGGGGTAAAGAAGTCAGCCGTTAATTCATGAGGAGTATACTTGCGATTTGGGTCTCCGAGTATCGGATGGTTCTGCTTCATACCTTAAGCCTTCGCCTCTGTTCTTGCAGCATGTGCTGTCTCTGCCACTCTTCACCCGGAAATGGTGACGGGTGTGAATCCGGTTGTTTTTACTACCGATTCATAGAGATAGACGAAGTATGTACGTTGTGACTATAAAGGCAATCAATGTTGCGATATATATGAAAATATTTCGAAAACATTTGAGAATTGATTTCTGAAGCCTCATTGTATCGAAATATGTGTGTCAGATATATGGGAAGTGTAGAGTTCATACATGTCGTTCATTACTTTTCGGAGATGTATGTAGGGGTTGGTTAGTGGATGGAATTGTTAAACCTTGATAATAAAGGGCTTCATTCCATATAGCACTGGAGGGTATCATTGACATTATGAATGTTCATGGTTTAAGGGCGTTGAGTTTGCACTCTTGTAATTGGTAGTATACAGTATAGGAAGAAGTCAATGTTTGTTGTGGGGGCGAAATAACTATTAGATATGCCACAGTTAATTTACATAGTTTCGATCATTTATTGAGCGATAGCAATGGAATGGAATCGTTGAGGCCGGTAGTATCTGTCTTTAGTCTGTGCACCCAACGTTGTTCTTTTTCGAACAGGATTTTAGCTGCATTTCTGTCTATAATGTTTAAGGTCTCAAGGATGACCCGCTGTAGGTCATTCACAGTGTGACCTAACTCTTTATAGTGGGTGGACATCTTGGTGGTGGTTCTTTTGCAGTTCACATTGCTGCGGTGCTCATATAGTCGCTGCTTTGCTTTCCGGCAGGTCATGCCGATGTACCTCATCTCACATGGGCAGGTTATCATGTAGATAACATGGCTTGTATTGCAGTTAGTGTGTCTTTTTAACTTCCAAACGAAATTAGGGAGTAGCTGCAATTCTTTCATAGGTTTTGTAGTGTCACAGGCTAAGCAAGTGCCACATGGATAATGTCCTATTACTGGAGTGGTATTCCATATTCCTGGTTGTTCTTTTCTTTGGTGGTGGCCTGGTATGCACTAATAGGTCCTTCAGATTTCGGCTTCTTCTGTTAGCAAAACGTGGTTTAGGCCAGTTCAGATTGTTTGATGTGACAATTTTCCAATTTTTGTTGATTATCTTTTTGACCTGGTTTGTGACTGGACTGTAGGTAGTGACACATGTGGTCCTTTCACCCTGTATCTTGGGGTGCGTTTCCAGTAGTGCTTCTCTTGGTTGGTTGCGAGCATGTTTCTTACAAGAGTAGATCACTTTCTTAGGGTATTCACGGACTGTGAGCTTTTCACAGAGATCATTGGCTTGGTTCTTATAATCACATACTGAGCTACAGTTCCTCCTCAGACGGAGGAACTGGCTGTACGGGAGATTCTCCCGTAGTGGCCGAGGATGAAAGCTTTTGAATGATAATAAGCTGTTTTTGGCTGTAGGTTTGAAGAACGTCTTAGTTTGTAGAGTGTTGTTTTCTGCAAAGATGCTTATGTCTAGAAAATCTAGCGTTTTTTCATTGGCAGTGTATGTGATTTTTAAGCATTCATCTTGATTGTTTAGCCAACAGTGAAAGTTTTTCAAGGTCTCATTGTCTCCTTCCAAATTAGCAGGATATCGTCTATATATCTTTTCCAAAAGATAATATGACCAAGGAAAGGGTTGTTTTTGTTCTGGACAAAAGTCTCTTCAAAAGTGCTTACATATAGGCCCGCCACACTTGGGGCGAATGTACTGCCCATAGAAGTTCCATGGCGTTGGAGAAAGAGGGTGTCTTTGTACAGAAAAAAGTTTTCTGTCAAGGCCAGTCTGCAACATTCTAGTATGAAATGTCTGGGGGTTTTATGTGGCCAATCAATACCAAAAAGGATAGTCTCCAGAATATTCAGTGTTTTTTGTTGCGGTAGGCTCGTGTAGAGACTCTCTACGTCTAGCCCTACTAAGAGCATTGTATCTTCTGAATATTCGAAATTGGCTATCATGTTGAGGAGATCTCTAGTATCTTTAAGATACGTCGGAGTTCTTTGGACCAGAGGTCTCAAGTACTGGTCTGCAAATTCTGAAAGTGGTTCCAGAATTGAATTGATGCCGGAAACGATTGGTCTCCCTGGGGGTGGTATCTTTCCTTTGTGCGTTTTCGGCAAGGAGTAAAAATACGGTGTTACTGGTGACTTGCCTTCCAAATAATCTGCCTCTTTTTTGGGCAGCCAGTTGTTGGCTTCTGCCTCCTCAATCATGAGAGATATTGTTCTCTGTAGACGTGCCGTAGGATCTGTTGTCAGGACTTTGTAAAATGTTGTGTCAGCAAGTAAGTCTGTCTCTTTCTCCAACGCCATGGAACTTCTATGGGCAGTACATTCGCCCCAAGTGTGGCGGGCCTATATGTAAGCACTTTTGAAGAGACTTTTGTCCAGAACAAAAACAACCCTTTCCTTGGTCATATTATCTTTTGGAAAAGATATATAGACGATATCCTGCTAATTTGGAAGGAGACAATGAGACCTTGAAAAACTTTCACTGTTGGCTAAACAATCAAGATGAATGCTTAAAATTCACATACACTGCCAATGAAAAAACGCTAGATTTTCTAGAAAACAACACTCTACAAACTAAGACGTTCTTCAAACCTACGGCCAAAAACAGCTTATTATCATTCAAAAGCTTTCATCCTCGGCCACTACGGGAGAATCTCCCGTACAGCCAGTTCCTCCGTCTGAGGAGGAACTGTAGCTCAGTATGTGATTATAAGAACCAAGCCAATGATCTCTATGAAAAGCTCACAGTCCGTGAATACCCTAAGAAAGTGATCTACTCTTGTAGGAAACGTGCTCGCAACCAACCAAGAGAAGCACTACTGGAAACGCACCCCAAGATACAGGATGAAAGGACCACATGTGTCACTACCTACAGTCCAGTCACAAACCAGGTCAAAAAGATAATCAACAAAAATTGGAAAATTATCACATCAAACAATCTGAACTGGCCTAAACCACGTTTTGCAAACAGAAGAAGCCGAAATCTGAAGGACCTATTAGTACATACCAGGCCACCACCAAAGAAAAGAAAAGAACAACCAGGAATATGGAATACCACTCCAGTAATAGGACATTATCCATGTGGCACTTGCTTAGCCTGTGACACTACAAAACTTATGAAAGAATTGCAGCTACTCCCTAATTTCGTTTGGAAGTTAAAAAGACACACTAACTGCAATACAAGCCATGTTATCTACATGATAACCTGCCCATGTGAGATGAGGTACATCGGCATGACCTGCCGGAAAGCAAAACAGCGACTATATGAGCACCGCAGCAATGTGAACTGCAAAAGAACCACCACCAAGATGTCCACCCACTATAAAGAATTAGGTCACACTGTGAATGACCTACAGTGGGTCATCCTTGAGACCTTAGACATTATAGACAGAAATGCAGCTAAAATCCTGTTCGAAAAAGAACAACGTTGGGTGCACAGACTAAAAACAGATACTACCGGCCTCAACGATTCCATTCCATGGCTATCGCTCAATAAATGATCGAAACTATGTAAATTAACTGTGGCATATCTAATAGTTATTTCGCCCCCACAACAAACATTGACTTTTTCCTATACTGTATAATACCAATTACAAGAGTGCAAACTCAACGCCCTTAAACCATGAACATTCATAATGTCAATGATACCCTCCAGTGCTATATGGAATGAGGCCCTTTATTATCAAGGCTTAACAATTCCATCCACTAACCAACCCCTACATACATCTCCGAAAAGTAATGAACGACATGTATGAACTCTACACTTCCCATATATCTGACACACATATTTCGATACAATGAGGCTTCAGAAATCAATTCTCAAATGTTTTAGAAATATTTTCATATATATCGCAACATTCATTGCCTGTATAGTCACAACGTACATACTTCGTCTACCTCTATGAATCGGTAGTAAAAACAACCGGATTCACACCCGTCACCATTTCCGGGTGAAGAGTGGCAGAGACAGCACATGCTGCAAGAACAGAGGCGAAGGCTTGAGGTATGAAGCAGAACCACCCGATACTCGGAGACCCAAATCGCAAGTATACTCCTCATGAATTAACGAATGACTTCTTTATCCCTAACAGCATTACCTCCCTCTGCACGCCCCTTCCTTGAGGAAACAAAAATCTTCAACCCGTAGAGGTAGGCTTTAATATGAATCCATAAGTCATTACGCGACTTTGCACTCAACTCTACTAGCAAATGAGATAACAATACGTAAATTAAGTGCAAATTTATATCGGGCTCAACTCCCGCTAAGCACGCTCTCATATGCACGGTTAAAAGGGATTAATAGAGAAAAATTACGAACGCCGCATACCGAATAGATCACTGTCACATGACCAACACGTCATTGCAGTCTTTCAAATCGGTGAGCATATACACAAGACCAATGTAAAGACACCGCTGAATTTATCCAACATAATGAACCCCCATAAAATGAACACATCACTATCACCTGCTCTTCTGATACCAAGCATGTCACTACACAATGTATGAGTACTGTGGAGGTCACTATGACACTAAGACAATTAAAACTAAGGGCACTGCACTACAGTATAGCAAAATCACTTTCCGTCGTTGCAGCATGAGAATGGGAGAGTTGACGCCTGAAATGAACGTGATTCTGCGCAAAGTATTGCCATTTTTTTGTTTCTTTTCAAAATCGAGTGATTTTGATATTGTACAAATTGTACATAATCGTGTGTCTCCCCCCCCCCCCCCCCTCCCCCTATTTGTTGCGGTGTGCACATTTCTCTTTCTTTACAGGTACAATGCGACCTTCTACTACCCGAAGAATCAGGTTATAATTTTACCTATTCTTTCAATTTTGTTCCCTTTACCACTTACTGGTCCTGAAGAAAGCCTACTGACCAATTGTCAACCGAGGCTGAAACATGTCGACCGCTTTTTACCAAACTATTTTAGTGCTCTAGAATCCATAACCAATTCCACAGCTGCACGAACTCATTTTATAATTGTCCGAATCCAGACTCATTAAAGTCCACTTACTGGCTGTCCGGGCAATTTGTAATATATCACCACCTTCCCACCCACCTTCCCACTTTTCCACGATCACTACTCGCCACTGAATCGCCGAGAGTGCTGCCTTCCCTTGAGCCCTCTCCTGCCTGTCTGCAGTGCGACGCCTCACGGCCCCCGCTCCGCGGATGCCGCTCGAAGGCTAAGACTTTTTGCTGCCAAATCTGTCCTTGGATACCTGTTAGTGCATAGGAGCACCAACGCGACATCAGCGAGGAAACATCGACCCTACTGCTTGAGGCGGGACTGCGAGGACCAGCGTGCAGCGCGGCGCTGATCGGCCGCAGCTGGTCCTCTTCCCGCCCCCTCCACCGATAAAGTCCTTCCGGTGTGTGAGCAGCCTGGGTCTCGCCACTGAATCGCCGAGAGTGCTGCCTTCCCTTGAGCCCTCTCCTGCCTGTCTGCAGTGCTACGCCTCGCGGCCCCCGCTCCGCGGGGGCCGCTCGAAGGCTAAGACTTTTTGCTGCCAAATCTGTCCTTGGATACCTGTTAGTGCATAGGAGCACCAACGCGACATCAGCGAGGAAACATCGACCCTACTGCTTGAGGCGGGACTGCGAGGACCAGCGTGCAGCGCGGCGCTGATCGGCCGCAGCTGGTCCTCTTCCCGCCCCCTCCACCGATAAAGTCCTTGCGGTGTGTGAGCAGCCTGGGTCTCGCCACTGAATCGCCGAGAGTGCTGCCTTCCCTTGAGCCCTCTCCTGCCTGTCTGCAGTGCGACGCCTCACGGCCCCCGCTCCGCGGGTGCCGCTCGAAGGCTAAGACTTTTTGCTGCCAAATCTGTCCTTGGATACCTGTTAGTGCATAGGAGCACCAACGCGACATCAGCGAGGAAACATCGACCCTACTGCTTGAGGCGGGACTGCGAGGACCAGCGTGCAGCGCGGCGCTGATCGGCCGCAGCTGGTCCTCTTCCCGCCCCCTCCACCGATAAAGTCCTTGAGGTGTGTGAGCAGCCTGGGTCTCGCCACTGAATCGCCGAGAGTGCTGCCTTCCCTTGAGCCCTCTCCTGCCTGTCTGCAGTGCTACGCCTCGCGGCCCCCGCTCCGCGGGTGCCGCTCGAAGGCTAAGACTTTTTGCTGCCAAATCTGTCCTTGGATACCTGTTAGTGCATAGGAGCACCAACGCGACATCAGCGAGGAAACATCGACCCTACTGCTTGAGGCGGGACTGCGAGGACCAGCGTGCAGCGCGGCGCTGATCGGCCGCAGCTGGTCCTCTTCCCGCCCCCTCCACCGATAAAGTCCTTGCGGTGTGTGAGCAGCCTGGGTCTCGCCACTGAATCGCCGAGAGTGCTGCCTTCCCTTGAGCCCGCTCCTGCCTGTCTGCAGTGCTACGCCTCGCGGCCCCCGCTCCGCGGGTGCCGCTCGAAGGCTAAGACTTTTTGCTGCCAAATCTGTCCTTGGATACCTGTTAGTGCATAGAAGCACCAACGCGACATCAGCGAGGAAACATCGACCCTACTGCTTGAGGCGGGACTGCGAGGACCAGCGTGCAGCGCGGCGCTGATCGGCCGCAGCTGGTCCTCTTCCCGCCCCCTCCACCTGTTCTTCCTATAACATCGTTGGGAGTAACGCGCACGCGGGACGCGCGCGGGGCTAAGGCCGGGGCAAAGACCGGGCAAAGAGCGGGCCGTTTAAGGCCGTTCAAGGACGGCAGAGGACGGCCCAGGCCCTGAACCCCTGTTACTTCGCCCTGTAACCACCATCAAGGTAGGCTGAACTGTCGCTTACCCCCTTTTTGAGGCCCCAATCAGCACCTGGTTCAGTCTTACAAACGTCAACCATGCGTCACAAAACTAGAAGCTGTACCAAAAAAGCTATGGAGGTAGCACAAGTGACTGGCCCCATCGATCTTTTCATCTCACGGGTAAATGAGACAATTGATAAGAGCATTGTACTGCTGGAGAAAAGAGTCTCCTTGGACCTTATGAATGCCAAGCGCTCCTCTCTGGGCTCCCTTGCAAATGCAAATTCACCCTCTCAACAAGCCTTGAACAACCGCTTCCTACCCTTGCCCTCGTCTATCACTGGCACAGTTACAGTACCGAGTGCTGTTGATTTGTCAGTTGCTCGTTCGGACTCGGACCCGTCCTTTGTGGATCTGGAGGCGACCCCAGACCTAGAAGCCTGTCAGACACCTAGAGAGACGGAGCCGGGCCTGGATGGGCAAACTGTTAAGTCGACACCTTCTGTGCCTAGCGACTCCGGGGGTAAGGCTGATACTATACCAATAAATGCAGTGTCCAAGTCTAAGTCCCAGGAAAAGTCCAAAACCAAAGCCAGGAATCACAACTTGGTATCACCTACTCCACACCTGGCGTCTGGCATTCCTTGCTGGGTCGAAAACATGGTCACAGACCTTAAGCAGGATCTTGAGGCCACAATAGCAGCACAAATAAAACCCTTGATCTCTAAACTTGACAGACTAACGTCGCTTATTAACACGAAATGGCCCAACAAGATCAATGAGCCTGGGTCTGTCCAGTATCAAGGGTCCAGAGAACCACTCCCTAACCCTCAACCCTCAGCCAACTTCCCCAAGAATGCAACTAACAAGGCGAAAATACCCTCGTCCACCAAGGACCCACCTGTATCACACTTGTCCCATTTGAGGAACAACTCCGTTCAACCCCCACTCCCACCCACCCCAAAGGTGGTGAGTGATGCCTCGACCCTGCAGCAACCAGCCGCTGGTAATAAATCTACCACTTCCCAAGCAAAGGATTCCACAGGGAAACTTACGAACCCTTCAGTTTCTCACTCTACAAATAACTCTGAAGCCCCTAAGTCTAAGCAGGCACGCTACAAATTAATTAGCCTGCCACCAGAAGTTTCTCCTTTTGTGGTTGTGCTGACTGCCGTCCCCCCACTGAAGGAAGGAGTCAAAGAAACCTTTGTAGAGCTAAGAAACAAATGCGCCCAGTGGCTCCAACTACACAGACCCTTACCCAATAATGTGAGTGGGGAAATTCTTACTGTGCGTAGAGGGGACTGGGTGGGTAGGAGTAAGAAAACAATATCAGGGGATGTAATTACTGTTAACTTTAGGGATATAGGGACAGCGAGCTTCATCTGCAATACACGCAACAGTGGTCCTGCCACCCAAATTAAACCACTCCCCTTGTCTTACTTCCTCCCTAACCAGCCAAGACCCAATCTTCATCGGCCTACTATTCCAAATAATAGAGGGCCTGTACATCCCCCGCAATATGCCTCTAAACACTGGCAGCAGCCACCTAATTTTCCATCTTTATTTCCGCATCATGCTGGCCTCCAGTGGCAACAACCTTTCCACCCTTTACCACCTTTTTACCAACCTGCTCAGCAGTGGCAACAATTCCTTCAGCCTTCACTATCTGCTAACCATCAATGGCAACAGCCATGGCAGGACCCGTCTTCTTCTTTTGACCCCTCTTATTCACAGTTTGCCCACCCTAATAGGTACTGTGTACTAGACGAGGTAGATTGACTTACCCCCACGGGAGGTCTAGACATTTACTCCCCTCCGATCAATAACGTTATGGAGGATGTATTATGGGATACATCTCTCCCCACATACCCAGAGGTGGCACCACCTACACCAACTAGGGGCGGTGTAGACACATTCAACTCTCAAATAACTGTTATCCCAGAAGGTGACCTAACATATGGTGAGCTAAAAATCCTTAGCTGGAATCTTGCAGGGATTTCTAGGAAATTAAGTCTCCCGGAGTGGAATGCCCTGGTCGACGCTCACAAAATTTGCATATTCCAAGAGACATGGGCTACTGAACCACTGCATCGGGTTGGGTTTGTTACTTTCTTTACACCAGCAGTAAAAACCAAGGCAGGGAAGGGGCGGCCATCAGGGGGGCTCATTATCTGGATAAGCATTCTGCTTAACTGCCGGATAACTATTAAGAAGGCAGGAACACCAGATATCCTTGGTATTTCCCTACTGGGTCTACGTGGGGGAATAACTGTCGATCTCTACAATGTCTATGTCAGAGGATCTAAAAATGGGTATATTTCACCCACAGTAATGGAGCTTGAGGCCCAACTAGGGGAGCAGAGTGGACTTGGTCATACTATAATAGCAGGGGATTTCAACTGCACATACGAGCCACTCCCCCTAGAAGGAATACCTGACTTAGGAGAAGAGGATAGTAGATGGGGTATTCCTACCCTCTCTATCCCACCCATCAAGCGCTGGACCCGCAGTGCAATCCATTTAAATGCACTTACATTAGAGTTCGGTTTAAGAGCAGTAAATGGCCGCACACGATCCGATCTGCTGGGTGCTCCCACTTTCAACAGAGTTGGTCACTCCACAAGAATTGACTACATTCTACTGGATAGGGGTCTCTGGAGTTTGGTTATCGATATGGTTGTTATTTCTACCATAGAGAGTGACCATAACTCACTTTCCTTATCTTTAAAAAACTCTTGGCCCATTGAAGTGTCGCCAGCCCTACTGAGCTGTCCACAGGAGATCACTGTCTCCTCTTGCGGCAGGCGACTAAAGTGGAGCAAGATCATGTGTAACACTGATAAATTATCTACCATAGATGAAGTGGTCAAAGGCACGCAAGCCGAAATTGGCTCCATTGATTTAACTAAGTCAGTAGACAAGGTCACTACTATCTTTGAAGCAGCCATAAAAACCATAGGGGACCTTTTCTGGGTACAAGGGTCTTTAGGGAAACCCAAACCTTTATCTAAACCTAAAGGCAAACACGATTGGTACTCGGCAACTTGCAGAAAGGCCAAATCATGTTTAATAGAGGCAGTCAAAGGGAAGTCCCCTCTATCAATCCAAATTGCCAGAAGTGAACATAAAAAGGCCCTGCGGCTAGCCAAAAGGGAGTGGGAAGATGCCTACTGGCTAACCCTCAAGGAAGCAAGCATGAAAAAAGATTCCAAACATTTTTGGGACACTATAAGGGCACGCAACAGACCAGATAGTGACCTTATAACTTGCAACATTACGGGTCAGGTGTGGGAGGCTCACTTCTCCAAACTTTATTCCTGTCACAACGGACCCAATGGGAGAGGGCTTGTTCCATCCTCTCTTCACACTAACTATATGTTTCTCACTAGCGACTCTGATTTTACGCTAAAGGAAGTGGAATATGCAATAAGCTCTATTATTCCACAAAAAGCTGCTGGACCAGATGGCATTCCCGGGGATCTGTTAAAATCCGATAGTGCCAAATGGGGCAAACTGATTCACTCCCTCCTTGTTGCCATCTGTAGGGGTGCCCCCATTCCTTCATCATGGAAGGGGGCGGAGGTGGTCCCCATTCATAAGAAAGGCCCAAGGGATGACCCATCTAACTATAGGCCGATTAGCTTGCTAGATATCAGCCAAAAAGTTGTCGGTAAAGTTCTTTTACTCAGAATTCTCAACTGGGTAGAAGAAAACGAAATCCTTACCGATTTCCAGGCCGGTTTTAGAGTAGGTACTGGAACGATTGAGCAAGCGTTTAGGCTTATGATGATTTATTGGAAGGTGGTAGTGATAGGCAAGGGCAGTCTTTATCTCGCATTCATCGATTTAAAGACTGCCTTTGACCTTGTCCCTAGGGACATGTTATGGAAGGTTCTGGCTGACATGGGGCTGCCACAGTATTTACTATCCCTACTGGTCAGGCTTCACCAGGACAGCTTTGCCCAAATTAGGTGGGGCCCTGGAGGGGAGAAAACGGGCTGTATTCCGGTCGAGAGAGGGGTCCACCAGGGATGTGTACTCGCTCCCACCCTCTTTTCTCTGTACATCAATGGGGTGGTTGAGCATCTTCTTAAATTTCCATCTGATGAACCATCCCTGGCTGGTAAACGTATACCGACCCTCCTCTTCGCGGATGATACGCTCTTAATCTCCAAAACCCCAATGGGACTTCAGAAACTCTTGGACAATTTCCAATCATTCTGTACTGATCGAGGCCTGGTAATAAACACCAACAAAACAAAGTACCTGGTCCTCAATCCTCCAAAACAGCATGTGCGTCCCCCTACCCTAAACACTGAGCTCTTGGAAAGGGTAAAAGTTTTTGATTACCTTGGGATACGCCTCTCAGACAAAATGGATTGGACGCCTCATCTAGACAAAATGCTGCTGAGCCATAAAAGTATCACAGGTGCCCTTTTGAGGGAGCAACGTTCCAGTTCAACTAAACCAATAGGAACAGTCCTCGAGATCTACGCAGCCAAAGGTGTCAGCTCTGCCCTTTATGGAGCGGAACTCTGGGGCTTTGCATCTACTGAAGCTCTGCAAGGATCTGAGAATAATTTCTGCAGACGAATAATGTCCCTTCCACAGGTAGAAGAACTCAGCGGATATGCCAGAGGCCTTAAAGAAATAATGGCATCACCGAACTGGGACAGAATCAAATGGTTAAAAGACATGAAAAATCTATTGACCAAGCTAGGCCTACTCGAATCTTGGCTAAGCAGAACCTCACCCCCAAAGCAAACACTCAAAAAGCTCTATCGGGACTGGATTTGCTCCCAAAGACATTCCAGCACGTCTCTTGGCAGGCTTACAGAGGACTTTTTGATGTTTAAAGACTGTCCCAGGCGGGAACCCTACCTGGATATAATTGGGAAACCTTTTGCCCGGACCTTGTATTTTAGATTTAGAACGGGTACTTTGCCACTGAACACCTTTACTAAAACATGGAAATCCTGTACAGACAAAACTGATTATGTCCATCATGCCTAGCTAACCCAGAGACATTAGCGCATTTTCTGTTTGTTTGCAAGGAATATGCTAATCCAAGAAGGGTGTGGTTGAAAAACCTATGCCGTCAGCTGGGAACCAGGAGTCATGATGTGGCAATCAGGATACTTGTTTCGGACAGCTATGTACCCTATGTGTGTGCCCTAGCCAAATTTCTATCTTGGGCTTGGGCTATCCGAGCCAAAAAGCTAAAACAATCTGTTTAATTCTTTTTTAAAGAAAATATATTCTAGCA
The DNA here is from genome assembly GCF_964263255.1 of Lissotriton vulgaris. Taxonomy (NCBI): domain Eukaryota; kingdom Metazoa; phylum Chordata; class Amphibia; order Caudata; family Salamandridae; genus Lissotriton; species Lissotriton vulgaris. Next base: position 235,499,296 of record NC_141700.1, on the reverse strand, counting down.
ATGTCTTAACTTTTTTAAATAATCAACTGGCTACGTGACACTGAGCAAACAAAATCTAGAAATTTTTCTGCTTGGACCAGAGATATAGAATTCTTCCTTTTTAAAACAGTTAAAACTTAAATTGTAAATTCTTATTTTATTTATTGTTCTGCTTTTATGATAATGAATTTTTACCGAAATAAAGCTTTTTGACTTGACTTGACTTGAATATATCACCACCTTCCCACCCACCTTCCCACTTTTCCACGATCACTACTGCCTTAACCAAAGGTAAAGCCTCCTGGCGGAGGGTGCACACAAGAGAACTGACCCAAGGATTACGCACTCACGTGTTAAAAGAAGCGGGGACACATCATATACCGCTACGAGAAATTAAAAAAACACGTTTATGAGGGTCTTTTTATTGGGAGACACCCAGTTACCTACCTGCGGACCTTGGTTCACGCAGGACTAGTGATCCTTTCCCCTAATTGATTATAAATAACTGAATGGAGACTGAAAGTATCCGATCTCTCTCTCCCCCCTCCAACTGATTATACGTACCATTAATTGATGCCCGTGGCCTCACAATAAGCTTAAAGCCCAACTAGCTTTTAATGGAAAATAACAAGCAACATAGCAAAAGGTCAAAGACAATGTCATTTTAACTGACCGGGGCTCTCACTAGAAAATGGTCATTTGGAGCAAAAAAATAAAATGTATAGGAAACCAACCTGGTATATACATGTTTTCTCCGCTACAATTTAATGAGTATTCACATGACAGAAACTCATTACTCTCAGCGAAAATGTATCTAATGTGTGGGTGGCAGGGCCATCCCCCAAAGAAAACGCTGAACTTCCTTGAGGGGAAGATACGATTTATATGTACAATACTTGCCAGGTTTGAAAGTGAGATTGCCTCGTTAGGACACGTGTGAGGTACAAACCTGAGCCCTATGGCTTCTGGGTCTACTGATAACGAAAAAAAACAAGCATGTTATTTATTGCAGAAATCCACTAACTAATATAAAACAAAATGCTCATTTGATTCAAACAGTTGATACATTCGGGACCATTTGTGAAGCTATTAACAAAACATTATTTGAAAGTAAATTATCATAACACAGACACAATTTTAAGTTTGTTTTTACAGTCCCCCTCTTTTCCCCTGATAGGAAAAATATAAATTTGCAGTAGAGCATAATTTCACCATTTCTATGTTAATCTCATTTATACTTCTTTTCTCAACATCCTGGAAAGCAGCACACATTACGGTTTTGGCAGTGCCTTTTTTTTTGCAAGTTTGCTGGATGATGCACTAATATCCTCATGGCTATAGAGATAACAGCCACAATCAGAACAACACCAATAATGTATTCAAATGTCTTCATACCCCAAGAGCTGAAAAACTTCCCCCAACCACGTCCAGATTCTGTTATAACTTAGGCCTGGGTGGGTGTGTAGTTCATAATATTTCCTTACACTCCCCTTACTACCATCTGTTTCTTCGTGCATGCCAAGAGAAGAGTTGTGAAGATGAGTGCAATATTCAGTCTATACAGTTTCACCCCACCCCTTTGGCCACTGAGAGATAATCTAAAGCCATTTTGTTTTGGATCAGCATCTTGGCATGGGCATCTAACTGTAATGCCAGAAACCGGTCCCCGGAAGCTTGTTTCCTTTCCAGTAAAAGAATTGGCTTGGTAGTTTGGTCTGCCCTGTTCCCATGATGCACTGGGCCAGGGACAGACTAATTTGCATGTAGCCAGGTTCTGAGCTGGGATGGTGCAGTGACCTAAAAAACAGTGATGGATCAAGCCCTGATCTGTTGACTGGGTATGAGTGTTCTGTTTAATTCAGATACTCTGACCATCACCACCCCCTTTTCTGAATCATCTAACTGTTCTGTCACTAATCTTATTGCGGTGGAATTTGAATTTTCACAAAAATGTCTACATTTCATCCTATCTTGTCTAAAACAGCAATAACTCCATACACAGGAATTAGAGTGGAGAAGAATCTAGAGGTAGTTGAAACGGCATGCCTGCGCCGCTATCGTGTTAAGGAATGATCATCGAAGTGTCTTATGGGTGCGATGATGTACTCTTTTCAGCAAGTTCCTGACCAGTCAAAAGGCAGGCAGGAGGAAACCCACAATCTACAAATTAAATTTGCATAACAATTTTGTGAGTGGTGTTTGAGAAACAACAGTCCATGAAGAAGGCAATACTCAAAAGGAGGTGACTGAAAAGGAATGTTCTCCACTGTTAAATCACGTTTAATGTGTCCAGCAAAGACATTCGAGGGATTTGCCTTTTTCTCCTTGCAAATAAATCCTTGCTCAATCATTGCGAGATTGGTCACACCAGCCATGTTATGTCAGAAAGGGTTACTGAACTTTTCAAGGCCTGAGAAAGAAGAGGGGAGATGCCAGTTGACTCTGGCAAACTATGCCCAAAGTGGAAAAGGTGAAGGCAAGTGTCAATAAAACTGAGGGTCGCTGCACTAGATAGCCGCTGATCTTTATCTTTCCTGAGTGGCTCCGGCAAACCCTTGGAGCACGTCTTTTCCTGACACGGACTGCTATTCTTTTGACAGGAATGCATGATCAGAAGGTGGCTGCCACATTATAAACCTATTTTGATTTTTTTTCGCTCAACGTGTTTGCATATTTTCCATCATGCTGTGCTCGTTAGGAGGCACACCATTTTTGGCACTGCATTTCTTTCTGAGAGGAATTGTATGCTGCGCTATAGAGGTTACGAGGTACTTATTTTTCAATTTTGGGTATCTCATGTAGCTGTGATTTAGATGCAGTTATGGGCCTATTTGCTTTCCTTACAGAACATTTATTTTTCATTGGATATCCCATGCAGCAGTTCAGTTCTTCACATCAGTGATTCTTTGCAGTTCATTAACAGTACGTTTATGACATTCTGATTGTCCTTTACTACCACATAGGCTACTGTTTTTAGCCTCATGGTTTTTGAATCTTATGGCAGCTGAAGAATGTTCTTTTGGATATGTGCTGCTCCTAAACTTCACACCTGTCCTCTCTGCCTCACTGCTCTTGCTAGGCTTTGCATCCATCTTTCAATCCTGATGGTCACAAAGTTCAGTTGATTTCATTCTCACAATTGGACTCTTCACTTGGTTTCTTACTGGTCTCAGCACATTTTGTGGCTGTTTCATTGCTTTCTTTTCATCTTCTCTACCTCTTCAAATGGCTATTGATCAAGTTTATCAACTCCATCTTCCTTTATGGGCAGATCTCTGAAGCAGAAGGAAAAAGCCAAACCCCTTGTATACACCAAAAAACTCATCTTACGACATAAAAGTCGCCAACTGTGCCTAGCCCCTACGAATATCTTAGTTCTCATGGGGGGGCACTAGTAGAACTGGGATGGGCGGTACTCCTTCAGGTTCTGGATCTGTGCCAAAAAAACATATCTCAGTCAAAAGATTTCAGCCCTTGTTTGCTAACTGGCTGTTTCAGTATTCATTCAGGTTTATTTTCATTCGGCATTGAATCTGGCATAGCTAAGCGTTCATGCGCATGCGCTACTGTTCGACTACATTTACCAGCATCCTCGAGAGTTGTGTACACGAGTTGTCCTGGAGTTTTGCTGTTCACGCACCGAAATCATACTGCGACCCTGTTTCTACTTATGAGAAACCGGTAAGCCTCTTTTGAAAGTTTGACCGTGTGCACTATTCTTGGACACCGCTGGGTCCTCACCATTCCCTCGTTTTTTCCAGAGCTCGGTTACGACAGCCCCGAGCCTTGTGTCTTTCGGCCTGGGGACTTCGGACATGATTACATAGCCTAGAGGCAGATTTACATCTCCCAGCGCCATTTGGTGTCTTTAGGTAAGAGGCAACCAGCTCCGTTACATTCCTGATTGTTTGTAGTTGGCAGAATTTTTTGGTTAAGAATTCGTAAACATGGGTCGCCTGTTATTATTTCCTGACAGACTACCACTACCCCCCTTGGGGCTTAGGGGTCACGCCCAGTGAAAAAATCATCCCTTCCAGGACATTTTTGGACTTTCATTAGGTAAGCCCTTGCGGCCACAGATAAACCTGAAGGTAGATTGTATTTTAATAGGTACACTCAGGGTTTTTTCTTTTCCGTTTCTTCCTTTGCCCTTCCTTTCTTCTATTTTTTCTTAGGAGGAGCTGCCAAAGCACGTTTAATGTTGGCAAGAATTAATTATTATTCACTGGTAAGCTAGAGTGTTTTAACGGTGTAGTAGCACTCTTAGGTTATTGATTTAAGACTGGTTAGAGATTCAGTTTCTTTTTCTTTTTTCTTCACAGACGTTGGTTGGTCCTGAGGAGAATCCCAAGATCTAAAGGGATTCGAAACGCGTAGACCATTGGGTCTGCCTATTTGCTTTGTTGCTAATTTCTTTTGCAATCTCATTGGCAATAGTACACCTAACCTTGTTGGATGTCTTGAATGAATTCAACTGTTTAATATAATTGGATACAGTGTATTTTAAATAATCAACACTGTAATCATTTCTGTTGGCAGACATTGTACTCTTCAATTGGTGCATTCATTCCCCGTGTGATTGAGTACTTCTTTGAATGAATGTGTGAGGTATGGTTGTGAAATGGCTGAATTCTGATGAATGTAGGTATGTGTGAATTTTTGTTTACTTTCGTGTCCTTTTTCACTGTTGGTATATAATTTTGTTGAAAATGTTTTTGAATGTCAAATGATTCTTTATAAATATTTCTAAATAAACAGCTATTAAATAGCACCTGGATGCATTGAACAGTGGTCTATGCATTTTTGTTAGATTTTGGTTCCAAATAAAGTATCAGTATTGGCATTTCTTCTTGTTGATTAACTATTTCATGCTCAGCCTTACTGATTAGGGCCACACCCTGTGTTTGTTATTAGTGCTCGTTAGGAGGCACACTATTTTTGGCCCTGTATTTCTTTCTGAGGGGAATTTTATGCTGCGCTACAGAGGTTACGAGGCACTTATTTTTCAATTTTGGTTATCTCATGTAGCTGTGATTTAGATGCAGTAATGGGCCTATTTGCTTTCCTTACAGAACATTTATTTTTCATTGGATATCCCATTCAGCAGTTCAGTTCTTCACATCAGTGATTCTTTGCAGTTCATTAACAGTACGTTTATGACATTCTGATTGTCCTTTACTACCACATAGGCTACTGTTTTTAGCCTCATGGTTCTTGAATCTTATGGCAGCTGAAGAATGTTCTTTTGGATATGTGCTGCTCCTAAACTTCACGCCTGTCCTCTCTGCCTCACTGCTCTTTCTAGGCTTTGCATCCATCTTTCAATCCTGATGGTCACAAAGTTCAGTTGATTTCATTCTCACAATTGGACTCTTCACTTGGTTTCTTACTGGTCTCAGCACATTTTGTGGCTGTTTCATTGCTTTCTTTTCATCTTCTCTACCTCTTCAAATGGTAATTGATCAAGTTTATCAACTCCATCTTCCTTTATGGGCAGATCTCTGAAGCAGAAGGAAAAAGCCAAACCCCTTGTATACACCAAAAAACATAGCTCTTTCAAAAGACCTATGAAATATTTGGTTCTCCTTCTAAACCAACCTCTCATCTCACTTCAGAGGATGTCATGGAAGAAATATTCTTTGTGGAAACCAATGCATCCCTTCAATCCATCGAGGACAAAATGGTCCACCCATGATCAACCTACCACAGCTATTGAACAACAAATTAGTGATGTGGGGGACTCTATCCCAGATGTAACCCAGTTGACAGAGGAAATTGATCAACTCAAAAAGATTTGAAGATTTGGAGAACGGGAACTGGAGGAATCATTTGCGGCTTTACCGTATCCGGAAAATTCAGAAGGTCCCAACATGATTACCTTTCTACAAAAGACAATCCCCTCTATTGTCCATCTCCATATCCATGATTACAGCCCTCTTGGTATTCAAAGAGCTCATCGTCTTTGCCCCAAATCATTTGAATCAGCTTCTCATACATGGCCAAGAGGAATAATTATTCTCTTTTTGCAGTTTATTGACTAGATGCAAATTCTCTATGCAGCCAAATAAGTGGGGTTCATGCAGTGATCTGGACACAAAGTCTATTTCTCAGTGGATACTGCCAATGCAACAGCTGCTAGAAGGAAATGCTTTGAACATTAGATATGGTTTAGTCCATCCATGCTTATTCAAAATTACCTACAAAGTTTGAGAACCCAGCTCAACTGCGGGACTTCCTTTGTCAAGATTAGCACGAGGACATGGAGATTGGCGCCATTGCTAAAACATGACTGTTCTTTGTGTCAAGCCTGATTGCTTTTACATTTTCCTTTCCTTGGTATTGTTTTTTTATTTCTTCTGAATTACTTCCCCATTTAACATTTTTGTTTTTTTTCCTTTGTCTTTCAGCAACAGAATGTTCTATGGAGTTTTCCACTTGTCTTAGTCATCCGTGCCCAAAAATTGTTGTGTACAATTCCCACTGGTTCCTTTCCCCTCTTATCCATTGTAAGTTGTACTTTACGTTATTTATTCTTCTGTTTCAATCCTCCTAGTGACTGTTTAATATATTAATGTTCACTCCAGTTCCCCCTTCACTAACTAGTAGTAGTCTATATATTTTCTTCATCATTGCTATGTCTCCCTCCTCTGTTCGCTGAGCCAAGATCGGTTTTATCTTCTTTAGGTGCTCCGTACCCTATTGATCTTTCAGGACATTCTCTTTTGTCATTACCGATATCACTGCAACCAAGGAAATTTCTTCCTGTGATGCCTATTTGTTCTATCCACTTTTCGGAGGTTCCTTTCTCATTCTTTTACTATATCTTTCTCTTAACCCTTCCTTCTGTCTCCCCTCCCTTTCTCTGTTTCTCAACTGGATACTTCCTTTCCTCAAAACTACGATTACTATTTACTCTCAATGTTTATTGATGGCTTCTTCATAAATGCCCCTCATAATAACAACTGGAGTGTTAAAAGATAAAAAAATCCTATTGGATGCCGATGTGTTTCATCCCACCTATATAGATTGAAATGCCAATTGGTATTACTTCAGGAAATGCAACCCACAGCCACAGGCATTAGTAAACCTTAACAAACAATGGGTGGATAAACTCCATTATTCCCCTTCTGGGTTACAAAAAACAGTGTGGATACTATGTCATAAACATCTAAATGTATCACGTGTTACCCAGGAGAATGATGAGGAGAGTGGATAGGTATTAGCTCAACTCAAAATTTGATGATACTATTTTCATGTTAACAAATGTTTATGGTCCCACACACCTCAATCCAAGCTTCTGGAGAAACATTTCTCAAAACGTTGAACAGTACTCCACTGAGAACATATTGGGCAGTGACTGCAATCAAATCATTAACCCCTCCCTTAATCGGCACTCAACTACTAGGTTCCTTCTCCATAAACCCCATAAAGCATTTAAGTACACTATTACACACAGTCTGCTTCCATGATAGTCGATATCAAGCAATTAGAACACAGATACTTCACGTCTAAAAATAACAACAGCGATTTGGATGTTTTCGTATCAGCTAAGATTCAATTTAATACATCCTCTACAGAGAAAACATTTGGTACACTCCACAAGATTAGTTCTAGCTTTTATGGGGATAAGACCAATCTGGTACCTTGTTTTCTCATTATTTGAAATGTAGGAATGAAAAATCTTGTATCAAATCAATCACTAATCAATATGACACTCACCAGTTTCAAGACTAAGAAATTGCTCAATGTTTTCCTGACTATAATCAAACCATATATACACCCCTGAATCTTCACCTTCTGAAGAGTTAATTAAGTCATTTTCCTCTCCTAAAACCCACATGTCCATGCACATTGATTTGGCCTCCCACAAACTCCCACTACAAGTAGATAAATTGTTTTCAGCAGTCAAACTTCTTCCAACAAGTAAGGTGCCTGGTCCGCATGTTTTTATACCAACATTTTATCTCTACTATTCAACATTTCTATTATTTAAATTAATTAATAATTTTCTCTCATTGAATAAATCCTCAGGCTCCTTTACAGAAGCTATGATCTATCTCATCCCAAAAATAGATTGAAACTTATCCCTATGCCAGAATTATCATCTCATAGCACTAAAACACATTTTGCAAACTATTTGCTAAAGCATTAGCCCTTAGACATAATGCCTACATGCCCGATTTTGTTGATATTGAGCAATCCTGATCTACTAAAAATAGAAATATAGTAGATAATTTACGTATAATCCTGAATATTTTTAGCAAAGCCCCTAAAATCAAGCACTCCATTGCTATGATAATTATGGATGCTGTACAAGGTTTTGATAGGGTTAATTGGCAATTTCTAATGCATACTGTATGTTGGCATGGGTTTGGTCCAAGACTTCTATAACTAATCTCTCTACTATACTCACCACCTCACTCCACTGTTGTGGTAAATGGGGTACTATCCCCATACTTACTTCTCATTAGAAGTACAGGGCAGGGCTGTCACTTATCGCCTCTGTTACTCAGTCTTGCTCTTGAGCCTTTCCTGTATTGATGGAAGCACTCTGATTGCCTTTCCGGTTTCCAACTAAAGAATGTACATATTAAATTTACTGCATATGCTGATGACATCCTTCTTTATTTATATATATATATATATATATATATATATATATATATATATATATATATATATATATATATATATATAGAATCGTTATGCATGACTGTTTATCAATCCCACATATCTTTTTCTTTCTTACTTTTTTTGCATAATCTGTACACCCATTAGATTAGGGCCCTATGCTTTGTTCAATGTATCTGGATCAATGCTTTGAGATTTTCCGTGGCTCAGAATCAATATATGCTAAGGAATAGAATAATGCTGTGTTCAAGGGATCTTGAAACTCTAGCTTAGAAAACAACGTTGATGAACTTACAATAAGCATTTGGAATGTACAGTTTTTGCGATCTATTTAGTAACATGATGGGTTGAATGCTTGTAGATATTGGTGGATTATCATTTGATAAATCTGGATAGAGGACCTTAGCCGATCCACGGCTTTATTTTGTCTGTTTAGAACATAAACATTTGATTAATTGTATATACCCGCTAGAAGTATGGATTCACCCATCTATGGGCTTAATTGCACAATCTGTCATCATCTCGAGGTTGTACATGTAATACTCAAAGAAGGCGCCTAAAGCGACTTAAGTGGGGTTGTCCTCTGTCTATTTTTATGTCAATAGAAAGAGAAAATGTCTTATTTAATCCACTGAAAAGATACGAACTGTTGTTACCCACACTGACGAAGGCAGCACGCCGAAACGCGTCTGTGTAGAGCGCCTGCGAAATTAAAATCTGCATGGTAGAAAGTACCCCTCGAGTGCTGTTGTCTTCTTCGGATAGGAGGAGGAGTTGGAGCGTTATATATATATATATATATATATATATATATATATATATATATATATATATATATATACACAGTTCACTTCCTTTGAAAAACCGGGACACTCGGACTGCGGTGCACACCAGGGTCAAAGGCACCCTGTCTGTATTGCGTTTCACCACACGCTCAGGTCAAGCGTGAAATGCACTCGAAATCCAGTAAATATTCACCATCCAATTATACCATCCAACAAGGTTCGTGGGTATTCATTTTATTCCAGCATGGAAAACAGTTCATGGAACTAAACCCCCAACGCGTTTCAGCGACAACTCGCCTTGGTCACGGGTGAGTAGTGTTAGAAAGTAAAACATTAAATAAAGTTTTCAAACCTTCTTGTATAAACATAAACAAAGGACAATGTGCACAAAATAAACACAGCGGCCATCTTGGCATGGTAAAGTACTAATAATAATGTGCCAAAGTGAAAGACATTACCATCCGAATGTCTAGTTCTCACAATAATACATGCTGTCACCTATTTCATACTATCAACAGTATTTGACAATGTGCCTGATAACCACACCATCATGAATCATACATCAACTGTCCCAAGTGGGAAAAATTACAAATTGAATGCTGCCATGTTCAATAATAAAAAGATAATACAAACAATAACAATCAAGGCAACACGGAGCGCATATATTCATTTGATGCATTCTGGTGACAATGCAGATACCGAGCTGTATGAGCCCTCATAACCCAAGTGGGAGTCGAGCCAACCAGTGACTAAATGATGAGGTGCCGGCTCGACCCAAGCGGTTGCCAGGTACAGTCTAAATACCGCCATAGCTAAAAATAAAAACAGAGCTGATGGGAGAACCTAGAGAAGAGCTTCTTGTTCTTGGACTCCCAGGAAGATCAGTCAGGGGGTAACCTTGATCGACTGGTTTAATTTTGCCTCGAAAAAATGAGATATCTCCCTCCTCAGATTTGCTAGACCCGGACATTCTGCCAGCATATGTACCAGATCTGCCTCTATTTCTTGACACATTTTAGCTGGGGTGATATATAAATTGAACCAAGTCTCATAATGTTGGATCTGGAGGTCGGCAGATATAAGTACTGACAGGGCTATTTCTAAGGAGGAGTGGGCGTCCTCCTCTGTTGCTTATAGTAATCTCACCCATCGAGCAGTGTGCTTCTCTATATCATCCCCCATCCTATCATTTAATAGTTTGTATATGTCCCCGATCTTAGATTTGTGCCTAATTAGTACTTCTACAAGTTGGCACCTGTTAAACCCTTCCCCACCTCCCCTTTTCTTTCCTATAAAATCCCTAATTTGCAGGAATTTAAAGAATTCGTTATTCCCCAAGGGAAATTTACTCCTCAGATTTTCAAAAGTTGTAAAACTATTATCAAAAAAGAAATCCCCAAAAATAAATGGACCAAGATTTGTCCTCCATCGCTTAATATACAGGTCGTGAAATATACCTGGTAAGAGAGGGTTATCAAAAAGAGTTTAGAAACACCAGATCCCAGTATACCAGTAATACATTTTGGATGGTGTGAATAATATTGTTTCTGGTCTAGCAAGAGTGGTCTACTAATCAGATGACATATAGCATATTTCAAACGTTAGAGGCAGAGTATTGCTTTTGTTCTTTATTGGTAGCATCATGGTTCTGCCCATGACTTTTCAGATGGGCTGGATGTTGTCTTCTGGGAAGGGATCGATCTCAAGGACCACAGGATAATGCCAGGGCATTGGGCCATTTTAACTGTATCTAAGAACATATCTTAGCTAGCTTACAGTTCACAATTCAATGATTCCTTTCTACTTCCCCACGTACATGGGGTGATAGGCCCAATGGAAATGCTGGTCTATTCCTGGAGCCTTACAAACTGCCTACACTACTGCTGACATGAACTGGGTCCCTGTTGTTCATTGTCCTTCCTGGGAGATTTCCCTAAAACTTTTTGCTTCTTCTACTTCTGGTTTTTGCTGATTCTCTTTTGATGGCCTTAGGACTCTGGCCAATTCCCACTGTAATGAAGTGTGAAAGCATGCACATCCTTCCTAAATATGCTTGGAAGTCGTGCTTACTTGATTGGTTTAGGTGCTGTACCTGTGAGTGCCCTGTAAAAAGGTATACCACATACCCAGGGCAGATACTGAACTGGCTGATAGTGGGATGCAGCACTGATTGTGCAAATCCACCAGAATAGCCTGTCAAACATGTATCAGGCCTGTCATTGCAAGCCTTTGGGTGTGCAGTTACCACGATGCTCAGTCTGATATTTCTCACTCATTCGCAAACCCTGAGTGGGCCTTCCACTACCACTAGAATACCCCTAGGGTAATCCCTGAGGGGCGGAACAAGCGATAGGCCAAAGGCTGGGAAGGTACTCATGGGTGTTCCAGGCCCAGATAGTGAACAACCCTCATGTGGGTTTTCCCTACCTAGGAGGTCGTCTCTTACCATGGGACACCACTGGGGTTTTGCTGATCCTTTGCTTGTAGCCATAGGGCTCTGGGCACTTTCTCACTGTAAATTCAGTGTGAAAGCACTTGTGACCTTCCGACACATGTTAGGAAGTGGTGCTTACCGGATGTTTATAAACATGTGTCAAGCCTGCCATTGCAGGCCTGTGTGTGCGGACTTGCACCTATGTTGTTTTAAACATGTGTGAAGCCCGCCATTGTAGGCCTGTGTGTGCCTAATTGCACTCATGCTCAGGCTGCCATTTCTAAACAACTGGCCAATCCCTAGGGCACCCAGGGGTAAGTTTTGAGGAGGTGAAGCAAACTGTAGGTGAAAGCCAGGGCAGGTACAAATGTGTATTCCCTGCCCAGGTAGTGAAGAATACCCATGTGTCTTTTCACTACCTATGAGGGTTGCTCTACCCATAGGTTAACATGGGGGAATGGTTGAAATGACTTCAAGCTGCAAGAGTGGCTTGCAGTGGAGAAACCTGATAATGTTTCCTATCATTGGATTCACAATAACAAACCTTATCCTGTGGTAAAGAGGGATTAGTCATTAATAGCTTACAAATGCCACTTCTAGAAAGTGAAACGTCTTTAGGACCACTGCACTCGCTTGTGTGACCAAATGTAAAATATAAAAATAGTAGAAAAGGTAGTATTTCTTTTAGGTGCTCAGGGTGATCACCTCCTAGCCCATGAGGTTCAGTACAAATAATGAACAAAAAAAAGGCCTTACTCCGAGTAAGGGCAGACACTGAGCACTCTCGTTGCACCTTAGTGCGTATTATCAGTCATTTAATCAGTCAGCTGTTTTGAAGGAATTGTGCTTTATTTTTTAAACGTATTCTTATTCACTGTTTATCACAATCTGTCATATTCCATCATATGATCGGTGACACCAATTTACATCAAATCCAACATCGTTGAGTATTTGAATAAAGCGTAATATTTAACACCAAAGCATGGATATGATCCCCTATGCATTTTGTGCATGGCACTTCTTCTGGGGGAATCTGTGAACAAAATGGCAAAGAAAACAAATATGTATCGCTGATCTACAAGGAGGGGAATCTTTTAAATAACGTTGAGGCGCCAAGTGCAAGCCAGACTAAAACAAGAAAGAAAGAGAATAACAAAAATAATGGGTGCATATCCTGTGGCATAAAGTGTAGAAAGGACACCCAGTTCATTATAGCCCGTGATCGATCGAGGTAGAAATGTAATGACCAAGAGAAGTACAGGTTCTTCGTCAAAAATGATACATTTAAAGAAAAACTGAACACTAATCGCGAATCGCTGTAGTCACGATTGGATGTTACTGATAATTGAAACAGCTCAGGAAATCATTATAATTGAGAGGGAGGAGATAGAAACCCTTGAAAAACAACTTAATGAGAGTACAACCTTAGAGGATGCCAAGCGCAAGTTAGAAGTGATCCAAGATATTATCAGTGGATACCAGGACTATATGGTAAATAAAAAATCTAATAAACTAAGAAAAGATATAGCTAACTTCAAAACAGAATTGGTCTATCCCTATCTACAGAAAGATTATTATGAATAACTAGCTCCATCCGAATATAACACTAGGAATTACCAACAAAATAGAAATAGATATTTTAAAAAGAATGTAACATTCTCTGACACCTCATATAACAGTACAGACTCAGAAGGTGATATGAACTCTGAGAATAGGAACAGGAATGAGTGCAGAGAAGAAGCAGCAGGGAGCAGCCGTGATTATCTGTTTTTTTTAGGTCAACAACAGCGGAGACAACCCCGAGTGTTCAGGACGCGGGGGAGGGGCCGTCCAGGCAATCAACAGAAGGAAGGTACTATGAGACGACCATACATGAGAACATGCAGCCACAAGGATTGGGAATAGAGGAAACGAATCTTAAAGCCCCCATTATAGCCCCCATTATAAACTTATCAGATAAAATACTAACGATTGAGGAGATTTCAGTTTTAGAAAAAGGTCTAGGTTTTGCCCCCCGTACACAGGGATGTAGATTTTCCATAGAAAAGGATGTCCGAGACCTATTTTAAAAAATCAGGCTGAAAAGATTTTTTGAAAATAAAGACAGTAGACCATCTAATAACAAATCAGGACTTAAACCGCCATCTATTTGGACTCCTAGTATAGGCTTAGTGGGTCAGGAGATTGACACTTTTGAAAAGGTGATAACTAGTGGCCTGGACAAATTATTGAATGAAAAAATGTGGACAGAGAATAATCTATCGCACAAAGAGAGGGAAGCCCTTATGAATTTATCAAGATGTGATGAGATCAATCAAAACAAGACACCGAAACGCGTCGACATAAGGACTCAATTTTACTATTGTTTTTTTTAATCTATATTGTATGAATTTATGTACAGATATTGTTTATGCGCTGTATACAAAAGAAGGCATTGAATGGTTTATAAATCAACTGATCAAAGGATGTTATAATGGTCTTTTGTAAGAAAAGCGACATGAAAAATTAAATGTATTTTAATGTATTTGTAATCTTTGAATATTAGGCAATGAGCTTGTTTTTAAATAATTTTAAATAATAAAATCAAGATAACATATGAAATACACTCTTTTTGTGTTGGTTTAACTATATGTGAAGTCTTTGTACTGTAATTTCAGGGATGGTCATGAACAGTATATAGCCTGATTTGAGTAACACAGAAAGGAACCCCTTTTTTTGTTTACTATAAAGTGTAGAAAGGACACCCAGTTCATTATAGCCCGTGATCGATCGAGGTAGAAATCTAATGAACAAGAGAAGTACAGATTCAAAGTGCAGATATAAAAGCTAACCCACGTGATCTAATTAAATAAGCTCATAGCAGCTAATCAGAAGAGGAAGACATACAAGTGCATATAGGGTTCATGGTCAAAAGACGAACACGCGAGTGAGTCCGAGAATTCAAAGGAGTATGTGAGCATGCCAAATGTACGGAAGTTGCTGAGACGAGGTCTGCCAAGTAACTAAGCTTACCCGCTAGGTGAGAGTTTCAACACGGTAAGTTCGTAGACGCGTGTGAATCCATGGGCGAAAACCCGGAAGAAGCTACCAATCGTGCGCATGCGTATTAATGCTCATGTACATAGACACAGAAATGGGCCTCGAAAGTGTAAACAGAAAATGGCGAATAAGGCTGAATTATAATACAATCGTGAAAAAGTAGGACTGCTTGGGTGAAAATAGAAAGTGACACATAGAAATTATACGTCACAGCGTGAAATTAGAATTAGTAAATAGAAAAAAACTGAAAAAACCCAGAGAAAAAACGAAGAAAAAAATAGGAAGTAATGAGAGCTAGTGCTGCTTGTATACAAAAAATATATACGGGTAAGCCAGCATCAGCTGACAGCCAGGCGTGGAGTACAGTTAAAAAAAAGGCTGAACTATATAACAGTACAGTAGTAAAGGCAATTTACAATAAATGGAAGAAAAACATTAATATTATAAGTGACAACTATATTCAAGTCTTTCATTAAGCCCTTTTGGCTGAAGGGCTTTAAGCCTGTGTATCCAGTATAATTCTCGCTGCAGAAGGTATTTATTGTTGTCTCTGTGTGGTAACTTTTCGATAACTTCCAGAATCAAGAAACTTATTTGGCTAGGATTATGAGCATTTTGGATGTAGTGTGCAGCTATACAAGATTTTAAATTCTTTGTTCGAATATTGCTACGATGCTCCGTCAATCTGGTTTTAATCTTCCGTTCAGTCTTCCCTACATATGGGAGGCCACAAGGGCATTTCAAAAGGTACACAACATTGGTCGTGTCACATGTGGCATTCACCCGAAGCTGTATGGGTGTTCCTTGCGTAGGGTGCGGTAAGTTGTTTCCTTTGATTATACTGTTACAGTGGCCACAGTTATGGCATGGTAGCGTATACGAAACCAAACATATGTGCATATCATCGTTACATCGATGATATTTTCCAAATGTGGAAAGGAAGCGTAACACAACTACTGACAGTCATTGAGAACCTTAACCAAGTAGATGGCAGAATAGAATTTACCCATACCATGCACGGATCAGAAATATCATTCTTGGACGTCCACATCAAGTTGATTCATAAGCACTTGGTCACATCAATATTTACCAAGGCAACGGACCGAAACAACTACCTTCATTTCAAAAGTTTTCATCAACCCAGTCTAAAAAAACATTTACCATATTCTCAATTATTATGAGCTAAAAGAATTGCATCCACTGATGGTCTTTTCAAAGAAAATAGTGCCAAAATCATTGAGAAATTTCACCAACGCAGTTACCCTACGCATATAACCCAATTAGCAGAGGACCGAGTAGCACAGAAAGAAAGAAATGAGCTACTGAAACCAAAGGATAAACATACAGAACAAGACTCACGATTAGTGTTCGTGTCTAAGTACTCGGTACAAAAGGGGGTGGTAATGCACGGAGCATCTGAACCAATCAAACACTCACACCCAGTCAAAAGATCTGGGTTTAATCCATCACCGTTCTTTAGCCCACTCTGCCACCCCAGTTCAGACATGGCTATATGCAAATCAGTCTGACCCTGTGCCTCATGGGAACAGACCAGCCCGAACTGCCAAGCCATGCCTTCCCTGGACCGGAAACAAGCGTCCGAGGGCCGGTTTCTGGCATTCCAGCCGTCTTCAGCCCATCTTGCTTAAATCCAGTGGCAAAGTGAGCAAGGGACTCACGTCTGAGCATACCCTGCCACACTTATGGCGGCCAAAAGCGGTACAAAAGGGGGTGGTAATGGACGGAGCATCTGAACCAATCAAACACTCACACCCAGTCAAAAGATCTGGGTTTAATCCATCACCGTTCTTTAGCCCACTCTGCCACCCCAGTTCAGACATGGCTATATGCAAATCAGTCTGGCCCTGTGCCTCATGGGAACAGTGCAGCCCGAACTGCCAAGCCATGCCTTCCCTGGACCGGAAACAAGCGTCCGAGGACCGGTTTCTGGCATTCCAGCCGTCTTCAGCCCGGCTTGCTTGAATCCAGTGGCAAAGTGAGCAAGGGACTCTCGTCTGAGCATACCCTGCCACACTTATGGCGGCCAAAAGTGGTACAAAAGGGGGTGGTAATGGACGGAGCATCTGAACCAATCAAACACTCACACCCAGTCAAAAGATCTGGGTTTAATCCATCACCGTTCTTTAGCCCACTCTGCCACCCCAGTTCAGACATGGCTATATGCAAATCAGTCTGGCCCTGTGCCTCATGGGAACAGTCCAGCCCGAACTGCCAAGCCATGCCTTCCCTGGACCGGAAACAAGCGTCCGAGGACCGGTTTCTGGCATTCCAGCCGTCTTCAGCCCGGCTTGCTTGAATCCAGTGGCAAAGTGAGCAAGGGACTCACGTCTGAGCATACCTTGCCACACTTATGGCGGCCAAAAGATATGGCAGGGTATGCTCAGACGTTAGTCCCTTGCTCACTTTGCCACTGGATTCAAGCAAGCCGGGCTGAAGACGGCTGGAATGCCAGAAACCGGTCCTTGGAAGCTTGTTTCCGGTCCAGGGAAGGCATGGCTTGGCAGTTCGGGCTGGACTGTTCCCATGAGGCACAGGGTCAGACTGATTTGCATATGGCCATGTATGAACTGGGGTGGTGTGGAGTGTAACAAAAAGGTGGATTTAGGCCCAGATCTCTGTACTGGGGTGAATGTATGACATTGTTCTACATTCTGTCCATCAACTGTGGTTTTTGCATTTGTCACCCCGAGTGGGATGGGTATGCTCAGACGTGAGTCCCATGCACTCCACACCACTGGATTCAAGCAAGCCGGGCTGAAGACATCTGGAATGCCAGAAACTGGTCCTCGGAAGCTTGTTTCCGGTCCAGGGAAGGCATGGCTTGGCAGTTCGGGCTGGACTGTTCGCATGAGGCACAGGGTCAGACTGATTTGCATATGGCCATGTCTGAACTGGGGTGGTGTGGAGTGCAAAATAAACGATGGATTTAGGCCCAGATCTCTGTATTGGGGTGAATGTATGACATTGTTCTGCATTCTGTCCATCAACTGTGGTTTTTGCATTTGTCACCCCGAGTGGGATGGGTATGCTCAGACGTGAGTCCCATGCACTCAACACCACTGGATTCAAGCAAGCCGGGCTGAAGACGGCTGGAATGCCAGAAACCGGTCCTCGGAAGGTTGTTTCCAGTCCAGGGAAGGCATAGCTTGGCAGTTCGGGCTGGACTGTTCCCATGAGGCACAGGGTCAGACTGATTTGCATATGGCCATGTCTGAACTGGGGTGGTGTGGAGTGCAATAAAACGATGGATTTAGGCCCAGATCTCTGTCCTGGGATGAATGTATGACATTGTTCTGCATTCTGTCCATAAACTGTGGTTTTTGCATTCAACAAATTTTGCAGCCACTGCTACAGACTGTGAGGAAGGTGGGATCCCAGGCACACCTCCGTCCAAACTGAGGAGCAATAATCTATAGATTTTTTATGATCCTGTGGCTTTGTAACAAAACCCCTGGTGCAAATCCATTTTATTCATCACAATAATTGTTAATAGGTTTGGTGTAAACAGTGAGCCCTATGGGGTAGAAGTCAGTGGCTGTTTAATATTCATGAATACATTTTCATCCTCACTAGACGACAGCAAGAGTTCAGCGATAAAACATAATCCTTGCAAAGGCTTGGCCATTTTGGCATAACCCAAAAAGCATTTTCTGCTGTACTCAGTCATTCCTAAAAAGGTATGCACCTGGGAAATAGAGGGACAGCTTACAAATGGATTCATCTCTTTAAGAGGAGAGGTGGTGCTTGACAGTAAAAAAGTCCATGGCCAAGGTGTTACACTCAAGAAAGGCAAAACTGCAATTTTGCTTTTAAAGCCTTGTTCCCCTTCTTTACTAATTGGGTAAGGAGATAGACCAAGTGTCTCCAACCAGTCTATCACAATCTACCAGTAGCTCGCAGAAACCTTCAGAGTAGCTCCCAGCCTTTGAGTTGATATTTAACTGAGAACCGCAATAAATAAGTGTAACATTTTCCTTTTAAGGAAAGGCTATGTTTAGTTTACATTATTATCATGCTGAAGGTAGCAGTCTGATAATGAACAGAACTCGATTCAGATGTATGACCTCTGTGGGTCACAGAGGTTCAGAATTGAAGCACTGAGGCATTTAACTCCTAAATAAAAGTCATTCTCAACTCAATATTGGAGCATGAGAACAAAATTATATATCTGAATGCTTTTAAATGAGAGAAAATTAAAAGGAAGAGTTAACGTAATGTTTGCATTTACATTTCCCCCCTTTTTAAAGTGCCACATTTACCAACAGCAGACATTTTACTCCCTGCGGCTGGTAGACAAAGTGCAATATTTGAAACTGAAAAAAAACTGACATTTTCTTTTAAATGTGAGAAATTTAAAGTGAAAAAAAATGTTTCTAGTAAACATTGTCTTAATGGTTTTCTCTACTAAGTCCTAATGTTTTATAAAACGTGTTTCTTCACTTTAAATTCCTCACATTTAAACAAATGACTGTATTTTCCTGTTATAAATATGGCACAATGTCATCAGGCCACTGTGAGTAATATGCCTGCTGTTTGTAAAGACACTTTGGCATGGGAGAACATTAAAATGTTGAGTTTTATGTAATGCATATAAACATAAAGTTAACTCTTCATTTGATTTTTCTCCCATTTCAAAGTGTCGCATTTACCCACAGCAGGCATCTTGCTTCCAGTGGCTGGTAGACACGCTGCCATATTATAACTGAAAAATACAGCAAGGTCTTTTTAACGTGTGCTTGTATGTGTGTGTTGGATATGTAACAGCACCACATATGGCAAAGGTGTGTCTGTGCCACAAGTATATATGGCATAGGCTCTCAGTCACAAAATTAATCAATCAATCAATCAATCATAGCATTTGTAAAGTGCGCTACTTACCCGTGAGGGTCTCAAGGCGCTGGGGGGTGGGGGATGGGGGATGCTGCTACTGCTCGAAGAGCCAGGTCTTGAGGAGTCTTCTGAAGGGCAGCAGGTCTTGGGTCTGCTGTAGGTGGATGGGGAGGGTGTTCCAGGTCTTCGCGGCGAGGTGGGAGAACGATCTGCCACCAGAGGTCGCTCTTCGGATGCGGGGGACTGTGGCCACGGCAAGGTTGGCAGAGAGGAGCTGGCGGGTGGTGGTGTAGAAGCTGTGTCGGCTGTTGAGGTACGCTGGTCCGGTGTTGTAGAGTGCCTTGTGTGCGTGGGTGAGGAGCTTGAAGGTTATCCTCTTGTTGATGGGGAGCCAGTACAGGTCTCTAAGGTGGGGTGTGATGTGGCTGCGGCCGGGGATGTCAAGGTTCAAGCGTGCAGAGGCGTTCTGGATGTGTTGAAGCCATTTCAGGAGTTTTTCCAAGGCTCCTGCGTAGAGGGTGTTTCCGTAGTCCAACCTTCTGCTGATGAGGGCCTGGATGACCGTTCTTCTTGTTTCGGTGGAGATCCACCTGTAGATTTTGTGGAGCATGTGGAGGGTGTTGAAGCAGGAGGAAGAGACGGCGTTGACCTGCTTGGTCATGGAGAGGGTGGAGTCGAGGATGACTCCTAGGTTGCGTGCTTGGCCGGTTTGTGTTGGAACTGTTCCCAGTACAGTCGGCCACTAGGAGTCGTTCCAGGCCGAAGGGATGGAACAGAGGATGAGGACCTCCGTCTTGTCCGAGTTCAGCTTCAGTCGGCTGTTCCTCATCCATTCGGTGACGGCCTTCATTCCTTTGTGGAGGTTGGTTTTGGCAGTGTGGGGGTCCTTGGTGAGGGAGAGGATCAGCTGGGTGTCGTCGGAGGTAGGAGATGATGTGGAGGTCGTGCAGTCGGGCAACGTGGGCGAGTGGTGCCATGTAGGTGTTGAACAGTGTTGGGCTGAGGGATGAGCCCTGGGGTAGCCGGCAGATGATCTTGGTGGCTTTGAAGCGGAAGGGGGAGGCGGACACTCTGTGTTCTGCCAGAGAGGAAGGAGGGGGTCCAGTCCTGGGTCTTCTCTGGGATCCCGGCATCATGGAGGCGTGTTTGTAGTATGCGGTCTCACAAATATAGCCCATTCATTCACACACATGTTCATACATCCCCACAGACCATGCACTCACTGACGCACATGGCAGCCCTTTCATAGTACCACTAGTCACAGTATTTTGTTCAAACCATAGTGTCGAAGTCCATGGACTTTAGGTTTAAAGTCAATGAAGCTGAGTGAGGGGGTGTCCGATAACGATGTGCAAGGTACTTGGCCTTCAGTAGCTTAAAACGATTTTCACTGATCAGATGTGTCGCTCATTACAGAAAAGTTTGGAGACCCCTGAGATACACTGAGCCTTCATTGCACTGAGTTAGAGTAACAAGTGCCAGCAATATATCATCAACATATTGTATAAGAGTAGACCCCCTGGGGAAGACCTGCAAGTTCAAATCCTTCTTTAGGGCTTGTGAAAAGAATAAGGGACACTCTGTAACTCCGTGAAGGAGTCTATAAAAGATGGGACTCTCAGAACGTGAATGAGAAGAGGTGCTGACTCCCCTCATGTATTGGGATGGAAAAGAAAGTAGAACAAAGATCAATCACAGTTAACTAATGGGCATTTGCAGGGATGGAGGAGAGAATGATGCAGAGTTGGGTACCACATCAATACTCGGGATGGCCACATTAATTAGAGCCGTAAGGTCCTATACAAACCTATACATTTTGGCTTTGCGTATTAGGAGAATTGGGGTGTTACATCTACTATTATTATCTACTATTATTAGGTACTATATCTTATTTCTTAATCAAATCTGCTATTACAGGGGTGATGCCTTCTGCATCTGGTTTTAACAGGTACTGCTGTATTCTCAGTAGACTTTTCTGTGGGTCGACCTTCATCTTTTCGGGCTCCATTTAGGAGATGAACCACACATTGTTGCCCCCTGTGAACGGTATCTGTGAAAGAAATTCTGTTAAATCAAAGAACATGGAAAATGGGTTTGGTTCTTTGAAGCAACTGAAGCTTTGACTAATAATGCAAGTACCTTACTGCCTTGTCTTTGAAGTATATTAAAAAGTGCCCCTTCTGTGGTACAAAAGCAATTTAACTTGCAGATTGTATCTCTGTCTAGCAAGGTTGTCGTAGTAGTGGGACCAAGCAAAAAGAAGTGTTTATCACTAAAGGGTCCCACAGAAATGGACACTGGGTTAATAATGTAGTGGAGGACTCTTTGATTGAAAACACCAATTGCATCGATAGACATGCCTGAGAGTAGTAAAACATTGGTCTTCAAAGTTTTGAAAGCTTAATAGCTTGCACCCATGTCAACAAGGCAACTGGTGAGTTTACAGACAATGAGACATTTTAAATAAGTGCCTTTTGGACTACAGGTATCAATGTATAAATAACACACTCAGAACCTCTCCAGTTTTCTAAAATTCGAGGTAAGACTCCTGATTTATGTTACCCAATACCCAGGTTGGTCAGGGAGGCCTGGCGCATTGCAGATAGTATTAGGCCATTTCACTTCCAATGGCCCAGTTGACCACATGCAAAGCAAGAACCTCCTAACCGCAGGACTTCCCCTTCCTATTCTCCCACCTCTCTGACATCCTCAGTGCTCCCCCTTTGATTGGGCTCCTCGCCCACCCCTTTGATTATTCACAGCATATTTTGCAATTTCAGAGACATCAATTTTATTTCCACATTCTCTTTATTTTTCTCCTGTGTCATGACACAGTGGTTTGCCACTGCCACTATATCTTTTAGCTTCTCAGACTACCTTCCAATACTTATGGTAGTCAATTGATTCTTAACATTCGGTAACAATCTCTACACAGAAAAAAGCAGCCCTCACATCTTCATGAGCAATCTCTGTCCTACGGGCTGTATCTGAATACCTTTCAAACACACCCTTGAATCTATCTAAATAATCGGTTGGCACCTGACCCTTGTTCTGCTTGCAACTGGAATTTTAATCCAGTCAGTTTTCACTGGGCATATCTCAGCCGCATTCATCTCCCCATCATTCCCAGGGGTGCTTTGTCTACCAGTTTCTGTCTCACTTCACTTGCTGCCATCAATCACAGTAACTCATTCACATCTGCTCTCAGTCCAGCCCTCCTCTTCTTTATTCTTTTCTTGAGGTAATTTCTGTTCCCAAATTTACCATTTATTAAAAATCATGCACAATGCAAAATCCATCAATCTATTATGGAAAACTAGCAAGCAGCACAGCATAAGAGCAAAGACAATTGTTTTTTCAACTGGTCAGGACTCCTGTTAGAAAACAGTTATTTGGAGTCAAGAACTAACATTAATATATAAAATCAACATAAAATTCATATAAAATCGACATAATATATGTAGATTATCTCTCAGTACAAATCAATGGAAAGTAATCTTGTGACAGAAATGTGTTACTCTCAACACAGCAAACTCATATCTAACATGGAGGTGGCAAGACCCCACCCCCCCCCCCCCTCCTCCAGGAAGTGCTGACCGGCCTTGGGGGGAAGATAGCGTTCATTCTAGCCTCATTGTTTTCACAGAATTCCACTTCCATTTGCCAAGTTTAAACGTGTTTTTGGGGTTAGCTGGTGGGCCTTTGCTAATATGAAAAAAACACACCTGAAAGCAAAATTCTTTTTGGGTCTCAAACAGCACACATTGCTGTAGTAGTCCTGGACACCTAAGGAGCAACTTTGTTTGTGGATGTGCTCCTTGTGAAAGGACAGAATGCCATCACTCACAGTGAAGTTATCCAATGGCAGGAGTGGGCTGACCCATTGCCCAATGATGTCAGCTGTAGTGGGGGGAAGACAAATGTAAATGACACAATAAAGGACCAATGGATTAAGAAGGTTGTTTGAAAGCTGCATACAAATATATTCCACATAAAAATGTAGTAATATCAAGATGTCTTTAGTCACACTAGACCTCGAAAGGTTAGGAGCTCAAGTCAGAAGTGCGGGTGAAGGTTATTTTTCATAATTTTTATAGCCGTTTTCAAACACTTACCCTCAGTCGCCCTTGAATCAATCCTGAGTCTGCTGTGGAAGAAAAATATCCTTTAAGAAATATAAATCAAATACGATATGCCTATGGTACTTTTCCTTCTCCTGCAACCACTACATGCTGTTCATTTGCAAAGCACATTCTGTGAAGTAAATTAACAAAACTTTAGTTTTTTCGAGACAGTTGTGAAGTGGGTGAGAAAGTTAAAGCCGTCCTTTTTGACAGAGCCAGCAGATCCTGTAACCTTACTTCTGCATCTCACAAGGAGGGGCTCGGTCTACTATTCACGGATCACTGCTATATGCAATGCGATTGACCTTGCATGACTCTCTTGCCAATACCTGGGCAGTGGGAAAGACTTATCTGTGATGGTTTCAGATGGATGGTGAGCTAAGCCTGTACACTAGCCAACACATTGTCCATATTCATATGTACCATTCCTTTGCTGCTCTGAGTTTGGATGGCTTATTTTCAGATGGAGTCAAAAGACACCAATGAGCTTCAGTTTTCCTAAACAGTACAACCCCAGAAGATAGCCTAATCCCTGCTGATGAGGGGTAAATACCCCGAAACACGTGTACAGGGATGGCGAAGTTGCGAAGATAGCAGAGAATCGAAAGAAGATGCATCGCAGAATATGAACTACACTTACCACAGTCCATAGGGGCGATCCCACTGGTGTGTGAGCAGTGTGCGACCCCACCCCCAATAGTAGTTGTAGGAATGTGTGCCTTTTTGACATGGTCTCTTCCACTTTTTGCCTGGCAAATGTTGTGATTTCGTCTGAAAGTGCACTGGGTTCCTACTAACCAAGTCCCCAGTGCCAGAGTTCTTTCTTAAAACTGTACAATTGTGCTCCCAGTTGGCAAAACCTTTAGCACCCTCTGTAAGCCCCTAGTAAATGGTATCCTGTTACCTTGGGCCTGAGGTACTAAAGAGGGAACCTAAGGGCTGCAGAATGAATTGTTGTACCCTAAACGAGCCCTCCGTAAGCACATGCAAGACAGCCATTGCAGGCTGCATGTCTTGGTGCAGGCAAAAGTGAAAAAACGACATCACACATCCCTGTGTCTGTGTACCATGTCTATAACAATGAATGCAGCATTCGTAAGTCACCCTACAGCAGACCTGATAGCCCTATGGTGGGGTGCTGCATATTATATGTAAGGGTATACCTGCATGAGCAGATATGCCCCTGTGATGGTCAGTCCTATAACTGCCAGTACAAGTGGCCTGGGGAGCCATTTTAAAACATGTGCTGGACACTGGTGAAAACGAGTTCCCCAGCTACATGATGGCTTCACTGAAATTAGGGATGTTAGGTATCAAACAACTCATATTGGTAAATCCACACTGATGCCAGTGTTGGGTTTACCAATACATGAACACAGGGGGCACCTTAGAAGTGCCCTCTGAAAACCTACCAGCCTCTGGTGTCCTAGCTGATTGGTTTCTTCCAGCCTGCCCTCCAAGATGCTGTTCTGACCACCTAGGTGAGAGCCTTTTCTCCCAGGAGACCCAGAACAAAAGCCTGTCCGGGAAGAGAGAATAATACCCCTACCGCAGGATGACCTGCTGATTAGCCTCCTTCGGCCGGTGAGGTTCAAAGAAACTGCTGCCTTTCGAATGCAAATCTGGCTCCCCTCCCAGGAGAAGAAGCCACCCCACTGTCCAGAGCCCCCTTGGCACCTGGACAGGTGGAAAAATGAGCTAGTCAGGTAAGCGTGTCACCTCCAAGCTAGTACAACCCTCAAGATGGGCTACTGTGAGGTGGACACAATTTTTCAGAAGTAGTCATCTTTGTGATGACATACTTAAGACTTCTGGAAGAGGGTTATGCGCATTTCCCACAGGAAGTGGTCATATAGGGGGCACAGTGACCACAAGGGTCAGTAGCTCAGTGGCTACAACCCTACACTTGCCTAACACCCTAAATTCAGTATTTAGGGGAGCCCCTGGCAACAAAGAAGCAGATCATCATGACCTAAGAAGAGAGAAAACACATAAGAGCCGCAAAAGCGAAGAGGAGAGAAGAAGCAGCTGACCTGGTACTAACCCTGCTGGCCTGTCTGCATCCCTCGTCGAAAACTGCTACAAAGTGGACTTGCTCGGCAGCTGTTGACTCCAGAACCTTGGGAGGAATACCTGCACCCTGCACAAAGCAGCCTCTGTGCGCTGATGGTGTATTCCTGGTATGTCTTAACCTTGCACATCACTCATCTTAACTCCTGGAGATTGGTCCCTGAAGTTGCTGTTCTGTACCTGTTTGCTGAACTTTTTCTTCTTTCCATAGGATTTTATTGAAGAACTCAAAAATAGCACTGTGTCCACTTTATGAATTGAAAATAAATTATATTTAAAAATGTACCTGAACAATTTTTCTCTGATGTCTAAACTTATTTAAAGATACTTGCTATTGTTATAAATTGGTGTGGATCTCCATCTTGAGTTGTGTGTGTCAAAGTCAAAAGAGCTTTATTCGATTTCAATGTTGATAATCATAAAAGCAAATACAATAAAAAATACATTAATACATTTCTACTAAAATGTCGTGTGCCATTTATTGATCATTGTCTGTATTTGCAAATGTCTTGCACTCCTCTGTGTTAAGCCTAAGGTGGTTCAATCACACTACCCCCCTAATAGAGCACGTTGGAATTGCATAGCAAGCCCCTGTCCCCTTATAAAGGAAACCCTGGACTTTTTACATGATATATCAGATTCTTGATATTTCACATAAAGCGCCCGCTTCCTACAGTAATGTCTCTACGCCCCATTGTGAGAACACTGAGGAAAACAAAAAATTAATGGATAGATTGTTTGAATTAATGTAAACCACAGCTAGTTCCTCTGTGGGACTATTAAGTCCATCACTTCTTTGCCCAAAGTGCCACCTCAGACAGGAACAACCCATATGCAAATCAGCCTTGGTCCTGCTCCTTTAGGAACAGCCCAGGTCAAACTGCCAGCCCAGGGCCCCTCCGAGCGGGATGCAAGCAACCCCAGATCTATGTGGGCTTCATCAGTAGGGTACACTGTGAGTCCTATGAACAGTGAGCCAGGGACCAACGTCTGGGCCTACCTCTCACACTATAGCCCCGATTCTGATGTGGTTAGAAAAGCATTCTCACCTAGGGCCAGATTATGATGCGATTAGGAAGGCCTCCTAACGGCATTTGCTCCTTCCAAATCGGATCAGGAAGGTGTCTTCCAGACGGAGGGCAGATTATGATGCGGTTAGGAACAAAGGCTCCCATTGAAGTCAATGGGAGTCCAACCAAATCGTATCTGGAAGCATCCCGATGCATAATACTCGGTCGTACTCGGTCGGTCGATCCGAGTCGGTCGGAAACCATTTCCAAACCTATTCGATCAGGAAGATTTCCTAACCGCATCAGAATTAGGCCCTTAGACGCTGACACTGAGGAAAACAAAAAAGTGCTAAGAGGATTGCTTGAATTAATCTCAGCCACTGCAAATTACTGTGAACCACAACCCAGCCCATCATTCATTTTTGCCTATATTCCAACCTCAGTCAAGAACGAGCCACATGCAAATCATCCATGGCCCTGCTCCTGTTGTTACAGTCCAGCTAAACTTCCAGGTCAGGTGTCCTCTGAACAGTAAACAAGCAGTCCGTGACTGATTTCAACCTGTTTAGGCCTCATCACAAGGTGCAGCTTGAGTCCTTTGACACATTCAACACATCTTTGCTCCTTTTGCACCCGTGTCACACCTGAAACATTGCACTGAGTAAGTAAAGACATAAGTGGCCAGGAAATTGCAAACAGCGAGCACTGTGGTGCACAAGTCCCCGTCACTAGGCTTGGGGGAGTCTGAGTGCCCTAAGGTGGTATAGGTGCATGCTGGCAGCTCAGCCCGCAGATCATCTGTAGCACTGGATGAATGTGGTCACATGTAAAACAGGCGCGTGCTCGGTGTGACATGAGAAAAGCCTGTGGTCACAAGCTTGAAGCCAGAGGTGGTGAGTGCATACACTGGGAGGGATTGTATGCCATTCTTCCCATCTGTGAGCAATAGTCATTTTTGTAATAGTACCTTTGATCGAAGCACCAACATGCAATTAGATGTGTGCTGTGGGCGCTATACAAAATCATTTTAATGTAAATGTCCTCTTATTTAAGGGCAATATCAGTAGTTTAATTGAGTCCTTCATAGCAAGGATTGAACACTGCTCTGAGGATTTTGCATAGCTTTAACCCTTTATTTAACAAGCTTGCAGGTATTTTTCTGAGTTGCAGGGAGAATTTAAGGCCAACTCATCATCGGATACAAATGTTAACCAGCCCAGCGTCCTGTCCACAGTAATAGAGATACACAGCACTTGCACTTTTGTCCACAGCACTCTCTATTCTGAAACTTGTTGTTCTATTTTCCCTTTATAAATGCATTCCCACGACTCCCAGAATATCCCAACCTGCCTGATATGATAGTAAGGTGGAATTTGCCGCCATAGTTTGAAAAAGAGCTCACAGTTGCAACAGAGCCATGTGATTCCAACAATGTATATAAAAATATTATAATCATACAACAATCAATCTCATTTATTGCCAGACACTTCAATATGTAATATACATAATTCTAAAGACATGCAAATGTGTATAATGTCTAACAAAGTGTATATATATATATATATATATATATATATATATATGTATATATATATATATATTATATATATATATATATGTGTATATATATATATATATATATATATATATATATATATATATATATATATTATATATCTCTGAAAAAATCTAAATGCTTTGTCCCACCATCACACTCATACTTATAATCTAACTACATGCATATTATTTATTCATACCACATGCAGCCTTCCTCTAAAGCACACCCACCTTATAAAAACACAACAAACACAATGAAGATTTGAAGCATAGCAAGGACGAGAGTAGAGATCCCTCCACTCTAGATTTAGAGAGCACTTTTTCAACGTGAGTTAAATAAACATTATTACATTTGTAATCCAAACAAAATAATATTTGGCAAATGTTCTGGTCTTTGTGCTTCAATTCTTTCGATGAAGGCCACAATCTCAGTCCCACCTTCCTCAGTAGGCTATACCATTTAAAAACCTGCTTAAAAAAAGGGGAGGGGGAGAACAAGAACAGAATATCGTCAGTTCCTAGAATAATAGATTAGACAAAAGCAGGGGACTGAAACTTCAAGATGGATTTGGTTCTGCAGAGCAGGAAACAGTCTCTTTAGAGAGATCCACCACACCCTCTTAGGAACATCAGGCTTCAAGAAGTAAAAAAAATCGCAAACATGGCCTAAATTCCAAGGATCCTATAGATGGCAAGGTATCACAGCAACGGATGTACGACAGTACATCGCCAACCGTTACAACGAGCGTTTCTATCACGCAGCCTCCACATCGCATTGACTATTACTTCGCACGTTTTTCCCCCCATGGCGTTTCAATGTTGTTTACCCTATAGCAAAATCCATTAGAACGCATACCGAAAGATCGCACGCCGTTACAACGCGTAATAGTTTCTCTTTTTGGCTTGTAAACTCCCTGTAATGAGTTTGATCCTGCGCCATTGCTTGGAGAACATATTTAACCCCTTCGCTGCGGCGGCTATTCCGCCGCAGCGCTAAGGGGGTGGGGCGGCCGCCTGGCGGTTCCGTGCTTGTGACGGGACCGCTCCGTCACGGCTCGCGGGTGAGCTGTGCTTGTGACGGAACGGTTCCGCCACGGCCCCGCCCGCTCATCAGAACGCTCAGCGCAGACGCGGAATCCGCGCCGCGCAGGCGCGGCGAGCGGGCCGTGACGGAACCGTTCCGTCACCAGCACAGCCCACCCGTGGCTCGTGACGTAACGGTTCCGTCACACGCGTGGAAGAGGTTAAAGGTTGAGACCGGGAGGAGGGCATCTGTTTTGGGGGTGGGGAGGTTGAAAGAGACATAGAAGAAGCGGTAAATATGAAAGAGGAGCAGGGAGCCCCGCGGAGGCCGCTGGGCGGGCACTCTCTGGCTTGACCCTCATCAATCCTTGGTGACAGGAGCTCTGCCGCCCACTGCCCCCCAGGGGAAGCTGACAGGACCCAGGTCACAGGTAACATGTCCTTTTACTGACACCTCCGGCTGCGGTTCACAGGGACCTTCAGTGTATGCCGCCTATTCCTGGCCGCTTTGGAGTGAGACGGTTGGTGCACAGTGTTACGAAAACTCTGGGACACTTGTCACCCTGAGAGCCCCTGTGTTTACAACTGACTGAGACTACTTCATCCCTATGTCTTCTGATACCTGCGCCCCCACCTACCCTCTCACTTTCTCTCTTCTTCCCATCCCTCACTTAGTGCTGTAGTCAACGGTTATTTAATATTTGTCTTAAATGTTTTAACCGGTCTTGCACTATCTATCTGTCTGTCTGTCTGCCGGTCTAGCTATACCCCAACCTGTGTGTCCATTTAACTATCTTCCTTTCAACCTGTGTGTGTCTGTCGATCCATCCGTCTATTTGTCTGCCTATTAATGTAACCACCCATCTGTCTGTCTATCCGATGTCTGCCATACTGTCAGTTTTTGTCCACCCCACGTCTCTCTTACTTTGGGGGTTTCATCTAAGTTCAACTCACTGCAATGCTGCTCTTTTCTGTTTGTAAAGTAGGGAGTATTTTGTGGGTGTTTAGACAGCACTGTAGAGTCTTGTTTCTTCGTGCTGGTGCGGTAGGTGAGGATATATCCCTCATATTCTCTATAGCCGGGGGACACACTGTTTTGCCACGTCAGGTCTTTTCTGGTTTTCGGCCCTGTTGTGTCATTGATCTTTGCTTCTCTCCAGTGGCGGTTCTACCATGGGGGCGTTTGGGCGCCGCCCCCCTGCTTTCTCGCCGTGCGAGAAGAAGGCAGAAACAAATGGTCGTTATTTATTTATAACTACCATTTGTTTCTGCCTGCCCTTCTCGCACGGCAAGAAAGCAGTCAGCAGAACAGAACTTCCTTGTTACTCGAGCCTCAGGGCAGGGGGGAGTGGCTTGGGGGAGTGGCTTGCCCACTGTTGTTAATACTGACTGTTTGGACAGCCTGAGAGGCTGTCCAAACAGACAGTATTAGCAACAGTGGGCAAGCCGCTCCCCCAAGCCACCTCCCACTCTCCGTTCTGCAGGATGCAGACTAGGAGAAATGACGCAGTTAGGGCAGCCGGCCGAACCAATCAGCGCCGGCGGCCATGGAGGGAAGGGAGGCTGCCTGCAGCCTTCAGTGACGAGAGCCCACACGACCACGTCAGACGCAGCGGCGGCATTCAAAATGCAGGACGGCTGGAGTCTGCAGTCTCGGGACTCAAGTCGGGAGTCAGCGCGGGAAGCCAAGGTAAGTTTTTTATATTTATTTGCCAAACATGTGTTTTGTTTAGCTCGCAGGAGCCAATCCAGGCCCTCGGCTCGGCTTGGCTTTGGCTTGGCTCGGCTCTGGCTCGGCTCGCCCACCAGATGCGGTGAGGGCTAAGCCTAAGGCACTGTGATTCAAGGACAGCCTGGGTGTACCTTGTGACCAAGCATCTGAAGAAGTCTTCAGAGACGGGGAGGGTGTAAGAGTGGTCATGAGAATCTTTTCTTCTCTTGCAGCTCACTGTTGAAAGTCGAGTGCCCATTGTGCTTGCACCGTCATTTGTAGTGAATATGCCCTGGCGCTTTTTCACACTCGTGGGCCTGTACTGTAGTAGTAATGTGGAGAGGAGGTTAACATCATGATCTCTGGGAATTAGAACAGGCCCAGCCCTGAGAGTGTTGTGAATGAATGTGTGAGTGTTATGTGTATGTGAGCATGTGTGTGTGTCACGCCCGCCTCCTTCCCTCCAAAACTTGCCGGCCCCCACTGCTTCTCTCTCACCACTGACGCCCTCAGTTATCCTTCACCCAGCACTGATGCACTCAGATACCATTCACCCACTGCTGATGCCTTCAAACCTTTCTCATGCATTTCCTGCCAAAGTGTAACCAGTGTAATCAACATGTAAATAAACCAATTACTAATAAAACCCTTTGCCTTGCATTTCCTGCCAAAGTGTAAGTAGTCAAATCGACATGTAAATAAAACAAATAGTTATAAATACTTGTACGCAAGTACAACCCCTTGCAAATCTAGCTTGTAATTATTATTGGCGTCGAATAAAGCGAAAAAGACGTGTCATATTCAATAATATGAATTAAGTTGTAGTCCCTTACCTAATTGCTAATGATGTTAATAGTGGTACTATTGCTATATGTTCATATATAGCACATAATAATATGAATATATAGCAATAGTACCAGTATTAACATCATTAGCATTACTAACCCAATGTAGCTCTCCGGGCCCGCTTTTTCATTGTTAACCAACGATAAATCTTTATAATGACCTCCCCCACTTTAGTTAAGATGTATGTTGTTCAAAATAATTGTCTTTACATGAAATGTTAAAAATGTCTTACCTTAACGGACCTCTCCAGTCCAGCTTCTCAGGCTCGCAACGACCGGAGGGCTGACACAATGTACGTAATGTGTGCATGAACGCTGACGTAACCATACGTGACGTCAACCAAACGTCACCGCGGTGTGTGAAAACAAAAAAATGGACAATCTGACCCATTGCAACCACTACTAAGTACTAATAGCATGCTACGTGAAGGACACTGCGATGCAAGAGATTGCGGTGTTCAGGTGTACGATGCAAAGGTTCCCGCGCTGTGAAAATCGTGTTGTGATGGAACCGCGAAGTGAGAACATTGTTGTAATGGGTGTTCGCCCACAGCAACTAACTAGAATGTTGTCTTTGTAGAACCCGCGTGCAGACTGTATAATAAGCCTGTGCGTCCATTGCATGTAAGCAGAGTCTATCGTGTCCCGTGACTCATCTGAAGCGCTCTGGCACACTCGTCTGGCTGCAATGACGTGACAACGTCTCTCAGAATGTAAAGTGACGAGCTAAAAGAGCACAATTAAA
The DNA here is from genome assembly GCF_964263255.1 of Lissotriton vulgaris. NCBI lineage: Eukaryota > Metazoa > Chordata > Amphibia > Caudata > Salamandridae > Lissotriton > Lissotriton vulgaris. Next base: position 235,466,492 of record NC_141700.1, on the reverse strand, counting down.
AAAAGAAAAAAACACTGCACAGAGGACTCAGGTGGTCTTGTGTCAGGTGCTATCAAATGTGGTAAATGGACACCAAAGTTCAAAATGTAAGATTAGATTAAATAAATGTAGATGTTCTGCGTGAATCATGAAAGCGTCCCCTCAGTGCACGGCTTATTCTCCAAATGAGTGGAGTGATCCCATTCAAGACGCTTTAAACCATATGTGATCAGGCAGTTGAATTTATTCTTAATTCTTCATAAATTCTTTTGTTTCAGTAGAAGACAATTGAACTTCATATTAGTTCCACAAAAAAACAAAAACTTGGCATTGGTAAGCATGAAAGTTGGGGTCCCAATTGGTCATTCCCAATGCATTTCGGGCTCTATGGGTACTTCGTCCGGAAAATATTCAAAATCTTATGGTTAATCACCAACGTTTCTCAAAAAGTCCATAGTCGGAGGTGCACCACTCTACCCAGTTCCTCTTGTCCCTTGCATGCTGGTGCAGTAGTTTGGTTTTCCCATTGTAAATAACTACAGGGCCACAAAGTAGTGTAAGCTGAAATGGTATCACTGGATAAAGGTTTGACCAGAACTTCCTTTACAGTTCGCCTCTCAGCCTGGAGCCTGTTCTCTCACGTTGACAATGGTGAGTGTTGTTTCCCAACAAACACAACATGGGGGTGCTACTGGTCTGAAAAGGCTAGAAAGTGTCTGAGTATCTGAGGGTGTGTGTGTATACTGAAGAGTGAGAAGAGAGAAAGGAAGAAAACCCATCAGCCCACCCGTTGGCGGAACTTCGTCATCTGGGATTTTGAAGTATGAACTGGTATCCACTAGGTTACTCACTGTTGTTATCGTGGGTGGACCCTAGTAATGGATCCACCAGTGATGGAAAGCCAAAAAGTAGTGATGTATAAAGCTGTGGGCAGAAAAATTGCAGTGCTCAAAACATATGTGTTTGTGGAATAAGTGGTGTGTTAAAATTGACTAGCATGGTGCCTAAAGATACATTGTATTGTGACAGTCACCATGATGACAAGGTTAAAAACAGAGTGTTGATAGTGTATCAACAAATATTACTATCCTGATGGCAAATTAACTGGCCGACATGTTTCAGCCAAAGAATGGCTTTCTTCAGGACCTATAATAATAACACTACTGCAACTGTGACCAAAAGTGTAGTGAGGACTACATACCATGCATAAAAGACCTACCATCTGTCGTTGTAGTGGACGGTAGCTTTGAAAGTCATAGTTGTGAAAACTCCTCTCCTGAAATGAAAACAGTGTATACAGACACACAATATAACAGATGAAAGCAACAAATTATGGTAAAGACATATAACAGCCAATGAGACATTGCTCATGTAATGTTTTCTTTAATAACTCACCCAAAATTTACTTGGGAGTGGCCTCACCTCGCCTGGCACTCGCTCAGGTAATGAGGCCCCGCTCTGAAGAAATGGAAATAAAAAATGGTAAACAGTCAAAATATCGAATTTTTGATTTCGACTTACACTTATATCGAGTTGCTAATATCGATGGGACAGAATATCGATGTCCAGAATATCGATGGCCAGAATATCGACCCTAAGGTAAGTAATATCGAAATTACTTATATCGATAGCATATATATCGATGTAAGTAATTTCGATTTACTAATATGTGTTAGAAATTTTAGTTAAGTATTTAAATTAATTGTTATAATATGTGTTTAATATGTTTTTATAAATAAAAAATATATAAATGTAAATAATATGTTTTTAAGTAAATTATATGTTTTACTACTGGAGCGGGTTGTGGGTTTTTAGGGGAATAGGGTGGGAAGTAATTTATTTGTAATTAAACAATTATTTTTTGATGATTAATTTATTTTGCAATTAAATATTAATTGGCAATGAATTATTTTAATTAATTAATTGATTAATTAATTGATAATTTATGTATATTTTTAAGTAAATTATATGTTTTACTACTGGAGCGGGTTGTGGGTTTATAGGGGAATAGGGTGGGAAGTAATTTATTTGTAATTAAATAATTATTTTTTAATGATTAATTTATTTTGCAATTAAATATTAATTGGCAATGAATTATTTTGATTGATTAATTGATTAATTAATTGATAATTTATGTATATTTTAAACTAAATTATATGTTTTTTACTACTGGAGCGGGTTGTGGGTTTATAGGGGAATAGGGTGGGAAGTAATTTATTTGTAATATTAATTGATTTTGGGTAAAGGAGTATTTTTAGGGTTCAGGGTCAGTTTTCAGTTCTTGGGCAAAGGGGTATTTTTTGGGTTCAGGGTCAGTTTTCAGTTTTTGGGTAAAGGGGGATTTTTAGGGTTCAGGGTCAGTTTTCAGTTTTTGTGTAAAGGGGTATTTTTAGGATTCAGGGTCAGTTTTCAGTTTTTGGGTAAAGGGGTATTTTTATGGTTCAGGGTCAGTTTTCAGTTTTTGGGTAAAGGGGTATTTTTTGGGTTCCGGGTCAGTTTTCAGTTTTTGGATAAAGGGGTATTTTTAGGGTTCAGGGTCAGTTTTTAGTTTTTGGGTAAAGGGGTATTTTTAGGGTTCAGGGTCAGTTTTCAGTTTTTGGGTAAAGGGGGATTTTTAGGGTTCAGGGTCAGTTATAGGTTTTTGGGTAAAGGGGTATTTTTAGGATTCAGGGTCAGTTTTCCCTACTGTTGCACCCACTGGAGTGGGAATAGTAATTATTGTTAAGTAAGTATATATTATATATTATTTTTACATATTATTTTTTTAATTAAATATGTATTATTATTTTTTTTTACCATTATTACATATATTTAAATATGTTTAAGTAATTAATAAGTATTATTTACAGTCTTTTTTATGTTATTTTAAATAAAAAAAATCGATATATTTGCCAACGATACTTTTAACATCGATATTATTTTTTCGATATTTTGGTACTTACCATGTTGTACATAGGGCGTCGATATTTTTGCTATCGATCTAATTACGCCGATATTTGTGTAGGTCGAAATTCTGTCTGTCCAAATTCTGTCATAGATCCATAAAAAATACCTATTGAGTCACTTTTCTGGTATAAATTCCACTTCATAAGGATATCCTGGTGTCAAGAATGGGCGTGAAAAGAAACGCGGTTCTCAGCTTGCCTAGCCGGCTGATGATTGATGGCATTAAAATGGAATTTGATAAAACCAAAATTGTATACAGAGTTGTCACTTGACCATTTGGCAACTACGATTATCTGGTCAAACTAGGGGTAACACTCGAAAAAAGGACTTAGCGCTCAAACTCACACTGCGGTCTACCAATGCTCTATAACAAATGGTACTCAGTTGGAATCATGTAGCCAAGGTGTGGAGTGCTAGCAGGACATAATCTAAGAAATGAAAAGTCCGTAAGAAATGTCAATGGAATAGAATCGGTAATGAAAAAGAATCCCCCAAACACCGCTACGAATGAAGGGACCTCCGAAAAGCCCGTTCTGAAGGTGCCAGAAAGCCGCTGCACTCACCTGTCCGTCGGTACCTCAAACCCCTACTGAGCTGAGGGGAAGGTAACATGACGGACAGGGTGAGCCGCTCATATGCAATGTTAGCGGTCCACGTAGGAAGCGTATAGTTAAAAGTTACAGTCTTCCAGCGTGAGAATGTGCTAATGCTAGCGAGCAAAGGCTGACCAGAAAGGAAGTTATATTTGCCCGCAGTAAAGCACTGAATGAGGATTAGCAAAGATGTGTAAACAGCCACCTAGTAGGCCAGTTCCAGCAGAGGGGTGTTACCAATCCTGACATTGGTTCGGGAAATAGCCAATCAGAGACTAGATTGCGCCCGATGGCACAATAGGAAACCGCCACAGTTGTACCAAGTGTACCATATTGTAAACAGCTCGAAGATTTTGTAAATATCCTCTCAAAACCAAGAATCACAGCGATTATATAATCAAGAGGCTTTCGCCCGTACAGGGACTGTAAAAGTAGATAGGATGAGCGCAAACACGTGACCAAAAGGGGGTCTACATCATAGGGACCAGTGTATCAGCGCTTGCCAATGGTTCGGAAAGTAGCCAATCCGCACCCTCTCTTTATAAGCCGACTCAATTGAGAATCGGCAAAACATGCAAGGAAAGACCGTTCGTTCGATGGAAGGCAAAGTGGTCCAAGAATTACTACTAGGCGATGCATGTATGGAAGGGTGGACCAATCCCCAGGAAAGAACTCATAGGGTGTCACACAGTGCGCACGTGGCCAGCGTACCGCTCATCAGAACCTCTCAAGGGGGAAAGGAAAATATGTGCATATAAGCGCGCCCCTCATAGAAGATTGTGAGAGAACCGCTGTATGGCAGATATTAGTGTGATGACTTGCCTTTCTAGATATTCTGGTTCCATGTTGGAACCTAGTGTTTAGAACCATATGCCACCAAGGTTCCCATGACTGGTAATTCCAGGATTGTCAGTTGTTAGCTGACTGTTGGCTGGGGCTGAATAAACTATACTTGCTTATCTAAACTACTTGGACTCTCTCAACTTTATTACACTGGCGACGTTTGAGGAAAGGCCTACGTGTGCAAGTCAGCCTCAACAACAGGTGTAAACTGAAAAGAGGAAAACACTCACTTGGCTGCTGTGTGGTAGAAGGAAAGCGGAGTGGCATCCTCAGAGGAAGATTACAGCAAAACGAAGATTGCGTTGTAAATGTGGAAGAGATAGACGAAAACGCGGCGAAAATCAGCAAAGGTAGACTCTTTTCTTTGATTTAATAAGGAAAAGGAGAAAAAACGGAGTCTGAGAGTGACGTCGATTTTTGTGGGTAAATTCCCATAGAAAAAAGACTGTTTGTTGAAGGAAAGTGGCAGACATCTTTGAATGGGAGCGTTTTAATAATAAAAAAAAACCAAGCCCGATCAGCCCAAGAAAGAAGTCTGATCGTTGTGTGGCGGCCATTTTGGGTTGGTCTAAAAAAAAAACCAAGGCCAATCGTCTTATGAAAAAAGACCGAATGCAGATCTGGAGTTGGTGGCGGCCATTTTGAATTTTTTTGTTGTTGTTGTCGTTTTTCGAATTTAAAAAGAAGAAGACAACGAGGAAGGCAGGAAATTCGGCGTTTTGACAGGAAAATCGGTATTTTGGGAGATAACATCATGGAAGTCTATATGTGAAAAACAGACCTGTTGATAAAAAGAGAAAAGTGGAAAGGAAGAAGGAGTGAAGTCAAAGGAGCTCATTTAGACTGACTAAGGGGCATAAGCTGGAAAAACGACTAGAGGTGTTGGTGAGACTAAGCAATTGCAACCGAGTGTGTGACTGGAAGCCTATCAACAGTGATAGGCACACCATATCAGGGAAGGGTGGCGGTACTTTAATGGTGAAATATAAAAGTAGGAAAAGTCAAGGTATATTAAGGTTGTAGCAAGATGCAGAATGTAACTGCCCCTCCTTTCTTTCTGATGGAACCTGGGGAACCACTGATTAGGTGGAAAAAGTGGAAGAAGATATTTGAAAACTATGAGAGAGTGTGTGGTGCGAACTTGAGTGGCGAAAGGAAGCATGCATTATTAATGCATTGTTTGGGAGGAGAAGGTCAGGAGATTCTGGAGACACTTCCAGTTCTTTCACAGGCAGATCAAAGAGGATTGAATGAGTATGAGATATGTGCTAGGCAGTTAGACTTACACTATCTTCCCAAAGTGAGTACCATCATGGAGAGGTACTATTTCGGGTTACGTGAACAAGGCAAGGAAGAGAGTGTTGAGGACTACATTACTGCGCTAAGAAAGTTGGCATCAAGTTGCAAGTTTGGGGTTCTGGTAGAGGAACGAATTAGGGATCAGTTTGTCTTGAGGTGCGTGAGTGATAAAATAAGGGAAGAGTTGTGGTTAAAGGATGAACCTGCACTAGAGGAAGTGGTTGGTATTGCAAAAAGGGTTGAACACATGTTAAAATGTGTGGGTGAACTTAGCAAGGAGAAAAAGGATGAAAAGCCAGGTAGTTCTTCAACACAAGAAGTGGTGTGTCAAGCTGTAAAGAGAGTGGATGAGAAGGAAAAAAAAGAAGTGTGTGAAGAGGAAAAATTGAAAGGGGAGGTTGATGGTGGTATTTCTAAAACTCAGACAAGTAAGAAATTCACAACTCCTTTTCAAGGTACTTGTTACAGATGTGGAAGGTATGGGCATATGGCAAATGCGAGAGAGTGTCCTGCCCTTAAATTCAATTGCAATGTGTGTGGAAGAAAGGGACACATTGGAAGAAATTGCAGAACAAGAGTAGGGAGAGAAACGAAGACCGAGACCAAGTTAGTTAGCTTTCAGATTAATGATGATGTAGTTGAACATCCTTCTGATTATGTGTTGATAGGAGAAGCACGTGTGTTGATGAAATTTGATTCTTGCTCACATGTCACCTTTATTTCAAACGAAGTGTTTGAGAATACGTTCGGAAAGAATAAGTCTTTGTGTAAACCGGATATAAGACCAACAGGTTATCAAGAACATCCCATAAAAATAATTGGTTACTTTTTTGACTGCATTGAATATAAGGGAAGGTATACAGAAGCAAAAGTGTATGTGGTAAACAGGGGAGACAACTTGTTGACTTGGTCCCATCAAGCAAGGTTGGGCGTGAGTCTCAATCCAAATGCTCATCCAGTTATTCAAGTACAGGCTGTAGACAATGTGGAGAACAAGTTTATAAAGAACTTTAAAGAGTTGTTCAGTTTAAAACTAGGATGCATAAAGGGGTACAACCACAACATAAAGCTGAAGTTGAGTGCAGTACCTGTTGCTGCTAAAGTAAGGCGCATTCCAATTTGTGTAAAAGATGCTGTGGGTAAAGAGATTGAGAAGTTGTTGTCGACTGGGGTTATACAACCAGTGGAAGCAACTGAGTGGCTCGCACCTATTGTGGTCGCGAGGAAGCCCAATAATGAGATTCGGCTGTGTGTTGATCTTCGGGCCTTAAATAAAGAGGTAATAGTTGACAAGTACCCTTTGCCAAACATAGAGGAGTTGGTTTCTACATTAGATGGGGCATGTTATTTTACCACCTTAGATATGGCTTCAGCCTATCACCAAGTTCCGCTGAAAGAAGAGTGTCAAGAGCTTACTAGTTTCATTACACCAATGGGTGCATTCAAGTTCTTAAGAATGCCTTTGGGCTGGTTTCAGCAGCCTCGGTATTCCAGAGAATTATGGAAGATCTGTTCAAAGGAATACCGGGGGTAAGGTGTTATCAGGATGATGTTCTCATTTCTGGTAAGAACGAGCAGGAACATGATGAGAGGGTTTGCCTTGTGTTGAAGAAAATGTTGGAAGTTGGTTTAACTCTGCGTCAAAGCAAGTGCAAGTTTGGTGTCAATGAGCTAGATTATTTGGGCCACCACATCTCAAGGAAGGGCATTTCTCCAAAAAAGGATCTTGTAGAAACAATTGAGAAGTTGAAGGAACCGTGCTCAAAAGAAGAAGTTTCATCGTTTTTGGGCATGGCGGAATTTTACAATAAGTTTGTCAGAAATTTTGCAGATAAGACTGTTAATCTGAGGAAAATCATGTGCAAGAATGCTGTGTTTAATTGGACTGAAGAGTGTAGCAGGGAGTTTGATCAGGTGAAGATGGATCTGAGGAATGGACCAAATTTGCAGGCGTTTGTTCCTGGGGATCCGACGTTTATTGTAACGGATGCTAGCAGCAAGGGTCTGGGTGCTTTGTTGTTACAGGTGAGGAAGGACAAGGAGGTCCTGATAGCTTGTGCTTCGAGGTGTTTGAAGGGGGCGGAGTTGAATTACTCTGTCATAGAGAAAGAGGCACTAGGTATATATCGGGCTGTGAATAAATTCAGGAAGTTTGTGTGGGGTTCCTCCTTCACCGTCAGGTCTGATCACAAACCACTAAAGGAGGTCTTCGAAAAAAAGGGGCTAGACTCCATCTCGGCAAGAATTAGGCGATGGGTAATTTTGTTGCAGGAGTTTGTGTTCAAGTTTGAGTACATACCAGGTAAAACTAATGTCTCGGCAGATTGTCTGTCAAGGTTGGTGGATGTGGTAGGGAATGGTGAGGAAGCCTTGGCTGACGATTTTGATGGTGATTTAAAGGTGTGTGACGTTACCTTGGGGGCGGTGAAAGAAGATGATTGGAGAGAAGAGCTAGGCAAGGATGAGGAGTTGAAGGAGGTCATTAAATTGCTGGAAGGTGGTAGGTCTCGTTCTTTAAAGAAACCTTGGTCTTTGATTGCCGATGAGTTGGCAGTGGTGGATGGCTTACTCATGAGAGGGATTAGGTTAGTTCCACCAGTTAATCTCAGAAGTATTCTGGTTGACATGTCTCATGAGGGACACTTGGGTATTTCAAAGACGAAAGAACGCATTAGAATGGAGAATGGACTTCTGGTGGCCTGGTATCGATTTGTTGGTGGAGCGCACTGTAAGAGATTGCTCTTCTTGTCAGGCAAGTGATAAAGTCTTGAGGACGAGGTCTTCTCCTATGGTTTGCAGAAGGTTGCCTAGGTCCCCTTGGGATGAAATTGCCGTGGATATTGTGGGGCCTTTACATGGTGAGCACCAAACTCCATTTATGTTGGTTCTATTGGATTTGTATTCTAGATGGGTTGAGGTTAGTTTGGTAAGGGAGATTACAAGCGAGTCTGTTATTTCTTTTTTGGAGTCTGTCTTTAAACGTGAGAGTTTTCCCAACTCCATTCTTTCTGACAACGGACCACAATTTTGTTCAGGGAAAGTTGAGGAGTACCTCAGTAAGTGTGGCATTGTTCACAAGAGAATTTCCTTGTATCACCCTGAGGCAAATGGTGCTTTGGAGAGACTCAACAAAACTTTGAAGGAAAGCATTCAATTGGCAAGGGTCAACAATTTGGACTGGAGAAAGGAGTTACAGAATAGAATTTCAGCATATCGATTCGCTCCTCACTCAACTACAGGAAAAACCCCGTTTGAACTTTTCAAGGGTAGAGCACCTAACACTTGCTTATGTCCTGCCTGGATGATTGCAGACAAAGGTGTAAAAAATAATGAGGTGGGGGCATGGAGAGAAAGGGAATTGGAACTACAGAGGAAAAGGAAAATATATGTGGATAGAAGAAATTCAGCTAAGGATTCAAAGTTTGTGGTGGGGGAGATAGTGAAGATCAGGGCTCCTGTTGGCTGTCAAAACTGGTCGAAGTTTTCTGTTCCTAGAACCATTGTGAAAATTTTCAAAAATGCTGTAAAGACGGAGGATGGTCGTATCTGGAACAATAGTTGTGTTTCTCATTTTGGGGGTAAAGGGAAATATGATGATGTTGTTGCTGTTCCTGATCTGCACGCTAATTATCCTCGCAAGAGTGTGAGAGTATGCAGGCCTCCTGTTCACTTGCGAGATTATGTCTAGGTAGTTTCTTCTTTTATTTCTTTATCCTTCTGTTGCCTTCTTCATTGCTGGATGTGTAAACCTGTTTAATGTTTAAGAGGGAGAAGTGTGATGACTTGCCTTTCTAGATATTCTGGTTCCATGTTGGAACCTAGTGTTTAGAACCATATGTCACCAAGGTTCCCATGACTGGTAATTCCCGGATTGTCAGTTGTTAGCTGACTGTTGGCTGGGGCTGAATAAACTATACTTGCTTATCTAAACTACTTGGACTCTCTCAACTTTATTACAATTAGCACCTGCCCAAGCCCTCAACCAGGAGGGGGCACATTGTTCGTGATGAAGTATTCGTCAAGTGGTAAAATGTAAATCAAGTTGGAGTCTTTTGTAAATCTTTTTAGAAATTCGAGGGATCTTCTAGGTAATACTATGTTTGGTATGAACATCTGGGTAGTGGTGTAATAGTATAGTATAAATACCAACGCAGTATTGGGTCAGTGAAATATCAAAATAAGACCATGGATAATACTGTAATAGTATGAACGTCTGAATAATGATGTCAAAGTGTATACACCAAACTAGTTCTAGGTCAGTGAATTATCAGATTTGGATCTATGGGATTTCGTCATTCAGCCCCGCAGTGTCGAAATTCATTCTAAAAATCAATTTTTGTTCTTTAATAAACAGATAGCGGGATATGTCACTGACATGTTGGGGGATGTAAGGTTGTTCGAGTACTATCCACTTCAAATCGTCGGCAGTGTGTTTCATAGTCAAGAAATGATTTGTCAGGTGCGTTGCTTGTCTATTACGCCTGATGGTGCTCTTATGTTCATGGATCCTAAGTTTTACCTTTCTGGTAGTCATACCCACATAGCGAAGGGAACAGGGGCATGTCATTAGATAGATCACCCTTTCGCTATTGCAGTTGGTATGATGCTTCAGGATCCATGGGCGCTCTGTGCTAATGTCCACTGTGAGGGGTTTTTCAGTCTGTGGGCACACAGAGCATACACTGCATGGATAGTGGCCCAGAACCGGTGGAAGTGTTAACAGGCTCGTGAGGAAAGGAGCGAGGTCTGGTGTGCACCAATCCATTGCGTACGTTCTGACTCCTCTTGAAGGCGAACAATGGAGGTGGAATATTCGTCTCGCGATCTGAGCATCAAGCTTAGACAACGGCACGACCCCAGTTGCCAAACCTCCCTTGGAAAACCTGACTTTCATCACCACGTTCAGTACAGCCTCCACGCAGGTACAAAAGATAGTTCGCAGGAACTGGCGGATTTTGAACACCGCTGGAGTGAATATTCCACCTCCATTGTTCGCCTTCAAGAGGAGTCAGAACTTACGGGCCACACTTGCGAGCGCATCCCGCATCTTTTACATTGCGGCGGGAGGTGCTGTAAGCATCACCCGCTGCAATGTAAAAAATTCTTATAGTGCATTTGCATGCATAACTGTGACAGGCACTGTGCGGTGCCTGACACCTTGTGCATGCAAATTCAGGGGGGACCATAGGTACCCCCCATGTGCACCCCCCACTACCCCAACATCCTGGGTACCCGCTACGGGCCCCCAACAGTGAAAACCGCATGCCTTTGCCGCCATGGAAATGCTGTTCTCTGCTAGCATCCTGATATGGTTGGCGGTGTCTTACAGACACCCCCACCATGTTGTGGCAGTTTTCCGCCCGGTCGACGTGTCGACCAGCGGAAAAGCGGCGGATGGCCTTCTCGTCCGCAGCAGACGTGGCGGGGGGTCAATCATGGAAGGATAGCGGGCGGATCGCCCCCCGCCATCCTAATAGGCCCCTAAGTTAGTCTTGATGCCTGAGTGGGCGGAGTCAAGGCTGCTCTCGTTATCCTCTGTGTCTCCGGGTGCCGCACCCCTGTCGTGTATTGCCATTCAAATTAAGATGCTCCCGCCACACTTGCGGGCGTATCCCGCATTTTTTACATTGCGGCGGCAGGTGCTGTAAGCAGCACCCGCCGCAATGTAAAAAATGCATGTAGTGCATTTGCACGCATAACTGTGACAGGCACCGGGCGGTGCCTGACACCTTGTGCATGCAAATGCAGGGGGTACCATAGGTTCCCCCCATGTGCACCCCCACCACCCCAACATCCTGGGTACCCGCTACAGGCCCCCAACATTGAAAACCGCATGCCTTTCCATGGCGGCAATGCCGCCATGGAAAGGCTGTTCTCTGCCAGCATCCTGATATGGTTGGTGGTGTCTTACAGACACCCCCACCATGTTGTGGCAGTTTTCCGCCCGGTCGACGTGTCGACCAGCGGAAAAGCGGCGGACGCTCTTCCCGTCCGCAGCTGATCCCCCAGCCATCCTAATGTGGCAGGGGGTCAGTCATGGAAGGATAGGGGGCAGATCGCCCCCCCAAGCCGGCGGTGGCTACCGCCGGCCCGGCGAGGGAGATCCGCCCACCATCCTCATAGGCCCCTAAGTTAGTCATGATGCCTGAGTGGGCGGAGTCAAGGCTGCTCTCGTTACTCCGGGTGCCGCACCCCTGTCGTGTATTGCTTGTTTTCTTACTTTTCACAAATGTGCTGGCTCCAGAGGCAATAAGCATCTTTGCCATGATTACCATAAATCAAGACTACTCAAACTGTACAACAGCTGAACATCATTTTGACCTCGTTGATACCCCAGACTACTGTTTTTTTCATTGCATATGATGTTCACAATCACTTCAAGTACATGTACTGTGATCATACCGCACTGCAAAGAATACATTTATTTGTAAGCAATGGGAAAGGTGACCCTCTTTCGATGTGCTTTATTGAACACTATAGAGAGTTTACCAGTGTGCAGAGGTGTCAATGTGAGAAGATACAACAGGAGATTGCACGAAAAAAACTGTTTGCAACAGAGTGGGCTTACATGATACATTTCAGGCTTCCTGTCATGAAGGCTTGACCATTTATGCACCCATGGCATGAGTCCGAGGAGGATCAATGAAAGACAACATGTGATGGTGCACACCCATCAGGCAGAGCATCCAAGGTATTGTATTGTACTAAGATATTTGTATAGCACTTCGTACCTCTATGTGGGTTAGTGAGGGACAATTTTTAGATGGGTAGAGTTCATGCAGGCCACACCAACATCATGCCTATTGGTCGATCGGAGTGTGAAGCAACAACTCTAGGTCAGAGAGAGTCCACTGTGTGCTTTCCTATTTCCTCATACTGTTGTCCGTTCAAGAGGATGTGACCCCGCCCCAATAAGGTAGTCATAGTGAGCTGGCATTTTCCCTTCTTACATCCGGTGTGGCACAAACTTAGTGGATGAGGATGTGGGAGAATATCAAAGTCTGACCACCATGTCAGATGACACTAAATACAAAAAAAAATGTGTCTGCTGCACATTCTTTCTTTCCCAATCTCCTCATTCGTGTTGTTTGCCAGCCCCAAATCCCCTCTGCTGTTTTAGAACATAGCACTTCACATCACACAGCAGCACAGCTAGTAAAATTACAGAAAATGCTATTACGCGGTAAATGCTGGCTGCATTATAGCGCTTTTTTTGTTTTCTTTTTACATTATTCATTAAGTTCCTGTTGAGCTCTTGTCTACAATGCAAGAAATGTTTCCAGATATACATATCATTGTTCGTTGGGTTATGACCCCTGCGTCTCAGTGGTCTGTCAGATCAAAGTAGAATCTGACACTTCAAGCATCCTTGAAGCCTTTATATATTTTTGAATATTTATACCAGTACGCTTGAGCAGGCCTCTTTTGGGATCGGGTTCAAAGTGAGTGATGTTCACAATTGCCGAAAACAGATTTTCAGTTTATGGTGGGGCTCTAATCCCATACCATCCATTGCCAGCTCACAGCCCTTTCACTCAGGTGTGTTAAAGCTGCAAAATCACTCTATGTAGAGTTCCATTCATTTCAGAAATGGTAATAGATTAGTTAAGGCAAATAAAAAGTCACTCTGTAAATATTATTTTTATTTGTTTATTTTGCCCCGAAATCTTATAGAAGAACCTTCAGCCACTTGTTTAAAAAAAATATATATTATTATTAAATAATAGTTAGTCCCTGTCACCTGTTATACATTCCACCCCACATTTTAAGATCCTTTTAACGTATTTTTATTCATCCATTCACTCTGCTTTATGTTAACATAGCCATAGCTGTACTGTACAGTTGCTGTAAAAGCTCATAATATAGCATAGTGTGCACTTGTTTTCTTCAAATAACAACTCCACTGCAAATAAAAAAAAAAAAAAAAAATAACAATGCATTTACAATCCAGTAGCTCCAACTCCAACAAATGCAAGAGCTATGGCGTTTCAAATGTTTATTATGTGGAGAGGTTAGTCTCCACTCCCTGGCTCAGCAGCTCACTTTTCTCTCCCCAATTCAGTGAGTCACTGCTCAGAGTGGCACTGCTTGTCTCCTTCCTCTGCTCATCCCTTACACTCAAAAACCTCTGCTATTACCCAGTTCTAGTGCTTAATTTGTAAAAGAATAAATGCTGGGGCACAAAGGTTGGCTCAAAAGCCTGTGGCTGGTGCAATTAAATGTCGGTGCGCAAAATACCCAAGCTACATAGTCTTAAATCCACCTCATACCTTATTAATTCACTAACAGACACTCCCTGCCCCTTTATCTCTCTCTTATAGGTTATTGATCTCTTCCTTTGCGACTGATTTTCCTTCTTTCTGCTGCATGTTTTTAATTCTTGTGCTCTCTGTAAACGCCCGATGCAGAAAAATGAGCGCTGATCCTCAAAAACGAGTACCGGTGGCAACCACTGGCTCAAAATAAGCACTGCCCGACTCCCGGGCTAAAGAGTCCCTGGGTGAGATGAAGGATGCCGTCTGACTCACACATCAAATGGGCTTGTGTGTTCATGTATGGAGGGGGCCTTGGAAGCCGGACCAGTGCTTTATATGGGCCGGTACTCACGGGTACTGAGTACCAGCATTTCTTATTTTTACTAAGCTGAGTACCGGCACTTCTCCACTGTCAAGGAGAGTACCGGTACTCAAGGGCGAATTGATAAGGTGGGCACCGGCCGGTGGTGAGGGCTAGCTGTGTTCCTATTTTTTTAGCAGCATGTTTGCTGTTTTGCCATTTGTCTGTGCCATTCTGCTGTGCCAAGCGGCACAGTGGGGCCTGAACAGCCTGCTGGAGACTTGCTGCTGCAGCAAGTGAGCCTCTGCTCCCTCCCTCTCCACCCAGATGTAATGTAATATAATGTAATGATGTCTTGTAAAGCGCCTGAATCACCCCATATGGGGTATCTCCGTGCTGTAGACCGCTGGGGAACCCGTCCTGGCTTTCCCTGTGAGATGGTCCCTACTGGGTATCTCCAAGGTGAAACCAGGCATCCCCGGCGTATGTGGGGGACCGTTGTTGAGATGAGGCAAGCTAATGCCCAGAGTTGCCGAGTGTGATCCCTGGTTAGAGTAGGCACCGAGGCGAGAATTATCGAGTCCGCTGACCCTGGTCCAAAACCTTGCCGCGTCGGGAATTGAACCCTGGTCCCGGGCCTTCCTCTGCTTCCGGGTCTGCCCCCTCTAACCAGTGAGCCACACCACTCTCATTGTCCTCAACAGCCCCCTGCCGAGCCTCCATGCTGGGACATCTTGTCAGATAGTGTATGGGATATTTTCTACCTCGGGCGCAGTGGAGTGATGTGTGCAGACTGAATGAGTGGGGGGTGGGGGGAGAGCCTGCTCAGGTGTGATCTCTTAGGAACCCAGGTAACAAGGGCCATTTTCAACCCCCCCTACCCTTGGCCTCTCACTGGGGTCTGGCTGTCTTTCCCCTGACTTGCTTGCCCCTGCAGATCAACCCCCACCCCGCCAGCCTGCTGTGACATTGAGTGCATAATGGGCGGGGATGAGATGGTGGGGATTATCTACGCGGACTCCCTCGTACCCAGGTGAGGTGAGAAGCGGTCTACTGACCTTCCCATCAGGGCCAGTATTGTTCTGCCCCTGACCTCTACCCTGCTGGACTCTGCACATGCTCACGACGCAGCAGTGCTCACAGTCTGCCACTAAAATCTTCCCGACCATGGGCCCTTCTGCTGAGGGGAGAGAACGGATAATGGGGTGAGAGACGGTGAAGACTGATGGGGCAGAGATAGAAGGAGCAGATGAGAGTTTAAAGGGGAAAAGGAAAGACAGAAGGGGTAAGCGCGGATTGAGATGGGGAAGCGATCACAACAGCTATGGAAAGAGTAAGAGAGGTAGAGAGAAATAGAGAGAGTGATAGGATACAATTGGGGTTAAGAGAGTGGGACGGAGGTGGATACAAATGGGAAAGAAGTAAGGGGGAGGGATTGAGAGGTTAGAGATGTGAAGACTAATAGAGAGTGTTTGTTGTCTGCTTGTTTGTGTGTGAGAGAGAAATGAAATCAGAGCGGAAGAGAATCGGGACACTCAGGAGGTATTTGAAAAGAAATGCGTGGAATACTTGTTTTGTGTGTATGTTGTGCACTCTTGAATATAAAAGGTTTGCGCCAAACGCAAGTAAGAACAGTATGAGATTAAGAAGCTGCAACTATTACGAAACATGGAAATATTAACAAATGGTGTTTGACGTTCATTTTGTGTAATGAGGTAGCACATTGTGTTTATATTGATACATTTCTCTCATGTTTTGGTATGTCCTGCAACTTGTGTAAATGCCCTTCTCTGCACATATGAAAAGTTTGAGACAGCTATCAAGGGCAAAATGAATACTCAACAGAAGTGTTTTTGTATCAACATGTCTCACCCCGCCTCTAACCCCGCCCACTACCATGCACCTAGTTCAATTTACCTGCACTTATCTTTTTCCATTTAAAGCACTGAGCAGAGCCCATAAGAAAACAAAAGTGCAGACAAAGGGGTTCTTGCCAGCAGCTGGTGGAAATGCAAATGTCGGTGGAGGGATTACTTTGTTTGCATGCAATGTCAACTTGAGGATTTTTTCGTCATGCATGACAATAGCACTTCCTGTTTTTTTTCTGACAATCGCTTTTATCAGCTGCTTGGCTTGTCCAGAGTTATGTGGAAACCCTGACATAGCACTTGCCATTAATTGTGCTGCACCTCACAAAGGCCAAATAAAAAAATAAAATTATGAATATCAAAAAAAGACATACGTTTCTCTCGAAAGGTGTCAATGCATTCCTAAGCACTTCTTGACTAGGGCCTCGGATTTACGGCAACTTTTGTTTTGTTGTTGCAATTTTCGTATGTATTCATCCATATTTATTTCTCTTTATTTATTTTTGGTGACTCAAAAATAAAGTTGCACGTTGCATATTTCATTGATTATTAACTGATAAGGGCGATTTGTGTATGGTTACAGTGCTCTATGTAGCAAGACACCAACCACATTGTAGTATTTGCCCATGCACACTATGGCAGATATGCAAGCTTCATTAGGAAATAATATAACTTTTTACACCCCTCCGTTGTCAGTGGGCCAAAACATTGGCCTGGGTTAATGATTGACGAAGAAGAGATGCATGAAATATGGTCTAATTTTGGAAATTAAAATGTTTTAAAAATAAATACAGATGGGTACTGCATTCTTTCCATCTTTGGGGCCGATTACAATGGTTGGCGGATCGATTATACTCAACAGTTTGCAGATTTTATACTCAAAATATGAAAATTAAGCTCCAATGTCAGTATATACAATCATTGAATTTTTACTTCAGGGTCTACCATAGTAAACCATGGGCATTTTTAGGTCGAAGCCAACCAGCCAGCACAGCTGTCTGGCTTTCTAACGACATCTTGGGGACATTCGGAAAGCTTCCCTGAGAATGCCTTCCACCCACTGCTTACCATTGGCTTTGTGGTTTGTTACAAGGGGTGGGCAGTAAACTCCACCCCGCTCGTGGAGTTAGCAGTTTTGTCCATTCTGCGTTCCACTTGGAACGTGGAGTTACACCAAAACTCCGCTGCTCGCCAGCGTTAGTTTGGTGAGGGCAAGCTAGAATTTCCATCCCCTAGCGTGATTTTCTGGTGCTAGAACGTTTCCCGGCGAGAACGCTGCTACTTGAGTAGAAAATCCACTCGAGCGACAGAAAGAAGCAGGGCCTTCTGGCCTGCCCCGTGGTAAGTTTATGCTAATTTCAAAGCACAGAACAAGCTCCCGGCACTAAAAATCAGCTCGAGCAGCGCAACGTCCCAAATTCCACCTGCTTGAAGAACTCCAAGGAATGTTGCTGAGTTTTTATGTAACTCTGCAGTATTCCGCAGAGTGAAACTTCATAAATTCTGCAAAACCACTTTTTGCTATTTAACTCACATTTACTTGCTTTCTATTTGCTGGCTTTATTTGTTTTAGACTGTCCAGTTTGAGTTCGTCCCTTCCCTTGCCCAAATCCTATTCACTGTATTTTTCCACCAGTACTGGATTTCTCTAAACAGGATTTTAAATCTTGTTCTTTTCTTGTCACATTTGCTGTGCACTCAGAGACAGATGTCAAATGTCAGGCTCTGTCTTCCAGGGAGCTTGGGGTTTACTTTTCTTTCTCTAACTTCAAAGTGAGAGGTGTGCTGTACGATGTTATTTTTTTGCTAGCACAATTTCTTTTTAAATGCCTGTAAATGAACAGTGCATATATTTCAAAATATGGAAAGCGCAAATGAAGCACATTGTTTTTAGTAATTCTGAAGTGTGTAATTCTGAAGTGTGGTGGAAACAAATATTTTAATACAATCAAAATTATTCAATACACTAGGTGATAACATTCCTAAACATTGTTTGTACCCTGTATACTTTTATCTGTAAAACAGTATGTCTGTGCAAATGCAATGGTCATTTCAATTGAAGATGTGTTGTCTGTAAAGGCACTGTGCTACCACACCATGCATACTCCACTTTATCCCACTCCACTCTATTCTGCACCACTCCAAGCAACTGCACTGTACTCTGCACCTCTCCACATTCTGCCACTCCAAGCAACTCCACACTGCGTCAGTGCACTCTACTCTGCACCACTCTACTGTACACCACTTCACTCAATACCTCTACTCTATGCC
Organism: Lissotriton vulgaris; assembly: GCF_964263255.1. Classification (NCBI taxonomy): domain Eukaryota; kingdom Metazoa; phylum Chordata; class Amphibia; order Caudata; family Salamandridae; genus Lissotriton; species Lissotriton vulgaris. The sequence continues at coordinate 235,448,137 of NC_141700.1, read as the reverse complement.
AATACACTCTACCCCACACTACCCTACTCTTTGCCAAATGTATGATGTTACTACGCAATCATGTTGATCGTGGTATATTACAACGCAGATTTTACAACGCAAGTCGTTTCAACGACTTGCCCTGGAGGGCGCTGGACTTAGGACTAGTACGATTTACTATTCCAACACCAGTCTACGTACAGTAGGGAAGGTGTTGGAATAGTAAACCATACTATTCCTTAGCTTACAGCGCCATCCAGCACAAGTTGTTGAAACAACTTTCGTTGTAATGCCCACATTGTAAACCTACCATTGTGAAAGGCTTGAGTTGTAAAGGTCGTCTCCCCTCTTCGCCACTGCACTCTATGCCAATCCACTCTAAGACACTTTAATCTACTCCTCACCACTGCACTCTACAACACTCTACTCTATGCCACTTCACTGTACTCTGAAATAATCTGCTCTATGCCATTGCACTCTGCACCATTCTAGTCCACTCTGCGCCATTCCACTCTATGCCACTTCACTCTATGCAACTGCAATCTACTCCGTGCCACTTCACTCCACTGTAAGCCACTCCACTCTAAGGCACTCTATTCTATGCTGCTACATTCTACGCTGCTGCACTCTATGACGCTACATTCTATGCCACTGGATTCTACACCACTGCACTCTACACCACTTTACTCAAAATCAATACACTACAACACTGAACTCTATGCCAATCTACTCTGTACCACTGGACAGTACACAACTATACTCTACTCTGCAATGCTCTACTCTACGCCACTGCACTCTATGCCAATGGACTCTACACCACTTTACTCAAAACCAATGCACTCTACACCAATCTACTCTGCACCACTGTACTTTACACCACTTTGCTCTAGTCCACTCTGCAACACTCCACTCTATGACATTCCACTTCACGATACTCCACTCTTTGACATTCCACTCCATTAAACTGTACTCTACTCTACTCCACTCTATGGCATTCAACTCTTTTCCACTCTGACACTACTCCACTCTACAACGCCCTACACAAGTCCCTCTATGCCACTCCATTCAACTTTACTCCATTCTAATCTACGACACACTACTCCACTCAACTGCACTACTCCAGTCTATGTTACTTCACTCTGCCACTCCATTCCATTCTACTCCACTCAACTCCACTTGACTCTACAGCACTCTACTCCACTCTACGACAATCTACTCCGCACTAAGCCACTCTGCAACATGCTACTTCTACTCCTCTTTAAAACACTCTACTCCATTCTGACACACTAGTCCACTCTACACTGCTCAACTCTACTCTACTTTATGCCCGTCCACTTTAAACGACACTCTATTCCCTCTATCACACTCCACAGCACTCTACACCACTCCATGATACTCGACTTCACTCCTCTCAACTCTACACCACTCTATGCCACTCCACAACTCTCTACTTCACTCAATAACACTCTACTCCACTCCATGATACTCGACTTCACTCCTCTCAACTCTACACCACTCTATGCCACTCCACAACTCTCTACTTCACTCAATAACACTCTACTCCACTCCATGATACTCCACTTCACTCCTCTCAACTCTACACCACTCTATGCCAATCAGTGACTCTCTACGTCACTCGATAACACTCCACTCTACTCCACTTTATGATGCTCCACTTCACTCCCCTTTTCCCCCACTAACTTTTAGCCATGCTAAACAGCAGCCATACTAGTGTACAACCTGGCTAATACATTTTGGCAAAGCCAATAGCTCATGCATAGGTGAGACCTATTGGCTTTGCCGATGCTTTTTTCCTTCCTTCCATCTCTATCGAGCCCTGCCTCCTCTGTGCTCTGTTTACGGTCACCCAGGGTGAAATCTGCTTCATAGAGTCCCTAAAAAATATGGTCTTCACAGTACACGTGCCACGCTGTAAAACCTACCTCCTCCCGCACTGTACAGGGATGCCAGGTTGGACTCGGAATGGGAAACAAATGCAGTCATGAGAATTTTGTTTGTTTTTTCACAACATGCCCAACTAGCTTTGGAAACATTGAATCTAAACAGTACATGTTACGAAACTGGTTACTCCAGCCATGGGCCGAGGCCTCAGACAGTAGTTTGTTTATCGAATAACTTACTGTGAGGCTTTTCATGGGGCTCTGGGGCAAGTAGGGCTTACTGGGCAGTATGCTTTATTGATTCTGTTGTTTATCGCTGATTTCCCAAGGCCATAATACTATTGTACTCCAGTAAGTGATCAGGCTACTTTCAGTGGGCACTTTAATGCCCATAGGTTTTTACAGTTTACTTAAATGTAGTTTGGTTAAAAAGGGTCCATAACCATAAAACACACACATAAAAATATACTGACAAAAATTAAAAACAATACATCAACAAAAAAATAACATTTGAAGTTGAAATTCATTGTTATCGGCCTTCCCCAAAGAAGTATATAATAAGTTAGGTCACTCCAGTTTTATTGATCTAATTTTCACGCCATTATTTAAAAAGTGAACCTTTTCATATCATATCTTGGAAGTAGATAATCTTTTAGGAAACAGAAAAGTTGCCCTGCACCTAGTAAAATCCTGTTTCAACAGAGGCACAAGGTATGTCATAGATACACATTTGTAAAAATCACAAGAAAATATCAAGTGCATTCTTAAATTTACTGAACCTTTATCACAAGGACATGGAATGACTGGATCAGAAAAAGCCCAATCTTTGGTACAAGACAACATGTGGTGCATAATATCCACTCTAAACCTTGTAAATAACTTGTGGTGCTAACAATTTTTCACCAAAGTTAGATATGGGCAGGGGCACTTTCTCGGATTGGTGGCTTGGTTTGGAAGTATCGCTGTTGCCCTGTAGGGCTGAGCCATAAAAGAATAAATAACCTGTTTTGAATTGATGGCTACTCCGTAACCGGCTACTTGAGGGATCCCTTTGAAATATTAAAGGAGTACCGTCTAACTTTCTGTACTCAGAAAGGAAATTTGCTTATATCGATGGTTTTCAATGAGACTCCAGGGAGGCCAGATCTATGTCACTTACACAGGTCACTTACATTTAAGTCCATTTGGTTTAAATGAAACTTACCTACATATTCAGGGGCCTTTTCAACGAGGTAACTTTACATATGACTACATTTACATGTGTAAAGTTGTTCCTACACTTTGAGTAACTTGACTGCTTTTGACTATTTATAATTTACAAGTGTAAATGTAATCAAAAGTGTAGACTTACATGTCCCCACGGCCTGAATAGGGAGTGGAGTCAGTAAAAACATCAAATATGATCAGAATATTACTGATGGTAGTGACTACATCATATTATTTGATGTTCTATACACTTAGAGGCTGATTCTGAGTTTGGCAGTGTGGGAGTGGGACCGCCCCGCCGCCGCACCTCTAAACCCGTGTGCGCACCGTCTACCAGAATATGACTTTTTTAGTCACCGGAGGGCAGTTCTTTGATATTCCCATGGCGGTTCCTATGAACGTCAAAGGCAGTACCTGCATGGCTTGGACTGGTGCAGTCCTTGCCTGGCAGGTATTGGGGTGCATGCACACAGCAGGGTACTACATGTGCCTCGCTGCATGCAACCCATGGCCCTGAGGCAATCAGGGGCCCTTCTTCTCTGCTACACTGTTCATGGAGGAGGAACTATGGCAGAGAGGAAATTTGTAATATGCTCGGAGGGATTGTGGCGGTCCTGCCAAGCATTATGCGGCCTCAAGACTGCCGCACCACTGCCAGGGATCTCCTCTCCCTGGTGGTTGCGGTGGTGCAATGGTGGTCCGACCGCCCTAGTTGTAATAGGATGGTTGGAAGATCGCCACCACTGCGCCCTGCAAATCTGGCGGTCTGTGAACCGCCAGACTCGTAATCAGATACTTAGTGGAGACCTCCTCAAACAGGGCGGAGATCTCCCTATGGTAAAGAATATGGAAATTAATAAAAATGTATGAAAGTTTTAAAAAATTATTCAAAATTTTTGTATGTTACATTTTAATGTTAAATATTTTACTTATATATTTATAATATATATTTTATATATATATTTATATATATATATATATATTATATACATTTATAATATAATATATTTATTTTACTTATATATTTATATATAAGATTTTAAACAAAAAGATACCCACATAAAGTTAACATGTTTGTATTTATAATTCATATTAAAAGTTATACATTAAATTATTAAAATGTAATTTAAATATTAGTAAAAAGAAAGTTAGATTACATTTTCTAATATTAAAATAGAATATTTATTTATATGTAATGCTTTTAACATTAAAACGATTTTAGATATACATTTTTAAATAATTTTACATTGTTAATTTATGTAACATTTTTTCCGATGTGTTTTTTTTTTTTAGTTCCTAACTTCATAATTTTCTATCAAAGGTTTTGCAGTACCTGTGAGTATTAAAGTGTATTGCGGCTTTGATATATACTGCTAACTCCCCCAATGTAGGGCACTGAAGCACTTGCCTATATGTGTAGCAAGCTACACAGTGCAGGGGGTGTGGTTGAAAGAACGTTGTCTTTGTTTAGATCAAATGTAGAAAGTGTTTCCATGTTGAACGTGATGACCACTGAGGTGCAGTTATGTGATGCACACAAAGGTTCCTATGCTCTGCCGCCAAATCTAAGAAACAGGCGTTATTATTACTGCATCAAAATGGCTACACTGACAAAATGTCGACACTCAAAATATCCCCATACAAAAATATTGTGACCAAAATATCGATGTTAAAGATATCTACATCCTATACTTATAATGTTAAGTACAAAAATATTGAGAGAAAAAATATCAATGTCATAAATATGGTTGTACAAAATATTGTTTATTACCTTCTGGCGGTCGCCTGTAGGTAGTTATAGTTAGGACCTAGTTTCCATAGGAAAAGCATTTTTTCTTTTCCTAATAACTTTGGCGCCGGTGGACGAATCTTCGCGAAATTTTCAAAACTAGTGGGGTGCTCCGGTCCGCTCTTATGTTAAAAATTTCTGGGTGGTTCGGTAAGCGGGGGCCGAGAAAAAAGGGAGGGGTCCCAAAACGTGTTTTCTCCATGTTAATTCCCATAGGAAACTTTAGACACGGTTACAGCCCGAACTGCTGAACGGAATTACACCAAATTTGGTAGAAAAGTAGTGCTTGGTTCAGAAAGCACTCTTTTTCGGTGTAAATCCGTTCAGTAGTGGCTGAGAAAATCAAAAAATAAAAATATCCTTATATAGAGACATGGAGGATCCGCGCACCCTGCCGATCACGAGCTGCATTCTAATTGGCTGTCAACACTCCAAACCAGGAACTGTTGGCAGCCATCTTGTGCCTCGGTAGAATCGAGGTACAAGAAAACAGAAAAACAAAGGCACAAAAAAAGAAAAGGGGGCAGGGTAGAAACACCCGACCCCCAAGACCTACTCAGGGGGGTCCCACAAGGACCCCCAGGGCCCAAAAAAGCATTAAAAAATTGTCCGAATTCGCGCTGGTTGCGTGAATCCGGGCGAGAAAATAATTTTTTTTTAAAATGAAGCACAGTCTCCCGTGGTTCATTTAATTGAAGCCCCTGGGTGGGCCAGGTCCCGGGGGCAGTAAAAAAAAGTTGTGTGGGGCGCCCCAATCCCCCCTCACTGCCCCGGGGACCCCCACCCCCGGCTTTGCAACAATATTTGCGGGGTCACACGGCCCCCCCGCAGCCCCGGGGACTGCCTCACCCTGGGGCTTGTTTTGTAAATGGGGCTTTTATTCGTCAATTAGCGGGGCCGCAAGGCCCCCCGCTGCCCTGGGGATTGCCACCCCGGGGCTTTTTTAAAAAGTACAGACACCTGTGTGGGGGGCTCACACACCCCCCAAGCCCCGGGGTCCGCCACCTCCCCGGGGCACTAATATTTAAATGTGGCGGTCCGTAACGGACCCCCAAGCCCCGAGGACCACCACCCACGGGGCTTTCTTGAGGTTCCGTGACAATTGTAAGTGGTGTTTTTTCGACTCGTACGAATATAGTCGAGTCTGGTATCTATGAACCGCAAATGACGAGTTTAGTAAGTATGCGCAGTTTCGCTGTGCTAACTTAAACCGTTCGTTTGTTATGTGGGCTTTTCATCTGTACCCACGGGTTCCATCTTAGATACGGCATCCATTTTGTCTCTTGCCCTCAAGTAGCCAGCGAACGGACGTTGTCCGCTTCGCGACCCTGGGACTCCCAAGATATTTGCGGAAGACACATGTTCTTTGTGAGTGTCTTTATGACGAGGGGGTTGCTACTGTAAGGCAGATGGCGCCGCTCGATGCTCATCTTGCCGCACGGACTTATTGTCTCAGCCGTGCATCTCATTAGGCACGTCCCTTTGATGCCTGTATCTCGTGTTTCCTGATACCTCCCCTTTTACACCCTTTCCGATCTCCCCACTGTCTCCGTCTTCCTCTACACCTGTCCTTGTTCCTATTTCGATCTGTTTTACTGCTGATTGGAATTCGCTAATGGTGGGAAGATGGGTTTTTACAGTTGGGAACCGCCAAATGTTTCCGCACTTATGTTCCGGACCTCATGTGTTTCAAAGTGACCAAAGCGACCCCTCTGGGGGATAATGATGGGAACCGGGTTGTAAACTTTTGTGTACCATGTTGTCCTATGGGTAAAAACTGTATAAAAGGAGCGATCCACAGAACCAATTTGAAGCAGTCTCCCCAAGTTGCACGTGGTGTACTTGTCGTGACATCTGTGTTCCCTGCAGCGAATAAACCTTGAATCTTTGACGTCGAAGGAAGTGTCCCGTGTCTCTGTGATTCGTACGCCGGAGCAGGTTACCCACGAAGGTTTCAGGTGTTGTGCCCTGGCACCGCTGGGTCTTAAAGAACCCAGTCCTTCAGTTGGCGCCCAACGTGGGGCTGCATCAGTGGTACCGGTCCAAGCCCGACGATCGTGAGGAACTTCGTGTGAAATCTCCGAGGGAAGGTGCACTCCGCTTCATCGATCCTGTTGTCGAAATAAGTGGCCCGAAGACTTTTCCCGCGAAGATTCCCGCCTCCGGACGGCTGCGACGGACTGCTGCCCTGACTGTAGACCTGTTTTGGCGCCTGGCGTAGACTTTGGTATAGCGAGACGATTGACGGGCCTTCCAGGTGACGCCATCGATTTTTGAGTTAAGTATTTGTGGGTCGCTCCCTGAGTTCTTGGTTGTTGACACTTTAGCGAGTGTTTTTTGTTGTTAACGCTGTGTGAGTGTTTTTGTCGGTGACACTTTGCTAGCGTACTTTGTTGTGTTGTTTGACGACTGCAGCCGCCAAAAACCGAGGGTTTTGTTCTTTGCTGGGACTTGGTAAATCCCGTAACCCTTGAAGTTTGTGAAACTCGGCTAGTGTGCAAGATGCCTGGTCGCAGTACTTTGTTTAGTTGTTTCAGACCTTGTGGTACGGATTCCCGACTGGAGGACTCGTGTCCGATACCTCCGGTTGGAACTCCCACTTATGAGCTCTATAGTAAGCATGGGCTAGGCCCAATTACCTTTAACGATTACTGGATTAAATACACGAAAAAGGACGGCGACCTTCGTTGGCCACCTCATGGTAGCTTCGAGGCCCCGATCTTAGATAATCTAGAGATTAAATTGTTCGAAAGAAAGTCAAGGCCGGCCATGTTTGATGCCTTTCGGTTGTGGCGCAAAGAAGCCCGACAGAAAGAAATCAGACAGACTAAACGTAATCAGCGAGATAATGTTGCTACCATAGTGAAGAAAGCAGAGCAATTTCAGCGTGATAAGGAGGTTAAGGATAAGGAAGTGTTTGATAGACTACAACGTATGACTGTAGATAAATGTTACCCCGCTTTGCCTACGGAGTCGGAAACGAAGGATGAGTCAGTTGAGGATCCTTTAATGTCTTATCTCATGAAGTCACCACCTCCGTACGTACAGGGTACCGCAGCTCCTGTGGTCCCTGCCGTACCTATTCTTCCACCTATTCCTCCTCCGCCTGTTCCTCAACCTGCACCCGTTCTTCCGACTGTTCCTGCTCCTTTGCCTGTTTCTATCCCTACTGCTCCTCCGCTTCCACATACTCCTGCTCCCGCTACTGCTCCTGCTACTGCTCCTGTTTTGTTAGCCCCTGCTGTTGCTACTGTTTCTACTCCTTCTCTTGTTAGTCCTGTGTCCTATGCTTCTCCCTCTACTCGTAGTGGCAATTCTCCTCTTGCGGCTAGCTTCTTTCATTCGCTCGGACCTGTTCATGGGTCCGCTGGTTCTGATGGTCCTCAGAGACGTAGTCAGCTTCCTGGAAACAGAGAACGCGTTGCGCTATATAATATGGCGATGGGTTGGATGGTAAACCCTCTTAGGTGTCCACCCCGTGTTGTCCTCGATACATTTTGTCAATTCAATATACCAACCCAGAGATATGTGTTTAATGAAATGTGCAAGTTCCTTTATGATCAAATAGCGGCCGATGCGCCTGACGAGGTGCTCACCGCTCTGTCTGATCTTCAGCTTCAGTTCGCAAATGGGCTGATAGTGGATACCAACGTTCGACGTGCTGTTGAGCGGTTGCTATCTTTTCGTCCCGCTCCAATCCCTCATGCATTGTTCGTTGAGGATATTGAAAAACAACCAGACGAGTCTGGCCAATATCCTATGCGTGAAGTTCCGCCGGTTTGGATACCAGCTGATCCTAATGCTCAACCCCCGGTATTGGCGCATTTCCAGAAAGTGTGGATACATCTCCCATGGAAACGCTCGGAAGTGCTGCAGGTGAAGCAATCTTTGCCTGATCCACGCAAAAATCCTACAGGGTATTATAAGGAATTATCGCAGCTCGTAGATGCTACGGTAATGAATCTTGCCGATATCGATATGTTGTTCGGCAATGTCGTGCCGCAACCGGTATGGGCTAAGATTCGGCAGGAAAATCATCCGACTGAATTAGGCGGTGATTGGGCTGCCATTGTAGCGGCAGATGCCGGACAAGTGGTTGCTACTAAACCCGACCAGTTGATTACTGCTCTTCCTCAACGAATAATAACATTAATGAAAACGCTTATGCCAGCTATGAGGGTAAACTGGGACAAATTGTCAGCCTGTAAGCAGAAAAAAGATGAGAGTGTTTCCGACTTCTTTACGAGGTTCGAGGAAGCATTCATTGACCATAGTGGACAGGATATGGGTACCGAGGGTGGTCAGAGATTGTTTGTGGATAAATTTGTTTCGAATTTATTGCCCGATTTGAGCAATAAATTAAAGAATTCGGAAAGTGCATGGGCCGTCTCTACTTCGGCTCAGATATTGGCTACGGCACAATACTATGAGAATAGGGAGAGAGAAGAGAACGACCGTGCTGATAAAAAGACGAAAGAGCTCAAAACTAAAGTGTTGCTTCAGCAAGCGTATCCTCCACGGTCGAATCAGAATAATTTGCAACAGAATAGATCACAGCCACAATCGAACAGATCCCAAACTCGTAATGACTCCTCTTCCCAGAGATCCTCGTTAGGGTACAATCAATGTGCCTATTGTAGACAGGAGGGACACATTAAATTCAATTGCCCTGTTTTGAATGAACGTAACAATGGTAACTCATCTAGAGGAGGTTGTGGTGGTTCGCAGCAGGCGTCACGTGGTAGAGGTCGTGGTGCTCAGAATGATCGCTCAGATAACTCGTCTAATTCTAATAATTGTTTCGATCAACGTGGATCATCGCAAGGACGATCTGCGCAGTACAATGTAGACGATTATTACGTCGATCAGGGAACTGACGACAGTAATTACTAGGACAGCCAAAGACAAGGAGAGGGAGTGGTATCAGTTCCGGTTGATCAGAGAGGGCCTTACGTCGCAGTTGCTACATCGGGCGTCGTTGAGCCTTTTCTGTTGGACACTGGTGCAGCGAAAAGTTCTATCATGCATTCGAAACTCCCTGGCGCACCTTTGTCTGGCTTAACAAATGTCTCCGTTGGATTCTCTGGCGCCCCAGTTAGCAATCCAGTTTCACGCCCTTTGCCCCTTAAAATTGGGCCACGTGAGCTAGAAGCTCCGTTGATTTTGACTACGGGTTGTGGTGAAAATCTTTTGGGCCTGGATTTGCTTAAACGTTTGTACGCAACTTTGTATTGTTCTCCTGCGGGTGTAAAGCTTACGTTAGGAGAGAGGGTTGTCTCTCCTATGTATTTGTCTCTCGATAAGCTTCCACCGGAATTGAGTTCTCTTCCTGCGTCTTTGTGGGCAACGGGTCCAAATGACGTGGGCCTACTTGATATCTCCCCTTATGTTGTTCAGTTGAAATCTAATGTGCGACTGCCACGTATTCCCCAATATCGTATCTCCCTTGATGGTGAGCGAGCACTGTTAGCGATTATTTATGATCTGATTGAGAAAGATGTTATCGAAGAGACTCGGGGAAACGTGTGCAACAGCCCTGTGCTGCCCATTCTTAAACGTACAGATCCTTCAAAACCGCCTGTTTATCGTTTTGTTATCGATTTACGGGAGGTGAATAAAATTGTGGTTCCTCAATTTCCCGTTGTGCCTGACATCACGGCGCTACTGACTCTGATTCCAGCTTCTGCATCATGGTTTTCGGTGATTGACTTGAAAAATGCGTTTTTCAGCATCCCGATTGCCGAGGAGAGCAGGGACCTTTTCGGTTTCTCTCTCGGTGGACGTAGCTTCCGGTTCAAACGCGCTCCTCAGGGCTACTGTGAAAGTCCATCTATTTACAGCCAAGCCTTGAAGGGTCAACTGGATGCGTTTAGGTTGCCGGTCGGTGCGGCCTTGATCCAATACGTCGACGACTTATTGGTGGCTGCTGATACTCGGGACATTTGCAAAATTGCTACGGTGTCGTTGCTGCAACATCTCTGTGAGTTAAATCACAAGGTGTCACCTTCTAAACTCCAATATTGTTGTCAAGAAGTAACCTATCTAGGTCACTTATTGTCAAAGGAGGGAAGGAGATTGACCCCAGAGAGAATTGCAGCGATTGCGCGAATGGCTGTGCCAAAAACCCAAAGAGATGTGCGTGCCTTTCTAGGTATCACGTCGTACTGCAGGCAATGGATTCCTAATTTTTCATTGCTAGCGAAACCATTGGTGGCTCTTACGTGCAAGGATGTTTCAACTCCTTTACCATGGACGGAAGAATGTCAGAAAAGTTTTTCTGAACTGCGTGATTCATTGTGTTCGGCTCCTGTGTTAGGTACCCCTGACTACAGTAAGCCGTTTACATTATATGTTCACGAGAGAGAAGGTTGTGCTTTGAGTGTCTTAACGCAACCTTTTGGTGGTAAGCAACGTCCATGTGCATATTTTTCCTCGACCTTGGACCCAGTAGCTAGAGCATTGCCGAGTTGTTTACGAGCAACAGCGGCAGCTGCGGTCTCCATCCGACAATCTGCAGGATTGGTCATGGATAATATGCTTACGTGATGGTTCCGCATGCAGTCGATACTCTTTTGAATCGAACGAAAACTCAGCACTTGACGAGTGCGAGGTTGTCTGGGTACGAGTTGACGCTCTTGGCAAGCCACATTCAGATAAAACGTTGTAACGTTCTGAACCCGGCAACTTTGTTACCAATTAGCACAGAGTCAGATGAAGTAGCAGAACATGATTGCTACTTGAGGACTGAAGAGGAAACAAAAGGTCGGGTGGACCTTAAAAACACCCCATTGGAAGATCCGGATGGTACCTTGTATGTGGATGGATCATGTTTTAAGTTGCCGAATGGCGATGTGACTACTGCTTATGCTGTTGTAACATTGAACACTGTTGTTGAGACTGCAAGGTTGAATCAAAATTCTGCCCAAGCTGTAGAATTGATTGCTCTTACTAGAGCATGTGTGTTAGCGAAAGGGAAACGTGTGAATGTGTTTACTGACAGCCAGTACGCGTTTGGAGTTGCTCACAGCTTTGGACGATTGTGGAGAGAGAGAGGTTTCTTGACGTCGCACGGTACGAAGATTCAGCATGGCCAGCTTGTGAATGACCTTTTGGATGCACTGACGCTGCCTACGCAAGTAGCGATTGTCAAATGTAGTGCGCATCGTAAGGTGACGGATGATGTTGGTCGTGGTAATGCGTTTGCGGATGAGACTGCTAAGGAGACTGCCCGGAACCTTAGCACTCGGATGTATGTGACGAGTTCGGTTAGGTGGCCTACAGAATCGAGTATGTGTGAGGACACTATCGAGAGTGTGAAAACAATTCAGAATGAGGCCACCGAGACTGAAAAGATGAAGTGGAAAGAAAGTACGGGAAAGTTGGATGCGAATGGTTGTTGGATTGATTTGACTGATCAGAAAAGATGGATGTTGCCTGATGCGTATGTGCTGGCCGTTGTGACAATGGCACATGGGTTAGCACATATCAGCGCGAAAGGTATTTGCAAGTTGCTATCTCCGGTGTGGAAGAATGATGGCATTACGAAATGTGCTGAACGTCTGGTGAAGAACTGTATGGTGTGTATGATGTACAATCCTGGCAAAGGAACCCCAACTCCTCCTGGCAGTTTTGCTCCCCCTTCGTATCCCTTTGAGGTAATTCAATTGGACTTCATCCATATGGAGCGATGCAATAACCTGAAATACGTTCTAGTTGTGGTTTGCGCATTCTCCCGATGGATCGAGGCCTATCCTCTCAAAGACAATACTGCTTTGTCTACTGCGAAAATCCTACTGAAGGAATACTTTCCTCGGTATGGAATGCCTAGAGTCGTGTGGTCAGATAACGGAAGTGAGTTTGTTGGAAGTGTGATGAAGAGTGTGTGTAAGGGCCTTGGAATTAATCAGAAATTCCACAGCGCCAATCATCCCCAGTCAGCTGGATTGGTTGAAGGGTACAACGGCACCCTTAAACTAAAGTTAGCGAAGATTCAGGCTACGACTGGTCTTTCGTGGCCTGACGCTTTACCTTTAGCATTACTGTCAACTAGGGCGACTGTACACTCCCGAGTAGGCCTTAGTCCCTATGAAATAGTGTTCGGCCGTCCTGCGAATGTGTGGGGGGTTCCTAGGCCAGGAATGTTTTCTGATCTTGAGTACCCAATGTTGATCGATTATCTACATGACTTGACTGCTAAACTGAGGTTAATTCACCAACAGGTTTACGACGCATTGCCGACACAGACGGAGGGTCCAGGCCACCAGCTCCAGCCGGGAGACTGGGTGGTGACGAGAAACTTTTCACGCAAAAATAACCTGGACCCGAGGTTTACCGGACCCTATCAAGTGCTCCTGGCCACGAGGACTGCCGTTCGTCTCGAGGGACGTAAGAATTGGGTGCATGCCACCCATACCAAAAGAGTCCCCATCCCTTTGCCAGCAGACCCGTGGGTAAGGAAAGGCATTGCGTCATCTGAAACAGAAACATTGCCGGCGTTTGTGCCTTTTAGCGACGCACAGCTTGTTGAAGAACCCTCAGCGCAGCAGAAAGACACTGTTGAACATTTAGCATCGAAAGACTCAAGACCAGAACACTCAACTGATCAGCAGGACGCTGTCTCTTCAACGGATCCTTTGTTTGACGAGCAGACACGTCCTGGGAAAACCCGATACTTTTTGCGATCTCGCACTAAGGACAAATAAAAGATCTTGCTTTGCTGAATTGACAATTGCATTACCCCGTTTTCCGTGATCAGTTTTGAACTTTCGTATTACTGTAATTATTTTTGTATATATATATTGAGCTTCATTCCTTATACTTTTGCTTTTACAGCTGAGAGACTTTGTTTTTGCATACATACATATTGTGCATTAAAGGCCGTAGGGCCGCGCGCGTACTTCCTTCTGGATAGTAGGTCTTGACGCTAGGTTAAAGGCCGTCGGTTCCTGGGAACTCCTAGGGATTGACTATTACTGCACAGAACGAAGTGCGTCAAGAAACGTTGCGGACGGTCATAGGGAATGGCATTCTCGAAGCTGAATGATTTGGAGGGAGCTCAAGTCCACAGATTCAAGCTACAGCAACTCAGTCGTACCAAATGTTTTATATTCCAACTGTTTGTATTGTTCTTGACTGCTTCTGCATTATTGGCGGGTGGGGTGTATTACACAATGTCTTACCTCTTACCTGCTACACCTACTCCTACTCCTGACCCTAATCTTACCTCTACTGTTTCTCCTCATTCCTTTCATATGTTACCCGAACACGAGCAGGCTAGACGTGTAGAATTCCGCAACAATTCCTTTATTCAGCTCCTCCATCAGCATCAGTTAGTGGTTAACACTACTAATTGTTGGGTGTGTGGGTTGATGCCACATACTACGGATAAGGGAATTCCATATCTGGTGTTACCCTATAGTTCCCAAGGGTCAGCTCGAGCATTTCAAACAATGTTTCGAAGCGCACTGGGTTTCCACCCCATTCGAGAACCACGTTCCCCCTACTCTGGTCCTACCTCGTATCAAAAACCTTTGTCGATAGCAATAGAGGATTTAGATAGTGATATCTATGATCCCTCGCTTATTCCTGAAGAAGAGATACAAGCCTATAGGGTCCTAAGTAGAGGTGAATATAGTGCGTTCACTAGTGAAAAGCAGCTTAAAAGCTCGCCTCCGATATGGGTCGTACCCCACACTGGTAATTTTTGTCTCATGGGTCGTGGCCGAAGATCGCAAGCCCGACTTGGAGCAAGTGCTTGCACTGAAAATTACATTCTGCCGATGTTCTCGTCCCCTGTGTTTCTGGCTGCCAAGGGTACATACTTTATCTGCTACGATCGTGCATACACATGGTTGCCCGCTGACTTCATGGGCTCATGCTTCATTGCAAATTTGTTGCCTCCGACGTTCACTGTAGATGCCGATTATCATAAGACTAGAGTTGTGCGAGGCGTAATTAGCGAAGAGGATACTGCCGGTCAAGAGGCAGGAGACTTTTTCAAGGGTTTCCTCCCGTTTTGGGGACCTATGGTCAATAGTAGGAACCTGAGACAGTTGACTCGAGTGGTAGAATCGACAGCTAATATTACTGCCAGTGCCCTTGGTAATATCACCACAGAACTTCAGGCGGAGAGACTTATGACGTTACAAAACCGTATGGTTTTAGATGTCATCTTAGCAGATCGAGGTGGGGTATGTAAGGTGATCCATTCGAGCTGCTGCATTTTCATTCCAGATAATGCTCCTACTGTCTATCAAGCCATCTCGAGGTTGCATAAGATCTCCGAATCCATACACGTGGATGTAGGGGATTGGACGCTACTTGGATGGTTTTGGGGCCTGATGTCGACTTGGGGTTGGAAGATTCTGATGATCATCGGAGTCGTTGTGGTGTTCCTGTTCACGTGTTGCCTTTGTGTGCAGTGTGGTCCTGCCTTATGTGGCCTCTGTGCTACAACGTGTATGAGACAACCACCTGTTACCAAGGGGACTCGGTTGGACAGAGCTATGCTACAGCAACATCTCGATGGTTTGATGAATATCGAATATGATTCCGACTAGTGCTTGCCTACATGAGGGCAAAAGGAGCGTCTGAGGTTCCGTGACAATTGTAAGTGGTGTTTTTTCGACTCGTACGAATATAGTCGAGTCTGGTATCTATGAACCGCAAATGACGAGTTTAGTAAGTATGCGCAGTTTCGCTGTGCTAACTTAAACCGTTCGTTTGTTATGTGGGCTTTTCATCTGTACCCACGGGTTCCATCTTAGATACGGCATCCATTTTGTCTCTTGCCCTCAAGTAGCCAGCGAACGGACGTTGTCCGCTTCGCGACCCTGGGACTCCCAAGATATTTGCGGAAGACACATGTTCTTTGTGAGTGTCTTTATGACGAGGGGGTTGCTACTGTAAGGCAGATGGCGCCGCTCGAGGCTCATCTTGCCGCACGGACTTATTGTCTCAGCCGTGCATCTCATTAGGCACGTCCCTTTGATGCCTGTATCTCGTGTTTCCTGATACCTCCCCTTTTACACCCTTTCCGATCTCCCCACTGTCTCCGTCTTCCTCTACACCTGTCCTTGTTCCTATTTCGATCTGTTTTACTGCTGATTGGAATTCGCTAATGGTGGGAAGATGGGTTTTTACAGTTGGGAACCGCCAAATGTTTCCGCACTTATGTTCCGGACCTCATGTGTTTCAAAGTGACCAAAGCGACCCCTCTGGGGGATAATGATGGGAACCGGGTTGTAAACTTTTGTGTACCATGTTGTCCTATGGGTAAAAACTGTATAAAAGGAGCGATCCACAGAACCAATTTGAAGCAGTCTCCCCAAGTTGCACGTGGTGTACTTGTCGTGACATCTGTGTTCCCTGCAGCGAATAAACCTTGAATCTTTGACGTCGAAGGAAGTGTCCCGTGTCTCTGTGATTCGTACGCCGGAGCAGGTTACCCACGAAGGTTTCAGG
The DNA here is from genome assembly GCF_964263255.1 of Lissotriton vulgaris. Classification (NCBI taxonomy): domain Eukaryota; kingdom Metazoa; phylum Chordata; class Amphibia; order Caudata; family Salamandridae; genus Lissotriton; species Lissotriton vulgaris. Next base: position 235,431,799 of record NC_141700.1, on the reverse strand, counting down.
TGTTGTGCCCTGGCACCGCTGGGTCTTAAAGAACCCAGTCCTTCAGTCTCAATGTTGGGAGGGGGGCTGTGCGGCCCCCTCTTGGAGCCTGTGAAGGCCCTGGGAACCGCCACCCCCCAGGGCCAGCTCTTGCAGGGTCCTGGGGTGCCCTCCCCCGGGACACTGCTTTTTGCTATGGCAGGGCGTCAGACGTGTGGCCCCCGCCCTGTCATAGCAAACTATGGTTTGATTTTTGGAAGAGAGAGCAGGGAAACCTGCTCTCTCTTCCAAAAACCAAAACAGATTGCTTTTCCACCGGGGAGATGCATCGTACAGCTCCCGTGTGAAAAAGCAATGCCGGCTCCCGCAGCCTGTGGGACCGTGGGGGAATTGGGGACCCCCCCACGGTCCCCAAAGAAGTAGCCAGGCACCGGAGGATGGGGTCCCTGGGGCCAAAAGAGGCCAGGGAGGGGGGCCACCCAACCCCCCTCCCCCATAATATATATATATTTTTTTTAAACGCAAAAGCCGGCTCCGGGGAGAGGGTCCCCGGGGCCATAAATGGTCTGAGTAGGGGGCCACGCAGCCCCCCTCCAAATAATAAAAAAAACAAAACAATGGCCATGACCCAGGGGATGGGGTCCCGGGGCCAAATATGGCCTCGGGAGGGGGGGCCACACGGCCCCTTCCATAAATTTTTTTTTTTTAAAAGGGGTCAGGCCCTGGGGGATGGGGTCCCCAGGGCCCATAAAATAGAAAAGGAAGGGGGTCCACACAGTCCCCTTCTTATAAAAGAAAAAATAAATAAATACACCCGGTTGTACCATAGGCCCGCCCCCTCCAGCAACACTCTGCAAAGGCACCCTGTGGCGAGTTTTAAGTTGGGGAATTAATTCCCCTTCAATACTGGGGGCCCCTGGGGGCCAACTAGCCCACCAGGTAACTCCAGTAAGCGCCACAGGGCTACGTTGCAGAGAGGTGGCCCAGGCCATGCCATTTTACACCTCTCTGCAACGTAGCTCTGTGGCGCTTACTGGAGGTACCTGGTGGCCTAGTTGGACAGTAACTCTGGGAGTTCAACAAGGGTCCGCACTATGTTGGATAGCGGAGTGATAAAATGTACTATTCCCACTCCAGTGAGTGTAACAGTAGGGAAAGTGTTGAATAGCGGAGGGATAAAATGTACTATTCCCACTCCAGTCAGTGCATCAATAGGGAAAGTGTTGGATTGCAGAGGGGTAAAATTTACTATTCTCACTCTAGTCAGTTCAGAATTAAAAACAAACAAAATATCTCACCAAAATTAAAATATAATGAATATTAAAAATGTTAAATAAAAAATCGTATTATAATGTCAAATACATATCACAAATACCTACAAATAATATATTAAATTAAATTTATTTATTTATTTATTTATTTTGAAAGTTTTATAGAGCGCGGACCAGACCCTTGCGGATATCAGAGCGCTTTACAGGCAGTGAAGCAAAAAATATATCAAAAAACAAAACGAGTCAAAACCAATATACGTCTAAGTACTGTGCAAACATACATCAAGCAAATGAGGTAGATCAAATATGAAAAACACATTGTGCAAAATAAAACAAAGAGAGGGGCGCGGGCCGAGTGAGCATCTGTGAAAGAGGGTTGTCTGTTTGCACCCATAAAAGTCATGTTATCTTTAGGTGATGATCATATGACTTTTTCATGAGAATCGCCTTTACTTCCTTTTCGAACAATGAAATAGATGTGATAAGTCTGGTTTCAGGGGGTAGTACATTTCAGATCCTAGGAGCCATCCCTGAGATGGAGCGTTTATAAGTTTTCGACTTATTTAATCTGTGTGGATTCAGTAATACGTTTTCTGCACTTCTTGTGGATCTCTTACTTCCAGAGATAGTCAATTTCTGAGAGAGATAACTGGGTGTCTTGTGGTGAATGGCTTTGTGAGTCATGCATGCTATTTTTAGGTGAATTCTGGCTTCCCATGGTAGCCAATTCAAGGCTTTTAATTCCAGGAAGATGTGGGACCTTTTTTTTGAGCCCGTGATGAGTCTAGCTGCAGCATTGATGGTGGCTCTTAGTGGTGCTGTTGTTGCTTGGGGGAGTCCGCAAAGAGAGACACTTCCGTACTCGATTCTGAAGTCGTTTTTTGGTAGGAAGGGTTTAAGCTTCTTTAGAATATTAATCTGGAGATTTGCTCCCTTTGTTGCGTTGCCAATATGTTTATGCATGTTGAGGTTGCAATCAAGGGTTATGCCCAGTGATTTTACTGAGTCAATGATTGTTGGTTGAACGTTGAATGCCGTGAGGTGTTAGAACCAATCCTGAAGGAGGGGTATTTTGGAGGGTGGAGCTATAAGTAGGAATTCCGTTTTGAGTGCGTTAAGCTTGAGATGGTTCTCAGCTAGCCATGCTTGGGTGTTCAGCAGCGTTTTGTTAAGTAGTTTGATGTCTTCTGGAGTATGAATCTTCAGGTAAAGTTGTGTATCGTCTGCGTACATGTGAAATTGGACGTTGGATGCTTGCAACAAGACAGTAAGAGGTTCCATAAATAGATTGAAAAGTGTAGGGGATAGTGCGGACCCTTGTTGGACTCCCAGAGTTACTGGTACCGGTTTGGGTAAGGAGTTATTGACTTTGAATTTTTGGTTCCGGTTTTGAAGAAAGGAGGTAAACGAGTTGAGTAATGAGCCTGAGAGGCCCATTCTGAGATTCAGGAGGTAAATCAGGTTTTCGTGTTTGACCGTATCGAAGGCTGAGGAGAGGTCTAATAAGATGAGCAGGCATGATCCATTCCGATCGAGTATTTGTAAGGCGTCGTCAATAATGTGAGTCATGGCTGATTCGGTGCTATGCCCTTCTCTAAAGCCCGATTGGTGATTGTCAAGGAGGTCGAAGTGGTCAATGTGTTTAGTCAGTTGTTGGAGTACACATTTTTCCAAGAGTTTGGCAAGGGTAGGGCTGTTAGAAATAGGGCGATAGCTGTTAAGGTCCATCGGGTCAGCTGTGTTTTTTTTTAGTATGGGTGACACGTAACCAATTTTGAGGGTGTCAGGGATGCAGCCTTGATGCAGAGAACTATTGATGATCCTAGTCCAGAGCGGTAGGATCACAGGGGTTAGATCTTTAACTGCGTTAGCGGGGAGAGGATCGTAAGTATGATTAGCCTGCTTAAGGGTGCTAAGAATCTTGCCTAATGCTTCTTCAGTGTAGGTATAGAAGGAGGACCAGGCTGCCTCGTTTTTTTGTTTAATTTTTAGGTATGCTTGTTGTGGCGGAGTTGGAAGAGAGGGAGGAATTTTGGAGTGAGTGCAAGACTGTAAGCCTGTAAGGTCATTGAGAAGATCTCTCTTGATATTTTCGGATTTTAGATTACAGAAATCAGAGAATTCATTGCACGTGGGTTGGGTGCGCGCTGTATTTTGTAGTTGTTTAGGTTCATCCTTAGATTGGGATTTGATTAAGTCAAAAAGTTTTTGGGGACGATTTCTCGCTTGATCTAATTGGTGAGAGAAAAATTCGGCTTTGGTGCATTTGATCTTTCTGTAATAGTCCTTTCTCTTATTTCTTAGAATTTTAAGGTGCTTGGAAGATGGGACTGATCTCCAAATGCGTTCAGTAGTTCTAAGTGCGCGTCTGTCATTGTTCAGCAGTTCGTTGAACCAGGGTTTGGAGTTTTTTGATGAAAACCCTCTTTAGTTGCAAAGGAGCAGCCTCATTGATAACCATAGACATTGAGTTAAGGTAGTGGTTGGTGAGGTCCTGTACCGAGGAGAGGCCCTCTGGAGGATGGAGTAATTTATGAGAGTGGAGGGGCAAAGTGTTGGGCTTGAGTTTTTCCAAGTCTCTTTTCCAAATCTTTGGTTTAGTGGATTGGGTTGTGTTAAGTTTCACGGTTTCCTTGATGAAGAAAGTAATGATGTGGTGGTCTGACCAATCACAAGGAAGGATTGAATCAAGCTAGATGGAGTTGCTTTTGGAAAATATTAAGTCCAAGATTGCACCTTTGTTGTGTGTGGGGCTGTTGCAGATTTGGGTGAGGTCAAGCGCGCCAATGAAGTTTTTGAGTCTGTTGACCATTGAATCATTGATGTCGTTCCAATGGAGATTGAAGTGGCCTAGGAAAATTTGAGTGTTTTGACGTCCGGTGGTCATTGTGACCATGTCCATAAAGTGTACAGTGAAGCTTAGGTTATCCCGAGGTGGATGATATATGATGTGCAGGGAGCATACTGGCGTACCATTACTGGTGATGTCAATGCACATGCATTCACAAGAGGAGAATGTGGGGGATAAGCCTCTGTTTACTGAGATGGTGCTCCTGTGTATGCATGCTATTCCTCCCCCAGTTTTTTCACTTCTATCAAGTCTGATGATGTCGTAGTTTGGAGGTACCAGAATGTCCAAGAGGGGTGAGGAGGATTCAGTGAGCCACGTCTATGTTAGCACAAGCAAGTCAAGCTCCTGAGAGATGATGAGGTCAGCGACATCTACAGCGTGTCTGGCGGCCGATCTACAGTTCAGAAGGGTGCATTTAAGACGGGGTGTAATGAAGGAAGGGGTGGGATCCAGTGTGAGTGTGATTATTCTAAGATTATTGTCAATTATTCCTCTATTGTTGTGAGAGGTGGATCTGTGTGGGTTGGGGGTAATAGCCCGGATGGCCGTGTGAGTTGCAGCAATGGGGGTGATGAAAGGGGGACTATAGGAGAGTAGGAGGGAGCGGGTATCATTCTCTGAGAATGGATTGGTGCTTCGTATTGGGCCGGAAGGGAGATTGGGGGCTGGAATGGAGTTCCAGGAGAGGCGATTATACTTGGTGGTGTGTGAAAGGTGAATTGGGGGGTTGCTTGGTCTATACGTGTTTGCAGGTCTGAAGTGCATTGGTTGTCTAGCAATCATCTTTTTGACAGTGTGGAGTTCATCTTTGATTTGAAGGAGTGCATACATTTTTTTTTTCAAACAAATACATATTTTTATTTTGAAATTCCTTATTAATAATAACATTAATTATTTCTTAATTATTACATAAATGTAATCTATTTACTTCCTACCCTTATAACAACATATAACTCACATAAAAAATAATACAATATTTATTTGCATAATTAACATAATTAATTATCAATTAAACAAATATTATTAGTTAAAAACCAAATAAATTAAAACATATAACGTTTCATTAACTTCCCACCCTCTACACCTATAATCCCCAACACCAACACCTAAAATTAAACTGTAAAAAATTAATTAGACAATTAAAAACTTTTCAATTAAATAACTAATAGTATTTAACAGCTAGTTATAAAGTAAGTAAAATTATTTACTCCCCCATCACCACTATAAACCCAAAACCCACACACCCAAAAATAATTAAACAATTACTACTTAATTATTAATTAATTCATTAACTTTAATTATCAACTAATTATTAATTAAAAATAGATTACTTCCCACCCTTTACCTCTAAAAACCCCTCAACCCGCAGCTAAAATTAATTACACAATTTCCATATTTAATTGTCAATTAATTAATATTAATTAACAACTAATTATTAATTAATTAAAAATAAATTACTTTCCACCCTTTTCCTCTATCAATCCCACAACTTGCACCGACAATTAATTACACAATTACAATGATTAATTGCCAATTAATTAATTAATATTAATTAACAACGAATTATTTATTCATTAAAAAGAAATTACTTCCCACCCTTTACCCCTATAAAAGCCACAACCCGCACCTAAAATTTTCCCCCGAAAAAATTCAAAACAAAATTATCATTATAAAATCTCAATTAAAAACATATTAATAAATAAATATATTCATTAATTTATTATAATAAATTACTTCCCACCCTATTCCCCTATAAACCCACAATCGGCTACAGAACTAAACAACGCAAAATGTAATTAAAATAAAATGTATAGCTACTAAATATGTAACACATATATTAAAAAACATAAACAATAGTTATACAAAAAAATACATCACATACATTTAAAATACACACTAAAATACATACCACTAATTAAAAAATCGATATTTTAAACAACTATATTTTTGCAAACGATATTAATGTCTTCTATATTTTTAAAATCGAAGTTTCTTACAATAAGCCAGTGCATTTAGTTATCATGTAGCTTTATCTGAATTCTATACTCTGACCTGCAAACTGAAGGCAGATATATGTGGCAGATGCTCAAACACCTGAGATATTTCCTTAATATTAACCCTGTAACCAGCAGTTTATATGATTTCATATAGCATATGTTCAGATGTAATATCTGTGCATGACCAAGTCAGCATGGCCGTGTTCAGTGAAAGCCCTCTAAAGGTCTCAGTGCTCAACTAACAGTGCAGGGCACAGGTCGGGCCCTGTTTGTGTCTCAGTACTTGGATATCAATGCACCGTGTAGGTCACAATAGAGATGCCTTGTCTAACCTCTTGTTGTCTAGGTACCCATGGGTACCAGTGCCTCGTGAAATTCAAAACAGAGGGGCATTGTGGAGCTCAGTAGTGGAATAATGGTGCAAGTTACAAATCAGTACAGTGACGTATCATTAGGGTCCTGGGATTGTCTCATGAGCCATTTATCGGTGCATGGTAGCCGCCTGAGCAGCGGGGTACTGTGAGGGCTGAGATGCACGGTGAAGTACAGAACAGAGGAGCTTTATAAGAGTTATTTGTATGTTTCAGTAATGGGATCGCATTGAATGACAGATCAAGAAGAATGCACCTTATCTAAACTCCATCTCTCAGTTCTGGCACAATAGTTGATGGTGCAAGTGCAGCCCTGTGAATATCTCACTACTTTGGCATTAGTGCATGGCGGAGATCTGTATGTGACTGCGGTGATGTTCACTTGGTGGGACACCTATGTACGGTGCATGTCAGCCAAGAAGTACATTAGCTATGAGAAAGCCTCACACAGAGGTGCATATTTAATGGATTTACTTTGTAACATGTTAACTGCTTGCATGAGCACACTACAAATGTTACTTTTCTGCAAAGCTTTAATAAGGACAGTAGCCCATTCAGAGCAATTGGATGGGGTGGATTCATACAAGGGGTTATAGCTGAAGCAGCACTAATGTATAGAGGCGCTAGGATATGGATTTGTTGAAGAAGGGAAGATGTAACACTTAGTTTAGGGGTTGGTGAGGTGGTTCTTTAGGTTCAAGTGGTCAATGGTGGTATCGAAGCACATGTGTGAAATCAACGGATGGAGATAGCTAGACGGTAAAGCCTTGGTGTATAAAACCATGAAACATTAAGGAACAAGCTAACTGGTTAGCTGGGAAGTGCTGGTTGGTCTTAGGTATCTAACAGAGCAACACCTTTTCATGAAAAGAGGGGCATGGTGTGTCAGTGTGCCATGCAAACTGTTGATCCTGAAAGGTCTAGTGACATTAATTTAAGGGTCAAACTGAAGATATGGCTTTTCAGTCCTTTGCTAAATTTGAATTTAGCAAATAATTCCGTTTTAAGTTGGGGAATTAATTCCCCTTCAATCCTCAGGGTCCCTGGGGTACAACTAGCCCACCTCGTACCTCCAGTAAGCGCCAAAGAGCTGGCTCTCAGTCCTTTGCTAAATTTGAATATGTGTCCTGGTCACATATGTGGGAAGCGTGTGCCAGGGGGAAAAACTCTGTTAATGAAGAAATCTGCTTCAAGTTCTTTCATTCTGGCTGGGTGGGCTTCTTCACCTTGTGTGGATTATCTCAAACATCTGGATGACTGATAACTCAGACACACATCAGAAAGGTATCTTAGGGTGCATCCAAGAAGGACTTTGTGGCTGATACATAGACTTGAAGTATTTTTTTCAGTGATGGAAAGTCAATGAAGGGTTTTCAGTGCTGGTGTGATGTGAACCAGGCATCGCCGGATAAAGGTAAGCCGAACAATATGGTGCTGTTTTTTCAAGCATGGAGAACTCATTGATTTGGAAGCCGTAGCACTGCAATTGTCAAACCTGGCAATCACAACTGCAAGCATCAAGGTGATGGTGCGGGGAAGCTGCAGCAGAGGCGGTAACCCACATGGCTAAAATATGCTCTGCTACTTGGTGGGAGAGAATTTGTGAATCCAGTGTGGAATGCCCAACTGCCAGTAATGTTCCCTCCTTCATTGCCCTATAGCTTTCCAACCTGGCTCCAGATGCCCCACCTCACCTTGGCTCACTGGCCCACCTTGCTGCAGTCAGTGGTAGCCACCTGGGACTGCTGGATGGAGGATGTGTGTATGCTAGAGTTGCGACGCATTAGTTGGGTGAGAAATCATGGACAGGCAGAAAGTCCTGCTCTGATTTATCTTTTTGTTGTCAGTCTATTTTCACAAATGGCGTTCCTTCTAATCTAATTCCGGCAGATTCTTACAGAGACTGTATTTTATAACAAAGGGGTGCCATCAGAGCCACGTTTAGTGAGAAGGGAACCTAGAAGTCCTTTGCGCAGCTGGAGCCAGATCTAGGCGCTTCCAGATGCTGCAGCTGGAAGAGTTTAATGTATTTAATGGGTAATCCATCCAGCCATTGAAACTGTCCATAGACCACCGCATTCTGGAAGAAAGACCTGGTTTTCCAGCTGGGCTCTCTGCTGCATGCATCGCTTAGAAGCATACCTTCAGCATTAAACAGTGTCTCCTTATGTACACGAGATTTACCCAGATCCTAGAGGAGATAGTGGCTACCTAGCAGTATCAAGGATGAGACTATATGCATTCCTTAAGACCTGGATATTAGGTACCTGATTGAGATGAAACTTTGAGTTGCCTGCATATCCTTAACCCTGCTTTGTACTTTGGTGAAGTAGGCAAGGCTTAGCTAAAGGTTAGAAGGTTGGCCCAGAGACAGATTAGTGCAGTGTTTGTCACTGAGATAAAGTATCAAAACCCATACATGGTTATTACTTTAAAAAGTTATACGTACCCCTTTAATAAATATTGTGGAATTGCATTGAAGATGGTGATCTACTGAAATAGATGATGATGCAGGTCTACTGAGAATCAGAGACTGAGCCTGCCTTGATGGGATTTGGACTTGTGTTTTGCAGATCACTGTGACATGTACAATACAATGTGTACCTCATAATGCAGCCCTGCTGTGTATAGCAGTTCAAACTCGAAGTCTCCAGTCCCAACCATTCCGAAGATATTAAAGAACATAGGTTTCTGGTTCAGAGAATCAGACCGTTTATTCGTTTAATCCGTGGCTCTTTCTGCCCACAATCCTCATGGAGCATATAATGTGCCAACTTTACCCTATGAGAATCCAATTCTCTGGATAGTTCAGAACTATGAACGTTTTTAACATGGGAGTCTATGGACTTGTCCTGGAGAAATAGCAGGCAAAGTTACAACCTAGCAATTCTAAACCTACCACTAGGGTTTGTGCTCTTAATTCTCCTTTGGAATCTAAGGGGCTGTTTACGATGGCGGGCGGACAAAGTCCGCCCCCATCGCAGCTGCATAAGGGACCGCAGGCCATAGGTGCGGCGGTCCCGCTATACGAATTAGGATGCGCCCGCCACACTGGCGGGTGCATCCTGTATTTTTACATTGCGGCGTGCGTCAGCACCCACCACAATGTAAAAATACATGTTGTGCATTTGAATGAAAAACGTGACAGGCACCGTGCGGTGCCTGCCACCTTGTACATGTAAATGCAGGGGGGTACCATAGGTACCCCCCATGTGCAGCACCTCACCCACCTGGGGCCCGCGACGGGCCCCCTAATGCATTATACGCCTGTCTTTTTACTGCAGGATCTCCACCGAAAAAGAAAGGCATTGTAATGCCCGCAGCAGTGCCTGCACAGCACAGCTGCCATTGCCCCATTGTGCCGTGTCACACAAGGTGGGCAGAAAAGGACCGCCTTGCGGGACCATGGCGGATGGTCTTTCCGTCCACCGAGGTACCATTCACATTCCCACCGCCATCCTGATGTGGCAGTGGGAATATTCAGGTTGATGGTGGGCGGTCCGAATTTTGACATGAAAACGTGTCAACATGGACGCTCAATGAACCTCTAATAAACTGATACAAAAGCCAGGAGAAAGTCTAATTTTATGGCAAGACCGGAGGCTCCTATTTTGCTTTCTAATCTTGCATTTAATTGCACAGCAGCCAGGATAAGCAAAAAACTACAGTTCCCAGAGGGCCAGAGAACAAACTGGGCCATGGGAATGAGAAAAAACGAGAACAAAGTAACCAATCACAGAGGACCTATTAGCTAAAGACCCTAACTGACTGCGCAGCTTCCTCTTTTCTTGCTGCTCACAGTCAGATAAGTGTCTTTATCTATGCTCACAGTGTTATAATTGTTATTTATTGGTTTTTATGCCCGTTTTTCATGTTATTTCCTGCATATTTAAACAGTGCGACCTCGCGCTAATCCTTTCACGCTCTTCGCGTGTTCCGTTGCGCTCCGGCGCTTTTTGCCCTCGCTTCCCCCCCCTCCCCTTCGACAGCGCTTGGTTGCTTCCTTACGCGCACTGCTTTGCGCGTCTTTTCTGACCTGCTTTCTCCTCAGGAAAGCTTTTCCAGTCCCCGGCTCCTCAGCGCAACGCTTCCTGCTTGGTCTCCGCTTCCGTGTGTGAAGCCGGCTGACTCTCGTTGCTCGGCCCGCCTCCAGTACACGCCCCTGCCCTTCTATTAACCCTCGCCTACCTCCTGCCTGTTTCTGTTGTTGTTTCTGCCACAACCTGATGATGGAACTCGATAGTTCCTCTGAAGAGGTCCTTGCTCAGGACTCTCAGACATTCAAGAAGGACTTGAGTAAATTTATCAATAATTCAGTTGAAACAGCTGTGGAAGTTTCCATGAAAAGAATGTCTAAGAATATGGAGAACTCCATGTTAAGCATCATGTCCAAAGTATTGGCCCAATCTGCGGGGGAAAGCAGAAAGAGAAAGGTGGACCACTCTGCTCAAACTCGTGTCTCTAAAAAAGCGTCTTTGACTGGCAAGTCTGCCTCGCTCTTGACTGAGGACTCAGTTCCTCCCAGGCCTCCTACTAAGGAGGGGTTTGTTGGCTCCGAGGGCAAACGCAAACAAAAAGACAAACATGCAGAGTCTCCTAGGAGAAAATTAGTCATTTCCACCATATTGGACACAGATGATGATGATGATGCTAATTTTGATGACGCTGATCAATTAATTGACCTTTTTGACACGGCTGACCCTTCCCCCCCTCCTAAATCATCTAAGTTGGATTCCTTTTCTTTTGAACCAGTTTTTGATTCCGAAGGTTTTCCCATGTTTGATCCTTCTACTATTAGACACCCAAATTCTACCAAATGGCTTCCTTCTCACCATGTCGGAGAATATATCTCAGCCAGATTACGCCTCCCTCTGGAGGCCCCGGTAAGAGCCAGACTCAAATCTGAATGCCCTAAACCTGCTCTTCCCGACAAAATCACTTTGGTTCCTTCCATTGACCAACCTCTCCTCACCTTCTTTTCCAAGTTCGGCAAGGACCCCCGCAGAGGGGTGGATAAGGCTTGGTCCACTTGCCAGGACAAATTGCTGGACATTGTGGGCCCTCTAGCCCGTATTTTTGATTTGGCGGAATCCTCCCGCTTAGACGGTACTGACCTTTCTGCTGAGGAAGTTTCCATGTGGGCCCAACGCGCCTTCTGTCTCCTAGGCAATGCGAATTCCGCAATTACTCACAAACGTCGCAAGGGTCTCCTGATTACATTGGATCCTAAACTCTCAAATCTGGCACCCATGGATCCTGGCCCCAAGGCGGATGGTCTCCTGTTCGGAGAGAATTTGGTTCGTGACCTCAGTAGATTCGTTTCTACCTTTGCTTCATTGGACAAAGCCCAGCAAACAGTGAAAAAGGTTTTCGCCCCTCGGGTTTTTGGACGGGCCGGCAGAGGCAGGGGCCGCTCTTCCGGCCGTCCCTATAACCAAGGCTTCAGAGGTTCGTCCAGTAACAACCAGGACTACAAGCCCCAATTTTACCCCCAACGTGGCCGTGGCTTCAGAGGGAAAGGTCAACGAAACTATCGTCAAAACTCCATCCAGCAAGGTAAGCCTTTCTTCTTCCCCTCCTGTGGGGGGTCGATTAAAACTGTTCCTTCAAAAATGGTGCACTCTCAGTTCAGACCCTTGGGTCTTAAACACTGTGCAAGGCTACTTAATCGAGTTTATTTCCCCTCCCGTTCAGTCTTCTCTTCCTCCCCCTCTCGTCTTTTCAACTCTCATGGCATCTCAGATCTCAACCGAAATCGAGGCTCTACTCCAAAAAAGAGCAATTCAAATTTTTCCCTTCGACTCCTCAGGCTTTCTAAGCTCCATTTTTCTAGTTCAAAAGAAAAACAAGAAGCTCCGCACGGTCATCAACTTGAAGAGGTTCAACCAGTTTGTGGTTTACCGCCATTTCAAAATGGAAACCATTTTGCATCTGAGGGACACTCTTCGCCCCAACGACTGGATGGTCCGTTTGGATCTTCAGGATGCTTACCTCACGGTTCCCATTCATCACTCTCAATGGAAGTTTCTTCAGTTCCAGTGGGCAGGTATCAACTATTGTTTCACCTCTCTTCCCTTTGGCTTATCAACCGCGCCCTGGTGCTTCACAAAACTCTTAAAACCAGTGGTCACCTATCTTCGATCTCTTGGCATAAGACTAATTATTTACCTGGACGATATCCTCCTCATGAATTCCGACAAACAGTCTCTCTTCCCCGACCTCCTCTTGACTCAGTCGCTTCTTTTGGACCTGGGATTTCTCATCAATACGGACAAGTCATCTCTGATTCCGTCACAGAACACGGAATTCTTGGGTTTTCTGGTGGACTCTGCTGCAGCATCCCTTCGCCTTCCTCTCTCCAAAGTTTCCAAGATCAAAGCGGAAATTATGTCCGTTCTTCAGTCCTCTCTTTTGTCCCTCCGATCCCTAGCGAGGATCGTCGGTCTCCTCTCCTCCTCCTTCAGGTCTCCGGCCCTCTCCATTATCGCGCTCTTCAGCGCCTAAAGATTCGACACCTTCGACAAGGCCTCGCTTATTCAGATCTCGTAGCACTAGATCCCGAGTCCCGCACCGAGCTTCAATGGTGGATAGACCATTTAGATGCGTGGAACGGACGCACTATCTTCCGCACGGCCCCAGATCTTGTCTTAGAATCCGATGCAAGCCTGTCGGGCTGGGGCGCCCGATGTGGACCAATCTCGACTGGAGGGTCATGGTCCGCCGAGGAGTCCAAGTTGCACATCAATTGTTTAGAGATGCTTGCAGGTTCCTTTGCGATCAAAAGCCTTTCAAAAAACAGGATTCACTGTTCTATCCTCCTACGTATGGACAATGTTTCTGCGGTCCGCTACATCAACCATCTCGGCGGAACAAGGTCCAAACCCCTAGCGGACTTGGCAAAGAGTCTGTGGGAATTCTGTCTCGCCCATCACCTTTCTTTGACTGCAGAGTATCTCCCTGGAGATCTCAACAGCGTGGCGGATTGGCACTCGAGATTTCTTCGAGATTCCAGCGATTGGAAGCTCTGTCCATCCGTCTTCCTTTCATTTTCCCATCTTTGGGGTCCTTTCTCTATCGATCTTTTTGCATCCCGGCTCAATTCCCAATTGCCCCGGTTCTACAGTTGGCGCCCGGATCCCCTGGCCTTGGCGACAGACGCTTTCCTGCAGGATTGGTCTCGTCATCTACATTATGCCTTCCCTCCTTTTCTGAGGATCGACAGGGTTCTTTCTCAGGTTCGCCGCCAGTCTTCGTCTCTGGTTCTTGTAGCCCCTTTCTGGCAAGCGCAGGTGTGTTTTCCGACTCTTCTCGAGATGGCAGTGGACTTCCCTGTCCTTCTTCCCTCCTTCGGGGATCTTCTACTCAATCCCCAGGGCGAACAACACAGTCTCATTCTCGACTCCTCCCTGCAGCTCTCGGCCTGGAAAGTTTCCAGCCTTCCACTTCTGACGTCCTCATTTCACAAGAGGCTTCGATCTTTATCAGCCAGGCCTGGGCTCCTGGAACATACAAGGCATACAAATCCGCCTGGTCTCTTTGGACAAGCTGGTGTTTGGAAAGGGACCTTGATCCCATTTCAGCCTCTCTGAATTTCATCATTAATTTCCTTGGTTCGCAAGCCAGTGCCGGTAAGGCTTATCGCACTATCAATCTCTATCGTTCAGCCATTTCTCTCTACCATTCCCAAATTGATGGTAAACCGGTTGGTGCTCACCCTCTGATTTGTCGTCTACTGAAAGGTGTTCGTTGTGCGAAACCACCGTTGGCTAAGTATACCTCTTTATGGGATGTTACAGTGGTTTTTAAATTGTTTACAAATTGGCCAGACAATGCTGTTCTTTCACTCAAGATGCTATCTGCTAAACTTACCATGTTACTGTGTCTAATTTCCATTAAGAGAGTTTCTGATGTTAAGGCTCTAGATGTTTCTGCTCGCCAATTCTCTCCTACAGGTGTTCTATTTCAGATACGCAGACGTACTAAAACTCATTTGGATTCAGTGTTGTATCCTTATTTTCCAGCTCATCCCAAATTGTGTGTGGGACAATGTTTAAAAGTGTACGAACAACGAACTGCTGATCTCAGAACGCCCTCTCATTCTCAACTCCTTATTTCCTTTCGTAAACCCCATCTTCCTGTCTCTTCTCCTACCCTTGCCCGTTGGGTCCATTGGGTCATGTCTCTTGCCGGAATTGATGTCTCCGTTTTCGGGGCTCATTCGGCCAGGGGAGCCATGGCTTCTACAGCCTTTTGGTCTGGCTCTCGTTTGGAAGACATTCTGAGATCAGCAGACTGGTCAAATGACAGTATATTTCGCATGTTCTATTGTAAACCTGTTCATACTGTGGCTTCTGATGTTGTTAATATGCTTTAAACAAGCATAATAGGAGCCTCCGGTCTTGCCATAAAATGTAGATTTTTCTAGTATTCATGACAGAAAACCTTAATTTTATTAAAGACACGGAGGCGAGTATTATCCCGCCGCAACATTTCTAACATTTGTTCTCCCTCCCTACAGCGAATCCAGCCCTGCCACCGGCTTCATCTTAGGAGATCTACCCTTCGGCTCCTACGGTCCTCACCTCCAAGTTCTCCAACTCCGATGCTCCTGGATCCTCCTCCTGGACTCCTGTTTGGTCTTCTTCCTTGGATTCCTCTGATACAAGACTTATGTTCCTGGACTTTGGCTATATCCTTAATTTTATTCATTTTCCCTTTGTTTAATGACTATCCATGATCTGCTCGCCAGCGAAAAGAGGAAGCTGCGCAGTCAGTTAGGGTCTTTATCTAATAGGTCCTCTGTGATTGGTTACTTTGTTCTCGTTTTTTCTCATTTCCATGGCCCAGTTTGTTCTCTGGCCCTCTGGGAACTGTAGTTTTTTGCTTATCTTGGCTGCTGTGCAATTAAATGCAAGATTAGAAAGCATAATACTCGCCTCCGTGTCTTTAATAAAATTAAGATTTTCCGTCATGAATACTAGAAAAATCTACATTATCCCAATTCTTACTCGTTGCAATTGAAAGATTTCAGTGCCTACGGGTCCTTGTGTTTGCTATTATCTTGTGGTGGTTATGATTAAGGGTCACAATGGGATCTCCGGAATGATTTCCTAGATTTAACCAGTTGTAACTGGAAGATTACAGTGCCTCCTTGGATATTGCCCATGTCTCCCACTAGGTTCAAGTGACCCTCAAACTAAAAACAGTGCTATTTGCCTCTGGTTGCAGTAAATCCCTTTCACTTGTGTTGTGCTGCAGAAAGACCTGAATATCCCTCAATTATGGATTTTGCTCCACAGACCAAAGAATATTCTAACTTCAGGTCCATAGACGATAACCACATAAGTTAATTCGTCCTGGTTGATTAGAAAGTCCATCATAAAGGCCTGTCTTAATCAGGAGGGTCAAAAAAATCACAACAGTAATGTATGGTCCTGTCAACAAGGGTTGTGTCTGCCCTGTCTGGAGGCTTTTGTATGAGGAAGAAGCAAGGTTTCACAGAGTGCCACTGTACAGGTCAGCTTCACTGAGTGAAAAGGATAGATGCTGAGCATCAAGGAGTGGCCCTATACGGGGCAGAAGTAATTCTATACAGAGGGACCGTGCACATGGCAGAAACCAAGCTTCACAGATTGGTGATATACAGACTAGAAGCACAAGTGCACAAAGTCGCCAGGTACAGGACAGAAACAAAGCTTCGGAGAGTGGGACTGAACAAAGCAGAATGAAATCTTCACAGAGTGGAGCTGAGCAGGTCAGAAGGAAAGCTTTGCAGAATGGCTTTGTACAGAACATAATAAAGCTTGATAGAGTGGCACTGTATAGGGGTGAAACAAAGCTTCGCACAGAGGCCCTGTGTAAAAAAGTGTCACACAGTGGAAATAAAGAGTGTAGAGGCAAAACTTCACATAGTGGTAATGTGCAGTGAACTTTGCTTCCGCACTGTACACGGTCACTCTGTGAAGCTTTGCTACTGCCCTGTACAGGGCCACTCTGCAACGCATTGCCTCTGATCTGTTCAGTTCCAATCTGTGAAGATTTATTTCTGGCTTTGAAGCTGTGCAGCTTTGCTTTGTTCTGAACATGGACGCTCAATGAACCTTTGTTTCTGCACTGTACAGTACCATTCTGTGCAGCTTTGTTTCTGCAGTGTGCAGGGCCACTTTGTAAAGCTTTGGTTTTCTCTATATAGGGCCGCACTCTGAAGTTTTGGTTCTGCCACAATCTATCACTAATTGGCACAGCAAAAGGAATGTTTCTCACCATGGCCAACTGGGCACTTTCTTCCAAACATCTGTTAAAACGCTCCACCAGGCCATTGCACTGAGGGTTATAAAGAGCGGTTCTAACATGTTTAATGTTATGTGTGTGTAAGAATTGAAACATTTCAACAGAAATGAATTAAACACCATTATCTGTACCCAGTGTCTCTGGAAATCTGTTTCTGCCGAACACTTCCATAAGAAATTCAAGTACCACCTTAGTAGTATCACTTTCCACAAAATCACCTCGGACTATTTTGAGAAGTAATTTTGCAAGATATGTTCCTAAACGGACCCACCATATGCAGATCCACCTTTTGCCAAGCAAAATTTGGCCTCTGAATAATTTGCATTGGTGGGGTTGGCGTCCTAAATTATTATCTGGTTCAGAACACATGGGGCACTGACACACCAATCGATCTGCATCAGCATCCATTCCAGGCCACCAGTGTTGAAGTTGTAACAGACTTTTTAAAAGCAGGCATGCCTATGTAGCCCATATGTAACAAATTAAGTAGATGATCACATATTTCCTTCAGAGGTACACACCAACCATTATGAAATAGAAACCCTTAATTCAGATGCAACTTGGGAAAAAGAATGCAAGGAACCCTCAAGATTCTTACAATTCGGCTATCCTGTACACAAATACATTTCCACAGCTTAAGTTCATTATTATCTGTATTGCACTCTGTCATTCACACACTTCCATCTACATTATCCTCTTGCACAGAGCACACATTACTCACAACAGCCACTACATCAAAATCATTGCCAAACTCATCCTGCAATTGATCATTACACGGCAAAATGGATAGTCAATCAGCGGCCTTGTTTCTGTGCCCAGACATGGAAATAAGGTCAGCATTATGTTCTTGAATCTTAGAGCTTAATCTCACAATGTGAGCTGTGGAGTTACTACCCTCTCCTGGACACAAAATGTGAATTATCAGTTTGTGATCAGTTTGTAAGGTAAAATATTACCCCACAAAAATAGTCTGAGGTGATTGTTTGCCCACACATTCACCACACATTTGTATTCAATTGCAGAATATTTATGTTCAGTCTCACTCAAAATCTTTAATGCGTAGGCAACCACCCACTCAAAATTCCTTGACTTTTGAGTCAGCACTGCTCCGTGGTCATACACACTGTCATCAACTGAAATGATCATCTTTTACCATTTGAAAAAGGTTACAAAGCAGGAGCATTTACAATTTGGCTGTTAATGTGGTCAAATGCTTGCTGTTGTTCTTGTACCAATACAAAGTCATAATCTTTATGTAATAACTGTCTCAAAGGTTCCATTACTGACGCAAAGTCTGGCACAAATTGATCATAGTAATCAAAGAAACCAATGAGCGACATGAGCTTTTCTTTCCCATCAGATATGGGTGCATCTTTTATAGAATCCACCAAATTTATTTGGGAACTACTCCTTTGGCTGCTATTGTGTGTCCTCAATAACTTACTTGTGACTCAAACAATTTGCATTTTTTTGCTCCCAAAACAAGACCATTTACCAACAATTGTCTGCATAACTCCTTCAGGGTTTTCAAATGTTCTTCCTTGCCCCTAAAGTCATCTCACATGCTCCTCCATGTCGCAGAAAATTTGAAACATTACCCTTAGAAATACATGAGAGGCTGTTGCCAATTCAAACAGCATCCTTTTCAACTGAAAGACTCCATATGTAGTAATAAAGGCTGTCAGAGATCTTGAGATTTTGGATAATTCCACCTGATGGTAAGTGTTGCGTAAATCAAGAGTAGAGAAGATAGTGCCATTACCCATCATAGCGAGTAAGTCATAGATCTTGGGCAAAGGATGCCTGTCAACAATATTTCTGTTGAGTGCTCTCGGGTCATCCCATAGCCTAAGACTGCTATTGCTCTTCTTAGACAGCACAATCATATAGATCCACTCTGAAGATTCAGTTTTCTCAATGACATCATGCAGTACTAGTTGATCGAGTAAATGTTGATATTTATTCCTAGCGTTATACTGAACTATCCTCATCTTGTGTCTGATGGGTTCAGCGTTATCCTTAAGTCTAAGTTTATGCTCAAATCAAAGCAGTTTTCCCATTTTCTCGCACAAAACCTTGGGGAATGCTGAAATGATCTGATCTTTCAAATCATTCTCATTGACAACGAATACAACATCATCAGTACATGGATCCAACTTGATTTTCAGCCTTTTTTTTATCCTTCCAACCTAGTAAATTAGCACCCTTTTGAGATAAATAGAACTATGTTCATGCAGATCTCCCTTTGAACTTGGTATAAGCAACAAAATGCCCTATGAAGTTGATCTTTTGTGCATCAAACGAGACTGCATGTATGTCTGAGGTAGTAGGTGCTTAATTACCCCTTTTAGTTTGGTATCAAAGTAAGTCTTTGAAATTGTAGTGAAGGGGGGTCCCAAATCAGCCATAACCACTACAGCCTTGCTGTGTACCAGATGGAACATGTTCAGACTGATTACCTCTTAAGAGTCAATTTCCACACAAGCCATCAAATACACACCATATTTTTCTTTATCATACACTCTGCCTCTTTACTGTATTCCTCATAGGGTGCCTCCTCCATAACTTGGGTAATAGGGGCATTGTTCTGTTTCTTAAAATCATGACACTTGCAAAATGTCCTTTTCTTTCTAAACGATTACACTCCTTATTTATGGCAGGACATTTTTTTTTGTTGTGTACCAGATGGAACATGTTCAGACTGATTACCTCTTAAGAGTCAATTTCCACACAAGCCATCAAATACACACCATATTTTTCTCTATCATACACTCTGCCTGTTTACTGTATTCCTCATAGGGTGCATCCTCTATAACCTGGGTAATAGGGGCATTGTTCTGTTTCTTAAAATCATGACACTTGCAAAATGTCCTTTTCTTTCTAAACTATTACACTCCTTATTTAAGGCAGGAATTTTTTTTGACAAAGTTAAGTGTGATGGATCTCCGCACCTGTGACCTATGGTTTGTTACCATTGTGCTGACTCTTTAAGTTATCTGGTTTTCTGTGTTTGCTACTTACATAACATACCTCACTCTCTTTTTTGCTTATGCGAGTCTCGTTTACTTCCTTGACCCAACTCATGATTGCTCAATAACCTTTACAGAAACCACCACTTTGTCTAGTGTTAAATCTCCCATAACCCATAGCCTTTCCTGAATATTTTTGTTGTTTGTATTTTCCATATGTTTGTCACATACCATTTCATTTGCTGTGCTTCCAAAATTACAGGTAGTGGATAAACACCTTAATGATGTGAGAAACTCACCAGTTGTTTCATTTTCCTTCTGTCTTCAGTTGTAAAAATTGAATCTTTCTAGTGTTATGCTTATAGTGGACTTGAATCTGGCCTCTAGTCTCAGCATTGCCTCTTCAAACTCACCAAGTTCATCTTCCCTTTCAGGTTACTGCTTTTTAGGCAAAGATCTAAATATATCTTGTCTTTCTGAGCCCAGAGAATTTGAGCAGTATACACTTCCTCCTTTCCACTAGCATTTTCTTACCTTCAAATGCCACCAAATATGTATAAAATCCTTCCTTAAATCTTTTCCAGGGTTTTGGTGTTTCTCATTTAAATTGTAAAAATTTTAAAGGAGGATCTAATTGCATATTTGCAAGGAGGTGCACACTGAGGAACCTTCACAAGGGAAACAGGATCAGAACGTTTTCTCTTTTATAGTTCACTTTTTTTTTGTTATTTCCTTAGAGGTAGTCCAAGAGGTTGATGAATTATAAAATAGTATTTAATGCTCAAAGCATATTTACTGTCAGCAATATCACGTACTCAGGGCACATATACTGCTGGATACATATGCAACTCAATATTTGTCCCACAAAAAGACTGTCCTAAAAAGACTGCACCTTCCTAGGAACACAGGCGTATAATAGAATTCAATGACAAACAAAATGGTGACTGGGTCCAGAGTGAGGCTTGGTCTGCCGCATTGTCTTTTCAGAAGTGCCAAGAGCAGACTTCACTATCCAGGCTCCCACCCAGAAAAGGCATACCTTATGTTCCGCTAGTGCCTCTATTAGCCTCGTTCGTTGATCCCATCTACAACAAGGCAAGACAGGGGCAGTGAGACCAACAGCATCTGTCAATCCAGAATTTCAGGGCGACACCATTGACACTCAGAGTAGAAGCGGAGTGGGCCTCAGATACCAGGTCCATGCTTCACCTACCAGTTGAGGCATATCTCAGAGATGGTAGCTGAGAGCAGCAATGCCCATCCTCTTTACCAGAATCATGTTGCAACTAAAATGAAGCAAACGCAGCAAGAAGATGGAACGAGTGCTGAAACTTTTCAACCACTCACCCCCCCAGTAAAGGGATCTGGGATTAATCCATTGTTCTTTTGCTCACTTCGCCATCCCAGTTTGGACCCAGCCATATGCAAATCAGTCTAGACCCTGCTCCTCATGGGGAAAGTCCAGCCTGAACTGCCAGACCAGGTTCTACCTGGACCAGAAACAAGCATCAGGGGACCATTTTTCGGGGTATCACCCATCATCAGCTAAGCTAGCTTGAATCCATTGGTACAGCTAGCTAGGGACCCACGTTTGGGCATACCCTTGGCCACTTAGGGAGAACATAGCAAATAAAACAAGGTGATGGGTGGAGTGCTGAAACTATTCAACCACTCATCCCTAATCAAGGGCTGGACCGCTCCCATGGAGAGCAGGATCAAGACTGATTTTCATATGGCTGGATCCAAACTGGCATGGTGTGGCATGCGAAAAAAATGAGTGAGAAGTGTATGCCCAGGAGTGGGCCCTGCGCTCGCGACGCCTCCACATTCAAGCTGGCCTGGCTGATGAGAGGTGGGTATACAGACAAAATATTGAGTAAAAAATATCGAATTACACAAATATCGACTTCAAAATATAGAATGGACAAAATATCAAATGGACAGAATATAGTCATCAAAAATATCGTTTTTAAGGTAAGTAATGTAATATCGATTTTTATAAATATAGAAAGTCAAAATATCGAAGTATATATTATAGGTTACTAAAATTGTCGAATTTTTAATAATATCGAAATTTTGAAAGTGTTTTGTATGTTAGTATATGTGTGAAAAGTGTATATATTTTTGTAATTTACTTTAAGTAACAAATTTTATGTTATTGAATTTTTGCGTAATTTAATTCTGTAGCAGGTTTTGGGTTTATAAGGGAATAGGGTGGGAAGTAATTTAATTATAATTAATTAAATATGTTAATTTATTTATTGGTATTTATTTTGAATAAATTGTTAATTAATATTTAATTAGTAATTAATTAATTCTTAATTAGTAATTAATTTTTATTAATGGATTAACTGATAATTATGTGAATTTTAATAATTTAGTTTCTGTAGCGGGTTGTGGGTTTATAGGGGAATAGGGTGGGAAGTAAGTTAATTTTAATTAATTAAATATTTTAATTTATATATTGGTATTTATTTTGAAAAAAGTGTTAATTAATTATTGATTGGTAATTAATTAATTCTTAATTGATAATTAATTTTTAATAATGGATTAATTGATAATTATGTGAAATGAATTATTCTATTTTCCGTAGCGGGTTGTGGGTTTATAGGGGAATAGGGTGGGAAGTTATTTAATTGTAATTAATTAAATGTTTTTATTTATTTATTGGTATTTGTTTTGAATTAATTGGTAATACGATTTAATGTTTTCATTAATTAATTGTACATTGGTAATTAATTTGTATTAATAGTTAATGCATTTTAATATTTTTTTAATTGATTAATTATTATATTGAATTAAGTTGGTATTTACTTTTAATTATTTTTTATTGGTATTGATATTTAATTTATATTTATTAATATATTAAATATTTACTTTCTCTACTGTTAAACTCATCAGAGTGAGAATAGTAATTTTTACCCCTACGCTCTCCAACGCATTCCCTACTGTTGCACTCACTGGAGTGGGAATAGTAATTTTTACCCCTACGCTATCCAACGCTTTCCCTACTGTTGCACTCTCTGGAGTGGGAATAGTAAATTTTACCCCTACGCTATCCAACGCTTTCCCTACTGTTGCACTCACTGGAGTGGGAATAGTAATTTTTACCCCTACGCTATCCAACGCTTTCCCTACTGTTGCACTCTCTGGAGTGGGAATAGTAAATTTTACCACTACGCTATCCAACGCTTTCCCTACTGTTGCACTTACTGGAGTGGGAATAGTAATTTTTACCCCCACGCTATCCAATGCTTTCCCTACTGTTGCACCCTCTGGAGTGGGAATAGTAATTTTTACCCCTACGCTATCCAATGCTTTCCCTACTGTTGCACTCACTGGAGTGGGAATAGTAATTTTTACCCCTACGCTATCCAACGCTTTCCCTACTGTTGCACTCTCTGGAGTGGGAATAGTAAATTTTACCACTACGCTATCCAACGCTTTCCCTACTGTTGCACTCACTGGAGTGGGAATAGTCATTTTTACCCCTACGCTATCCAATGCTTTCCCTACTGTTGCACCCTCTGGAGTGGGAATAGTAATTTTTACCCCTACGCTATCCAACGCTTTCCCTACTGTTGCACCCTCTGGAGTGGGAATAGTAATTTTTACCCCTACGCTATCCAATGCTTTCCCTACTGTTGCACCCTCTGGGGTGGGAATAGTAATTTTTACCCCTACGCTATCCAACGCTTTCCCTACTGTTGCACCCTCTGGAGTGGGAATAGTAATTTTTACCCCTATGCTATCCAATGCTTTCCCTACTGTTGCACCCTCTGGGGTGGGAATAGTAATTTTTACCCCTACGCTATCCAACGCTTTCCCTACTGTTGGATTCTCTGGAGTGGGAATAGGAATTTTTACCCCTACACTATTCAATGTTTACCCTACTGTTGCAGTTGCTGGAGTGGTAATAGTTAATTTTAACCTCTTGCTATGCTACAGTAAATGGATTGCATATTTTTAATTAATATTATGTTAATATATGTTAGACGGACCGGGAGGGTCGGCCGAGACTACGGGGAGAGGTCTCCGGGGAGAGCCGTCTCCAACGACTGTACAGACAAGTAACTTCCCCCCCCACAGACGGACACCACACAAGGTTGAAGTTTAACGAGGCTTTATATGCAATTCTTAGGTTACGATGATATGATACAAGGAGGTCTGGACTCAGGGGTCCCCTCGGTTCTGGTCTCTGGATTAGGAAAAGGGGTAGCGGGACAGTCTTGTTACCGATGAGTGGAAAATAGCTCTCAATCCTCGAGCTCGGCGTTCTAGATGATCGGGCCGCGGCGGAGCCAGCAGGTCCCGAGATGGACGAAGGAAAAACGACGGTCCGCGGCGGAGCCTGCAGGTCCCGGTGAAGATGACGGTTACAACGGTCCGCGGCCACGCCAGCAGGTCCCGACGACGATGAAGGAGATGAAGGTTGCAAAGTCTTGTGGCAGCGCCAACAGGCAGGACGATGGTGCACAAGACAGAGCTACGGCAGCGCCAGTAGTCCGTCTAGGATGAGTTCCTCTTTACGTCTCTCGACTCCAAGATACAACTCCTTCCTGCTCTGGAGCTGCCCCAGTTATAGGGCTGGTGTGCTTTGATGTCCGGACCCTCGCACTTGGAGGTCGGGAGGTCCGGGATGAGGGAGTCCAGACACCCAGCAGGGGGGTGGAGCCAGCGCTCGGGGAGGCGATGGGCGAGCGGCACTTGGTGGGGGAGAGCCATCGACACCTCCTTCTCCCATTGACTTGCCAAGTAGCCCGCTCACCTCCTGGGTGGATGGTGGTGCCGGGATGTCTGAGGCCTGGCCAGGCCCAGGGTTGAGGTCGGCCGGGGACCAGGTGGCCACGTGGTGGAGTGTCCAAGATGGCGCCCCGGGATGGGCGCGTGGGCTGGCAGTGGATCGGACCCACGAGGTTGACATGCTCGAGGGCAGGGGTCCCTGAGGGGACGGAGGACGTGCAAGGGTGGTGTGTAGTACCTGCGTGACCGGGCTCAGGCCTGGTCGGGCCGGGGGAGAGCGGCCTTTCATGTGGCCTGTCCAACATGCGTCCCCCCCAGCTGAAGGCGGGGAGAGTTACCCATCCTCTTGGGGACTCTCCTCGTCGAGGCGGAAGAACCGGGACAGGCCATCCGCGTTGGCGTGATCTGGCCCAGGCCGGTGTTCGACTGTGAAGTCCATACCTTGTAGGGAGATGGACCAGCGTAGTAACTTTGGGTTTTCCCCCCGCATCTGCATCAGCCACTGCAGGGGTCGGTGGTCGGTCTGTACCCGAAAGTGTGTGCCAAAAAGGTAGGGCCGGAGCTTTTTGAGGGCCCATACCACAGCGAAGGCCTCCCTCTCTATGGTGCTCCAGCGCTGTTCCCGTGGTAGGAGTCGCCGGCTAATGAAGGCCACCGGTTGATCAAGGCCGTCGGTGTTCACTTGAGACAGGACTGCCCCAATGCCATGGTCGGAGGCATCTGTCTGAACGACGAACTCCCGGCTGTAGTCGGGGGCCTGGAGCACAGGGGCGGAACACATGGCGGCTTTCAATTGTTCAAAGGCAGCTTGACACTCTGGGGTCCAGTTGACTTTCTTGGGCTGGTTTTTCGACGTGAGTTCTGTGAGGGGCCCCACTATAGTCCCATAGTCTTTCACGAACCTTCGGTAGTAGCCTGTGAGGCCCAGGAAGGCTCGCACCTCGGTCTGGGTGATGGGGGACTGCCAGGACTGGATGGCGGCAATTTTTAGCTGCAGAGGGGCCACCAGGCCGCTTCCCACCTGGTGCCCGAGGTAGGTTACAGACCCTTGCCCAATTTGACATTTGCTGGCCTTGATCGTGAGGCCAGCCCGCTGTAGGGCTTGCAGCACTGCTCGGAGGTGGTGGAGGTGCTCGGACCAATGGTGGCTGTACACAGCGATGTCGTCTAGGTAGGCGGCGCTGAATCCTTCGAGCCCCGCCAGGACCTGATTGACGAGCCGTTGGAATGTCGCTGGGGCGTTCTTCATGCCGAAGGGCATGACTGTGAAATGGTAATGGCCATCGGGTGTGGAAAAGGCAGAACGTTCTTGCGCCCGGGGTGTGAGGCCGATCTGCCAGTAGCCCGCCGTCAGGTCGAAGATACTGAGGTAGCGGGCAGCTCCCATGCGGTCGATCAGTTCATCTGCCCGGGGGATGGGATGTGCGTCCGTTCGGGTGACCGCATTCAAGCCCCGGTAGTCGACGCAGAACCGGAGTTCTGGTGTGGTGCCGGGGGCAGCTGCTTTGGGGACCAGTACTACAGGGCTGGCCCAGGGGCTGTCTGAGGCCTCGATGACCCCGAGTGTGAGCATCTTGGCTACTTCTTCCTGGATGCAGGCCCGTACCCGATCTGGCATGCGGTAGGCCCGGTGGCGGATAGGGGGGCTGTCCCCCGTGTCCACATCGTGCACACACCAGGAAGTGACACCTGGGGTGAGGGAGAACAGGCTGGCGAACTGTGATAGGAGGACTTGACATTCCTGGCGTTGCTCTCTGGTGAGGGCCTCCGAGAGTCGGACCCCATCCACGGAGCCGTCTTGCTCCCGAGTCCGTAGGAGGTCAGGGAGGGGCTCGGAGTCTTCTTCAGCCCCAGTGTCTGTGGCCATCAGGAGGCTGAGTTCTGTACGCACAAAGTGGGGCTTTAGTCTGTTAGCGTGGAGGACCCGGAGTGGGTTCCGGGAGGATTCCATGTCGATGAGATAGGTGGCAGGACCCTTGCGCTCGATTACTTTGAAGGGCCCCGTCCATTTGTCTTGTAGGGCGCATGGTTCGGTGGGGGACATCACCCATACCTGTTGGCCAGGTTCAAATTCAATGGATGAGGCATTCCGGTCATACCATTTTTTCATGTCCTCTTGACTGGCCTCTAGGTTGGCTTTTGCCAGTTCCCGGAACCGCCGGGTCTGGTTGCGGAGGGTTAAGAGATACCGGAAGACATCTGGAGGGTTCTTTAACGGAGGCAGCTCCCAGCCTTCTTTGACTAGGCTGAGCGGCCCCCGCACTGGGTGTCCATATAACAGTTCAAATGGGCTGAAGCCCAGGGATTTCTGGGGGACCTCTCGATAAGCGAAGAGGAGGCACGGCAGCAGCACATCCCACTGGCGACGGAGGGGCTCTTCCAACCCCCCGATCATCCCCTTTAGCGTGCGGTTGAACCGCTCAACGAGTCCGTTCCCTTGAGGGTGATAGGGGGTCGTGAATCGGTAGGTGACCCCGCACTGTTGCCAGAGGGATTTCATGTATTTAGAAATAAAGTTCGTGCCTCTGTCGCTGACGACTTCTCGGGGGAAGCCCACACGGGAGAAGATCCCCATCAGAGCCCGGCCGACTACCGGGGCTGTCACAGACCGCAGAGGGACAGCCTCAGGGTAGCGGGTGGCGTGGTCCACTAGTACCAAGATGAATCGATGGCCTTGTTTTGTGCGCGGGTCCAGGGGCCCCACAATGTCTATTCCGACCCTCTCAAACGGGGTAGTGACCACAGGAAAAGGTTGCAGGGGAGCCTTTAGTTTGCGGCCGCTCTTTCCACTGGCTTGGCACGTGGGGCCAGACCGGCAATGCTGGTGCACATCGTTCCTCATTTTGGGCCAGAAGAAGTGGGTCACTAGGCGACTGTAGGTTTTATCTTGTCCTAGGTGTCCTGCCAGGGGGACATCGTGGGCCAGGTTTAGCAGAAAGTCTCTAAAACGGAGGGGCACCACTAATACTCGGTTGGCCCCCAGCTCGGCGATTCTTTGCTCGCTGTACAGCAGATCATTGTCCCAGTAGACCCAATGAGTTCCGGAGGTATCCCCTGCGCTTTGGGCGAGCGCTTGCTGGCGGAGTCCCTCGAGGGAGGGACAGGTCTTCTGTTCTTGGCGAAATTGTTCTTGCGTGGGCCCCCCCTCTTGAGGCCACTGGTCGAGGTTAGCGAGGTCGGAAGGTTGAGCTGGTTCGGGGGGGATGTCACGGTCGGTGGTTTCGGCTGGGGCGACTGGGGGCGGTGGTGCCGGCCATTCGGGTTCTTCGGGGCGGTGGTTGGCACGGGCGGCCATGGACCGGGTGGTGACGCACGCCCAGTCCGGGACGCCTAACATCCCCAGGTGTTCTCTTCGCTCCACGGCTGCCCACGGAGAGCTTTCAAGGTCATTTCCCAGGAGGCAGTCTACGGGGGCATCGTCTCGGACCGTTACTTTCAACATGCCGGAGACCCCTCCCCATTCGAAAGGGACGCAGGCCATCCGACACAGACTTTCCGAGTTATCGGCTGATCGTACAGGGCAGAGAATGTTCGGTAGATACTGTTCTGGGGTCACCAGGTGACAGCGGACTGCTGTTACACTGGCCCCGGTGTCACGAAGGGCTTCGGCCCGGCGTCCATTGATGCTCACCCATTGGCTGTACTTCTGGGTGTTAGCGGGTAGGGGGACCCGCGGGACCATGTCTTTCCCCCCTAAGCATGCTAGAGCCATGGCGGCTGGCTCCCACTCTTGATGCTCTTGTTCGTATTCTTCCTGCTCCTCGGAGATCTGTTCTTCCCCTAGGGCCGCAGCGGCCACTTGGCGGGGTCTTGGGCTCTGGTACTGCGGGCAATTTGGGTCGTTTGCATAGTGGCCGACCCGTTGGCATCGGTGACACGTGACATTGGCTCTGTACCCCGGTCGCGCCGGGGTGCTGCCCCGGTTGGCCGGGGGGGTGGTGCTGGTAGCGGGGGCGACCGGAGCGTTGTCTCTTCCTCGTCCTTGGCCCCCTCCTCCTCCTCTGGGTCGGTGCTGACCATTGTTGTTCCGGTTCTGTTCGTAGGACCCATTCCGGCCCACTCTGGTGATCTCCCACCGGTCAGCTTCGGCTGCGAGCTGCCGGGGATCCGTTAACTTGCTGTCGAGGAGGTGTTGGCGGAGTTCAATGAAGCAATTGTTCGACAGATGCTCCCATACCAACAGATTGAACAGTTGTTCATAGGTCGTGACATTGCTTCCTCTGATCCAGCCCTCGAAGGCTCGGCTAAAGTAGGTTACATAGTCCACCCAAGTTGTACCCGGGATGCGGGTGCAGTCTCGGAACCTCTGACGGTACATCTCGGGCGTGAGGCCATAGCGGGTGAGGAGTGCCGCTTTCATATGGTCATAGGAGGTCATCTGGTGGTCCGGGAGCT
Organism: Lissotriton vulgaris; assembly: GCF_964263255.1. Classification (NCBI taxonomy): domain Eukaryota; kingdom Metazoa; phylum Chordata; class Amphibia; order Caudata; family Salamandridae; genus Lissotriton; species Lissotriton vulgaris. The sequence continues at coordinate 235,402,933 of NC_141700.1, read as the reverse complement.
GTAGCAGGGTATCGCGGCCCTCATTGAGGAATCTCCCCCATAGACCGGCTCCCCAATCGCTTCTATCGATCCGGTGTGCAGTCATAGCGATTTCATAGGCCTTAAACCATTGTTGGATGTCGTCCTCTCGAAAATATTCTCGGACAACATCCTTGGGGATGTGTACCTTTTTCTCTGTGGCCCCTGAGGTGTGGGGTCGCTCGGGCACCCCTACTTCTTTATTCTGCTTGCGTAGGTTGATCTCGGCTAGGTTCCGTTCGTGTTCGTACGCCAGTTTCTTTTCCTCGAGCTCCCTTTGTCTCTGTTTCTCCTCTCTTTCTTCTCGGAGACGCAGGTGCTCTAAGTTGATTTTTTGTTCGGCCAACTTAAGTTCAACGTCCATTTTGAGCCGGGCCATTTCTAGCTCGTGTAGTCGGGTTCTTTCTCTTTCCTGGATCTCGTCTTGCGAGAGACCCGTTCTTTGCCCTTCAGGGGCCGTGGTGGTTTTTTCTGCGGTGCTTTGGTCGGGGGTTCCGGCAGCCCCGGTCTCTGCCCAAGATTCTAGGGCATGCTTAAAATCATCTTTGGTGCTTAGTCCGGTGGTAGCGATACCCAGTTCGATGCAGAATTGTTTTAGTTCACGATGGCTGTACTCCTCTAATTTCTCCATTTGGAACTTCTCGGTTGATCCGCTTTCTTTAGTTGTCATTGTGATTTCGTCGTGGGGTGAGCTACTCTCTGTACGTTATGCGGTGATTCGGATCGCGCCGCTGGCCACCAATGTTAGACGGACCGGGAGGGTCGGCCGAGACTACGGGGAGAGGTCTCCGGGGAGAGCCGTCTCCAACGACTGTACAGACAAGTAACTTCCCCCCCCACAGACGGACACCACACAAGGTTGAAGTTTAACGAGGCTTTATATGCAATTCTTAGGTTACGATGATATGATACAAGGAGGTCTGGACTCAGGGGTCCCCTCGGTTCTGGTCTCTGGATTAGGAAAAGGGGTAGCGGGACAGTCTTGTTACCGATGAGTGGAAAATAGCTCTCAATCCTCGAGCTCGGCGTTCTAGATGATCGGGCCGCGGCGGAGCCAGCAGGTCCCGAGATGGACGAAGGAAAAACGACGGTCCGCGGCGGAGCCTGCAGGTCCCGGTGAAGATGACGGTTACAACGGTCCGCGGCCACGCCAGCAGGTCCCGACGACGATGAAGGAGATGAAGGTTGCGAAGTCTTGTGGCAGCGCCAACAGGCAGGACGATGGTGCACAAGACAGAGCTACGGCAGCGCCAGTAGTCCGTCTAGGATGAGTTCCTCTTTACGTCTCTCGACTCCAAGATACAACTCCTTCCTGCTCTGGAGCTGCCCCAGTTATAGGGCTGGTGTGCTTTGATGTCCGGACCCTCGCACTTGGAGGTCGGGAGGTCCGGGATGAGGGAGTCCAGACACCCAGCAGGGGGGTGGAGCCAGCGCTCGGGGAGGCGATGGGCGAGCGGCACTTGGTGGGGGAGAGCCATCGACACCTCCTTCTCCCATTGACTTGCCAAGTAGCCCGCTCACCTCCTGGGTGGATGGTGGTGCCGGGATGTCTGAGGCCTGGCCAGGCCCAGGGTTGAGGTCGGCCGGGGACCAGGTGGCCACGTGGTGGAGTGTCCAAGATGGCGCCCCGGGATGGGCGCGTGGGCTGGCAGTGGATCGGACCCACGAGGTTGACATGCTCGAGGGCAGGGGTCCCTGAGGGGACGGAGGACGTGCAAGGGTGGTGTGTAGTACCTGCGTGACCGGGCTCAGGCCTGGTCGGGCCGGGGGAGAGCGGCCTTTCATGTGGCCTGTCCAACAATATATATATGTGTTAAAAAATTCAAGTTGTATTTTTTTTTAACTTAAATACTTATTTAATAATGTTTAAGTTATTTAAGTATTTATAAGTATGTTTTAATTAATTATAGTTATTATTTCATTATTTTAAATTATTTTAACGTTATTTTAATAAATTCGATATTTTTCATAAGTATATTTATTTATTCGATATTTTTGATTTAATATTTTTGTATTTACCTGTGTGTAGATAGGATTTCGATATTTTGTCTTTCTATATTTTTACTTTCGATATTTTTTTCGTCTATATTTTTGTATTCAATATTTTTTCAGTGATCCTGAGAGGTGATACCCCAAAACCGGTCCCAAGATAATTGTTTCTGGCCCAGAGAGGCTGGATCTAAAGTGGAATGGTGTGGCGTACAAACAAAACGGATGAATTTAACCCAGAACTGGGACTGGTGTTAATGTTTGATTTGTTCAGCATTCCGTCCATCATCTGTTCTTTTTGCAACGATAATGAAGGCATGAGGCCACACAAGGTAATTCCAAAAGTTATTTATTTTATTAAGTTTCCACAGTATTGATCAATCCAGCATCAATTGCCATCCCAACCATCTCAGCTAGAGAGTTTACATCACTTGCTTTTGAGGCGTGAACCAACAATACATGGAGTTGGGAAGGGGAGGTGAAATTACACCAGGGAATAAAACATTATATAACACCTTCCACTCCTTAGTGCGACCCTCTTTTTGAGACAAATCCCTTAAATCCTGGTCAAGCTTCAGCCAGATCCATCAATGCTACCTATGCAAAGCAACCTTTCAATGGTATCCATCTGTAAACGTGCATACCTCTGTGCTGGGCATCCATAGCAGTTCTATTGGTCTCCTGTAGTCAGGGCCAACCTGAGACTCTGAGACTGTCTATGGCCATTGTCCACCACCTGTGATTTTCCACTTTCTCTGAACGTTCTCCAACTATTTAGGGACGTAAAGCTGGCCCCTGCAGCCCCTGTGGCAAAAGAGCTTCCAACATTTTAAGGGCCCCTCAAACATACTGGGGGCCTTCAGCTCAAGGTCAATGAACATCTGTGAGATATGGTAGTCTCATGGGCTCCTCTTCACCTTCTGCAGGGAGGCCTTATAATTTTGCTTTATGCCACAGCTACTAGTCTTCCTCAGTGCCACTCAGATCGTCCATGCCAATCCCCTGTCAGTACCAACACTAAGAGATCGCTCCTCAAGCTGCTGCTGGTGCCTCACTGAGAGAACTCCCATCATGTTTAAGTGAGTGCCACTGTGTAAGACCTGCCTTTCCAATCTTCAGACGGTGCCATCCTGAGTGATCTGATCTCCCATGTCAGTCTGCAGTCAGTGAGCTTTGATACATCTCCCATGTCAGTCTGCAGTCAGTGAGCCTTGATACATCTCCCATATCAGTCTGCAGTCAGTGAGCCTTGATACATCTCCCATGTCAGTCTACAGTCAGTGAGCCTTGATACATCCCCCATGTCAGTCTGCAGTCAGTGAGCCTTGATACATCTCCCATGTCAGTCTACAGCCAGTGCCCCTTGAGACATCTCCCATGTCAGACTACAGTCAGTGAGCCTTGATACATAACACATGTCAGTCTACAGCCAGTGCGCCTTGATACATCTCCCATGTCAGTCTACAGCCAGTGCGCCTTGATACATCTCCCATGTCAGACTACAGTCAGTGAGCCTTGATACATATCCCATGTCAGTCTGCAGCCAGTGAGCCTTGATACATCTCCCATGTCAGTCTACAGCCAGTGCGCCTTGATACATCTCCCATGTCAGTCTACAGCCATTGAGCCTTGATACATATCCCATGTCAGTCTGCAGCCAGTGAGTCTTGATATATCTCCCATGTCAGTCTACAGACAGTGCCCCTTAATGCATCTCCCATGTCAGTCTACAGTCAGTGAGCCTTGATACATCTCCCATGTCAGTCTACAGCCAGTGAGTATTGATACATCTCCCATGTCAGTCTACAGCCAGTGAGCCTTGATACATCTCCCATGTCAGTCTACAGCCAGTGCGCCTCATACATCTCCCATGTCAGTCTACAGCCAGTGAGCCTTGATACATCTCCTATGTCAGTCTACAGCCAGTGCCCCTTGAGACATCTTCCATGTCAGTCTACAGCCAGTGCCCCTTGATACATCTCCCATGTCAGTCTACAACCAGTGCGCCTTGATACATCTCCCATGTCAGTCTACAGCCAGTGTGCCTTGAGACATCTCCCATGCCAGTCTACAGCCAGTGCCCCTTGAGACATCTCCCATGTCAGTCTACAGCCAGTGCGCCTTGATACATCTCCCATGTCAGTCTACAGCCAGTGTGCCTTGAGACATCTCCCATGTCAGTCTACAGCCAGTGCCCCTTGAGACATCTCCCATGTCAGTCTACAGCCAGTGCCCCTTGATACATCTCCCATGTCAGTCTACAGCCAGTGCACCTTGATACATCTCCCATGTCAGTCTACAGCCAGTGCCCCTTGAGACATCTTCCATGTCAGTCTGCAGCCAGTGAGTCTTGATATATCTCCCATGTCAGTCTACAGCCAGTGCCCCTTAATGCATCTCCCATGTCAGTCTACAGTCAGTGAGCCTTGATACATCTCCCATGTCAGTCTACAGCCAGTGAGTATTGATACATCTCCCATGTCAGTCTACAGCCAGTGGGCCTTGATACATCTCCCATGTCAGTCTACAGCCAGTGCGCCTTCATACATCTCCCATGTCAGTCTACAGCCAGTGAGCCTTGATACATCTCCCATGTCAGTCTACAGCCAGTGCCCCTTGAGACATCTTCCATGTCAGTCTACAGCCAGTGCCCCTTGATACATCTCCCATGTCAGTCTACAGCCAGTGTGCCTTGAGACATCTTCCATGTCAGTCTACAGCCAGTGCGCCTTGAGACATCTTCCATGTCAGTCTACAGCCAGTGCCCCTTGATACATCTCCCATGTCAGTCTACAGCCAGTGCCCCTTGAGACATCTTCCATGTCAGTCTACAGCCAGTGCCCCTTGATACATCTCCCATGTCAGTCTACAGCCAGTGTGCCTTGAGCCATCTTCCATGTCAGTCTACAGCCAGTGTGCCTTGAGACATCTTCCATGTCAGTCTACAGCCAGTGCCCCTTGAGACATCTTCCATGTCAGTCTACAGCCAGTGTGCATTGAGACATCTTCCATGTCAGTCTACAGCCAGTGCCCCTTGATACATCTCCCATGTCAGTCTACAGCCAGTGTGCCTTGAGACATCTTCCATGTCAGTCTACAGCCAGTGTGCCTTGAGACATCTTCCATGTCAGTCTACAGCCAGTGCCCCTTGATACATCTCCCATGTCAGTCTACAGCCAGTGTGCCTTGAGACATCTTCCATGTCAGTCTACAGCCAGTGCCCCTTGAGACATCTCCCATGTCAGTCTACAGCCAGTGCCCCTTGAGACATCTTCCATGTCAGTCTACAGCCAGTGTGCCTTGAGACATCTTCCATGTCAGTCTACAGCCAGTGCCCCTTGATACATCTCCCATGTTAGTCTACAGCCAGTGTGCCTTGAGACATCTTCCATGTCAGTCTACAGCCAGTGCGCCTTGAGACATCTTCCATGTCAGTCTACAGCCAGTGCCCCTTGATACATCTCCCATGTCAGTCTACAGCCAGTGTGCCTTGAGACATCTTCCATGTCAGTCTACAGCCAGTGCCCCTTGAGACATCTCCCATGTCAGTCTACAGCCAGTGCCCCTTGAGACATCTTCCATGGTGGTGGTGGTGCCACTCACTAAACAGACTTGCTGCTGTGCTGGAGGACGCTTTGAAAGCGAACTAGCGCCAAACTTGCCAGAAAATCCCTTTGAGGTCGCGCTGCTGGTGGGAGCTCCTCCTTTGGTCGACGGAGTGTCCAACAGCTCCCAGCGTGCGCTAGACCCCACTCTGCTTGGCTGCCTGCACCGGGGGACTGCGAGGACCAGAAGCCTTTGCTTCCAACACCTGGTGCCTCTTCCCCCGGCGGTAACGCCCATCACCTGTGGTTTCCCTATTTACCTTTCGTGACACCCGCTTCGCGGGTGCCACTCACTAAACAGACTTGCTGCTGTGCTGGAGGACGCTTTGAAAGCGAACTAGCGCCAAACTTGCCAGAAAATCCCTTTGAGGTCGCGCTGCTGGTGGGAGCTCCTGATTTGGTCGACGGAGTGTCCAACAGCTCCCAGCGTGCGCTAGACCCCACTCTGCTTGGCTGCCTGCACCGGGGGACTGCGAGGACCAGAAGCCTTTGCTTCCAACACCTGGTGCCTCTTCCCCCGGCGGTAACGCCCATCACCTGTGGTTTCCCTATTTACCTTTCGTGACACCCGCTTCGCGGGTGCCACTCACTAAACAGACTTGCTGCTGTGCTGGAGGACGCTTTGAAAGCGAACTAGCGCCAAACTTGCCAGAAAATCCCTTTGAGGTCGCGCTGCTGGTGGGAGCTCCTCCTTTGGTCGACGGAGTGTCCAACAGCTCCCAGCGTGCGCTAGACCCCACTCTGCTTGGCTGCCTGCACCGGGGGACTGCGAGGACCAGAAGCCTTTGCTTCCAACACCTGGTGCCTCTTCCCCCGGCGGTAACGCCCATCACCTGTGGTTTCCCTATTTACCTTTCGTGACACCCGCTTCGCGGGTGCCACTCACTAAACAGACTTGCTGCTGTGCTGGAGGACGCTTTGAAAGCGAACTAGCGCCAAACTTGCCAGAAAATCCCTTTGAGGTCGCGCTGCTGGTGGGAGCTCCTCCTTTGGTCGACGGAGTGTCCAACAGCTCCCAGCGTGCGCTAGACCCCACTCTGCTTGGCTGCCTGCACCGGGGGACTGCGAGGACCAGAAGCCTTTGCTTCCAACACCTGGTGCCTCTTCCCCCGGCGGTAACGCCCTTTGCACTCCACCTTTAAATTAAACTATACTTCACGCTACGCGGGACGCGCGCGTGGAGAAGCGCGAGGCGAAGCCCGGGCCAAGGGCGGGCCCGTTTCAGCCCGTTCCAGACTGTGAGAGACTGGACTGGGCCACGGTATTTTCATTTCTGTTAACATTGTTGCATTCCCTTCCGTCCACTCGTATCACGGTGTGGTTGTAACCTACTGGGCCTAAATTGTCTATCTGTAACAGTGATATCAGTCCTGATTGCACAAGACCCACAAGTTATAGTCCCCGTGAAGCAGAGCCCCTAACTATATAATTATAAATTATAATTATGTCTAGAGTCACGAGAAGCAAAAAAACTGACAAAACCACCGACATCACGGGCCCACTTGACTTATTTCTACACAAGGCCAATACAGCCATCGACAACACTATCCAATTGATAGATAGGCGGGTGTCCCACGAACTGGAGATGGCCAGAAAAAGATCGTCTATGGGCCCGCTGGCCTCAGCACAGACCCCCATACAAAAGGGGTCGATCATACCCCTGCTGAATCCCACAAGTGCACAAATTCACACAGTTCCTAACACTGTGGATTTGTCAGCAACACAGTTGTCACTAGGCTCCGACTCGGACTCTAGGGTGGACCTGGAAAAAACACCAGATTTACAACTCTTACATAGTCTCGAATTATCTACAGAATCTAACAGCATGGGGGCACGGGAGGGTGCTATACCTAAGATATCAAACAAGGGGGCAAAGCCACATGCGCAATTATTAGCTCCTCCAAATGGTGAGACTTCTAATAACCTGAATACAAACAGTAATAACATTATAGTGTTACAAACACCAACGCTAACTAATAGTGTGGTCTTAAACACGCCCGCACAAAACATCACGACACAGGGGAACCAAGAGTTACTAGGCGCAGTAAGGGGCAAACAAAAACCCTGTACCTCATGTGTGACATTACACGATTTCCTTACAAATAGCATGGGAGAACTCTTAAAATACCACCTGAAACCCCTGGAGAAAAGCATAAGGGTAATAGAAAAACAACTCGCCAAATTAAATACTCCTGCATTTACGCAGAAGACACTTAGCATCCTAGATATGGGGGGGGGGAAGACTAAACAACCAAGTAAACCGGCCAAATCGACTACACCAACGCAGCCATCCACAACTCCAGCCGTAGGCCCAAAGTCCTGTGATCCAGCTAAAGAAGGTAACTCCCAGTCCACGAAAAATGCAAAACAGAATCTTCAAAATACTCCTAAACCCCAAACTGTAGAGGGCAAGAGCCAAACTGTAGAGGGTAAGAGCCAACCCGTCACCGCGAGTGACCACACACAACCTACCCCAGCCTTAGTGTCATTAAACAAACAACTAGCAAATTTAAAGGAGAACACACAAAAATCCCAAAAATCGCAGCTCCATCAAGTGCAGGAGAAACAGAGGACGGGATCTAGACCCAGACGGCCGTTCCATCTTCCACCTGAGGCCACCCCGTTCACTGTTGTCCTAACAGGGGTTTCAGAATTACCAGAGGGCGCGGACGAGCCCCAGTGGTCTCTGAGAAATAAAGTTATGCAATGGCTTAGCCAAAATAGACCCATACAGCCATCGCACCAGAGCAGAATTAATTCACTCAGAAGAGTCTTTTGGATAGGGGATACAGATAAAAGCTTACAGGGCGATTGCGTTATAATCAATTGCGACGACCCTGCTATGGCTGATTATATATCCTCCTGGCCAGCACTTGAAAAAAGGGGGGTGGTGGATGTACAACGCCTTTCCTTCTTCTATCCCCCGCTAAATACCCCGAATTATGAAAATAGAAATGGCTGGAATGATGTGCAGGATTGGCCCTGGACCCAGGTGGGCTATACTAACAGAAATAGAAATAGGAACAATAATAATAACGGATGGAATAGAGGCTGGAACCCCCGCACCTGGCATCAGAGCAGAGGCAACCCAAATTTCGACTACTGGGAGGGGGTCCCTATGAGGAACAGATTCGACTGTCTAGACATGGTCGATTGACCAAAAAAGGTTACCACAGGGATTTTAGAAGTCATTGTTCCCCCTCAAAAAATCTATGATGGCCCTACCCCAGCAGAAAACTTTAACCATCTGACTCCAAAGACTATATCAGTCCAAGATATGTGCACGGTCTCACAGCCCAGACAGGAAGAATCCCGTGCTAATGTGGAGGGGTCTTGTATGCTCAAGATATCTTCCTGGAATATTGCTGGTCTCGCGAAAAAAGCGCAGGACCAGCTATTCCTAACCTTTATGGAAAAGCAGGACATAGTCTGTCTACAGGAGTGCTGGGACCCACACGAGACATCAGTAGAGGGGTTTAGTACTTTTTACATTCCCTCAACCCAGGGCAACCGAGGCAGAGGCTCGGGGGGACTTTGTATTTTCACCTCTAACCTCTGTAACATAGAACAGAATAAGTACGAGGTAAATGGGCAAAAGACAGGCGTAGGGAGTTCACTACAAGGCGTGTCCTTTAAATTAAATGGGCGCTGCTTCTTCCTGATAAACCTCTATAATAACATGCCTAAAGTAGAGGTAAAAAGTCTAATAGCGGAATTGGATTCCCTGTTAAAGAAAGGCGGCCAGGCGGCAGACTGCTTATTGATAGCAGGGGATTTTAATTGTCACCTATGTCCCTATAGCCAAACAAAAAACTGTGGTATTCTTGATGCGCAAGGGGATCCCACCACACACTTTGAACACTCCTTAGGGGGAAATCTACTAAACCAATTCATGCACGAATGGGATCTGGCTTTCGCAAACGAACTTTGTCAGCCACCTGTACAGTTTCAAACAACCTTTTTTGGCCACGGGGCAGGCACCGTAATAGACTTTATCCTGGTTTCAAACAGGAACCAGGGCTGGGTGGGTGGGTTTGAAACGGAGGGCTTAGCAATAAGTGACCATTACCCCATTAGTACTTCCCTTAAATTAGGGATAATGGGAGCCCAAAAAACTAGTACCGCTGAGATATTACATGGCCATTCAGTGGCACTGGCCAGGAAAAACGGCTATGCCATCAAATGGGCAAAAATTGAACCCACGAACTTTCTGAAAGAGCTATTACAGAAAGAAACTAGACAATTTAACATCTGCTTGGAACTAAGTAATAACCCAGAACAAATAATACTAGCATTTGACGAGATTAAAGTAGAAATAAATGCTAAGCTAACTAAAAAACTAAAGGCAAGGGAGGAAACGAGAAAACATGGCTGGTTTAACCGAGCCTGCACTAGCGCTCATAAAACACTTTTACAGGCATTAAAGACTATTCCCAGGGATAGCAATCAAATCAAAGAGGCCAGACAAGCTTATAAGCTCACTATCCTGACAAGGAAAAAAGAACTCAAAAATGCAGCCTGGGAAGCCCTGATAAAGGCAAGTGCATTAAGGGACAATACGTCCTTTTGGAAAGAGGTAAACGCCCCTTTCTTTATGGACAGGAAGGTGGACACTATGGAAATTGGCATAGCTGAAGATGTCTGGGTCAATCATTTTACTGCACTCTATAAGAAAGACTCACTCCTGCCGACCTCACAAGAAGAGTTGGCTGAGGAGAGTGAGATCCTCCTACAGCCACAGGGAAACTTCCCAGTAAATGTAATCTTTACCCCTGCAGAATTGGAACAAGCGATATCACAGAGTGCGAGCCTAAAGGCTCCAGGGCCTGATGGTATACCCATTGATCTCTTTAAAGGGAACATAGATCTTTGGGCACCCCTACTAGCAAATGTCTTAAACGCATATACGAATTCAGGCTTCCCCAGTACATGGAAGGAAGCGATAGTTATCCCAATATTTAAAAAAGGAGATAGACAAGACCCAAAATGCTATCGCCCCATTTCTCTCTTAGACAACTTAATGAAGGTGGCTGGCAGGGTCCTACTAACTAAATTACAAATCTGGTCCAAAAATAATGGGTTACTCTCAAAATTTCAATATGGTTTTAAGTCGGGGGTGGGAACCATAGAGCAGGGTTTAAACCTGTCCCTTATAATCAATAAATATATAGGATCAAAAAAAGGGAACTTGTTCCTGACATTTGTCGACCTAACTTCGGCTTTCGATTGTCTGGACCATGGAACCCTGTGGAAATCCCTGATCAAAATGGGGATAGATAAAAATATTCTAACTTTTATCCAGGAACTCTATAGGGATGCAGGAGCTTCGGTGAGACATGGCAAAAATGGCGAGCGAACGAAAAAATTCCCAATTGGTAAGGGAGTTCGCCAGGGTTGCATTCTCGCACCGTTTTTATTTAATTTATATATAAACGAGGTAGCGGACTCGATGAATGCCTTAGAGGTGGATTACCCCAAGATAAATGGATCTGTAGTCCCGCTATTGTTATATGCTGATGATGCGGTGATAATGGCCCGCACTCAGCGGGGACTCCAAAAGGCACTAACAGGTTTCGCAACCTTCATGAGTTCAAGAGGCCTTATAATAAACGTGGGTAAAACATTCACGATGTCATGCACAATGAGAATAAAAGCCCCAGAGTGCAAAACATTTATTAATAAATCAAAGATAGCGATGTCGAAAACTTTTTCCTACCTGGGCATTATTTTTAGCAATAGGGGGACTTGGCCTGCAGCGATCACTTCCCGTAATTTGGCCTTTACCCGCACAATAGGGGCGGTTAAGCAATTTGCCAAAAAATTGGGAGGGAAACCCGTAGACACATTATTAAAGATCTATATAGCAAAATGCGTGTCCACAGCTGTCTATGGGGCGGGGATTTGGGGACTTGCAGATAGCTCCGAAATCCAAAGGGTGGAAAATGCCTTCCTGAGGTACCTCCTTGGAGTCCCACGTTCCACATCCACCACCATCTGCCACAAAGAACTGGACAGACCTCACATCAGCGACATCATAAAGATAGCGCCAGTCATGTTGTGGCATAAGATCTGGACATGTGAGGACACGACTTTTAATAGGGAGGTGATTCAGGACTGCATGCAACAAGGAAACGGGGCTAACCAACCTTGGCTAACCTATGTAAAAAAAATTCTGAACTCCATTGGCAACCCAGATTTATTCTCGGACCCAGCATCATGTGCCCAAATCCCCAAAAAAACACTAAAAGAGATGTGTCTAGGCCTACTGGAGGACAGGAGACATTATTTAGACGGGAGCAAGTCCACCATCATAGCTCACCGCCAGATTTTGTATGAACATGGCTTACATCCCTATCTGGCGCCAAATATTTCCCCTTACCATAGAATGCTGTTAGCTCGTATGAGGACAGACTGCTTTTTTAGGCTAATAACGTTCCCCGCCCCGAATGATTGGACAGTGAAAATGATTAAGTGCCCGTGTGACGGAATAGCCACCCAGTCCAACATACATTGCATACTCTTCTGCAAATACTACCAATGGGGAAGAAAAAAACATTTATTGCCCCTGCTAAAACTGTGGGGCTTAAGAAGCTGTAAAGCAGCCCTCCACAGATTGTACTTGCTGCAGGATGAATGTACTATTAGAGTAATGATAAAATTCCTGTCGTTCATCATAAAATGTAGAGGGTCTATGAGAAGTGATTAATAGGTTGAGGGTTTTTGGAGTATTATCATGTGCCTAATAACATTATATAATACACAAATATGTCATATTTACCTCAACCCACTGATCATGCAATTGCTAAGTCTTATGCATTAATCACTCTCTAGAGGAAAAAGTTCTCTTTTAAAAATGGTTTTTTAATATTAAATGTAGTGATGACTAGGGTAAGATCCTGAACTTGTGTAACACTCTTTTTTAGTGTGTAAATATTCATCAATGTCGTTTTAACTTGTATTTTTGTAATGTTTGCTTATATGGTGTTTGTCAAATACCGAATAAAGCTATCTTTGACTTGACTTGACTTGACATCTTCCATGTCAGTCTACAGCCAGTGTGCCTTGAGACATCTTCCATGTCAGTCTACAGCCAGTGCCCCTTGAGACATCTCCCATGTCAGTCTACAGCCAGTGTGCCTTGAGACATCTTCCATGTCAGTCTACAGCCAGTGTGCCTTGAGACATCTTCCATGTCAGTCTACAGCCAGTGCCCCTTGATACATCTCCCATGTCAGTCTACAGCCAGTGTGCCTTGAGACATCTTCCATGTCAGTCTACAGCCAGTGCCCCTTGAGACATCTCCCATGTCAGTCTACAGCCAGTGCCCCTTGAGACATTTTCCATGTCAGTCTACAGCCAGTGTGCCTTGAGACATCTTCCATGTCAGTCTACAGCCAGTGCCCCTTGATACATCTCCCATGTCAGTCTACAGCCAGTGTGCCTTGAGACATCTTCCATGTCAGTCTACAGCCAGTGCGCCTTGAGACATCTTCCATGTCAGTCTACAACCAGTGCCCCTTGATACATCTCCCATGTCAGTCTACAGCCAGTGCCCCTTGAGACATCTTCCATGTCAGTCTACAGCCAGTGTGCCTTGAGACATCTCCCATGTCAGTCTACAGCCAGTGCGCCTTGAGACATCTTCCATGTCAGTCTACAGCCAGTGCCCCTTGATACATCTCCCATGTCAGTCTACAGCCAGTGTGCCTTGAGACATCTTCCATGTCAGTCTACAGCCAGTGCCCCTTGAGACATCTCCCATGTCAGTCTACAGCCAGTGCCCCTTGAGACATCTTCCATGTCAGTCTACAGCCAGTGTGCCTTGAGACATCTTCCATGTCAGTCTACAGCCAGTGCCCCTTGATACATCTCCCATGTCAGTCTACAGCCAGTGTGCCTTGAGACATCTTCCATGTCAGTCTACAGCCAGGGTGCCTTGAGACATTTTCCATGTCAGTCTACAGCCAGTGCCCCTTGATCCATCTCCCATGTCAGTCTACAGCCACTGTGCCTTGAGACATCTTCCATGTCAGTCTACAGCCAGTGCCCCTTGAGACATCTCCCATGTCAGTCTACAGCCAGTGCCCCTTGAGACATCTTCCATGTCAGTCTACAGCCAGTGTGCCTTGAGACATCTTCCATGTCAGTCTACAGCCAGTGCCCCTTGATACATCTCCCATGTCAGTCTACAGCCAGTGTGCCTTGAGACATCTTCCATTTCAGTCTACAGCCAGTGTGCCTTGAGACATCTCCCATGTCAGTCTACAGCCAGTGTGCTTTGAGACATCTTCCATGTCAGTCTACAGCCAGTGCCCCTTGAGACATCTCCCATGTCAGTCTACAGCCAGTGTGCCTTGAGACATCTTCCATGTCAGTCTACAGCAAGTGTGCCTTGAGACATCTTCCATGTCAGTCTACAGCCAGTGCCCCTTGAGACATCTTCCATGTCAGTCTACAGCCAGTGTGCCTTGAGACATCTTCCATGTCAGTCTACAGCCAGTGCCCCTTGATACATCTCCCATGTCAGTCTACAGCCAGTGTGCCTTGAGACATCTTCCATGTCAGTCTACAGCCAGTGCCCCTTGATACATCTCCCATGTCAGTCTACAGCCAGTGTGCCTTGAGACATCTTCCATGTCAGTCTACAGCCAGTGTGCCTTGAGACATCTTCCATGTCAGTCTACAGCCAGTGTGCCTTGAGACATCTTTCATGTCAGTCTACCGCCAGTGCCCCTTGAGACATCTCCCATGTCAGTCTACAGCCAGTGCCCCTTGATACATCTCCCATGTCAGTCTTCACTTATCGCCTCCTTGAAGGATCTCCTGATGCTGCCACGCTAGGAGCTCTTCTACCCTCAGCTCGCAGTCAGTGCCCACCCGAGGCTTCTCCAGTGCAAATGCAGCCAGTGCCACCTTCCTCTGATGAGTGCGGAGGTAATGCCACCCAGCGAGTTCTGCCCGGCCTGTCTGATCTGCGCTACCATTAGACTGCTCATCTGTCACTCTATACTAGTGCCACCGAGAACGACTCTGCCAGTCGAATCAGTGCCACCCCACGAGATGTAACCTGGGAGTAGAGCTGGTGCCGCCTTGCGCGATGTCCCTCGTCACACCACGGACAGCGACGACCTGGGAGTTCTGCTTTCACTCCTGGGTCTGAATGAACAAGCTCGCGCCTGTCCCGAGCACCTGTCCCGTGTGAAGAAGGACCAAGGTTAAGACCCGCCCCCTCCTGCGGAGAGCATCGCGCCCTCCTCTGGTGACAGCGCACCTCTCTCTGCAGGGGATCCCTTTAAGGGGCCGGTCCCAGGACCCGTCCTTCAGCGGTGGCAGTATAAAGGCAGCAGGTACAGCGGATTCAGGAGCAGCTGCCCAGGCAGAGAGGCAGAGCGGGGGAGGAAAGGACGTGAGGCAAAAGGGAAGGAGTGTCAGGGAGCGGGAAGGGAAAGGGAAGGATAGAAAGGGACAGAAAAATAAGGTGAAGCAGGAAAAGGGAAGCACAGACCTAAAGGGAGCAAAGCAAGAGGGGGGAGAAAGAAAAAAGGAAAGCAACTGAGAAGAAGAGAGCAGAAGGAGTGAGGGAGGAGAGTTGAGTGAAGAGAGTGGAGCAGAAGGCGACGGAGAGGGAGGGTGAGAGGGAAGGCGCGTTGCCGGGCACAGAGGCAGGGGGCTCGGCAGTCTCTTCTCTGCCATGACCGGGAAGCACGGCTGGGGATACGGGGAGGATGACGGTAAGTGAAGCCCAAGCTCTCTGCTCCCCCAGCCCCTGCGCACCCCCCCCCCTACTTGAAAGCCTCTCTCCCTGCCCCCAGCACCGCCAGTGCCCTCGCATTCCTGCATGTGTATGTCTGTCACACCGCGCCGGTGCCAGCCTCCCTTCTGTCAGAGCCCGCTGCTGCCACACACCCTCGCCATGGCACCTCAGGGGGCTATGGCAGCCCCAGACTAAATCCAGTGCCAACACTGCCAGCCACGCTGCCTGTGGCACCTGCCCCGGGCTCGTTGTTCGCCAACCCGACCCTCAGACCTACACCTGTCCTATGGCAGACCCCCACCAGTAACCACTATTTCTACGACTGCCCAGAGTTGCTACCCACCCCTGTCAATCCAACTCTGTCTGTATCCAGTCCTCCTAATGTATCCTACCTTCCACACAGCACCCAAAGAGCATGGACACCCCTGCTGCACGGGTGGAGAACCCGCCCCCCACCCCTTTCACCACTGGCGGGGCACCCTTGAAAACGCAGCCACGTGCCGCTCTTGTATACCTAGCCTGGCACCCACAGTAAGGAGGCATGGGCAGAGCTGGGGCACTTTATAAAGAGTCAGTGCCAAAGCTCGGACCCTTAACACCTGCCCAAGATCAAAGCGAGTACCGTGACTGCGCAGACCGTGACGGAGCTAGGGTTCCTGAAATGCCAGTGGTGGGCAGAGGTGGAACCCTGACCCCACCACGAGCTGAGCGGGGATCCCGAACATCTAAGAGCTGGACCCCTTCAGTCAGCAACGGACAGCGCCGGGATCCCGGATATCCATCAATAGATAGAGTTGGGAAAGTTAATGCCCTGCCATGTTCAGAAATGGGACAGTGGACAACCAGGAAGATACAGAGCTCGGACCCTGACTTGGGGCTTTGAAAATCCAGACAGGCGAAGGATTGCGCCAAAGAATCCCCAGCAAGGGCAGAGCAGGGGCCGTGGCTACCCGGCCAGGGGCAGAGCAGGTGCCCAGGCTACCCGGCCAGGGGCAGAGCAGGGGCCCAGGCTACCCGGCCAGGGGCAGAGCAGGTGCCGTGGCTACCCGGCCATGGGCAGAGAAGGGAGAGTGGCTACCCCGGCCAGGGGCAGAGCAGGTGCCGTGGCTACCCGACCAAGGACAGAGAAGGGAGAGTGGCTACCCAGCCAAGGACAGAGAAGGGAGAGTGGCTACCCGGGCATGGACAGAGAAGGGAGAGTGGCAACCCAGCCAAGGACAGAGAAGGGAGAGTGGCTACCCAGCCAAGGACAGAGAAGGGAGAGTGGCAACCCGACCAAGGACAGAGAAGGGAGAGTGGCTACCCGGGCATGGGCAGAGCAGGGAGCGTGGCTACCCAGCCAAGGACAGAGAAGGGAGAGTGGCTACCCGGGCATGGGCAGAGCAGGGAGCGTGGCTACCCAGCCAAGGACAGAGAAGGGAGAGTGGCAACCCGACCAAGGACAGAGAAGGGAGAGTGGCTACCCGGGCATGGGCAGAGCAGGGAGCGTGGCTACCCAGCCAAGGACAGAGAAGGGAGAGTGGCTACCCGGGCATGGGCAGAGCAGGGAGCGTGGCTACCCAGCCAAGGACAGAGAAGGGAGAGTGGCTACCCGACCAAGGACAAAGAAGGGAGGGTGGCTACCCGACCAAGGACAGAGAAGGGAGAGTGGCTACCCGGGCATGGGCAGAGCAGGGAGCGTGGCTACCCAGCCAAGGACAGGGAAGGGAGAGTGGCTACCTAGCCAAGGACAGAGAAGGGAGAGTGGTTACCCGGGCATGGGCAGAGCAGGGACCATGGCTACCCGACCAAGGACAGAGAAGGGAGAGTGGCAACCCGACCAAGGACAGAGAAGGTAGAGTTTCTACCCGACCAAGGACAGAGAAGGGAGAGTGGCTACCCTGGCATGGGCAGAGCAGGGACCGTGGCTACCTGACCAAGGACAGAGAAGGGAGAGTGGCTACCCGACCAAGGACAGAGAAGGGACCGTGGCTACCTGACCAAGGACAGAGCAGGTGCCGTGGCTACCCGGCCATGGGCAGAGAAGGGGCCCAGGCTACCCGGCCAGGGGCAGAGCAGGTGCCGTGGCTACCCAACCAAGGGCAGAGCAGGAGCCCAGGCTACCCGGCTATGGGCAGAGAGGGGAGGGTGGCTACCCGACCAAGGGCAGAGCAGGGGCCCAGGCTACCTGGCCAGGGGCAGAGCAGGTGCCGTGGCTACCCGGCCAGGGGC
Organism: Lissotriton vulgaris; assembly: GCF_964263255.1. NCBI lineage: Eukaryota > Metazoa > Chordata > Amphibia > Caudata > Salamandridae > Lissotriton > Lissotriton vulgaris. The sequence continues at coordinate 235,385,356 of NC_141700.1, read as the reverse complement.
AGAGCAGGTGCCGTGGCTACCCGGCCATGGGCAGAGAAGGGAGGGTGGCTACCCGACCAAGGACAGAGAAGGTAGAGTGTCTACCCGGGCATGGGCAGAGCAGGGAGCGTGGCTACCCAGCCAAGGACAGAGAAGGGAGAGTGGCTACCCGGGCATAAGCAGAGCAGGGACCGTGGCTACCCAGCCAAGGACAGAGAAGGGAGAGTGGCTACCCAGCCAAGGACAGAGAAGGGAGAGTGGCAACCCGACCAAGGACAGAGAAGGGAGAGTGGCTACCCGGGCATGGGCAGAGCAGGGAGCGTGGCTACCCAGCCAAGGACAGAGAAGGGAGAGTGGCTACCCAGCCAAGGACAGAGAAGGGAGAGTGGCAACCCGACCAAGGACAGAGAAGGGAGAGTGGCTACCCGACCAAGGACAGAGAAGGGAGAGTGGCTACCCGGGCATGGGCAGAGCAGGGAGCGTGGCTACCCAGCCAAGGACAGAGAAGGGAGAGTGGCTACCCGGGCATGGGCAGAGCAGGGAGCGTGGCTACCCAGCCAAGGACAGAGAAGGGAGAGTGGCTACCCGACCAAGGACAAAGAAGGGAGGGTGGCTACCCGACCAAGGGCAGAGAAGGGAGAGTGGCTACCCGGGCATGGGCAGAGCAGGGACCATGGCTACCCGACCAAGGACAGAGAAGGGAGAGTGGCTACCCGACCAAGGACAGAGAAGGGAGAGTGGCTACCCGACCAAGGACAGAGAAGGGAGAGTGGCTACCCGACCAAGGACAGAGAAGGGAGAGTGGCTACCCGGGCATGGGCAGAGCAGGGAGCGTGGCTACCCAGCCAAGGACAGGGAAGGGAGAGTGGCTACCTAGCCAAGGACAGAGAAGGGAGAGTGGCTACCCGGGCATGGGCAGAGCAGGGACCATGGCTACCCGACCAAGGACAGAGAAGGGAGAGTGGCAACCCGACCAAGGACAGAGAAGGTAGAGTTTCTACCCGACCAAGGACAGAGAAGGGAGAGTGGCTACCCTGGCATGGGCAGAGCAGGGACCGTGGCTACCTGACCAAGGACAGAGAAGGGAGAGTGGCTACCCGACCAAGGACAGAGAAGGGAGAGTGGCTGCCCGACCAAGGACAGAGAAGGGAGAGTGGCTACCCGACCAAGGACACACAAGGGAGAGTGGCTACCCGACCAAGGACAAAGAAGGGAGGGTGGCTACCCGACCAAGGACAAAGAAGGGAGGGTGGCTACCCGATTAAGGACAGAGAAGGGAGAGTGGCTACCCAGGCATGGGCAGAGCCGGGACCGTGGCTACCCAGCCAAGGACAGAGAAGGGAGAGTGGCTACCCTGGCATGGGCAGAGCAGGGACCGTGGCTACACAGCCAAGGACAGAGAAGGGAGAGTGGCTGCCCGACCAAGGACAGAGAAGGAAGAGTGGCTACCCGACCAAGGACAGAGAAGGGAGAGTGGCTACCCGACCAAGGACAAAGAAGGGAGGGTGGCTACCCGACCAAGGACAGAGAAGGGAGAGTGGCTACCCAGGCATGGGCAGAGCCGGGACCGTGGCTACCCAGCCAAGGACAGAGAAGGGAGAGTGGCTAACTTGGCATGGGCAGAGCAGGGACCGTGGCTACCCAGCCAAGGACAGAGAAGGGAGAGTGGCTGCCCGACCAAGGACAGAGAAGGGAGAGTGGCTGCCCGACCAAGGACAGAGAAGGGAGAGTGGCTACCCGACCAAGGACAGAGAAGGGAGAGTGGCTACCCGACCAAGGACAGAGAAGGGAGAGTGGCTGCCCGACCAAGGACAGAGAAGGGAGAGTGGCTACCCGACCAAGGACAGAGAAGGGAGAGTGGCGACCCGGCCATGGGCAGAATTGGAACTATTGATACCGAGCCATGGGTACAGCTGGCCATTGCTGTCCAGCGTGGGCAAAGCTGGAACCTTGAATGCTCAGCCAGGGGGAGACGTTCTTCTTTTCCAGTCGTGCTCCTGTCTCCTCCCGGACTCGTGGGTCCTGGGATGTCGTGCAGTGAAGGGGGTGTTGTCTCTGCCGCCTCGCATGAGCCCCAAGACACGTGAGCTGTGGATCTGCCCACGAGTCTGGCATCAGGATGCGCGGATCCCCCCGGATACTGAGGATGGTTCAGGCAGAGGGCGTTTGAATGTGGAACTCCGCGTGCCCTTGAGCGGGTGCCCGGGGATGCTCTCAGTCCGCCCGGGGGGGGGGGGGGGGGGGGGGGGCGTCGGGTGAGGGTGACAGAGACGGGAGGGGGGGGGGGGTGGTAAGTGTTGAGGGCAAGTATGACTGGGTGCCGAGGGAGACAAATATGCCAACGCCGAGAACAGTCTTTAAATGTGCACGTGACACATGCGACGGTCGGAGGATGTATGCTCAGCTTCATTTATTGAGCCACGGCTGGGTCCTGGTCTCAACCGGGAACACAACATACGTTTAACTCCCCATCTCCAAAAGTGCGTCATCGCCCCCTTCCCCTCTCTCACCTATTCCTTTCAGAATATTGCGGACTGCCGTTCCCAGACGCTGTCCTAATTCCGTCCCCCAGTTGCTCCACTTTCCTGCCCACGGCTCTATCTTTCTATCCATTATTCCCTCTCACGTTGTGCGTCCCGTAGCGTCACTCCTTCTCTGACTTCCTTACCAGTATTCCTTCTCAGCCTGTGCCTTCATTAGCAACATTACTTTCGAGGCGCTGCCTTTTTTCGCGTTATTTTCTCTGTCTCTACCTTCCTCACCCTGATTCCCTCTCAGGTCTGCCTTTCTCGCCCTTATCCCCCTTCCCTGCTCTGCCTTTCATAGCGTTATTTCATCTCAGTGTGAGCTTTCCTTGCAGTTATTCCCTCTTCCTCCTTATTATTATTCGCTAGGACTCCATCTGTCCCAGGTGCTCTCCTCTGCCTCCTGGACTCCTCCCCTGCCCCTTCCAGCCCGTGTTCCCAATACCTTAACTAGATTGTGTCTACCTCTGACTGTGTGTTCCTCCTCTAATCTCCCTTTAGCCGGTTTGTTAACATGAGTCCCTTTCAGACCCATGAGCTCGTACAAACTTGAGCACCAATGAGTATGACTCACATGGTTTCTGGGGTGCTTTTATGTAACTTACAATTGCCTACACAAGACATGATGTTTAACAATGGTGAAACAACATATTCACAGAATGAAATTAATATTACACATTTGAGATATAAATGCCCTGAGGAAGTTCCATCTTTGTTGGACCGAAACGCATTGGCTGTTCTGTGTCCCAAGAGGAATTATCATGTTGAACCAACAAAGGATTTTTTTTACCATGGAATCAAACAACCGACTGTGTCCATCATTTAGATATTTACTGTATAAATAGACTTTAGCCTCTGAGTTTTGGTGATGATTCAACAAAACATTATATATAACTGATATAACTTGATGTTGCCTCTCCATTATCACACTTTCCCCTATTCCTCTGAGTCTGTCCCCTCATTCCCACGTTCTCTCATCAAATTGTGGCCTCTCTCACGGTACCCTCAGCGCCTAATTTGTAAAAACAAATAGTAAGTGAGGGTTCCAAAGTTTATCTTTGATGTCCACCGCCAGTGCTGTCGAATGCCGGCTCGAGGTGGTCCAGCCACTGAAAGTCCGAGCCAGGCTCAAGCCTGAAGTCTGGTTCTGGCTCAGCTCAAAGTCCTGTTGGAACCTCAAGCCCATAAGGAGCCAAGCTTCCATGTGGCTTCTACCTGCCTTCCCCTCTGCGCAGGATGTGGTGTTACAGCTAGACCTGCCGTCTTTGGACCTGCGAGAATCAGGTTTGAGACTCGGTGTCAGCTCAACAACTTGTGATTCTGGGCAGATCACTTAATCTCACAGAGCCTAAAAAATGAATGTGGCGTGCATTGTAATTGGTGCTCATGTAAAGTGCTCCGGTGCCTTCAGATCGAGTTTGCACTGTCAGAAAAATACATAAAAACAAAGCGTTAACATTGAATTTGAAAGACACCAATTTAGTGGATGATTTGCAAAAAGTGAAGCCAGAAAATGTGGCTAAATCGTGGCTTCCTCACTTAAATTGTGTGATGTTAGGCAATTATTTTATTTCACCAAAACTCTTTTATCTTCATTATGGTGCATGAAACAACTTTCAAATATGTGAGTTCAGAATACCAGTTGTACAAAAACATATGTTTGATATAATAGACTATAATGTTGCTCTGTAGTAATTGTGGCCAGTACAGGGTTTACATGGCAGCTTACTTGCCATTTGTTCATTAAAGGTTCATGCGTAAAAGCTATCACTTTTAGTAAGTAGTGCTCAGTGCAGTGCTATAATGTGACCTATTAATGTCAAAGCTTCTGCTTGTTAAAGATATGCACTTTTTTTGAATTTTGAAGAGACTTTATCATCTTTTACTTGATGTTTATTGAACGTTTTCTGGGCCCAGCTCGTGCACAGGCTCTAAGAGCCAAGGCCGTCTCTCGGCTGGTCTCTGTCTCGGCTCTTTGTATTACCTTGTTGGCTCACCCACCTCAGGTGTCGAATACCAAGGGTGATTCATTTTATTGGGAAAAATCCTTTACAACGAAACTTTTTCCACGCAGTACCTTTACAACGCAGGAATTACAACGCAAGTTGTTACAACGACTTGTGCTGGAGGACGCTGTAGGATACAGAATAGTTTAATTTACTATCCAAAATCTTCCCTACTATCCACGGGGACTGGAGTTGGAATAGTAAATTAAACTATTCACTATCCAGCGCCCCCAACGCAAGTCGTTGTAACATGTTGCATTGTAAAACCTGCGTTGTAAAGGCATGCGTGGAAAAAGCATGTGTTGTAACGACATACATCCATTTTATTCGACCTCACTCCTCTTCACCCACTACCGTGCACGTCTCTTCATCTCACTTTCACAGGCCCTTTTTCACTCCTGACTTTTTACTTTGTTTTCGTTTTTTTTTTTTTATCATCCTCGCTTTTCTCTCTCTCCCTTTGGGTCCAAGCCTCATTTTGAAAAGAAAGTTCCCATCCCAAAAAGAACAAGAATGCTAGTGCCCACCGCCCGCACCCAGAGGCACACATTCATACTGGCTGTATGCTGCCAATGCTGGGATTTGCCTTGCCCTCCTGCCACCCTAATGCCCCCACCCCTCTCTCGGACCGCTTCACCACCCTTCCTAAACCATTTCCCCAATCGGATATCAGTTCTGGATTTGTTCTCTCCCTGGTGTGTTTGCTCAAGATCACACAGTGTTCGCACGAGCGCCTGGGGGAAGGAATCTTCATTTTAAAGGGATTTATTTTGCCTCTCTCCTCTGAAGGTCGTGACTCATTCAGCGATGTCCCGGATTCAAGGTCACTGCAGTGAATATGGACGATTCTACACAGGGCCGCCTTTAGCGCTGGTGGCGCCCAGTGCAAACATCTTTGTTGCCCCCCCCCCCCCCCCAAAAAGCCTCCTTGTCCACGGGTTCCGTCACTACCACGTTCCACCAGTGCCCCTCATCTCTCCATAGCTCCTCTCTCACATGCATTGCATTTGTTTTATAGCGCTGCTCATACCAGTGTAGGGTGTCAGAGCACTTTACATCACACACACATTATGCAGAGACAGTGAATCTTACATATGTAAATCAGTCTATAGGAAATGTTACAGACGCCAATGAGGGTTACAAGGTGGAGTCACATGTCACCGATACCAGTAGGCAGAATATTTTAAGAGTGTTTGGTCTGGAGCAGGACGAACTCAGGATTTAAAATGAGTCACAGTGGTTAGGGTTTGCTTGACTAATAAGAGTGTATTTCTATCCCATCTAACCCATGTTAGCAACATTTGGATAATGAAACACCAAGGGAAAAACATAACGTTCTAACCAATTCCATGCAGTTTGCCTGCAGCTCTTCAAGGCAGTTCATAGCTCACTGTGTTATTTTAGGGTTTTAACTTATGGACTTCAAGTAACAAAGGCATCTCTGTGACAAAAGCAGTGACCTCCTGAGCGATCCACATGAAATACAGTGCAGTGATTTCAGTGGTACGCACGCTTCGAAGCAGGCATATTAACCCTCAACATTCCTTTATCATGAGTGGAAACTGCCACTAGACAAAACTCCCAGCTATCTTGTCATTTTTATTGCTGCCTGAAAACTACCAGACACACAACGAAGTCCGCAGCAGGTGCTTTAAACACATGTTATTTCTAAACAAGTTCTACCACCAAGGTCACACAAACTAGGAAGAGTGAAAACAGATGCACTACCAGATTTAAGGCAGCTGTGAAACCAATTGCCTGGTTTATGAAACTGTTCACATCTTGTAACAGCTTCAGCACTAAACTAGTTCCTCCATTCTCAATACTGTTGCTTCTCAACTAGAATCTCACCATGAAAGTACAATACATACAACAAATAGGTTACAACTATGCTTCTGAGTCAGTAGGCCCAGCTTCCATTTAGGTATTCACAAGTCACAGGTTACAATTACAGGCAGTAACCCCTCAGACTGTTATCCAGGCCAATAAAATAAATTATATTGAGTTGTGCATGACCACCTACTATTATTACCACTTTAGTCTTGTACATATTTCAATGATGCAAATTTCCTGAGGCCTACTAAGGCATATGTTCCAGATGGTACCACCATTGAAAAGTAAGAAACCTTACTTGTTTGTCTCCATGCCCAGGGCCTTCAGAGTGGCACAGGTCCTTCCCCATCGCAGAGGGAGAGCGACAATCTCCAATCAACATAGACCCCGCCGGAGCAGTGTATAACCCCAATCTTAAGGAGCTGAGCGTCTCCTACGAGTCATGCAACTCGCTCCACATCTCCAACAACGGGCACTCAGTTATGGTGGAGTTTGAGGACACCGACGACAAGACTGGTAAGTTTTGTAGTCCTTCTTAAAGACGGGATGTGTTCTTGTCCCCAAATTGTCTATCCATTTTTGAGGAGGGAACCTGTACCATGCGACAATGACTGGTGTGAGTGTAGCCTTGATGGATGTGGGAAAAAACTACATTCCAAAGAGCTTTATTGATATGACAAAGGTTAATTCTTAAAATGTATACCACCATGGGAAAAAAAGTGCAGTATCACTACACTACTAGTTTTCAGAGTTGACGCAAAAGTTTAAATAGGGGCGTGGTAAGAGCTGGATAGACATGACTGACATTATATTTTCTGGCCAGCTGGATTGCACTGTAACTACACGAACAGCTTGTTCTGCATCCTTCCCTCTTTCCCTGAGGATGTCGCACGATTGTATTACTCTCATTTTTTCTTGGAAAGTCTTTTCCCTTCTGGACTGTTTCAGAACGTCTGCTTCTGTGACTGCTACCTCTGTACCTTGGGCAGTGCAGGGAAACGTCCTTTCCATTTACCTCCTGTAGCCTGGGTTGCAAAGATCTGGCGTTCTTAGGTTCCACTTCTTTTTGTGTCCTTCTCTTGTTTTGCAGCTAAGCTGTGGTCACTGTCCTGACTCCAGATTAGTGTGTACCTCTATCTAGCAGGAGATATACTGCTTTTATAGTCCATGCTTTAGTTTCTTGAGCCATGAACTGTGGCACTGATGATAGCTCACTGCGGAATGAGTCTGGATCGCACACGCGACCAGCCTTTTATTTGAAACAAACCGCAAGCCGACATTGAACCATTCCGTTAGTGTCGACTTCTTACTCACCGCCGAGGGACGCGGGCCTTCGGAGCCCACAGTGGTCTTGTAAGCTTTCTTATCGGAAAAGCCACTTAGTTCTGTTGCGCTTTGTCATTGGGTGAGTCCGGTCCAGCATTGTCCTGAGGAGGTCCAATTTGTAGGCCGAAACGCCTCGACTTTTCATCATTAAGGACCAACACTGTGCATCCTAATGAAAATTAAAAAAAACACGGCGATTACACCATATAGCTAATGATGGACTCAATTTATTTGACAACAGTTGGTCTATAATGTATTAGTATTGGATCACTCAGACGGTTTCTTTATTTGCCCAAAGGAGGGTACATTGTCTGTCATTTGCGGATACCCTATTCACCAAATTGTTGCAAATATTTGAGTTCTAATAATTATGTGCTGTGATTCAGTATGATCTAAGTGTGGATAACTATTAACTGAGTAATTAAAAGTTTTGAATAATAAAGTTTTTATCGAGTCAATGTTTCCTTTCCATTTGCACAGCAATGCTTTAATTTCTTCAAATTAAGAGATTCAACATGATTGTTAAAAAATGATTAGATTACTTTAGGTAAGCACCTCTGCCTGAGGCCAAATATTAATTAGTTGGCTTCTCTAGATACTTCATTTGTTATCTATCCCGCTGGAGCTAGCTTTCATTTTAAGACATGTTTATGTTGTAGCCCAGACTCCAGAGGGTTATATGGGCTCGCCCCATCCTTTTGTTGTACACTGATGATAGTTCAGGCTGGTGCTGTTTTCATAGACTTGCAGGTTTGGGATGTAAGACTCAATACTTTTTGTAGGATTCCTATTTTTTTATTTACTGAAGGCCTGGTGCTGCAGTGAATATGTGCCACTTTATAGGTCTGGAATTAACCAAGAACACCTGATTTTACTACGTTTATATGTATAAAAGAATTATAATTATTTATTGGGGCTTTCATCAATCCCTGTTCTTCCACTGGTCTTTTATTGTTGCATTAACATTTTTTCTCCACCCACTACAGCATACAGTTTGGAGCATCCCACTTCAGCTATTGGTTAACTCTACTGTGAGTGATGGCTTTCTGGCCTTTCACAAGTAGCACATCCATGCATACAATTGTTCTCTTCACTACCAGGGACTACTAAGGCAAAGAGTGCTTTTTGAGACCCAATAAATGTTTGTGCTTTAAGGTAATGATTTTTAAAGATTTTTTCCCCAACAATAAAGTTTTGCAAAAACCATGACAAAACAAGCACTGACAAAAGGCTGGTAGCTAAATCTAGAATTCAGATAGAGCCGCATTTTACCTGCCCATTTTAGTATATATGACAATATACGTGCAGAAACAGCGAGACACGGGAAGGAACTTTGTTGATGCAGGAAGACATGGGTGTGTGGACACTAGGAGAAGTATGGATACATGGGCATGGGAAGATACTGGAGGGCATGCAAATGAATACATAGAGCACTGGGGGAAGACGGAAATTAGGGAGACACAGGTGACACACAGATATAGGGGAGACATGAACATTACAAGACATGAGGAGATACCAGCACTAGGTGATCTATGGAGACTCAGAAAAGGTGGCCAAAGGAGGCATGGAGACAGGGAGGCACAACTATTTGGAGACACTTTAGGGATACAGGAAAGCACTTAGAAGGCAGAATAGCATCTGGGAGACATAGTGTGACACATGGGTGACACAAGAAATCCGGAGGGAGACATTGGAAGGGCATGGTATTGATACTGTGAGACAGTACCAGACACTGGAGAAATGTAGCAAAACACCGGAGAGGCATGGCATAACATTGGGGAGGCATGCAGTGGCAGTGGAATGACAGGGGTGAGACTCATGACAGCTGGCAAGACATGGGAAAGACACCACAATATACTATGGAGGCATCAGGATATTGAGGTTTCCCTGAGAAACATTAGGGAGACACAAGAAACACTGGGGAGACTTGGAGAGCTACAGGTAGACATTGTGGGGAGTAAGACTCTTGGAGGGGAAAACAATGGGACATAGAGAGATGTCCAGTGGGATAACACCGGCGAGATACAAAAACGGGGAGACAACACATAAGGAGATACATATATTGGAAGACAATGGGGAGAAACAAGATGACATTAAGGAGAAAGCACTTTCGAGATCCAGGAAATTGTCGGAGACAAGGGAAGATAGGCATAAAGAAAGACACATATCGGGAAGATCCCTGGGTGACCTGAGGAGACACTTGAGGAACATGAAAATGCACTGGGAAGAGACACAATGATAAGAAGACACTGAGAAGACAAGCATATAGGGAGTCACATACATGGGAGATCCTTGGGAGACATGGAGAGGAACTTGTGAGACATGGAAAACACTGACAAAACTCAAGATGAAAGAAAGACACAGGGAAGACACTCAAAGGCAACATTTTAAGAGGGATGAAAAAAGTGAGGGTCTCTAAAAGGGGTGTGACCTACATAATTAAGGGCGTCGCCTAAACATGTAAACTATGAGGCTTATTTATGAGAGGCTTGCACTGCCGGAAAGTCATTTTTTTGACACTCAATCATATCGATGAGTTGACGCAAGGCCACTCTGAGTTGCTTAGCATGGTCTCATAAATATGGAGTAACACAAAGCAGCACAAGTGGCTGCCTTGACTTACTCTGTGTTAAGGAGACGTTCCATGGGCATTGCAGTGGGTTTTCCCATGCAACGCTGATGGATTTTGACTCTGCCCCAGATTTACCTAATCACGTAAACCTGAAGCAATGACAAAACCTTATGCCTTTCCACAGCAGGCGTAACAAGGAGAAATTGCTTTATTTCTTGTTTTTTTGCTCCTTCCAAGTGTGATGCATTCTGCAGCACACATAGAAAGAGGAAAACACCCCTCAGGATTGCTTTTGGTGCACCAGAAGGTGCACCTTCCTGCAGAAAAACAATCCTGCCTGCAACAGAGGTGCCCTGGCACCATGGTGCAAGGGTGCCTACATTGGCACTAAGCAGCAAAAAAAGTCAGGAATGCACCATATTTCATTAATGCAATGCATTCCTGCCCTTTTACATCGGAATGGGGCAGCGCAGCAAGAAGAATTGTTTCATTTAGGAGGCATTGCCTTACGCCAGTTCATCATAAATGTGGCCTTGCATTTCTATGATGCCTATAATATGCCACCCGACTGATATCTTGGTTCCTCTTTGAGATTTCTTTTTTTCTTCCAGATATATAACACAACAGCTGACAAAGACTTAAAACCAGCCAGGACTATTGGCTTTGCCAGAGGTTGTTAGTTGTTTAAGATAAATTAGTAACAACATTATATTTTTTTGCAAATAATTTATATTGAAAATGTTTCACTTAAGAAATTCAAAGCAGTGAATTAAACATTACTGAGGCCTGTGAAAAGTGTGGTCTTGAGAGTGTCTCAATCCCTCCTTTTTTTATTTTTTACTGAGTTTTATATAGCACGATATTGAAGCGAAGGTATCAGAGCACTTTACATAGCACCAGTTCCGTTACATGAGGCCACATTCATTTTTGTTAGGCACGGGAGATTAAGAGATCACAGGATGTTCACGACATTGCAGAGACTCGAACCCAGTTCCCCAGATTCAAGGTCGACCGCCCTAGCCGATAGGCCAACTCTTTTCCCCACTCTTGTTATGCTTACTAATTGTTAGACATGCACAACTTTTTCTCACCACATCTTGTCCATCTGTATATCTTTCACCTCATCTCTTTTCTGTTCAGCACCATCTTTTCACTCTCTCCTTCATCTACTTCACTTCACCACCCCACAAACACATAGGGCACCCACTCACTTGTAAGCACTGTATTTTCTTTTACTTTCACCTTGTCAATATTTTGACAACTGTGTACCTCCTTCACATACATGTGCACGGAAGCACATGTATGTGAATAACTGACTGGAATAACTGACCACTGCTCCGTGCGCTCTTCAGTGAGGTCAATGATTGGATATGCATTTATTATGAACACCCTTTCACTCACTGACAAGCTGTGGGAAATTGTGTTACTGGTTAAAGGGGGCGAACCCCTACTCTAGCAGCAACCACAATTCTTGTCAAGATGAAACACAAGCAAACCCCAAATTAATCTAGGCTTAACCCTCTGGTTTAGGACAAAATCAGTCAATCTTAACTTAGAGGAAATGTGTGAAGTAATGTATGCAGCACTTCAAACAGTAATACAGTGAAAACATCACACAAGAAAAATCCCACACCAGTTAAAAAAATAGAGTAACATTCAATAAAGTATTTGAGACTAAAAAGTACAAAGCTCCACTTGCGGTTATCTGGTCGTGCTAGACCTGGTGTAAGTCTCAAGTTTAGGCTAACCCCGATGAAGCGCAGGCCAGAACCAGGGACCAGTTTAGTTCTGCTGAAAGGGTTACCATCCAAAGTCCAGCATGAAGAGTTCAGTTTTTGGTGGATGGGTGTCAAGCAGCAAAGAGAGCATCGTGGACTGCCATCAAGGTTGCCCGAAGATCCTGTTGGGCATCATGGATGGTTGCTGGTGGTCGCTGCAACGTGAAGAGTCGGGTTTACTGGAGCTTCGCATTGGCGGCCGGAGCGGGTGGCAAGATCTTGGCACAAACTGGCCCGTTTGTTGTCGCGGTGAGCCCAAAACGTCAGGAATTCTCTTTTACTTGAATGAGGGGTCTCAACTGATGCCACCCCAAGGGTCCAGTGCCTGAGGGGCAATACTTGGGGGCCAGGAATTCATTCCTTCAGAGGCCAGTAGTGCTCAGGCTGGTCCAGTTGTAGGTCCAGGCAACAGGTCTGCTGAGCAGATGCTGGGACTCTTCTGGAGCTTGTTATTTCCCTGTAGCTCAGGGCAGGAGGTTAGTTAAATGACCCTTGGAGTCACTCCAGCCTTCGATGAAAGGTGCAGGCCCAGTCTTTCTTGTCAGCAAGAAGAGCAACAGTGGAGCAGAGATGTCCAAAACAGTGGAGGAGAGTATCAGTTCTTCTGGCATCAGAGCAGCTCAGCAGTTCTTCTTTTGTGGTATCCACAAGTCCAAAGGTGTATTGAAGAGCGCAGTCTGAGGGTCCAATATTTATACTTGATGCAATCTTCGAAGTAGTAGAAGGCTCTGGAGGTCTCCACCACTTGGGGATCCAGAATTCACTCCATTAGAGGCCAGCAGGGTTCAGGCAGGTTGCTCAGTTGCAGGTCCAGGCAGCAGGTCAGCTGGGCCGATGTCGGTAGGACTCTGGAGCTTGATAGTTCTCTGTAGCTAAAAACAGGAGGTTAGTAAGCTGACCCTTGGAGTCACATCAGCCTGGGATGAAAGGTGCTTGTCCAGTCTTTCTTCTCAGCAAGCAGGGCAGCAGGGCAGCACAGTGGCAGGGCAGCACAGTAGCAGTTCTTCTGGCAGCAGATCAGTGCATTAGTCCTTCAGCTGTAGTATCCCCAGGTCCAGAGGTTTACTGAAGAGCTGAGCCGGAGGGTACAATATTTATACTTGGTGCCAGCTTCAAACTAGGAGAAGATTCTGGAGGTTTCAACCCTCAGAGATGTTAGGAATTTCCTGCATCTCTGTCCTAGCCCCAGCTTGTCTGGGGGCACTAAAGCCGATTATCAAACCCTTTGTGAGTGTGCCAGAGGCAGGGCCTTTGTGATGTGCAAGTGTAGCAGGTGACAACTCTGCCCTCCTATCAAGTCAGAGATGGACTATCCTGGCCACACCTATTCTTCCTTTTTCTCACAGTCTGGGAGCAATACACAAAGACCAACTTCCAGCTACACCTAGATGTGTGACACAGGAGGCAGGCTGCAGGCACCAAATGGCGGGACAAGAAAATACCAACTTTGTTAAAGTGTAATTTTTAGAATTGTGAGTTGAAATGCAAATTTACAATTAAAGAGGGCTTTAAATTACAATTAATTTAACACCTAACTTGATATTCCGACCTGCTCCCAATTGAAAGTTATCACTTATTAAATATAACAAGATACCCCAATATTATCCTATGAGAGAGATAGGCCTTGCAGTAGTGAAAAACAAATGTAAAGGTTTTTCAATACTAGGACATGTATAACTTAAAAGTACATCTTCAGCTTTTATTTGACTTTTTTTGAGTTTTCAAAAACCTTTAATAATAATCTTGCACATCAAGTTACAATGTACATAGGTGGGGATTCCACACTAAAAGAAGAGAACTACATCTGTTACATGCATCATGAGAACAATTGTACATAAGTAACTCATGGCAGAACCTGGAGTGAAAGGACAGGGTATGGAGTGAGAAAGAGATAAAGGGTCGCCCTGAGGAGATCAAGTGCTGGTGAGAAAAGCAGCAGGGTGCCAACAGAGTGCACAGAGGGGGAGGCAGCATCCTACGAGCCAACACCGGTAACCGCCGCGGGTAGAGTGCCGGCGGGGGATGCAGGATTGACTGCGGAGGTCAAAGCACTCTGGCGTAGGAGGTAAGAGACGAAGGGGCTCCAGATGTCAAGCGGGCTGCAAGCTGCCAGTAATAAATCTCAGAATTCGGATAAAAGCGTCTGAGAGCGTGCACCATCCTCAAGCCAAGCGCTAACCTTGCGCGCGGGTTTCTGTCCCCAGTGCATGGCAACCCTACGTCGTGCGAGAACGAGCAGCATAGCAGTGAGCCGGCGGGAGGCGTCCGGACAATATTTCATGAAGCCTAAAAGAGGTGATCTCAGTAATGGTGGTGCACACAATGCGCTAATATGCAGAGACCTTTGGACACAGCCAGGCAAGATGGGAGAAGACAGCAGCGGGGGCAGAGCAGCAGAGACACCTATCGCTAGGAGCAAGGTCCATTTTGTGCAGCTGGGCAGGGGAACGGTAGTCTGTGCAGATATTTAAAATGTATGAGGCGCAGGTGGTAGTTAGGGGACAGCCGTTTGATCTGCTTGCAACAGTACAGCCAGTCTTCCTGCGAGAGATCGGTTCCTAGGTCCTCACTTCAAGCCGCGTGGGTACTGTCAGTGGAGGTCTGGGATGCTGCCAGTGTGAGGGCATAAAGCCTGGAGACAAGTTTGCGTGGGGAGGCGGATGTGTAGGCGAAGTCGAGAGAAGTCAATGGAGGGGGGGGGTGCTGAGGAAACATGGGGTGCAGCTCCCTGCAGGACGCTCTAAGTTGGTAATACACCAGAGTGTCCATGGGGCCAGATTCGGCTGGAAGTGAAAAGAAGCCGCCGGCCGGATAGAGGTCAGACAATGTGGACAGCCCCAGGCGTGTTGCGCATTTGACCATCCCAGCGGTTTGCAAAGGAGGGAGTACTGGATTGTGTGCGAGGGGCATGGCACTGGCAGAGAGCGTACTATCGCCGGAGTATCCACGAAGGCCGTTCCAGGCCCATCGCAGGGTCTGCACAGTGTCAATCTCACCGCGCTGGGGTTTTACAGGGGCAAAGAGGGTGCAAGATAAGCTTCCACCGCAACATCAGGCTGGAAAGGAGTCGGTGCAGCCAGAAGTGAAGGAAGCTGGCCTGGGCGCTAAGGGCGTATAATTTGAAATCTGGGGCACCCATTCCGCTACGCGATGAGGGAAGCTTGAGGATATTGTAAGCGATTCTAGGCTGATGCCCGGCACAGACAAGAGAAATAATAAGGGAGCGAAGTTTACAAAACAAATGAGCCGTGAGGGGAAATGGGAATGTTCAGACACAAATTAAAAAACTTTGGTAGCACCACCATCTTAGTGATGGCTTTGCGCCCCGCCAGAGACAAGGGCAAGCGCTGCCAAAGTTGGATCTTAGTTTCCAACCAGTCGACCACCCGGCCGAAATTGGCCCGCCACAGTTCGTTCACACCCTAGCTTAGCCAAATGCCCAGATATCTAGTTGGCCCCAATGCCCAGAGTGGATACTCCAGAGTGAAGGGAACAGTGGCATCCGTCACGGGGAAGAGAATAGATTTACCCCCGTTTACCTGGATCCCAGATAGACCCCCTAAGCGCACCACCTCGCGAACCATGGGGCAAATATTTTCTTGGGGGTTGTGGTCATAGAGAGTGACCTCATCCGCGTACATGGAGACGACCAAGGCTTGAGCAGCAAAGCCAAGACCCCTCTGGGTGTGATGCTGTCGGAGCCTAGCGGCAAGGGGCTCATGTTCCTCTTTTTAAATACACTGCACCCTGCCCTATGGCTGTTTAGGGCCTACCGCAGTGGTGACTTATATGTTTAAAAAAAAATCTGTGCATGGCAAAATTGCCTGGTCTAAATGACAGTTTAAAACTAATCACAGACTGCAATAGCAAGCCTGCGACATGTTTAAAAAGTTACTTAAGTGGTGGCACACTAAGTGCTCGAAGCTCACTATCAATATTAGCATTTACTTTACATGCCCCAGGCACATGTAGTACCACTTTAATAGGGGCTTACAAATAAATTAAATGTGCCAATTGGGTTGAAGCCAATTTCAGCATGTTTTAAGGAAAGAGAGCAAGCACCTTAGCACTGGTTAACAGTGTGCAGAGTTCTAATAGCCAACAAAAACAGGGTTAGAAAACGTGAGGGCGAAGGCAAAACGTTTTGAATGACCCTGCAGAGAGGGCCAAGTCCAATAAAGGCACTGTGAGAAAAGTAAACACATTGCCTTTAGCCTCAATTCCAGAGCTCTCAATCGCGGTCTTTTATAAACATCTGCAAGCAAATCAGTTCAAAGTTACCACTATACATAGAGTAATATTCTACATGAAGACAAAAAGACAGCATTACAACATTCTGGATATAGCTAACAGTCTTTTGAAATGAAAGATAAAAGAAAACGTGAAACACAAACAGGAACTTAAATGCATTACCTTAATGGTTTTTACATTTGTTGTTCAGAAACTGAACTTTATTTTTGTCATTAAAGTTAAGAGCATGAATATAGGGCTTGATAGAGAGTCGTTTCAATGTCCTTTTTTAACCGCTACCGGCCTGAACCTGGAGGGACCCGCCCCACTTAAAACCCATCCAAAGGAGTTAGTGCAGCACCGCAAGACACCAGGAGTCACCGGAGAGGCACAGGGGAGAGACCAGTGACACTGGCATGCCGGAAGGGGGAACTGGAAGACACAGAGGAGCTATACACTGGGAGGTGGAGACACAGGGGACGTGGAGCGATGCAGATATTGTGAGACAGAATTACTTGGGGACATGGACTTTTTGAGACCAAGGGAGACATGGACACAGGTAGACAGAGGAATGCATTCTGACGGTATGGAAAGAACTAGGGACACTTGGTGAAATACAAGAGACTTTCAAACAAAGGAAAACACAGGGCAACGCAGATGGGGGACATACAGACAAGGAAGACAGGCTAGACATCAATGACTGATGGAAAAATACTAGAGAGACGTCACAGTGCACTAGGGAGTCACTACGAAAGCCCTAGTGAAACAAGGAAACACTGTGGGGATTCAACGAGAAATATTAACGAGCTGGGGAAACACCGGGGCGACATGGGGAGACACAAGGACACAGTCAGTGGACCGGACAGAGGGACTGGCCCAGGACTGAGATTTCCACAGCACCGGCTCCTCCGCTAAATGAGGATGAGCGTCGCCCACAGGAAAAATAAAATTATAATAACACCATGTTATAATAATTGTATTTTTCATTACCGGCTCTGTTGTGTTTCTTTTAGGTCCGGGTGGGGTGGGGCTGGGCTGCCCACAGAGCAGGGAGAGGAGAGGTGTCCACTTTCTAAGTGCACATGATAATTTAGTGCGCCGTCTTGGGTTGGCCAAACAGTCATGCGCACTTAGCATGATTTCTACCCGGCTGTATTGCACAGCCAGATGGAGAACATGCGCAGGCTTCCACTGTCTGTGGGAGCATAGAACCAGGCAGCTGAGACCAATCACGACGCTGCTGTCAAGCTGATGACAGCAGCGTCGTGATTGGCTTGGAGGAGTCTGGGAGCCTGTGTACTTCCTACCTTGACCGAAGAGTACGGAGGAGAGGCAGCGGCTGGCAGGTAAGTGAATTTTTCTTTTTATTTACCCACCCGCCTCACCACTAGTATCCCATACCAGCCGCCACTACATTTCCAGACACACAAATGTTACAGGCTCATTCACATGTGCCATGTGGCAGGCAACCGGGATGGCTCCTGCCAGAACAAATATGCCTAAAGAATAATCTCCATGGAAAGACTGACAGAAGTAAGGAGAGGGTTAACAACGCCGTTCCAACCCTGAAGAATTAACCCTAAAACAAGCCTCCCACGCATTTTTAAGTGGCTTTTTCATGAAAAACATGCTTGAAAAAGCGGAGGCTTCTTATAGTGAAAACTGACATTCATTTCGCGGATGAAAGAATAAATACAGTCGCGAAACAAGCGTTGGCATGTTCAAACTCTGAGGCAATCTGTGCTTCAATGTAAATAAAATAGTCCATTCTTTACCTGGGGACTAAAAATGTAAGTTTGGAGTGATCAAACAGCACTGGTGAACTGTAGAGTTCTGAACTTAAAATGTTGTGAGTTCACATTCACCCTTCAATTCATTTGTAACCCATTGGGGTCCCACGTTTATTAATCAGTCCTGAAACTTATTACATCGGATGATACTTCCATAATTAATGTTGTGACACCGAGCACAACAGAGTCATTAAGTACGAGTAAACATGTGACCTGCAATTATTTAGATTTGGTTAAGGCTATGCTAAATGTGTATTCTACCTGAACAAGTAAGGGTTTGCGTCACGTCCTTTGAGTGTGGCGTGTGCCAAGATGTGTGAACATGTTGAATGCTTCAATTACTTACCGGTAATTGCATTACTCTGAGTCCTACTCCCTCGCTTCCCTTACTTACACATTGAGGCATCCCTGCCTCACCAGACACCCGTACCCATGTGATTTGTCACGTTGGGACTATATATAGCCCCTAGCCCCCTCATACCTCCTGTAATACCACATAGATCGAAACCATACCAAAAGGTTGGCCTGGACCATCAGGGAGGTAGGGAGGGATGTAAGTAAGGGAAGCGAGGGAGTAGGACTCGGAGTAATGCAATTACCGGTAAGTAATTGAAGCATTACCTCATCGTCCCTCCCTCGCTTCCCTTCCTTACAAAATTGAGATGTACAAAGCCAAACAGGACAACCAAAGAAGGTATGCAAAAAACAGGTTTATTAAAAAACACAGAAGACCAGGGAAAAACCACTATTCAGGAATCATAGTGGAAAGAACCCTGTGTCCAAAGACATCAGCACAGTCAACCTCCTGCCCAATCCTGTAATGAGAGGCAAAGGTCAGCGGGGAAGCCCAGGTGGCAGTCCGGCAGATCTCTGAAATGGAAGCCCCTTGGACCTCCGCACAGGAAGCAGCCATGGAGCGAGTGGAACAACCCTGAACCCCCAAAGGAGAAAGGTGCCCCCCCTCTTTGTACGCCAAAGAAATCAGAGAACGAACCCAACTACCCAAGGAAGGAGTAGAAGGACGCAAACCCCTATTCACAGGACCAAAATTAACAAAAAGGGAATCCGGGAGACGGAAAGGAGCGCCCTGCTCCAAATAGACCAGGAGAGCCCTCCTAACATCCAAAGAGTGAAGCCGCACCTCAGACTCCGAGGACGGGGAACCAAAAAAGGAAGGAAGAACCAACTCCTGATCCCTGTGGAATTGAGAGTCCACCTTAGGACGAAAGGAAAGAATCGGTCGCAACACGATCCTGTCATCAAAAATCCGAAAAAAGGGTGTTTTTTAAGAAAGAGCACCCAGTTCACCCTGGCGGCGAGCAGACGAAATGGCCACCAAAAAGAAAGTTTTGAAGGACAACAGGCGCAGATCCACAGAAACTAACGGTTCAAAGGGAGATGACATCAAGGCATCCAAGACCAGAGACAGATCCCAAGTCGGAAAATGCCACCGAGGCGTAGGAAGAACATTACCCAAACCCTTAAAAAGGCGACTGACCAACCCCTCAGAATCCGAGAGATTGCCCCAAGAGCTCCTAAACGCCCTAATCGCAGCCCACTGCAAACGAAGGGAAGAGACCTTCAAGCCCAAGGAAGCACCCTCCTGAAGAAACAGCATCACCTCAAACAAAGAAGAGTCCAAACCTTTGACAAGACACCACCGACTGAAAGAACGCCAGTGCCATAGGTAAGACTTGTTGGTCGAAGCGCGCCTAGCCGCCTGCAGAGTAGAGGTCAAACCAGCCGAAACCCCTCGTCGCAGAAGACCTAAGCGTTCAACCTCCAAGCCGCAAAGCGCATCCGGCCCAGAACATCCTGTTGAAACGCCGGGAAGACCAAAGGGGGAGGAGACAGAGGCAGCAACCACTCCACCTCTGACCTCAACTCCACCAGGAGAGGAAACCAGGAGGCACGAGGCCACGCCGGAGCCACCAGAATCACAGAAGCCCCCGAAGACCGGACCCGCAGCAGGAAGCGGAGAAGAAGGGGGAAAGGAGGAAACGCATACAGAAGCCCGCGGGGCCAAGGGCAGGAGAGAGCATCCACCGCCTAGGCCGACCCCTCCCGACAGCGGGAGACAAACCGGGACAACAAGGCATTTCCCACATCCGCAAAGAGGTCCACCACGGGAACACCCCACCGCAACGTCAGAACCACAAACAACTCCTGACAAAGGCAGAAATCCACAGACGACGGAATGGCCCTGCTGAGGGCATCCGCCCGGGAATTGGACACCCCCCGAATATGGATCGCCGAGAGCACCAACAGATGAGATTCCGCCCAAACAAACAACCGCCTCACCACTAGGGCTAGAGAAGAGGACCTCATCCCCCCTTGCCTGTTGACATAAGCCATGGCAGTGACGTTGTCCGTCCTGACCAGGACTAGGGAACCCTGCAGAAACTGGGAGAAGGCCAACAGAGCCAAACGGACAGCCTCCAACTCCCTCCAGTTCGACAACATCCTGCTCTGAGCGGGAGACCAGAAGCCCCTGGACTGATGAACCCCCAGCCAGGCCCCCCATCCCGAGAGGCTGGCATCGGTGGTCACCACAACCGGAGCCGGAGGAGAGAGAGAGACACCCTTCAGCAAATGACCCCGAACCAGCCACCAACCCAGAGAAGATCTGATCTGAGGGGAAACCGGGATCGGAGAAGAGAGGGAAAGGCAATGGGGAGACCAATGCGCCAGAACATGAGCCATCAGAGCGTGCAAA
This sequence comes from Lissotriton vulgaris, assembly GCF_964263255.1. Classification (NCBI taxonomy): domain Eukaryota; kingdom Metazoa; phylum Chordata; class Amphibia; order Caudata; family Salamandridae; genus Lissotriton; species Lissotriton vulgaris. The sequence goes on along the minus strand of NC_141700.1, from coordinate 235,364,601 downwards.
TGAAATCTTGCCCAAGGAACCAGAAACACCGTGGCAGCCATATCCCCCTGAACCTGCAGCCAACGTGCCGCCACCTGCACTGGATCGGACAGAAGAGACAGGATGTGAGACTGAATCTTGGCCACCCGAGCCTCGGGCAGGGTGACCACCCCCAAATCTGTCCGAAACCTGGCCCCAATGAAGAGACGATCCTGGGAAGGAACAAAGAATGATTTGCCCAGATTGACAAGAAAGCCATGCCCCCTCAAAACGGCCAGCACCAAGTCTGTGTGATCGAGAGTCAACTGGAAGGAGGGAGCATGAACCAACCAGTCGTCTAGATATGGATGCAAATATATCCCCTGACAGTGGACCAGGGCCACCAAAGGGGCCAAGAGCTTGGTGAAGACCCGAGGGGCGGACTTCAGCCCGAATGGCAAAACCGCAAACTGGAAGTGGAAGCTGCTAACGGCAAAGCGAAGAAACTGCTGATGAGTCCGAGCCACAGGAATGTGAAGGTAGGCGTCCTGTAAATCGATAGACGTCATGAAGTCCCGGACCCCCACCAACGGGATGATGGACTGCAAAGTCACCATTTTGAAGTGGACGGTCCGAACCCAACCATTCACCCTCTTCAGGTCCAGAACCGGCCGGAATCCCCCTGACATCTTCTGGACCAGAAACAAAATGGAATAACATCCCAGACCCCGCTGTGCCAGCGGGACCGGAACGATCGCCTTCTTCGACAGAAGATCCCGAACCCCCTCCAGCAGAGCCTCCCTCTTGGATGGAGACTTGGGGATAGGAGTAAGGATGGTGCCCCAGCCGGGCGGAACCGCGACAAAGTCTATAAGATAGCCTCTCCTGATAATAGTCAATGCCCAGTGATCCCTTAAATCCAGCCGCCAAGCGTCCAGGAAAGACATCAGCCTCCCGCCCACAGGACCTGCGGGCGAAACACAGTCGTCATCAGGACTTCCTCATGAAGGTATCCACCGGAAGCTTGGGACCAGGCAAGGCCGAAGATTTCCTGGGCCTGAAATGGCATTGACGAGCAGAAAAGTTCCTGGAGGACTGGCGGGAAGACTGAAAAGACGCAGAGGAGGAAGGAGCCGGATTCCAAAAACGTCGAGAACCAGAGGCAGACGCCTTGCCCTTGTAAGGCAGAGCATGCTTACGGTCCTTGAAGGCCTTAGTGACCATACTATCCAGCTGGTCACCAAAGAGCAACTTGCCATCAAAGGGAATCTTAAGGAGTGAGAACTTCTCCGAAGAATCAGCCTTCCAGTCACGCATCCATAAGTTCCGACGAGCCAATACCAAGGAGCCAGAGGTCATGGCCGCAGAGCGAAGTACATCCGAAGAGACGTCAGCCAAGAGCTTAGCCTGCTGTTCCATGTGGACAAGCAAGCCAGAGCAGTCCGACTCGTCCTGAATAGCCGAGGCTAGCTTGCCAAAGTCAGACACCAAAGACTGCGCCGCATACGCCGAGTAGATGCCAGCACGCAAAGACAAATTCCCAGCGGAAAAGGCTTTCTTCAGTGCACCATCCACCTTTTTATCCATGGCATCCGAAGGGGAACAATCCTCAGGATTAATAGAAGTGCGACCAATAAGAGTGGCCAACATGGCATCCACCTTCACAGAGTGAGGAAGAGAGACCTCCCCCTCCTCCAGGGAATAAAGCTTCTGTAAAAAGCGAGAAACAGAGGCGCGCTCAAGGTCCCGCCATTCCCCCGATATTAAGTCTTTGATGCAGCCATGAAAGGGCATAGCGAGCGCAGGAGGCTTAACATATTGGGGAAAAATGTCCTCAGACCCCATGGGAGCAGCAAAAGGAGTAAACCCCAAGTTCTCCCTGATGTGCTGGAGAACAGCAGGCACCTCCTCCCTACGCACAAACTTCCCCGAAGATGTAGAAGGTAAGGCAGAGTCCGAAGAAGAAGATGAGTCCTCAGAGGGAGAGTCCACCGGACCCCCCGCAACACGAGAAGACCTGCGCCTTGGCTTAGCACCTCTCGCATCCAGAGCACGAGACACAGCAGCCTCAATCATGGACTGCACCTCAGAAGCAGACAGGAGGGCAGAAGAATCCACCGGACCCTGGGACCTGGTCCGACGAGCCGGGACAGGCACCTCACCATCATCAGAGGAAGACAAAACCCTCAAGCGCTTCGAAGTCTGTTTAGCCATAATGAAACTGACAGGGCAGAACAGCCGAGGCAAGCCCTTAAATAACGTGCAACACAGCCCCAGCCGGGAGAAATCCAATAGATTCAAAGACACACGAGGCAACCAATGAAGAAGCCTCGCAGAAACAGAAACCAATCATAAAAACATCAAAAATGTATCAAAAACGACCCAAAACGAGGCCCCTACCGCAAAGGAGCATCGGAAACAGCCAGCCGAGAAGCCACAGCACATCCGCCAGCCGCCGTCTCCATTCCGGTCATCCGAACCGGAACCACAGCCCCAGCCACTCAGGGCTGGTGACTCCGTCACCCGGAACCCGACCGCCCAGCCGCCGAGAAGTGCACCGCAACCCCATAAACGCGGTGGGGAAGGCTCGCGCACACCAGGTCGGCGCCGCCAGACCCAGGATGGCAACAGCAAGTGAGGGAGAAGCCCTCAAAACAGCAGAGAAGACCGCAGCTCCGCAGAACGGCCAGCGCGTGGGACGCGCGTCTCACAATGGTGAGACAGAAAAAAACAGGAGGTATGAGGGGGCTGGGGGCTATATATAGTCCCCACGTGACAAATCACATGGGTACGGGTGTCTGGTGAGGCAGGAATGCCTCAATTTTGTAAGGAAGGGAAGCGAGGGAGGGACGATGAGGTAATGCATCTTCAACCGGAAGGAACATCGATGGTTTTTTGCTCTGTTGAATACAGGTCAAGGTATGACACATATAGATGTGTGAATGGGTCCTTGTTTATTGTGGTATCACACAGCACAGGGGTATGTATATGTAATTCGAATACATATTAGGTCTACATTGCCTTAGTGGTCTGCATACACATGTAGTGGTGCACTCGTCCATAATGAATGTGGGCAGGGCTTTAAGTGGGATGAAAAAGAGGGGGGTCTCTCACAGGGGCGGGGCCAATGTAATTAAGGGCGTGGCTTAAAAACGCCTAAGCCAAAAATCTGTGCTTAGCATCGTGCGCCGCCCGACTCGTATTTTGCTGTTTCTGTCACTGCATCCAGATATATGATACAACAAGTAATATCATACCTACAACAAGTCAGGACAATGGTTGTAAGTTATGTACGATAAATAAGCAGCAACTATGGCTTGTTGTATATAATATTGAAAAAGCTTCCACTTAAAGTCCTGGTGACACTACGACAATGTTGTTGCTCGTGAGTTTCAAGAAGAGAAGGGAAATTCTGAGAGAAAATGACTCTCTTTAAAGGATTTCCCTTCCCTTACAACGCTCACCTGGCATGACGTCATGCCGTAACTTCTTCACTAGTGAGAAGTGAGCAGTGTGAGCACGAGCACATGATGTGCCTGCTGTCACTACAGTCCGGAAAAAAATGGACCGCCTGTGCCAGGGCACAAAACAGAGCCCGATAGACACCCGCTTCGACACCCCTTTAAAAAATTGCTGGTGCTCAGATCCGGTGAGACCCAGCCCACTTAAAGCTCTGATCTGTTGAGTACTGCACATGTCAAGGCGTTCAGACACTCATCGGATGTATATCCACAATTGATTTGTTCATTAGTGCGCGCAACTCCCGCTACGGATAATCCACACGGTTTACTTTGCGCAGGGTTCGTTGACTACTGGGACAATATATATGTGGCTACTGTACCAATGAACACCCCTTTAGTAAATATGCATTAATTGGGATGAATGTATATTAGTTCACTCTCTGGGACATATATTGTAAATGGTGAACGAAGTAGGCTTCCTACCAGCATCGTGCAGATATACACATATCCCAGCACAACCAACCCCTCTTCACTCGCATATGAAGGCATTTAATGGTATTCATTTCACTTGGTCCATAATATGAGACAGATACTGCCACATGTGCAGTTGTGTGCAATAACGTAGATGCAAGTAATCGGACCCCATTTGTTGCAAACACTAGATGAATTATGAGCAATAATAACCGACCCAGCCTCGTAATGAGCAGTCATTTTGGATCACTGATTTTGATTTCCAATTGCATTTAAATCATGCTTCAGACCTCTGACAAGTCACAGCAGAGTTGAAATGAACACCATACAATTTAAGACAGATTATAAAGCTCTACCTATTTTTCAGCAAAATTGTAAAGGACTTCTGTTTACTTGTATATGGAGAGAATACAGCACCCGAGACCTCCTCAAAGCAAATACATTATTTAGTGTAGTCTTGGGGCTAGTTGCCCAGAATCAGGACCCAGAAATTGTAAATAGAGCTCTCAAAGCTCCTCATAACATTTTCTAGATAGGCCCATATGGATATATAAAGTGTTAGTAGCTTTTTCATTTGCATTTATCTTAACCATGCTGCCGCACTGATATTTGGATCTGTGCAAATAGTGCCAGTTTCATACATGACAATGCCTTTTTCATGAACAGCCCAAATATCAATTTCTTGACTGCAGAAATATAAAACACTAGATAATGACTCTGACCTTGAAGCAGTCCACCTAGCCTTTCACAAACTGGGATAGCTCTGAAACTAATTACCTTGGCTATCAATCGTAGAAATCACTTCATTTTAACTGGTTTCAAGGACTCCCAGGATCCAGTTGTTATTGGTTTCGAGTCCACCTTCAAGGTCCTCTCTATTCATTTCTATATCCTTCCTCTGCAATTCAAGGCATTCTGTTGTCGCTGTCAGCTGTTCTACTTTATTTTTCAGGGGTCTGTGTCAATGACTAATCCATCTGAAAGTTAAATCAACTTTGCATTATTGGCACCAACAATACAACTTATCCACCAAACTAGTATTACCCGCAGTAAGTACCAAACGTGGGTCTGTGTCTCACAACAAGAAATCTAAGAATGTCAGGTGCCTTGCAGTGTAAGCGCTCAATCTGTCGTGGAACCCACACATAAATCATGCTAGAATCTTGCTAACACATGGATCAAGGTCAGTTCTTAACAAATATAACACATCTATGGCCAAAATGACCACGCTGGCCCTAGAGATCTACAAACACAAAGCTCAGGCAGCCACACTCTATAGGTCTGAGTTGGGGGGTACAAGCAATGCCAAACATCTCATAGTGGATGAGAATAAATTCATGAGAAGGATACTAGGTTTACCAACAGTGATACCCCTCGTGCCCATGTACAATGACTTAAACATCAAATAGATAGAGCACATTGCAATCTTATGACCCATGATCTACTGGACAACGCATGAGATGGCAAAATATAGAGAGGGCACCAGTGAGCTATTGGAACACAACAGGACTTTACCTTTTCCTTGGTTTTGGCATGTGCAGAAATAGTTTATCAAACTTGGCCTTTCATGTTATTGGACAGAGTCACAATCCCTTGCACAAACTTTAAAGATGCATTTAAAACTAATTTACTGGGAACATGTCCTGAATACCTTCCATATAGCAAGTACAACTACAGGCTGACACCACCGTTTCTTGTTGTTAAACCAACCCATGCTTCAAAGGCTTCCTAGACATTATCCAGCCCCATTTGGCAGGAATCCTATGCATGAAGTTCAGGTACTAAATCCTTCAAACCAGGGACTATACAGTAAAAATTGAAGATACATGACAAGCTTTTTTGCACCCTATACACTTTAGGCTACACCGAAGATGTTGCACACATCATTCCTATGATAAGACGAGGAAGAAATGGATATGTGATACCACACAGTATAAAATCTTTGGCCTAAGCAAATATTTGCTAGTGGTAGGATTTGCATGTGGCAAGATGGGCCTGCAATTGTGATGAAATTGTAATGGAGAACCCAATCCCCATCAATTAATCCCAAAGAATCAAGTACTGAATATTACTGATGAGAACAAGAAATACTTATCTATGGATGTATTTGATAGTTTTAAGGAAAGCAATGTATGAAATTCAATTTTAATGTACACTTTTAATGTTTTTTGACCGAAACAAAAGTTTTACTGACACTCATTGTGTTCAATTTATTTGAGGAAAAAGCATCAATGTTATGTGGTGTTTTGTCATCATGTGGCATTTTGAAAATAAAAATCAATTCTCCCCTTACCCTACTACTGTTAAACTGCTGAAACAGAAGGGTGTCCCTGGAAGATAAGGAAGTTCAAACACAGACACAAAACATGAGTGAGCTAAAACTTGAAGTTAAAAAATGTCCTTCATGCTCAAATCTCATTTTGCAAGTAGATAACTCTAAAATGCATATTAAATGCATCCTTTTGTTTTCAAATCAACTTAGCCACACACAGCCTTCCTAGGAGTTCTGCACTCTTGCACCCCACAATACCCTTGTATGTTTTAAAAGTCCTCATGCAATTAGAGAAAGGAGCAGGACACCTGGAGCTGCACAGAAGGTTGATTTTATTTAGGAAACAACACTTACAACTCAACTTTTACAACGCACTACCTTTACAATGAAACTTTTACAACGCAACATCCATTACAACGCATGCCATTACAACGCAACCTTTACAACGCATGTCACTACAACGCATACTAGTACAACGCATGTCATTACAATGCAGTCATTACAACTCATACCATTACAACGCATACCTACACTATCCAACACTTACCCTACTTTTGCACCCCCTGGAGTTAGAATACTAATTTTTACCCCTACACTATCCAATACTTACCGTACTGTTGCACCCCCTGGAGTTAGAATAGTAATTTTTACCCCTACACTATCCAACACTTAATCTACTGTTGCACCCCCTGGAGTTAGAATAGTGTTTTTTACCCCTACACTATCCAATACTTACCATACATGCAATGTAATGGCATGCGTTGTAAGGGTATGCGTTGTAAATGTAGTATGCGTCGTAGTGGAATGCGTTGTAAAGTTAGCTTCAAAGAATTCGTTGTAATGGCATGCGTTTTAATGGAATGCGTTGTAATGGATGTTGCGGTGTAAAAAATGTGTTGTGAAGGTATGCGTTGTAAAAGTATGCGTTGTAACGACATACATCTATTTTATTTACTTTGATCTATAGAGTTTATGGTGCACTCATGTTATTCTTTACAGAATAAGTCAATGTGATTATTTATCAACACTACTGTTTTTCAGTGGAATCTCCGCTGCTTAATTTCTAAAAAAAAAAATAATAATAAGAGCAGGGGTCCAAAATTGTCTTTAGGGGTACATCACTGGTGCTGCCCAATGCTGTGGTTGCTGAATACCAATGCTGCCCCGTCCCCAGACCGCATCATGCGTCTTTCTTACACAACTCTATGTCTTTCTCTCACTCTTGGAGGTGGCTTTTCACCTGTGCTTTTTCCTCCTGTGACTGTTTTTCTATCTTTCTCTTCCTCCTCCTTTCTTCTTTTTCCGCCTTTCTCGCTATTACTTTGGCTTGAAGTCTAATGATGAAAAATAAGCCCCAGTCCCTATGCCCGCCATCTGCAACCACCAGCACAGACAGAGCTGGCCCGTGCAGGTACGCGTAGGCGGGCAGGGATGGGGGTGAAAGTGATAAACAACAGAATAGGGAATGTAAAATAAATAAATAAATAAAACGACTCAGCTTGCGATCACCGCAACGCCAAGTCGGTGATGCGGTGGGGGCAAGTTAAGTAGTTTTATTTATTTATTTTATATTCCCTATTCCATCGCTTGCCACTTTCACCCCCACTCCCAAGCCCGCTGCACAACCCGCCCCATTGCGCTTACTTGCACAGGCCGCCACTGAGCACAAATAAATGACTGATACCCCCTGTTAGACCTGTCTGCTTCTGGGAAGACTCTAACCACCATGATTTATTTTTGTCCCCCTTAGCCTCCCAGAGTTTCTATTTTTATTTTTACATGTGTCCATCAGGAGTTTTTAATGCTGTCAGGGGGCTAGGTGTTCCTTGGCGATGACGCCATTTTTCCCTCATCACTTGTGAGGCCTAGTCACCCCCTTGAAACCTTAGGGATCTCCAGAGACCTAAAATGGTGTCCACCAACTGCCATAACGGACACTACTGGAGGACAGGTCCATAGGGTAACATTAGGGAACTTTCTGGAATCAACTAGAGACTTCCGCAGGTCTCAGGCCACCCTATATAAGGCCAGTGACCAGCAGCCATTTTGTGCTGACCCCAGAGTAGAGGAGTGAGGCAGTGGTGAGAGGAGGAGGACACACTGAGAGCAGCTAGTTTGTCACTGAGGCTGACAGTTACTTCAGAAGGTTGTTCCCCCTTCAGCCTTTGACCGATCCCTCTCTCAAAGACAACAACTACTGACACAGAAATCGAGCTATTTGAGGAAGCAGTCCCTCCTATCTTGGAGCTACATGAAAAATCCTCTCAGGATATCCTTATCTGAAGATATTCCTGGCTGCCCTATCCGGCGCTGTGCTTACCGGTGTTGTGGAGCAGCTGAAGTGTAAGCGAGGGTCTGTGGCACCCTGGCGACCTGAGGAGCAAGGGCGCCGTGTGTGGACATCCTTCCTGTGAGGCCAAAGTGAGAAGCGTCTGGAGGGAAGCAGTGGCGCTGCTCCAATCGGCATCGGGACCCCGGGGGCACCGGCCGCGTCAAGTGAGGAGGTAGGCGCTTCCGCGCATGTCCAGCGTGTAAACGCTTCTGTGGAGGCAGGAGGGGCCTAGGTTCGAGCAGGCCCGGAGGAGACAGAGCAGCGTCTGCGTGGCGAACGACGTCCTCCCTGGGAGCCAGCGCGCAGAAGCGGAAGGAGAGTGAGCGCGATCGCGCATGCCCAGCTGAGCAGTGCCGACTGAGGAGGGCCGATTGCGTCGGAGCACCGGTAGCCGTTTCCCCGTCCGGAGGAGGTAGAAGCGCCACAGCGGACGTCACAGCAAGGAGCCTGGGGGCCAGGGAAGCCTTCCTCGACCTTCCTCGACCGCCGACTGCTGCCAGGTCTCAGCGCGAGTGGGGAGAGCCCTCGCATCACACCCAGAAGCCTACAAGTAAGCTGGGTAGTGTGGGGACGGGAGGCAGCAGCACCAGGGAAAGGAGACAAGACAGTGGGGCTACAACTGAGACTTAGACTGAACTGCACCAGGAAGCCTAAGAGAAGAAAACGGGCTTGTGTTCAGCCTAATAATAACTACAGTGTCCCAAAAGTAACTGGAGCAAAGAGGAGGAAGCGGTGTAGGGAATTACAGGGTTCCTGGGGGAGAAACCCTTGTAGTTTCTTGGTAAATTGGAGGAATAGAACTCCTTTTAGCAAATTGAGCCTTTAAATTAGAGTGAGAGGAACCTGGCTAATATTGTTGTGTCTCCCCTTTTAGTCACATTGCGGGTTGGTTATGCAGTGAAGAACTACACCCAGGTCATTCTGTGAGTTGAGCAGTGCTTAAGAGCTGTGGGGTAATGTACCTGCTAATGAGTCTTTAAATATATATTGCACTGTCAGGCTGCATTTTCCTTTCTGTAAAGTTCTAGGGAAGTGTATTGTGTCCTGAATAACTCTAAACCTTAAATGTACCTTTGATTCTTAAATTCTGAACAGGAAAAATATTGAAGTGTGATTTGTATTTCATGTAAAAGGTGTAATTTGATTGTCTTTCATCCCTGACTAAAAAGCATAACAGAAAAACATATTATTTTTATAAAAGGTAACAGTATTTTTCCAAACAGAGGTGTTGTGTCTTTATTTTAGTGGTTCATCACTGTGTTACTGGGGGGTGAGACTTGTAAGTACTTAGCCAACGCCGTGAGTTAGCTGTAGACCACTACTGTGCCAAGCTACCATATGTGGGCTTGGGTAATCTAGGTCCAACATAATTGGTGTTTCAGCGGTGGGATAGCGGATTTGTACTTACACTTACTTATTAGTAACGCAGTGCCAACCACGAGACCCCACCTGGAGTTTTCTCCCTGCGGCCCTTCTAATTTACATTTTTGGTTTTTCTAAAATTGACTTCTGGCGGTGGGTGGAGGTTGACCTCAGGTCACTCTGTGGAATTCTCCTGTGTAGCATTTTATACTTCAAATAGAAATGGAGATAAATGTGGAAGAGCTAGACAATTATACTGTGCCCCAATTGAAGGAATGGTGTCAGCAGCAGGGGGTGTTTTTCAAGAAAGGCGCCAGAAAAGTAGAGCTGCTGACCAGTATCCGGGCATGGGTAGAGGCTCATTCCGGGGAGGAGGTAGATCCTGAAGAGAGTGACAAGGACACTGTCCTGGAGACCGCAACACTGTACCAGGCGGGAGGGGAGAACCTTGTAACAGGTCCTAGAACACCTTCTAGAGTGGGCAGTAGTGTGTCAGAGAGGGGCCTGACCGACGCCGAGTTAGAAGACAGGAGGGAGGAGAGGAGGATGAAAATAGAACTAGCCAGGATGGACATGGTGAGGGAGGAAAAGAGGTTGGAGCATGAGCGGACCATCAAAGAGATGGATTTGCAAGCCCTGAATTTACGTACCCCCAAACCAGAGAATGGTGGCAGCGATAACCAAACCAACACCAGAGAACCTAGACCGTACCTACCAAAAGACATTATGGCTTGTTATGTACCCAGTGACGACATTGCTAAATGGCTAGCCGCCTACAAGGTCTCGCTGAGGGCCCATGGGATTCTGGAAGTCCACTGGGGAGGTGGGTTATACAAATACATGCCCCCCACTGGCAGGGATACTTTGTTGGCCCTTGACCAGAGTGAACAGACCTACTATCCGGCTATGAAATCAGCGCTGCTCAAGAAGTTTGGGTTGACCCCTGAGAAATATAGACAAAAGTTTCGGGGCAGCTACAAGCTGGGCACACAAAACTGGGTAGATTTCTTGGACTACTCCAGGAAGGCCCTGGAGGGTTGGGTAAGAGGCAGCGAAGTAGGAGACTATGAGGGACTATATGACCTCATACTCAAGGAACACCTACTCGAGAAGTGTCTTCCCGAGCTAAGACAGCATCTGGTGGACAGCAAGCTGACCAGCCCCAGGAAGCTTGCTGAGGAGGCGGACATCTGGGTTAGTACCCGGGTGTCGACTAAGGGGACTGGAGGGAATTCCCAGAAGCAAGGACAGGGCGCCCCCCAGAAGAAAGAGGGAGGGGAAACTAAGAGGGAGTTCTCAAAAGGGCCACAAAATACTTCACAAGGAAGGGGCAGAGGATTCATCCCCAAGAGTAACCCCCCTCGCAACCCTACCCCTGGCCAAAGCCAGCAGCCAAGGGTTGTTCATTGTTTTGAGTGTGGTGGTGTGGGACACTATAAAGGAGATGTGAGATGCCCAAAAAGACCACCCCCTCCCACTGGAGGAAAAGCCCCGGGAATCACTAGTGTAGTGCTCGGGGAGGAGATGCCTTTGGTTAATGGAGGGGAGCGGGCGGGTGTCACCTTAGTGTCCCTGGGAGATAAGGAGATGGTTCCCAAGACCCAGCTGCCCTCTAATACTACTAAGTATGAGCAGTGGGTCACCATCAATGGCCGTAGAGGGGAGGCTCTGAGAGACACAGGAGCCAGCATGACTATGGTAAGGAGTCAGCTGGTGTCTCCAGAGCAGGTCATCCCAGATGTACTCCATCCCGCCGTAATGGCTGACGGCAGATTGGGCCACTACCCTGTGGCTGAGGTTCCCTTTGAGTGGGGAGGGGTTGCAGGTCCACTTCGAGTTGCCGTAAGCCCTGCCGTGCCTGTTGACTGCCTGTTAGGGAATGATATGGAGCACAATGCTTGGAGGAGGGTGGAGTACCAGACTCACTCTGCGATGCTGGGACCCCCCGACTGGACTTGTGTCAGCACAAGGTCAGCGACTGCCCGAAGGGGAAGTTTGCTTACGCTGGAGCCTGGAACAATGGCCCAGCCGGCTGCCAGAGAGGAGAAGGACAAGAGGCCGGAGGACCCTGCCTCGACATCTCCACCTCGTGAGACAGCTGGACCACCTGCGGAGGTGGATCTGGAGTCCACAGGGGAGAGTGTTGCTTCCCTGGAGAACCTACCCATCCCTACTGAATGGCATGTGGAGGGAGGTCCTTCCCGGGAAGAGTTCTGCAAAGCTCAGAAAGAGTGTCCTACTCTCGAGGGGCTGCGGCAACAGGCCAACGCCCAGGCAGCGGGAAACATTGAAGGGAGCTACCGGATTTACTGGGAGGATGGACTCCTCTACAGTGAGCCCAAGGCACCTGGCCATGGTTCAGCCAGAGCCTTGGTGGTCCCTCAATGCTTTAGAGCCTTTCTACTGGAACTGGCTCATGAGATACCATTGGCAGGGCATCTAGGACAGGACAAGACCTTTGCCCGGCTTGTCCCCCACTTCTACTGGCCTCGAATGAAAGTGGCGTCTGATACATATTGTCGGACGTGTGTGTCCTGCCAAGCTAGTGGGAAAACAGGAGTGAAGCTTAAAGCTCCCCTGGAACCACTACCTGTCGTTAGCACCCCCTTTGAGAGGGTGGGCATCGACATTGTAGGGCCATTGGATCCACCAACGTCAGCTGGTCACCGGTTCATACTGGTTTTGGTGGATCATGCCACACGGTACCCAGAGGCCATACCTCTGAGGACCATCACTGCACCTGTGGTGGCAAGGGCCCTGATGGGGATCTTTACCCGAGTGGGTTTCCCCAAGGAGGTTGTGTCCGACAGGGGGACTAACTTCCTTTCAGCGTACATGCGGGCTATGTGGAAGGAGTGCGGAGTTACCTATCGGTTTACCACTCCTTATCACCCACAAACCAATGGTCTTGTGGAAAGGTTTAACAAAACCTTGAAAGGTATGATACGGAGTCTACCTGAGAGCCTGCGGAGGAAATGGGACATCCTCCTACCCTGTCTCTTGTTTTCTTACAGGGAAGTGCCACAAAAGGGAGTGGGCTTCAGCCCCTTCGAACTTTTGTACGGGCACCCTGTACGGGGACCTCTCAGCCTGGTGAAAGACGGATGGGAACGGACTCCCAGAAAGCTTCCCCAGGACGTGGTGAGCTACATGCTGGCCTTCCGGAGCCAAATGGCTAAGTTGTGGAAGCAAGCTTCAGACAACTTGGAGGCCAGCCAAGCAGTGATGAAAGAGTGGTATGACCACAACGCTCACCCAGTGGAACTGGAGCCTGGACAGAAGGTGTGGGTGATGGAACCTGGAGAGCTAAATGCCCTACAGGACCGTTGGACAGGCCCCTTTGAGGTGTTGGAGAAGAAGGGGAAGTCCACCTACTTGGTGGATCTTAAGGCCCCGAGGCAGCCCCACAGGGTGCTGCATGCCAATCGCCTCAAGCCACATCATGAGAGGCCCGCGGTTGTCTTGATGATGGTAACCGATGGAGCAGAGGAAGAAGAAAGCGAACCTCTCCCTGATCTTCTCTCGTCCCAAGAAAAGGATGGGTCGTGGAGGGAGTAATTCTCTCGCCATCCCTAACTCCTGAACAGCAGAGTGATTGCCGCCAGATCCTGGAGCAATTTTCTTCTCTGTTCTCCCTTGCCCCGGGTAGGACCCACCTGTGTACCCATGACGTGGACACAGGGGACAGCCCACCTGTGAAGTCTAAAATCTACCGGCTGTCGGACAAGGTGAAGGCCAGCATCAAGAGTGAAGTCGCCAAGATGCTGGAACTGGGAGTAATTGAACCTTCTGGAAGCCCTTGGTCTAGCCCGGTGGTTTTGGTACCAAAGGCTGCCCCACCAGGCACCACACCGGAATTGAGATTCTGTGTGGACTACCGAGGCTTGAACTCAGTGACCAAAACTGATGCCCATCCTATCCCACGGGCGGATGAGCTGATTGACCGGCTGGGAGCTGCTCAATACTTAAGTACCTTTGACCTAACTTCAGGGTACTGGCAGATTTCCCTTACCGAGGAGGAGAAGGAAAGGTCAGCCTTCTCTACACCTGAGGGACACTACCAATTTCGTGTGATGCCCTTTGGGCTCAAGAATGCCCCTGCCACTTTTCAGCGGCTGGTGAACAGGGTCCTTTCTGGAATGGAAGCTTTTTCTGCTGCATACCTGGACGACATTGCTGTCTTCAGTAGCAGCTGGGAGGACCATTTGCAGCACCTGCAAGCTGTTCTTCATGCCCTGCAACAGGCTGGATTGACAATCAAGGCCAGCAAGTGTCAGATCGGACAGGGGTCGGTGGTGTACCTAGGCCACTTGGTGGGCAGAGGGACGGTGCAGCCCCTCCAGGCAAAGATTGAGGCTATCATCGCCTGGGAGCCCCCCAAGACTCAAACAGAGGTCCGAGCCTTCCTGGGCCTCACTGGATACTACCGTCGCTTCGTGAAGGGGTATGGCACTATCGTGGCCCCCCTCACTGAGCTTACTTCCAAGAAGCAACCCCGACGGGTAGTCTGGACGGAGGCTTGCCAGCGAGCCTTCATGACCTTGAAACAAGCATTGTGTTCCGCTCCCATTCTCAAGGCCCCTGATTTTACTAGAGAATTCATTGTCCAAACAGATGCGTCAGAACATGGCATTGGGGCAGTGTTATCGCAGCTAAATGATGAGGGCTTGGATCAACCTGTGGTCTTCCTGTCCAGGAGACTACTCCCCAGGGAAAGGAGGTGGAGTACAATTGAGAGAGAAGCCTTTGCGGAGGTCTGGGCTCTGAAGAAGCTGCGACCATACCTGTTTGGTTCGCACTTCCTAGTTCAGACTGACCATCGCCCCCTTCGTTGGCTGATGCAAATGAAGGGGGAGAATCCCAAGTTGCTAAGGTGGTCCATCTCCCTACAGGGAATGGACTTTAGGGTGGAACACCGACCTGGGGCAGACCATGCCAATGCAGACGGTCTATCCAGGTATTTCCGCCTTAGTGATGAGGACTCCCAAGGGGTTGGGTAGTTCTCCCCACTTTCAGCTGGGGGGGACGCGTGTTAGACCTGTCTGCTTCTGGGAAGACTCTAACCACCATGATTTATTTTTGTCCCCCTTAGCCTCCCAGAGTTTCTATTTTTATTTTTACATGTGTCCATCAGGAGTTTTTAATGCTGTCAGGGGGCTAGGTGTTCCTTGGCGATGACGCCATTTTTCCCTCATCACTTGTGAGGCCTAGTCACCCCCTTGAAACCTTAGGGATCTCCAGAGACCTAAAATGGTGTCCACCAACTGCCATAACGGACACTACTGGAGGACAGGTCCATAGGGTAACATTAGGGAACTTTCTGGAATCAACTAGAGACTTCTGCAGGTCTCAGGCCACCCTATATAAGGCCAGTGACCAGCAGCCATTTTGTGCTGACCCCAGAGTAGAGGAGTGAGGCAGTGGTGAGAGGAGGAGGACACACTGAGAGCAGCTAGTTTGTCACTGAGGCTGACAGTTACTTCAGAAGGTTGTTCCCCCTTCAGCCTTTGACCGATCCCTCTCTCAAAGACAACAACTACTGACACAGAAATCGAGCTATTTGAGGAAGCAGTCCCTCCTATCTTGGAGCTACATGAAAAATCCTCTCAGGATATCCTTATCTGAAGATATTCCTGGCTGCCCTATCCGGCGTTGTGCTTACCGGTGTTGTGGAGCAGCTGAAGTGTAAGCGAGGGTCTGTGGCACCCTGGCGACCTGAGGAGCAAGGGCGCCGTGTGTGGACATCCTTCCTGTGAGGCCAAAGTGAGAAGCGTCTGGAGGGAAGCAGCGGCGCTGCTCCAATCGGCATCGGGACCCCGGGGGCACCGGCCGCGTCAAGTGAGGAGGTAGGCGCTTCCGCGCATGTCCAGCGTGTAAACGCTTCTGTGGAGGCAGGAGGGGCCTAGGTTCGAGCAGGCCCGGAGGAGACAGAGCAGCGTCTGTGTGGCGAACGACGTCCTCCCTGGGAGCCAGCGCGCAGAAGCGGAAGGAGAGTGAGCGCGATCGCGCATGCCCAGCTGAGCAGTGCCGACTGAGGAGGGCCGATCGCGTCGGAGCACCGGTAGCCGTTTCCCCGTCCGGAGGAGGCAGAAGCGCCACAGCGGACGTCACAGCAAGGAGCCTGGGGGCCAGGGAAGCCTTCCTCGACCTTCCTCGACCGCCGACTGCTGCCAGGTCTCAGCGCGAGTGGGGAGAGCCCTCGCATCACACCCAGAAGCCTACAAGTAAGCTGGGTAGTGTGGGGACGGGAGGCAGCAGCACCAGGGAAAGGAGACAAGACAGTGGGGCTACAACTGAGACTTAGACTGAACTGCACCAGGAAGCCTAAGAGAAGAAAACGGGCTTGTGTTCAGCCTAATAATAACTACAGTGTCCCAAAAGTAACTGGAGCAAAGAGGAGGAAGCGGTGTAGGGAATTACAGGGTTCCTGGGGGAGAAACCCTTGTAGTTTCTTGGTAAATTGGAGGAATAGAACTCCTTTTAGCAAATTGAGCCTTTAAATTAGAGTGAGAGGAACCTGGCTAATATTGTTGTGTCTCCCCTTTTAGTCACATTGCGGGTTGGTTATGCAGTGAAGAACTACACCCAGGTCATTCTGTGAGTTGAGCAGTGCTTAAGAGCTGTGGGGTAATGTACCTGCTAATGAGTCTTTAAATATATATTGCACTGTCAGGCTGCATTTTCCTTTCTGTAAAGTTCTAGGGAAGTGTATTGTGTCCTGAATAACTCTAAACCTTAAATGTACCTTTGATTCTTAAATTCTGAACAGGAAAAATATTGAAGTGTGATTTGTATTTCATGTAAAAGGTGTAATTTGATTGTCTTTCATCCCTGACTAAAAAGCATAACAGAAAAACATATTATTTTTATAAAAGGTAACGGTATTTTTCCAAACAGAGGTGTTGTGTCTTTATTTTAGTGGTTCATCACTGTGTTACTGGGGGGTGAGACTTGTAAGTACTTAGCCAACGCCGTGAGTTAGCTGTAGACCACTACTGTGCCAAGCTACCATATGTGGGCTTGGGTAATCTAGGTCCAACACCCCCCAGGTGTCAAGATGCATCTTTATTCAAAATATTCTTGTGATGGGGTAGCGCGTCACTGTTTCGCAGTTTCAGTGCTGCTTTACATTACTTATAAAACCCTAATTCCAAGCCATCATGGATTCTCTTGTCCAAAATGGGATGGAGCTTCTGCACAACTCTTGTTTTGTTATGTTATGTGCATTTGTATAGCACACAACTCACCCAAGAGGGTGTCCTGGCGCTGTAACAATCGCCAAGTTTTACTTCTGCGTGGTGTTGCCCATGCTATTAACTCAACAAATATTTTACATTTCCTACTCTGTTTTGCATCATACCTAATTTTTCTCCATGTGTCTCAATACCAATGTGTTCCTCCTGCTTCTTTATTTCAATAGTAAGGAAAGTAATGGTTCCTCCAGAAACACAAACACAAGTTACAATTTTAGATCAGAGGTAAATCACCTTCTAGAATCAGCACAGGAAGGAATGTATCAACCAATTTTAGGTGTTACAGCAATGCAGAGTGAAAACAAGCATTGGCAATGCCAATACGTCTGACACTGGCTACCAGCATATTGACTTTGTCAATTTTGTTCTGTTTTATCATGTTTTCTCCTAAACGTAGTTGTTGGGGTATGCTGCCAGGCCCTTGTAAATGTAAAAAAATTAACACTGGCAAAAAGTAAAAAAATAAATAAGAATTAAAAAAGCACACATTTTCGTAATAGTTACAGGCAATGAAGGGAACTAATTTGTGTGAAGATGTGCCCTTTGTGAAAGAGCAGAATGCTGTCACTCACAGTGAAGTTAGCCAATAGCTTGAGTGGGCTGACCCTCTACTAAAAGACTGAAAACTCACCTGCAATGTAAAGACTCCTAACATAATCCCCTCGAGGGAATGACTCCTGATGTTGTGCATGGGAAGTAAAGGGAGCACTCCCAATGCACTGTTTTTAACTATGTATATTATTACATTTTCTTCCGGCAGTACATTTTTCTGTGCATGCCATATTTATGGATGGAAACATATTCAAATCATGTACACACTGTTTTCTGCTTCAGAGGTAAATACCATGATGAAGGGCAAAATCCTATGTGTCCTAATGCAAATCCATGTCTGCCATTCTACGTCATGACCACAGAGAAAGTCAATCCCCATGGATGACTCCTATGAGGAAATTTACCTTTCAAACAATGGTAGGCCACATGCATGGGTTGCTGTCATCTTAACTAAGCCTTGTCATGGATGCTTACAGCCCAGGGGGAAAACATCTGCAGTCTCCGAATGCTCTTTACAGTACTGTATGTCTGCAGTTACCCAGCACAGGCCTTTTTCACTTACTCCTAACTATATCAAAAGCACCACCAATCTAATGTGTAGTTTATCCAATAGGTATTTTGAGGTTGATGTCGCATAAGCTTAACAGAAGGATGTGTCTTAAGTATCGATACATTTTGTGAGGGTCGCACAATGAGGGGCATATTTATCAAATAATCAGGCAGGGCATCAAGTCACCTTGCTGAGTAGTGTTTAAGGAAAAGGGCAGGGATTTCCTGTACAATATTAGGCGCATTCCTGTCATTTCCTAGTGCTGGATCACAATGTGCTGCCTAGCGCCAACCAGGCGCCCCTGCACCATTGTGCAAGGGTGCCTGCTTTGCAAGCAGGCTTGTTTTCACCTTCCTGCATAAAAAGAATCTCCTGAGGCATTTTCCTCTTTCTATGTGTGCTGCAGAATAGGAAGTGTTGGAAATGACCCTTTTTGCACGGTTAGCCTTAAACCATTTCTTCTTCCTCCTATTTTTCCTGACCTGTTTTAGTTGGCTTTAGGACTCTTGGCACTTTACCACTACCAATCAGTGCTAAAATGCATATGCTCTCTGTGTAAATTATGATTGTAATTGGTTATCCATCATTGTCATATTTGATTTAATGGTAAGTCCCTAGTAAAGTGCACTAACTGTGTCCAGGGCCTGTAAATCAAACGTTATTAGTGGGCTTCCAGTACGGATTGTGCCGCCCAAATAAGTAGCCATGTAAATCTGTCTCAGCCCTACCATGGTAGTGTCTGCACATTCAGTTTTTACTTGCCATGTCGACCTGGTAAGCACACCTACTTGCCAGGCTCTAACCTTCCCTTTTCTTTCATCTAAAGCACCCCTCAAGTAGGCTCAAGGTACCCCCATGGGCAGGGTGCAGTGAATGCTGTTGTTCAATGCCCAGACAGACACCATAGACTCCTTGAACTATCATATCTTATATTAAGAAGCACTTTTATATAATGCACCTGTTCCTAGTTGCTTTCTATATTGGCACAGAACAGAACTGAGGTATTGAGATATATATAGTACGTTTCTCTGGATCACACTTTATGGTCAAATGAGAAAGCCAAGAATAAGACTTCGTCTCACAGCTGATGGTTTAGGGAATGAGTCACAATTCTTTAAAAAAAACAAATTAGACTTAGTCATGACAAAGACCTGAAACTTGCATGCAAAGTGGATGGGTGATTCACAAAACCAACTTTTCATGTAGCAGTATCATCTCAGAAAAATCTGCCACACCTGTGGATTCCCCGTATTTTAAGGGTCAGATTTCGTATCAGGTGGGCGGGTACTCCGTCACAAACATGGGAAATATAGGGTCACTTTACTACAAGTGCATTAGGATATAATGCACTTGGAATAAGGCCGTTTTTGAGAACAGTCACATTTGTGGTGGAGTCCCTGGTTGCTAAACTCTAACTCAAGCACAGCCAGTGTTATCAGCTCCAGGGTATTCGCCAGCGGTGGCTCCTCCGTCATGGCGGAGGAGCATTGCCCCCCTGGCAGCAGATACAA
Organism: Lissotriton vulgaris; assembly: GCF_964263255.1. NCBI lineage: Eukaryota > Metazoa > Chordata > Amphibia > Caudata > Salamandridae > Lissotriton > Lissotriton vulgaris. The sequence continues at coordinate 235,344,879 of NC_141700.1, read as the reverse complement.
AACTTGAAAAATAAAATGGTACTGAAACAGGTTTATTATCATTTTATTTTTCTTCCCAGGACCAAGTCTTGGGGACGAGGCCATCGTGACGACTCATGAGGGAGAAGTGTGGGTACATTATACAAATGTGAATGTGAGTTTAGCCGGTTTTCTTATGACGGCCAAACCAACATGCGCACTGAGATGTCTCCAACCCGAGCTGCGTTGCAGGTCTGGAGAAATCAGACACAGGCTCTTAGTCCCACTTGGGAGTGCAAATCCAGGCCGCTCTGGCCAATCCTGGCGCGTCTGTCATGCTGCCAGCAGCATGAAACCTGTGTCTGGATTGGCCGTTTGGGAGTCTAGGAGGCACCGCCTGTGCTGCATTGGAGCCTGAGTAGTGAAAGAGCAGCGATGCGGCGGGTGGGAGGTAAGTTCTTTTTTACTTGTTTTATTTTGTGTTGTTATGGTAATCGTCCGTCCCTCCCCCTGCGCTGCCCCACCACTTTCCCCTGACACCAGCCCCTACTGGTATTCTCGGGAAATGGCTAAGAAAATGTAATGCAGAATCTCCACATTGCAGACATAGTGAACACATAGAAAGATTCTCACTCGAGATACGTACGCAAATAAAACACTTTTAAGCTCACACGCTATAAAAAAAATATGGGCACTGACAGATATCTTTAAAAATCTGCAGTACTTAAGGGTGGACCAAGACATCTGGAGATTTTCAATATATATATATATATATATATATATATATATATATATATATATATATATATATATATATATATATATATATATACATATATATATATATATATATATATATATATATATATATATATATATATATATATATATATATATATATATATAAGTAAAACTCGTCCAAGAAACTCCAGCACTGCCACAATAGCACGCAGATTTGAAAAGACGAAGAGAGGAACCCAGGGATGGTGTCAAACAAAGTGCTTGTTTATTTCAGCTCAATTTTGCTCAGCATGCCCGCCATTACGCGTTTCGACAGTATCCACTGTCTTGATCACATGATGTGATCGCAAAGCCACAAGGGAATTTATGTGCAGCATCAATGACACAAAAGGTGGACTAAATATAACCACCCACATGTATAAACAATGTTCTTAAGGGTTCAAAGAAACAAACAGGGGACTATACAAATAATTCATAGTTTTCCTGGTCTTGAATATAACCCACAGTGGGTAAATGAATGAAGTATGTACATTGTGCAATATAGAGGCAAATAAATAAACATATATATATATAAATTCATAAATATATACATATAAATATATAAGTCATAAAAACATAGTGTTGATTTCATCTTTCAAAGACAGTGTTTCATGACCCTTAAGAAACATATTAAAAATTCATCCCTAGTGGGAGTTTCCATTAAAGCGTCTAGTGCTATACGTAAACAATAAATGTTGTAAACATAAACAATTCTAGCTGTTAATTCCTTTTCTGTGGCAAAGAGCAGCCATCATAGCAAAGTGCAAATTGAATAGTAAAAGTGCTAAGTGCAAGTGAATTGTTATTTCTGAATTTGTAAAAGGAGGAGCCCCTCCCTTTCAAAATCAGATCACTGACTGATGTTAATGCACAGCTCTAAACCGTAATGCAAAATGATATTGGAATCCCTTAACTTGATGTAGAGTGGCTGACATTTGTTATAAGATATGTCATGTATTTCTGATAGGGCGAATTAACAAAAGATAATAATTCAAGAATCATAAACAAGTGTAAAGATCCTCACTGGCGTTGAGACCTCCAGGAGTACGACTGTTTAGTTCCAAGATATAGCGAGTCTCTAGGACCCTCAGTAATCCATCCCTATTACCACCTCTTTTGAGGGGCAGGATACAATCAATGACATAGTAAGTGAGATGTTTCGGATCACTCTCATGAACATTTTGAAAATGGCGCGCCACCGGATAGGATTGGTCATTATTGGAGATTGCTCTTATGTGCTGCAGTATTCTCCTGTGAACCGGAAGCCGGGTGCTCCTTACATACCGGAGGTCACAGGGGCACTGCAGCACATATACAGCAAACTCCGTTTTGCAGGACAGCTGTTTTGTGATAAGTACAGGATCATCTTTGAATGGTGTATGATATCGTGTTTTATTACACCCATTCTTACAGGCCTTACAAACGGAACACTTCAAAAAGCCTTTTCTTAAATTCATAAAAGTTTTTGGTATAGGTTGTTCCAAATGATTTTTAACCAGCCTGTCTGACATGGAGGTTGATTTTCTGAAGGAAAATTCTGGCCTTTTACTTACTGAACCTCCGATGACAGGATCCCCCGTCACTAGGTTCCAATTACGGCTGAAGATCCGCCGAATCTCCTTGTGTTGTTGGTTATATGTGACCACCACCCTTGAGGATTCTGAAGGAGTGTCAGAATGGATAGTATCAGGCTTGGATTTAGATGCCAATGTCTGTGCTCTTGATATAACACTAGAGCGCTCCATTGCCCTGGCGATTGTTTTCGCCGAATATCCACGCGCCAGGAAGCACAATTTACTTTCTTCCATGGCTTTAACACACTCTCTATCATCACTACATATTCTTTTGATACGAAGCATCTCCCCAAAGGGGATGCTTTGTATCAAGTGGTGGGGATGTTGACTAGCCGCGTGCAGGATAGTGTTGCCTGCAGTCGGCTTTCTGTATAACCTCGTAGCCAGATTCCCTGCTTCAATGTATACCTCTATGTCTAGGAAGCATAGCTGTGATGTACTTATGGTGGATGTAAATTCCAGGTTAAGGTCATTGCAATTCAGTTTTTCAACAAAATCATGTGCTTCCTGCATGGTGCCCTGCCATATAAAGAAGAGGTCATCTATATATCTCAAATAGACGGGGACATGATTCCTCATGATGGCCTGATGCTGCACCATGAGGACCTGCTACTCCCACCAGCCCATGTGCAAGCACGCCAGGCTGGGAGAAAAGCAGGCCCCCATAGCTACCCCTCTGGTCTGTTGATAGACTTGGTTGTCGAACAGAAAATAATTCTGTTCTAAACAGATCTTAATCATGGCAGTAAGCATAGAGTTATGAGCAGAAAAATTAATTGCCCTTCTATTCAAAAAGTAGTTAACCGCTCTAATACCGTCCATATGTCGTATAGACGTGTATAAAGACGTAACATCCAAACTCATAAGTATACAGTCCGCATTCCAATTAAAGTCACTCAACTTTCTGACAAAATCAGATGAATCCTGCACGTAAGAATCCAAATTCTTTACACTGTCCTGCAAAAAATAATCAATATATGTTGACATATGTTCAGTGGAACTGTTAATCGCTGAAATTATGGGTCTCCCGGGAGGAGTCTCAGTGTTCTTATGTTCTTATATATCTATCAGCTCCAAGGATCCCTCACCGCAATCACGGGGAAATCAGGTAGCAGCACTCACAGGGTAGATTCCCAATCTTTTATTATTCAAAAGAACGCGCTTTCAGCACTCGGCCTTCTTCAGTAGAAGCAATAAGCTGGAATAAAGTTGTGGTGATACTTATCCCGAGTGCGAGCTTTTCCTGGAAAGGATTACTGTGTGCGATATATATATATATATATATATATATATATATATATATATATATATATATATATATATATATATATATATATATATATATATACACAGATAAAACAATGATTTGTAGGTGAAAAGTTCAAGACTGGGGAGACTGTCTGTAGTGACCTAGAGTGCGGTGGTCACCCTATAGGAGAGGGCAGCTCCTTCAAGACCATTCAAAGGGCACAAAGCTGTGGCAAAGAGAAGGTATGACTCTTTATCAATAACTTCATAATTAAAAACCAGTGACATTTTTCAATGTACTTGGCAAAAATGGGTATTTAAAATGGAAAACTGACCATCATTTTACTGTCTGACAAGTCGAATATGTTAAGGTGGGAAAATAAAAGATAATAACAACCAATAATTTTGCAATTTTTTGGGGTGGTGACATATATTTCCTACCCCACAATGTACCTTAGACTTTTTGGCCGTCCACACAATATTTTACAGCATTTTTACAGAAAGATTGAGCAGAGGAACCCCTTGAGGCAATGCAGGGTCCACATTCATATCAAGCTTCAGAAGCTTCTAGAACAGGTCTCAGGACCATAGGTTTTGATACTCTGCCAAGCAGGTGCTTAGAATGAACTCATGAGAATCATTGAAATTCTGAGCAAGTGTCTTTAAAAATGTATTCAAACATAGGCTTAACTACTCATTATTCTACACACAAAGCAGTTTTATGTTTTTCAGTTTAAGTTTCAGGTGCCATTACAAATCCCTGCCTCGCTCTGAGGAGGGCGGGTCTGGGTAATACGTTAGTGGTGTCAAATAAAAGGTGGGTGCTAAAGGTAGGATATTTAAGCTTGGCAGGTTTAGATTTTCCCACCTTGACTGAATGCCATTCTTTTTCCACATTCCTTCGAGGAAAAGTCTTCAGATCCCATGTAATATTCTGGCTAACATGCCATATTTAACATCTCACATGGTAACTGTGGGAACCTGTTATGATTTGACTTTGGGGGACTCACAACTACATTTGTGCGGATGGGCTGAGATGACGAAGTTTTAAGACCACTCACTTCCTTACCCATTAGACAGACGATCAGCCCTAATAATAATACTAACACATACATAGCACATTTTACCATCTGGTTGACCTCTAGGCACTGATAGAGGGTGCTAATGATCACTCACCTTGAAGGTACTTATTGTACTGCCTGCAGAAAGATGAAAGGCTGAGCCCGCTCAATGGGGCTTGAACCTGAGCCCTTCAGGTTACATACAGGTCTCTGCGATAGATGCAATATGGCATTGAGCTTTCTTACCAACTTTAAGATTTTGTAGCTGTCTTAAGGATCTGACACCCATTTCCCGCTCCCAGGAAAGACACCAGCAACATCCCTGGTGTCTCAATCCTGAATAATGTTCGGCTTGGCCTCTGTCCATCAATGTATCTCCCAGTGGCCGGTTTTATCTTCAACAATGGTAGCCCAGACACAGTGGCGGCTTGCTTTCTTAACAAGTGGTGAGGCGGAGGGAAGGAGGGGAGGTGTTCAGCAGGGGGAATATAATAAATCAATTAAAAAAACACTTACCTGCTGCTGCGCTGCTAGCCTCCATCTCAGAATTCTTCTCGGGTTCCCTGCACACTGCTCAGGCTCCTAGATGCCAATCAAGACGTTGCTCTCATGAGAGCTTTTTCCATGATTGGCCTCAGCGGGCTTGTTAAACACTCGCTCAGGGCCTAGGAGCCTCTGCCACTACTCTACCTAACTGTACAACACAGCTCAGGTGAAGAGAGATCAAAGTGCGCATGACAGGTTGGATGGTATTAAACAGGGGGCCAAACCGTCATGCGCACTTTGCAGTGTGTACTACTCCTCCCCCTGAACTCATATGGCCCGCCCCCAGACTTGGCTACCTGCAGCAGAAAGAAAAAAAAATGATAATAAAATGGTTTTATTATCATTCTATTTTTCCCATTTCTGTCTGCTGCATGGCACTCAAGCGGGAAGGGGGGGAGGGGGCGACACTCCTCCGCCATAACGCCGCTGCCCAGACATATAGAAACGATGATCATTGTTTGTATCAATTAATTATTTCTTTAATATTTCTAATTTTGCTGAGCTCTGGCTCAGTCATACAAGGGCCTGTACTCTACCATTTTATTTTCCCTTTTCAGCTAGTCAGCACGTTTTCACCTCTCGCCGCACAGTAGCAGTTGTGATGTTGCTGTTTCTATGATACTGAGCCGTACATGAGGAAAGTGGAGTTGCCATTAACAAGACCAGTAGTTTATGGTTTAGTTTGTCATAAGTGAGAAGAGCTTGAAACAATTCACTGGAATGACCATTATAGTGATTTCTGGACCGCTTCCAAAGACCTTGCCTCCCTTGATGTAAAATCCCGATTCCCAGAGATGTGCGGTGTGAAGGCGCCAACAACAGGCCTTCAGACCGCCTTGTACTCCGTGCACATTCATCTCAGGCAGAGTAAGGGGGCATTAGATGACCAGAAGCATAGGGTGGGTGAGTGAACACCGCCATGAAATCCTGGCAGTGAGGAAAACTCGTAATATGCTTGGCGGTGCTGCAGCGGCACCAGCAGCATATGGCGTGCCTCTGACTGCCGCGCCACCGGCAGGGAACACGGTTCCTTGGCAGTTGCAGCGGCCCCCTAGAGGTCCGACAGCCGTAGTTGTAATATGGCGGCTGGACCACTGGCGCGGCGGTCCCCAACCGCCACCACACCAACTCGCAATCAGACCCATAGTATTTTGTGACTCAGCATATTCGTAGTTGAGCACTGATTCGAAGTCAAACCCAGCACTGGTTAGTTGTTTACATCATCGACATTGTAAACAGAGGTGCTGCACGGGGATCTACCCCCCCTGTCACTGAGCTTGATTTCCCAAATATGAATATTTTATCAATTGCACTGTAATACCCCTAAGTCCTGATAACGATAAAACAAAAGCATAGGTGATCCGTTCCCAAGGAGCCTGCCTGGCTCTAGCCACACTAGACTGGCTGGACGAGCAGTGCTTCTCGGGTGTCCCGATGCGTGACCACACCATTTACACACCTCCATCCGAGCCTCCAGAGGCAACAAGGCTATCAGGTTGCATTCTTGCAAAGGCGTAGGAAATAAAAGAAACATTTGAATGAAAGCCACCCCTTTTCTCTCTGCTTCTATTTTTAGATCGGTGTTTAAAAGAATCGTAGAATATCCTGTATCAGGTTGCATGACCTCCAGGAATAGAAGGGGTGGATTGTTCTTTTTTTTCCGTCTATTTTACAGAATGGGTGTTTAAACGAAAAGAAAAAAAGAGAGCAATATATACATGTTAAAGCACCCCAGGTCTACATGATCAGGATACTGCAGTCACCAGGGAGTTGTGTTGTCTCAGAGAGTCACTCGGTCGAAGGATGACTTGCTTCATATTTAGGGAACTCAGGGGCATATTATCAAGGGGGTTTATCTCCGCTTTTTTGGCTCTAAAAGCCAAGAAAGCGGAGATAAAATTATCTCCCTATTACCTAGCTGTCGCTAACACCAGTTAGCGACAGCTAGTAGGTGACAGCGACCATCTTGGGCCCCGCTTTGCATGTCAGTGATATTTATCACTAATGACATGCAAAGTGGGCGTGCCAAGATGTTAGCGACTGGAAACAGTCGCTAACATAGCTATCTCCTATTACCAACTTTTGGAGATATTCGCGCTAAGCACGAACATCTCCAACAGCTAACACCTGCCCCTGAGCAGTTCATAGCCATGTTATCCAATGGTAGGTGGATAACATGGCTAAGAGCATTAGCTCAGTAATGCCTGAATATCGCTGACTTTTCAGCGATATTCATGCATTATTTCCAATTTTTATTGCATTTGCGATAAACCTTGGTAATACCAACGTTTATCTGCGATAAAAATCACCGCAGCTCTGCGATAATGTTTTCTCGCTAACCAAGCAATAGCGATAATTATCGCTATTGCTTGGTAATATGCCCCTCAGACATTTGTAGCTTCTTCCTGCTGTTCGGGAGGTGAAAAGCAGGAGACACAAGACGTCACCAGATGGCACATATACTGGTGTTGCTGCGAAATATGTCCAATTGCAATGTTTTTTTTGGGATCGTGGTCCTCATACCTTAGAAGGGGGCCTTGAAGTAGCCCCACAAGACATTAGGGACCCAGCCCCCTCAAAAGCTTCCAACACGCCTGATTGGTTGTTCATGAATCAACAAGTTGCTGTTAAAGTGTAACCATTTATGGATTTGGTTTAGACTTTCATGCATTGAGTCCATAACCGCTCTGCCAAACTTCTGTTTTTTCGTGCGCTGGTTGACGATTACATGATGCTGGTGGAGGTGAGAATCTCGCCATTTTTTTTTAGAAATTCCCATGTCCTTCTGCAACCCACCAGCTAGTAGCGGCCCGTGGTGGGACTGATGCCGGACGGTGACGTGGGGTGGAGAAGGGGCAGGGTGGGGGGTAGTAAAGTACGGAATTTGGCTATGCAGCGCACGCAACGAAATTTGTTTAATTTATTCATATGTTTACTTACCTCTATTCAGTCGTATTCTGTAGTTTACTACCCCCCACCCTCCCCCTCCCTTGCCCCACGTCACCGCCCGGCAGCACTCCAACCATGGGTCGCTACTGTCACCAGCTACCTACCATGATTAAGTTAACTGGTACTTGCTGTATGACCAAAACACAGCCAACCTCTGAGGCAGCATTGTGGGGGGATGGGGGTGGGTCCTAGCACATCTGAGCTGGTGGTATCTACATTCAGATCCCAGAGGACTTCTTTAGGCTAGTGAGCCAGGATGTGACCTTGGAGTAAGTGTGACGGCAGGTTCATCTTGCCACCGTCGGACCTATGGGGCTTTAGTTATGTCCTATTTTTAAACCTACGCTGTATCTTTCCAATCAGGTACTTATGCTTATTTAAGCATGAAGAGTGTATGTATTGTTCACATTCTGCCAATTTAACTCAGGATTGGATTCAGGGAGTTTAGTTCCTTAGTCCTGATGATAGCCACTGGGAAGAGTGGCTTGAAACATGTCGACCATACAGAAACCAGGTGCATTATAACCTAGGGTTCTGTTGTTTCTTCCCTTTTTAATTATACCACTTGAAGGGTGGAATAAAACAATAGTTTTCCCTATCATGCAGGTATTTTTAGATCCTACATCTCCCACCCATCCTACTCCTATTCCATTTATCATTGGATGTTTACCATTTAAGTGGTCCATTGTCGCCACTGGTAGCAGCATGCCCCGCAGAGGGACGGGAGGAACCCTATGATGAAGCATGTGACCTAGGGGAAACCCTGGTGGGTGAGGATTACACTAACAAAAGCAAAGTGCTTGTTACAACCTTTGTGAGGTTTCTCTTCAGCTATTTGGTTCAGAGTAGGCCCTCAATTTTCCGTGCTTAGGTAGCCACACTCCTCCATCTCCCACCTGGCTTCAGGAAATGCTGAAGAAGTGGAGAGTGAAACTCTGAAGATTTTGGAGAGGAGCATGTGTCCTATGGCCAACCCAACCCTGTAGACCTAGATAATCCCTGGAATTAGCAGATTTGTTAATGTTTAGCTGAACTCGGTGCAGTAACCAAAGTTGCTGCACTGAGTTGTGCAAGAAGTAGACAGTAGCACAGTCATGATTATTTAAAACGGCATCCTAATTCTGTCATCACATGAGCTGGTGCACAAGCACCCTGCTTGGTGCTGCACAAAACCTTTGCACTGTGGTGCAGAGCAGTGCTTAATTTGAGCCGGTGGTTTCCGGTGCTCGGCACAGACACTTTATTGTCATCACCGGGCTTGTGACGGTCTGCCACAATGAGGCGCTGTCTGGCTAATTTAGAGATAATCACATCAACAGTTAATTATTAATTCATTATACATTTAAAATGTCTGTTACCTGCCGCCCAAGCCATTCTTATAGCTTTGGGGGCCTGAAATAGTCTGAATTGTCAAACTTGTAGGAGTGTGATGGTTAGTAGTTTTGTTGTTACTATCATTGGCTGCATTGCGGGGGCAATGTGTGGTGCAAGTTGCAGTGGTTTCTTGATGAGATCCCTGGCACTTACGTTTTTTTTTTACAAATTATACACTGGTGCAGAGGTGTGTCCATGACGTCTAGCACAGGATCTATGCTAGAAGCATTCCCTCCCAAAATGCTGGATGTGTGCTGTACAGACAAATGTTTTGAGAAATAAATATTTTTGCCACAAAACCCAGTCTGGCTTTATTAGTAGATCGGGTTTTGTGTAAAAACACAATGGGTGTTTGTGGTGATCCGCCCAATTCACAACACTGTAACGGTCCTTTTACGTAAAGTGACGTAAAACAATGCAAATTGGTATTTGTGCTGTAAAAGGGGCACCTTTCCAGAGCCAGAAACCTTTAGGGCAAAAAAACAAATACCCTTTGAAGATTTTACGTCACTTTGCACACGACCATAGTTGTAGTAAATCTCCCCCAAAATGTTGTGTATTTCCTACCGGCCCTTGTATTCCATAGGTAGTGATTTTGTCTGTCACACAAACCGAAGTACAAACATTAAACTGTATATGGACTTTCAGATCGCACAGGTCCTTTCTTCAGGTGTGAGTAGATGCAGCTCTCGAGGCCTGCTTCAGCTAACTACCTCACCACGATCCATCAGCATTGCATCCAAATCTTGTCTGTGAGTTTCAATATTTCAATTGCTTTTCTGCCTCAGGGCCTCACGAGACTGTTCGCCATTTCTGCATTCCAGCCACATCCTACGTTCACACTAGCAGAACTTTCCCCACTAAAACCCTCTAATCAAAGTCACATGCTCTCTGCACCATGAATGGCAGCTTTGTAGACCCAGGGATTGGGGGTCCTATTGTGCCACACTGGCAGTGACCCTTCCCACGGATCTGTTTGTTGCTTGTTTTTGTTTTTTTAAATTCGGAACGACTGCACGATATAAGAGACTGTACTATATTGCTGCCACGAATTCGAAATAATAGGTTGATCTCAATGCAGGCATGACGTCATACCCGAACAGATATTGCTGTTTTAATGTCAGAGAAGTACTGCAATCTTTCTCCAGGCCTGCACCCTCATATCCGACCCGCTCACGGTTTAGAGAATAACATGTTAGAGATTAGAATAATATTACATTTTGTGAGAATGGATCAGCTGGAAGACCGGAATTAATCACTATTAAAATGAAGGAATCATGAAAAAAAAAATCCATTGATGTTTTATGGTCATTAACAATTAACAGGCACTTAGAGCGCAATTGCATGTAAGTTGTTTAAATACTGATGTTTTAGTTATGAAAAAAGAGGAAATAAGAGATGGGCCTGGAATCCAGATTTTTTTTAAGGCAGGAAATGTAAAAGCGACCTGTGTGTAGGCCCTTCATGGCACTGTTAGGGAGGGGGGGGGGGCATTATTGACAGGAGCGGAAGTAACAGGTGCTGCGATGGTGAGCAATTTTAGCGATAAATCGACTCAATTTCATACAAATAAAATTTTGGGAGGTGTAGCCGCTGTCCAACTGTGGAGCAAAAGCACAAAAGCAAGAAAAAAAATCCCACACTTTTCTTCAATTTCCAAAAGTCCTTTTAAATGAGTACTGTTTTGAAAAAACAAAACCACAATGCAACCACAATCTCCGGTGTCTTCTGGTATTATAAAGGATTTTATCCTGGTCATGCTCAAACTACCTTACAAAGTGGAAATCTTCTAGTTACCTTCCCAAACCAGGCGAGAAAGATAGCTACTCTAATACATATTTACATTTGTGCTTACCATGCTTAGTCAATGTTCTTTCCCCTTACATTTTGCTCTGCACATCTACTATGCTGGAGTTTCGTATTTTATAGCGCCTATATACGGCTGCGTTCCAGGAGCTGTCCAACAACAGAACAGCTGAAACCATGCAAAACAGACTGTAGTTATCAGCCATAACCCGCTAGTACAATAGAAGCCAACAATCACGGGCCAACTTAAAGTATTGTGCCCTTGTGTGCTACAGTCAACACTATTCCTACCATAAATGTAGGGTGGTGTCCACAACCACTGTCCCCTAAAGTGTATTATTTTCGAACCACAGACTGATGTTTCTTTTAATTTGAATATTATATGTATTTTTAATACAACACGAATAATACCCATAATATTTGGGAGGCCCTTGCCCTATGTCAAGGCCTAAACATACTGTTCATATCCATGTTGTCTTTGTCTCCTCGGGCATTAAGTTCCTCACACTAAAGATTGTAATTACCAGCATGCACGACTGAGTTTATTCTCACTCTCTCTGCAACACCACATGCGGAAGTGCAGCAAAAGTCAACACACAAGGCTCACACCATCTCTGAATCGTAACCGAATGCACTCACCTGATCTCATATAGGGCAAACTAAAACCAACATCATTAGATCATGCACGTAAAGAGTGGCCAGGTGCTATGCGCATTGGAGAGTGTCATGTCATGGCAGGACCATCTTAATGATTTTGGGGGCCCTGGGCCAAATGGAATTTGGGGGTCCCTGCTCGGAACAGCTTTGAATTTATGATTCAATTTCAGCTCTTTCATGCCCTCTTTGTCCATGACTGTGCTTTCATCTACTATTAAGGGATTTCTCATATGTGAGGTTTTATTGTGGTCTAAAATAAACTTTTTTTTGGCTGTTGCATTAAACAAATCACATTTCTCTGCAAAATGTCCGTAACATACTCTCACATATTACCCATATTAAAAATAAATTAAAGGAAAATGGTATTTAAAACAATCTGTTTAAGAATTATTCAAGGTCATCAGGGCAGGTCTCTCTGCAGGACAGAGCTGGCTCTATCAGTGCCCCCCCCCCCCCGCCCCCAAAAAAGGCTGGCACCCTTGGACAGAGCCCACTTTTCCCATGCCTGAAAACAACAAGTGCTATACAAATGCAAATGCAATACAATACAATACTATAGATCAACATAAGAGGTGGATGAGCCACTGAAGGCTTGAGTCTGGCTCTAGCCATATGCCTGGCTCTGGGTCAGCTTGAGGTCCTATTGGAAGTTTGAGTCAAAAACGAGGTAAACCTTCATGTGGCCTTATTGTCTAAGCCTCTAACCACCCTTGCCCTCTTCTGGAGCACAGGTGCTATCCAGAACAACACTGTGATCACTTTACAGATACCGAAGACCAACGAGAAAGTGTTCATTATGCTAATGATTTTCCTGATTGTTGTGAAATCGGACTCTTTCCCCCCCAAGAACACTTTCACCTCTCTATAAAGGATCTCGATGCTCTGAACTACCTCCCACTACCCAAGCAGTGGCGTAACACAGGCCCCTGCAGCTCCCGCGGTGCCCCCCCCAAGCTCCAGAGGGCCCCCTCAGCACAGTACTCTGGCCGGAGAGCTCCTGACTGAGTCCGGAGGGGGTCCCTCCACGTACCTTGCAAGGGGTCCCCCTCAAGTTTTGTTACGCCAGTGTACCCAAGGAATAATAAAATATGCAAAAAGTCCACACAGTGAGAGCTCTGTGTGAGTCTGTCTGAAGCCAAACGTCACTTGCTGCACTTGCATTGACGTGAAGACATGCAACAACGTTGCATTGCCCGGAGCATTCGTTTTTCCACGAGGTGGAATTGCCTTCACTGAGGGATGGAGCCTTCATCATAATCACTCTCTTTGTTTAATTGGGGCTAGCCAGCGACCCGGTCTTTCCTTAACTTTCTTTCTCCAGCAAGGCATCTTGAATTAACTTGGTGTACCTGATACGATGTGCATTTATTTTACAAAGTGCACTGATTTAGCGCCTCAAAGCATTAAACATAACGCATCAAGCTTTGATGTAAACTAGAGTGTGCATTGTACAAAACCTCTCTTGTATATGGTTTAATAGACTATACTGTTGCTTCATCTCTATTAGAACATTGGAATGTTGGGAGCTCCATTGAAAACAATGGAGTGCTCCGGGCTTATAATGGCTGGTATAAGCCTGGAGCTCCAACATTCCAATGTTTCTTTGTTCACAGCTCTGGCTGTGAACAAAGGCTTCAGGGAGCCTGAGGGGATTCCAACCCCCTCACGCTTCCAAAAGGCTTTGTTTTTTCTGTTAGAACATTCTGTCCTCTAGTGACAGAATGTTCTAATAGCCTTATAGCCCTTCGTAGATGGGCTATACCGCTATTAAAGTCCCTCTCCCTTGTTAAAGGCCCTTGCCTTTGGCTCGGGGCCTTTAACGCTGGAGAGGGCCTTTAATAGCCGGTATAGCCCTCTACGGCAGGCTATAAGGCTATAATAAAACCCTGGGCTACATATTAGCGACTTAGGGTTTGAATTAGAGTTTGTGTTACTCATTATGCATATCCTATATTGCACGTACATTATGTCCAAAGGCACTTGTAACAGGACGGATGGGATTTTCCGTAAAATTTTTGATGGAGTAACTGGTCCGCCAAACTCTAAATCAGTCCCTTAGTTCACTGATAGCATCATCGTTAGGGCAGTGGGAGAGGAGGCATGACTATTCTAAGTTCATCTCTTCTAATGACTACTACTCACTGCAATGATATAGTTCAGTGTATTTATGTGAAATTATTTTGCCTTATGAAGAATTACACTTGGAATTTTGAAGAGTCTTTCTTATCATTTTACCAGGCGTTTGTTGCAATGATTCACAAGCCAAATATTTAGAGAGTTCGGCTCCTGCCATTGCTGTTGACTCAACTCCCCAAGTTTGTTGGCTTGCCCCCCTCTAATCAAAAAAACAATCCTTCCCCTTACAGATAAGCAGGTCCACTTGAATGATATGATTGTGTGGATGCTGCGTTTTTTGCATAATTATAGATTTATCACATTTGTCATCTAATCAATCTGCTACATAATCTCATTCAGTCAGCTGAGAAGGCAGTTGTTTCAGCTGAAGCGGCTTTAGTTCAGCTGAGGAGGCACCGATGCAGCTGAGGAGGCACCGATGCAGCTGAGGAGGGGCCGATGCAGCTGAGGAGGGGCCGATTCAGCTTAGGAGGCATCAGTTCAGCTGAGGAGGCACCAATGCAGCTGAGGAGGCACCGATGCAGCTGAGAAGACAGTCGTTTCAGCTGAGGCGGCATCAGTTCAGCTGAGGAGGCACCAATGCAGCTGAGGAGGCACCGATGCAGCTGACGAGGCACCGATGTAGCTGAGGAGGCACTGATGCAGCTGAGGAGGCACCGATGCAGCTGACGAGGCACCGATGCAGCTGAGAAGACAGTCGTTTCAGCTGAGGCGGCATCAGTTCAGCTGAGGAGGCACCAATGCAGCTGAGGAGGCACCGATGCAGCTGACGAGGCACCGATGTAGCTGAGGAGGCACTGATGCAGCTGAGGAGGCACCGATGCAGCTGACGAGGCACCGATGCAGCTGACGAGGGGCCGATTCAGCTTAGGAGGCACAGAGGACTGTGGTCAAGCAGGGCACTCTGGTGAAATGGAGTTGACTCCCCCTGGCCCTGTCAAGGGTGCGGCGCTCAAAATGATGCCCAGCAGAGCATCTCACAAATATGATGACAGATCTTGGTAAACTACGAGTATGTTCCTGGAATGTGGGGGAACTCGCAGCAAAGCTAGAGGACGTGGAGCTGACGCAAGATGCAATACTGGAAGAATTTTGATATAAAAGCCCAACAGGAGACACAGGTCCTAACAAGCATCTCTCTCAGTGGCTTTGTGGAACTCTGGACGCCAGCCCAGGAAACAAGTAAATATGGAAAGGCCAAGGGTGGTCTGTCGGTATATATTACCTCAGTGTCCTCAATGGAAGTAAAAATGATGGACCTGCAAGAACCATGGATACTGGCCCTGCTTCTGGAGGTTGGTCCCGGCAAGTTAAACTCCCCTCCCCCAATATTCATAAATATCTACATCAACCTCAGAGGGAAGGAAGCCATGGTGGAAAAGATGTCAGACTACTTAGAAGATCTAAGAGGTTCAAATACAGCATCCCACATAATAATTGCTGGTGATTTGAAACGTAATCTCGTCCCGCCATCAGAAGTGGTCCCAGATGATATGGAAGGGCCCGCTTGCAGTTCATACCCGAGCAAATACACCCAGACAAGGTGGGGTCGGAAAATATAGGCCAGAGGTTGGTAAGAATTTGTGAACATGTGGGTTGATAATGCTGAATGGGCGACTTCAGGGCGACATTCCACCAATCTGGACAAAGGCCTCAGCCAACACACAATCAATCAATCATTTATACAGCATGGCAACTCACCATGAGGGTTTTGAGGCACTGGAGCTATTGGTTGCTTTATGAAGGTTTGGTCATTCAAACATCTAGGTCTTTCTATGAGCAGTCCTGAATAGCAGGGGGGGGGGGGGGGGTTGTTCCAAGCCTTGGCTGCCAGGTGCGAGAAGGATAATCCTCCACTCTGTCTTGGCAGATCCGTGGGGGTGTCTTGAGAGAGAGGGAGGCTGATTGAAGGTGTCTGCTTGGTTGGTGGTCCTTCGTTTTGCAGGGCCTTGTAGGCATGGGTCAACATCTTGAATTGGCATCTTTTCTGAATCGGGAGCCAGTGTAGCTTCTTGAGATGGTGTGTTATGTGGGTCCTTCTGGCGTAGTCGAATATGAGTCTTGCTGCTGAGTTCTGTATTTTCTGGAGTCTTTTCAGGAGGGCTGCAGAGATTCCTACGTAGAGTGTGTTTTCATAGACCAGTCTGCTGGAGATGAGGGCCTGCGTGACAGTCCGTCTGGTGTTAGACGAGAGTCACATGAAGATCTTGAGGAGCATGCGAAGGGTGTGGAAACAGGTGGATGAGACTGCATTGACTTGTTTCTTAATGGATAGCTTGCTATCCAGGATGATTCTGAGATTGCAGGTGAGGTCTGTTGGAGCAGGGGGTGTGCCAAGCTCTGCAGGCCACCATGTCTTGTTCCATGGCGAGATGTTCCCAAAGATGAGCACTTCTGTCTTGTCTGTGTTGAGTTTGAGACAGTTCTCCTTCATCCAGTCCGTGAGTTCATCATGTATCTGTGGAAGTTAGCGTTTGAGGTGGAGGGGTCCTTGGATAGTGAGAGGATGAGCTATGTGTCATTGGCTTAGGAGATGATATTGAGTCTGCATGAACTGATGGTATCAGCCAGTAGTGTCATGTAGGTGTTTAAGAGGGTCGGGTGAGGGATGATCCTTGGGGGACTCCTCAGAGGATCTCCTTGGGCTCTGAGGTGAACGGTGTTGTGGGAGAAGTATCCTTTAGATTCTGCCAGTGAGGAATGTGGCAATCAATTTAAGGCTGTTTCCTTGGATCCCAATATGGTGGAGACTGTTGATCAGGATGTGGTGGGAGACACTGTCAAACGTGGCAGATAGGTCCAGGAGGATGAGGGCTGCAGTTTCACTGCAGTCCAGGAGGGCTCTAATGTAATTGGTGGCTGCAATCAGGGCTGTTTCAGCACTGTGGTTAGCTCGAAATCCGGATTGGGAGGGATTCCGGAGGCTGTGGTCTTCTAGGTTTTGAGTGAATTGCTGGTTGAATGCTTTCTCAAGGACTTTTTCTGGGTAGGAGAGCAGTGAGATGGGCCAGGAGTTCTTTAGTTCGACTGGGTCGGCAGATGGTTTTTTAAGGAGGGGCCTCACTTCAGTGTGTTTTCAGTCCTCCTGGAAGGAAGTCTCATTGATGGATGTGTTCAGGACCTACCTGAGGTCGTCGCTGTTTGTTTTGCATTTGAGGTGGAAGATGTGGTGGGGGCATGGGTCCGTGGGTGCTCATGAGTCCTTGATGGAGATATTGTCTTGTTTTATGAGGAGGCTCCAGTGGGGGAGCAGGTGTTCAGGGTTTGGGTATGTGGGCGTGAGCTTGTTGACACTGCTGGCGCTAGAGGGATGGTGTCAAAGTTTTCGTAGATGACCGAGATCTTGTGGTGGGAGAAGTCAGCGAGTTTGTCGCACAGTTTCTGTAAGGGAATGATGTGATTCTCAGTGGCTGTGGGATTGGTGATTTGCTTCACAATGGCGAAGAGTTCTTTGCTGTTGTTTGCACTGGCTTCGATGCAGTGTGGCAGGACGTTCTTTTGGTTTTAGGAGGTGGTGGTACTGGTTGACAGTGGTCCTGAAGGCGGTACCAACTTCTGTTTTATTGCTGAGGCGCCACTTCCTTCAAAGTTGTCGGCAGCTGCATTTGGTGAAGTGCAGTTCCTCAGTGAACCAGCTAGTTCTTTTGCTCGGTTCTTTAGCCTTGGGTGTCTTGGCGGGGGAGATGGCGTTGGCGCATTCAGTGATCCACTGGGAGAAACCCTTTGCTGCTTGTTCTGGGTTGTGTGTAGAGTCTGGCTGATGGGAGCAGAGGGCGTTGTTCCACTGGTCTCATATTTAGATTATACAATAGTGGGAGCTAGCATGTATAACTAAGTAATGGACTTTAAAATTGGTAACTGTACTGAAAGTGACCAGCAGCCCCAGAACATGTGGTTACGGTCTGAACCGGACAGGCTAGCACCCACAAGGAACCTGGTAGAACTAGCAAATAGGGAAACCCTGAAGAGTTTAAGATGGGGCCCACATGAAATCTAAGAAGTAGTTAAAACATCTCTGGAAGCCCAGGAAGTCACTTTCATGAAAAATCCAGATCTTGAAACAACATGGGTATCCCTTACAGAGCAAATACTGGAAAAGTATCCACTGAAACACTCCCTTAAAGGCACGAATATCCTTGGACAAGGAGGGCATGTTACCCTAAAAAAATTCACCAGGTAAAATCCAGAACGAATAGAACCATGCACCGATTAAAGAAAAGTCTGCAAAACTCTGCCCTACTTAGATCCTTAAGGGAGGACCGCAGAAGCCTCAAAAGAGAGGTATTGGTATTGAAAAGAAGCAGGGAGGATACCTTTGGCCAAGGCTCCTATGTGCCTCCAATAGCAGTGACTTGAGGAGGTTTTAGAGGATCATCAAAGATCTAGAAAAAGGCCCTTAAGCTGCTAGTAACGCCAACTTTAGTGAGCCCACATTTGTGGATTACCTTAAAGCTCACTTCTCAGGAAACCCAGAAAGCAGGGAAATCTCAGAAAACATGATATCCGAAACATCCACGGCGAATGATGTGTTGAAATATTCCACTGAAGCTATCAATCGAGTGATAGAGGGCTCCCATCCCAACTGCGCACCAGCACCCAACAGCATCCCATAAGCCCTGTTGAAATGCAATCCTCCAGTTTGGGCAAAATATCTAATTACAATGTTCAACAAAATCCTACAAGTAAGGATAATTCCGGAGAGCTGGTGAGGCTCCAATATTCATCCTATTTTTAAAGGTGACATGGCATCCACTCCAAGCAACTACTGCCTCACAGCTCTGCTAGATGTGGAATTAATATATTTTTCATCCCTATTATTGAATGACCTTTTTTGATTGGGCAACAACCACAGGTGGGCTGGTAATCATGTGAATATAGCTTGCCCTTGCTCATGTGGTTTGTGGACTTCAAAGTGGCATTTGACTGTGTCCCACGTGGACATCTGTGGGCTAAATTGAACAGGTGGGGCATTCCACAGAATTTATTGAAGACCATTAGGATACTATACACTAAAATATGGGTTAAGATCAAGGTAAGGGATGGAAGACAACTGTCCAGGGAAGAACCAACATCAACATCAGCTGAATCAGGGGTGTGTGATTATGCCTCACCTGTTTAATCTATACATCTCCGATCTCTCGGCTAACCTTAACATGAGGCCTCCCATGCGCCCAACCAGGGAGGGCGATCCATAGCTAATGTCCTTTAAGCGGATGACTTACTGCTAATGAGAAAGACACGAGTGGGCATGTAAAGACTGATTACCAAGCTACGCTATGGGTAACACCCAAGAAATAAGCCTTAATAAGGCCAAGGTGATTTTGTTTCAAAACACATCACAAACAGGGCAGGTGGTTACTCGATGGTTGGATCCTAAAAGAAGTGTCCACCTACAAGTATTTGGATTTCACCTTAGATGCGCAGGCGTCCTTTGTCCCATAAAAGGAAAATATTAAGAGAAAAGCCTCAGCCCTAATCTTTGCATTCCTACCCCTTTCTGAAAGATTGCGTGGCCCCACCCTGAGCCCACTTTTAACTGCGGTAAAGTCAAAATTCTACCTGCAATGTCTTATGGAAGTGAGCTGGTGCTTGGGAGGGAAGTTAAACTTCCGGAGACCCTCTTGACAGGATATACAAATGTGTATTTAATTTGCCCAGATCTGCCTCACCAACACAAATATGGCTGGAGCTTGCCCAGGCTAAACAAACTTTGGTCAGGAGGGGGGCCTTTTTAAAATTCTGTCATGAGATTCGGACCACCACAAATGACACCCTGAAATTACTATCTACAGGAGGAAATAAACACGCAGAAAGGAAATGCATGCTACAAAAGATACTTGGATGAATCAATTGAGAACTTGAGCCTTGGGGTGTTTGGGCCCCTTCCAACGAGCCAAGCTCTGATTAAAAAACAGTGAACAAATGGATCCAGAGGATAAGCCGGGTGGAGGACAAAAGGCTCTTGCAAAGTGCGCCCACGGGTGGTTGGCGCTAAATTCTTACACAGGGATGTTGGAGCAACCGTACTTGGGGGACTGCTACTCTATATAAAAGAAAAAAATAATGGCTGTGCAATTAGGATCCTTTCGACACTGGACTATACCCCAAAGTGGCTGGAAGTTGGCAATACTGTGAATAAATTATGTTGACTGTGCAAGTCTGCAGAGGAAATCATCTTGCATATATTTTGCATTTGTCCTTGTATGCTGCTCCATAGGAGGTCATTGCTGCACAAAGAACTTCTGGCCCTGGGGGTGTGAAGCTACAGGCAGGCGCTCATTGAGTCATTAAACCCACAGAACCTCATTCAGAACATTCAAACAGTGCAATTCTTAGATATTTTCAACAAGGAGGTCGCAGCTGCCACCATGCAAGCCGCTAGTGTGGG
The DNA here is from genome assembly GCF_964263255.1 of Lissotriton vulgaris. Lineage (NCBI taxonomy): Eukaryota > Metazoa > Chordata > Amphibia > Caudata > Salamandridae > Lissotriton > Lissotriton vulgaris. Next base: position 235,324,402 of record NC_141700.1, on the reverse strand, counting down.
GGCCATAGTGTGATCTCCACAACCACATGAACTGCTCTTTATCTGAGTCATGCTTGTCTCTATCCTGACCTCCTTTGGTTATTATTCACGTTTTTATTCCCAGGGGCTTGGCTGCTGGAAGATTGATTATCTGCTGGATTATTGTCCCTGCAAAAATGCTACTTTACACATGTTCTTATTCATTGGGGTCAGGCTGCTAGAGAACTGTTTTTATGGGGCTTCGCCATCCTCTATACTAACACCTTTTGTTACTATTCGCTGGGGTAATTGGTGGATTCTCCTCTGACTAACTGTTTCAGGTTCTCTGGTATGATATTTCTTTTTTTTCTTTTTTTTGGATTTCAAAGTATTTTATTAATTTTATGGACAAGACATTAGCATTTCTGTTACAAGGTTAGCCAATCGTAGTTTGTACAACAGTGTTAACCGTCACTCCGAAACGTATGCTTAGCTAACCCCACCTGACGTGGTTTATTAAGAACAAGAAAAAAGATGATAGAAAAAAGCAGGAGAGAAAGGGGTGAAAGTAGGGCACAAGAACGGTTCTGTAATTGTGAGACTTATAAACGCCTGACCAAGCCGCCACATCACTGGTTGCTTATGGCGAGATAGGGAGACACTTCTAGGGATTACTGTATCAAGTATGTAGGGCTTTCTTAAATCTGTTGATTAACTATGCTGTATTTATTTTTCCTTTTATACTTTGTGCTTGCTGTTTATGGTTTTAACTAATTAATAAATGATATATATCCTGCATAGTCTGCAGATTTTTAACAAATAAAACATTATTCCAATGATTCAAAAGTTACTAAAAACACAGCAACACATGTTGCAGCGCAATGGAAGGCCCTTTGCAAAGGCTTACTGGTCCCCTTTCTGTTGCTTATTGCTATATTTCGGTGTTAAACTGGTGCTAATGAGGTTCAACTAATGCTTAGAAAATGTTAACAAGTGCAAGAATGTCAAATGAATGAAGTAATAATGTCACATAATGTGCCACATTACACCACATAATTTTCCTTTTCTTGCCTCTTAATTTACTGAACCCTGCTGCATAATTTGCCCCTCCCCTAGTGCATAATTCCAGTGGGCGTGCATGTAGGTTAATTCCACCGTTCGTAGTATGTGTTAACACTTGACAATCTAACTTGCAACAGTGCAACCCCATTTGTTTTACTTATCTCTCAGAACCGTCCATAGTGATATAACCAAGTCTCCTGCCATGCTTACAGTGGTGTCACTTTGCTCACGTTCACTGGGTTGGTGGTACCTGAATAATTTGAAATAAATTGATAGAAAAATAACTTGTTGTAAATAGTCCATTTGAAAAAAATCAGACATAATATAAAGTAAACTAAGCGAAAATGTTCCAGAAAAAGACACACAATTACAAAAAAACAGTGTAAGAAAATCAAAGCTAATTAAAAAAAAAAAAAAAAGAATAGGAATAATACTAAAACAATAATGGAGAATATGCCAAACTGACTGCACATTGTTGTTTGCAGTAAAATTCTAACTAAATAAAAAACTTAAGCAGCTGATTACGAAGACGTACGCACTAAAGTCCGTCCGCCATCGTCCCAGGGCTTGGGACCGCCCGCATATATGGAGGCGGTCCTGCAAATGGAATTACAATGCGACCGCTACTGTGGCGGTCGCATTGTGAATTTTTATCATTGAGGAGGGTGCTGGTGGCTGTAGCACCCGCCGCAATGGTAAAAATGCAAGTTTTGCATTTCCCTGTACTACATGACAGGCACCACGAGGTGCCTGCCACATAATGCAGGGAAATTTTGGGGAGGAACATACGGTGCCCCCCAGAACAAAACTTGAGTGCCCCTGTTGAAGAGGGGCCTGCTACGGGCCTCCAAATGACATCCCCACCAGCCTAGGAATGGCAGTTGAACCACCATACACAGGCTGCTGGGGATGCAGCATCCTAATGTGGCGGACGGTGCATGCTAGGCACGCCCCCATTTTAGACATGCTTGGTGGGCCCACCAGGTAATTATAATAATTGCTTGTGGCGGACCCGTGGCAGGCGGAGAACTATTTCACGATGGCGGGAAAACTGCCATAGGCAGGCTGCCAGTTTGTCCGCCATCGTAATCAGCCCCTAAATTTGTAATCCAAATAAATTACAAAATTATCATAAATTTAAGAATTTGAGTTCATTTCTATGAAAAAACATTCGAATTTATTGATCGTAATAAAATACCAAATAATTCCATAGATTTCAGCAGTTTGTGCACTTTAATTTTTAACTATCATGCCATCTTGATTAGGGCCTTTTGAAGTATCTTTTAAAAGTGCTTCCACAGTGAGTGTTCGTAGATCAAAAGTGATGAACTTCACAAGTTCTCCCTGGACTTTGTTAACTTAAGGCCTAATAGAAAAACTGTTTTTCATTTGCCATTAAATCTATGAAAGATTTACAAGTGGCTTGCTGTCTAACTGCAAAGCTTTCCAGTATTGAATAACATGGACCAACAAAACTAATCTATACAGTGTTGAGGTCAGAGCAATTAACTGTGCTCAAAATGATTAATCACCTTTAAAATATCAGCATGCGTGTCTAATCTGTAAAAGAAAAAAAAGTACCTTGGGCCAAAGGTTTTCATAGGTGCATGCTGCTGGCGCTGCCGAAGGCCTTGTTTTTCGAATAGGCCTGCCTAGTCTTGCTTCCACTTCAAGCCTCTTCCTTCTACCAGCTTCATCTTCCTTTCCTTTTATCTCATTCAGGGAACTTCATGTTCTACTCTGCTTTCTCCCTTGGTCACTGTTTTCTTATCTATCTCTTCCTCCGTCTTTCTAGCTTTTTTCCCTTTTTTACTAAGACAAAGTCTAATGATGAAAAATTAGCCCCGACCCTCTACAAATGAGTGCCTGCGTCCACCACCTTCAACCACCAGCACAAATTAAGCACTGCACCAATCACCCTCTGGTCGGTAGGCAGCAGAGAAGCACACACAGAGCAGGCTTAAGAGATGGAAGGGCACTCAGAGCCACTGGATCACTGACTGAAGCATGCAATATTGAAATATAAAAACGGAAAATAAATATCAATAACAAACATATTGACTTCTTATTTTTAACTAGTAAAACAAATATTGAGAACACAAATACCATTGTTAAAAATAGTGATATTTTACTTATATAGAAAACACAAATATCGGAAATAATTAAACTGTCACATTTAAATAAATAAACAAATAATATGTCAAAAATATTGATTTACACAATATCGACTACAACAACCTCTAAAATCTAACAAAAATTCACTATAAATATTTACCATTCACCCTAAAAAATAATATATCTAAAATAATAACTATGCAATCTGTAAAATAAATCAGCATTAACTACAAACACTTAGACAACAACCTAAATATTAATATATTTATATAAATAAATGTGTATTCAAAACTATTAAAGTATATTTCATTCCTTATAATTACGACCTAAATTAGCATTCACCATAGGAGGACATAACTGTTAAAAAAATTTAAACTAAAACTAAACAAACCAATAAAATCAAAGTATAAACAACTTTAACCAAAAAATCTGACAAACAGTTAAACGCACAATATGAAAAAGGCACACTCGTTTAAATAACTAAGTATTTCAAAAACGAGAAATGGTGCAACATGAGGAAACTCTGATGGATTCTCTGACCAGACCATAAAAGCAAAAATAAATACATCCCAACAACTATTTAACCCAGTAAGTAAAACTTATATTCAAGCTAAAACTTACTTTTAATTGTAAAATAAAAATTAATTATTAAAACATTCTCCAACTTCTATCCCTTCACATAAACTTCCTAAAAGAAAACACTACATCTTGGAAAAGTGATAAAGTCTCAGACAATAAATGACTATGAGAAACCAGGAAAAAGATTTAAGAAAGTAAGTATGCATGAATTACTAAAAAACTATAAATTCACCCAAATAGTGAGTAAAAACAAACCTAAAGACGTCAACAAACCACCAACAAATTAATATTTAAAATGATTTTTTTTTTCATCCAACAGAAAAAAGCACCGGCTCCACATTAGAACACCCCTAACATTAAAGCTGCAAATTAGCATGGAACATCCAAACAGAACACACATATAAGTTTACAAAATAGATGCAGTTGCATATTTGTTACATGTAAATAGCAAACATACAAACTTTGCTATATTGTATATATTTATACTATTACAGTACTTACAAATACAATGACTGGGGCAGCATAATACTGTAAGTACCTCACAGACAGGAAAGCAGTTCCTAAATCACATGGGCTACACCTACAGCCAAGAAAGTGCATCAACAGAGAATATACATTGGAAGTGTACCAAATATTATTCTAATGCATGGTATGGATGGGCAACTACAAAAGATGATGTTGTAATTCATGGAAGATACCACAACCACCCCTCAAATGTGACACAAATAGAAATAAGGAAGGATATAAGAGAAACAAGCACTAGCTCTCAAGAACCCACAATTAAAATTCTTAATGATATACTGCCTAAAGTCCCTGAACACATAACAGGCCAACTACTACCTATACCCACTTTAAAACATTTAATCACACAAACTAAAAACACCACCAGCGATGCACCTCCTGCCGCTAGAAGGTACCAAGACATCGAAATATCTGAACATTTAACGATAACACATAATGTGGTACCCTTTCCTTTTACATAATAACTTAAACAATTAGAAAAACATCCTAATATTCTCTACAGCAAATAACTTACTAAAAGTAAACCAACGTAAAACCTGGATGATTGATGAGACCTTCAAAATGTGTCCCACACCATTCACTCAGATATACACCATACATGGTTTATATAAAATACCAGTATCCCAATTCTATATGCCCTACTACCAAATAAATAAAGTAGCATTTACTACGACCTCTTAAATCACATAAAACATAAAATAAATAACTACTATAGCCTAAAAATTTCTTAGACGTTGAACAGACCACTATTGAAACAATTTACAACGTGTACCTCCCAGAGCCATTCAAGGTTGTTCCTATCATTTCAATCAAAGCATAAGGAGACACTTCCAACATTCTGCACTTAGGGCCTTATTACGAGTTTTGCGGTCTTACCACCGAACAACTGCGTTTGTGACCGCTGGCTGGTTGATACGCCTGCGGCCTTCGGACTGCCATATTACTAGTTTCCAGAGGGGCTGGCAGTGTGGCTGTGACAGTCTAGCGGCTGTGGGCAATGTTTTCGATATATATCGATGCCTGTGTGTACATTCCGACTGTATACGTGTCCAATGTACACACATGCATGATATTTGTGGAACATTACCATCTACCCACTGCCAGAGTCTGACCTATATGTGGGCAGTCACTGTAATGGGTACATGGTACCAAAGCACTTAAATGTATTTTGCTGAAGACGGGGTCATATTCCTGGGGGGGAAGATGCTCCTGAGTATAGGGGACTTGGAGAAAGGGATCCACTGCAAAATCTGCTGACAAGAGCTGGAAAGGGGTGAGTACGCACCCCAAATCCTTTGTTCTAGCCTACTTTTAGGCGATGGTCCGACTGCTAGAGTCTGCTTGTCGAAAAGTAATCTTGTATTACGGACTGTGGTGTTGCGGCTCTGTACTCTCGATCGAGACTGCCTTCCCTCGACGGTGACCCCAGTGGTTAGCGGTGTGCTGGTGGTGTCGGCGGTCGATCTGCGGTCTTCACACAGCCAATCTGATCAATTTGTAATATGGCAGACAGCTCACCGCCGTTGGACTGCCACTACCAGAACTTGTAATAAGGCCGTAAGTAGCTTAAGATGTTGTCCGTTTACATTTGAAATGGTACCCTCTTTCTATATGCAACTTTTACATTACTTTAAGTCGATAAGTTTAGAACTTCTAAGATGGTTGCCATTCTAGACTAAATTTGTCCTTTTAGAACTTCCATGTTCGTACACACTGATGATACCACGTACAGCCATGTTAAACACTTCCGGTTCTATAAATACAAAAAGCTGATTACATCCCAGGAATTGTTTACACGCTGTTGCTGGTCCACTGAGAGACCACGTTATTTTATCGAGGTATGTTTAATTAGACCGCTAGTGTTTGTCCCTTTCTTTTTCTTTGAATATGAATTGTGCAAACAAGCTTGGCGTTATATGCAATTAATAGTAACTCTAGACTTTTAGTCTTTAAAAGAATGCTTTGAAGAAAAGTTTGTCAACCAGCGCCCCTCGAGTGTTCTCTAAAAAGCTAAATATAGACAATGTGGTTTAACATTAGCAACTAGTGAAATCACCAATGTTGCCTAACGCGTTTTGATTCAGTTAACTTTCACGATTTAGTTCATTTTTACGTTACCGTTTCAATCAATAATGGGCCATTTTAGCTTATAGATCCTGAGGTCACATTCCAGCAGACAGTCGATGTTCGGTAGTTCCGAGCTTGGCTGTATCATCGTCACCTATGTGTGCGGCTGTCATTGACTTTTTAACCACAGTCAAAAGTTACAAGAGCCGCTCTGTCGAAAATAATTTTTCGAGTCTAACTACTTCATTAGCTCTTTCCAACAAGTATTCGCATAAGACGAGGTTAGTCATTCCTGTAGCCTTTTAATAAACATGGCATTTTGAGAATCAAGGTGCACACATTGAATCTGTATAGATGTCCGAGATTGGACACATTCATGTTCTACTGCATAATCATCAATAATAATAGAATGGACAACTTAGATACAAGCTCATATAGTGGTTTTTTTGCATCAAATTTAAATTTTATTTATGCATTGTCAATATAGTTGTTCCAAATAGATACAGCCAGAAGTTAGCAGCCTTGTTCAAATATATTCTTCATTTCAAAGAAATAAACATCACGCTTTAGTTTGTCTGTCTTCGGTACTAGAAGTTCACAATCATCGGTGATCACAACCTTTTAATGATAGCTATTTTGTTGCACCTTACAACACTCAACAGAATAGCTGTGATTTAGCTAGGTGATATAAAGTCACATTGAATATCGATATATCGTGCCTAGTTACAATTCAAACCTTCATGGCATTTTGTTACAGATAGTGCTAATATATACAGCACTCCACAATCATTCGATCTGTACTCAGACAGATCCGGCTTGAAGAATCAAACATAGGAGATTAATTTCCCTATACCACAGGTATGCAACCTCTTAATGGGGGTAATTGGCTTTGAAGATCAATAGATTAAATGACCTAACAACATTGCATTGTTGTTTTCTTCTGATAGCAATCGCTTTTACAGCATTAACCACAGATCTTGTATCTGGTACTAAGCAGCTGCCCCCTTCTATGAGAAAGTAAGTGGTACACTGGTTACCACGTCAACACAGAAAGGTGGTGGTGGAGGCATTTGATATCCTCTGGGTGGTGCATGAATTGGACATCTGCACTTCATGATCATTTTCATCACATTCTTTTATTACACACGGGTTCCATAGTTCTTTGATGTTTTTAATGCATTTTGCTTATAAACTTAATTTAACATTTTGTATTATGTTTAAATAATTATTCTGTAAGCTACAATCTTTTCATCCTGAAGCTGGTTTGAGAGACTACCGACCAACAGACTGAAACATTGACATTTTTTGCTCTATTTCCAAGAAAATATGTCATTCCGAACAATTTATATTCTCACTAAGAGATCTGTTGCTCATAATAGATTTGGAATAGATGTACAGTCTAGTATTGTTAGGACAATTTGATTTTTGCTTCTCTCCATGACGACAAGCTGAATGTTTTTATCTATTTGTACTCCATTCTTTCAACAAAATATATAAAACAAGATATCTTTTTTCAAAGTACTAGGTTTCCCCGTGTTTCTTATATCAAGATTGTTTTTTTGTGTTCATTGTTGTCTGGTGACACATTGGCGTTTGTTCCATTAGGACTAACTCCCTGATTTAACTTTTGAATAACTAGAGATTCTTATACAATCAAATCCCTTGCAGGCCCCCCTTTACCATTTATATTGTTGCCCAAGCCTCCAAGGGTACATTGGGTTTCCCCTACTATTGATCAAATTGTAATACGGCAGACACTCACCGCCGTTGGACTGCCACTACCAGAACTTGTAATAAGGCCGTAAGTGTAGAATATTCTACAAACAGTCAATTTGCATTTGAAATAAAAAAAATTATAGCACTAGCATATGTCCCTGTCACAGAGGTAGCTTACTACTACAATTCACTAATAGAAAGCCCTTTCTGCCTACAAAAGAAAGCAAACTAAACCCCCTAATAGACTATTTCAAAGACACTTGGGTTGGCAGACTACATTGCTCAGGACAAAGACACCAAACCAAATTCAAAATATCATGGTAGAATGTCTATGACAGCACCTTGGCACAGGAAGTCAAAACAGACAACACAGTGGCAGGATGGCACAAGCCTTCCAATCCATACTAAGTGGAACCCAATCAACACTCTCTACATTTAAAGAAGCATTACAAAAAGAGCAAAGCTATCAACAACTACGAATGGAGCAATTTGTTAGCCATATTGCCCCTAAACTTAGCAAACAAACCAAAAAATGTAGGAGACCCTACAATCTAAAGTCAAAATCTTCATGAATAACAAAGGAGTAGTTTACCTAGGAAAATAGCCAAAAGTAGATTATAAAATAAATAGTAACCTACTCAAGTCCAAAACAACCTATCACAAAATCGAAACCAACATGACAAATCATTTATTTAAAAAAATAAATATGTAATTTTATTACATCAATCTGAAAATTAAATACAAGTTCAAAGTTAATGAAGACTGATATAATAAAATGATCCATAAATGATTTAAACACAAAGGGGCCCATTACGATGCAACTCAGAAACCGGGCGGCATCTCGTTTTAATTTCCGACCACTGCATTACAATGCTGGCGATCGCAAATTACACCTGCTGGTCATTCTGGCTGGCTTCCGATGGACTCGAGGAGCCTGTCGGCCAGTCAGAGGCTGGCCCTTAATCCTAAAGGGCAGCCTTTCCGCCCTTGGGATTACTATACCCGATTTACGGCAGGCTTTCCGTGTCAGGCTTTTTGACACGGAAAGCCTGTCGGAGAGTGAGTATGGGGTCCCCTTGCCTCTGCGGCCTCATATTAGGGGGGCGAGGGCCCTGTTCACCCCTGCATTGTGTGGCAGGCACCCTGAGGTGCCTGCCACACGGTGCAGGGATGAACACAGACTCCCATTCCTCTATGGTAGTTTGTATTACGGCTGGTTTACGGCCGTAACATGAGCTCCCATAGAGGATTGGGAGTATGCAACTTACTTTTTTGGGCACATCATGATGAGGCATCGGGAGCGCCGACTGGAGGTTGATCGGTCCTGTTTCCGAGACGGTCGACATTGTAACATCACAAACAATGAAATATAACATAAAATAAAAAAAAGACTTAGGACCACCGTACTCGCAGTAGTGGTCCGACCATCCCCACAATAAGGGACAACCTGCAGAATTATGAGTGTGTTGGTCGGATCGCCACAGGACCCCTGCGTCTGCCAGGGATCCAGCATCCCCCAGCAGTCAGGGAGCCGAGCATATTATGAGTTATTACGAGTTACCTGTCCGCTGCCCCTCTCAGTGCAGTGAGACCACCATGAAAAGAGTGGGAAAGAGGCAACAAAGGGGGCCCTAACAGGGCCCCCTGCCACTCCTGGGCTGGGGGTGCATGCGAGGGACAAATATATTGTGCCCCCCTGGATTTGCACCCCAAGTTCATTCACGGTGTGGCTTGACTGCCACACCGTGCAGGAACGTGCAGTTGGCACTCTCACAACGGCGGTCTACATGTTAGGCTCTTCCATGAGACCACCACTGTCAGACCGCCGCTACAACACCCACTCACCATGGATTACACTCGTAATCCGGCGGGCGGGTGCCCTACGGCCTTGGCGGTCCTCCAGCAGATGGCATAGTGGCGGTGCTGCTGGAGGACCGCAAAGGTCAGAATAAGGCCCTTACTGTTGGGTAGCTGCAGATCTTCCTATATATACACATAGTAAAAAATAGTAATCAACCAAAAATGGGAAAAAAAATCATCCAATAAGCTAAAGAAAAGCAAAAATAAAACAAATCCAATAAAGATCCCTCAAAGCAATCCAATGTATATAGGAACCATAACAAAAACTGAAAGAGTGTTTAAAAAAGAGACACTCCAAGAAACCTTAAAAAAGGAAATCATAGAAAAAAACATTGATTTATTATAAACCAAAAATGATTTTTTTTTAAAACCAGTCACTCCGTATGGCCTTAGGATATATTTGTAAACAAAAACCTGCAAAGTAAATTTGACAAAACCCACTGCATAACACAGTACAATTCCAAAAATACATATACATCACATGTAATTATCAAAATTTAGGTAACATAACAATTTAACATAACATAAAGATAAATCACTAAAACAGTGTACGAAAACCTGAACCTACAAACAAGTGAAAACCACTATTATTAATCCTTTTAAATATACAACAAACCACAAACAACACCATAACTACCAAACCCACCACCCTCAAAACCCTTAAATAATCATAAAAAAGGACTTACCTGTTCCGACAAACAGCGGCACCTTCTCGCAACCTGGGTCTGGGAAAATAGACTAACAGTAACACAAAAATACTACAAAATAGAAGTTAGCTTTGAAAAAAAATGAAACTAAATAAAAGATCCGCATAGACCTGAATGAGAAATGATGTGCAAATATTGAAAAAATGCATGAAAAAACATTAAAAATAAATTAAACATGCAAAGCATGTACACAAATTATGTAAAAAAATCAACCATTGCTAAAGTATGAATTAAATTAAATAATAGTATACAATGTATACAATTATTCAATATATACTAAAGAATTTGTGTTGAATAATGTTGAAAATATGTATATAAAAATTAAGAAATGTTAAAGTGTTAAAAATGGAAATATAAAGTGGGAAATGTACAACATACAATAGTATTTAAATATAATTTAGCTTTTTTATTTAAAAATAAAAATCATGAATATGTTTTATTTATTTGACTATATAAATGTCTATTTTGTGTTTACATTTATTTGTTTAAAAATGTACAAATATACTTTAAATAAACTTTGAAAACATAAACAAAATGTAACAAAATGTGTCAAGTATCATTATTTAATAAAAACATGTAATTAATTATATTATTGCTTACAATTATTTTTCTGTTATATTTCTAAACACCAATAATGCAAATAAAATAACACAAAATAGTTCTACTACAAACAAATAAAAGGAAATCAAAGGATTTCAGAATAAAATGATCAAATTATATAATCACACTCAAACATACTCCTGTAGTGCCCAACACATTCTCCAAATTGGTTTAGACACTTTTTTTAAAATGGTTTGACATTTACTATTACCATTCCAATCTAGCCATTTTAGGGAGAGGTGGAAGGCACTAAAGGGGTGAGCCTATTTGAAGAAGATGCTAGAGAGGTGAAATTTATTTTTCCCACAACAATCTAAAATGTTTTATATAAGATAATACAAATTAAACATTATATACGCAATCAATACTAGATACTCAAAAAGTTGTTTAACTATAAAATAAACTAAAATGTAATCTAAAACACACAAACCAAAACTACAAACCAATATATTCATATTTAAACACTAACACATAAAAAGAACTGTATTACTATAAATAATGAATATCTTTTTAAAGTATTTACTACATTCCCCAACTTTAAACAATAACATTGAAAAAATAATACTATTCCAAAATTTACACTCATAAAGTTAGAACATTTCAAACTATTATTTTATGTAAAAATATATTCTTATTGTAAAAGTATAAATAAAAACATGCAAATTTATTTTTCAAAACATTTATAAATTTCAAAACGTTTATATTAAAAATACTAATTATTTTACTTTACTACAACCCCTTTTTTATGTTTCCATTTGGAAATATTTTTATAAATTACATGTTTATATTACTATTTTTATTTAATACAATTGATATAAAAATGAATTATAAAGTAACACTTATTAAATAATATGTTACAAAATAAATGTATAAATTGTAAAATCTCCCGAATGTAGCATGTACAATCAATAGTCTGGGAAGAGCCGACTCTTGCTTGCAGTATCTTTCACACCGTCTTGGCACAATGAAACTTTCCACTCAGTGCAGCAACCGGCAAAAAAGGATTCCAAAAGGATTTTGTATGTGAGGAGGCGGGGGGACTTTGAGGTGCATGGCTTCATGTTTTGAAGTGCCTGAGAGGTACTTCTGCCCCTTCCCCTCACCAATACTACCCCCGTCCAAAGAAAATAAATTTACTCTGATACCAAAGTCCTTGAGTGTTTTTAAACCTCATCTGAATGCAGAGTGTGAGAGTGCTTTATATCACACCCACATTATACATTGATGTTATCAATGTGATGGCAGTTGGACGAGCGTCGTATCGGGATGGAGACCGCCCGACATGTAGTCGACAGATCCACCCGCCTTATTTAGATCAGAAACATGCCTTTTTCAATTGCGGCTTGTGCTGCAGCCCAGAAAAGCCACAACTGAAAAAGACATGTTTTTTAAGATACATGCACTGCATGTGCATGGATATTTGGGGGTCCACCACATGTGCCCCTCCGGCCCCATAACAGAGGCCCACGGGGGACGGGGATCGTGCTAGGGGCCCCCAAAGTCCCTTTCTGTCTGCCTTTACATGGTGGTTGGACCTCCATGTATAGGCAGAGGGGAAAGGGAGATCCTAATTCCTATGGCGGAGCCTCCGTATTCCCTGTCCCCATTGTAGGGAATGTGATTCCGACCGCTGCCCCGGCGGGCTCCTTCAGCCTATAGGGCGTAGCGGTCTTTTCTCCCGCCCGATGCACTCCGACCACCAGTGTCCTAATCCGGCAGTCGGACTGCAGCCTCAGTTGTCGGACGGACCGCCACCGATGGCCAGTCAGAGGTGATCTGCTCGAAGTCATAATGAGGCCCTGAGTCATACATTTGTGAAATCAATGTACAGGATGTTACAAAAGGCAATTAGGGCTTCAAGGAGTTGGAATCCCATATTGTCTTTACTGGTAGGGAAGAGTGCATGGGAGAGAAAAACACAAAGTCAGGATTTAAAATGTAGCACAATGCCTGTGGTTGTCTGTACTAAGACATATTTAATATTAACCAAAGAAACCCTTTCATATAACAGCATATTGAGAAAAAACATATAAGGTTCTAAACCTATGCCTTGCAGTTTGCATGCAGTCCTTGATTCTGGTTCATAACACACTGTACTATATTAGAAAGACTGCAATTTACGAATTACAAGTAATAACAGGATCTCTGTATCAAAAGCAGGAACCCATTTCCAAATTTACATAAAACAAAAATCTTTCATTTGCATGTTACAGCATGTGCTATGTAGGAGAGACAGTGAGTCACGGTGACCCTATTTGCTAATTTAGGAGTTAAAACTGTGACTAAAACACAGATCTCTCCAGCAAATGCTCTAACCACCAGCATTAGCATACCATTATTAATATTCCCTGATATTTTCTGGGCACACCAAGCTCTCTGCAGCAGGTGTCTTTACCCCATAAACTATTTTAAAATGCAGTCTTTGCAACCAATTTAGGCCAGAACAGATGTTCTGTCACATTTCTCTTTGTTGCCTATTTCCTTGTGGCATTGTCTAAAAAAAATGTCTAGGTTTATTGCCAGACTGTTTTTCATGACTCCGCTCCCTGTAACTTCACCCCATTTTCGTTGCCACACTTTGAAAAATTAATCCAGTTTCACCACTGGCTTAGAAGAAACTTGTTACATCAGAAGGCAAAACCTGACAAACAAATTACGTTTGAAACTGGTTGCTTGTACTATGGAAATGACTTTACCTTTGTATGAAACAACATGGCTACATACAGCGATCAGAAATATGTTTCTATTTTGACTTTTGAAGAAAAACTCATCCCTTCTTTCCGCATTTCCCATGCATTAGAGACTTGTCTTGAAGTCTTGTTTGCACATGGTTGTTCAAATATGGGATGTTGCCTCAAATATCATACACATATTACGCATATATCTAAATTCATAGTCATGTATCTTTTATGTCTATCACTAAAACTACAGCTTTTACTTTTTTCCCATCACATGTTTGAGAAGAAACAATGTTTCCACTTTTATTCTCCCTTTATTTTTGCAAATACCATTCTATATTATGATAGCTTCTACATCTGGATTTATGTACACAGGGTTATTTTATATAGAATGTTATGCTCACTACCCACCATTTATCTTGTTAATCCTGTAATTGTTTGAAACTGCTAGCCAGGTAAGTTTTTTTTTGTCCATTTGGGTATGCTAATAAGAGTACATCAATTTGAAAATGTGCTATGATCTCTTGCAGTCAACATTCCAAGATGGCAAACGCCCACACTAGCACGCAGGACACATGCTGACGCAAGCGGAGACTCTCTGGACATAAATATGGCTCAGCTGGTCCCCACAGTTACTTATCTGGGACTTAGGAAGCAGGGTAGTATTCCCAACACGCCTCCTCAAAACTTGGGGGCCCATTAGCATGACGGGCGGATCGCCACTGCCGGGCAAGCGGTGGTAACCGCCTGCCCGGTGGTGGGATCCGCCCACCAGATGGCTCCGGATCACCCCCGCCATATTTGTATGGCATGGGGCACCACATTGACGGAAAGACCGCCCGTCGCTTTTCCGCCGGTCGGATTCCCGACCGGGCAGAAAAGGCCCTTAACATGGTGGCAGTGCCTTGCAGGCACCGCCATCCATATTAGTATGTGGCTTTTTCAATGCCTTTCAATGGCGGAGACTCCGCCATGGAAAGGCATGCGTATTTTGCTTTGGGGGCCCGTTTCGGGCCCTCAGGGGGTGGGGAGTGGGGGGCTGCACTTGGGGGGTACCTTTAGTACCACCCAACATTGGCATGGTCAAGGTGGCAGGCACCGCGCGGTGCCTATCATGTTGTGCATGCCAATTCACAACATGCATATATTGCATTATGGCAGGTGCTGCTTACAGCAGTGCCCGCCCGCCACAATGCAATATATGCGGGATGCTACCGCCACCGTGGCATCCTGATTGCAATGGCGGGACCAACGCACCTCTGGCTGTTGGTCCCGGGTACTGTTACGGTGGCGGGCGGTATGGACCCCCAAGTAAGTGCATGCTAGACCATTTTCCTGAGAAGTCTGACCACTGAAACTCCTCTTGATGTCCATTAATCACTGTCATTTTGGGCATGGAGTTTTAGTGAGGAGCCCTGCTTCAAGTTTCCCCTAAGGGGTCGGGGGCGCTAGGTGGCGCATGACCGCGATGGCTGTGCGTCTGTGAGGCACCCACCGTACCAGGCCGAATAATATTTATAAACCCCATCCTACATCGATAAAACAAACTTAAATGTGCACCGAGAAGGAGCGGAAAGCCTGACGAATAGGCAGATGTAACTGCGAGGCTGCAGCTGTGCCGGGAGCCATAGAAAAGAGCTGGTGGAACATTTTGCAGGAGACCACCGGAAGAGACTGGTAGGCTGCGACAGCGAGGGCGAACATGAAAGCCCGAGGTGCACTAGGCCGCTGCCGCTCTGAGACTGGGCCCCTGGGCGCTGTCGCGGAGTTGGCGGACGGCCTTTGAGGGGCTGCGGGCGCGGGGAAGACGGCAAAGGACAATCCTAGTAGGAGCTCCGTAGAGCAAGAACGGACGCTGCTTCTGCGGCTGGGGCAGCGTGAGTGCTGAGGAAGACCCCCGCGCCCGCTGTGCACTGCCGGTGTCAGAAGACGCGACGTGACCACCCGGAGCCCAGGACAGAGGAGGACAGCGCTGGGGGCTGGAGCGCAAATACATGTCCAGGACACCAGTTCTCCTGATTTAGAATCTTCTGTGGCCCATGGTGTGGTCAACTGCGTGCCGCCATTTTGACTGGCACACGGTGGAGGTGAGGAGCCCGCATTGTGGCATGGCGTGACGAGGTGCCGAGGCTGGGAACTATTTATCTGCAGATTGTGCTGGCCTGAATTATGTGGAGGATAGCAATAGAGGAGATGCCGGGCGCAGCGCCGACAGAGCCCAGTGAGTTCCACGTTTGAGGCGCCATCATTCGCGGTCTCCGCGCCTACGGGTCAATCACATGCAGCTCCTGAGAGCGACTCGGGGAGGAAGTCGCAGGTCACTTGAACGGGCCGTCTGTATGGGCAAGCTACATTGAGAGCATTCAGCGGCTATTATACCTGCGTGAGTCACGGGGGTGAGGGCCAACTGACGGATTTGACACTTGCGGGGGTCTTATTGCGTTGAGGACTTTTACTTCACCCAGAGACAGTGCCCCCCACCAAGCGGTGAGAAACCTAAGAGGGACGCACGGACAGAGCCGAGTGGGGATCGAGATTGCGAGTGGCCTGCTGCGTGCACGTTCCCGACTGACCACCATGGGTCGCAATGATGCCAAGCAGGCGAAATTATCGTTTGAATCCCGCAGAACAACTGGAGCCCATTCGGCGACCCAGGAGGACGCGATGCCGTGGGAAGGGACGGAAGACGACTGGAAAACCCTCCTGGTAGGAATGAAGCAAAGTCTATCCTCCATGGACGCTAAAATCGAGGCCATGAAAGCCAGGATGGATACAGTGGTGAATAAACTCGAACAGCACGATGCAGGCTCACGGAGGCCGAAAGTAGAGTCTCGGAGCTGGAAGACGGAGCAAAGGCGAATAAGGAGCATGTGCTGCAGATGGATAAACTCCTCAAGATAATCGCGGACAAGAACGAGGATTTAGAGGCCCGCTCGAGGAGGAACAATGTACGCGTCCTTGGCCTGTCGAAGTCCACTAACACGGGCTGATTGGAGGATTTAATGGAAAAGTTGATAATAGACCTTTTTGGCAGGGAAGCCTTTTCTGCGCACCTAATAATTGAGCGGGCCCACAGATCATTGACGGCGCGTCCAGCGCCGGGAGCACCACCAAGGCCAATCATAATGCGTTTCCTCAATTACAGGGACAGAGACACGGTGTTACGCCTGGCCCGGGAGAAGCAAACTTGACATTTTTTCCTGATTCCATGCAGGCCGTCCAGGAGGCTCGACGAAAGTTTGCGGCTGTAAAAAAGAAGTTGCAAACACAAGCCATACCATATGCCATGCTGTATCCAGCGAAACTGAAGATCACGCACCTCGGAAAACAACACTTCTTCACGGCGCTGCACAAAGCGGAAAGAATATCCTAAGAGAACTCGGCAGGCGGCATCCGGAGGCACAGAGACGTCGAGGCGTTCCAGATCCCAATCTCCTATGAGAAACCCTGAATGAAAATGAGGCCCCTGCTTATAGATAACGGACACAGAGGACATCTGTTTTTCACTTGCTCCGAATTGGTGATGTATAAGAATTGCTAATGTTTGTCTATAATGATCGGCCCAGACACTCCCACCGTCCCATGTTAACTGCCCTCCGACTTGGCTGGGCCAGTGAATGGGTGCAATATGGGTGGGAAGTGGACACGGTGCGAGCCCCTAGCGACCCTCACACGTGGGCGAACCCCTTTTGACTCCTGCTAGTTGGGGGAAAAGTAAATGACTGTTATATACTGTTAATCTTTTGGGGGGGAATAGGGTATATGCTTGGCAGCTTGGCATGTTGGGGAAGCCGAAGTGGGAGGTGGCAGGGAGGGGGTCTGGGAGAGTGGGAGCTGAAGTTAGTTTCCTTGAGGCTTTGTTGACACATGGAGGTACAGGCAACACCTGCACATTTCGGATATGGCAGATACTGTAGGGGGTACAGACAAACTCACAGTCATGACATGGAATGTCAAGGGCCTTAATGATCCCAGAAAAAAGAGGCAGGTTTTGGGATACTTAGATAGACACAATGTGGGAGTGGCCATGCTACAAGAGACGCACTTAGACCCCAGGTCAACCCCATCAGTTTGCGGCGAAGTGGGCATCTCACAGATGCTTCGCTTCATGTTCCGGATACTCTAGGGGAGTTGCCGTATTGATTAAACAAGAAGTGCATTTCCAGCTAGGTGGTGTGGAGTCCGAACCCGCAGGAGATATTGCCTAATGTGAGGGATGCTGAATCAGAATGCTGTAATCATTGCGAATTATAACGGCCCCAATACAAACGACACTCATGCCATGCTACAGCTGTGGAGCAAAATCCAAGCGATAAGCACAACATACCTCATTTAGGGGAGAAACTTCAACACGGTGGTGGACCCGCAGCTGGATTGCTCACGAGCAGCCCCTATACACTATACAGACAGACAATGCACACTGAAGGGCCTAATGGAATCCCACCTCCTGCTAGATACTTGGAGGCACACACACCCAGAGCTGCGAGAGGGGACGCATCACTCCGCCGTGCAAGGGACCTGGGCTAGACTGGATTACCTACTTGTCTCTATTGGCATGGCACACTGGTCGCTGGTGGTGGCACACCTTCCCAGGCCATTCTCCGACCACTCACCGGTGGTGGTTTCACTCCGGGCCCCGGTCGCCCAGCCCCCCTACCTGAGCTGGCGGCTTAACCCCATGCACCTTCATGACTCGGTCTTCAGGGCAGAGATGGAGGACGATAGTAAAGATTTTTTCGGAAGAAATAAGGACTCAGTCTCGAGCTTCACAACGGTGTGGGAGGCCTTCAAGGTCACCGTGCGTGGCTAAGGAAGGTGGAATTTTGAGGGACATTCGCAATGAGTTACACAGAATAGAGACAGAAATTAAGGTCCTAGAGCAGCAGATAGCAATAGACCCTGGGAATGGGGAGCTGAAAGCGGAGCTGCGGAGCAAAATGACAGCGTACGAGACTGAGGCGGACCGTGAGTGCAGATTCAGAGGGAAGTATCATAGGGCCAGGATATATGGTGAGGGGGACAGACCAGGGAAGGTCCTAGCGAATGCGGTCGGGGTGCCCAAATTCTCTAACTATATTGCTGAGCTACAGGATGACCAAGGTAGGGTGCATAGGAACCTCCCGGACCAACTGCAAATATTTATTGATTACTATGCTAAATTATACACCTCCCAAAGGGGCTCCCCTCTCAACTTGCAACAGTACTTCGAGGACACTGCGCTAGCGTGGCTAGGCGGCACACAGCGTAAGTTCTTAAGCCTAGATCTGGAAACTGACGAGATCACTGAGGCAATCATGCACATGCAATTGGGGAGGGCACCGGGCTCCGACGGGTTGCCAGTAGAATTCTATAAGACGTATGTAAGCAAACTGGCCCCCATACTAAAGGAGGTTTTTTATGAAGTGTTGGAAGAGGGCAGGCTGCCCCAGACTATGCGAGAGGCCCACATGGTTTCCTTATTGAAGCCAGGTAAGCCCTCGTCGCAATGTGAGTCCTACCGGCCTCTGTCGCTTCTCAACTGCGACACTAAAATCCTAGCGAAAGTCTTAGCCACTAGATTTAATTTGTTAATGGAGCGCCTTGTGTTGCCGGACCAGGCAGGATTTGTCCCCAACCGGTCCACGTCCCACAACCTGCGAGCCTTGATGGCAGTCATGCAGGACATTGACCCTAAGTGTTCAGCGGCAGTTGTTTTCTTAGATGCCACTAAGGCATTTGATTCACTGGAGTGGGACTACCTGATGGAGACACTGGCATATATAGTGATACCACCACCATTCCTGGGTTGGGTGCAATTACTATATACACAGCCGAAGGCCACTGTACTATTAAATGGCACCAGGTCACGGCCCTTCTCCATTTTGAGAGGCACCAGGCAGGGCTGTCCGCTCTCCCCCATACTATTTGCCCTGGCAATCGAGCCGCTTGCTGCAAAATTGCGTCAGCACCACAAGAACAGTGCCCTGGCTTACCCGAATAGGCAACTCTTGGTCTCGCTTCACGTGGACGACATGACCGTTTACGTAAAAAACCCGCATAACAACCTCAATCCAGCGCTTCGCCAGATCACCAAATTTGGCGCCCTGTCTGGTATCCAAATCAACTGGAACAAGTCTGCAATCTTTCCGCTGACAGACTGCACTACACAACATCAGCTGGACTACCTCTTGGTGTGGGAAGTGGAGGAATTCAAATACTTGGGCATATATGTAACAAGGGACAAAGAGGCGATATTGCATACCAATTATGGGAAGGCCATTGACAAGGTAACAGATGACATCACATAATGGATAAAATTGCCTCTGTCCATGGCAGGCCACATATCACTTCTCAAAATGACCATACTGCCCAAGTTTCTCTACTTATTTGTGAATGTCTCTTACCACCCTAGTAGATTCTTCTTTGACACACTGTGGGCACAAACAGTTAGACTCATTTGAGGAGGACAGGCGCAACCCAATCTGGAGACGCTCATGCTACCCTTCAACCAAGGGGGTTTCGACGTTCCTAATTTTGAGCAATATTATTATTGTGCACAGGCGCACTTTGCCGCCTATTGGTTTCATCCCCCCCTCCCCCCCCCCCCGTTCAGGCCGCATCTGACAGTAGAGGATGGGCAAATGTCCCCAGTGCCGCCGGAAGGCTACATCTACACTCCGGTGAAGGAGCGGATGCGAGACCCGTCCACGGTCGACTGCACAGTGGCAGCGTGGAAATGGATAGCGCGCGAAATGGAGGTGACACTGATGTACTCCCCAAAGGTGAAACTCGCGAATAACCCGCTATTGACAATTTGTTGTGAAGGATTAGGTAAGCTACTATTACACACACTGCAGGTCAATTCCACACTGTAGATCAAATCTTTGGAGAACACACGCCCACGCACATGGACATGTTCCTATACATCAGACTTCGCCAGAGCCTGAAGGCCATTACCCCAGAGTTTCCAGCCGAACCGGATACCTTCCTGCCCCTCCACACGCTGCTACAGGCAGACACACCCAGGCACGTTATATCCACACTGTACAAACAGACCTGAGCTGCAATACCACCCAAAATGTCACTGGCCAGGGTTGCGTGGGACAGTGATTTGGAGACCCCACTCACAGGCGACCAATGGGACACATGCTGCCATCAGACCGAGGCAGTGACGGGAAACAGTAGGCTGCGTCTGATCCATTACAGGTTCTTACATAGGCTTTATGACATGCTGGCTAAGCTATGTAGAATCCACCTGAGAGACGATGATAGATGCGAAAGATGCGGCACAGAAGGCGCAGATTTTTTGCACTTGGCGTGGCGATGCCCCCGGGAGGAGAGGTATTGGGAGGAGGTCTTTGGTGCAATGTCAGAGATGCTGGGGACACAAATGACCCAGTCGATGCTGATAGTGCTACTGGGGCACACTGCGACCATAGTCACCACACATAAAAAGTACCTAGCATTAGGAATGTTACTCGCGAAACGACAGGTGGCGTGCAGATGGGGACGAGGTTGTGCGCCAAAGTTCAAGGACTGGATAGCAGATCTAACCAGCTGGCGGGAACACTTACATGATTACGCAGAGCTCCTGCCCCTGAAGTCGAGGCCCAAAGATATATGGGGGCCATTGATGGCTTACCTACTGGACCACGGGGGAAACAATGGGGAAGAGGAGGATGGGGGAAGGACAGAATAGGTGGAGGGAAGGAGGTCGGCACGAATGACTGCCCTAGTCGCAGAACTATTGGCGATCTCTGATGAGTGAGTTACGGACTATATAGTGCATGATGCGCGGATATGAAGGATCATCAGATGGACTATGCTGCTGAGTCGCATATGTAGATCACTGTATATCCTGCATAGCTGGCATAGACTTTGCTATGGACATTTAGCAATAAGAGGCTGGCGGTTACAGGAGCGCGCCCTAATGGACACTGATCGAAAGATGAGATGGCTGGGGGTGCACTAGGTGTAATGAGAGGGTAAATGGGTGCAGAGGGGGGGAGTGGGGTTGGAATGAACGCACTATAATGTTGATAAATGACAGTTATGCCAACTTGTACCGTACCAAATGCTAATAAAGGGTTTGGAAACGTAAAAAAAAAAAAAAGTTTCCCTAAGGGGTCCTCATTAGCTGAGCAAATTGGTACATTTTCTTGAGATTTCTTGGTTGTATGTAATTGCATTTTGCATGGGTATGTAACACTTTATTCATCCCAAGCACTGTGACTCCTGACACATGTGCTGCATGGAATATGTTTATTGGCATGTACATTACCTTTGTGTGTGCAAACACTGCGTTACAATGACAACGTCTTTTTTATATTTGTTTTGTTTTTTGTCCTATTTGTTCAGGTCAAGGGGCACCATGAAACTTTGAATATTCCTTTTGAAATTTCTTATTGAGAACATTAGGTTTTTAGTTATGGTACTGATGAAATGCTTAGACCCCTCTGACACTTTTGGGCATAAAACGTTTTGACACGCTTGAACATAACCAAGGGACCATCACTACACCTGTTTGGTTCAGTCTTGGTTTTAATCTTGAAACAGACACTGGCCTGTAATAAACACTGCTAAGGGAGTGTCCATAGCCAATTTTAACCATTCACCTAATCAACCACTGTAGGAAAGTGCCCTTTTTGTATGGCCACCACCCCCCACCCCCCCACACTTTCTGCTCCAATGCTGATGGTTATGACTCTGAAAGTGCACTGGAGCCTGCTGCACAGGACCCATTGCCAGTGCTCTCTCCCTAAAACTAATACATGTGTGTGAGCGTGTGGGGAGTGCAGGCCGGATACACAGAAGCGGAGGCTGTATGAAGTGAGCAATTTCCTATGGCCTTTATTGATAATTGTCAAGCAGTCTTTGTCATTTAGAAAACACAAGGGCTTCTCGGTTCTTTCTCTTGTTTGTCTTCTTTCTGTTGGACCTCTCGTCTCGTCCCAGGGTTTTGGGCGTGGACCAGCTGGTGGGCTTGTGGAGGCACGCACAAGAGAAAAAAAACAAACAGGAGCCGTCAGCCTTGGTTACTACAGCGTTCCGTATTTTAGTGTGATCCTTCACCACACCCGGTATATCATAAGGTGCAACACGAGAAACATTAGGCACGGGGAGTGAGGTGTGTCCTAAATGGTGCGAATGGTCGTGAGGGTGAAAATAACTGTTATTTCTCGTGGTAAAGAGGGGGTAAGGGCAAGTTGGTTGTAGGTGTCAAAGGAATGATGAGAGACGGCAAACAATAGTGCAGTGCTCAGGACTTCTGTGCTGTACACCCCAACGCTCTCTATCCCACCCTTATAATGCGTTCCCCTCCCGCTACCTTCGTTGCCCACTACCTGTATTTTCCTTCTGAGGACTCACTGGCTCCGCCGCAACTCTCCCGAGTTGCGGCCGCTCTCCAGCATCCTCCGGTGGGCTCCACCAGTCCTCACTCCACTCCTCGTCTTCTCCTGGGTCGTCCACTTCCTCGGCTGGACTCGCTCCCTGCTCCGGCTCTTTCCGTGGACGATCCGATTCCTCCGCTGGGCTAACACTTCTCATGGTTTCCTCTCTTGGGTCGCAGGCTCAAACTCCTTGGTGCGGAGCAGTCAGGATGCTGAGGCATTGTTCTGCAAAAGTTCTTACTCCTCTCACAATGTGAATTTGCAAACCCAATTGGCAAGGACTTTAACCCACTCATAACCCTCTAGTGTATGGTACCAGTGGTAAAACAAAATAGAAGGGGGTTCCCCGAGGGAATTACCGATATAGGCAGGAAAACAGGGGATTAATACAATATAAATAGAAAAAACAGAGACCCTGCCAAGATACGTCACAAAGGTCCCCTGAGGGATCCACAACAATTATAAATGGGGTGACATTAGCTATGTATCAGAGCCATTGACATCACAGAAATTTAGATCAGTCCATTATTTTTTTGTAAACATTTTTTGGTTTTTATTAGATCTGACATTTCTTAGCTACAAAACATTCAATATATATATATACATAAGATTCTGTTGATAAAACTGAAGGGAAAAAGAAGGAATTTCATATGATATTTCTATAGAAGGGGTTCAGCAAGTATCAGTGTTCCACATACTCCCGGGCAAATAGGGGGACTTCACAAACACACATATACTCAGGGGATCGATCAAATTCACATTCATTCATACATTTCTTTCATATATATACATGACATGGCCTGCAACAGAGGAATAAAGTTTACGTTGCATGGACGTAAGGGCAAAATAAGGAGGCAGATTAGATGGAACAACCGTTGTCCACATGGACTAGGGTACTGTCATTCTTATGTGTAACGCCAACGCGCGTTTCGGTGTTGGGCACCTTCTTCAGGGCGAGCGGATACTTTCGAAAGTATTTATCAAATTAAATAGTCATGTGACACTAAGAAATGTTTCTTATTCACAGCTTGTGTGTTCCCCTCCCTGGTTGTACTCACCATGTGTGGCAAAGTCTATGCACACTTTTTAATATATGCCAGTCACCCCTAAGGAAGGCCTCCTAAGCCCAGGAGGCAGGGTGTATAATTTTAATGGTGTGGACATATAAGAGCTAGCTTTATGTCCCTATAGTGGCTTCTACCAATAAAGGCTACCCTAAGTGATAAGCGGGTCGCCAGCTCCACTATGATATGGCTGAAATATGTCATGTTTGCATCAAACAGCATGCCTCATAACCCCAGATACGATTCTCATGTGGAGGATGATGTGACATGCATCCAGGTGGCTACCTTAGAGGTTGCCCACCTGGTTGCCCAACCCTTTCTGTGCTCTGGTCGCCAGCCTGCAGATGCTGCTGCTTCCAAGACAGAAATCTGACCCCCGACCTGGAGGTGTGAACACTCCCAGGAGTCAGAAACAATGGCCTGGAGAGGGAAGGAGGGCACATCTCCCTCCCTGGCGGGATGGCAAGTGATGTGGCACACCAAGGCAGTGAGCTTCCAAGCCTTCACCACCTGTAATATACAACCATGCTGCCTCCCAAAAGAGGAAGCAGCCTTCAACTGCCCCCAGGCACATTTGCACCCAGACCAGTGGTAAAATTAGGTATTCTAGAGGTGTACAATCCCAGAAGGCTAGCCACACCTCCATGGTGGGCTACTTGGTCTGTACAGCTAAGAAAGGTTTCTGTCATTTTTAAAAGTGGCATAATAGAGGGTTCTGGCTAGAAAAGGTGACACACATACACTCAGATGTGGTCACCTCAAGGGCAGATTAACCATTGGGGCTAGTAGCCCATTGGCCACTGGCAACCATCCCCTAACACCCCTAAATCTAGGATTTCAGGGCTTCCCTGACACCAGAACCTCAGTTCTGATCTGATTTGCCACAAAGGTGAAAGAAGACACCCTCATCTGCGGCAACAGGATCTGCACAAAGAAAAGGCGTGATACAAAGACTGGCACCCCCAGACAGAGGGATCCCTTCGAGAGCCAAAGGCAACTCCAGACTCCCCTGCACCAGTGGCACTAGTCCCCTGCACACTGCAGATAAAAGCTACATACCGGAACCAAAGAATCGCTGGCCATCTGGGCCTCCGGGGGATCGCCCAAAAGTAGATGGTCCGGTGCATTGTGGGAAAAGTAGCCCTGACCGTCAGCAAGTTTAAGGTGGCTATCGTTTTTCCCCAGACGTTGAAATAACTTTCTACTGAGCTTACTGCTGCCAAGTCTTGTTGGCGGCCAGTTTGGCAACCACCATCTTTACTCGATGATGCACCTCGAGGGAACACCCCAAAACCTTCATCTGACGTCAGCAGTGGCTTTGTTGTTGACATTTTGTACCCTGTTCCCCACCAACACGGTGTAAGTGGTAAAATCAGCTACCTCGCGGCTCCCGCTTCAGCATCAAGGACAGCCAGGACAGCTCTGCACTCGGGCTTCTTGATCCAGGTAAAATCGAACTTACTGTCTTGGCTTGGTTCTGGGACTCACATAACCTTTACCTTCCTTGGGTTCTATGGAACTCAACCTGCAAGTGACCGATTGCCACTAGTGCTTTTCGCATTGACCGTAATGATAACGTTTAGCAGTATTGTCTTGCCCTGATCTAATTTTGCTTCTAAAATTCATAACTCCGGTTATACTTATCTGACTGACTTCAATTTGGTGTCTAAATTTATATATAAATCTGCTTTATTTTTATAAATTGGTGTCCGATTTCTTTTCAGTCGTGTCAATTACCTATTGTCCATGTTGGTACTCTGCAATGCTTAACACATGTTCCTCTAGTAAAGCCTGACTGCTCTTTGCCACTCTACCAGGACTGAGCTATGGATCTATTATTTTGAATCCATGGACCATATTTGGGGTAGTGTGACAGTATTGCATAGCAAAACTTAACAAGCATCACTACAAAATACTCCACCTTCCTACAACCACCTACAAATTAGGGCAGAGATCTGAGCTCTGGCTAATACCGGGCCAGGGCGAGAGAAAAAAAAAGTCTCTGACGAAGAGCCCCAGTTTTTAGGAGACCGCTGGAAATTGCAGGCCGACCCAGGGAGGAGGTAGCCCGATGATGAGGCATGCCACCTAGGTGGGTGAGGGCTATTGCCGCCTTGAAATAAGGATCCCCCGAGATCGGTGGATATTAGTGTACCTCAGGTTAAGTTAGGCTCTTGGTCGCACGGAAGTACAGCACACCAATCTGATTTGTCATCCCAGGGAGGTTGTGTGCTGGACTTCATTGAACAGTTCCTCTCGACTCCCCTCTATTATAGTTCATTCGTAAAACTTGTATTTATCATAAATTTGCACCCAGCCCAGATACTATCTAGAGGGACACTTGTGGCTGTTCTGACATTGTGCACATCACAGTACCCTTAGCTAGTTATAAACCTCTCCAAGTCTATACCTGTCTTTCTGTGCAGTTATAGCCATGTACCAGGCAGTGAGAATACAAAGCATTGCATTAAGGGTCACATGTACAAACACATTTTCCCATAGACACAGAAAGGTAAAACCCATTGATACATCTGGTCACTACAGCTGTATAAGGAAGGTAGTGAGTAAGGAGCAGTACATCTCAGTAAGTAGTTAGAATGACTTTCGTGTAGCGAATAGTTGATTTTTCAGCAACAATGCCATATCATGATTTTTAACCTGCAAATTTGCTATTTGAATTCTGCCTGAGCTTAGCCTCAGCGTGTTTTTGGACTTTGTGTACTGATCCGCCTCTGGTGGTGGAGGGGGGGGGGGGGGGTTGTGTCCTCAGCGACCTATGGGTGTGCGATTGTGGTGTCTGAAATGTCTGAGGGAAGAAACTAAATGGGTGGCGTGATTTATAATGTTCCATGGGTACAAGAATTATGTTGTGTTAATTTACTGTCGCTTGATTCGAATTTTCATCGACATGCGAACTGTATTTTTTTTTATATATGATGTTATTGGAGGTACAGGCACAGAGGATGTGATGACGTGAGGTGCATGTTATGTCCTTGGTTAACTCGCAGCTTAGCAATTACATTTTCTGAACACCAAAGAGCGTTTGTTGAATGACAGGCGGCAGGGTCGCACTGGGCCGTTTACCATGTTATTAAGAAATGCTGAAAATGTTTGACACGTTCTTTTTCTCCTACCAGCTCTTGGTCCTTCCAGAACAGCAAAACGTAAACAAATGACCGGTACTTTTTTTCTGAGAAAGGTGGCAACCCCTAATAGCTGCAGGTATTTATTAGTCGTGTTTTGAGCACTGGTGTGGTTCGTAAATGCGCAATCAGGCTCCACTACCGTCGCCATCTCTTCACCACAATTGTTTCCCTAGGCCCGCGCTAGGCCCTCAAACCACAAATTAAGGCCGAGGGTTGCCAGACATGTAAGTGGTGGTGCTTAGCCGTGCTAATAGAAAGCAAGCACGAGAAAAGGCTGACTCTGGAGGGCAGTAAGGAATAACAGTAATCAGAACGGATGCAATGTGGGTGTCGGGGAGACGCTATAATAAGCCATTGAGCCCCTCATGGAAAGAGCAATATTCCCACGGGTGAGGGGGGGAGGGGGATGGTTTGGTTGTGGTGGTGGGAGGGGGGGGGGGGGGGTGTCGAGGGGCCGATTACCTGGTAGAGTCACAGACACAATCCGTGATTTGGAAAACCTGGAAAGTAGCAGTTTATTAACTGTTTGAGGTATATGAACACTGGTTGTTTGTTTGGCACCTTTACATGAGCACCTGGAACCGTATTATACATTGCGCCCTGGGGATGCAACGAGTGTGTGCGCCCGCTATATGCGCCCGCCAGGTCACGATGGTATCACGGAAGGGGCGGCGGACGCATGTGTGTCCCCTTCGGTAACGCAGCACCAGCGATATCATGAGAGGAAGTTCCGTCACTTCCATGGGACGGCCCAATGCAAATGAGGGAATCGCTTTGCCTCTACACCTGTGCCCTTTTAGGTACATGCGCACAGAGGCAAACGTGCCCTTAGGAGGTGCATTGAATGTGCACTAAAAAAAGGAGGTGCACATCCAGTGTCCCTCCTAAAATCAGCCCTCTGGAGGGGAGAAAGGGGGTCCCATAGACCCCCCCACAAATCCTCCTGCAGGTAGGTGCAGTTACTTACACCATCCACCTGCAAGGGGATCACTCTCCCCTCTTCAAAGTGCAAACAGCATGCCGCCTGCACTGTGAAACACGGAGCGGCTTTGAAGCAACTTCTACGTATTTCACTTGAATGCAGTGCTCCTAGGACAGCACAAGTTTGTGACTGCTGTGGGGGCCATCACATTCTCTGTAATACAGCACACTGTCCTGATTTACACCTGGTGCTTTGAAAGGTGCAGCGTTGCGCAAACAGGTAAAGTGCACCATATACAAAATACAGCCCAATAATGTTACACATATGTATTATTAAGGTACAGGGACATGTAGCTAGATTCATGAAAGGAAATTGCACTCGCAAAGGGCCAGATTCTGAGAATCTGGCCCCTTGCGAGCGCAATTTTTGCATTTGGGATTCATCATCCCAAATGCAAAAATCGCTATTTGCGAAAACGCATATTTGCGAAGAATTGCATTTAAGGAATCTCTATTAGAGATTCCTTAAATGCAATTCATTAACCAATTTTAAATTGCGAATTCGCAATATTTGGCCGCTATTTACCACGAAGTCTGACTTCGTGGTAAATAGCGAAAAAATAGATAAATGCACTTTAGTGCATTTTTCTCTGTTGCATGTTACACACACACATGTCCTTTGGACATGTGTGTGTGCAACACCTGTGTAAAATTGCATTTCAGGGGTGCTACAGGGTGTCCTTTGGACACCCCTGGCACCCTTGAAATCGCTATCATATTTGAGATTAGCAATTTGCTAATCGCAAATAAGGAATACTCCCCAGTCATTCCTATGGGCCTTTTGGCCCATAGGAATGAATGGGGAGTTATTCCTTATTTGCGATTAGCAATTTGCTAATCGCAAATAAGGAATGTGTAGGAATCGCAATTTATTTAGCGATTCCTACATGAATCCCGTTTTGCAAGTCCTTAATAGCGATTCCTTAATAATCGCTATTAAGGACTCGCAAAACACCTCTTTGATGAATCTAGCTGATTGTGATTTGAGCAGAATCACAGTTTGGTGAGTCTAAGCTAGGATTCAAACCTGGTTCCCCAGTTCCAAAGTCAGCAGCTCTTGCCACAAGGCCACATCTCCTCCCAATTATGACTTTTATTTGCAGTTTAATATAGCACAAATTTGGCCCCAATGTATTATAGCACTCTACATGAGAGCGGACGTTACACACATTGAGGCATGTGGAGATAACGGGCCAGGCTCCACTACCGTCGCCATCTCTTCACCACAATTGTTCCCCTAGGCCCGCGCTAGGCCCTCAAACCACAAATTAAGGCCGAGGGTTGCCAGACATGTAAGTGGTGGTGCTTAGCCGTGCTAATAAAAAGCAAGCACGAAAACCTGGAAAGTAGCAGTTTATTAACTGTTTGAGGTATATGAACACTGGTTGTTTGTTTGGCACCTTTACATGAGCACCTGGAACCGTATTATACATTGCGCCCTGGGGATGCAACGAGTGTGTGCGCCCGCTATATGCGCCCGCCAGGTCACGATGGTATCACGGAAGGGGCGGCGGACGCATGTGTGTCCCCTTCGGTAACGCAGCACCAGCGATATCATGAGAGGAAGTTCCGTCACTTCCATGGGACGGCCCAATGCAAATGAGGGAATCGCTTTGCCTCTACACCTGTGCCCTTTTAGGTACATGCGCACAGAGGCAAACGTGCCCTTAGGAGGTGCATTGAATGTGCACTAAAAAAAGGAGGTGCACATCCAGTGTCCCTCCTAAAATCAGCCCTCTGGAGGCTGCTTTTATAACGGTTCCAATTCTAACCACCATGTACCTAATCTAAAATTGATGTTGCTCAACTGTAGATCCATGGTTAAACACAAATTGGAACTTCATGACCTATTACAGAAAAATGACTTTGATGTGCTGTTTCTAACCGAAACCTGGCTAGAAGATTCCTCATCCCCCGAAATACTTGAGACAGTCCCTCTAAACTACAGCTTATTGAGATTGAGAATTGATAGGCCCATACAGCGTGGTGGAGGACTTGCAATGATCTTTAAAAAAGAACTGGAATGCACCCTCACCAATAAGGGCATCACTAACAGTGAAAGCGGTACTTTCTCTATTAAAGTTACCCCTTGTATGACCATTACGGGACTTCTCATCTATCGACCCCCTGGCAACGCTACCCCCTTCTGCAATCAGCTAATAGAAACGGCGACGCAATTAGCTATTAAATATAACAATTTTATGATTCTAGGCGATCTAAATTTCCATTTTGAAGATTCTAATGCTAAGGAAGCCCAACTACTCAAGACTGCTCTTCACGCTTTGGGGATAACACTGCTCTCTACTGCCCCCACACACAAACATGGCCATCTTCTTGACCCTATCTTTGCAACCTGGGAAGGTATAGATATACAACCCCCTGTTCCAATTATCTGGTCAGACCACCATATGATCATTTTTAACATACCTAAGACCAGGACTAAGAATATTGTCAACAAACCCTTGTATTTTAAGCGGCGTAATTGGAAAAATTACACCCCCGAACGTCTGATCGACGAACTAAACCCCCCCCCCCCAAGGTCAGTCCTTACAAGATACTTGGAACTATTATGAACTATGGTTGAGTAAGGCACTTGACAAGATTGCTCCATGGACATGCAAGCCCCCAGCCAGGAGAACAAAATCTGAACCGTGGTTTTCAGAAAAATTAAAAATAGCTAAAGCCCGATGTAAAGCGACTGAAAGAAAATGGAGAAAGAACTATTCTACGGAACTTAAGGAGACCTACAAGCAAGAACTGAAGTCGTACCAGAAACTTATAAGAGAGGAAAAAAGTCTCTTTTACAAAAACAGAATTGAAGAGGCAATAAATCCATCTAAAGAACTATTCCGGATTGATAAGGAACTTACAGACACGTCGTGCTTGGATACGCAGGATACATACTCTAACGAGCTATGTGAACAAATTGCGGACTACTTTGTTAACAAGGTAGAGAAAATTCACGCCACTTTTTCCTCTCCCCCCACACCTGGCAAGAAAACACCCCCTCCTCTAACAACTACTCTCACCCAATTTCACACTCCCGACAAAGAAAAACTGTCCAGCATCATTAACAGTATCCATTCTGGCTCCCCTAATGATGTGTGCCCGTTAGAAAAGTGCAAAGACATCATGGACCATACTTTAATGGATCAAATAAGCCAATTGATTACCCTCTCTTTCAAAGAATGTTATGTCCCGGAGGCCTGGAAAAACGCTCAGGTCATCCCTCTGAAAAAAAACCCCAACATTCCGGTCACCCAATTTCAAAATCTTAGGCCGATATCTCTATTACCTCAATGCGCCAAGATAATTGAAAAAATAGTCAACACTCAACTCATGGCGTTTTTAGAATCAGAAAATATTCTCCACCCTACTCAATCCGGCTTTAGATCAAACTATTCCACGGAAACAGCTGTTTTATATTCCACGGAATGCATCCGCAAGATGGTGGACGAGGGTGAGACAGCAGCGTTGGTCATGCTCGACTTAAGCGCAGCTTTTGACACTGTGCTACATGCCACGCTGCTGTCCCGTCTTTCAGACATCGGAGTTAAAGACCATGCACTGGCGTGGATTAAATCTTTTCTCACTAACAGATCCTTCCAGATACATTGCCCGCCCTTTAAATCATCTTCCCGTGTCGTGAGCTATGGGGTTCCACAGGGCTCCAGTTTGAGCCCCACATTGTTCAACATCTATATGGAACCCCTGGCTCAGGTCATAGAGAACTTCGGGGTGGGCATTGTCAGCTACGCCGATGACACTCAGCTTATGTTTAAGCTCACTCCTGACACCGAGAAGTATGCTTCCAACTTCTCAGAGTGCATGGCTGCTGTCGCCAAGTGGATGGACAACAACTGCCTCCGGCTGAATGGAGACAAAACAGAGGTGCTAGTGATAGGGAACAAAACCTCACTATGGTCTCAAGCGTGGTGGCCCACTACTCTAGGCGACTGCCCTCGCCCTGTCGAGAAGGTCAAAAACCTAGGAATCATGATCGACGCTGATCTATCAGGAAAATCCCATGTAAATAAGATCATAGGCAAATGCATCGGCACATTAAGAACTCTCAGAAAAATCATCGACCTTATCCCTACTGAAGCCAGGAAAACCATTGTTCACGCACTTATCACTCCCCATCTGGACTATGGGAATGTTCTCCTTCTAGGTCTGAACCAAAAACATCTTCACCAGCTTCAATGCTTACAAAATGCGGCCGCCCGCTTGGTACTGGGTCTTCCCAAAAGAACATCAGCCAAGGCGGCGCTGTCCAAATTGCACTGGCTCCCCGTTAGGGAGAGAATAAAATTCAAGAGCCTCTGCTATGCCCACAAGATAGCCCACAACAAGGGTCCCACCTATCTAAAAGGCCTCCTGACCATCCACCGCCCTACCAGAGACCTTAGGTCATCAGGAATGTCGCTATTCAAACTCCCTCGCGTCCACAGAGCCAAAATTGGTGGCCGTTCCTTTCGCTACCTCGGAGTGAAACTTTGGAATGCCCTACCGATTCACTTAAGAATGGAACCGTCAGAAACTCTCTTCAGAGCCAAACTGAAAACCCATCTCTTTCCTCAATAAGCCTGATGATATCCTTCCGTTCCCTTCTTGATTCTCTGTGAGTCTTTTTTTAGCAATCAGCGCGGGGATACACAGCTGTGCAGCCATGCGCTTTATAAATGATGTATTATTATTATTATTATTATTATTAGATGTAAGAAGCCTAATTACAGACGGTAACAGCCGAAATTACTGAATTTCGGCCGTTACCAACCGGAATTAGGCTTTTCAGATGTAGGGGCCTAATATAAGGATTCAGTAATTTACCGAATCAGTAATTTAAGGAATCTGTAAATTATCGAATTCTTAAATACTGATTCCGTAAAATACCGAATCCTTAATGTAGGGAGCACTCAAATGAGTGCTTTTCCCATTTCAGCTTTCGTTATTTACCACCAACTACAAGTAGGTGGTAAATATCGAAAACCCCAAAAGAAACAATTTTTTGCATAATAATAAAGTGCCATGTGGCAGACATACATGCCCTAGGGCATGTGTGTGTGCCACATGTGCACCCGTACACCATTCAGGGGTGCAACAGGGTGTGAATGTGACACCCTGCCACCCTTGAATGTTTCCCTATTTTACCGAATTGGTATTTACTGATTCGGTAATTCAAAACCCATAGGAGTGAATGAGAGTTACCGAATCGGTAAATACCGATTCAGTAAATACTGAATCGTACCGATTCGGTAATACTTATTGAATATTTAGTTAATTAGCATTTACTGATTCTAGAATACCGAATCGGTAAAATTCGGTATTCTAGAATCTGTAAATGTACTTTACCTACATCTGGCCCTAAGTGATTTGCCAAGAATCACAGGATTTTGAGCTGAAGCTGGGATTCAATCTGGTTTACCAGTACGAAGGTCGGTTCTGCTGTTAGGCCACATCTCCTCGGTGTCAATTTGTAATGAGGACACTACACTATGTGAATGGAATCCTTATAGGTCCACAGCCAAGACACTGAACACTTCTTCCTACCACAGGGACTCGACAGGAAATGTGGGGAAGAGCCGAGCAGTCCTGTGTAGTATAACATAGGGGCAAGCTGGGCGGAGTCAAACTTCCAAAGAAGTACAGCAGCAATGTATCACAGATGGGAAACCCAATAGTATTATCAGGGCTTTAAGTGAGCCAGGTCCTGCTGGTGCTCAGCCCGGCAGTTCTAAAAAGCAGGTGCTGAGACGGCGTCTCTATCGGGTGCTCCATTTTTGTCCGCACCCTTCCGGGTGAAATAAAAATCTTAACTGCAGCAGTACCACTCCTAACTGCCTTTGATGTAACTTCGAAGAGACTCGTTAAAGTTCTTTCACAGCCTCATTTCAGAACTGAAGCATTTTCAGTATTACATACAACAAAACATAGTTGTTGCTTATTTACCTTGAGTAACTAACAACCATGGACAAAGCCAATAGGTAAAATGTTACTTGTATTAAATATCAGGATGCAATGACAGAAACAGCAAAATACCAGTCGGGTGGCACACTATGCTAAGGGCAGATTTTTAGCTGAGGTGTTTTTAAGCCACGCCCTAATTACATCAGCCATGCTCCTTTGAGAGACCCCATTCGTTTTTCTTCCCACTTAAAACCCTGAGTATTATACGTTGATTCCCTGGGGTCTGCTCTGCTTACACCCTGACACACAAGTGAATTTATACTCCAAGGCTAAAATGAAAACGGGCTCAAACTCCAGACGGCAGCAGGGTTTTTCCACCCAGGCTACACAAGTGGGTATTAGTAAATACCATCTCAGCGTGGGCGACCTGAGGCGTCCTGCTGAGTTAGGCTGCTCCGTGCCTGTAAGGGCTCCCAGTGTAAATCACATGTAGAATATGTTGTACGCTGAGGGGGGGTTCAAATGCAGGACCTAAATAATGCCCTGTTAAGCTGGTTATTTGTGTAGTCCTTTACTATATAAACACTTCGGGCAGCTCAAGCCCCTGAGAGGGGACATGAGTGATGAGCAATAGCTGGAGAGAGGACGATGAAGGACTCAGAAAGGATCTTTTGTACAAAGGGATCTTCCCCTAGAGCCTGGGGTATCACTGGAGAGTGACTGGTCAGAAAGTAGAGGGGTGGGGGAGTCAAAAGGAGCAGGGAGAGGGCAGGGATCAGTGAGAATAGCATCTTGTGATGCCATGAACCTTCAGGGGTCATCTTCTTGACTCAAGTGTTGACCTTTAAAAAATTCAACATTGGTCACTTACAATGACCTCTTTTTATTAGGACTTAGAGCAGAGAGAACAATGCGCTCTATGTACAATGGACACTAAGTTCAAGCAAATATACATAATGTGGACCGAAACAGGCGCAACAGCAATGTCTGTAATATAGATTTAAACTGCATCTGGGATCTGAACTTAAGCCTCTCATTCCCCGTCGGCTCACTCACACATAGACTTATATTTATCGACTGAGAAGCAAGGTGGAGACATCACTGTGGCGCAGTTTTTGCCAAACATCAATTGGTGATTTAGGTCTGAGCTGCCTTTATATTCTTCATCCCTTATGCCTTTTATGCCTCTTGCCCATTAACTCATGAAACAGCTACACTGAGAAGGTCTTCCCTAGTTTGTGTCTTGGTCTTTCAATGATGAGAGATGGGGTCTTCACTGCAAATGTTGACATTAGCATTGAATGATGACATTAGGTGGTTTCATGAGGTTTCCTTCTCTTCCGAAATTCTCCTAAATATCTATAAGGGAATTGACTCCTGTAACCTCATTCTATGTGAGACCCTGGCATTCCCTATCCTTCCTTCCGGTTCTAGGGGCGAGGGGACTTTCCTCCACCGATACCGCTTCCTAATATGAACCCCTTGTTTTTTTTGCCTCCAGTAGGTAGGGACAGCTCATTATTTCTAGGGGTCTGTCTAGACTTTGCTTCTCCTGCTCCACCTGAGTTCCAATTCCATCCCTGGCTCCTGCATCGATCATCCTCAACTCTCCAGGTCAGATCTCTTGCTTTCAGAGGACCGTAGAAACCACCCCACTGTTGATCTCTGCTTTTACCCACATCTGGTGGTTCCTCCTCCCATCACCAAGGAGCTCGACTACACATATCTGTGTTACCTCCTCAACTATCCAATCTTAGGGCCTGATTAAGTGTTTGGTGGTCTGAGGAATGCCAGACTTGTGGGGTCGCGGTGGTGGTGGTCCAGCCACCACTGCACTGGCGGTCTGACTGCAATATTACAACTTTGGCGGTAGGACTGCCATTGCACGGCTGCAATCACCAGGGAACTGCTTTCCTTGGCAATCCTGTGATGGTCAGGGGCTCACAATATGCTGGCGGTGCTGATGCGGCACCGCCAATCATATTATAAGTTTCAGTACCACCAGCAGTGTCATGGAGGTTCTTCCTCCATGGTGATACAGGGCCCTCTCATGCCCCATGCATGGGATCACATGTTGTGCCCCCCCCTGTATGCATGCACCCCCAGTTCCAGCACAGCATGGATTTCACAGTCCATGCAATGCTGGAATGCGCTGTGGCAGTCCTGCGGCAGTGCCTTTTTAAGGCATACAAAGGTGGCTTTGATAGGCACTGCTGCAGGACCGCCACGCCCTGCAGCATGCCCACCAGACCACAAAACAGTTGTAATCTGGCGGTGGCAGTTCACTCCAGGACTGTCAAACTCTGGTATGCACCTCCGTGGCCACCGTCCGGGCAGCCTTCAATCCCAGCTTCTCAGAACAACTTTACTTTCTAGTTATTTTAGTTCAATCAATCAATCAATCATAGCATTTGTATAGCGCGCTACTCACCCGGAGGGGTCTCAAGGCGCTGGGAGGGGGGGGGGGGGGGTCTGCTACTGCTCGAAGAGCCAGATCTTGAGTTGCTTCCTGAAGGATAAGTGGTCCTGGGTCAGCCGGAGGTGGATGGGGAGGGAGTTCCATGTCTTGGCTGCCAGGTAGGATAAGGATCTTCCTCCATTGGTGGCTCTGCGGATGCGTGGAAGGCGGCGACAGCGAGGCTGGTGGATCGCAGCTGGCGAGTGGGAGTGTAGAAGGTCAGGCGGTTGTTGAGGTACCTGGGGCCCAGGTCGTGGAGCGCCTTGTGTGCATGGGTGAGGAGTCTGAACGTGATTCTCTTGCTGACGGGGAGCCAGTGCAGGTCTCTCAGGTGTCCGGAGATGTGGTTGCGTCGGGGGATGTTCAGGATGAGTCGTGCAGAGGTGTTCTTGATGCGTTGGAGTCTTTTCTGAAGTTTGGCTGTGGTTCCGGCGTAGAGGGTGTTTCCGTAGTCCAGTCGGCTGGTGACGAGTGCCTGGGTGACCGTCTTCCTAGTTTCGGTTGGGATCCATCGGAAGATCTTTCGAAGCATACGCCGGGTGTTGAAGCACGATGACGAGACAGCGTTGACTTGTCTGGTCATCGAGAGGAAGGTGTCCAGGATGAAGCCCAGGTTCCGTGCGTGGTCCGTTGGCTTGGGAGCGGTGCCCAGGGCAGGGGGCCACCAGGAGTCGTCCAAGGCAGAGGGCGATGATCCCAGGATGAGGACTTCCGTCTTGTCTGAGTTCAGTTTCAGGCGGCTGTTCTTCATCCATTCGGCGACGTCTTTCATCCCTTCGTGTAGGCTGGTTCTGGCGGTGGCGGGGTTGTTTGTAGGGAGAGGATCAGCTGGGTGTCGTCGGCGTAGGAGATGATGTTGAGGTTGTGTTGGTGTGTGATGGCTGCGAGTGGGGTTAATGTAGACATTGAAGAGGGTCGAGCTGAGTGATGATCCTTGTGGTACGCCGCAGATGACTTCGGTGGCCTCTAATCTGAATGGGGGAGGCGGATCCTCTGGGTTCTTCCGGTGAAGAACGAGATGATCCAATCCAGTGCATTCTCATGGATTCCGATGTTGTTGAGGCGCTGCACTAGGGTGCGGTGGCAGACCGTATCGAACGCTGCGGAGAGGTCCAGGAGGATGAGGGCCGCTGTTTCCCTGTTGTCGAGCAGGGATCTGATGTCGTCTGTGGCTGCGATGAGGGCGGTCTCGGTGCTGTGGTTGGCACGGAAGCCGGACTGCGAGTGGTCGAGGGATCCGTTCGTCTCGAGGAAGGCGGCAAGCTGTTTGTTGACAGTCTTCTCGATGACCTTGGCAGGAAAAGGGAGGAGCGAGATGGGGCGGTAGTTCTTGAGGTCGGAGGGGTCCGCTGTTGGTTTCTTCAGGAGGGCGCTGATCTCTGCGTGCTTCCAGCTTTCCGGGAAGGTGGCGGTGTTGAAGGAGGTGTTGATGATGTTCCGGAGTTGGGGTGCGATGATGGAGTTGGTTTTGTTGAAGACGTGGTGGAGGCAGGGGTCGGTTGGTGATCCGGAGTGGATGGTGTTCATCACGCGGGTGGTGTCTTCGGCGCTGATCGGTGTCCAGGTGCGGAGGGTGGTGGTGGGGGACGTTGGCTCGGTGGTTGGGTGCGTGGTCTGTGCGCCGAAGCTGTTGTGTATGTCGGCTATCTTGCTGTGAAAGAACGAGGCGAGTGAGTCGCAGAGGTCTTGCGAGGGAGTGATGTCATTGTTTCCGGCGCTGGGGTTGGAGAGCTCTTTGACGATGCTGAAGAGTTCCTTGCTGTTGTGGGCGTTGTTGTCCAGTCGTTCCTTGAATGCTGTCTTCTTGGTGGTGCGGATCAGCTGGTGGTGTTTGCGGATTGTGTGCTTGAGGGCAGTCATGCTGTTTGTGGTCTGGTTGTTGCTCCAGGCTTCTTCGAGGGTACGGTAGGTCTTCTTGGAGTTCTTGAGTTCGTCGGTGAACCAGGAGGCTTTCTTGCTGCCGGGTCTGCTGGGGGAGGGGTCTTCAGTGGTGCGAGGATGTCTGCGCAGTTGGTGATCCACTTTGTGAGGTTGTTGGCTGCTTCGTTGGGGTCCGTTGTGCTGGCGGGAGGGTTCTGGCTGAGGGAGGTGGTGATCTGGTCAGCGGTGATCTTGTTCCAGCTCCTGCGAGGGGCCTGTTGCGGGTGGTGGTGGGTTGTGGTTCTTCTGAAGCTGAAGTGGACGCAGCTGTGGTCCGTCCAATGGAGTCCGGTGGAGTGGCTGAAGGAGATGTGCTTGCTGGAGGAAAAGACTGGGTTGAGCGTGTGGCCGGCGTAGTGGGTGGGGGTGTTCACCAGTTGCTTTGTGGGGGTAGGATGACCTTTGTGAAATCATGGGAGTATGCTCTTTGCCTTAAATCGGGGTAGGGTGTTGAGAACCACGGATTCGACACACAACATTTTTCCAAAATGTATTTATCATTCTATCAATTTTTGCATTCTCTAGCATTCCAAGACAGAGAAAAGGCCTGATAGTCCATCAGAAATACCCCTGATGGAGAAGAGATTTAATGAAACTGATATCAATGCTTTCCTCCGTCGGTCTCACCTTTTGGCTTTGTAAATGCTTGACTGACTGCATTTTTGAATGGTTGTTGCTGGTTCTGTTTAGCATTGGGAAAAAAGCACAATTATATGAGCATGCATGCCTGGTGAGGCACATGTTTTCACCCTGATGATGTGTGCACGTGCGAACCACGTATGCGTGCACATTGCAGAAGTCATTTTAGTTTTTTTTAGTTTTTTTTTTACCTTACCACTACATTAAAACCTATGTGTGAAAGCACAAATTGCGGAAGCCAGACCATCCAAGAAAGATATATATATATATATTTTATATATATATATATTATATTTTTATACAGCAAGGAGGAAGGGGGTGGCGAGGGGGAAGATGTTGACACCAGAGAGCAGTGTGAACAGTAGAGGGCGGGAAAGAGCAGAAGAAGAGCAAGTGTAGGATTTAAATACAAAAAAAGAAAGTCAGACGAATGGAAAGGCTCTTGAGGGAGGGGGGAAGCAACACGAAGCAGCTCTCAAGGGAGAGAGCAAGAAAACATATGAATGAACTCCCATATTTTAAAGTATTAGCGACAATAGGTAAGACCTAAATAGAGACCTACAAAGCAAATAAAAACAGTCTTCAAATACTTCTATAACTTGACAAGAGTTTAGGATGTATCCTTCAGGACGAAAGCTGCAGGCAGGTAAAGTTAGTCAGAAAAGCAAAGCAGGAGGAAAAAAAGAAAATAAGTTTGTCCTTTCCACTGCTTAAAAAAATAAAAATACAAATTTGGGCAGTGTAAGCGAGCGATAAAGTGGAGAAAACACTGACTTTCACATTGACATTGTTACAGTATGCTTTTTTTTTAAAAATAAAACTTTAATCCAACTTCCCCTTTAATTAACATTGCCCACAAATGGCATGGAAAATTACTTCATGCAACTCGATATAACATCCTGCCGGGATGCCTACAAGTGCCCTAGTATTCCTGATGGCTTGGCAACTGTTTCCCGCTCTCTGTCCCCAACGCCAACCTGTCTACCAGGACAAAAGAGCAGCCCCTCTCATATGTGTCTACCATTTGCCCTTAAAAGGCGGTTCCCCTTTCAAGCTTGCCTTTTGTGCTTACACCCTGTTTGGTCTTCAATTAGAGGAGTTACAATCCTAACCAGGATCCCAACATCAGCAGTAACCACAAATCTGAGGTGATTCATCTACAGACTCCAATGCAAGTTTTCGAGTAAAATGCTGAGGAAAAGGAACAATTGCCAGGGGAATCAGAATGGAATTTCAGATTCCCCAGATAATTTCTCATTTCTGATGGTAGCCACAACGTAGAGATAGTGGGGACCTCATATTGAAGCCCTAAGCAGTCAGCACAGAGGCACAATCTATGCTCATCTTGCATTTAAATTGTGAGCAGGGCCGGACTGGAAACTTAGAACAGCCCTGGCAAAAATTTAAAATTCAGCCCGCATGGGCAGACGTCCTAATGTGCGCTAGAATAAAAGCAACTTTCAAGTTGCGGCCGGGATCGGTAATGAGCACCACCATTCTGAGAAGCTCTACCCGGCCTCCAAGTGTCAATACTAGCCTCCTGGGGCTCCAGCCTCCCGGGGAATTGCCCGCTTGCCTGGCAGGCCAGTCCGGCCTTGATTGTGAGGTTATAGTCCAGGTCCTGGCAAGGTATTCTTCACTGCAGCCTGATTTGTTTTAAGTCTAGGCACCATTTTGGTTTAAAAAAAACTTCTTGTTCTTTTCCAGTGATAAGTGGGGGTCCACTTGAAGTTCCCTACCGACTGAAACAATTTCATTTCCACTGGGGTACTGAGCGTAACCATGGATCGGAGCACACTGTAGATGGGAAATCCTTTCCGAGTGAGGTAAGCTTTTCTCCATTGAATAACACAATTCTTATATGCCTGCAGGCCTGTTTACTATTTTGTATCAACTGACTCAGAATGAGCTCCTGAGCCTTCAATACTTAAGGGTGAAATACAACAGGTACATGTGTGAGGTAGCAAAAATTGTAGATGATGCCATCAGTGATCTCATCAATGATGTAATTCGAGATGTCATTAGTATTGTCATCAATTATGTCATTGAACATGTCATGAAGGATTTAATATGTGAGGTCATAAGTAGTACAGGAGGGGCCAAAAGGTATTGTTAAGACATTCCCATTTAGCTATAACATTACTCCTTTGGTTTTTCAGTGAATATATATATATATATATATATATATATATATATACGCGCACACATATATACGCACACACACACACACACACACACACACACATATATATATATATATATATATATATATATATATATATATATATATATATATATATATATATATATATATATATATGAACGTAATCTTCAAACCTCCACACACGAGCGGCGAAAGAAGAGGCAGACCCCACGTTGTCCAGGCAAGTTGTTTATTTCGTGCCTTTCAAAAATGCAACGTTTCGAGTACAGATGTACTCTTGTTCACACCAATATATATATCCCACAGCTTGGCTCACAGATTTCGCGGTCCAATGGCGCTCTCTCCACCGGTGTCGAACTACTCAGCAGAGCCCTGCTTTTTTAAATTTCGCACAAATCCCTTCAAAGAAGAGAAAAAGTCCGCACTCACAAAGGGTTTCTTCCCAATCTTCCAGATTTATTTGTCAAGGTATCAGCATATATAGCTACTGAACAAGCAACTGTGTGTTGTGAAACGCGTTGGTTGTAGCTATATATGCTTAAAACACAGACCCTGGAGTGCGAGTCTCTTTGTGTGGCTGCGGCGTGGATGCAAGCTGTCAGCCCTTTCGAAAATATATATATATATATATATATATATATATATATATATATATATATATATATATATATATCAAGTCAAAACTCTCCTCCACACAGGATTTGAAGTAACAGGACACAGCGGAGTTTCTTTTTACGGGCTTTTTATTCAGACCAGCATGACCGGTTTCGGCAAAACTGCCTTTTTCAAATGCTTCTTGTCCCAGCGTCATGTCTCCCTTTCTTTTATTCTTGTTTGGCTCCTCCTTACCTAGTGGTGGTTGGCTCCCCTGCACCTCGTGCTCACACTTGCCAATAACAGGGGCCTACTATATTTATATACGCACACACACACATATATATACACACACATGTACATATAAATACACATATACATATAAAACACAGCAAGGAGGGGTGCAAGGGGAGCAGAAGGGGGTGAGTCCGTCCGCCACCATAGAGTAGGAGGGACCGTCCGCAGGGGCTGCGGCGGTCCTTCCGTGCAAATTAGGATGTGACCGCCACCCTGGCGGTCACATCCTGTATTGGAAGCAGCACCCGCCGCAATGATAATATGTAAGTTATGCCTTTGCATGCACAAAGCGGCAGGCACCGTGTGGTGCCTGCCGCTTTGTGCAGACAAATGCAGGGGGGTACCATAGGTACCCCCAATGTGCACCCCCCACCCCCCTTCACCCCTGGGGGCCCGCAACGGGCCCCCAACCAAAAATCCGTATGCCTTTGCACGGCGGAAATGCCGCTGTGTAAAGGCATGTTCCTACAGACATCCTAATATGGCTGGCGGTGTCTGATAGACACCGCCAGCCATGTTAGTGCTTTTCCGCCGCGGACGGGAGGCGACCGCGGCGGAAAAGCTGCGGACTGAAAAACGATCCCCCAGCCATCCTAATCTGGCGGGCCCGGAGGATGCGGGAAAACCGCCATCATAATAGGGCCCATAGTGTGTGTGTGTGTGCATGGGTGCATGTGTGTGTGTGTTTGTGTGTGTGCGTGCTTGTGTGGAGGTGGAGGTTGGATATCATGCTGAAGGGAGTCTCTGTCTTTCTCTGTATAGAAGGCAACTTATACTTCAAGGCAGCACAGAGAGTCCTCCCACCCTAAACAGGATACCTACCCCTTGCATGGTATAGCTGTGAGGTAAAGAATGTATGCCTTATGAAAGCATACCATAATAAGGTTTTGATCAGGCCGCCACATGTTCGGCAGATAGTTAAAAAAAAAAAAGTTATTATCTTGTAATGATGGGCCATACGTTGATTATTCAAATAGATTTTATTTATATACCCATATGGGTACTTAGGTAAGAGTTTAATTCATCTTCAGGCGCCCAGCACTGATCAATCGACATCAAAGATAAACAGGCGGCCCAGTGAATTTTGAACAAGTCGCTCCTTTTCAAGGGCCCGCTGGCATGGGTCGAATCCTTTCTGACCGGGAGGTCTCAGACAGTCAGTCTGGGCACCTTCAGGGCACCTAGGGAGCGTTCACTCTGTGGGGTCCCCCAGGGCTCCTCTTTATCCCCTCTTCTCTTCAATCTGTATCTCCGACCTCTTCTCTTTTCTCTGAGGCAGTGGGACGTCACCGTTTTCAACTACGCTGACGACCTGCAACTCATCTTTTCTCTTAACTCTTCTTCTGCTATTCCCAATTTTCAGGCGGTTATGTCCCACATTCTTCAGTGGATGAGCCAGAATCAACTCAAACTGAACCACTGGAAGACGGAGCTCCTTCTCCCTGGTAAGAGTTCCTCCCACTGGGGTCCGCACTTCTGGCCGGCAGTGCTTGGCCCTCCTCCCACCCCTGTGGCCTCGGTGAAGAGTCTCGGGGTCATTATTGACTCCGAGCTATCCCTTAAGCCCCAGATAGGGACGGTGGTCTCCTCCTGCATGTATCAGCTGCGCAGGATCAGGAAGGTGGCTTATCTCCTGACTCCTGAGGCCCTGATTAAAGTCATCATGGCTCTCGTCCTCTCCCGCTTGGATTTCTCAAACTCTATCTATCACGGTCTGCCTAAGGCCCTTCTTTTTAGATTACAGATCGTTCAGAACCAAGCGGAGAGATTGGCCTTCGGGATCCCGAAATGGCAATCTGCTAAACCTTTTCTTACCAACCTGCACTGGCTTCCTGTCACTTCGAGGGTAGCCTTTAAGATCAGCTGCCTCACCTTCAAATCTCTAACCGGCCCCTGCCCTGCCTTCCTGAAATCCCTCATCAGTCCCTA
Source organism: Lissotriton vulgaris (assembly GCF_964263255.1). NCBI lineage: Eukaryota > Metazoa > Chordata > Amphibia > Caudata > Salamandridae > Lissotriton > Lissotriton vulgaris. The sequence continues at coordinate 235,280,068 of NC_141700.1, read as the reverse complement.
TTGCCCTTCACGTAACCTCAGATCTTCTCACCTCCGCCTCCTGGTTGTCCCCTCTTTCAAACGCTGCAGAATCGGAGGTCAGAGATTTGCACATTTGGCCCCCAAATTCTGGAACTCTCTTCCAACCTCGCTTAAAACCTCTAATTCGCTCATCCAATTTCGCAGATCTTTGAAAACATGGCTCTTCCCACAATCTGACTAATCTCCCCTGCCTCCCTCAGCACCAGATCAGCGCCAGGAAACCCACGGTGACAGAGCGCTCTATAAGCTCACCTTAACATAACATAACATAACAAAATTAATAGGCATTGAGGAATGAGGGGAATGCAGCGATTTGGGGCACCTGGACCAGCCTGTGAATGAAATAAATCCTTGGGAGTACTGAACTGCCTACTAATTTGGGCCCAATAATGAAGAAAGAGCAGGAGGAGCAAAACAATCGCTTAAAATTATGTTTGATCTTCAATAAAACATCTTAAACTTTTTAAAAAAAATGAAGTTTAAGCATTGGAAGTGCATATTTTCTAAAATGCAAGTAGCGCTTTTCACCAAAGAAGGTAATATTGAGTTGCAAACGCACTCTCTGTCGTTGGATGAAACTAATAAAGTTGGACTAGCAGTTGTTACCGCTGCCCTCCCATTGGGTGCGCTTGGCTCTGCCTTTTCTCTCCCTTCTGTTAGGGTTCAGGAAGGCAGCTGCAGTAACAGAATCTAAAGGACAGGTTGAGAGTCCTGTTCGGTCTCTATGGTTTTCACTCCTTGCCCTTCCCCCATCCACTCAGATTTAGGAGGCTGTGGAGCGAGGAAGGGTGGGACAAGGGGCCAACTCTGTGATGCCATCAGGTGTGAAATAATAGATGAAGTCACTTCTACAACCCCAGTTCTTTGGTAAACTGGTAAGCATGCTAAAGGAATGTGTTTTTACAAGTGGGCCGAGAGGAAAATATGTTCTCTTATATGTTGTCCAGCATCCATGTTTACAGGTTATCAATATCTTGCTGAAATCGACGATTAACCGGTATGTATCAGTCTCACCAAAGCGACTAGTCAGTTAAGGACATTTCTCATTGGCTGGAATGTAGGACATCACTTGGGGATGTGCCTAGCTAAAGCGAAGTGTGGGTCACGTTGGGTAATTGACCAGGGAAAGACCATAATGTTGTATATTTTGCTATTGACATTTGCATGGCACCCATTTTGTCCTTGTGCTTTCTCGCAGTCTGGAGACTTTTGACATTGTTCTGGGCTCACCGATGTAGACCGCATTCTTCACCTTTTTTTTTGCATTTTTCTATTGCTTTTCCAACTTTAACAGCAACATGCGAGTGAAAGGACACTTTCTTAGTACTGTTTTTTTCACTCCATGACGTTGTAAGCCACTTATTTCACACTTATGGACTAAAAGAGACAATAACTTTAAAAATTGGACAAGCAGAACCTTCTTGGGGAGCCATCTATTACATAATGCTGGGCTACGCCATATACGTCATTTATTGAAGCTATGGCAAATCGGCAGGTGTAACATAAGCAGGTCATGCACATTTAGTACCACATGGAGTCATGCAGTACATCACGGAGAAATGCAATAGAGTAAACTGAACCAGGAGAGTCCCAGAGGAGTTTCGATGAGATTCAGCTGTAGGACATCTTTGGCTACCTTAAGAGGGTCACCGAGAAGGAGGGCCACTGAGAGCGTCACAAAGATATATGTTGTGATGGGTAGGTTTGGTGCATGTGACCTCGTCCATGTGTGCGCTTGATGGGTGCGGTGTGCTCCATAGGTGAGTGCTGTGTTATTGCGAGTGCCTGTGGGTCCCGTGAGGGGACGGTGGGCTGTGGTACGTGTGCATGTGGGTATTTGGGATTAACAACACATATGCTGCACCCAATGATAGAGGGGGGTCAAGATAGTTTTATATGGTTTTTGGCTTCCAATTTCCTGATGTATGTGTCCCAGATCACCCTCCCGGCTTCCCCACCACCCAGGATTTGTATTTTGGACATTTCGTCATTCATCAACTTCAGTAGGGGTAGTGAGCCAACCCGTCATGTCGGGGTGCGCCAGACTTCCTGGACATCGCTATTTGTCGTTTGAAGAGCGCAAAAGCAAGGTTTAGGAGTCTGTGTAGGTGTTTGTCCCCTTTAGTTCTGGAGTGAAGGCCCAGAAGACAAGACTCAGGGCTCGATGGTATTGTCTGGTAGACTTAGGCTGAGGTGAGGTCCTCAAAGTCTCCTCAGGCCCGCTGTACTATCTGGCGGTCCCATACCATGTTGAAGAAAAAAGCGCATCAGATGTCCCACACATGGGACACTCAGATGCCGCCCAGATGGATACGTCTCGGTGAGAGGTAAGTCTGGTGGAAGTAATTGAATTGTGTCTAGCGGAACTGAAGATGGCGCAATACCTCTTTCATTTGTTGCACACTTCTGACCCATTGTTATCTGTGAGATCCGTCTGAAGGTCCATCTCCCAACAGGCCCTGGGTCTCACATTTGGTGTGCGATATTGTGCAATTAATGCCGGGACGCCTCTTCGCTGAGGCAGCTGTTGCGCTATACTAATCGGACTAACATAACATAACATAACCTAAGACCCTAATTAATTTACGGGTGCCTGCGTGGGAGAGCATTGTGTGCATTGTGGGTGAGGTGGCGGATTCTGAGTGGCCCTGACCCCACTGTGTGAGCAAAGCATTTTGTATGGCAGTGTACGTGAGGAATTGTCCTGCCAGGATCCATATGTGTCTCTCATGTCCTGAAAGGATCTAATCTTGCCCTCCACACATAAGTCTCCTGCTGAGGCTGTCCCAGCCTACCTCTACTCCATGATATTATGTCATTTGGCAACATCCTGAAAGGGCGGCAAGCTCCATATTGGTGTAAATTGTGACTAAAGTGTCATTCGTTTACCTCCCTGTACATACTTATGCAGGCATGGGAAAACTTTTTTATCTGGTGGGTTATGTGTAGCAGTGGTTTCCGAGGTGTGGTTAGCCACGTATGAATCTGTACCGCGTTAAGCAGACTTTGCGCTTCGGTTCTTTCATCGCATTGAGCTGTACCAAGCCTTCCCATTGGCCACTGCAGCTGCGGCACTGTGTAGTACCACTCATCGTTAGGGTTACCCAGCCCCGTCTCCAGAAACGGTTTCTGCATGTAGCACAATGCCACTTGTTTTCTACCTGTTCCTCATAAGAGGTCGGAGAGGGGGTCGTGTAATTCCTTAAAGAATCCCTGGGGGAGCATGATCAGTAGGCCAGAAAAGTAATACATTAATCTGGCGAGAATAAGCATCTTGGCAATCAGCACGTGCCCCACCAGGGATAGCCAAAGCAATATCCAGAATGGCAGGAATCTGCTGATGGAGCCGAGAGCTTTAGTTATTTTGCCCTCCAACCAATCACGGTTCTCGTTGTATATTTGGACTCCCAGATATTTAAACATATTGAAGCGCCAATCAAGTCTAGTTTGATTTGCCATCTCTTTGTTATGGTCTGCTGGCTGTGATAATGGGAAGAGGCAAGACTCGGTCCAGCTTACTCTGAGGCCTGACATGACTCCAAGTTTATCCAGTGTTCCAATCAGGACTGGAAGCGTAGCGGTCGCATCCTGCAGGTAGATCAGGGCATCGCTGGCATTTAATGATACAGTGTGCCAGCCATCGTGGGTAGGTATACCCCATTCTTGGGCACATAGGCATAACTTGCATGTCAATGGTTTCATTGCCAGGGCAAATAGTAGTGGGGAGATGCACCATCCTTGTGTGGTTCCCTTCTGTGTTTCGAAACTGTCTGAGATTATATGTCCTGTTTTCACTCTGGCCATCGGCCGGTTGAACAGCACCTTCATCCAGCTGAGGTAGCATAGCCATAGTTCCATGTCCGGGTGCAATGGCATTTCGGTCTCAAGTTGACGTAGGGATCTTTTCAAGTCAAGTATTTCCCTATTTAGAGTCTGTCTAAACCCACATGTAGAGCAATGCAATTGACACATATTACTACCTTGTTGGCCTCCCACTCAGTAGCTCTGGTCGAGACTGAGCCTGTGCTTAGCTCGAAATACTGGGCTATCAGTGTCACTATGATCTCTCGGAACAGCATGTCTTGTAAGGCCTCTGTGCGGAGGCTCCATATTGAGATGTTGAGGCGAATTCTACTCCATCCAAGCGTCATCTGCAATGGACAGTGATCCAATAGAGTGTATGCCAGGTATTACGACCCCACCACCTGCTGGGCCAGGGTATCACTGCAAAGGAATACGTCCAGCCTGGTATGGATGTCTTACACTGGGGAACAATAGGAATATTCTCTGGACTCAGGCTTTGCAGTCGCCCTATGTCATGCACCCTCCTACTATCCATCCATTGTTGGAAGCACTGTGTCACTTTAAAGCAGAGGGCTCCCAGTGCCAGGGGGCTGGGGCTATCCCTTAGCACATCTGCAGTGTAACTGAAGTCACCCCACCCCCCCAGACCTGAGGTACGGGAAACAGTGCTAGAGTCAATCTGTGTAGGAATGCAGTTTAGTTAGCTTTAGGGGCATAAATCAGAACCAATGCCTAGAGGGCTCTGTCTAGCTGGCCCTTCACCACCACTTATCTGCCATCAGGTTCTATCGGATGTCTGTCTTGTATAAATGGGATTCGGGGAGCCACTCAGATCAGCACCCCCCTCAAAAATGCTAATGTGCTGGTGCCATGAAGTTGTCTTCTCCCCTTAACCCGCACTTTCTGTAACGCAACTGGAATCTTCATCTTGTGGTGATGTATTACAGATATTGTGTTCTGATCATGATCCCAGTTGGGAAGCATACTTTTATTTTCAAATATTTATTTATTATTTATAAAATGCTTCAAATCACCCAACAGTGGCTTCAGATTGTGTTACTCATTAACCTGTGGAATACTATTTTGGTGTTAAGGATTAAGGATGGAGAAGCAAGCCTGTTGTCCAGATGATGGCCTTTTGTGTTTGTGGTGTTTCTTGCCAGCAGTTCCTGTTGCATATCAGTGTTTGATGACTACATGATGTATTAGGGACATTTGAAATGTTTGTTAGGAGAGCTGTACAATGTACTTAATGGAGGTCGTATCGCGCTGCCACACTAAAGGCGCACCAAGGGCAAGTCTGGCTGCGCCCATCTGTGCCTGGACCGCGCTCGATGCCAGGAACCCCGACCCTCCTGCCACCCACAGATACTCTGTCACTGAGCTCCAAGCCCTGGACCACAGACACGCAACAACAACTGCTGCATTGCATCTCTTCGATCAACAGTATGATCCTTTGCCTGCCGCCACTGCCCATTCAGTTGCTCCAGCCAAGACCAGCAGATCCACCAAACAAGCTAGTTGGTATACAGAAGAACTCAGGATAATGAAACACAACTGCAAATAGCTAGAAAGAAGATGGCACACCAGCAGAGATCCCACAGACAGAGCCACCTTCAAATCAGCCCTAAACCAAAACCACTAAGTCCTAAAAGACATGAAAAGAGGAACCTTGGCAGACTGCATCAAAGCAAGCTCCAACCACAGCATGAAATCTTCAGCATTGTCAGAGAGTTCTCCTGCCAGTCAACCACTGAGAACATGATCTCCCCTTCCCAGGAACTCTGCGACACCTGGCGGACTATTTCCACAACACGAAATCCACCATCTACAGTAACTTTGAGTCCCAAACCACCAACATCTACAACCTCCTCACACTGATGGACACCACCCACACAACACATGGGAACAACTTTCCACACACAGAACCACAGCCATCTTGAACTCCATCCACTGCTGAGCACCCACGCCCCCTGCCCCCACAGCTTCTTTCTTCAATCCAGGGAGCAAGGAAATCAGCTGCAAAGTCACCTCCATTCTTAAGGCATCCATCCCCATGGCCGCCTTACCAGATGCATGGAAACATGCAGAGGTCAGACCCCCTCTTCAAGAATTCCTCTGCTGATCCCAGCGAATGCAAGAACTATTGCCCCCTCTTTCTGCTCCCCTTCCTTGCCAAATTCCTTGAGAAGGCCATCAACTGCCAACTCACCGAACACATGGTGATAAACAACCTGCTGGACACCTCCCAATCCAGATTCTGCACCAATCACATCACCAAGACTGCTCTGATTGCTGCCACCAACGACATCAGAACTGTCCTCGACTTGGGGCGAGGGGCAGAACAGCGGCCCTGATCCTTCTCGACCTCTAAGCATCGTTCAATACCATATCCCACAACACACTCATCAAGAGACTCCACCACATAGGGATCCAGGGAGATGCCCTTAAATGGATCACATCCTTCCTCACAAGACCAACCCAGAGAATCCACCTGCAACCCTCCACTTCGGAACCCAAGAGCACCATCTGCAGCGTCCCTCAAGGTTTATCCCTCAGCGCCACTCTGTTCAACACATCCATGACGCCCCTGGCTAATATTGTCGGAACCCATAGCCTCAACATACTATCCTACGCAGATGACACCCATCTCATCCTCTCACTTTCAGAAGACCCCTCCACCACTAGCACCAACTTCCACAAATGCATGACGTGTGTCGCCGACTGGATGAAGACGAACTGCCTGAAGTTCAACACGGACAACTTAGAAGTGCTGATCTTCGGGAACAACTCCTTCCCTTGGAACGAAACCTGGTGGCCATTCAAACTCGGACCCACACACACTCTGACAGACCACGCCTGCAACCGTAGTATCATCCTGGACAGCAAACTCACCATAAAAATCTAGATCAGCTCAGTCTTGTCCACTTTCTTCCACACCCTCTGTATGCCCCTAAAGATCTTCAGGTGGCTCTCCATCAGCACCAGGAAAACTGTCACTCAAGCCCTAGCCAGCAGCTGGCTGGACTATGGCAACGCACTCTCCGCAAGAATCACCATCTAACTCCAGAAGAGAGCCAAGGAAATACAGAACTCAGCTGCCAGACTCCACCTCTACCTCCTCGACCTCCTCAACCTCCCCAAACAGACCCACATCACCCCTCATCTCAGGAACCTCCACTGACTCCCCATCCAGTAAAGATGCCAATTCAAGATGCTGACCCACGCCTACAAGGCCCTCCATGACTGAGGACCAGCATACATCAACCACTGCCTAAAGTTCCGCAAACCCGCCAGACATTTGCCCTCCGCCACCCTTGCATGTACCTCCCGCATCCGCTGAAGCTACAGTGGAGGATGATCTTTCTCCTACCTCATCGCCAAGTCATGGAATGACCTTTCCCTTCACATTTGAACAGCATCCTCTCTCCCGAAATTCAGAAAGGCACTCTAGACCTGGCTTTTCGACTGATCCTAGCAAGAACCTAGCACCTGGATACCCTCACGGGTGATTTGCTGAGCACTATAAATCCAAGTTGATTGATTGATCGGTTGAACGGGTAGATATTAGTGTGCAGCACGTCACAGTGGAAAGTGCTGTTGTGTGCACAGTGGTAGCTATTTGACATATATCCAGTAAGTGCTGCAGAATTCCAAGTTTAGATCAATTGAAAAGGGAGACAGATGTGCAGGGATTATATTGGAAGTAGCTTCACAGCATTACCAAAATTGATTTTAGCAGACAGATACCTGAGACTGACTAGACTCTGCCTGTAAATGTAATGTTTTAATACTATAGTGTTTGACCTCCTGTTGCTGCTCTTTTTCATCCCATACTCAGCTTCACCTGGTTCACTGGAACGCCCAGAAATACTCAACGTTTGCGGAGGCTGCGGGCGCTCCCGATGGCTTGGTGGTGATTGGAATCTTCTTGGATGTGAGTAGAATTTCCGAGTTTGTTTCATGCGTAAGACAAGAGTAGACAGGCAATAGGAATGCAGGAGTGGTCAGGGATAAGGGATATATGCTTCAGAGTGCAGGTCTAGGAGACGATGAAGAACAGGCACTTAGATCGCACCCCCCACTGATGCCCCATTGGTTGTCTTGCAGACAGGAGGCGAACACACCAACCTGAACAGAATAACAGATGCCCTCTACATGGTGAGATTCAAAGTAAGTAGTATTTAAGCATCATTTACAGGAATTGAATCTATGAATGAGCTGGGTCAGTGCTATGGTGCCATGGGTGAGTCTGATTGCTTTGAGAATCTATTTGCTTTTTAGTGAGTAAGTACAGCTCTGAGGAGAGTAGGCAGATTTTGAGCTCTGTGTAAATCACAGGGGCTGGTAGGGACACTACACATTCTTGAACCACTCCTTCCATGTGCATCCAACCTTCCCCTACAGGATACCATGGACGTTGAATTGTGATGCCCACCTACCAGCGGTCTCTCCGGAACCTATGCCGGTGGAGAGTGCCCTACTGGGCATTGGCTGAGTTCGCTTTCACCAATTAAGCAGGCACATGCAAATAGTTTTCCATCACTACAAACCTAGGTTCAGCTGCAACTGGTAACAGCTGTGAAAGGTCGTTTCCCATGTGCCACATCTAAGAGACTGCCACCTTTATCAAGAATCAAATCAAGAAAGAAATAAAATAAACCAGCTAGGTTCCCGCGTACTCTATTGTAGAAAATGAATAATTTCCTCCCAGCCATGAACGTCTGGTCCACAGACCAGACTCTCATATTGGCACACAACGATAGAGTTAATATCGTACTTACTGGTCATCCTGACTCCTCATGGACACCAATTAAAGCTGTTTTTGATGCAGTAGCTCAATTATTTATCACTTGCAGGCTCCAGGAGCATATTTCCCTACCTTGAAAGAGCTGCATCGTCCCTCTCTACATTCCAGAATATGCTTTAATGACTATGCAGTGCTCTCCATTCTCCAGGTCTATGCTTTATAAATGCTCCGAATAACTTAAATTAAATATAGCTGCAGAAACACAGTCGGCGGAAGGGCAGTGGCAGCTGCGCCAACACGAAGATGGGGGAACGGGGGGAAGGACGGGGAACGGACGTGAAAATAATAATTATTTAAACTTACCTTTCGATGCTGCTTCCAACGTTTACAGTAGCCTCTGTGTTCTCCCAGCAGCCCCTGGGAAGGTACAGGATACCCAGCCAAAGGCACTGCTCTCATGCTATGACAGCAGCACCAGGATTGGTCTGAGTGGCCTGCTCTGCCACTCAGACACTGCCCTTGTAAGCTGTGGCTGTTCTCTAACCCAGCACAGCTGGGTTGGAGAAATCGAAGTGCGCATGTCTGTTTGGCCAGCTTAGAACGGTCGGCCCAACTTACATGCACACTTACTTGCCTGCCATGGCCATCCCCCACCCTGCACGCATGCCAGAGCCAGTCACAGAAAAATAAAATTATATTGTTTCATTGTCATCTTATTTTTCTGTGGCCGACTCTAACGAGTGGGGCGATACTCCTCTGCCATTACGCAGGAGCTGCCCCCGCGGAAGAGCCGATCAAATGCCGCTCTCACCATTTCCTAACCCTTTTGCCCAAAACGGTATAATTGGTAAATACATAGAACATAAACATGCCCAACATCCCTTTCCCAGCTGGCACTCACTGATACTGCTTAGCATTGCCTTACCCTTGAACCGGTTCTGAATGGAAGTATAGATCAGTGTGATGGGCGTCCGTAGGCTGTGATAAAATTAAAGCAACGTAGAGAGGCTTGGTGGGACCCTGAGCCTACCTCACCCCAGCAGATATTCGATATTATTTATACACGCCAATAAGTATCATACAATATAACTTTTATACCTGTGTTGTACAATACAGATATTATGAGTATTATACAATACATGTAAAATGTAAATATTATGCAATACATTTATGTTTATGATATTCCTATTACTATTAATTTTTTCCAGCAAAGTGTCCCAATGTCTCACGGTGTTGACTGCATACAAAACATAAAATACATTTTAAAAAAAACAAAGTGTGTCTCATGGTGCAAATGCTAATCAATGAAAGAGGTGGCATGCACACCGTATTTGGCCCAATTTTAACACTCCATTATTTAGCAAACTTTACTCGATGCGTGCGGAATTGGGCTGTGCTATGCCCTAGATGCACCATAAAATTAGTACAAACTTGGGGGAGCGCCCATTCGACCCTCCCTCCCTCCCAGACGCACTGCTGGTACAAATGCAGCATTCCATTCTGTTACCATGCTGTGCTCGTGTAAGACTTAGTCATTATGGTGTGGATAAGCAGCACAACATACAGTGCAAAGAAAGAGTTTAATCATTCGTGGCCCAGATATTAGAGCTGTCAAGAGATTTTGAGCAGGCTTAGATTGTATCAAAAGTTGACCTTAGAATGCAATGGTTAACATACCTTGCATATCGGGGGAACAAAGAAAACAAGCTTTCCCATGATAAAATAAAGAAAGCGTGTGTGTTTTAGGGTGCAGCAGCGGGGCTAAAATGTGAACACTGATTCAGAGGCCCTCTGCCCTCGTGGGACTTTGAACTTACACACCTTGAGGCTTCTGGAACCCAGCATTCCATGAAATCCGGCTGACGTGTACAAATGTAAATCCCGGAGAAGCCCTCGCCTCATTATTTTAACTCCGAGGTTTCCTTTTCTGATCTTTGTGAACTTTTAGGAGTCTCCTACTTCAGCGCCAGTGCTGTGTTGCATAGCCTGCTATGTCCTGTTGCTGCGAGAGATAGCATATAAAAGGCACATGCTGGTCATTTCCCTGCAGAACAAAGCCGACTAAATCTTGATTAAAGGTGACATCAACACGTGGGTGTGTAAAACCCGACATAAAACATGTGACAGACCTTGTTGGAAAGATGAAAGCCTTGGCCTTCAGCCAGTCTGTGGCCCAATCCACACAGCTGGTCACTTCTCGACCTAGTGTTGACACACAACATGTAACCCCAGATATAATTGGGCAAAAAGGACATAAAAAGACCTTTCACTGTGAAGCCATATGATTCTCAGCAGGGTAGGAACAAACCCCTGCCAGCCAGATAATTCAAACATATAAGTGACACATGGTTTGACAAAACCTTTAAGTGGGTTCAAACCCATGGAAAACCTGAAAAAATGAGTTCCTATAGAATTGCAGACAATCTATATATACAAGCTGTCCTTTATGCTGAAGAAAAATGGCTTGAAAGACAGCAGCAAATTAAACGTTGCATAGATGGCGAAGTAAACCAGGCACAGGAGCAGGGTTAGAGACTTTGATATCCCCGAGTCTCAAGCAACAGGAGGCAAGCCAACAATCCTCTGGAGATCACTTCAGTTGCAAGGCAGAGTTCAGCTCTCCTTAGCAGGGTCAGAGATCAGCATGGCAGCACAGCAGAAAAGCAAGCCTTCCAGGCCAGCAGTCCAGCAGAGAGTCAGTCCTTGTTGCAGCACGGCAGTTCTTCTGACAGAGTCCAGTTGTAGGTCCAGAAGTGTCCTGTCTTGGTAGGGTCAGGGGTCCAGAACTTATTCCGAGTTGTGTCTTTGAAGTCGGGATGACTTCAGAGCAGGTCCTTCAAGTGCATAGGTTCCCCTTTCTTTCCAGCTCTGGCTCCAGACCATCAGTAGAGGGTAATCATCCCTTTATGTGGAAAGCAGGAAACTGCTTATTCAGGTGTAAGTGTCAGATCCCCCCTCTCTTCCTGCCCAGGAAAAGCTATTGGGATGCAGATGAATGCTGATGTTTTCTCTGTCACACCCACCCTTCCTGTGTTTATTTCTTTCTAGAGGGAATGAACAAAGTGTAGCTGCTGTCACCCACCTCAGATGTGTGTTGAAGATATGCTGCAAATCACACCGAGCATAAGAGCAGAGAAATGTCCACTTTGTGGCATTTCTAAAACAGTAATGTTAAATCCAATCTTACCAGTAAAGAGGATTTATCATTGCCATTTCAGAGATATGAAACATGATGCAACTATTCCTTTCTAATCAGGAATTAAAGCTTAAACATGTATTAAGGAATTCCCAATGCTAACCTATGATAGAAGTGGGCCTCACAGTAGTGAAAAATAAATGTGGGTGTCTGTCGCTATCAGGACATGCAAAATCTAACAGAACATGTCCTACCTTTTAATTACACAGCGCCCTGCCCAATGGGCTACCTGGGGGCCTATCTTAGGGGTGACGTGTAATAAAAGGTGAGTTTTAAGCTTGGCAAGTAGTTTTTAACGCCAAGTCAAAGTGACAGTGTACTGCACACACAGGCCCTGTAATTGCAGGCCTAAGCAAGGTTTGAAAGGGCATTTTTGTGGGTGGCACAATCAGTGTTGCAGGCCCACTAGTAGCATTTAAATTACAGGCCCTGAGTATTTGGTATACCACTTTACAAGGGACTTACAAGTAAACTAAATATGTCAATTGTGTATACACCAATGTTTCCATGTTTTGGGGTGAAGCACATGCACTTTATCACTGATCAGCAGTCAGAAGAAAAAGAAGAAGGAGGACACTGAAGAGCCACAAGAAGAAGAGGACGTGTGACTGACCTGGTGGCAACCCTTGCTGCCTGTGTGTTCACTCTAACTCCTGCACCAAAGCCGACTCGCCCTGCAGCTGTACTCCAAGAACTAAGGATCCCTGCCTTTTACAAAGAACCAGGACCTCCCTTGGGTTGGTGGAACCAGTCTCCTGCATGACGCAGGCGAAGTCTAAAGCAGCAGCAAAGTGGTTGCCGCTGAGACCGTCGAGGTGGTTACCTACAGCAAAGTGGCAAGAGCACTCCAAGAGTGGTAGCTGGCTCTCAGAGACGTTCTGAGCCCCTACCTTACTCCCAACTACTCCAGCCTATGAGGTACCTTTCAACTCCATTTGCCACAGTCAAGGTTTATTGGTTAGCTGGTCCAGCCACCAACTCCTTTAGTTTTCACTCCAACATTAGGGAAATCCATAGCACCTGCGACTGATGATGGGAACGACCCCAATCCTGTGATTTATCATTTCCTGTTTGTTGGCGTCAACTGTGTGGCAGAAACCGTCTTGGCACAACTGCCGTTCATTGACGGACCGACCGAGGTGCATGTTTGGCACACTCGCCCCCAGTGATGGGCATTTCCATGTGTTCCTGCATCCAGCACCCCTTGGCAAGGTAATAGAGACCTGGCTGTGACAGTCAGGTCCTGGGACCCCAAAAACGTCTGCTCTGAAAGAGTAGAAACCAAATCCAACCCCAAGTGCATGTATGGACACGACTTGCAAAAGCTTGTGTGCTTTTACCCCTGAAGCGAAGGTCTTTGATTTTTGGTCCTTACCATCACCCGATTTCCCCCGTTGCATGCAATATTAAATTGTTTGATGGTGACACGGGTTACCTCTGTGTATTCTAGATTTACCATCACTGTGTATTCTAGATTGACCATCACTTAAGTATTTCTCCTCGCGACAGCAACAGTCTTTTCATTGATGGTTCAACTGTCACCTGATTTCCCCCATTGCTCCCATACTAAATTGTTTGACGGTGAACCAGGTTACTGCTGTGTATTCTAGATTGAACATCACAGTAAATACTTGACGATGTTTAAGCATTTTTGTACTGCAACGGTTTTCTACTGCATTTTTTTAATGCATTTGCCTCAGCATACTGATTTTGGTGCATTAAACATATATAAAGATACTCGTTATTTTCACAAATTGGTCTCTGATTTCAGTTCAGTTCAGTTCATAAGCTTTTATTCGATTTGTAAAACAAACCATACAAGCAGAGCAAACAAATACATATATTACATTAATTCCTATATTTTCATCATGGTACTAACTAAAGACCAAAATAAACTGATTTATTTTTGAGTGTGTGTCTTATTTATTGCCTCTGTGAGTACAACAAATGCTTAGCACTACTCCCTGCTAAGCCTAACTGCTCACTCACACTACCACAAAAGAGAACATTGGTATTATCTACTTTTGCCTCTGTAAACCAATCTGGGACCCACTGGACTCGCTGCACAGTCTACTTCTTTTTAGTGCACTATATATAGCGAGCCAGCTTCCTATAAACTTGAAATGGAAACTGCCCTAGTCCTCAAGTGATACAGCCTGCTTTATGCAACTGTCCAAAGAAAACTATCCTTCCTAGACCTCAGTGGCGTATTTAATAGGGTGGACCATCAGGTGCTACAAACCAGACCAGGTCCCTCATGTGACCCTGAAGCACTTACATGGGCCAGAGTCTTTTTGGAGGTAAGAAGTCTATACGTTTCTCAAGATATGCACTTGACTCTTCGTTCATCTTGTAGTTTGAAGGGGCGCACAGGATACCAAGTCTGGTCATTTACAAGATCTACACATCAGTACTTGCGACCCCTTCCACAACCACATGGATTCATTTTAGTCTCATGTAGAAAATACTCATTGCGAGTGGAAGATGACAGGTTTCTCTAATCAATTTAAGACTTTATTCAGATTTCTCCATGCCACTCAAGATGTTTGGTGTAAGTTGTTTTCAGCTAAGTGGAACAAAGATTGAAATTACTATTAGTTCCACTGAATCATAAAACCTAGAAACAATTTAATATCCCACTTCCTCAAACTGTGATAAGTTTAAAGGTCGTTTTGATCAGCGGCATATCTAAGGAATCATAAATCAGGCACATAGGTCACAATATCATTTTCAAATTAAATCCTTTAATCACTTTTCAAATTAGGGCTTTAACTTTTTCTCTGTTTTAACAATGCATTCATTATTGGTGAGGCTTTCTTTCTAGGAGTAGAGAAGTTCCAAAGTCTGACCTTCAAAAAGGTATATGGTACAGTAGTTGCCATTGCCATTGCTATTGCAATTAAATATATTATGTTTACTAGTTGGGCAAAAAGCTCAGTTTACTAAACTTTTGTTAGTCATGGTGAAAGCTCAATTTACAATGCTCAATTTACCAAACATTTGTTTGTCATTCAGAAAACCAACATGGATTTAACTATTTAATGATCAAATAGCTCCAACTTAAGCTTTTGTCAGATGTATTTCATTGAGATTGCACTTAGCCAGTTCTCCAATTTTATAACCTCTGACATTACAATCATCTTTCCTACATCCTAATCCTTCCTGACTGAGCTTCACTTATTCACATCTCACTAAATGGCCGCTCTGTCTCACAAAGATGGCTGCCAGAAATAACATAAAATAGCAGACATGTGGCACCATCTTGCCCTACATAACAGTTTTATCAAGTACCAAGTATAGACTACAGGACATTAAAAAGAGACAGCCCCTGCTTAAAGAAAAAAAAAATTGTAAATGTTTATGAACAAAACTTGAAAATAACAAGCATTGGCAAAGCCTTTAGGTCTCACCACACTGGCCTGTTGACTTTACTAATTGCCTTTGTCAGTGCTATATACCGTCAGAATGCTGTTCAGCATCATCAAAATACATTTATTAAAAAACACAAGACACAATGGCACTTCTGCCATTCTACTGACGTATGCATGTGCGGAACTGCCGCATACTGTGTGTGGGGGAGGGGCAAAGGAGGGAGAGAGCGTCATAGAAGGGCAGGGGCAAGAGAGAACAACAGGACGCACTAGGTGGGGAAGAGAGAAGCACACAGACAAGAAAAAGTGAGGGGGTAGAGAAACACAGGGAGCGAGGGGGAGTGAAGAAAACAAGGGAGTCAGCTTGAAAACACATGCACTAATGGCAGGCACCACCCCACCTAGGGGGCGTAGAGCCTTTAGTGGCAGCAAGGGGCAGGAACAGGTTAAAAGCTTTTCCGAGTAAAGTGACCCGGAAGAGTATAGAGCAGGCACCTCGGGGGAAACTCGGAAGTACGTCCTGCTTGGGCACCAGAAATTGCTCCTAGCTGGTGAGGGGTTTAAAAGGCCAGGGGAGACAAACAACGCCATCTAACCTATACATCGACTTTACCTAAACAGCGACTAAAAAATTCAAAATAAAGGTAGAGTAATGATGCTACTGCCTCGCTAGACAGACGAAAACAAGACACAGACGACGCCCTCTTTGTCCTCTCGCCATCGGAAGAACAGAACGTGGTCTCAGCGTCGTGGCAGTTACTGCGGGGAACCCGCGGTGGACCGGTGTCCGGCGCACAAATGGATCTTCCCAGGTGGGAGGGCCTCATAAGGCGTATTGATGATGGTTTAGGCGGTAAATAAAGGTTTTTGGGGGTTCGGGTGGGCAAACGTCATTTAAGCGCTGTGGTTGGCTTCGTTGCACGGGCCGCTGCTCCGACGCTCGCTGCGGTGGAAACGCGCGGGATCAGTTGCCTTTCAGAGCGAGCGCAATGCGCGAGTCAATCGCTCCACTTGGCGAGTCTGGTGCACGATTAAGGCGCTTAGGAAGATGTCGCGCTACACGCGAGTCAAACAAAGCAAACAAGAGAGAGCAGAACTGGGGGAGAAAAGCAGACAACCAAGAGAGAACAACAGGGAGCGGGAGTGGGAAGAGAGAATCAGACATGGGAAGCAGCTGGAAAACACCTGCATTCTCGTGGAGTGCTTAAACAAAAAGAAAACATTAGTTTCCTGCAAGACAGCAGCAGATGGGCAGAAGTAAAGGCGAAATACTCCAGCGGAGGAACAAACCCAATATGGACAAGACAAGCCACTGAAGAAGAAGCAAGCAATGGAGAGTGAAAATAAAGCCAACCCAACCATTGGTAAGCAATGGGCAGGACTTGACCTCACTGTAAGATCTTGGTAAATTGATAATAAGTCCATTGCAACCAGACAGCTTGCTCTGTCTGGCAGGCTCGAACTTAAAAGGCAAGCTACACAACATTAGATATCTATTGAACATTGCACTACATGAAACTAGAGTTAATGACCTGAAAATGGTTACAGTAGCCATGCTGATGGGATTGACACAGAACACTTGCCAGCCCTATGGAAATTGTAGGGAAGTGAAAGAGTTAAGCTTGTTGCAATGTTTGCAAAGGAATTCAATCAACCTCCCCTTGTTAGATGTTAAAGGGATCTGTGAGAGGATAACTTAAAAAGAAGAACGGGCAGGTGGGATTGTCCGGCGGCCCTTTAAGGACAAATAACAAAATGGCCAATGGTTTGTACCACAAGTCCAGTGAGGAAAGACTTAACATCTGAATGTGTGTTGTTGAGAGGAGGAGCATATTGGGAGGTAATAATGGAGGCATTAGTATTTCTCAATGATTGACCACAGAATGAGAGTTTAAACATTTTCAAAGAATAGGTGTGATTCTTGAACCAGAAGTCTTGATAGGTCCCTCATGAGTAACACAAGGACATATTATAGCCTTATAGCCCGCCGTAGAGGGCTATACCGGCTATTAAAGGCCCTCTCCAGCGTTAAAGGCCCTGAGCCGAAGCCAGAGCTGTGAGCAAAGAAACATTGGAATGTTGGAGCTCCAGGCTTATACTAGCCATTATAAGCCCAGAGCACTCCATTGTTTTCAATGGAGCTCCCAACATTCCAATGTTCTAATTCCTTATAGTAAACGTGTTGAAAGCATGCACCTGATTGTCAGCAGTGATGAAGGTAAATCAACTGGCAAAGTAAATGGTAACTGGAAGGCACTGAAGCGTCCTTTGCGTGAATCCATTCTTCTGGATCCCACGATCGAAGAGGGCGGGTTGAGGATTGTCTCCTCCTTCTGATGAGTTCCAGCTTCCCATTGGCTGATATGTATTGGTCAGCACTATCTTTATGTTTGTAAAACGCCCTACAAAGTTATCGCAAATGTCAACCGTCAGGTTTACAAACACCAAAATAAATAAATGAGCAAGTGGTAACATCAAAGCATGACAACTATGTGAATCTTTAGTTATGCAGCAGGCTGTGAAATGAGTAGTGCTTAATTTGACCCGGTGCTGGGCACGGACATTCAATATTTGGGCACTGGTACTTATTTCGTGTTAAATTTATTTAACCCAGAGCAGGACAGAGAAATACAAGAAAGGGGAAAAGAATGAAGAAGAGAGAGATGAGAGAACAGTGACAAAGACAGACAGTAGTGAAGAAAATGAACCTGAAATGAGATTAAAAGACAGCAATTGTTTAGCAGTAGAAGAGAGAGGAATGAGGTGGAGCTAAGACTAGAAGCGATGGCGTTCAGGAGCAACAGCGGCAGGCTCCTGAGAAAATCCTACATTTACATTTTTTGTATTTTATTTTTTTTTACAAATTAGACAATTGAAACAGTCCATGTGGGTGGGACCAGAAGGCCTTCGTTTACAGCTTATTCTATTGGTCAATTTCCCAACTGCACTAACTTGCAAACTATAGATGTTGTCACTTAATAAAACCTGTAATTACCATGTGAACTATGAGCAGTAGTGCATATGTGAGGCCTATGCAGAATATCCTCATTGTATACATATGTCGGGGGAAGAAGATGCAGATAGGGAAGAGCTCGGTTGCAAAGCAGGCCTCAGGTCTCCCCTACGTAAAAAAATAAAACAACATGCCCTTAAATAGACAAGGAGCGAACAAAACAGAAGAAATATTAATTGTAAGCAAAAATGCAGTTAATAAAGGCTTTTAAAGGTTCATGCCTAAAGAGAAAGGTTGTGTGATGAACAGCAGGAATATTTTAAAATTTACATCAAGGAGCTACACACATTGCAGTACTGTAATTGTAAATTGTATTGATAATGTGCTTTTTACCCCTGGCGAGGTGTTGAAGCGCTTTGCAGTGAGTAGCACGCTACTAAAGAACCAGGGGCGGCCGTAGGCATGTGCAAGTTGTGCACCTGCACAGGGCCACCAAATCCCAGGGGCCACCACGCCAATATATATTCTTAATATAATAATCCTCTGAAGATGGATACATATTTGTGTGGCGGCCCCTGGCAGGGATTTGGTGGCCTCTGGCTTTGTTCCACTTCCAAACACCCCTCCCCCCCTCCCCTCCCCCCTCTTCACTGGCCTTCGCGCTCCGCCCCACCCGGACCCCCTCTTCCGGGGGGGTCCGGGTGGGGCCACATGAGCCTAGAGCCGCCCCTGAAAGAACCCTAGGTAAGAGTTAAATAGTAGATTATTATAAGGGTTTTTTTCTTTTGCGTTAGTTGTGCTAAATGTGTACTCTTGATTTCTTGTGTGTTTAGTAGAGTTTGGAGTAGGATTCTGGAGGGAATGTTAACTGTGTTTACCACGCCTACTCGAAGCAAGAGTAATGGCTTTCCATTGAAACCTTGAGAAAAAACTCCCTCAATTGTGTTTGAGTGTCTTTGTGTAACAACTCTTTGTGTGACAAGGTCTCAAGGAAGGTGTTATCTGACATTCTGAAGTATATGCCAGGGAGGGGTTGCTGACTAATATTTGCTTTCCAAGATTTCATGAAGCAAAGAAATGTGATGTTTTTCAGGGGACCCAAGCACAGTTTGATGGCTTCAACCCCAGATGCTTGCTGCCCTCTAGCCTGGATTACTGGACCTACCTGGGATCCTTGACAACGCCGCCGCTGAATGAAAGCGTCATATGGATTGTACTGAAGGAACCTATCAGGATCTCAGAAAAACAGGTATAGCTGGCTAACCCCAAAGGATGGGGTGTGGGAGGGGTGCAAGGGTCCAGGAAGAATATATGACGTTACAACACATTCTACTACAACGCATGCTTTTAAAGCACAATCATTACATCGCAGCTACCATTACATCGCATGATTTTACAACGCATGCCATCATAGCGCCTTTTTAATAACTACCATTGCAACGCATTCCATTACAATACATATCATTACAATGCATAATACTTTTAGGGCAACAGTAGGGTTAGTGTTGGATAATGTAGGGATAAAAATTACTAAGTGTTGGATAGTGTAGGGGTGAAAATTACTATTCCCATTCCAGTGAGTGCAACAGTAGGGAAAGTGTTGGATACTGTAGGGGTAAAAATATGTATTCCCATGTACCCCAAACCCCATACCCAACCTAAAAGTAATAAAAATCTCTATTACTTACCTTATAATGCGTTGTAATGGCCTGTGTTGTAATGGCATGCATTGTAATGGCATGCGATGTAAAGGCAGTTGTGTTGTAACAGTTGCGTTGTAAAGGTAGGTCGTTGTAATGACTGTGTTGTAATGGATGTTTCCCTCCAGGAAGGACTGAAGATGAACCAATCAAATGTTGACTCTAATATCTGCTGATGAAAGTGAGGGGTTTCTTGAAATTGGCACTCCAGTGACTTTTTGAACATATGCATATCAAAATATAATTTTTCAGTTCTGGGTTATGTGTCTCAAAGCAGATAGTGCTAAACATAACCGAGCTCAATCGACTGTGTGCCACAGTGATTTGGTCTGTAGGGGAACACTTCATGAAATGCCTTTGCCCCAGATGGGCCCTTAGGTTGGGGCAAGAGTTCATCAGATACTCTATTATGATATGTACTCCGATCTGTGACCTTCCAACCTTTTAAAGATGTGAATCCATCTGAGAGGCTTTCATTTTCACTATGTGCTTCTCCATCTTTGACTGTGCACAATTCCTGACAAACATGACAGGATGACAACTGAAACCAGTCTACAAAGTGCCAAAAGGACACATTGGGCAATCACATAAACTACTTAACATTTGCCAAATTCCATTCAAATATTGCATTTTAAGATCAGCGCGAAAATAAGGTTTGCAGAGCACTGCCTAGCTAGTATTTTCTAGATATTCTAAAAGTCTTCCAGCCTTGCAGAATAAACTCTGCAATGCACCTATATACCCCTGCAAAGCACTTCCTAAGGTTACTTCTGGTTTCTAAAAGAGCTAAATAGAGAGAATATGCAAATCAATAAAAATTAAACATGATCTTGCTAATCAATCAATCATGACATTTGTATAGCCCGCTACTCACCAGGAAGGGTCTCAAGGCGCTGGGGGAAGGGAAACGTTACCGCACGAATAGCCAGGTCTTGAGTTGCTTCCTGAAGGAAAGATGGTCCTGGGTCAGCCGAAGGTGGATGGGGAGGGAGTTCCAAGTCTTGGCTGCCAGGTAGGAGAAGGATCTTTCTCCGGCGGTGGCTCTGCGGATGCGTGGTAGGGCGGCGAGGGCGAGGCTGGTCGATCGTAGCTGGCGGGTGGGCGTGTAGAAGGTCAGGCGGTTGTTGAGGTACTTGGGGCTCAGGTCGTGGAGAGCCTTGTGTGCGTGGGCGAGGAGCCTGAACGTGATCCTCTTGCTGACGGGGAGCCAGTGCAGGTCTCTCAGGTGGCCGGAGATGTGGCTGTGCCGGGGGGTGTCCAGGACGAGTCGTGCGGAGGCGTTCTGGATACGTTGGAGTCGTTTCTGCAGTTTGGCTGTGGTTCCAGCGTAGAGGGTGTTTCCGTAGTCCAGTCGGCTGGTGACAAGTGCCTGGGTGACCGTCTTCCTGGTCTCGGTGGGGATCCAACGGAAGATCTTACGGAGCATACGCAGGGTGTTGAAGCACGATGAGGAGACGGCGTTGACTTGTCTGGTCATTGAGAGGGAGGAGTCCAGGATGAAGCCCAGGTTGCGTGCGTGGTCCGTTGGCTTGGAAGTGGAGCCCAGGGCAGGGGGCCACCAGGAGTCGTCCCAGTCGCTGGGCGATGATCCCAGGATGAGGACTTCCGTCTTGTCTGAGTTCAGTTTCAGGCAGCTGTTCTTCATCCACTCGGCGACGTCTTTCATCCCTTCTTGCAGGCTGGTTCTGGCGGTGGCGAGGTCGTTGGTGAGGGAGAGGATCAGCTGGGTGTCGTCGGCGTAGGAGATAATGTTGAGGTTGTGTTGTCGTGCAATGGCTGCGAGGGAGCTCATGTAGACGTTGAAGAGGGTTGGGCTGAGTGATGATCCTTGTGGTACGCCGCAGATGACTTCGGTGGCCTCGGATCTGAACGGGGGGAGGCAGACTCTCTGGGTTCTTCCAGCGAGGAATGAGATGATCCACTCCAGTGCCTTCTCTTGGATTCCGATGTTGCTGAGGCGCTGTATTAGGGTGCGGTGGCAGACAGTGTCGAATGCTGCCGAGAGGTCCAGAAGGATGAGGGCTGCTGTTTCCCCGTTGTCGAGCTGGTGTCATCGGTGGCTGCGATCAGGGCGGTCTCGGTGCAGTGGTTGGCTTGGAAACCGGACTGCGAGGGGTCGAGGGATCCGTTCTTCTCGAGGAAGGCGGCAAGCTGTCTGTTGTTGACGGTCTTCTCGATGACTTTGGCAGGAAAAGGAAGGAGCGAGATGGGGCGGAAGTTCATGAGGTCGGTGGGGTCCGCTGTTGGTTTCTTCAAGAGTGCGCTGAGCTCAGCGTGCTTCCAGCTCTCCGGGAAGGTGGCGGTGTGGAAGGAGGTGTTGATGATGTCCCGCAGATGGGGTGCGATGATGGAGTCGGCCTTGTTGAAGACGTGGTGGGGGCACGGGTCGGTTGGTGATCCGGAGTGGATGGTGTTCATCGTGCGGGTGGTGTCTTCGGTGCTGACCGGGGTCCAGTTGCAGAGGGTGGTGGTAGGGGGTGTTGGTGACGGGTGGGTGCGTGGTTGGTGCGCCGAAGCTGTTGTGTATGTCGGTGATCTTGCGGTGGAAGAACGAGGCGAGAGAGTCGCAGAGGTCTTGTGAGGTGGTGATGTTGTTTTTTTCCGGCGCTGGGGTTGGAGAGCTCTTTGACGATGCTGAAGAGTTCCTTGCTGTCATGGGCGTTGTTGTCCAGTCGTTCTTTGAATGCTGTCTTCTTGGTGGTGCGGATCAGCTGGTGGTGCTTGCGGGTGGCGTGCTTGAGGGCGGTCATGTTGTTTGTGGTCTGGTCGTGGCACCAGGCTTTCTCGAGGGTGCAGCAGTTCTTCTTGGAATGCTTAAGTTCGTCAACAAATGTTGAACTGGTAAGGATAGTAATAAAAACTTGAATATACATCTGTTTACCTTCACCCATTTCTTAAGGCAAGCAGCTGGTGCCCCTCCTGGCTGCAAGGCCTTTTGGTATTTTGTAAACTTTTTTTACTTATTTGATATAGTGCAGACATAGCTCCAAGGGAAAGCA
The DNA here is from genome assembly GCF_964263255.1 of Lissotriton vulgaris. Taxonomy (NCBI): domain Eukaryota; kingdom Metazoa; phylum Chordata; class Amphibia; order Caudata; family Salamandridae; genus Lissotriton; species Lissotriton vulgaris. Next base: position 235,257,274 of record NC_141700.1, on the reverse strand, counting down.
AAGAACTTTAGAGAGGATGTGCCTGATTCAGAAGAACAATTTAAGTTATAATCCAATATTTAAGGCAACAAATTGCAGTATATACCCCTGGCAGATACCCGCTAAAGCATTTGCTACTGTGATAATTGTAGGCCACAACTGTGTACAAATTATGTCGGAGCACGTCCCACCCCACTCAAGGAGGGTATAACAGGAGGATCAAGATGTGGTTTGCCAAGTGAGTGTGTGAAAGCCCACAATGTCATTTGTGTGCATTCACAAACTTATCTCCAACCCTTCCACCCCACCTGGAAATGATTGAATATCAAATCCAGTAAATGCTGGTGTAATTCTCTTTCCCTTGTGAGAATGGAAATGGAATACCCTCAGACTTCGTGTTTGTAGAAGGGAATGGGTTTTTCCACAGTGGGAATTGTTTTTCCTTGCAGGCAAAAAAAAACAGAAAAGGAAGAAAATGTGAAATTGCACAGTGGGGCTCCCTTTCCACAAAGGGGAATTGTACTGTACAATTCCACAATGGAGAAAAGGCTGCTTTTAAAATGGGCACCTGGAAACATCCATCGGGCGCAGGCTTCTAGTTATGCTACTTTCAATATCTGTGAATGGCAAAAAGTAATACATCTCCACCAGTTTGTAACATTAACTACTGTAACTGTTGCAGATGTAGTACGTTTTTGGTGTACTGGTCCCAATTTCTTACAGAGTGAACTTCTCATCATGGGGTGATTTACGTGGAACTGTGTAGGGTTGGACATGAGACCAAATTACATAAACCAAGGGTGAAATGGCATGAGTGTTTAATTGGACAAGCATATTGCTCATCTGTTATATTATACCCATATGTATGTAATATATAGTCTATTTTTAAAGGTTTTTTTTATATACTGGTACTGCGTTGGTACTGTAGTACCATACTGTAACTTTGCTGTGTCTCCCTAGTTCCAATGGCTGGAACTGCGGTTTTTGCAACTAAAATGCTTTTTTTTTTTTATTGATCTAAGGCAGGGGCCCCTTGCCCCGCCCCCCCCCCCGCACATGGCTCCCCCTAAAGGGCCCAGGGGTCAGAATGTACTCACTTTGATCCTTTATGGGCCCTTTCCTTTTTATTTTCAATACACAGGGACCAAGTTCCTGAGTACTGTGATGGTGGATGCAACATTTTCTCAGATGTTGCGGCCAGCCAATGAGATCCGTCCAATATTGCAGCACCACAATGACCTACAGGAGAAAAACTCCTATGGTCAGTCATAAGCGGCAATTTTGTAATGGCTTGGTACTGTAAGAGTACCGCAGGAGGACAGCAGTACTCCTCTGTTATCAAACAGCCGGAAATCTCTAACTTTTTCTTAGGGATAACCCCTTCATGCCCAACCAAACTTCTCTTTAAATACTAATTTCTAAGGAATGACTGAACGGATTTACACCAAATCACAAAAAGCACACTTTCTGAGTAAAGTTCAAACTTTGTGACAACTTTAGTGAAATTCTGTCCTTCTGCTTTTCTGTATCACAGAGTAAACTTTCCTATGAGATTCAAAATGGTAAAACACACTTTTGGAACCCTCCTCCCTTTTTCTTGGCCCTTGCTTGACAGATCAGCGTGAAACTTTCCATGAAGGAGCCAAAGTAGATGAACTTTTGTTTTGTGAAGTTTCGTTCAGATTTATCATCGGCGCCAAAGTTATTATAGAAACAAAAAATGTCTTACCAGAAATCTAGATCAATTATTGCTGCACTGCCGCTGGCCAATGTATAGTTAGTTTGAGTGGTGCTGTGTACTTCCACGCACAGAGAGTTATGATTCTGTGGATTTTCACAGTTTTCCTATCACTTGCACTTAGTGTTGCAACGAGAAATTGAAATAAATCTGTTTAATAAAATTCGCAATAGTTCGGCTGCCAAAGCATACTGCAGGCGCAGCAAATTCATTTGACTAGGTGTAAGACTGCGAAGTTTGCATCAAGAGCCCAAAACATTTCTTGTGAGCCATGAGAAGTGTTTCCGTCCCTCCGCCTCTGTCGATGCTAAGAAGCCACACTTCCCGAATCTAGGTTTTATCTTGTTTTATTTCTATAAGTTTTTTTTTTTTTATCTTTTTGGAAGCGGGTTGATTTTTCTGTGGAGAAAAAAGCAACAAAAAATGTGTTCTTCCACATTTAGCTGCCCTACAATATTGTTTGGATTATGTCTGTTTCTTTACGTGCTTACGTGATTATGCCTGGTGCTTCCCTGTCCTGCTAACTATGTGCAAAACCATCGACAACATACATTGTGGTGTTTCTACTGAGGTCTGTTGTTTCTTTTATTAGCACAAGATTGTTTTTGTTGGTGAACCTTCAAAATCTGAGCCCATGATTTCTTAGGCTTATTCGGTTGGATAGATCCTAGTGTGTTTTGCATAGTTGTATGGTGTGTAGACGGTTGCTCTATAAATAAATATAGCATAACATACCATATCATGACCCCTCTCAAAACCAAGTGTGGGGGTACCATTGCATGCTCACCCCTGCAAACACTGCACCAATGCCGGGCATCACACAAATTAATATTTCCCCGCTTCCCTCACAGCCAGCAACCCCAGCTACCATCTTAAGTTTCACGCCTCGCCGTTTATTGAGTATTAGGTGTACTTTCTTGTCATGCCTGGCAATGTCATAGTGGTATCAGAAGAAATCCCTCAGAGACACAAAGAAGGGCTGAAAGTAGTTTCCTAGCTGGAACCGGTAAATGCCGCAGGTAATGCGGGTGGCCATCTTGTCATGTCTTCTCGCTTCATAGAGCTCAACAAAACTACTGTTTAGTCCCATTTTGTTGATAAAATCTTCCCCTGAACATTTCTAAAACTGTAATTGAAACTGAGCTGATAGAATATTTTTTAAAAACATTTATTTTTTATGTTTAAAATGATTTTTTTGCACTTTGAAAATAACACTAACATTTACCAGAGTGCAATAATTTGAATTATAGCAGATGGGGTGCACCTGCTGGGTTTGTTTTAGTCTAGGCTGTTTTACATTTTCGTTTCAAGATGGCTGCAGCGACAGAAGAGCTAGAGGCAGCAAGAAGGGCTGTGCCGTATCTGTTTGTCTTCTATTTCCATTCCCACCTCCTTGTTGTGCGTGTTCAACGAGTCTGAGCTACCTCTCCCTCAAACACACAGGCATGCCGCATGTGTGGTGAGGGCGCATGCTTTGTTTGTAATTAAATCTTCCACACACATTTCATAATTGTAATTCTAAGCAGTACAGGCATGGATATATCAAAGACACCAGTTCAACAACTTCAAGCTAGTTGTTGTCCAATGGCATCTGGCAAAGAACTCTTTACAGTGATTTTTTCCAAATTACCCACGCTTTGTGGGGCTCATAAAGTGAGGAGGCAGTACATGGTGATGCTGTCGCGAGCCTCATATGTGCAGTGAAGTGAGTGACTTGGTAACTGCAAGAAGACAGTGATGTGCAGTCAGCCAGGTAAGCGGTACAGGCATTATGCGGTGCCCTACTGAGCACATAATAAAACAAATGATCGTAGAGGAAAGGGAGATGGGTGCCCTGGAGTGATCAGAATGCCTGCCTAGCAACTGTACGTTGAGGGGGAAGGCGTACACGGATAATACTGCAGCCGCACCATGATGGGATCAGACTAGGTAACAATGTTAATTGCAAAGACAGTCTCCTAATAATTCTAAATGCAAGGGATCCAGGAGTGAATTGGGTACCATCCATGATCTCTGCTGCTACCATGGTGACAATTAAACAAGCAGTGCAGCCATCATAAACACCCCCCAAACAGCACCATGACACACTTTGTAGCATCCATAATGGAACGCCATTTGAGTATATTTCTTCTGCTCTCTGCGTTCACGCCTAAGCAAACTACATTCTTTAGTGATGGTAAACCATCTGCTAAAATCTGCACGTGCTTTAAACTGGTGTGTGACTTCTGATCCCACCCCATTCAAAAAATAAAAAATGTGTTAGTTAAAAGTCTCTTCAGTGTTGGAAAAACGTATGAAACTGATTACGAGTTTGTAGATCTGTTATCCAATTCCTGGTCCTCATTGTCTAACTGAATTGGATTCCTCATTGGATAACTGGATTGGATTCCCTATGTCCGACCCCTCTCGCTACGAAGCACGATCCTTCGGGGGACCAAGTATTTGAACCCAAAGTGTAGTGGTAGGAGATAAAGAGTTTTGAGAAGAAAATGGGCCCAGTGGCACTACAACACGATGGATTTGGGCCCAGATCTTTGGACTGGGGTGAGTCTGTGACATTGATCCACATTCGGTCCATCACCTGTTGTGTTTGCATATTCCGCCCTAAGTGCGCTGGGGATGCCCAGACGTGGGTCCCAGGCACTCCACACAACTGGAGTCAAGCTAGCCGGGCTGATGAGATGTGTTACCTCGAAACCGGTCCGGTCCTCGGATGCTTGATTCCGTTCTGGGAAGGACATGGCTTTTGTAGTTCCGACTGGACTGTTCCCATGGGGCACAGGGTCAGAGCTGATTTGCATATCGCCTTTGTCTAACCCAGGGTGGTGTGGAGTGCAAAAAATGATGGAATTGGGCCCAGATCTTTGGACTGGGGTGAGTGTGTGACATTGATCCACATTCGGTCCATCACCTGTTGTGTTTGCATATTCCGCCCTAAGTGCACTGGGGATGCCCAGACGTGGGTCCCAGGCACTCCACACCACTGGAGTCAAGCTAGCCGGGCTGATGAGAGGTGTTACCTCGAAACCGGTCCGGTCCTCGGATGCTTGATTCCGTTCTGGGAAGGACATGGCTTTTGTAGTTCGGACTGGACTGTTCCCATGGGGCACAGGGTCAGAGCTGATTTGCATATCGCCTTTGTCCAAAAAAACTATGGATTTGGGCCCAGATCTTTGGACTTGGGTGAGTGTGTGACATTGATCCACATTCGGTCCATCACCTGTTGTGTTTGCATATTCCGCCCTAAGTGCGCTGGGATGCCCAGACGTGGGTCCCAGGCACTCCACACCACTGGAGTCAAGCTAGCCGGGCTGATGAGAGGTGTTACCTCGAAACCGGTCCGGTCCTCGGATGCTTGATTCCGTTCTGGGAAGGACATGGCTTTTGTAGTTCGGACTGGACTGTTCCCATGGGGCACAGGGTCAGAGCTGATTTGCATATCGCCTTTGTCTAACCCAGGGTGGTGTGGAGTGCAAAAAAACGATGGATTTGGGCCCAGATCTTTGGACTGGGGTGAGTGTGTGACATTGATCCACATTCGGTCCATCACCTGTTGTGTTTGCATGTGTGGTGAGGGCGCATGCTTTGTTTGTAATTAAATCTTCCCCACACTTTTCATAATTGTAATTCTAAGCAGTACAGGCAAGGACCTATCAAAGACACCAGTTCAACAACTTCAAGCTAGTTGTTGTCCAATGGCATGTGGCTAAGAACTCTTTACAGTGATTTTTTCCAAATTACCCATGCTTTGTGGGGCTCATAAAGTGAGGATGCAGTACATGGTGATGCTGTCGCGAGCCTCATATGTGCAGTGAAGTGAGTGACTTGGTAACTGCAAGAAGACAGTGATGTGCAGTCAGCCAGGTAAGCGGTACAGGCATTATGCGGTGCCCTACTGAGCACATAATAAAACAAATGATCATAGAGGAAAGGGAGATGGGTGCCCTGGAGTGATCAGAATGCCTGCCTAGCAACTGTACGTTGAGGGGGGGAGGCGTACACGGATAATGCTGCAGCCGCACCATGATGGGATCAGACTAGGTAACAATGTTAATTGCAAAGACAGTCTCCTAATAATTCTAAATGCAAGGGATCCAGGAGAGAATTGGGTACCATCCATGATCTCTGCTGCTACCATGGTGACAATTAAACATGCAGTGCAGCCATCATAAACACCCCCCAAACAGCACCATGACACACTTTGTAGCATCCATAATGGAACGCCATTTGAGTATATTTCTTCTGCTCTCTGCGTTCACGCCTAAGCAAACTACATTTTTTAGTGATGGTAAACCATCTGCTACAATCTGCACGTGCTTTAAACTGGTGTGTGACTTCTGATCCCACCCCATTCAAAAAATAAAAAATGTGTTAGTTAAAAGTCTCTTCCGTGTTGGAAAAACGTATGAAACTGATTACGAGTTTGTAGATCTGTTATCCAATTCCTGGTCCTCATTGTCTAACTGAATTGGATTCCTCATTGGATAACTGGATTGGATCCCCTATGTCCGACCCCTCTCGCCACGAAGCACGATCCTTCGGGGGACCAAGTATATGAACCCAAAGTGTAGTGGTAGGAGATAAAGAGTTTTGAGAAGAAAATGGGCCCAGTGGCACTACAACAGTGTGTAACCCCTGACCCGCCCCATTGCATAGAAGAAAAAGCATTTGCAATGCAATAGGTCTCGCATTAGGAAAGTTTGAGCTATTGGTATTGTAAATGACAAAGTTTTATTTATGTGTTGGTTTGGAAAATAGTGAATTGAATAGCTTTGTCATTTACAATGCCAATAGTTTTAACTTTCGCAAATGGGACACCTATAGCATTTGTAATGCAATATGTGTTGTATTTACGTGACTTAGATGTATTGATATTACAAATAAAAATGGCTTTTATTTTTTTAATAATTAATACTTAAGCTATTGTAATTTATAATGGCAATAGCTTTTGTAAATAACTTTTGTGAAGATTATGTTCATTGTATTTTATTGTGATGAAAATCCAAGAACAGAAGTGAACTATTAACATATTTTTGTGACATTTGTAATGAAGCTTGAAACATTGAGAGAACATATTTGAACCAGTTGTTGAATGGTTGCAAAGATTGATGCTGTGGTGGCGCGGAGTGATGTTGTGGTGGCGACAAGTGATGCTGTTGCGTTCAGTGATGCTGTGGTAGCGCATAGTGATGTTGTGGTACCCCTGAGTGATGCTCTGGTGGTGCTGAGTGATGCTGTGGTGATGCGATAGATAGAGTGAGTGCGATAGATAGATAGATAGAGTGAGGGCGATAGATAGATAGAGTGAGGGCGATAGGTAGAGTGAGGGCGATAGGTAGAGTGAGGGCGATAGATAGATAGATAGAGTGAGGGTGATAGAGAGATAGACAGATAGAAGGGTGATAGATAGATAGACAGATAGATAAAGTGTATTTATGTTGCATTGAGTAGAGTGTAAGTATGAGGCATGTAATTATATGGCACTGAGTGGTAATATGGGGAGTGTATATTGTATTCAGTAGAGTGTAATTGTGTGCAGTGTAATTATGTGGCACTGAGTGGTATTTGGAGTGTATGTTGCATTCAGTAGAGTGTAATTATGTGGTGTGTAATTATGTGGCACTGAGTGGTATTGTGTGGAGTTTGTGTTGCATTCAGTAGAGTGTAATTATGTGGTGTGTAATAACTATGTGATTAAGGAACAGTGAGCAACCAAAAATACCCTTGAGGGCTTGGGTGAGTAAGTAAAAAGGTTATAGGTGCCTTCAAGGGGATTTGTTTAACAAAATATAATTAAACGTGATTCAACTAACTCTTTAGGACAGGTCAATGGTCCTTATTCTTGAAAGGACCATTGACTTGTCCTAAAGAGTTATTTGAATCACGTTTAATTATATTTTGTTAAACAAATCCCCTTGAAGGCACCTATACTTTCTGCATATAACTATGTGGCACTGAGTGGTATTTGGAGTGTATGTTGCATTGAGTGCTGTGTCATTATGTGGCACTGAGTGGTAATTGGAGTGTATGAGACATTGAGTGCAGTGTAATTATGTGGCGTGTAATTATGTGGCACTGATTGGTATTTGGAGTGTATGTTGCCTTGAGTGCAGTGTAAATATGTGGCGTGTAATTACGTGCCACTGAGTGGTATTTGGAATGCACGTTGCATTGAGCGCAGAATAATTATGTGGAGTTTAATTATGTGGCACTGAGTGGTATTTGGAGTGTATGTGGCATTGAGTGCAGTGTAATTATGTGGCGTGTAATTATGTGGCACTGAGTGGTATTTGGAGTGTATGTTGCATTGAGTGCTGTGTAATTATGTGGCACTGAGTGTTATTTGGAGTGTATGTTGCATTGAGTGCAGTGTAATTATGTGGCGTGTAATTATGTGGCACTGAGTGGTATTTGGAGTGTATGTTGCGCTGAGCGCAGTGTAATTATGAAGCATATAATTATGTGGCATTGAGTGGTATTGTGTGGAGTATCTGTTGCATTGAGTGCAGTGTAATTATGTGGCGTGTAATTATGTGGCACTGAGTGGTATTTGGAGTGTATGTTGCATTCAGTAGAGTCTAATTATGAGGCCTGGAATTATGTGGTACTGAGTGGTATTTGGAGTGTATGTTGCATTGTGTAGAGTGTAATTATGTTGCAAATAACTATGTGACACTGATAGGTATTTGGAGTGTATGTTGCATTGAGTGCAGTGTAATTATGTGGCGTGTAACAATGTGGCACTGAGTGTTATTTGGAGTGTATTTTGCATTGAGTGCTGTGTAAATATGTGGCGTGTAATTAGGTGGTACTGAGTGGTATTTGGAAAGTATGTTGCATTGAGTGCAGTGTAATTATGTGGGGTGTCATTATGTGGCACTGAGTGGTATTTGGAATGAATATTGCATTGAGTGCAGTGTAATTATGTGGAATGAAATTATGTGGCATTGAGTGGTATTTGAAGAGTATGTTGCATTGAGTGCAGTGTAATTATGTGGCGTGTAATTATGTGGCACTGAGTGGTATTTAGAGTGTATGTTGCGGTGAGCGCAGTGTAATTATGAAGCATATAATTATGTGGCACAGAGTGGTATTGTGTGGGGAGTGCATGTTGTATTCAGTAGAGTGTAATTGTGTGGCGTGTAATTATGTGGCACTGAGTGGTATTGTTTGGAGTGTATGTTGCATGAGTGCAGTGTAATTATGCAGCATATATTTATGTAGCACTGAGTGGTATTGTGTGGAGTGTCTGTTGCATTCAGTAGAGTGTAATTATGTGGTGTGTAATTATGGGGCACTGAGTGGTATTTGGAGTGTATGTTGCATTGTGTGCAGTGTACATATGTGGCGTGTAATTAGGTGGTACTGAGTGGTATTTGGAAAGTATGTTGCATTGAGTGCAGTGTAATTATGTGGCGTGTAATTATGTGGCACTGAGTGGTATTTGGAATGTATGTTGCATTGAGTGCAGTTGAATTATGTGGCGTGCAATTATGTGGCACTGAGTGGTATTTGGAGTGTATGTTCCATTGCAGAGTGTGTGAGGGTGCTGAGTGTGAGGGAATGGTGGCATGCTGCGCTTTAGATTAATATGTTTAAAAGTAAAGTGTGCCATACTGCGATTGCTACAATAGTTATTTGTGGATGCGTTAACAATTGATGTGTGCACTGATGGCTGGTGGTGTGTGTGCCTGTATAAATGGTGCACTGATGGCTGGTTGTGTGTGTGCCTCGTGAAAGCGTGCACTGATGGCTGGTGGTGTGTGTGGGCCTGGCCGGCTGGTGGTGTGTGTGCCTGGTGGAAGCATGCACTGATGGCTGGTGGTGTGTGTGCCTGGTGAAAGCGTGCACTGACGGCTGGTGGTGTGTGTGCCTGGTGAAAGCGTGCACTGATGGCTGGCGGTGTGTGTGTGTGTGCCTGGTGAAAGCATGCACTGACAGCTGGTGGTGTGTGCCTGGTGTAAGCGTGCCCTGACGACTGATGGTGTCTGTGCCCGGTGAAAGTGTGCACTGACGTCCGGTGGTGTGTATGCCTGGTGAAAACGTGCACTGATGGCTGGTGGTGTGTGTGTGCCTTTTGAAAGCATGCACTGATGGCTGTTGCTGTGTGTGTGCCTGGCCGGCTGGTGCTGTGTGTGCCTGGTGGAAGCATGCACTGATGGCTGGTGGTGTGTGCCTGGTGAAAGCGCGCACTGACGGCTGGTGGTGTGTGCACCTGCTTAAAGCGTGCACTGACGGCTGCTGGTGTTTGTGCCTGGTGAAAGCGTGCACTGACTGCTGGTGGTGTTTGTGCCCGGTGAAAGCATGCACTGATGGCTGGTGGTGTGTGTGTGTGTGCCTGGTGAAAGCGTGCACTGATGGCTGGTGGTGTGTGTGTGTGTGCCTGGTGAAAGGGTGCACTGATGGCTGGTGGTGTGTGGGTATGCCTGGTGAAAGCGTGCACTGATATCTGGTGGTGTGTGTATGTGCCTGGTGAAAGCGTGCACTGATGGCTAGTGATGTGTGTGTGCCTGGTGAAAGCATGCACTGATGGCTGGTGGTGTGTGTGCCTCTGATGGCCGGTGGTGTGTATGCCTGGTGAATGCGTGCACTGATGGCTGATGGTGTCTGTGCCTGGTGAGAGTGTGCACTGACGGCCAGTGGTGTGAAAGGGTGCATTGATGGCTGGTGGTGTGTGGCTATGCCTGGTGAAAGCGTGCACTGATGTCTGGTGGTGTGTGTATGTGCCTGGCGAAAGCGTGCACTGATGGGTGGTGATGTGTGTGTGCCTGGTGAAAGCATGCACTGATGGCTGGTGGTGTGTGTGTGCCTCTGATGGCCGGTGGTGTGTATGCCTGGTGAATGCGTGCACTGGTGGCTGATGGTGTCTGTGCCTGGTGTGAGTGTGCACTGACGGCTGGTGGTGTGTATGCCTGGTGAATGCGTGCACTGATGGCTGGTGGTGTGTGTGTGTGTGCCTGGTGAAAGCGTGCACTGATGGCTGGTGGTGTGTGTGTGTGCCTGGTGAAAGGTAGAAGGAAGCGCTATGGACTGTGTGTGAAATCCAAGAAAGAGTTCAGAATGCAAAGGCAGAGGGCAGCTCGGGTTACACGCTGCCTTTGAAGAAGATCAGGCAGCACTGGGCAACCATGCCAGCATTCCAAGGAGCAGGCGGTCGTTCACGTTAGAAGTGTGATGCCCTGACGACATATGGCACTGTGAGGAGCCTGGGAGACACACGTAGACGCTAAGTGCCTGAGGAGATAAGGAGCGGAAGGAATTCCTTTGAAGTGTGATGCTGAGGCTCGGGAGAAAAGCGTGTGCACGGGCACATGCACTGTGCGTTATCCGTCTCCCAAAGCCCTTGGTTTTAAGAGTTGGTTTCATCACAATAGTTTTGAGTAATACATTACTCGACCTATTCTAAGATGGAAGCTGCATCCCCCTCCCCCCCCCATCCCAAGAACAATAAATGGCAAGACGAAAGTAGGGCAGGAAAAACTCAGAACCTAGAGGAAGGAGGACTGTTCCTTCATACCACAGAGCTAGAGAAACGTTAATTTTCCCCAACCACAGCTTAAATTAGTTTGCCGCTTCCTAAAGGCTTATTGAGATCATAAGTGGATCTATAGGATAGAAGGAAGAAGCGAAAGTCAGACCTTTGTGCAGGAATAAAGCACTCAAAAGTACAGCCATGCCATGCTCAACAGTACCAGGAGAACCAGAATCACTAGCTTTCCATTTGTCCAGTGCAATGTAACGAGAATGAGCCGTGAGCTGTTCACCAATGACCCGCACCTCAGCAGCTGGTAAATGCAACCAGATGAAACCGGAGCAGATACCTTCCGTACGTGCGAGGCACCCACGTCCATCTCTGGTACCTTAGAGAATGAATGAGTCAATGCACCGTCCAGAACTTAGCCAGTGCCTCCTACATTCCTTTGATGCGAAATACACTCCAAACAACCAAAACATATAGGGCAAGTCAGTGGAAAATAAAAATCAACAATTACTGCTAAGTACAGTACCAAACGATGCAACCGTTATCATACACACACACACTGAATCATCCATATACATTTCACGGACTGAACTCCCGAAATCAACCACGAGCAGAAACTGAGCTGGTACAATTATTATAAATCATTGGATGGCACAGAGGTGGGAATAAGCAGACTGATGTGGGTTCTCCCTTTAACCCTTTCGATGCTGATGACGAGCTCAGCTCGTCATCACCCACGGGTGTCGTGTGCTGATGACGAGCTGAGCTCGTCATGAATAAATGGCATCAAGAGTTTCCCAGCACAGGGGGGGAAAACGCCCAGCAGCCATGTGGTTAAAGCAAACAGCATTAGCTCGCTTGACCTCCCACAGTATTTTAAAACAGGAAGTTGGGTGAATATGATGCATGCCTGATATACCTACATGTAGTCTTCATAACTAAACAATTTCTAAATGTACACATTTTCAAGAATAACCTCAGCAACTTAGTAACAACAAAAAACGTAATAAGAAGTCATTTTTTGTCACCATAATCATACTGAGAGGAGTTCACGCTTTCACGAATCGCAAATATGAATACACATTCCCAACAATATAATATGTATGTGAAAATGTGCATTGCATACTCTAACAATGGAGCTACACTTTAGCTGGTATATCATTTCAGGGTCACATGCTTACACAGAAGGGAAAGCCCAGCTTTACAACCTGCAAATCGGCACGCGTTGATGCCCTCTTTGAAATAACAAACGTCACAATATGTAAAAAGCACAGCACAGAATAAATGAAAACCTTTAACACTGCTACATCCGGTGCTGTTCCAACCAAGAGCAACAAAACCATTTATAGTTTTTTCAGAAATATAAATAAATCGGTTACAACAATATCACTAATTATTTTGACTTCCAAAAGTAAATTCATTTCAGTCAGGGTATTTATTTGCATTTCCGTTGCCAGGCCACAGCCACCACATACATCTGCCACACAGACAGAGAATGCAGAGCAATCATCTTTCATGTGCAATGTGCTCTATATATAAAGATGGAATGTCTGCCATGTCCATCTTCCTCGTTAGATAGTATATTAGGAAACATGCGCTGACCTGTCACTCCGTTGTCTAACCGCTGCCACCACAGTGTGCATTACTGCGTGTGCACACGGTGGGCGCACACTTGGGCTTAGAGTAGGATATAATTGTGGCAGGGGGAAGTAATTAGTAAAGCTTCACTCCTCTCGGGGACGCGTAGATGCCCGAACGCTACTCGCCGAACCTAAAGGGTCGCGGTGGCCTTACAGTATCAAATTACTTCGCAGAATGCCTGTTCTTTATGACAAATAATCGCCACTAAGAATTAGACCGAAATAACACATTAGTTCATGCACTACGCGGACCACATTATCCTGAGACCCTGTATCTAATAGGAGTATTTCTTCAGAATCCACTATGCAATGGAAACATCTTGCCCATTTCGCCTATTACACAGAATCTGATATTTAAGACACCAAGAAGAAGCTTTGAGGGTCACCCAACACATCTGACTTGGCAATTTGGATGCAGTGCCATTTGAGTGACCCTACCATTCTACTCTTATAAAGAACCCGTTTTTGATGATAGCTGATCTATCACCTTGCCAATTGTTTTCTTATCTGATCCCCTGCTATCTGCACAATTCGATGTATAAGGTCCTGATGAAGGTGGCTTGCCCACCGAAACGCGCGTAGACCCGCCAAAAGGGCCAACAACTACACCTTGGTGCCCTTGAACCACATTAGCGTAGCCATCTTGCTAATTGGAATCCAGTTCCTTCTTTCATCTTTGTATGTAGTATGTATGCAGAATGATTGTTAGCACGTGAGTGAGTTGCTGTGTATGATTGTTTTTCAGGGGAATTCCTACTAAATTGTTATGGATTTTAGAATTGTTTTTGTGTCCTTTATGAATTTTTTCAAACACTCCATGTATTTCTTATGAACTTTATAAAAGAAGATTCGTTGATCAAGAATTTAATCTATATGTATCTATATTCACATAAAAATAAAACAGAATAAGTAAATAAAAATATATATTTTTTGAATGAACTTCGTTTGTACCTTATCTCCTTCTGTCACTATTTGTGTTGATTTATTAGAGATGTACTCACATTATTGAATTATACGGCCACTGCAGGAACACCCTTCTAGTTTTGTGTAAAGCTTCACTCTCTACACATTACTTGGGAGTCACTTTAAACATAAAGAGTTAGATAGAGGCTTTTATACGAAGGAGTCAGAACATGGGGGCCCCACTTTCCATTACAAATAAGACAATTGCCTCTTTAAAACCGAATCTATGATGTGGCCACTTTAAGAAGGAGACTGGAGTGAGAGGCAGGAAAGACGCGTCCGCGTTCCGCATTGAGGCGAGATGACGTAATGGCAGGAAGACACGCCAGTAAACAAACACCGGTGCGGAGCATTAAGAGCATTTAAGACACTATAAAAGTGGAAAGCACTTTGAGTAATACACAACAGGGCCTGAATTTAACGTTATCAGTGCGTGATTAATGACATTCTGTCCTGAGTGCCATGAAAGCATTACAGAACAAGCCCTCAGCGTGCGCATCCCGAAACCGGAAGTTCGGGAGCGTCACGCCTGTCCTGGGGCGGGACTTCCGTCTTCCGCGATCGCGCCCAAAGAGTGGATGGCCCAGGAGCAGTCGTGACGCACAGCAGAAGTCAGGAGTGGCGGCTGAGGCCGCTGACGCGGTAAGTGGGGCGGGGCGGGGTGGGGGGCCGCGGCGTCATGTGTGTCTGTGTGCACATGTGTGTATGCAGTGTGCGTGCGTATGCCTGCGCGTGTGTGTGTGTGTCCCGATGCATTGTGCCTGCTTGGGTGTATGTGTGTGTGCGCACATGCGTGAGTGTTGCTGTGTGTGATTGAGAGTGAATGGCAGGCAGGGGATGTGCACGGCGACTTGCGCGCCCTCGAGGGGAAATCGGAGACGGCAGAGGCTCGTGCATGGACACCGTCTCACATTCCCCCAGACACGCCAGCAAAAGATGTCTTCGCAGACAAAGCAGGCTTCGCCTGCTTTTTAGGTCTGCTCAACCTAAAAAAGGTGTTAATTGAGGTTCTCTTCAGTTTTGGGAAAACATCTATAAGTAGCACAATGACAACTATCAGATCCGTTTGTAGCCCTCATCAGCTCCTGCTATGTTGGAATCTGTTGGTGAAGATGTGTCATTTAGGTCTGGTGAAAGCGGAACCTTTGTCATGAACATAAAAAAAAAGAAAACAGCTGCCATCAGTCATTGGGAGCTTGGGTGAGCTGCATTCCGCAATTGATGCAAAGCCAACAGGTCTTGCTTTTATGTGCTAACACATACAAACATGACATGCAGAAATGCTGTATTTGTGGGTTAGCAATAAAGCAAGACCTAATGACTTTGCCAAAACTTGCTTCTTTTGTTCTGATGTTTCCTTGTATGTTTTCTACCTTTTCTTGCAGTTTGGGGACTCTTGATCAAAAGGTACTCATGAAATTGTAGATATGATTCTTATGGAAACTCTTGCTTATGATGGGGACAAATGTAGCCAAAATATTAATCACCAATTGTGAAGGTAAATATATATAAGTAAGTATAGGTCTGCTATACTTAGCTCCATATTTATGTATCTTGAAGATACATATATATCAATAAGGTACTTAGATGTGGAGTTAAAAATATTTTATCAACACTTCATTGTAAATACTTACCTTGGCCATATTTTCTAGTCGATATTTTGGCCAAAATATTGTTGTTTGGTGATATTAATGTCCACGTAAGTCTGACATACAACAGCACATGGACACTGCCATGCTAAGCCGCTTGGACATCCTCCATGATGTATCCACAATTTTGAAGTGTGTATAAACGGCTCCATTTCTTATAATAAAATTGTAGGCAATTGGTTGATGTTATGTAGCCTGTCTTGGAAGCCATTGCAGCCCCCTCCCAAATTACATGAGTACATGGGTGTTGAAGAGCGTGGGGGATTTATTCCCCCTACACTCCCAGATTTCTGAGTGGGGAGATGCAAGGGAGAGAGAAATCAGTCAACCAAGCCAAATCATTCCACATAGTGGGGGTTCTCAATGTTGAGTAGAGTCTATTGTTATGCCTTAATATTGGAGTCATAATGTCTAGGACAAAAATATCATCAGGTAAATATCTATATATTGTCCATACCTAACTGCAGATATATGTAGTTTGACAATTGTTGGAAATTACCCTTTTAGCAGGGTTCTCCCCAAACCTCTTGCTTCTTCCTCCTATTTTTTCCTGATCTGTGTTGGTTGGCTTTAGGACTCTGGCACTTTACCACTGCTAATCAGTGCTGAAGTGCATATGCTCTCTGTGTAAATTGCTATTGTGATTGGTTATCCATGATTGGTGAATTTGATTTGCCAGTAGGTGCCAGGGCTGGTAAATCAAATGCTACTAGTGGTCCAGTAGCACAGATTTTGCCACCCACATAAGTAGCCCTGAAAAGATGTCTCTGGCCTTCCACCGAGGTGCCCGTGCGCAATTTATCAACTGGCATGTCGACTTGGCAAGTGCACCCATTTGCCAGGCCCTAACCTTTCCTTTTCTTACATATAGGGCACCCCTATGGTAGGCCCAAGGTACCCCACTGGGCAAGGTGCAGTGTATGTGAAAATTAGGACATGTACTGGTGTGTGTAACATGTCCTGATAGTGAAATACTGCCAATTCGTTTCTCACTATTGAAAGGCTATGTTGCCCCATGGGACAGAATGGTGAATGCTTTGGTACATTTTACAAGCATATCTTCCCATAGGGATAAGATTGAAAACTGGAGTTTGGTAACCGTGAACTCAGGAGTTAATAATACATATTTTAGTAAAGATGGTTTTTAAATTTTGTTTTTGAAAGTGCTACATCTAGTATGGGTAAGTTTCCCCCCCTAACAGAGGATGAGGTTAAAAAAACAATCGGGGCGTGAAATCAGGATCTCCTTTAGACCCTTGTCCTCACTTTATTTTTGCTCAGATCACAGCAGTGCTATGCCCTTATGTCACTCAGCTACTCAGCCATTCTCTTAATTCGGCCACCCTCACTGAGGTCTGGATTCTGGAAGCAGGTGATTGTGACTCCCCTGCTGAAGAAAGCAGGAACAGACGCGCACAATCCTGAAAACTATCGGCCAATTTCCCATCTCCCATACCTCTCCAAAGTTTTGGAGAGACTGGTGAACAAACGATTAACCAACTATGATTTATTAGACCCCACACAAACTGGCTTTAGAGCCAACAACAGCACAGAGGCAACACTTTTGGCCATTTTAGATAACATCAGATCCCTGACCGACCAGGGGGGAGCAGTAGCCCTGATACTACTGGACCTGTCGGCAGTGCTCAACACGGTCTCACACAACGATTGCTGGAAATCCCGTATGAAAAAGGAATCCCGCCAAAGCCTTACAGTGGTTCAGCTAGTTTCTGAGTAGCAGAACCCAAACAGTACAACTGGACCAACTCTTCTATAAACCCAGGGCCATCAGCTGTGGCGTGCTACAAGGAGCCTCTCTGAGCCCCACGCTCTTCAACGCATATGTGTTATCTCTAGCGAAAATCAGTAAAAAATGAGGTCTCAGCATTTGCTCCTATGCAGATAACACCCAGCTGATGGTAGCACTTTAGGAAAGGTATGATGACACCGAAGCAAAACTGAAAAATTGCCTCGCAGAGTTAGAGCAATGGATGTCAGAACATTGCCTGAAATTAAACGCAGGGAAATCGGAACTTCTGCTCTTTGGCAGAGCTAACATGATTTGAGATGCCAGCTGGTGGCCACAAACCCTGGGAGACGCCCCAGCACCCAAGCAATATCCAAAAAGCCTAGGCATCCTCATTGACAATACCCTTTCCATGAAGGACCATGGGCGGGCTTTTCAACTCCCACAAGGTGCCTACAGTCACTTTTTCAAGCTCAGGCCAGGGTAAAGCGCATTAAGAAAGTGAGGGCAGGCGGACGTTCGTTCTTATATCTGGCAGCAAAAAAGTGGAACGAACAGTGGCGGACGGTGATATTTGCAAGTGGTGGGGGCGTAAAATGATTGATACTTCACAGTAGCGAGTGAGCGATACTGGGGCCTTCATATATTCTCAATGAATCTGCCGCATATAGCACATTTTTGAGTTTCCCGGAACACTGAACCCTCAAAGTGGGTAACCAGGTTTGAATCTCGAAGTCGGCTCGCCTCGCTCAACATGCTGTGATTCTAGGCATATCACCTAATCTCCGTGCTTAAAAAATTATTGTGGCCTTATGCATCCATGCTAATATTTTTGAAGAAGAAAGCGGGAGAATAAAAAAAAACGTAATAAAAACAAGTAATCAGGAGAATGAATGTCACACATTGAGCTCTACTTAGGGAGAGGGAATTTCAAGCGGGCGACAGACAACATTAAGCCATTTTATGGCTTACAAAATCGGTGGTCCCGCCTGAATCAGGTGACGGTCTATTGGAATTCTGTAATTAAACTGGTTCTCATGTAAAGCTTTGTAAAATTGCAACCAAAAACAAACCCTGCTTTAGGGGATAGTCTCAGGCTAACAGCCGAATCTTCCAAATTCATGGGAAACATAAGTTCGCCACAAAGCCTGCAGGAGACGTTCAGCTGCTGTTTTCTTGCCTCATTGATAACCATGCATTGATAACCATGCAGCGTTATATCGCGTGCGTCATGTTTTGCAGCGCAGTGCATTTTATCGTGCCCAAAGCCCATATTGGCCTTGCAACGCTATACACAACAACGGGTGCGTGCTACTTTCCTCCTTCACGCTCAATAACTCTATCGGTAGAAAAATACTGTGCCTTTCCCTTCGGCCACCAGACGCCAGCATCAGGTGCATTGAGTCGCCGATCTACGTTACAGGCAGTGCAGCTGCACACGCCGCGGTGCTCACACCGTCACAGGTCACACGTCTATGGTAGGGTTGGACTGGTCGGGTGAGAAGTCACTACCCGTTACCTGGTGACGGGCCAGACATTTGCTGCTCACTCAGTCTGGCTGCTGGGTGGCCACACCCCATGACCCCAAACCTCTGCATTTGCACTGAAGGCTCACCGTGACCTGTGCTGTGAAATGGGTTTTATGTGATTTTTTCAAAACTTTACTAGTAATCAAGACATGCCAGATGCCACCCACACACGCACCGGTCCGCGCACGCACATCGCACACGTACTGACTCACACACACAGTCACTGACTGACTGTTAAAAAAACGTACATTTTAGGAAGGGGGAACATCCTTTACAACGCAACTTTTACCACGCAGTGCCTTTACGACGCAACTTTTACAACGCAAAGCATTACAACGCATTGCGCTGGGGGCGCTCTAGGATAGGGAATAGGTTTAATGTACTATCCAACACCTTCCCTACTATCCACGGGGACTAGAGTTGGAATAGTAAATTAAACTATTCACTATCCAGCGCCCCAAAGCACTATGCGTTGTAAATGCATGCGTTGTAAAAACCGCATTGTAAAGGCATGCGTGGTAAAAGCATGCGTTGTAACGTCATACATCCGACTCTGACTACTTGTTGTTGTATTGTTACTGGCGGCACGCCAGGCGTGGTGACGTGCCCACAGCGGCTAATCACCACTACATGCCTTGCCATGGCCACATGTGATTGGCCTACAGTGCATCAGCACTGAGCACAGCCACCACCCACGCGCGGAACGGAACTATCTTGAAGTGTGCGCGGTAACTCAGCCAATCCTGGAGCAGCATTAACAGCTCCACTGCTCCAGGATTGGCTAAGAGCAGGGCTAATACTGCCCATAATGAGACCCGGGGGAGCCGGGTCCCTGCCTGTCTGACTGCTAGGTACTGCAGCATGTGTGCCTATGCGTGGGCAAGTCATAAAAATGACTAGTCCAAAATGCGTACACTGCTGCCTGCTGCCCTGCCATTCTTCTGCTCAGCTGGCTGTGCGCTGACAGCGCACACGCTGCCTGTCACTCATAGCCACAGGCTCGCCCCCACACCCTTCCGTGATGAGGTCAGGCGTCAGGTCCGAATCCGATCATGATTCTGTCGTCGTGCTGGTGCTTCTTGTCTTACACAGCCCATTGATAATCGATTGAATGGCAATGGCATGCGTGACAGTGACGGTCGTCCTGGCTAGTGGGGCAACGCCCCCAATGGACGCACCGCCGCTGGGAACGAACTACCTCAAGATCTACGCCTTACAGCAGATTATCTGGTTGATATATCTTCAAGGTATACATATATATATGGAGTTAAGAGTTGTAAACCTATGCTTTTTTTTATATCCTTGTCTTTCAATATTTTTTACATCAATATTTTGGCTGTGATATTTTAGGATCCTATGTCAAATCAGGTTTCCCCTGCAGTGTCTTCTCTGTGTCAGAAGGTGACATTATAAACTACTAGTCTTTGGCACCAATTGTTTTGCCTTTTTCATTTATAACTTTAAAACTCTGGTTTTGATATCTATTATTTCTAAAGATAGTGGTCCCTAGACAAGGGTTAAAGTGAGTAAACACTAAATACAAACCCAATCAGTACTATATTTTACAGCTGTCCAGCCAGACAGGGTGTTTTTAATATGCAGTTGCTTACATATATACAAAATAAAGCAAGAAACAATTAAAGTGGGACAAAAGCCTGTATCCAACTTAATGGGAAGATCGTACAACATGAAAACAGAAAGGCTCAGGCAGGGTAAATTGTTGGTATGGGGCACATTTTGATATAACAAATAAATTATAGTGAAGACACCATTACACAAAATGAGTATTAAATAAAGAAGTGTATATGGCGCACAACAAGTTGACAGCCTTTCGATACTTACAAAAGATATAGGATCATCATCAGGACATTATCAATGGTATGCCCGTGTACATTTTGCCTGTAATAACTAGGTCCTGGTCAGAGTGACTTGGAGGAGGTTCTTTCCCGGCGAAGACCGATTAGAAGTCCGGCCCGAGTAAGAAAGATGCAGAGAACCACAGATGCGGTCTGTACAAGTAGAGACTGGGTTAGAGCCAACCTAAATAGAAGGGCTGTAACAGCTTAATTAAGCTACCGGGCGGCGTCCGGTGTATTTCGAAGGCTGGGAGGTTATTGCCGCATAACCACATGAACCGGACAGTGGACCAACTTGCCTACGATAGGCACCTATGATAGGTGCAACTTTAATATAACTGAGATAGGTTATTGTCGCATAGTGGTCTAGAAATCAGGGTCCAGGAGGGCCTATTTCAGATGGCTGCAGGGTACCTGGGATGGTAACCCAGTGAGCTGTGAGCCGCGTCCGCGGTCTCAAGTTTCAGGGGAATCTGTGATTAGCCGCTGTTACAGCATGTCTTGCCTGTTGGAATCGTGGAGAGGAGTGGTTTTGATATCTGTACATATTTATCACAGCTTGTGGATTTCAGCAGAAGTCGACCACCAATATGGGTTACATCTGTACTTACATCCTGTGATGTCCTTGTCAGCAACTAGGGGTAGAATCACAAGCACTTTGTGCTGGGTTAGCATCACAAAAGTGACGAAACCTGGTGCAAATGTAAAACTGGCTTTTACTTTCCAGCACAAAACCTGTTTTGCCCTGGAAAGTATCCCTAAAGTCATGCAAGGTAGCACTATACACTACTTTGCATTACTCTACGTCAAGTGGGCATACAATGTGTGCTACATGGATGTTCCCATAATACCCCCTCATGGCTTTTGATGCAAAGTCCTATCTGCTGAAAATGGTAGACAAGGCGTAGTGCCAAAACATAATGCCTCTGAATCAGGTATTAAGAAGGGGAAATGTTTTAATTTCCTTTAACGTTCCAATGATTCATGTGTGTGGCACTGTATAGCACATTTAAGTGGGAAAAGTTTTAAACAATGTCTAAGAATGGCATTTTCTACTGGCCTATGCTAGATATCATGCACGCACCTTTGCACTATGGCGCATGGAGAAACACAGGTTGGCACTGTTCTGCTCTATCCCTTTCACATAATCCAGCAATTTTAGATACAGCACTGCTTTAGTTAGTAAGTCTACCTCCGAAAATGTTGCTATCTTCTGTGTAGTTTGCAAAAAACACAGTTGATGGACGGAATGCAGAACGATGTCTTACATTCACCCCAGTACAAAGATCTGGGCCTAAATCCATCGTTTTTTTGCACTCCACACCACCCTAGGTCAGACAATGGCTATATGCAAATCAGCCTTGACCCTGTGCCTCATGGGAACAGTCCAGCCCGAACTACCAAGCCACGTCTTTCCTAGACCGGAATCAAGCATCCAAGGACCGGTTTCTGGCTATCAGCCTTCTTCAGCCTGGGTAGCTTGACTCCAGTGATGTGGAGAGCCTGGGACTCACGTCTGAGCATACCCAGCCCACTCGGGGTGAAAATTGCAAAAAACACAGTTGATGGACAGAATGCAGAACAATGTCTTACATTCACCCCAGTACAAAGATCTGGGCCTAAATCCATCATTTTTTTGCACTCCACACCACCCTAGGTCAGACAATGGCTATATGCAAATCAGCCTTGACCCTGTGCCTCATGGGAACAGTCCAGCCCGAACTATTAAGCCATGTCTTTCCTAGACCGGAATCAAGCATCCAAGGACGGGTTTCTGGCTATCAGACTTCTTCAGCCTGGATAGCTTGACTCACGAGGTCTCCAGCCGAAGTGCTGTGCTGAGGGGCTCCCCGGAACTTGGGGGCCCCCTCGCTCCATGGGGACTACGGGAGTCTGTGTTACGCCCCTGCTTCTGTGCCCATGCATGCCAGCATCTGTGTGCGCATGTGCGCGTTATAGCTACTTGTGCTCATAGTGGAAATCAGGCTTCGAATGGCGAGGATTCTGAAAGAGCATTTTAACAGTGAAAGGCTAGTCAAGAACAAAAACAGAAAAGGAAGGTTGTACAAGTAAGTTATTTCTTACAAAACAAAAATAGAACGATTGAGTTTCCTTTCAGAGTCAGAGAATGGAAGGAAAAACA
This sequence comes from Lissotriton vulgaris, assembly GCF_964263255.1. NCBI lineage: Eukaryota > Metazoa > Chordata > Amphibia > Caudata > Salamandridae > Lissotriton > Lissotriton vulgaris. The sequence continues at coordinate 235,234,549 of NC_141700.1, read as the reverse complement.
CATCTGTGAAGTTTGTGTGTGGGAGGCTGACGCAAACACAGAACAACACCCGCATCCTTTGTTCAGCGGCGCATTCTCTTCAGAGAGTGGGGACACAATTATAATACAAAGTTGTGCTGGTGCCCTGCACTGCAGCCCCTGCCCAGCTTCACCGATTACCATTATGATCAGGGCAGAGCACTGCAGGCCTGGACCGGGAACCAAAGCAAGCCTGGCAAATGTTTTCAGATCAGTCTTCATATGGCGCACAGCGAGTGAGCACAGTGTATTAGCCTGACCAATGTAAGGGCTGGGGCTTCATAAGCCTGACCCCCCGCAAGGGGTGGGGCTTCTGCCCACCAAATGTTTTGGAAGGAAATTGTAAATAAGGTTCTTGTTGCTGCAAATTTTTCATTATTTACTCTTGTCCAATCTTTGAATGAAAGGATGTAGATTGAAGACATGGCTGCATGAAAGAATGAATAGTTGGATGAGTGGGGAATGGGTTACTGAGTCAATTCAAGAAAGGACGGCAATGAATAGTCTTTTAGCTTTGTGGAGCAAGCGGTCTCAATGCACTCTACAAGGGTGGGTGATCTGTTTTTTTTTTACCTTCGACAATAAAGCAGCATCCTCCCCAAACACCGCCACCAACATTGGCAGCCTGGATGTATTTAACCACACCCATGCTGCTGACGAGCTCAGCTCGTCATGGAGTACAATGGAGCTGCACTCATGACGAGCTGAGCTCGGCACAGCCGTTGGAACGTTCGCACGCTGGGCTAATTTCCCCGCTGTGCTGAACGTTCCAAAAACGGGTGCGGCCGTGACGAGCAGAGCTCATCATGAGGACAGCTCCGCTGTACTCCATGACGAGCTCGCCACCAGCATGGGGGCGCTGCGCGCGGCCCCTCTCCCCTCCGCACAGGAGGTGAAAACCCCCCGCAGGGAAGGGGTTAACATAGTGCACTGATTTACCGCCTCAAATAATGAAACACAATGAATTAACCTCTGATCTAAAATGGGAGAGAGAAAGAGATAACCATGTAGAGGCTGAATGGCAGAACATGAAAACTAGCAAGCCAAGCATCAATCCCGGCTTCTACTTGACAACATTGCATGATCCTTGGCAATTGTTGTTTTTCACAGTTCCTCGTTTTATCTTCATTATCACATGAGAACATCTTGAAATACTTCAGTTCGTTGTGTGATGCATAAAAAGAAAATACTATAATGTTACTCAAGCCACAGTAACACCCTAAGTCATATATAGGGCCAACTAACAACTGACTTTCCGGATGGTTTACGGATAGCCTCGTGGTCAGGGTAGTGGGGGGCCGAGGCAGGAATGTTTCTAAGTTCATGTTTAGAATCCATCACTTCTAACAATTGCCACTCAATGCATTGTTATAATTTAGCATGCTAAAGTGAAATGGATTTCAACAGTTGCATTATGAAGAAATACATGGTTTTGAACATTGAAGAGTCCTTATATATGTTACTGGACTCTGTATCTGCATTTAAGTTCCAGATATGTTGGTGGCTCAGCTAGATGCCAAGCAGCAGCACCCCCTCACACTCCTTCTCTCTTCTCCCTGAAGGTCAGAGCTGCTCGTACTAATTCTGCAGGAGACAAGAACCAACACAAGCAAAAACAAATGGTTGTTTTGCATAGTTTATTTTTAACCTCTTGGATGCTCATGACGAGCTGAGCATGAGCCACGGCGCTCCGGTGCTCATGACGAGCTCAGCTCGTCATGGCCCGTGGATCGCTCAGGTGCGGGGAGAATTCCCCCGCTGTGCTGAGCGTGTCACGGGAGGCAATACACCTGTGACGAGCTGAGCTCTTCATGAGCACAGGAGCGCCGTAGCTCATGACGAGCTCAGCTCGTCATGAGCATCGGGGCGCTGTGCGCGCCCCCCCAGCACAGCGGGGGATTAAACCCCGCAGCGAAGGGGTTAAAGCACTGGAATTCGCAGGCAGGAAGCATGGAGGCTTGGCCATCTACAGGCCCTCAACAACATAACCAGACACAAGTAGCAGTAAAACCAGCCCACACCCTCCCAACCTACTGGGAAATTACCCGTTTCCGATAGGGCCAGTCCGGGCCTGGAGCACTGCACATTTACAATGTCTTACAGGTAACCAGCAGTGCCTCGTGCTCGGGGGGAGGGGGGATTTCGACAGCCGAGGGAAAATTCATTATTTATTTAATTTTCCCTTGTTGTCGTCTGTTTTATCCCCACTCACCCCGCTCCACCTCTTACCTGCACAAGCCACCCCTGCAGGTAACTGAAACAGTGTGAGCTCAGAGTAAAGTAAAGTAAAATAAAGATGAACATTTCCGCCATACTTTGCTTTATGCAAAGGCACTACACCTATTGATGTACTGTCCAAGATATAAGGTTTGTGTCCTCTGGGGCTCACAATTTTGAGGAGTGGGCACATTTACAGATTATGGATATTGGGTACTACATGCCTGAAGCTTCCTTGGCATAGTCACTGGAAGGCAGCAGTAGGCCTTCTGCAGAGAATGAATGCAGCCAGTGCTGGATTTGTTAAAGAATAAATGCCAAGGCTCAAATTGTTTCTGAGAAGCCCGCTGCCAGAGATGCCGAATGTTAGGCTTGCTATATACCAAGGCTGTATAGTCTTGATTAGACCTCATGCCTCTTTCTTCCACCACCATACACCTTCTGACCCCTTATCTCACTCTGGCAGGTTATTTCCCCTGTTCTCTCCCTTTGTCACTGTTTTCCTATATTTCACGTTCTCCTTATTTCTCCTCTTTCTGTCTTTCTCTTCCATGCTTGGGGTCAAAGTCTGATGAGGAAAAATAAGTCCAGGTGCCCAATAGTGAGTACCGGTGGGCCCCATATGCATCCACCAGCTCAAATTAAGCACTGGATCCAGCAATCGGAAAGCTGGTGGCATAGATTGAAGACTCAGAAGAACAGGTGCATTTGGTGAAGAAGTGATGTTGAAGGTAGCTAGTGGGTTGGCGTAGTGTGGTCCTTTGGTCAGGTCAATCTATAGTTAAGTTACAGAGTAAACTTAAGGTTGGAAGTTATAAAGTGAGACCAATGTAAATTGGGCCAGGAAGAGGTCTGTCAGAAGTAATGCAAAGATTGATATTGGTATTGATATTGGTATTGATATTGGTATTCTTTATTATGCGGGAATGCTGCAGGATTGCAAGAGACATGTTCAATTATCACAAGGGTGTAGAATGCTGCAGCTTATTCCCTGGGTAATTTCTCATTTTACCACCCATTCTGACCTTAAGCTGGTGAATTAAACGGCCGTGGGGAACGTGAGTGTGGGAATTCAGTATTTCAGCATCCATTGTCAGTTGTAGAGAAGTGGTATGTTTTTGTGAGTTGTCCTATGTGTAAGAAAATGGGATGATACAGTGATGTGATCTATCTGTGTATGCATGGGCTGAGTGGGCATGCTGTATGTAAAATATTTGAGTGTTTATGATTTAGAATGTGATGATACATGGAATGTTGTTTGTGCTGGAGAAAGCCTGGAATATTGATTTCAGTTGGATTGATTTTGAAGCCCTGACAGGACATATCTCCTGTTGGTGTACAATAATGTCCTAACATGAAATATAGAACTACCCTCCTACCTGAATGGCTTCAGGCTTGCATGAAGACCCGCCCACTGACTTCAACATGACTCTTGACTAAACCATAAATTACATGGACCTCTTTTTTCGGGTCTATGCTGAGAGATTTTGCAGGGGCAAAGGGAGTGTTGTGGGAAACAGGGGGAAATTGGTGGTTCAAGAGCGGAACTGCTTGCTTGTATTGGAGAGCCTGGAACTACTGTAGGGCAGTATGGTAGAGCAGATAACACAGCATCTTAACTTGATGTAATCTGAAAAGCATCTGTAAATGAAAGCATAGCAAAATCTTTTTTATTTATTCATTTAGCAGTTTTTTATAGTACTGTATGTCACAACTAGGTTACTTAAGAGTGCTGTATATCTTGAAATGTGAGTCCAGCTATATGATATTGCATTCCAGTCATCTGCCAACCTGCCTATCCGACAGTGGCAGCCGCTAGCAGGGAAAAGTGGTGGGCAGCACAGAGGACAAAAAAGAAACTTGCCTGCTGCTCGCCGCCTTGCCACCTTGCCGCCTTTTACAGCTCCCGATGATGCACACAGGCTCCCAGACTCCCCTGTGCCAATCCAGATGCTGCTCTCATGCTGCTATTACCCAGCATGAGAGAAGTACCGGGATTGGGCAGAGCTGGCTGCTTTCACACTCCAGCAGGGACTGGGAGCCTGTACACCTGAGTCCTGCTGATATCTTCAAGCAACAGCCTGGGGAGATCCTAGTGCGCATGCCAGTTTGGCCGTCCTATGATGGATGGCCAGACCAACATGCGCACTTGTTGTGCCCTGTGCCCACCACTCCTCCTCCTGCTATCCCTTAGAGGATGGCCCCGCCCTCAAGACTCGGCTGCGGCTCCAATGTAAATAAAATGATAATAAAGCAGTTTTATTAATTGCTTTATTATCATAATATTTTACATGTGCCTGCTGGTTTCATCAGTGGGGCGACGATTCTCCGCCATAACGGAGGAGCCGACCCTGCTATCCCTAACTTACTAGCATCTATTCAGTGGTCCAGTCAAAAGCCAGAATGAATAAGTCACTCAATATGAGTTTCCTGAAGCGCGGGTGCGCGAGTTCTGCTCTCAAACATAGGGTCAGAGCCTTGCTGAACTTTGGGTCTTGAACTCCTAGTGATCTGCCTCCATGTTTAAGGGCCTGATTTAAAGTATCGCATTCTTTACTCTGCCCGTCAAGGTGGCGGTAGACATTACGTCCACCAACCTAACGGACAGAAGACTGCCATATGTACAGATCTCCACTGGTACAGTGGGGATCTCCATGCCTTCATTGGAACTGTCGTCACAGCGGATCCTCTGAAGCCACTACAAGTTTTGCGTCCGACCTCCATCTTTCAGGCAGACATGCACCAACCTTCCTTCTTTTTGTTATTGAAAAACAATAATGTCCCCCAGGCCCTGGGAGTTTGCTCCTAGTGTCTGGGAGTCATTTCTTTTATTTCTGTTAGAGACCATCATGTTTTTTCTAGCAGTGCCTGACAGAAAAAAAAACATCTGTCTGTTCTCAAAATATAGTGGGCTGTCTAATGTCCTCACTTCCACAGCCCTCGACCCGCGGGACTTTTGGAAACTTGCCGCTGACAGAGCCAGCGGGGCATCGCTTTTGGAACGATGATGGTCTGCCTAACTCAGAATAGAGTGGACAGACCAAGGGTTTGACAGACATGATATTCTCACATGTTTGTTGCAAAGTACGCTGTCTGCCAAACTCTAGGTCGGGTCTTAGGGCCAGATGTATGATGCATTTTACCGGTCGCAAACAGCCCATCAAGCCTTTTGCAATTGGCAAAATGCATTTTCAAATGTACCAACCCTATTTTGTGAGTCATAACCTATTACCGACTCGCAAAATATGGCTTGTGATTCGCTATTAGGAAGGGGTGTGCCAAGGGCATTCCTTCCTAATAGCGAGTCGCACTGGTAAGTAGGAATGTTTTGCGACCGTGAATGTGGTCGCAAAATATTTGCAGTTTACCACCAAGTTCACAACGATGGTAAGCCATTCCCAACAGGAAAGGATCCCCAAAGGACCCCTTCCCCTTTGTGAATGGGGGCACCAGCATTTTTTCAGAGCAGGCAGTGGTCGCATGAACCACTCCCATTCGGAAAAAATAAAAATAAAACTTTTCATATTTTTTTTGAAAATGCGCTGCATTTAAAAAAAACTGCTTTATTAATAAAGCAGTCGCAGATATTGTGGTCTGCTGACCTCAGCAGGCCACCATCCCTGTGAGTGGCGGCCATTCCTAACGGGTCACAAATTGCGACCTGCTTCATGAATACTAATGAAGCAGGTCCCCTGTGACCCATTTGGAAATCACAAACGGTGTCACACACACTGTTGCACATCAGGTTTTGTGACTCGCAAATTGCGAGTCGCTAAAAAATCTCCATTTGTGAGTCGCAAACCCTATTGGTCGCACATCTGGTCCCAAGTCCCTTGAAGGTTTTTGGGTGATGTATCTTGCCAGAGGTTCCCTGCTGTGGTGAAAACAGTACATTCAAGCAATACTGTTGGTCATAAATAAAACAGAGAGGTAAAATTGTAGCCATCATGTATGAAATCCCAAAGCAAACGGTAATGTATTTATTATCGGTATTGAGGTATGACAAGCATTGCTCCACAGAGCAGTCATTCACTTTTTAATCTTTTTATTGCGGGAGGCCATCATAAATATGAAATGCTTTACATAGAGTAATGTGGTATATTTTGAGCCAAGAAACGAAAATCGGGGTGTGGTGGAGAGAGGAAAAGTGAATTACGAAAACTGTACTATATATCTTTGTGTTTTTATGTCCCCTACGTATTTACAGTTTGAAGTGCTAAGGGCAGAATCACACAGTTCTCGATCCACTGCCGACGCTGGGATTAAAGCCTAAGCATCTAGGTTTCAAGTCAGCAATCTAGCTTCTAGACCATTTGTACCTTTGCTAAGGGTTCTCAGTGAAACACCATTGCTGGAGAGCAGAAAAGCAATGATTCATGACTTGTTGGGAAAAAGGGACCTACAATTTTCCATATTTTCAACGGTCAACAAGGATGGAATGTGCCACCGTAACATAACATGTGTATAAAAGCACACGTTCACCTTTAGGCATATTGGTGATGAATAACAGATGTTTATTGTTACCCAACTTAATGGTACTCATTTTAGTGACCTCAGATAGATGAAAGGCTGAGTGGACCCACCAGAATTTGAACCTGTGACCATGAGTTCAAACACAGAACCTTGCAGTGGACGCATTAGTCCACTGAGCCATCAGACCCTGCTAACCATGTTAGGTTCAGGGGCTCGAGGCTTATAGTCTCAACAATACCAGTTGGTGATCTGAACTGCGAGCTCCAGAAAAGGGGAGGATTGTTTCATAGGTGGTGCGGAGGAGGCAGGGCGAGAGTATTATAGTAAATTTCGCTGTATAGACCTTTTATAGGTCTTTTCCGAAGTCCTCAAAGGGTGGCAGTGTGGTGAAAACAAAGGCTTGCACGGTCAGCCGATCAACAGGCCGATGTATAGTGACAACAGAAAGCAGGTGTCTGGCAGACATAGGCAGTTGACACTGTCAACTTTAATGGCTGATTGTAAAGTTTCACCCTGTTCAAGGACTGTCTAGTTTCCCTCAGCGCCCTTTTCTCCCCAACCACTGTACATAGCTCACATTCCCTTTGCCCAGGTGAACCACTGGGCTTTATTTCTCTCCGGGCAGTGATCTGCATGACTCCCTCTTCACAGCAGAGATATTGACAGCTCAACATACATCTTTCTTTCGCAGTTTGCGCATTCATGGTTCACTGGGACGGGGGGATTTTTCATACTTCGATTGGAAGGTTACAGAGAAAGACTAGTACAGGTGTGATGACTGTTGGGAGGTTAATCTATCAACATACTTGGCTCTGAGAGGTGTGGCGCAGCAGCCAGAGTGGCTGACTAGAGCACAGGGCTCACAGTTCGATCGCTGGTGGTGGCTCAGCTTAGCATCATGTGACTCTGGGCAGTAGCTCACTTAATCTCCCAGATGGCTCCCCAACGGCTGGATACCCTTAGTGGTGATAGGTTTGCGCTTTACAAATGTGGAAATTAATAATTTACCTGCTGGAACGCCCCCGTATTTCCTTAATACTGGAAGAGAGATTCCTTCTAAGACCCCAGGGATGCCTGAGCGCAGCCTTGTTCACTCAGTGACCCTCAGATTCTTTGACCGTGGGCTTAACACTGAACTGGTCAATTTCAGCCTGTATCCCCCACCTAATCACCAATCAGTCACTCAAAGCCGAACTATCTTAACGGGCAACTTCAACAAGCTTTCAAGATCACTCACCTCACAAACTGACACCGTAACTGACCAACAGTCTATGCAAAGGGCTGTGCCATCTTCTTGTCCCATCCACCAGCAAAGCCCTGTGAGGCTTCTCAGTTGTGGCTTACAACACTTGTCAAAAACCAGATGACTCAATATACAAATGATTGCAGACATCTATGTGTATATCAGTGAGCTGGCACACGTGTCCACCCTGTCTTTGACCAGGCTTCAACCTTGTGCTGGAAAACTGTAAAAATACATGACATTAAATAATTACCTGACTTCTTGGCCTGATCTGTTCTTTCTCAGGTTAGAGGGCCAAATTTAATGTTAATTGTAATGGAAAGCCCATTTTTTTTGTTGGGGAAGCGCTAAATTTGGAGGAGAAGCTACTCTTAGAATCCCCACCACAGCAATGAATGTATGCCAGAGGTCCTATTTTATTTCCAAAGTATGTATACTACAGAGTGAACAAGGTGCAGTGAGTGTCAATTTAAAGAAAATATGGAGTTTTAGGGGCAAATTTAGAGTTTGTTGGGAGGGCCGCCAAGCTAGTGGGCTGGTGGAGGTACTTCATTCTTCCGCCTCTGGCAGCCCACCCCTGTCAGGGACTGTCCGGGACTATTTGGGGAACACAGTCAGGGACTTGGGCAAGGACTGGGAACTGGGTAGAAAACGTACACAGAAAGAGGAGTACAGTGCTGCCCAGGATCATGTAGGGAGTTAGAGGAGAAAAAGGGATCCTAAGGGGAAGCCTGTACAAGTGAACAAGATGGGTAAGACTCAGAAAGGAAGGGCACTCACAAGGCAATTTAGCATTCAGACTAACTACACCCAGGAGGGATGTGCGAGACATATATATATATATATATATATATATATATATATATATATATATATATATATATATATATATATATATAATACAACATTAACAGTAAAGGGGGTGTGGGGTAAAGCACTCAGGAGCTCCACACGGTAAGACTGAAGCTCAGTAAGTTTCTTACCCACAATTGCTGTTACAGATACTGACTGCAAATACCCACATGTAAGATATGTATTCAAAGGCAGTGTCTGTGGATCTTATACCTATGGAGATGTTATAAATGCAACTCAAAGACAATACTCACAGTGAACAAGAAACCCCACCTAGGTAGTCAGCTATATCCACGGATCCTGGCGATCAAACAGGAACACGCAAGGCAGTAACAGCAAGAGGGTAGAACTAAACACAAGCACAATAGACAAGGAGCTATCAAGGAGGAGTGCTTTAAAGGAAAGGAAGGAAATCACAGGGCACATTTGGCAGAAACCAGGCAACAAACATACAAGGCAACAGAAGCAAGACAGCAGAATAGAAAGACAGCAAACCAGGAACTGGAACCAAAGAATTGGGAAAAAGGCAGGGACTGGAAAGGGATATACAGAAGGGGAGGCTACAAGGGTATACCAGAATAGTGCAGGTTAAGGAATCAAGAAAGAGTAGGATAGAAGGCAGTGCTAGGGCAGGAACAAGAATTGAGCTAAAGCTCAGGAGTCTAGGTATCACTGCAGGCAGTGCTGGTTCAGGAATAGGGAATTACTATAGCTAAGGAGTCAAGGTAGCACTGCAGGCACTGCTAGCTCAGGAACAGGGAATTAGCTACAGGAGTAAAGAGAGCACTGTATAAAGTGCAAATCGGGAACAAGAAATAGCTGAAGCCCAGGAACAGGAAGAAAGAATAACTATAGCCCAGGAACCAAGAGCACTGCAGGCAGTGCTAATTCAGGTACAAGGAATAGCTATAGCTCAGGAACTCAGGAAACAAGGTAGCACTGCAAGCAGTGCTAATTCAGGAGAAGGGAAACTGCTGCAGTTCAGGAACAAGGAAAACTAAGGCTCAGGGGTCAAAGTAGCACTGCAGGCAGTGCTACTTCAGGAACAAGGTAAACAGCAACAGGTCAGGAACAATGAATTCTAAGGCTCGGGGGTCAAGTTAGCACTGCAGGCAGTGCTACTTCAGGTACAAGGCATAACTAAAGTTCAGGAAACACTGGAAACAATAGCAAAAGCTCAGGGGGCACTGGAAACAAGGCTCGGTCTCACCGGTAAACAGCTACAATGACCAACCTTGGCCTGAAGGGAGCTGGGGCTTAAAAGAGCTCACAGTAATCATATGCATCAGGTGTGAGCAGGCTAGCAGCAGACAGCCACAGGTGAGCTAGATTCCTCCACCCATCCTTGGCTTGCAGGGGTGGAGACAAAGCAGTGAGCAGGTAATTCTGGGTAATAGAGTTACAGGCATGAGTAGGCTGGCTTCAAGTATAAGCAGGCTGGCTTTCACAAAACCCGGCATGGATTGGGAATGGATGTCAGTTCCCAATAAGTGTTCAAATGGCTGGAAGTCAGGATATACATGTAGGGGAGGGTCTGGAAGCTTATTAGAAGACTGGAAAGTCCCACTATGTGGCCCCCTGGTGGTGGATACGAGAGCAAAGGGAGAAAATTGTGACAACCTGCCATATTAAGAGTTCTCAAAAATCAAAAAAGAAGGGGGGGAATGGACAACTTGTAACTGCGTTACCAAGGTTCTCTATCTTTCTTAAAGAAACCTCATACATTCATTGTAGGAACAATGGCGGTATATCTTGGTTCTCCGCCTGCACTAATGCGGTATTGCATCATCATTGGGTTTTATTGTGTTGTATGCAAACCTCAAGCCTGAGGCAACCACTGGAAAGCGCAGTAGTGTCCAGGGATAGATGTTAAACCACACTCAGGTGTGAAGTGAATAAAAAACACACACTCATCCTAAATGAAAAAGCTTTAATTGAGGAGTGGATGAGGAATGTTATTAAAAAGTTATAGTGGGTATATATGTGGATCGTGTTACTGGGTCCTCTATACCTCTATTCAAATTTAGTCGATATGTTTCTGCCCCATTGTGCCCAGCCGGGTCTATGGGGCATTCATCAGGACGGAAAAGACAGTACTTACACTATTTGTGCAGTAAAGATAGTGGGTCTTGTGTTCCACTGTGTTTCTGGGCGACGTTATATTGTACCTCTCATGCCTTTTATGCGCGCTTCATCGGGAGGGCGGAATAATTATTCGGAAGCCGCTGATAGCATGTAGCCTCCTTGTGCTGGCTCTGCCCCCGGAAGTATTAAGAGTTCCTCATTCGCTGGCTGGGAAGTTTTGACAAAAATACTCCAGTCACAACAGCAGGAGCACTTTCATAGAACATGTAATGATGGTCGCTCAGCATTTTATCTGTTCTGCAGACAAAAGCCATCAAACTGAAGGTGTCCTTCTGCAGAACAACAAAATCAATACCCCTGCCACGCAGGGAGTTTCTTCTCTGCACAAGCTTGCCATTGGTGGTTTCTTCTGTCCACGTCTGCATCCTGGGCGGCAATGTCGGGCCCTGAAGGAAGTAGGGTCGCAGACCTGTCTTCCCCTGGGGTTCTACACACAATTAGGCTGGAAGGACATGCTGGGGAGTGGGGCAAGGATTCAGAAAAGGGGGTGGTGATGGACAGAGTATCTGAATTAAGCAGAACACTCCTACCCAGTCAACAGATCAGGGCTTGATCCATCACCGTTTTTTAGCTCACTGCACCATCCCAGCTCAGAACCTGGCTACATGCAAATTAGTCTGTCCCTGGCCCAGTGCATCATGGGAACAGGGCAGACCAAACTACCAAGCCAATTCTTTTACTGGAAAGGAAACAAGCTTCCGGGGACCGGTTTCTGGCATTACAGCCGTCTTCGGACCGGCTTGCTTGAATCCTGATGGTGCAGTGAGCAAGGGACTCATGTCTGAGCATACCCTTCCACGCTTATGGTGGACAAAACGATTCAGAAAAGGGAGTGGTGATGGACAGAGTATCTGAATTAAGCAGAATACTCCTACCCAGTCAACAGATCAGGGCTTGATCCATCACCGTTTTTTAGCTCACTGCACCATCCCAGCTCAGAACCTGGCTACATGCAAATTAGTCTGTCCCTGGCCCAGTGCATCATGGAAACAGGGCAGACCAAACTACCAAGCCAATTCTTTTACTGGAAAGGAAACAAGCTTCCGGGGACCGGTTTCTGGCATTACAGCCGTCTTCGGCCCGGCTTGCTTGAATCCTGATGGAGCAGTGAGCAAGGGACTCATGTCTGAGCATACCCTTCCACGCTTATGGTGGACAAAACGATTCAGAAAAGGGGGTGGTGATGGACAGAGTATCTGAATTAAGCAGAACACTCCTACCCAGTCAACAGAACAGGGCTTGATCCATCACCGTTTTTTAGCTCACTGCACCATTCCAGCTCAGAACCTGGCTACATGCAAATTAGTCTGTCCCTGGCCCAGTGCATCATGGGAACAGGGCAGACCAAACTACCAAGCCAATTATTTTACTGGAAGCAAGGGGTTGGACAAGGGGTTGGGTTTAAGGGAGGATAAAGGTGTAGGAGGGGAGGCGTCAGCCTCTTCCTGCACCTGGGATCACTGGGGAGGGTTTAGGAGAAGTTAGTCCACCCACCCACCCTACAAGTCGAAGGCGAAGGGTTGCTGAGGATGTTAGCGTGCCAGCTTAGGACAGGTTGTGGACATTGGTGGGTTAGCAGTACTTTGGAGGGGTGGTGAATCACATCCATGTGCATCCATCTCTTCGGGGGGGAAACAGATGACTGATGGTGGGCTGCGGAATGCAAGAGAGCGACGGCAGGAAATTGAAGAGAGGATGTTGGAGGAAAGTGAAGCGGAGAATGGGGAGATGGTGGAGGTCGCAGAGTGAAAGAGGAGGAGCGCAACAGGTGTGACGGTTTGAGGCTGGATGGGTGATGGGGTGATTGAAGAGGATGATGATGGAAATGTTATAGTTAAATTGATGCTTTGGGTAATAATGTTAACTGTTACAACCTTATCCTAATAAAATGGTCTTTTACGCTTCAAGTAACAGCGTGGAGTGTAGTTATTGCATAAAAATATGGTCTGACTGCTTGTCTTAAATAGCGATTGCTGCTGGTTAAAGGTGTCCCATGGCATAGCCAGCTGAGATTCTGATATCAGAAACCTGCCAGTTTCACCACCTCTAACTGAAGGAAATTGTGAGCTCGACGCAACGTGAGAATCAATTAATTACAGCGTTTTTTTTAAATGACTCTGTTGTCCTTGATTTCGCAGTCAAATATTTTCCTCTTGTTTGATAGTGTGCATTTCTTGCTGTAAACTCGTCGTCAATTGGCGAGATATTAAAGCACTTGAGATACTTCTGTGTATCCCTATGTCTCTCAAGTAGACACCCAAGACACTTAAGGGAATTCATAAATTATTGAGGACATGAGTTCCTTAAGCGGACAGTCAGATTATCTTTCAAGGAGAAACTGTGGCGCCATGAATCATGCATTTGAATGGCAGATCGCCACCTGATGCTGGGATCCCTTTCCTACTGAAAGCCATCTAAACCCTCTTGAAGATGCTGAATTTGAGCCAGCTACTTGTACGCCTTGACATAAAAGTAGCTGAAGCAACAATCACATGGCTGACTAGTTGTATTTTTTTAGTATTAATACATCACAATCAAACAGAGTATTCCAGATGGAACTCTGGCAAATTGCCCAAGAAGACGCAACTGAATTAACATCGAAATAATTTAAAGAAAAAACATTTCAAGGCATTTTATTTCAAAATGTTATTTTAAATACTTGATTTGTATTTCAAGCATTTTTATATAACACCATTTCCTAGTGTCACTACAAACAAATAAACCAATGACACACAAGTACTGAGCTCAGAAAAAGATAGTCGGTGTGGGTCAACATGTCAACTATAGCACTCATGGGTATAGGGGGAACTATACTGAATTCAAATATTACTTTGGTAATGAATGTTAATGGGGTTACGGGGCATGCCAGCAAGTAGGCCAGCACCGATTGTGCACACCAGGTTCTGAATAAATGGCCACAAATGTCTGTCCCTTGAGGATAGGGACATAGAACTATTTATAGGAAATGGTTGCCCGACTTAGGAATGGTATAGGAAAATTGACTAGTGCTGGCAGCACAACTCATACATGTTCCCATGGATATAACAGAAACATCATTAATGAATTCCTTTTGTGGCAATCCGCCTCCCCGATTTACATTTACATACATTGGCATATTATTGGGGCGACAAACAGTAGTCATATGAGAAGGTTGATTGATTCTAATATATGCGCCGATCCATATTGAGCCATTGTAGTTTAAATTGTCACCCACCCAAGTCATGCTTAAAAAATGATATAGCATCCCTGTATTTTGCAGTGTACCGTCTATTTCATGGCCAGTATCTAATTCATAAAGCAGGGGATCTTTATCAATGCCCAAACTATTACCCATAATTCTTATATGTAGCTAATCAATAAAGGAATGATATACAGGGTGTTTTAGTCTACTGCCTGTACTTAATTACAAACAAATGTAGAGGAAATGACACACAGCGTTCTTTAATATGGGTTCCAAGTGTACACTGGTTGTGGTTGTATAATAGATTTCTTAACAGTGATTATTTTACAGAACCCACACTATGTGGCACAGGGTGGGTCCAGATGTTAAGTCCTCCAGGAGTTACATATATTCTGTATCTCAGTGTGAGTAGTGAACAGTGTGAGGGTTTGTAGTGGAGTGATTCACTTGTGAAAGTGATCCAATTTACATGGGGTTGGCGATTGGTAAAAATGACCATACAACAACATTAAAGCTAATATTTATAATTCTTTCTCTTTCCTTTTTTGGCACATGTATTGATTTGGTTAGGTTTGGTGAGTTACCATTTCTCTCTTGCACTCAGAACAAAGTGAAGGATGAGGCAGTGAGTGTTAAGGATAGATCCTGACTACAGCTCTGGGATAGGTCTGGTACAACAGCTGAACTGAAACATGTTGACCATGAAGGGTGAGCGAGGAAGGGACCCTAATAGATTCCTTATACCCCCACTCCCCCCTTGTTGTTTTTGACCTTACATACCCATGGTAACTTCAGTCACTGCTCCCATCAGATGATTTCCACATGGAAATCCCCATTTCATGTTCATGAAATGAAAAATGAATTTATAAAGTGTGTTAAACCCGGAGGTATCTTAGCACTATGTCCAAAAAACATAGCTCCTAAGCACAGAAAATCCAGAGAGCCTATGATGAGAAAAAACATGTTTTTAAAGTTTTCATCAATGAGGCAAAGGAGTCACGTCTAGTGATGTGGGCGGGCAGGGAATCCCATAACTTGGCAGCAGACCTGGAGATGAACGGACGTCCCCATCTGACTTTCTGGAACCTAGGCATGAAGACGTTCCTAGCTGAAGAGGATCTGAGTGACCTTCCTGCAGTGTACCAGCTGAAGAGGGAGGAGAGATGTGTGGACCCTTTGTGATGGAGAGCGAGGCTGATGACATCTCTGACATACACTCGTTTAGGAGTGTTAAGAATAAGGTGTGCAGCCGTATTTCACACCACTTGTAGCTTGTTAAGTGTGCAGGCATTGATATTCAGATAGACCACATTGCAGTAATCGAGTCCGAAGGATACTAAAGCAATGGCCACTGAGTGACGTAATTCAACTGGAATAAAAGGAAAGACCTTTCTAAGAGCCCTGATTATATGAAAGTAGGTACTCGTGTTACGATTGACCTGTGAGTCAAAATTCAGGGAAGTGCCAAAGATTACTTCAAGATTTTTGGCCACTTTAACAGGCCACATTCCTTAGGCCACCACCAACAGGACCAGATGGATTCTTGTGCACCAAATACCAGCACCTCAATTTTTTCCATGTTTAGTTTAAGAAAATGTTCTTTTATCCAGGCGTAATCTTTGTGTCGCCTGCATATGAGAGTGCTTGAAAACAGCATGACCGTATTAGTTCACCTATATGAGCAACGTACAAATTAAAAAGAGTGGAACTTGATGAAGACCCCTGGAGGACCCCGCAGGGAAGGCTAAAGGTGTTAGCTTTAAAGCCCCCACAACTGACAACTTGCACCCTGTTGGTGAGATGGGAATGGCAGAGACTGAGGGCTTTCCCTCTGACGCCTGCCTGATGAAGGCATTGAACCAGGCACACGGGTGAGACGGTGTCAAAGGCTGCAGACAAATCTAGTAGCACCAAGACAGCCTCCCAACCTGATCCACCTGGAATCTGACACTCTCTGTAGAGGCCACCAGTGCGGTTTCTGTGCTGTGACCACTTCTGAAGCTATTTATGAAGCTGGTTCCCATTCTTCCCCTTTTGACATCTTTTTACTCATTCAACATCTCTGCCTGGCACATTTTGCCATATGGATTACAGGTCCTTCTCTGATTACTCCACTTTTTCGGTTAATATGCACACAGCATCCTTCTACTCCCATGGCTAGGCTAGTGCCGTGTAACTGCCTATATGTTTAGCCCTTACTACAATTATAATTTGCACTATAGTTGCACCTCTATGGTCATTGAGTACGACAAGAAAACACTTGCTATATAGGCTCAAAACAAAAACAATGGCTTTTCAATCTCACACCCTACAATCTGTACCTTGCTATCTGTGTGGTTAAGTGCTTCAGCACCCCGCATAGGCGTAATAGCCACTAAACAAATCCTACAATGCAATATATTCGCCTAGTAATTCTGGGGCCCAAATTTCCAATGCATGTGGTATCAGGAATACCAGGTTTGGTATCACCTCCTACCCCCTTAATTCCAGCTCGCTTGCAATGAGGGCCTACGTCTGGCACAGGGAGTGGAAAGAAAGAGTGGAGAGAGATTCTAAGATATTTTCTAACAAACAAAACTGTGTATGTACTTCTGATTCTGCACCCACTGCTTGATGTGCTATTCTAACCACAAAGGCACTCAATCTAGTGCAGTCTTCCACTTCCTAGCCCATACTTGTGAAATGTGTTTGGCTTTGCCTAATGCCAGCATAATTTGATTTAATCAGACGAGTTTAAGCATATATTGTAATCCAACAAGTGGTGGCACTTCCTGAAATTGTGTGACATTACACTTGTTATGAAACAATATATATATATATATATTTATATATATATATATTATATATATATATATATATATATATATATATATATATATATATATATATATATATATATATATATATATATATATATATATATATATATATATATAATATAATGATTGGCCGAACGTCCCTAATGATTTTCACATGTGACATTTGTGTTTTTGCACAGATGGAGAAGTTCAGAAAAATTCTACTTTTCAGTGCAGAGGAAGAAGATGCAAGAATTCACATGGTAAACAACTTCCGGCCTCCCCAGCCTCTGAAGGGGAGATGCGTCCAGGCCTCCTTCCGGTCCTAACGAAGACACCAGTGCTGTCTGGCAGCTGCTACTGTGCTTCCATCTCCTCAATGACCAAACCCGACCCACTGCCTCTTCATGGGCCTCTTGGAATTCAAACAGCCATTTTCATGAACTATGTTATTTTTGTGGTGCACCAACAAAAGTCATGAATTGACCTTTGGTTTACATTTTGTATAGATCAAATCTATTTTTTTTCCAGTGGGATTGTATATTTCGGCAGAGAGATATGTTTGAAAAATGAGACGACTGTACTGTATAATTTGTAGGGTTGACACTTGATCAATATTTAACAATAGAGATGATATTTTTACATGAAAGCGGGTACATGTTTATTGAAAAACAAGTTAAAGATAGTATTTTTAAATTGTGTGTAATAATAGCAGCTTTTATGTGTTCTGAAAATTTAAACTCTACGCCCAGATATCTGCCAAAGAAAGTTCATTCAAGGAGAATGTTTGGAGATTGGCCACGTAATGGAGTCCTGTCCACTACACATCACACAGGGGCGGCCTTAGGCATGTGCAAGCTATGCACCTGCACAGGGCCACCAGACCCCAGGGGTCCCCACGCCAATATATATCCTTAATATAATAATCCTCTGAGGATGGATACATATTTGCGTGGTGGCTCCTGGCAGGGATTTGGCGGCCTCCAGCTCTGTTCCACTTCCAAACACCCTGACCCCCCTCTTCACAGGCCTCCGCGCTCTGCCCCACCCGGACCCCCTCTTACGGGGCCCCCTACCTAGGCTTCTTGCCCAGGGCTGCCATAAGCCTAGAGCCACCCCTGCATCACATGTCACTGGCTGGATGCGCCAATATATGATAATTGTGTTTCTCGAAGAGGTGGGCTAGCCACATGTTCTACTGAAAATAGAAAATATCCTGCCACCTTTCATCAATAATTATAAACGCAAAATGTTTTTTATAATCTAGGGGAAGAATGAATGATAGAGGTTTTATGTCATAGCATGGTATAAATTAACATTTATTTTGTTGCACAGATATTTTTCATCAATCACATGTTGCCTGTGAAATTGAGCCATGAAGCAGCTAAGTTTGTTGGTGATTCGTCAGAGTGAGTCCCAGCTTTGTTAATGATGATTAACTCCACACTGGATGCTAATGAAAGTGGAACTTGTGAACTTTGAACCTGAGCATTACAGCAGACATAGCTAATTATGCAATACTTAAGATGTTTATAGAATTCTTCATGATAATGGTGATCTAATTAAATATTAGCAAGCCATAATGTGTTCATAGTCTTTTTCCTTAACATTTTTAATTCTGTTTTTATTGAATTATATTTCTGTTAAAAACGTGGATGGTGATAGTTGAAATTGTGCTTGCCAATGTGCAACTCTCGGCTCAGTGGGAACCTCTGCCAGATAATGTTTTAGGCCCAAATCACAAAGGTTTTCATGTGACTTGCTATTGTGGTATTTCAGGCCTACTTCAAGAATTCAGGACAAGGCCAAGAGTACTACAAAAATAAGTTGCGCGTACTCAGACCAAAACATGTGTGCTCTAGGCCCTTAGTAATATGACCATCCATAGCTTGCAGAGTAAAAATAAAATACATATTAAGTAAGAAAATAATCGACGAGTACGTGAGTAGTAAACAGGGTCAGACTAGGTACCCAAACCAGCCCTGGCAATTTTGTCAGACCAGCCCCCAGAAGTGGGTTGGGGGGGTGCAAGTGTGAAGCACTGATGCTTTTGTTACTGTGGGCCAATATTGCACCACTGCTGCAAAACTGGCTGAGGTAATTTGCCACTTGTATCCTGGAGTCCGCTCTACTAAGGAACCAATGTCAGCGGGCTCGATAAATCTCGCATCGGTGCCTCTGTAACCTTGGGTCCCACGCTGCAACTCTGGGCAATAGCTTGCTTAATCTCCACAACGGCCTCCCACATACGCCGGGGATGCCTGGCTTCACCTTGGGGATGCCCAATAGGGACCATCTTACAGGGAAAGCCAGGACGGGTTCCCCAGCGGCACACAGCGCCAAGAAACCCTGGGGTGAACGTGCGCTCTACAAATTCATACTAACGTAACATAACATATGGCACTGCAAACTATGTCAAGATCACCCTTTCTGCACTTGACTCTCAGGGTAGAGAAAGCCAGCATCAGAGGGTTCTCAAGGAGGTAATGCGGGGGACAAGAGCTAAGAACTCAACAACCAACAGACACAATAACGTATTGTCCAGCCCAGTGTTTATCTTTTGAATAAAAGAAAGTACTTTAATCGCATAGCATTGTTTAATACTGCACAGTGCAATCAAAGGAATGCAACACTGGGTTAAAATCCTGCATGTGATCTCGAGGTGTCCATACTCTCCAGGGCCTTCCCTTCAGTAATGAAGTTTACAGAGTCTATAATCCCTGATGTCTAATTGGAGAGGCAGCACTGGTCAGACACTGGTGCAATTCACTCATTTATTCCCAAGCTGTGCATGCACTCAACAGTTCAGTTCACTTCTCACTTGTGAGATCTTCATAAAAAAACTATTAGTTCTTGTGGCAGGCCCTCTACTCATTTTAGTTCTCAAGCCTTGTGGCAGTGGCTTAGCTAGCCCTTTGGACACCTGTGGCGTTAAAGGTGGGGGGAGGGCGTGCTGGTAAGATTACTCCGTTTCGTTTCCCCCCACGGCGGGCGATTGAAGACTGGGGGGGGATCGCCGCCCCGAAATGGCGGGTAAGAGTAGGGGAGACCTCGGCGCCCAAACCCACTGCCTCCCGTGGTGGACCACCCCCGCCCACCTCGCTATGCCACTGCCTTGTGGTTGCCCGCATCTGCAAATTGCAGCCTAGATGGATGTTTGATGTGTGCAGTGGTCCTCCTTTTCCAGTGGCTTCTGTGCTGTCAGTGCTATAACTGTGGTCACGCTTGGAACTTGAAGACTTTGGATGTTTCGATGCAGCAGTTCCCATAGGCAGCTCTCATCTTTGGGTGATGTGGCCTCCCTAGGTGGGGTACAAATAGGATGCTAGGATGACAGGTGTGGCCTCCGGGACCATCATCTAGACCTTGTGGATGGCTTCATCAGCTCTGAGACAAACAGAGAGAACTCCTCGCCACTTAGGCTTTAATGCGAGTAGAGGCAGCACCATTCTTATTGCCACGGCAGGCTGCTGATCTCTCTCAATTCTTGATTTCTGTAGGAGGCTGATGCAGCTCACAACCAGAACTGTTTATAGATACCAGTGAACCCCTTCCACATACAGGACATTCATGGCCTCACTCCTCAGCAGTATCTCATTCTCTTTGGGTACTCTCAATGTCAAGAATATGCTGGCCTTCTCCTCCTGGCCAATTTCTCTTCCTGTAAGGCCAGGCATTCTCCTTCCCTCTCTCAGTAGGCTGGTTTACTTTTACATGCTAGGCAGATCCTCAACTCCCACAGCTGAAATTGCAAACTGCAGGTGTTGTCTCCTCACCTCCGGACAACTGTATATCAGTCAGACGCCAGGGGTAATCTCACAGAAGTCCTTTGAGTACCCTATGCAGCACTCCCTTCCTTAGTCATGAAGAACTAGAACAAAATGGGGTAGTTTGGGTTTCACTTTTATACACATTTTCCGGAGAATGACTCAGGTTTCAGAACTGATTTGAGATGGTCCTCTTTCAAATATAGGGGCATATTTATGAGCCCCTATCGCCACCGGAGTGTCACTTTTTTTGATGCTCCGGTGGTGTAGCCCCATTTCAATATTTACGAGGTGGCGCTAAGCCACTTAGCATGGTTAAACTCCACCTTGTGAAAATGCCCCTATCCACTGCAGTCCTCTGAGGCAAAGGGGTGTGCAAAGGGTGTTACTGTTGGCGTTCCACCACAACGCACATTTTTTTTTGACAATGCCCCAGATTTACAAGGAAGTGTAAATCTGTGGCAGCGCCATAAACTAATGCCATGCAAGAGCAGGTATTAGAATGGCGCACAAGGAGAAATGCTTTTATTTCTCCTCTTTTGTTTTTTCTATGTGCTCTGCAATACGCAGCACACATAGAAAGAGCAAAACGCCATTAATGATTGTTTGTGTGCAGGAAGTAGTTCCTTCATGCACATAAACAATCATTAAATAATGACGATTTGCTACTTAGAAGTAACAAATAGCCATTATGGATTGTTTATGTGCAGGAAGGGACACCTTCTTGCACATAAACAGTAATTCCCTGCAACGCAGGCCCCCTTGCACTATGGTGCAAGGGTGCTTGTGCTGGCGCTAGGCAGCTAATTCTAGTGCCAGCTCTAGGGAAAGCACATGGGTGTACTGTATTGTAGTATATATGACACATCTCTGTGTTTTGGAAATGTCGGAGCTCGGCACTGCCAAATTTGGCGCAGCTCTGTGTGTGCTCCCACATTTTCTAGTAAATATGCGCCGTAAATTTCAGGCTGTTCCTCAGACAATCCTTTGTTCAAGGTGATGACTCTCATAGCAGTTAGCAATGATGCCAACTCCAAGCAGAAGTATCCAACACAAGACCACGAGGAAGTGTGAGATGTATGCACCTCTCTGTCCTTCACCTTCCTGAAGCAGTAATCAGGGACAGACAGGGACAGACAAAACGGCAGACCATGCCTTGAAAGGCTCTCCTCTTGACCAACAGAATCTGCAGTCTCACCCATCACCAGAAAGAACTAACCAGTAACCCCTTTGCTAACAAACAGCCTGATTCATCAAGGTGAGTATTTGCTATTCCTTAATAGCGATTATTAAGGAATCGCTATTAAGGAATAGCAAAATGCTATTCATTAAGAAATCGCTAAATAAATTGCGATTTCTAATTATTCCTTAATTGCGATTAGCAAATTGCTAATCGCAATTAAGGAATATCTCCCCATTCATTCCTATGGGCCCAAAGGCCCATAGGAATGAATGGGAAGACATTTCAATGTGCGAATCGCAATTAGCGATTCGCATATTGAAATTGCGATTTCAAGGGTGCAGGGGTGTCCAAAAGTCACCCTGTAGCACCCCTGAAATGTATGCTACATTGGTGTTGCGCACACACATGTCCCATGTCCCATGTGTGTGTGTAACATGAAACTTAGAGAAATGCATTTAAATGCATTTTTCTAAGTTTCCACTATTTACCACGAGGTTTGACCTCGCGGTAAATAGCGGGAAATTTTTGCAAATTCGCAATTTAAAAATGTTTCAAGAATAGCATTTAAGGAATCTCTAATAGAGATTCCTTAAATGCTATTCCTCGCAAATATGCGAGTTCTTAAATAGCGATTTTTGCATTTGGGATGATGAACCCCAAATGCAAAAATACCGCTCGCAAAGGGCCAGATTCTCAGAATCTGGCACTTTGCGACCGGATTTAACAATGTTGAATTAGGCTGAAAGTCCTCACAGAACTTCTAAAGCTAGACTTGTCTCCACCCTCCCTCACTACAGTGTATGTGTCTTCAACAGTGGTGAAATTGGTACACCACTGGTCTCCAACCTCCTGCCAAAGGAATGTATGTAATACACTTCCACTGTCTGAGGAAACTATGTCTGTTTTCATCTTGTGCCATGCTAAACCAGGGGCCATCCAAAATGGTTCCCACTGGGCCTAGTACTCAGAACTTCACCACAAACAGAGTCCTTCTGCTACACATGTCACACAGACATGGACTAGGACATATTATGTCAGTGCAAGTATCTGAGGTTCATGTAACTGCAGAACTTTACATGAGAGAAGTCAGGAGTCCAAAGTATTTTTTAACACAGAAAAAAGGTTTGGTAACACTAATAATTCACTATAATTTGGTACACTGCCACGCCTATTTTTTGTGATTCATTAATGAAATGGACAGTAGTCCTACACCCACAATGAAGGCATGTGTGGGCGAATCCCTCCAAATCACAAACCAGGTTCTAGAACACTCATTACTAGGGACAGTATTAGGCCTATGCACACACATGACGCATGACGCTAGGGCCAAATAAAAAGAGGGGAATATGAATAAAGGTGCCACATATTTTTTCATATACTGTGTCAAACTCTGATTGAAATGTATCTCTTGATGTGATATTCTGGAACAGAGACAGGTTTGGAGACTGGTTGTTGTGGAGACATACATTAATCTTTTTGTAGTCTCATACATGGGCCTTATGCATGCATGGGGTTTGTACCTTTTGTACATACGTAGAATGTTCTTACCTATTCTGACTTGATCAGTCCAGGCATTTTGTCATTTATCAGGACGTACATCTAAAGTTGCCTTTACATTACATTTGAGGCCAAGTACTCATAGTAAACTGAAAAAACCCCATAAATCCTGGTTCCAGGCTGCGCCACAGTTTCCATTCCTCTTTTTCTCCTCAAGGCGTGCTTGTTAACAAGATTTTGAGTACCGTGTCTCCATGTGGGACCCGTGTTCAGAATTAAGGGCATCCAGTATATTCTGACAGTTACCACACCTAGGGCCGGCAGATTTTCAAATCTATAGATTTCTATGATCTGTGTAAACTTCTATTATGTATCTAGCTCCTATTAATTAACCATTATTCAAAAGATTTCTTCATGTCTAAAAGTTCATTGTCTGGGCCAGTGTAATTTAATTCTGCTGGCGAAAACTTCAGAAAAAACTAGGACACTGGATGCACCTGTTCATTTGCAGGGTTTCTCTGGGACAAACCCCTCCCGTAGCGTGGCATAGGGCATCAGTTTCTGCAATAAACGGAAGTTCCACATTTTTATGCTGCAATATAAGGGCACAGAAGAAAGATTTAGTAATGGGTCTTATAGTCTAAGAGGAGTGAGTTTTGATATAAAAATAGTAAAGCCTAGAAATCTTTGCACAGCCTTTATAGAAGTGAGGTGTTATTATTAAAACTGTCTTCTCATCCATTTTAATACCATGATGAACAATTATGTATCAAAGAAATTACAGATACTATGTGAAATACACAATCTTCTAGTTTATCAAAATGAATATGTTCTCTTAATCTCTGGAGCACTGCTTTAACATGTTGCACATGTGTTTTGAGGGAATCAAAGTAAATGAAATACTATCTAAGCAAACTATAAAGAATACATCCAAAAACCATCTCAGAACTTCAGCAATTCAATACTGAAATGTTGCTGCAGTGTTGCAGAGTCCACAGGGAAGAAATAGATAGGGTTAAATCACAGTTTTCCATTCATAACCCTCTCAGACACTGAATAAATAATAGATTCCTGCGAGATCAAGCTTGCTAAAGATCTTTGCATGTTTAATCTGATCTAAAAGGGCAGATGATCAAAGGCAGTGACTATCTCTTTGGCTGTTACTCTGGTGGTTGCTCTATTGTCAATGCATGTTCTGACCTCACCTCCCTTCTTACACACAAAGAAAGGTGAAGAGACAGGTGAGCAGGATGGTCTGATAAATCTATTACTTAAATTATCATCTATGAATTTTCAAGTGTGTTCTCTCTCAGATTCTGTGACTACATATATTTGACCACAAGTTAAAGCTGTTCCAGGGTCTAGATCGATTTTACAATTATAGTGTCTGTGAGCAGGTAATATGCTCCTATTCTTCTTAAGAAGCACATTTTGGAAACTTTTATAACAATCAAGAAAGATTGTTATACAACTAGTAGCATGCAGTGTTAAAATGTCTGCTAATTTCTTGAATGGGTGACTTTGAAATGATACACTGATTGGTCAACAACTGTTGGTATGATAATCAGAATTAAACTGCAATTGTCTTACTGCCAAGTTGATACTAGTATTGAAATAAAACAGAACATGTCCAGAAGCATAAAAGTGTAGCATGCATTTCATGCAAAATAGCAAGTAGTACATTGAATAATCAGAAGACAATTGTGTTGGAAGGTGGTTTATTAATAGGTGCAGGTAGGTACCCACAGCTAGTAATAACACTGCAATCACAAATAGGGTCATTCAAGTCTCAATAAATTAATCCTTGCTCAACCCTGGGTAGTTTGGCTCATGAGCAGTTAGGCATAACTTAGGAGACATGTGTGTAAATCATTTAATATCACCAAAACAGTACACAAGTAAGACACAACATACATTAAAATCAAACACAATTTTATAAGAAATGGGAAATAGTTTTATCTTTAAAATGACACCAATTTGTCAAAATTCCAATGTAGGCAACCGAAGATATGAATGTTTAAAGACTAACTGTAAAAATGTGATTTCTAGTCCTTAAAAAATAAAGTGCCGACCGGGGACAGCTGGTTTCGCTTTACCGGGACCAAGTCAAAGTTTCAGGCTGACCGTGATGGAGCGCGGGTCAGATATGATGGAGTGATTGAGGCTGATCAAAAATGTACCTTCGCGCCTAGTCACCCTTTTGGTTCTTTGTCTGTCAATGTCGAGCGAGTCTACTCTACAAGCCGGATTGCAGTTCGAAAACAGCAGCTTGCTTCAGAGCGAGGCCTCAGTGATTACTGGAGGTCTTCGTTCTCGTTTTAGACAAGAAAGAGGTCTGGAACTTTCAGTGGGGCAAACCTGAAATTCAGGCCAAGTCATGGATCAATGTCACCAGCTTGACTATTGATGATTGGTTTGTGACCGTATGAAGCTTTTTTCACAAAAATTCTCCAAATGATTCCAAACTTCTGGATTCTTCTTCCAGAAGGTCTTTGTAGGGTCTTGAAGAGTCCACAACACCAGCCAAGGTTTCAGAAGCTCAGAGTTGCTCCTTGGAGAGTTGGGACTACAATTCCCATAATCCACCTGGTCAAATCCTTAAAAGCCCAATGGATGCTGGTCAGCTAGGCTCTTCTTGGTGAAGATGATGCATGTAACGTCTTGAAGCTCTTTTGCACTTGCTGCTTTTAGGGAGTACCCTCCTTAATCCTTTGAAGCAAGGCAAAGTCCTCTTTTGTGAAGCCCAGAGTGTGCAGCAGGTGCAGTTTGAGAGTGCAATCCTCTCTAGGTGCAGACCAGGGGTTCAGCAGGGCGGCCCTTCTTCTCTTGGTACTTCGAGGGGACCTGAGTCACTGGGCAGCTCTCCCATCTTTATCCAGGTTTCTGGACAGGGAATAAGGCAGGTACCCCTGACCAATGGGGTGCAGTGTGCGACCCTCTGTGATGGCACCTTTTTTAGAAGTGTGGTTTATTTGTGTCCCAGAACACCCTGTTCAACCAAAATCAAAATGGAGAAATTCTCTCCTGGATGTTCAGGTCTGGCTAACCCAACCCATAGGCATGGCTAACCCTTATCTACACTCCCCTTCCAGCCCCTCTCCAAATTCAATTACAAGACCTCCTACCTGGCTGGGGGGCAGGAAGTGGGGGTGGGCCTGGTTCCTGTCCTCACTGTCTTTCTCCCTTTGAAGACCAGTTTTTCTACCCAGACCTATCCTATCCCGGCATTTGCTGCTACAGATCTCCTCCCACCAGATGTCTACTTGGTCTCAGCCCAGGCAACTCCACACCTCAATTAGGCAGCTTGGCTCAGCTTGGCTGCTACAGGGCTGATGTTAGGGAACTTTACGAAAGCAGTTCTAAAATTAGTTTCCCACAATATTTATAATAAATCCAACCTTGGCAAGTTGCTGGATTTATTGTAACTATTATTTTCATACTTTGAATAATCAATTCAATTCAATTCAAAGAATCTTTATTCGGTGATTAAAAAACACCATAAAAGCACACACATATTTACATGAATAAAAAAACATTAAACATTTTCAAGATCCTTATACAAAGTATTAGTATTAATGTAGAACACAAGCAGGAAAGAATATAACACTTTAAAAAGGTAAAATCAGAAACATTTCATTCATCTCCCCTAGTTAGCCTTAAACGGACCGCTACCTTAATAAAATTCATTATACAACACAGTGTCAAGGGGTCCGATGCTTTTTGTAAAAAGACTAATGCCTCCCTGGCATGTTCTAATTTGGCTTTTTTTAAGACATCTACAAGAAATCTACGCCTAGGCATTGTAAAAAAAGGACAGAGTAAAACAAAGTGAAGGGAATCCTGCGGAGACCTGTTGTCGCAGCCGCAGGATCCCTTCTGTTCAATTGATGTTGTGAAGCCTGCTGGTGATGCCAATATAAATGGGAGTAGGTTCAGTCTAAAACGACACATCAAGAATCTATCCTGTGCGTTATGCATAAGGTACAAATATGGCTCCATACCCTCCACGCTCTTCACCAGGTTGTGGGCCCTCACTGTCTTTTTAAGCCCTTCAGCCTCAGCTCTGCGTTGACTTTTCAGCTCTAGGAAAATTTTCCCTACTTGCATCTTGTGCTGGGCTACAATTGTTGCAGGGTTAGTGAAGGGATTCCCAAAGCCCAGATCCTCTAGGGTGCTCTTTACATAATTGAGCCAGGGAATACGCATACATTTGTCCCTCTCTAGACAGTCCGTTAAAATTTCTCTGCTTAGAGACGCATCAGGATTAACCCAGATTTTTAGCCAGGCCACAATTGGCCTGAGTTTTACCAAGTCTTCAAGGTGTGGCCTCCCTAATTCCCTGTGTGTTACGAAGCCAGCAGTACTTGGGGGTACCCTTAGGATGGATTTTAGATATTTGTTTTCTTCCCGTTGAATTCTTATGGTATTAACAAAGCCCCATACTTCTGCCCCATAGATTACTTTAGAGCATGATACGGAGCTGTACAGGTTCATCACCTGTTCCGGGCTCCATCTGCCTAGCCTCCTGCCGTAACTTGCTATTGCCCCGTTAGAAGCGATCATTTTACTACAACGCTCCTCTACCAGGGAATTAAACTGTAAGGCGCCATCAAAAGTTACACCAAGATAAGGAAACGTTTTGACCTCTTCTACTACATGGCTTCCTATTGTGTATGTGAATTTAGAGGAAGTATTTTTGCCGGCCAGGAGCACGTAGGATTTGCCCAGGTTGACAGAGAGATCTAGGGCACCCATGAACTTAACGAATCCGTCAATCAAGATTTGTAAGCTCCTGGGTGTGCGTGCAATCAAGACCGCGTCATCTGCGTAAAGCAGGACAGGAATCTGACGCGACCCCACCCTTGGGCAATCTGCCTTTAAACCTAACAGGTGCTGCTCCAAGTTGTTAATATAAAGGGAGAACAAAAAAGGGGCGAGAATGCAGCCCTGCCGGACTCCACTCATACAGGGAAAAGAGTCAGTCAGTCCCCCCTTCCTGTTATATCGGACCTTGGCCGTGGTATCGCTATGCAGGTCCCTGAGTATGTTGATTAGGCCACTCTCTATCCCCATGCTGGACATCATGTCCCACAGTTTCTCCCTGTTGGCGTGATCAAATGCCGCTGCCAAATCCATGAATCCCATATAGATCGATTCGTCACTGGCCATGGTGTATTTGGCTGTTAGCATGTAAAGGTTCAGGCATTGATCACTAGTGGACCTCCCTGTCCTAAATCCATATGGAGTGTCCGAGAAGATGTTATTTTCTTCGGTCCACTCGGACAGTCTGTTGAGGATCGCCCTTCCCAGGAGTTTGGCCGAAACGTCAATCAAAGAAATAGGACGATAGCACTTGGGATCGTCCCTATTGCCCTTCTTGAAAATCGGCACGATTATCGCTTTGGACCAGGACGGTGGCAAACCACAAATAATGGCAGTGTTTATGACCCTGGTCATTAAAGGGGCCCAGAGTTCTATGCTGCTCAGAAACAGGTCGGGGGGAATTCCGTCAGGGCCCGGGGCTTTGTTTTTGGTCAGACCCTCTATCCCAGCAGTGATCTCCTTAATAGTAAATACAACCGATGAAGCCTGGGTTTGAATTTCAGGTAGCTCCACGGGAGTACCGGGCTCATGATTATACAGACCCCTATAGTGGGTGACCCACTGTTCTGGGAGAATATTTGCCCCTATCTCCGGGGTGTCATTTTCCTGGAAGGTTGGTTTATTAATGATTCTCCAGAAACCCGCTAAATCCTTTCTTTCCCCTGCTTCTCTTAGGTCTGCCCACGCTTCTGCCTGGAGAGCGAGTTTCCTCCTCTTGGTCTCTTTTTTATATATCTCCCTACACGCCTTGATTTTTTGGGGGTCCCTTGGTTTAAATTTAAGGCTGCTTTTAAGCTCCCTCAGTGCTTTGGAGCATACATTATCGAACCATCGAGGGTTACCGTGGTTCCTTGTGGGCGCACTAGTTTTTAATAGGCCATCAATCAGATTAGCAATCTGATCGAATGCTTCCATTAGCCTTGATCCGTGGACTTCTGAGTCTAAACAGTCGTTAATGGCAGATTTGCCAGCGTCCACCAAGGCCTTATAAAACTTTTCCCCATCTATTTTGGACCACTTTAATCTCCTACCCTGGTCTGTTACCCTCTCCGTGATTGTGCGATGGTCTCTACTTTTCGAACCCGCCCTATATATCAGCTCCAAAACAAGTGGGTTGTGGTCGCTGAAACTGCTCCATTCAATCCCTACATTAATTATCTTATTTAGCAGGGATCTTGAGACCAGAATGTAGTCTATGACGGATGAGCATCCTCTGACCTTGAATGTGGGTGGGAGTGTACTATCCTTCTGTGTGCCTATCATATTAATAGTATGCTCGAGATCATACTTGAGCCGGAGCATACTAAAGGCTGACCCTGTCGGCGTGTGGGAAAAATGTGGCCCTTCTCCGTGGGGCATTGGGACCAATCAGTGTTTGGTGGGACCAATGCCGGACAAAGGTGGCAATTAAAGTCTCCCATAACCAGCAGCGCGTATGACTGCCCCTTTTTCTGGACTGTTGTTTCCTGACCCAGCCTATTATCCAGTTCAGCTACAAGTGAGGTATGATTTCCCGCTATCTCGTTGTTATAGATATTAAAGACTGTGAATCTTAGCCCCTTCCCGGAGAACCGAACTGCCTGAATCCCATGGGAGTTCCAATCTGGGGAAGACCAACTGCCCGAATAATCAGGTTAGCTCGCTCCTGTCAAAATCTAGGCTTTATTAAAGTGTAATAAAGCCTTCCCATGTTAGTCTATGGAGCCATTGTGCTACAATGGGGATAATGGAATTGGCAGTTCTTCCCTCACCAGCAGTACTTAATTTGAGGCTTCGGTTTCTGGTGCTCAGCACCGGCACTTTATTGTCAACACCGGCTCTTATGACAGCCTGCCACATGGAGGGTGCTGTTTGTCTTATTTTTTGAGGAGCAGAACAGCTGTTGTTTAATAATTAAATGATGAGCATCTATGTCCCATTGTGATGTTTGGATTTATCATGCCTTTTATCTTTACAGGTCTTGTTCTAGTATCACCAACTGGGCGCAACAGACTTTTGGAATATAAACATAATTAGGAACATTACACCTAATTTTTTGTAGATTATATTTTTGTAACAAACACTTTAACATCTACACTACATGTGAGTAAGGTGAGGAGGTTTGTGCACTCCCTCGTCCTGAAGAAGGAGTTTCCACACTCCAAAACATGTCATGTCGATGCACTTTCTGAGGTTGATGTACCTTAAAACACAGTAACAACCTCACCCTGCCCCCTTTTAACGATACCAGCCTAGGGCTTAATAAAATTTATTTTTACTCTACGAGCCAGGTATTTTTTAACCTTCACCTGTCACCACTTCACCACTCACACTTAAACCCCCCCCACACACACCAACACATAGTTCACTTCAAGTGCTCCTACATAGTCGTAAGTCGTAGCACGCCGCATCCCGTAGAGGGGTGCGAAGACCCCAATGATGAAGCATGACACCAAGGGGCCTGTTGATGTGTGAGGGGTATTTTACACAACACAGTGTGCTCCCCACCATTGTAGGGACCACTACCACCATTAGAGTGGATTCTATTTTGTTTATGTTTATGTAATAATTAAATATACATGAAAGTCACTAATATCTGCCATTTGGGCAGCATGCATTATTCATTTCAGTGTATATTTAATGTCTGAATTGTCATACCTATATGAGTGCGATGGCCAGTAGTACTGTCATTGGCAGCGCTAGTGGGAGCAATGGGTGGTGCAAGCTGCAGTGGCCTGCTGACAGGGGCCTGAGACTTCTTTTTACAAACAAGTACTGCTCACCAGGGCGTATAAAACATCTTTTATAATGTCCCTGCTTATTTTAACACGTGGGGCACTTTGGGGCACCTAGGGCAGATCTGATGGGTGACTTATATGTAAAAATAAGGTACTTTAGGACTTTCGAATAACCTTTAATTCCAAAGTCTATTTTGGACATCGTTTTATTTTAAAAACAGCCTGCAAAGCAGGCCTATCAAAAACATCATTGCCACTATCATGTTTGTTTTTTATAATAACTACTATTCACGTTCTATGCACTTGGTTAGGATTTTCATTTTATCAGATCTTGAAAATATATTCCTAGTTTCCTCGTATTTTTGAGTGTATCTGTTCATGTTTAAAGAGAGTGGAAGATTGCAACAGCTTGCACTCCCTCAGGTTCTCTGTCTCATATTGGTACAATGACTAAGTCCTCAGTGCCAGATTATCTAGAAGGTCCTCTCTCTGGCCATGCTCTGTAGAGTAATTCCAGATTATATATCATTGACACAGTGTGGGGCCAATCTTTTGAGTAATCTTGAATGACACACACAAGGCTGTGCTAATTATTACTCATAGCTGAGACACCCGTTGTACAATTGGTCTCCTCCCTCAGTCCAGATAGGTGCTCCTTCGCTGCTGTGGGTTTGTCCGGCACTTGATAATAAAAAGGTTTTTTCCCCATTCTGATTTCAGTTTTAAAATTATGCTTTAAATCTATTTTATAGTTGCACAACAACCTACTCTAATAGGAGTACATTTCAGAGCACCAATTACACAACACCTCAGAGATAGGGGTTTTCCTAAGTCAGACAGTGGGATAACATAAATTATGTTTTAATGTACATGCTTCATAGCCCATTGAAATATTTTACTTATGGTTAGAGTTTGACCCCATGGACCACAATATGGAAATTTCATACTAACAGAGCTGCTACAATACCTTCTACTAATGAACCATACAGTGACTTAGAAGTAGCATCAGAATATCGAAACTATTATGCAGAACACAAGTGGTATAGTGAGAGATATATTTTGATCTGAGTCATACTGAGTGGCCCAGGTAGAGGGGGTTCCTCTATTTAGAAAGAAGCCCTCACCCGCATTTTTGTGGCATGCTTCCTCATTAGGCTTTCCTGTCATCCACGGCATAGCAGTTGGTCGAAATGGTCTCAACCACAAAGTGGGAGTTCTCGATCTTTTATTTAGGAATTGTTGCTAGAGCAGACAGATGAAGTAAAATTGTCAGGAGCATCAACCAAATACATTTTTATACCTGGTTGCTCTGACAAAATAAAAAAATATATAGTTGGATGGTGATGAGGTTGCATTGACCCTCTCTTCCATTTCTCTTTAAGTGGAACAAGGGTTTTGGGACAAAATAAAGAAGAAAATATATTGAGTTGACAAAATATCGCTTGAAGAATATGGAGGACAAAAATATTGTGACGGTGAGTTTCTATGGGTAAGCAAAGTTTTACTATACTTTACTCCACAAATATGTGCCTTGGCGATATATATCTTCAACGTACATAGATATGGAGTTAAGAATAATAAATCTATACTTTCCTATTTGCACTTATCTTCACAATATTTTGGTCCTTTATATTTTTGACACAATATTCTGTACACACAATATTTTTTTCTTTGATGTTCTGTCAGACAACTGGAACAGGAACCACTGTCATCACCAAATCTTGGACTGATTGTGTATAGGCCAATAACTAGAAGTTCTGTTCTTTAGTCAGCTTAGGTGGCAGGACATTGGGTAAAGCTGCCAAGACCTCAATTTAACCCTGCGAATGGGTCACCCACTTTGGAAACTTGTATTCAATATCACACGAAAAAGAGAGAGTTGTTGTCCTTAGGGACATCAGCTGCTCTCTGAAACCCAACTTGCCTCCAGTAGCTTTCACCTTGGAGGAAACTGCTTGTGTCATGGCCTCATTTAGACAAGGGAAAGCAACGGGGCTTGATAAGATCCCTGCAGATCTCAACAAATCTGATAATGCTGTTTATGTGCCCCATACAAATGCTGTCTCAAATGCAATCATGGCAGAGAAGGCAAGTACTACTTATTGGAAAGGTCCTGAGATTGCGCTGATTTTTAAAAAGGGGAATCTTGGTATGCCTTTCAACTATTGCCCAATCAGATTCATAGATAATTTAAAAATCCTCTCAAACCTGCAGGCAGGCATTAAGCGCAAGACTAGTGCCCTTGACTAGGCCTTCAGTGTCCTCCCAGCTAAGTGGAGGATGGTAGACCTGGCCAAAGCTGAACTTTTTGTGGCATTTTTCGATCTTGGTGCCACATTTGATTTGATGCCTAGTAGGAAACTGTGATAGGTGCTTTGAGTCCTCCCTAATCTAATGCACATAATGACACTACTTCATGAGGGAATCTTCGCCAAGTTCGGCGTGGCACGAGTGGAGAATTGACCTAGGCCTTTTGAGTTGACCAAGGTGTGCCAAGGTTCTTTTCTTGCACCAACACACTTCCTCCTAATCATCAATACCTGTGTCAGCTATTTGATAAATTGTGTTAATGACTCCCCTCCCTGGCAGGGCAAAATATCCTGGTGCTGTGTTTTTGCGGATGACACAATCTTGTAGTCCAAAACTAGGAGGGGCCTAATCTGATTGATAGATCCAACCAGTTCTGCACTGAGAATGGTCTTGAAATTAATACTACCAAAACCAAATTCATGACCTACTCTAAGAGAAACAGGGCTAGGGGGGCCATCAAAGTGGGGAATGGGAATGAACCACCAGAAAGAGTGCAGGAGTTTGGTTGCCTTGGCATCAGACTAGCTGAAACGGGGTCTTGGGAACCGCAGATTTTAAAAAGCTCAATTACCAGTCAAGCATAGTGCTGGGGTAATATGCAATTCTGACAAAAAGGCCAATTGGACTCCCACCCTACCAGCTGTGGAAATGTAAAAGGCCCCAAGCAAGGGGGCAGCTCTCGACAGCAGAGAACTATGAAGTGACTGCAACACAGACTCCTTGAGTGTTGCAGAAAATAATTTCCTTAGAGCCCTTATTAGTCTAGGGAGGGGAACTTCACTTGTGCCACTACATTTGGATCTAGGTATTCATGAAATAGCCATCTTGGCTGCAATAAGACCTTTGCTGTATTGGATACGCATCTGTAGCAGTAGTGAACTGTGACTACTCAGAGAAGGGCTGGCGGATATATTTAAAATGAAATAAGCAGTAAAAACAAAATGGCTGGTATTTATGAACAAGGCATGGTCCGACCTGGGCTTGGAAAAACTCTGGGAAGAGCCTTGCTCTGTTCATTCAGGAGAGGCACAAATAGTGAAGAAAATGGTTTATGAGAAAGCTGCCACTCACAGGTAGTTTAACAAGTGCTTACTTACTACATAAATCCATAAGCATGACTGAGGAGTTTTTAGATATTATATGCCTGGCACGTGTGCAAACAGTGTTTTTACAGTTCAGGTATGGTACACTTCTGGCAGCAGCTTTCGTCGCCTCAAGGTGGTATGAAGCATGGGTCACGCCATTGTTTTTATTTACAAAAATTCCATGGAATCAGATGAACATCTGTTATTTTTCTGTCCCCCCACATGCTAAAGCGAGAAGTAGGTGGATAGTGCCTCTGTGCCGATCTCTTAGTCTAGCAGAAAGAGGGGAAGCTTTCAGAATTTGCAAAATAGACACCTCAATGATAGTGGTAGTGGTGGTGTCAAAGGTTTTCTACTCAGCCTGGATAATGTCTGCTGCATCTTTAAATATACCATCTTCTGTCATAGAAGGTCTCCCTACCAGACTACATACAGGAATTAAGCCTGACAATTTGGAGTTCATATCATTCAGTGTTAAAGATGATGCATGAATTGGGGAAAAATAATCTTATCTGTATACTTCCATTCTTGTACATCCATGACCTGCGGATGGATGGAAAGGCGAGGCTGTGGAGAGTGAACAACCTGATGCAAAACATTCTCAGGGGAAGTACCTGGAAATCTCTGGGGCTGAAAACCCCAATGT
Organism: Lissotriton vulgaris; assembly: GCF_964263255.1. Classification (NCBI taxonomy): domain Eukaryota; kingdom Metazoa; phylum Chordata; class Amphibia; order Caudata; family Salamandridae; genus Lissotriton; species Lissotriton vulgaris. The sequence continues at coordinate 235,199,314 of NC_141700.1, read as the reverse complement.
TTTCTCTCATGTGTGCCAGAAAGAAGAAGATTTGTCTGAAATGGCTTGCAAAAGGAACTAACAAATCCTGTAGATGCTGGCTAGCTTTCATAACACAGTAACAAAACTTTTTACGCCAATCTTTTAACACACTGGGAACAAGGACTTGTCTACCAGCAGTAATTGCTTGTTTCAATGGGTGCAACACAAAACCAATCCTACAGACGATAACATTTTTGAGACAAGTCACAAACAACAAGCTGCAACAAAAAACAAGCTAAAGGAACCTTAAGCTTCAGCGTAAATCGTGTGGCTTCGTATTAAAGTCAATATATGCCGATGAGTGCTTCATTAAACTTTTTTAAATGCCCTTCATGTTTACTAGTGATATTGTTATTAGCATCATAATCCCTCCAGATGTGGATTTCTAGATGTCTCTTATAGGAATTTTAAAACAAATCTCTTTTATTGTGTTCCTTTAAATATGCAATGATTTTGATGACCCAAGCAAATTTTTATAAAATGTAATTTGGAAAAATAATTTGAAGCAGATTCTTCTCCACAAATGTATCCATTGAGGGCTGTTGGAATTAGGTAGCCTGACCTAGGGCAAGACTAGCATAACAGAGGCACAGTGTAAAGGTTGCAGACCACCCAAAAGTAATGCCACGCAATAGCACTCAAAAAGAAAACACTACACCAAAATTATATGAAAATACGTACTGCTTTATATAAAAATAATATATTCTTCAGTTTCAAATTATGTAGTGTGCGACATTTCAGGTCAACTCATTTCCATCAATTCTATTATTTAGATTGCTAAACACTAATCAGTTAGTTTGTCAATATTCTCACACTTATTACTCTATGGTTTACAATTCATTACCTTATAATCAAACAGGTGAAATATCAATCCGCTAAAGTTTTGGGAGAGAAATCTACCACATAGTATAAGCAAGAGCAAATGACATGGAATTAATAGCAATCTCATAAGCAGTGTTAACTGGCATTAAAAAGAAAAATCCACATCAACAGTATCTTTCACTGCATATAAAGGTCAGGTACACTGTAGCTCTATTTTCAGGACTATTAACTCATCTCTATGTTTAGCAATAATAATACATCTAGTCAGTTCAAGATTGACCAAATCTGACTTCAGTGAGGAATTCCACTTTATCCCTTAGTTTAGTTATTAAATAGCAAGCTTTGCAATGCTTAAGCCTTCATTTAACCATCAAGTTTCTTTATGTTGCTCCCCAACCTGTATTAACCTGGAAGGAAAATGACCATTGCCTTAATTACTTCACTGGAGATGTTAGCGCCGCTTCCCCCTTCAATTCTCCTCCTTACTTGTCACTGATATGGCCGGAATCGTCTTGCACCAGGTTTAGAAGGGGGCAGCAGTCAAAGGGGGTCGGGGAACCACGGTAGGCGAGGCCCTCACGCCTCGGAAGGCTCCCCTCTATTCACTTCTCTTCCCTCGAGCCAGCTCCTCAGGATGGCGCTCGAGTGGAAGTAAAGCAGGGCTGATGGCACTTTGCTCCCCCGGCCCCTACCGGGCCTCTGCACACTCTCTCCCTGCTCGGGCCAGCTCCTCAGGGTGGCGCTCGAGCGGGAGGGAAAAGGGCGGATCTCTCGGCGAGCTGGGAAAGCCGGCGCGCCTCCTCAGTGTTGTCCGGCGGGGGCTGCTACACCTGCTGACATGCGCGGAAGGCGCTCACGCTGGTGTCTCCTCTCGCTGCGCCCGCTCACAGAAAGGACGCTTTACTCACGGGCCTGCTCTCTCCGTGCGCCCCTCCTTCCGGGGATCAGCATCAGACGGGGCATGCGCGAAGGCGCCTTCACTTTCCTCAGAGCTTGGTCGCTACCGGCAACGCATCCACAGCGCGGTAGGTGCCCCCGGGGTCCCGCTCACGAAGGGAAGCCTCGCAAGGCTTCTAAGGCTCAGTGGATCCTGCGGGGGCGCTGCCACGGAGCGCGAACAGTGCCCCAGGGGTCCCGCTCTCAGTTGAAGACACTGACCCTGTTCCTCAGCTCCCACTTTCTACCTAACAGATGGGGAGGCCTGCCACACGTCACAGGACCAGTTTGGGGGTAAGGAAATCTGGTAATTGTCCAATGGAAGTACTTCCTTTCCACACTAAAGTGAGGAGGGGGGGTAAAAACGGGGAGGCTCCTTCAGACTGAATCCACAGAGCTCTTCCTCAGCACTAATCCCCTATCCCTCCTTACTGGGCAGACTAGGGGCACAGGGGAACTCTCAGCTCAGCTCCCAGTACTACTAAAGTTAACCCCTTAATCTATCTGCCCAGGATCAGCAGGATGAGCTAACTTGGCTAGGACAACAGGACCAAGGAGGGGGAAAACCTTGACAGAGGGCTACTCTTGTAGAGGGAACCACCCTTCAGAATCCTACCCCCACTAGACCTCAGCCTTCACTCTAGCTGCTCCTCACTGACAGACAAAATGGCTGTCCAGCATTCCGCCTTATATAGGCTGCCCTCTCAGTGGTCCAGAATGGACCAGAAGGTTCTGGAATGCCCTATGTTAGGCTATGGCCAGGTTCTGTTGGTGACAGTTGGGGCAGTTGGTGGCCACCATTTTAGGTGGTGCCAACTTTCCTGTCAGAACAGGCCTCTGGGCCTAAGGTAAAAGATTATGAGGGGGAGAAAGAACACCTATCCCCCTGGCCAATACCTACAAAAAGTCAGTAGACACAAAAATTAATAAGGGTATGAGGGGCAAAAAGGGGACAAAATAAATAAAAATTAGGAGAGACTTCGCCAAAAAGCCAGACAGGTCTAACACGCGTCCCCCCCAGCTGAAAGTGGGGAGAACTACCCAACCCCTTGGGAGTCCTCATCACTAAGGCGGAAATACCTGGAGAGACCGTCTGCATTGGCGTGGTCCACTCCAGGCCGATGTTCCACCCGGAAGTCCATTCCCTGTAGGGAGATGGACCACCTCAACAACTTGGGATTTTCCCCCTTCATCTGCATCAGCCAACGAAGGGGTCGGTGGTCAGTCTGAACCAGGAAGTGCGAGCCAAAGAGGTATGGCCGCAGCTTCTTCAGAGCCCACACCACCGCAAAAGCTTCCCTCTAAATGGCACTCCACTTCTGTTCCCGGGGAAGCAGTCTCCTGGATAAGAAGACTACAGGTTGATCCAGGCCCTCTTCATTGAGTTACGATAACACTGCCCCAATGCCATGTTCTGATGCATCTGTTTGGACAATGAACTCCTTGGAGAAGTCTGGGGCCCTCAGGACCGGTGCCGCACACATTGCCTGTTTCAATTTTTCAAAGGCTTGCTGACAAGCCTTTGTCCAAACTACCCGTCGAGGTTGTTTCTTGGAGGTGAGCTCTGTGAGGGGCGCTACAATAGTGCCATACCCCTTCACAAAGCGACGGTAGTATCCTGTGAGGCCCAGGAAAGCTCGGACCTCAGTCTGTGTCTTGGGGGGTTCCCAGGCCATGATTGCCTCAATCTTCGTCTGCAGGGGCTGCACAGTCCCCCTACCCACCAAGTGTCCAAGGTACACAACCGACCCCTGCCCAATCTGGCATTTGCTGGCTTTGATGGTCAATCCAGCTTGTCTCAGGGCCTGGAGAACGGCCTGCAAATGCTGCAGATGGTCCTCCCAACTGCTACTGAAGACAGCAATGTCATCCAAGTAAGCAGCAGAGAAACTCTCCATTCCAGAGAGGACCTGGTTCACCAGCCGCTGAAATGTGGCAGGGGCGTTCTTGAGCCCAAAGGGCATCACACAGAACTGGTAGTGTCCCTCAGGCGTGGAGAAGGCTGACCTTTCCCTTGCTCCATCTGTCAAGGAGATCTGCCAGTACCCGGAAGTGAGGTCAAAGGTACTCAGATATTGGGCAGCTCCTAGCCGGTCAATCAATTCATCCGCCCTAGGGATCGGATGAGCATCAGTCCTTGTCACTGAATTCAGTCCTCGGTAATCCACACAGAACCTCAGTTCAGGTGTGGTGCCTGGGGGTGCGGCTTTTGGCACGAGCACCACCGGACTGGACCAAGGGCTGTTGGAAGGTTCAATTACTCCCAGCTCTAGCATCTTGGCAACTTCTCCATGTATGCTAGCCTTCACCTTGTCAGACAGCCGGTAGGTCTTGGACTTCACTGGTGGGCTGTCTCCTGTGTCCACTTCATGGGTACACAGGTGGGTCCTTCCCGGGACAAGGGAGAACAACGAAGAGTACTGCTCCAGTATCTGGCGGCAGTCCTCCCGTTGCTCAGGAGTGAGAGTAGGAGAGAGATTCACTCCCTCCACTGACCCATCCTTCTCTTGGGACGAAAAGAGATCTGGGAGAGGTTCGCTTTCCGCTTCCTCTCCCCCGTCAGTCACCATCATCAGCATGACTTCGGGCCTCTCATGGTGGGGCTTGAGTCGGTTGGCGTGTAGCACCCGTAGGGGCTGTCGAGGGGTCTTAAGGTCCACCAGGTATGTGGCCTTACCCTTCTTTTCCAACACCTCAAAGGGGCCTGTCCAGCGATCCTGGAGGGCGCTAAGCTCTCCAGGCTTCATCACCCACACTTTCTGTCCAGGCTCCAGTTCCACCTGGTGAGCGTTGTGGTCGTACCACTCCTTCATGACTGCCTGGCTGGCCTCCAAGTTGTCAAAAGCTTGCTTCCACAACTTCGCCATTTGGCTCCTGAAGGCCAGCATGTAGCTCACCACATCCTGGGGGGGTTTCCTGGGAGATTTCTCCCAACCATCCTTCACCAGGCTGAGAGGACCGCGTACAGGGTGCCCATACAGAAGCTCAAAGGGGCTGAAGCCCACTCCCTTCTGGGGCACTTCCCTGTAGGAAAAGAGTAAACAGGGTAGGAGGACATCCCATTTCCTCCGCAGGCTCTCGGGCAGACTTCTGATCATGCCCTTCAAGGTCTTATTGAACCTCTCAACCAGTCCATTCGACTGGGGGTGATAAGGAGTGGTGAACCGGTAGGTCACTCCACACTCCTTCCACATGGCCCGCATGTAAGCTGACAGGAAGTTGGTCCCCCTGTCGGACACAACTTCCTTGGGAAATCCCACTCGGGTAAAGATTCCCATTAGGGCTCTTGCCACTACAGGTGCAGTGACTGTCCTCAGAGGTATTGCCTCTGGGTACCGTGTGGCATGATCCACCAGTACCAGGATAAACCTGTGACCAGCTGCTGTCGGTGGATCCAAAGGCCCTACAATGTCGATGCCCACCCTCTCAAAGGGGGTGCTAACGACTGGAAGTGGTTCCAGGGGAGCTTTTAGCTTCACCCCTGTTTTCCCACTGGCCTGGCAGGTTACACATGTCCTACAGTATGTGTTGGACGCCGCTTTCATCTGAGGCCAGTAAAAGTGGAGAACAAGCCGTGCAAAGGTCTTGTCCTGGCCTAAGTGTCCTGCGAGGGGTATGGCATGAGCCAGTTCCAAAAGAAAGGCTCGGTACTGTTGCGGGACTACCAAGGCCCTCGATGAACCAGGCGAGGGTACCTTGGGCTCACTGTAGAGGAGTCCATCCTCCCAGTAAATATGGTAATGTCCCGTAACATCACCTGCTGCTTGGGCTTCAGCCTGTCGCCTCAGTCCCTCAAGGGTGGGGCACTCCCTCTGCCCCTTACAGAATTCCTCTCTGGTAGGACCTCCCTCCACATGCCACTCCGCAGGGATGGGCAAATCCTCCAGAGAGTCTACTTCCCCCTCCACGGACTCCTGGTCCACCACCGCAGGTGGCCGATCTGTCTCATGGGGTGTGGAAGCCGGAGCAGGCTTTCTCTGTCTCCGGGTCTGTCCCTTCTTAGCAGCGGGTTGGGCCATTGTTCCAGGCTCCAACCCAGGCGAACTCCCTTTCCGGGCAGTCGCAGACCGTGTGCTGACACAGGCCCAGTCAGGTGTACCCAGCATCGCAGAATGCGTCCGGTATTCCACCTCTCTCCAAGTGTTGTGTTCCATGTCATTCCCCAACAGACAATCGACTGGCACGGCAGGGCTTACGGTAACTCGAAGTGAACCTGCAACCCTCTCCCACTCAAAGGGAACCTCAGCCACTGGATAGTGGCCCATTCTGCCGTCAGCCATCGCGGCGGGGTGGAGTACATTAGGAACAACCTGCTCTGGGGACACCAGCTGACTTCTCACCATAGTCATGCTGGCTCCTGTATCCCTCAGAGCCTCCCCTCTCTGGCCATTGATGGTAACCCATTGCCCATACTTTGTAGTATTTGGGGGCACCTGGATCTTTGGCACCATCTCCCGCTCTCCCAGGGACACTAAGGTGACACCCGCCCACTCACCCCCCTTATCTAAGGGCAACTCCTCCCCGAGCGCTACACTAGCTACTCCCGGTGACTTTCCTCCGGTGGGAGGGGGTGGTCTCTTTGGGCATCTGACATCTCCCTTATAATGTCCAACGCCACCGCATTCAAAACAGTGGAGAACCCTGGGCTGCTGGCTCTGGCCAGGATGAGGGTTCCGGGGCGGGTTTGCCCTAGGGGTGAAACCTGCTCCCTTCCCTTGGAAGTTATTTTGGGGACCTTTAGAGAACTCTTTCTTTTTCTCCCCCCCCTCCTTCTTCTGGGGGGCGCCCTGCCCGGCTTTTTGAGATTCCCCTCCAGTCCCCTTGGTGGACACCCGGGTACTTGTCCAGATGTCCGCCTCCTCTGCAAGCTTCCGGGGATTGGTCAGCTTGCTGTCTACCAGGTGTTGGCGCAGCTCGGGAAAACATTTCTCGAGGAGGTGTTCTCTCAAAAACAGATCGTACAGCCCCTCATAATCCTTTACCTCACTGCCCTTGACCCAACCCTCTAAGGCCTTTCTGACGTAATCAAGGAAGTCCACCCAGTTCTGAGTACCCATCTTGTGGCTCCCCCTGAACTTCTGTCGGTACCTTTCTGGGGTGAGCCCGAACTTCCTCAATAACGCCAGCTTCATGGTGGGGTAGTTTGTCTGTTCCTCTGGATCCAGGGCCAGCAAGGTGTCCCGACCAGCAGGAGGCATGTACTTGTACAAACTACCCCCACAGTGCTTCTCCTGCACTCCATGAACCTTCAGAGAAACCTCATAAGCGGCCAGCCACTTAGCTACATCGTCCCCCTGACTGAAGCTCGCTATCAGGTCCTTTGGGATATAGGGTTTGGTCTCCCTGGCTGACTCTTTCGGTTCGCTGCCACCATTCCTAACAGGAGAGGACCCCCGTTGCAGACTTTGGAGCTCCAGTTCCTTCAGTCTAAACTCGTGGACCATCCTCCTCTCCTCTTTCTCCTGCTCCAACTTAGCCAACTCCCACTTTAGCTGTCTTTTCTCCCTCCTATCGGTGAGCTCGGCTTCTGTTAGGCTTTTCCCAGAAATGCTACTGCCCTTTCTGGAATAGGACACTGGTCCGGTGAGCAAGTTTTCCCCCTCATGGCGGAATAACTCCTCCACCTCCCCCACCGTGTCCTGGTCGACCTCTTCATCCTCCTCCTTTGTCTCTTGGTGTGCCTCCACCCAGGCCCTAAGGCTAGTCTGGAGCTCCCCCTTCCTGGCACCATGTTTGAAAAAGACCCCCATTTGTTGGCAGAACATTCTCAATTGGGGCACGGAATAGACTTCCAGGTTTTCCACCGCAAACTCCATTGTGAGTCTGGCAAACCTGGATACACACCAGAAATTTCAAAGGGGCAAGGGCAACCTTAAGCCAACTCCACCCACCACCAGGAATAAATTTAGAAAAAACAAAAAGACTAATTGGGAGGGCCGCAAGGAGAAAACTCCTGGTGTAGGTTGGGTGTATTACGTCAAATTACTAGTAAGTAGCTGCAACCAAGTCCGCAATCCCACCGCTAGGCACCAATATGTTGGAATTAGGTAGCCTGACCTAGGGCAAGACTAGCATAACAGAGGCACAGTGTAAAGGTTGCAGACCACCCAAAAGTAATTCCACGCAATAGCACTCAAAAAGAAAACACTACACCAAAATTATATGAAAATACGTACTGCTTTATATAAAAATAATATATTCTTCAGTTTCAAATTATGTAGTGTGCGACATTTCAGGTCAACTCATTTCCATCAATTCTATTATTTAGATTGCTAAACACTAATCAGTTAGTTTGTCAATATTCTCACACTTATTACTCTATGGTTTACAATTCATTACCTTATAATCAAACAGGTGAAATATCAATCCGCTAAAGTTTTGGGAGAGAAATCTACCACATAGTATAAGCAAGAGCAAATGACATGGAATTAATAGCAATCTCATAAGCAGTGTTAACTGGCATTAAAAAGAAAAATCCACATCAACAGTATCTTTCACTGCATATAAAGGTCAGGTACACTGTAGCTCTATTTTCAGGACTATTAACTCATCTCTATGTTTAGCAATAATAATACATCTAGTCAGTTCAAGATTGACCAAATCTGACTTCAGTGAGGAATTCCACTTTATCCCTTAGTTTAGTTATTAAATAGCAAGCTTTGCAATGCTTAAGCCTTCATTTAACCATCAAGTTTCTTTATGTTGCTCCCCAACCTGTATTAACCTGGAAGGAAAATGACCATTGCCTTAATTACTTCACTGGAGATGTTAGCGCCGCTTCCCCCTTCAATTCTCCTCCTTACTTGTCACTGATATGGCCGGAATCGTCTTGCACCAGGTTTAGAAGGGGGCAGCAGTCAAAGGGGGTCGGGGAACCAAGGTAGGCGAGGCCCTCACGCCTCGGAAGGCTCCCCTCTATTCACTTCTCTTCCCTCGAGCCAGCTCCTCAGGATGGCGCTCGAGTGAAAGTAAAGCAGGGCTGATGGCACTTTGCTCCCCCGGCCCCTACCGGGCCTCTGCACACTCTCTCTCTGCTCGGGCCAGCTCCTCAGGGTGGCGCTCGAGCGGGAGGGAAAAGGGCGGATCTCTCGGCGAGCTGGGAAAGCCGGCGCGCCTTCTCAGTGTTGTCCGGCGGGGGCTGCTACACCTGCTGACATGCGCGGAAGGCGCTCACGCTGGTGTCTCCTCTCGCTGCGCCCGCTCACAGAAAGGACGCTTTACTCACGGGCCTGCTCTCTCCGTGCGCCCCTCCTTCCGGGGATAAGCATCAGACGGGGCATGCGCGAAGGCGCCTTCACTTTCCTCAGAGCTTGGTCGCTACCGGCAACGCATCCACAGCGCGGTAGGTGCCCCCGGGGTCCCGCTCACGAAGGGAAGCCTCGCAAGGCTTCTAAGGCTCAGTGGATCCTGCGGGGGCGCTGCCACGGAGCGCGAACAGTGCCCCAGGGGTCCCGCTCTCAGTTGAAGACACTGACCCTGTTCCTCAGCTCCCACTTTCTACCTAACAGATGGGGAGGCCTGCCACACGTCACAGGACCAGTTTGGGGGTAAGGAAATCTGGTAATTGTCCAATGGAAGTACTTCCTTTCCACACTAAAGTGAGGAGGGGGGGTAAAAACGGGGAGGCTCCTTCAGACTGAATCCACAGAGCTCTTCCTCAGCACTAATCCCCTATCCCTCCTTACTGGGCAGACTAGGGGCACAGGGGAACTCTCAGCTCAGCTCCCAGTACTACTAAAGTTAACCCCTTAATCTATCTGCCCAGGATCAGCAGGATGAGCTAACTTGGCTAGGACAACAGGACCAAGGAGGGGGAAAACCTTGACAGAGGGCTACTCTTGTAGAGGGAACCACCCTTCAGAATCCTACCCCCACTAGACCTCAGCCTTCACTCTAGCTGCTCCTCACTGACAGACAAAATGGCTGTCCAGCATTCCGCCTTATATAGGCTGCCCTCTCAGTGGTCCAGAATGGACCAGAAGGTTCTGGAATGCCCTATGTTAGGCTATGGCCAGGTTCTGTTGGTGACAGTTGGGGCAGTTGGTGGCCACCATTTTAGGTGGTGCCAACTTTCCTGTCAGAACAGGCCTCTGGGCCTAAGGTAAAAGATTATGAGGGGGAGAAAGAACACCTATCCCCCTGGCCAATACCTACAAAAAGTCAGTAGACACAAAAATTAATAAGGGTATGAGGGGCAAAAAGGGGACAAAATAAATAAAAATTAGGAGAGACTTCGCCAAAAAGCCAGACAGGTCTAACATGGGCCATCTCCAATTCCCAACCTCAAACATCAGAATCAAATGAATCAGCAGGTTTCATGAATACCATATTTCTAGATGATTTATTGAAATATACTTCTGCCAATATCTCAAGAATATAATTCGTTATTCTCCCATCCTCCCCTTCCCTGGAGGACAATTTACTCCTTTTTGAAGAAGGAGATTTTGATAAGGATCATTTGCTGCTGGAAAAGGAATGCGAGAAACGCCTCCTCTTTCTATCAAGCTTCTCTATACTTTAGTCATAGTATACCACAACAAAACAGCCAAGATCAGGGTACCAGATAATTGGAATTACTTATCTGCATCCTGAGAAGACGTGCTTTTTTAAATTTGTTTATAATCTTCTTCCCTGGCTTTCAAAGTGAAAGTGCTCACAGGTGTGATACAATGTCCCAATCACGCATGTGCAAACAGCATCACTCCTAATGTTCGTTCCTCCACATTCCACACAGGTACATGGACCCCATAAAATAGTGAAAGACACTTTTCCATCTCCACTTCTGAAGGTAATGCTGACCAAATATGTTACCGCGAGGAAACACATGCTATTCTGATAAACCTATTGCCCACTTTAAAGAACATCAGTACCCTAAAAAGATACTAACATTAATTTTTTGAAGTAAAAAAAAACATACGAAAACCCAGTCAAGACCTTACAAAAACCAGCAGCCCTAGTCTTAGTCGAGACAGGATAAAGCAGAAGGATGTTGGGAAAGAAACCCTCATAATGGCACCCAGCAAGTTTGCAAGGTTTCATTTACAGCATTTCCTGTTGTTTTCCTGTCTCAGTGAGGTTGGATCAACTCAAAAGTAATGACTGGGACAAGGACGAGGAACAAAGAGACAATCAATTAAGACTTCACTAGCATAGTCTGAGAGATCAACAATGCAGGAAGATACATCACAACAGTCCTGGGTATTAAGATACAGTATATCCTCAATATACCCTCTGTAAACAGAATTCACCCTTGTGCCTTGTCTTTGAAACTCAGGTGAAAGATAAGTCAAGAGTCGACTCACAGTCAATCTACATAAATTTACTGACACCTGAACCACAAAGATTAGTGTATTCTTTGTGCATCATACTGTTCACTCAGCAGCATAATTTTCACAGCACACAACACTCACTCTATACTGACAAATGTCTGAATAAGTGTAATGGTGAAACTTTTCACTCAGTATATTAGGTGCAACAGGTTCAATTGAGATCGGCTTTTGGTTTTAGGTTACACTTTAACAATTTACTTTGACCTGATTTATATATGGGATTAAGTATCCCCTGCCATACATTAGAAGTGTGATGCAAGTCACCAAGGAGTTCCATTGCCATATAGAGGAATGAGGCCAACGGGATGTACAGCAGGGGGTACTTTATCCTATATAATACATGGTCACATCATCACCTTTCCTATAAACCACTTAAATCCTTGGTGCGTAGCTCTTTCACATGAGGGAGAGAGCATGTTTACAAACATGAAGAATACAAATAGAATCACTAGTAATAAATTAAACACATCAAAAAAAGTTGTTAGCTAGTTGCTGAAAAAAGATATTAGAAGCAGTTGAATGGGAGTTTGTTTAATATAAAGGTGCAGCAGAACCATGCAGAAAGAGTCTAACTTTGCTATAATGTCCCAAGGAGTGCAAAAACAAACGTTTCAATAAAAAGATACTTTCTGCTTGGCACTATAGAGTTAAAAAACTGAGTTGAGAAAGAAAAGCATAATTTTATTTTCCTTACTTTAAACAATTGCTCTATGTCCTGGCCTGCCTTTTATCTCCGCTGCTGTCAGCAGACATTGTGACATCAGAACTCAACTGTAATAAGTTATTACAATTGACTTCTGATGTTCCTGACCTGCCTTTTACCTCCGTTGCTGTCAGCTAGCATTGTGACGTCAGAACTCAACTGTGCAAAGTCTTTACAGTTGACTTCTGATGTCCTTTCTTTATGATCTGTGACAAAGTGCACCAGAAGTCGCCAATTATAATGAAATTAGAGAGAGGCATTTATGCAGGGAGTGCAGTATCCCATGTATTATACATGTAATTATTGACTGTGTGTTTCATGATGCTATGTCCATGGAGCTTTGCCTGCAGTGTGAATGTGTCATTTAGTGATAGCATTTAGCAGTCTAGTGCTGCATGCAGAGGACTGTTATTTCATTGGTGTACTGGTTGTAGTCTACAAGGATGGTCAGTCATCTGCATTTTAGAACCTTGAGTGTAACTGGATTTTCAGTAGAACCCAGAGGAGAGAGAGGAAAGAGAGTGTGTAGCTGCTCTGATGGATCCAATTTCAGGCATTGTTAAGCTAACGACTGTAAGAAATTAGGTTACTGGTTGAGGGGGTAAAACCATACCCAAGCAGCAACCACAATCCTTGTCAGAGTGAAGTCACAAGCAAACCTCAAATTAACCTGTGCTCATACCTCTAGTAGCTTGCCACAGAGCAGTCAGGCTTATCTTAGAGGCTGTGCGTAATGTATTTGTGCAACACTTCGAATGGTAATACATTTAAAACAAACCACAAAAGCAAACCCACACCAAATTAGAAAACGATGTGGATTTTGTTCAATAAAAGAAGACCAAAACAACAAAAATCCAATCAGTAGAACCAGAGATATGCAATTTTAAAGGTTTGAGTGAAAATAGCACCAAAAAGCTCAAAGCTCCAAAGAACACCTCGCGCCTCCCGCTTCGCGGGAGACGCAGTGTTTGACCGGCACCAGGACCCAGGAGCACAGTGGTCACCAGCGGAGCAGCGGCCCCTCCCCCTTGACACCAGGGGTCATTTAAACAAGTATTACTTCCGGCGCCACGGGACTCGCGCGGGAGTGCGCCGGGCTAAGCCCAGGCAAAGGGCGGACCGTCTGTGGCCGTCCGGGGCTGGCAAAGGCTGGGCTGGGCCATCTCCCTTTAATTTTCCATCTTGGCGTGGCCATTGTTTCATTTGACAATTGGGGTCGTCTACCTGGGAAAGCTCCTTTCCTGTGAAGATTGTGGATATCCCTATCCAGGTAGAACTAAGACTAAATTGTTCTTAAGGACTCACTTGAAGTTTTAGATCTAACCAATTGGCATACCACAGTGATATGGGGAAGCGGAAGTCTATGGAAGGGGGGGGGGGGGAGCGGCTTCTGTTAACCCCCCGAAACATAGGAAGAGTAGAAAAACTAAACATCTGGTTAATCACGCTGCTTCTAACTGCGTGATTGATCGGATTTGTGACCTCGTTGATGATTGTGAGGAGATTCTTGTGGCTAGTCAAGATCCTAGTAAGGGTAATGAACATAGTGAGCAGAGCATAGATCTATCTGGGTTGGTAACTGTGGGTGAAACACCTGTAATCCCAGATATGTTTAGAGCTAAACGTAGAGCAATTAGGAAAAGCACTGCAGATGGTAGCGGCTTGGCTAACTTAACGTGTGCTGCTCCTTCGGCCTCTGCACTCACCACTGCCAATGTCCGGACACCCGGCACCGGAGTTCAGTCACTGTCGTCGGCTCTATTGCAGGGTCGCCCGTCTATGGGGTTCTCCGACTTCTGCTGCCCGGGTCCGCGCTCGCTGGGTCAGGCCGCCATGTTGTCCGGGCCGTTGCGGAGTCTCCACGGTGCGGCCAAGGCGTCTCAAGGGGATGCGCCGCCGTCGCCTCGTCACCGGGGGTTGAGCAGTTGCCTCCACAGCACAGGGTGTTGAGTACTCGTGCGTTCAGGGGTTCGTATGCAAGTTATGGGCCACAACGGGGGATCAGGGCTGAGGAGCCAAGCGATCCTGCGCCTGCTCAGGTACCCATCTTGGCCCCGCCCCCTTAAAGAGGGCTTTTAATTGCTGTAGACATCAAACTTGACCTGTCTAACTACTCCCAATTGTAAATTACAGTTTACTAAATGTAATAAGGTATCTCCAATGTAATCTTATGGGAGAGGTAGGCCTTGCGGTAGTGATTATTTAAAGGGATTTGAGAGAGTCAGGGGGGCCTGAAGATGCCTTAAAGCTCAGGTAGCGACTATAGGATATGTAGTAGGTAACAAAGCTGGAGAGAAGTCTCTTCATAAAAGGTAAATGCGAAGGCACAAATGTGTAAAATAGAAAATCTCAGTAAACCAATCGTACCAGCATTCATATAATACAAAGGTTCGAGTGAAACAGGATTTCTGAACATATTGCGTGCACAGCAACGAAGGTCAGAGGGAGATTCTCTTAGATACACAGGGGATTTCTGTACTCTGAAGGTTCCCAGTTTACACGAAAGCCACTGGACTGTTCATTTTACAATAGTCAGCTAAAATTGCTAAAGTTTAAAGGCATGCTCTAAAACAGAACTGTTTTTATTCCTTTCCCCTGAAGTGTAACAAAACTATGTACGCATTTGAAAGACAGACTGTAAACACTAAACAGAAAAGCCACATTTATGCTTAGGTACGTGCATGATAAAATGGATGTGTTCGGGTTTGATGTGTGTTGAGCCCAAAGGATGTTAAGTTGCTTTTTTATCCAGCTATGTCATATTTATTATAGTTCATAAAGTTTGGAATGCTCCACTGCGACGTTCGTGAGTCAAAGTTATTCAGTAAGCAGAAGAAAGTGGCTGAGGATCTTCACCCCCAGGGTAAACAAACCAAAGCTTGAGTGGAGGCACAATGAGAAATGAAATGTCCAACTAAATATGTTTTACATGGTCAGAATGGACTCAGAGTGAGGGGAAGCAGAACTTACTCAGGCTACAGAAACTCACACATTCTGACACAGTTGTTTACCTCACAGCTTCATATGTAATATGTGAAAAGGTGTGAAACGTAAATTTGGTCAGAGTGTAATACGTAGTTAAGGACAGGAAGTGAAGACACCACCCACTTAACCAGATAGGTATTTCTGCATAAAAAAGACTGGTTCATGTCTCTTTGACTGCCCTAGTTGCTGCTTGAGATCAGTCCTGTGAGTTGACAACTCTCCTCTGCATACCTGAGGGGACACAGCCCTGCTGGGTACCTATGGCATACCCGTTCTACGCCACCCCGTCTACTGTAGAACATGGCGTCTGCAGTGTGTGTCCGTGGCCCTGTTGCCCCGCCTTCCTTTGCTGATCATACCCATTGATCTGTTACACATATTAGTGATACACCCAGGAGACCCAATTTCCTCCTAAATGAAAAATTCTGCTCCAGTGACAGTCAAACAAATCTTTGAGGGTTTGGTTCCACTTGTGAGTTCTACACCCTGAGGGGGCCGGGCAGGAAGTGTTTGTGAATGTTGAAAAGGCCAATTTACTATTCCAACTCCAGTCCTAGACTACTTGCGGAAATATCAACTTTCCACAGATTAGCCCAGAAGGTTTATTTACTATTTTAACTCCACTCCAGGAATATTCTGGGGCCTGTTACAATTTCCCCATCCATTTTAAGACAGGGGTAGGAATGTAATTTAGCAATATCAACAGCTGCTATCCTGCTACCATGATGGCACCTCTAAAGGCAAAAAAACTAAGAACTCTAGCAAGTACCAAGTCTAAAGTTAATCTAGATATGTTGGGAAGTTAAACAGACCACAGAAGCAAGGGCTGGATAGAAAATCGTTTTCGAGGGGATAAGTGGCACAGTTATAGGTGTGGGAATTAAAGCCTTCTCTAGACTTCTCCTCACTCCCTTTGATCGTGTCGAAGCCAGTAGTACAGAGTGTGCTTAATTTGTGCAAGTGGCCAGGACTTTTTTTAGGGGCCAGGACTTTTTTTCATCATCAGATTTTGACACAGGGCAAGAGAGAGAAAGAGTGAAACAGAATAGAGAAAAATTAGTAGGAAGAGAAACATAGGAGTATTTTGACAAATGGATGATACGGGGATAAAAAGAAAAGTGAAAAAATGAGATAACAAGACAGGTAATATAGAATGGTGGAAGAAAGAGTTATGAAGTGGAATGAGGATAGGCAGTTAGGCAGTCTTAGTTTTCCGCAGCCCCAGAAATAAGCAACTCTGTGGGGGGGGGGGGGGGGGGGGCTGGGGGGGCGGTGACTCCTAAGAGGAACCTTTGCCCCTGCACTAATATATATATATATATATATATATATATATATATATATATATATATATATATATATATATATATATATATATATATATATATATATATATATTGTTTTCCACCAAGCACAGCAGCCGCTGTGCCAATGCACTCCAATCCAGTTAGTTCAAGGAAACCACGAAACAGTGCGTGTGCTCAAATAGATTTAATTCTCCATTCAAAGTTCCAGCATGTGATACACGGCAAGTGTGGAACAAAAAACCCAACGCGTTTCGGCGATGAAACTCTCGCCTTGCTCACGGGTAACTCGTGTATGAAAACAAACAATTAAATAAAGTTTACCCAAAGTGCACATGTGGTCATTAAGTTTATTCTAATTTGTATATCACTCAATCAGACAGGATCAAGGTATTTCACGTTTACACGTCCACTTGGACAATTACTAGTAATCAACGGCGAAATCATATAGATCATGTGAATTGACTACTCAAAAGTAGCCGCCGATAGTGTTAATATTTATGAGAATGCCCACTAGGATACTCACCATTAATCCACAGCCATATCAATAAGATCATGGGAATGTGACCACTCAAATGTGGCCGCCGATAATGTCAATATTACTGAGAATAAGGGTCACAGGTGGAAATACGTTGGGCCATCACAATTCAGCCACTTGGCTTGCAAATTGAATGTATATATACCATAATTCAGCATGTTAATATTTTATGCAAGAATGTGCCAATATCGTTGCATAACAGTGACAGATAACTGCGTGTAGTTTTGGTTTTATTTGGCACACTGTTTAATTACACCATGCTAAGATGGCCACCATAGTGACTGTAACTATGTCCCTTGTCTATGTTCATGACCAGGTAACTGACCACATGTGCACTTTGGGTAAACTTTATTTAATTGTTTGTTTTCATACACGAGTTACCCGTGAGCAAGGCGAGAGTTTCATCGCCGAAACGCGTTGGGTTTTTTGTTCCACACTTGCCGTGTATCACATGCTGGAACTTTGAATGGAGAATTAAATCTATTTGAGCACACGCACTGTTTCGTGGTTTCCTTGAACTAACTGGATTGGAGTGCATTGGCACAGCGGCTGCTGTGCTTGGTGGAAAACAATGTAAAACAGGGCGACCTCCGCCCCTGGATTGCACCGCAGTTTCAAGGTCCCGATGTAAACGGAGGAAGTGGGCCGATATATATATATATATATATATATATATATATATATATATATATATATATATATATATATATATATATATATATATATATATATATATATATATATATACATATACATTTTATTACTTAGGGACTGAGAATAATGATTATTGATTACAGTGAATTACTTTATTGGAACCACATTGTATATGGCCCTTTCAATGCGTGGACACCTGAAGGCGTCTCTCCTCCGAGCAGCTGCATAAAGTAGGTCACAACCCTTTTCAAACTCCGCTACTTGTATTGCTAAGTAATTTCCTTATTCCAAAAGTAGACATGTGCTTCAAAGCCTAAAGGACAATGCTCAACAGATCCCGATTTTGGTTATTCGTACACGATGCAGACTTGTGGTTACCATGGCAACTAGCATTGACGGCATTTCTATATATATATATGTGCATGTGGGTTCTGCCATGTCACCGCTGAGCTGGCATCACTGGAGACATAATTTCACTTTGCAATCACGACGCCAGGCGGAGCAGGCTTTCTGTGTGCACGAGGCTTGTTTGTCCATGGCGCAGCTGCCGCCCATCACATTTATCCGCGCGCTCCGAGATGACACTGCTGCGTCTGCCAGGCAGGGAGGTTTATTTGATAATAAAATCTGGATGCAGCGCCACGGTCCAGAAGCGTAATGTCGATAAAATAGATTTCTTTTTTTCCTCAGCCATCCTCCCCTGTCACTACGGTGAAATCTATTAATTTTAAAAGGACTGCTCCTGAGTGACTACATCAATATTTCATCTGAGGACACAACTTCGGTGCTAAACACAAATTGTACATCTATTGTACGTTTGGTTGCTTTCATCGAACTGAATGCAGTTGTATAAGCCCATGTTTCACTGGAAATATGCCAAATATTTCACAGTTTCGTGTGAAACATAGGTTTCATCGTCATTGGGACACACCCAAACCACTCTGAAGTGCTTTACTGTTGTCAGGGCTACTAGGATTATGTGGAATGGGGGGCTAAGTATGTGGCAAGACTATCTTAATTATGCAGCAAAAATGGGAACATTTGTATCACGTTCCCAGGAAGTTTTATTTTCATCCATTTGAAGTAGAAACATTTTCACCTGGACTCAGCAAACTACACAAATTACGTGAGAAACGTGATAAATCTCAGAATTACGTGGTAATCACTGCTGCCACATAATTGTGTAAATCCAGTAGCCCTCAGCATTGTTCATTATATCATCAACAGTTTTCGTGAAGGGTAAACAAAACCTATACATTGTAAATCTAATTGGTGGCCAGTGTTAGCTGCACTTTGAAGAAAACATGGTTTTCGAACTAATAATCCCCAAAATAAACACCTAACATCAAAATACATGAAAGGTAATGTGTGACATGGTCCTACATTGCAATCTCGGAGGTTCTTTTGACATCTACAAACGAATCTGTCTTTGGCCTAGTGATTTATGATGCCACAGGAACCGATTGATAGCAATATTGGACCACAATACACAGTTAATCAGTTGTGTATCCTGTCTTGGTCTTTCTCTGTGTTTTTTGTTGCTCTCTCTCACACTCTTTCTCTCTGTACATACTTATGTATTCACTAAAAAATACAAATGTTACTGGGACATTATATTTAGGCTCAGATTTCATACTACAAAACCATAGAAATTCAGCAGCTATAGTTACCTGAGCTAACTGTAGTTTACGCCCTCGCAATGCACTGCTTATGACCTCACATATTACACCAGAAGAGAAAGTAATGAAATATTCCAAAGCATCAGAAAGTGGCTGTGATGTATTTAATCTGGAACCTGGGGTAGTTTTCTTGGTGTATACAGCCATTTACCACTGGTTTCCCTTAAACGCTGCCTGGATAACCAAGTACTCCCTTTATACTGCAGGAGGCGGTACTGTTTGCAACTCAGAAACAGTTGACATGTTACTTTTATTAAAAAGAATAGGGGCATTATTCAGATAGCTAGATGATCTGCCAATCCCCGAGCAGGTAGAGCACCTGCCTCCTCTTGCCCAATGGTCCATCCCTACTGCTCATAGATATCTGTGCTGGCTTGGCTGGGTTATTGAAAATGCTAACTTTGGGATCATGGGAGCACTTTAAGTGAAAACATCATGCAAGCCTACTTGCATTTTTTGATAGAAACAAACCCTCAAAGTAGGGGTTTGTTGTGTTCAAAATTTCTTTTTAAAGGAGGTGACCCTGACATGCTGGGAGTTTTTTTCAGCTCATGGGTGTCATTGTTTATTTTTCCTGTTTCCAAAAGTCATGGTGTACATGGAGTTGCAAGCTGGAAAAAGTGCTTGGGAGGCAGCGCTAATTAGGGAGGTCCTTCTAGTCCCCTTGATGTGTCAGCCCTTTCATCAAGGAGTTTTCAATGACAGAGTCAGCTGAAGGTCTGCTCTCACACTCGCAGCAGCCCCTGTCCCCAAATGAGGAGGAGAAACTGTAACGTTGGTGAAGCAGGACGTCTGCCTCTTTACAATGGATATCGCTGAGCGACCAACCGCTAAATCATCCCGTACACCTTCATTTCTTGGAAATGGATGGCAGTTATAGTCAAACACAGTGAAGAAACCCAAATGGCCCAGGGTACTTCTGAGGCTGAATTATTTTGCTGAGTAATCTAAGACAAGATTGACCAGCCAGTCAAACTAGTTAGGCCATGCCTTGGATTTCGCCTATGTAGATGCCCCAACCCTCTGAGGTCGTTACAGGGCTAAAGAGAAGGGAGCTACAGGCAGGTTCTAAAGTTCCCCTTGACAAACAAAAACTAAAAGAGGACCTCCTTCCTACGCATCAGTTCCAGAACTGGCATGATACTAAGGAGTGTTATTATTTCTGCAGCATATAATCATTTATGTTCCTATATAAATTGTAGTGTGCTTCCTTTTGTTTACTTTAAAAACTGGATACATTGAGAATTCCCTAACATGTACATCACTTATAGAACCTCCTTTCCTTCAAACTATCATTTTCCTGCATCCTGTAACCCATATGACCATTCAAACCCTGGTCTTGTCTATTAAGTGCCTGGTCTACACATGAGAAAGGCAAATGGCTCCAGCTCATGTGAAGAAGTCTTGTTTTGCAGCATTTCACTTTTTTCAATAGCATATTATAAAGATCACATCCATTCACTTGTGGAATAACCTTCATGTTTGTAAGGCGGAGGCTATGATGAACAGCAGTAGACTGCCTTTTGAGTCAGTGTGGATCAGTGCAGCTTTTAGGCATTTTAAGTGTAGAGGTGCCTGGCAAACTATTAGAGTAACAGCGTTCAAGTCATGATGAGCAGATACTTTGGCCGTAATTGGATGTCCGTAGTGGACTCATGAGAAGTACATCTCCGAGAGTATGCCATGCAGTTCTGTGGTTCCATAAAGATGGTAATTAGTTGAGAACACAGGTAGGAGCATGGCAGAATTACCTATAATTCCAATAGAAGACTAGAGCCCGCAGACACTATCTTTTATTATTCCAAATACTGTGAACATTCTTTTTTTTATTTTTTTTATTTTTTATTGAACAGAGCAATAGGTAGCCGAAGGTACAAAACATATTTCACTTTAAATTTCAATATCAATACATTTCAATACATTTCTAAAAAACCTTAAAATATCAGACAAGACATAAAAAGATAAAAGGGAGCGAGATTCATCGAGATAAAAAAAACAGCCAAAATCATCATTAAAACTTTCAAGACATTATGTACAAAATTTACAATTTATAAAGTGCATCTGCAAAAGTGCAAAACTGCAATAAAGTGCTACTGCAAAGTGCAAAAGGTACAATAAAGTGCAATCTTAAAAGTGCTTAGTTCAAGCTAGTGCAAAACAGCAAAAGGTGTAAATAAAGTGCAAATGTCCTAAAAAAAGAAGAGGAGAGACAAAAATAAAAAAAACTGTTACATTCATAGATGAAAAGGCTGTTAGTAGTGAAAAAACTTATATCATCTAATCTCGATTTTCTTCTTGAATCATCCTCCCTTCAATTGTTCTAGATTCCCAAAATATTTCCAATTCCTTTCAAATCTCCTGATGGCTCCCACTCTGCCAGCATAAGCCTTTTCAAAAAGACAGGTTCTCCTCATTTTGTTAAACCATTTTAATTGTGATGGTTTCTCCCTGGATTTCCAGTTTTGAAGTATTAAAGATCGAGCAACAGCGCAAGATATAAATATAAATACTTCTTCAGCTTTATTGAACCCACTCCTATCCTTGCATATACCGAACAGGGCCGCTTCTACCACTGGCAGAAAAGATTTCCCAATGGCCTGTTCGATATCTGCAAATATCCCCTTCCAAAAAGATTCTAACTGTGGGCAAGCAAAGAAAATATGGTGCCATCCTCCCTGACCACTAGCCATACATCTGAAACACATTCTCAACTTCAGGGTACATCCTCTCCAGAGCCTCCGGTGTATAATACGCTAACCAACAAGATAAAAAGGACATCCTCTTATAATTGGCTGCGCGTAAAGATTTATTTCCCAACTGGCACAGGGCCTCCCAATCCTTCGAGGAAAAAGTACACTGAGTCGAGAGGCTTATTTTCTCCAGATGTCTGTCTACTAGTACGGTTTGTCCAGAGCAATGAAGCATTTTGTACCAATGTCCTATACCTTGATTTTTTCCTCCGTACAGGGCTGTTAACATGACATTAGGAGAATTAAGCAGGCCAATTATCTCATTTCTGATGAAGTAGACAATCTGCATATATTTAACAAAATTCGGACGCCTGGGACTATTCGTTCTAGCAACCACCTCCTGCCAGCTAATTACCCTGTTTTGGACTACCAAATGTCTCAACTCACGGAGCCCGCAAAGTTCCCAATTTTTTATGTGGTTCAAACTTACTGGGAGACCTATTTGAGTACATTCAATTAAACTTAAATAATGGGAGCCATCGGAACCATGTTTTTTAAAAAGGAGCGACAGTCTTGACGCATATTCTCTTAGCGTCTTGTATCTTGACCTCTTTGGAAGATTTTCAATTTTCAAAAAAATTGGAATTTGAGAACCTGCCTCTTGTAACATCTTTACAAGAAAAAAATATCTCTTGTCTGATTAATCCTCAATAATCCTGCCAATATATCAAAAAATGCAGCTTCATAGTAGGTCCTTAGATGGGGTAGAGCTAAACCTCCTTGATCAACTGGAAGTTGTATTACTGGCAGCTTGACTCTCGAAGCTTTGTTGCCCCAAATAAAACCTCTCAGCATTGTTTCCAGCTCTTTAAGGAAACCTAAATTAATTTTAATGGGAACATTGCGGAACAGAAATATAAGCAGGGGCAGTACTGACATTTTAATCAATGATACCCTGCCTATAACTGATAATGGAAGCAAAAGCCATTGATCTAGAAGGTTCCGAATTTTGTTCTTCATTCTAGTGTAATTCAGGACTAAAAGCTTATCATATTCGCAAGTCACGAAAATATCCAGGTATCTAATTGGGTCGCTTCTTGCAGCTTGGGCCTGCAAATAAATAGGGAGAAAATGTAGATCGGTGTTTAAAGCAAGGACCTCGTTTTTTTTGGCATTTATTTTTTAGCCCCCTATCTTTTCATAGTCCTTGAGCTCTCTCATTAAGTTCTCAATATTTTCTTTTTTAGGTTTTTAATAAAGGATAATGTCATCGGCAAACAACTTTAGCTTAGACATACCGATGATAGGGGGCTGAATAGCCACATTATCCCTGATCTTTACCACTAGAGTCTCAATAAAGAAAGTGAAGAGCAACAGGGACAACGGGCAGCCCTGCCTTGTTCCCCGATTTACCTTAATCTTCCCAGACTGTTTTGCATTGATTATTACATGAGCTGATGCTCCTTCATAGATATTATGTAACATCTTGATAATTGAGACCGGGAATCCAAATTGGCCGAGAGAGTAAAACAATGCTGCCCAGTTGACCAAGTCAAACGCCTTTTCTGCGTCAATCATTAACATACAGACTGGAATCGAATTTATATTAAACTAGTCCAATGCCTGAATTAGGAACTCAGTGTTTGCTGCCATATAGCGTCCTGCAATAAACCCAGTCTGATCTTGGTGGATAACTTCCTGGGCTGCGAGCGAGCACAAATCTTTCCGCCCATATTTTCATGAGGATTTTATAATCTGAATTTAATAAGCTAATTGGCCTGTATGAATTCACGTCGTTTCGGTTTTTGTCTTTTTTAACGAAACATATAATTGTGGATTCCTTAAAATCCACGGGGACATGCCCACCTAATCTAATATAGATAAATAACTTTTTCAAGGGAGTTACTAGTTCTTTAAAAAAAAAACTTGTAAAATTCAATTGGGTACCCATCCTGACCGGAAGCCTTTGCCCCGGATGTTGCCTTTATACATTCTTGTATTTCAGAGGTATTTATTTCAAGCCCGATTTGGTTAACCCAATTTTCAGAAATTCTGGGGATCTCTATATTTGCAAAATATTCCTGGATCAACACTTCCTCTACCTGGTATTCCGTAGAGTACATGTTTTCAAAATGGTACAGGAAGATCCTAGAGATCTTATCACCATCCACCTCCTCCAGTCCACTCTGGCGGTCTCGGATTTTCACTATCACTGATGACTCCTGCCTCTTTCTCGCAGAGTTAGCCAGTAATTTTCCCACCAACTGGCTGTCTCCATAAACCTTTTGCTGGAAGGCTTTCAAGCTATTTATCTCTTCCACAATAAAAAAATCCCGTAAAAGAGCTTTAGCCTGCTCTAATTGACTCGAGTGTTGTTGGAACTGTAGAGCATATTCCTTCTCTACGGCTGACTGACGCTTAGATATTTTTAGCTATACGATATTTATAGTATACGCGATGATCTGGCCGCGTGCTGCT
The DNA here is from genome assembly GCF_964263255.1 of Lissotriton vulgaris. Taxonomy (NCBI): domain Eukaryota; kingdom Metazoa; phylum Chordata; class Amphibia; order Caudata; family Salamandridae; genus Lissotriton; species Lissotriton vulgaris. The sequence goes on along the minus strand of NC_141700.1, from coordinate 235,175,175 downwards.
GCTTTAAATCCGCCCCAAACTGAAAAGGGATCAGCTGTATTATCATTCATATCAAAGAATTCTTTAATCCACTCTCAGAATCTTGAAACCCAGTCCTGATTTTGTAGCAGGGTGCGATCCAGCTGCCACCTGGGACGCTCCCCATCCACCCCTCCAAGTACTAGCTCTAGTTCTATTCTGCCATGGTCAGAAAACGGATTGCATCCAATCAGAGTTCTTGAGATCTGAAGAGATCTAGATATGAAAAAGAAATCTATTCTGGATGCAGTCCGATACCGGTGGGAATAGCATGTAAAAGATTCTTTTTCTACGTTCCTGCAACGCCAGGGGTCCCTTAATTAATACTTATGTAAGAGTGCTTCAAAAGAACATTTTGTTTTAGGTTTTAACTGCTTCTTTTTCTTATTAGAAGTGTCCCTTAACAAATCTTGAATATAATTAAAGTCCCCTCCTAGAATAATCTGTCCTGGGGCTCCACTTAAAACGTCATAAATTTCTGTCAACCCAGAAATATCATCAAGGATGGGGCCGTAGTAGTTCACAAAATGTATTACTTTCTCTTGCAATTTTGCTACCACCCATAGCCACCTACCCTTAGAATCTCTTTGAACCTGTAGAAATTCCCAGGCCAGATCCCTCGAAAAGTAAATAGCGACCCCTCTCTGGGCCACAACTGCTGATGAAAAAAAGGCATTAGCGAAGTATCTCGGGATAAACAACTTAGGGGTATTAGACTTCAAATGTGTCTCCTGAAAATAGACCACCTGGGATCTAAGAGATATTACCCATTTCACAAGAGCCCCGTACTTCTGTTTATTTAACATACCATTAGCATTAATTGACAGGATATTGCATGTATTCAATTTCATCTAAAAAAGGTATTTTCCTAGTTAAGTACCTAACATTAGACATTGAAAAAATGCTACACCTATTGCACATATTCCTTTTTACTGCATTTACCCCCCTCCCCCACCCTACCCGGGAATGTGGAAACTCCCTTCCCTGCCACGCTGTCCACATTCCTCCCACTTCTTCTGTTCTGGGTGTCCTCGTGCTACACCCTAAGTGACCCGTTGATCTGGGGGCCGTCCCATTCTACTATTGTTTAAGATTAACGCTAGACAACACATCTCTTTTACCCCCCAAAAGGGGGAAAAAAGAGAAAAAGAGAACAAAAGAGAAGAAAAAGAAAGAAAACAACTCAGAAAGAGTAAAGCATTGCAAAACCAAAGGTTAGATTTTTTTTTTTTTTTCAGGCCCTGGCTCCTAAAGAGATCTCCTTAAGAGATTGTGCCTCTTCTAAGTCGGTAAACAAGTAAAATTTTCCCTTAACCAGGACCTTCAACTTTGACTGCTGCGCAATCGAGGCTTGGGCGCCATTTGCTTTAAATAGATGCAACATTTTAACAAATTATTTTCTTCTTCTTGCAGCTACCGCTGTCATGTCAGAGAAGATCCTACATTTTGTTGTTTCTGACACCGAAAACTGACGTTGTTGATAGGCTCTAGAAAGAATCCTCTCCTTAATCCTATAATCAGCAAAATTCAATAGAATAGTTCTTGGAAATGTTGAATTTGGAAAGGAGCTGTGCCGGGACCCGATGAACCCTTGCTATAGTCAAATCTCCCTCAAATTCAGGTAGAACTGTATGCTGAATAAAAGAATTGACCCACTGAATAGTGTCGGAGCCTGTTGTTCCTTCCGGAACCCCTACAATCCTTAGATTTGATCTTCTAGAGTGGTTTTCAAGCTCCTCTAGCTTGTTTTCAAGAGAGTTTTTCTTCTTGGCTGCCTCACTAGCTTCCCCCGTGACCTGGTTCATTTGATCTTCAAGGGCAGAGATCCTTGCCTCTGTCTCCTGTAGTCTATTAGGGAGTGCCAACATTGACTCCTCAAATTTTCCATTCTTGAGTGTAAGGCAGCTATCTCCACTTGCTGATTGTTTTTTATTTCTCGGATCTCATCAAGAATTAAATTCAGCATTTCGCGGATATCTAGCTGATATCTCACCTCAGATCCCGGGAGGCTGTCTTTTCCTGCCAGAAGATTTACGTTAGTACTCATATTTCTCTCATTAGGACCCAACAGCACATCTTCATCCTCTACTCGTGCTACCCCAGATACTCCGCTTTGTATGTTCAAAATGGAGAAGAATCTTGCACAGAGTCCCCCTCGTCAACCACCTCTTTTGTGGAAATTAGGGAAGATTGCGGTATAGATAAGAGCAGAGGTTCAGGTCCCGGACAGTACAATGTTAGCTGGTGAGGCAGCAAGAGTTGGGGCTGTAGGGGATTGTAAGGGGAGAGACTTCGGAGTGGTTTTCTTTGCATAGAGTCGGTAATCCTTTATCTCCTTTCCTCCAATACCACTCTTATTTTTGCCCTCTCCGGCCTGGGGTGGTGTTTCTGAAGCAGACACCAAGGTAGAAGCTAACACCTCTGCTTCTACTTCGGATTGCACAGTTATATTTAAAATATCTTCACGATCCACAACTGCCTTCTTCAGCTCAGTAACTTGCAGAGAGGTAGAAGAGAGAGGTAATTCATCTTCTGAGGACTCGAGCATCGTATCCTCAGCCGAGTTCTCTTCCCTATTTTTATCTTTATTTTTGTCATTTTCCTTGGCTGCTTTTCGTGAAGCCTTTCTGGCTAAGGCAAAGCGGGTCTTTGTTTTCTGGCGGGCAGCCAAATCAACTTTGCTAGGCTTAATAGGCTCTTCTCCCTCCTTCTGAGGCTTGCCCATTATGGCTTTTAATTTGACAGGGAAAACCCCCGCTTTCCCTCCTTGCAGTTTTTCTTTATATTATATTAAATATTTCTGCCAGCCATTACTCACAGAGTTACTCGCAACGTGAGAATGTTCCAGGATTTCTTATCCCTCCACTGCAGCAGCAAGCTCCGAGCCCCCACCTCAGTTCCAGCTCCAGCTTTGGCAAAAATTCAAACAGCAGCCGCTTCAGCAGTTTCTGTGCGTTTCCTTTGCGTCCTCAAGCAGTCCTGCCCATGCAGAATAGCAATCCTCAGGGACCGCGTACAAGTCAGAGGCAACGAGCATCAAGCCCCGAGGAAGCCGTAGAAAGACATGGAAGCTGAGTCTCTTAAATCAGCAACAGCTTCGAGGATAGATTCAAGCGCCCCCAGCTTCTCACTCGAAACCCGGGACGCCGAAGCCACGACCCCCGCGGGTACCCGCGGAAAAAAAATCTAATATAGAAGCAGAATCAAGCCCGCAGCAGCATTCTGTCGGCTAGCGTTTCTCTGACGCCATTCCAGGGGCGGGATCCCAGGTCACGGGTCACGGAAGGCTACACGGAGGCATGGTACTCCGTAGCCATTCCCCGACCAGGTATGTACTGTGAACATTCTTGTTTTGTTATCCTATATACTTGTCACAATCATAATTCTACCAAAAAACTGCTACTTTTCCACAAAGAGGTATGTGTTTTCAACAAGAAACAATCTTGAAGAAACTGTCTCTGGCGATTTTGTCATCAAACCCATTTTGTTGAATTTTTCAAGAATGGTTTTTACCAGGTTGACAAAAACCAACCCGGTGAACATATTCCTTTGAAAAATGCATTTCTACTGGTGCGCTTTCTTTGTTCTTATATTTTTCTTCCAACCTCTGTTTCCATTATAGTGCTTGGTGCTGCTCAACTTCCCTCTTTCCCTGATTTGTTTTCTAACCCATACAACTAATCCCCTTATCTCATTTATGCTACCTCCATTCTTTTTTCCAACCCCTTTTTCCATTCTTTTCTGTGTTACTTTCTCCTTTCCGAATCTTTGTTAACTTCTTCTTTTTCTGTGCTTTGTTTTGGTAGATGCAGAAGACTACCACAATCTTTTTTTTAATAAAAAAAACCCACTGGTCTCCAGATATTCTGTTTTTATGACATTTCTCTGAAATGAAGTTTCATCAGGTTGGCTTTCTTAATTTTTTACATTTCACCTGCGTGAAATCTTTTGTATTTAATGTTAATCTTAAAAGAGGCTTACATCCTGCCCTTCCTCTCCATTCGTTTGTGTGCTTTGCCACTTACTTTTACTCCATTTCTATTGGCTGTAGAATACCACTTCCCATTGTCTCTGTGTCTTCTTAGCAGTGTTCCCAGGCCGAAGTACTCCTTTCCATCCACTTGAACTTCTTTGTTATTTTAATTATGAGCAAGCATTCCGCATTTTTCGAACTACTTCTTGGTGACTGTGCTGCTTACGTAAATTAAATGTAACATTTCTTTGGTGTGAGTTTTTAGCATATTTTTATATTTGTAGGCACACAATTTGCTTACAGGATGCTGAGCCGATGCCAAGACTTGAACCTGACACCTCAACTAAAAGGCGGCCGCTCTGTCTGCAGCGCCACATCCTCTGCCCTCTTTTCAAACTTCCATTTCTTCAGCTGTCTGAATGGAGTGGGCTTCTAGAAAATCAAGCAGAGGCATAGCAAGGATGTCATATGCTCTAAATGGGGAACAGCCTTTACGACGCGGCTGTTACACCGCCGTGCGGTTACAACGCGGTCTTTTCAACGCAAGTCATTACCACAACTTGCGCTGGAGGGCGCTGCAGGACAAGGAATTGTTTTATTTACTATCCAACACCTTCCCTACTGTACGTAGGCTGGTATTGGAATAGTAAATAAAAAAATTCCTAAGTCTGCACCCCCTCCAACGCAAGTCGTGGTAACGACTTGCGTTGAAAAAACCGCGTTGTAACGGCACGCGTTGTAAAAGTACGCATCGTAAAGCCGTACATCCGCCCTAAATACATTCCGTTCAACTGCATCACGGATGCCCATTCATTTCAATGGCTTTGCAAATTACCACACCAATTGCCTAACAAGAAAATATTATTTTATTTTCAATTACTCTAATGCATTTATAACATCTGTCCCCATAACAGGACTTCTACAATGGCTTCTACAATGGCTTCATCTGGCGACTTTTAGAACTGGAGTCTTGTCGTCATCTGAATTTGGGAAAATGAGTTTACTGCTTTGTCCTCTTTCGAAATGCACTTTGTCCGAGCAGCAAGGGCTTTTTCTTCTTGCTTTCCCCGTCGTCTTTGCTTCCTCCTCGTTGGTGCTTGCACTTCTCTCCCCCTGACTCCTCCATGGCCTCCGCTCCCCCTCCTTCCAAGACGGAACTCAACCATTTTGGCAGATTTGCTTTCAGTAGCGGCAGGATCTTGATGCAAGTGCCAAGTAAGGCTGCATTTATACCTTTATTATGCAGCGCTCCTTCGAACCAAATCGCACCTCTTTCAAACTGTTTAGGGCCCTATTTACAAGCCCATTGCGCCACTAGTGTGTCACTTTATTTGACGCACTGACAGCGCAATGTGCTTACCCATATTTACAAGGCCATGCAAAGTCACCCTATGTGACTTTTCATGGCCTTGTAAATATGGACCCCTTCAAAGCATCACTATGCGTAATAGGGGCGTTCCATTGGTGCTGCTGTGGGTGTACCCAAACATCATCCATGGAACTTGACACAGTCCCAGATTTACAATGTTTTCAAAATCTGGGACTGTGTCAGAGTGGGGTAACAAGGAGGAATATTTTTTATTTCTCCTTGCTTTATCCTCTTTCTATGCGTGCTGCAGAATGCACACATAGAAAGAGGAAAATACCATCAATTATGTTTTTTGAGCAGGAAGGTGTCCCTTTTTGCACAAAACAACCATCCCCGCAATACAGGGACCCTTGCAACATTAAGCAAGGGTGTCTGCGTTGACGCACGGCTACTGTTTGTGCGCCAGCGCAGGGGAGAAGGACAGGAATGCGCCGTAGCTATGGTGCATTCCCGCCCTTTTATTTGGAAGGCTTGCGGCGCTGCTGTGCGTCAAAATATAGTAAATAAAGCCCTTTCTGTTTACCTAGTCCACCCGAGCTGTTACACAGCACTGAGCAAACCAAGATATAGCGCTGAAAAACTCCACAAACATCCTGTAGTTTGTCTGTGAGGAAGGGGTAATTGGTATGTGTTTATAACGAGTTGCATCCTCGTGCTTGCAGTTTAGTAAAATACACTTTGTGCTTTACATGAGCACCAGTTACATAACACATTCTGTTTTTGTAGCTGCAGGGAGATTAAATAATTGGCCCAGAATGACAGGACGTTGAACCAAGACTTGAACCATGGTCCCCAGGTCCCAAGTTGGCAGCTCTAACTGCTACACCACATCCTCTTCTCCCCATGTCTTGCAGCCTCCTCCCGGGTCACACCTTCTTCCTTCCCCCATTGTTTTATTTTTTTTCTGTTTTCCACAGGTACAGCTCCCATCCTTTTGACATCATTCACCTCATCCAATAAACTAATCTCTGGGTTTTTTACATCATTTCCATTCAGACAACATGGATGAACGCGTCCACACGACTCATCCTGGACATCCCCCGACACAGCCACATCACCGGACACCTGAGAGACCTGCACTGGCTACCCGTCAGCAAGAGAATCACGTTCAGACTCCTGACCCACGCACACAAGGCTCTCCACGACCTGGGCCCCAAGTACCTCAACGACCGCATGACCTTCTACACGCCCACCCGCCAGCTTCGATCAACCAGCCACGCCCTCGCCACCGTACCTCGCATCCGCAGAGCCACCGCTGGAGGAAGATCCTTCTCATACCTGGCAGCCAAGACCTGGAACTCCCTCCCCACCCACCTTCGCCTAACCCTGGACCATCTCTCCTTCAGGAAGCAGCTCAAGACCTGGCTGTTCGAGCAGTAACATACCCCCCCCCCCCCCCCCCCCAGCGCCTTGAGACCCTCCCAGGTGAGTAGCGTGCTTTATAAATGCTGTGATTGATTGATTGATTAAGTACTCTGTGCAGAAGCACACAAGGGACCCCTGAGGTACAAGATGTCTTTCCAGTCAGAGCAAAGCAAAGCCAGTGACATGCGGCACAGTCTCACCAAATCTCGGTCCCTGGCCTCATCTACATTCACAGTATACTTATTGGGTACATGTTTGATTTCTTTGTACCCCCCCTCCCATTTACCTAATCTCCCCACTTTATAATGCCAGCAGTCCCAGCAAAATATATTGACTTTCTCAACATAGAAGTGATAATACTTTAACTGAGTTTCAGTAACTTACATTGCACAACTACTCGCCAAGCTACCACTTACAACAAAAAACAGCATATTATTAATCATATAGGCGAAGCTGAATGCATTTACCAATGCTTATTTGCATTTGTTAAAATGCCGGAATTACATTGCTCCCTGCTCACTGCAGAAGTAGCATTCAACAGTAAAACAAACTCCAATTGCCTCTGTACCACACTCTTGGCCAATGCAGAGGAGTCTATCTGGTCCTGTGAAGAGGAAACCCTTGCAGCGCTTGCTGACAAAATTCGGTCTGAACATGCCTGGAGCGGGGGGCGTGGCTTGGATGGCAGCGAAGGCGGTCGCTTAAGTTCGAGAGCTCCGCGACCCCGGGAGAAGAACGGCGAAAAGAACCAGCGATAACCCTCGGTCTCCCGCACAAAACGGTAGAAACTGTAGGGGAACACTCAGAGCAGCGGAGGGGAAAGGCCTGAGTAAGCGACAAACGGCATAACCAGCAAAAAACCCAATTTTTCGGGATAGCAAAGCGGAGCCCAAGATGGCGGAGCAGTAAAGAGGTAGCCACAACGACTGGGAGCCATAAGGAGTATCCTAAGCCAAGATCAACGTGGTGGATACGGACGGAAGACCGTCCGCAGCAGAGGCGGCAGAGGCGGTGGATGGCTGTACAAAGAACCGGACGGAGGCGCGCACAAAAGGTACAAGTCTAACCTGAAGACAATCAAGGCGGCCATCTTGATCACGATCTGGAGCGCAACAAGGAGTGCAGCGGTCAACGGGAGCAAGGCCAGCCAAGCTCATCACCGGATGTGCACCAACGCGAGGAAGCGCAGGAGTTGAGCAAGCGGCCTGCATTCGGCCACACACGAAGGCAAAGGTGGGTGGCGGAGCCGGTGTGAAGCGAAGCGGAGCACAAGTGGCGTAGCGAGGCACTCCCCCGCAACGGTAGCACGAACGCACGAGAGCAGCTCCCAAGCGGCACAAAGAAGCCCTGCCTGTCACGCTCCAAGCGGCGAGCAGCCAGTGTAGCGGTCGGCAACACTGAGGCGGTGCACACCCAAAACGGCAAAAATAAAAACGGCGGCGGCCATCTTGGAAAAGGGCAAGGAACACCGCTGCAGTAGCGCGCCCGAGCCAAGCAAACGCAAGCCAAGCCGGTGCAAGGTAGGCACGCGAGAACGGAGCACTACTGGCCTTTTTGCAGGCACAAAGCCACAGCGATGGGAGCGTACCTTGAAACGGTAAAAGAAGAGACAAAAAGGTGGCGACCATCTTGGAAGGGGCAGACCTTATCAGCCCAGTCCATAGCAGACAAGAGCGCGGATGTGTGAACTAACCAACGCAATTACATCGCACCTAAGGCAGCGCTAGCCGGTTGGTCCTCTAACAACGCAGTCCATCGAGACCGGAGCACATCAAGTAGCGGCCGGCGATCAGGAGTGCTCAGTCAGAAAAGAGGAGTGCAAAAGCGGCGGCCATCTTAGGAGGGGCAATCCAGACCAGACCACATCAGTCCACAGCGGCTGGGAGGCAGACGCGGTTGTACAAGCAAACCAACACTAGCACACCTGTAAGCGCCTCTGCAGCCTCATAGACATTTAGGGCAGGTACGCCCGGCAACGATATGGTCTGGGAACACCCGGCCGCGGCCCATGTGAGTAACAGCGAAGTGTGCAGCAACAGAAGGTAAAGAGCGCTGTGGCCAAACCAGGGATCAGCACCTGGCTCTGGAAGGTAGCCCTGGCATCCGGAAAAACTAGAACCAGGTCGATAAAGTGGCCGAGCAGGTTCACTTTCGGCAGCACTGCAAAGGAGGGCACAGCCACGAATACCAAAAACGCTACACCAAAGGAGGCACAGCCCAACCTGAAAAAGAAAGAGAGATTGTCCATATACCAAGAAAGAAGAGGTCTAGAGATGCTGAACGGTGATACAAAAAAAATAAGGAAAGACCTGGACTCACCGATCAAAATGAAAGACCTGAAAAACACAGAGACTGCGATGGACTTGCTCGTCAAAAAAATAACCGAAGCCAATGACCTGGCCAAGGCCACAAAGATCTCCATGGACAACGTCCAGCTAGAACTCACAGCCATACGTGCAGATCAGAACAAAATAGCGAGCATAGTAGCGGAGACAGAGAGAAGGATCAGCGACATAGAAGACAAATCAAGCATCATGGATAAAGACATTTGCTACATCTCCAAGGTCTCCAGCGAAATGCAGAGAAGGCTCGCGGAACAAGAAGACAAAAACCGGAGAGGCAACATCAGGATCCTAGGCATACCAGAGGACGAGGAGGAGGGGGCAGGCTCCTGTGCGGCATTACTTGAGACACTGATACCGAAGCTGACTGGCATAAAATTTGAAAAAGCTTTGGAGATCGACAAAGCCTACAGAATCCCCGCCACAAAACAAGCGCACATGAAAGGTCCAAGAACGATCATCTGCAAACCACTAAGATCCAGCCACACCGATGCCATCTTCGCCTTCGCACGAAGAGGCCAAACCCCTATCTGGAAAGGCAAGAAGATAATCTTCACCCAAGACCTTTCAAGAGGCACGGTGGAGGCAAGGAAAGGTTTCCTCGCACTAAGAGACACCATGAAGAGAGCAAGGATAACGTTCAGCTTTGTAGGCCCAGCGAGAATGAAGATAATAGATGGGCAGGACACACGTATGTTCGACGACCCAGCAGAACTACGCAGGTACCTCAGGAAGCCAGAACAGGAGGAGATGGAACAGACAAGCCCCGGTACCGCAAAAAGAAGAGCCTCTTCAGACAGCTCAGAGGCGGAAGATAAGGGGGCAGCAGGTGGCAGATAATACCCTACCTCGGAAAACAACAGTTACCTCAAGGGAATAGAGACCCTCATCAGAAGAAGAAACTACCTCAACAATAGGATTAAGTTCCGTGGACAACCTAGGAACACAAGACTTTCCTACCATGCAGGGCGTCACCGATCTCAGGGAACAAAGACTACCTCACACAAGGAACAAAGGACCTTGAACACTTGGAAGCCAATATCCTTTGCCTAAAACGGCGCAGCACGGGAGGGGGCTACGAGGTTTTTCACTTGCTTCGTACTGACCCGGGGGAGCGGAGGGCGGGAACCGTTGCTGTCACACGTTTACAGTACGTTGACAGGGGGGAGGGGGGCGGGGGGGCGGGGAGGGGGAGAGGGCCGGGAGGGAGGCCATGTAGCACGGACAATCTTAGCCTGGTGGAAGCACTATTCTTTCGTTCTCTTCTTTCCTGTATCCACACACAACCCCCCATCCCATCCCACATCCCAGGGGGGCGCCAAGGCCATGTGGCAGTTAGCAAGCAAGCATAGAACAAAGAGTAGAGACAGAGATCCCTCTCTAAGGCAAAGCGACAGAACGAACACACCATGACGACACCTGACACTAGTGGCCAGGCACAGATAGTCTCGGACATAAAAATAGTGTCTCTTAACGTCAAGGGCCTCAACCACCCCGTCAAGCGACGGAAAATACTAGAATACCTAAACAGACTGAAGGCTGACATATACGTCCTCCAAGAAACTAGAGTGTCCTCAGAGGACTCTAACAGGCTCAAAGCCAACTGGATTAGCGAGGTGCTATGCTCACCGGCAGTCAACAAAAAGGGAGGAGTCATCACCATAATCAGTAAGAAAGGGAAGTTCCAGGTTCACAACAATATCGCAGACACCAAAGGGAGAAGGCTGATCACTTCTATTAAAAGAGGTGACGAAATAATACACATAGCAAACATCTACGGGCCAAACGCGGTAGACAAAAAATTCTGGGAGGACCTAGCGAATGAACTAAACAAGATCCCACTGGGCGAACTACTAATCACGGCAGGGGACATGAACCAGGCGATGGATAATGCCACAGACAGACATCCACACAGACCCAGCCACACATCACAAGAACAGAACACACTCAAAAACCTATGCACCAAACTCGCACTAGCGGACCCGTGGAGGCTACAAAACCCTAGCGCCAGAGAATACACCTTCTACTCGCACCCCCACAACTCTTACAGTAGGATAGACTACATACTCATGTCCGACACACATACACACCTGACTGACACAACTGAAATAGGGCCCGTAACAGTCTCAGACCATGCACACATATCCCTCTCATTAAGTGGCAAGCATAACGAAACACCAAGCAGGAGGTGGCGCCTTAACAGTGACATACTCGAGAACCCCGCCAACATTACCGAAATAGAGGTAGCGATCAAAGAATATCTCCAATATAACGACACAGCAGACATAGAGGCAGCAACACTATGGGATGCGCTTAAAGCAACAATAAGGGGGAGACTCATGAATATTAAAGCACGCATGAACAAGGGCAGGAACAAAAAAATTAAAGAACTGGAGGAGCAGATTAAGGAGTTAGAGAGGAATCACATGGCCAACTTAATGGACAGGAACACACTCACAACACTAACAAAAAAAAAATATGAGCTAAACAGAATCCTAAGCGAGAGAGCCTCCACGTGGATCAACAAATATAAATCCATTAACTTATGCTCGGCCAACAAAGCAGGGAAAGCCCTGGCTGGATACCTGAAAGCCAAGCAAAGGCAACACGCAGTAGCGGCAATCACAGACGCCGATAACAAGACACACACAACTAGCAAACAAATCCTCGAGACTTTCAGGAAGTTCTACAAAGACCTATACACTGCCGATGCCTCGCTGGAGGTAGACGGCGGAGCAAACCTGCTAGAGAAGCTTGAGCTACCCAGAATAAGCGACGAACAGAGAGAGGCCTTAGATCAAGACATAACAAAAGCAGAAGTAGGGAGGGCCATAGACTCACTAAAACCGAACAAGGCCCCAGGTCCGGACGGCTTCACAGCTGCCTTCTATAAACAATTCCAACCATTACTCAAGGACACGCTAGTCAGAATATTCCAGGCATGCGCGGAAAAAGGCAATATGACTGACTCAATGGCAGAGGCAAACATTATTGTTATCCCCAAGGAAGGGAAAGACCCCCAGTTCCCACGCAACTACAGGCCAATTTCCCTAATAAACGTGGACTGCAAAATCTACGCAAAAATCATAGCAGCGAGATTAAACGCATATCGCCCCTCTCTCATTCACAAAACTCAGGTGGGCTACCTGAAAAACAGACTCTCGCAGGACAACACCAGACTGCTATGCCATCTAATCAATCGCACGGCCAACAGTGCGGAGAAGGCTGTCATGATCGCATTAGATGCAGAAAAAGCCTTCGATAGAGTCTCATGGCCCTTCCTGAACCAGTGCATGCTCAAGTTTGGACTGGGCGAGAAGTACAGGGGTATGATCATGGCCCTCTACAAAAACCCTCGGGCTCGAGTGGTGGTGAACGCAGCTACATCGGACACATTCACACTAGGCAGAGGGACAAGGCAGGGATGCCCCCTCTCACCAGGGCTTTTCCTGTTGGCCCTTGAACCACTCCTCCACATGATCAGATCAAACCCCCGGATCACGGGGGTGCAGATAGAGGGTCAAGCCTTCAAGCTAGCTGCATACGCGGATGACATTCTGATCACCACAAACAACCCACAAGAGTCAATTGAGGCACTCGTGCAAACAATAGAGGAATATGCGCATGTCTCAGGCTACAAGCTTAATAGGGAGAAATCCGAATGCAAACCTATGAACTGCCACACCACCAAGACTGTCCTGGGCTCGTCAGGCCTGACGTGGCAGACAAAACCACTGAAATACCTTGGCCTCCTCTTCGGAAGAGACCTAAGAACAACACTAGATCACAACGAGGAGGCGATGTTAAAAAAATTAAGTCCAGGCTAGACACGTGGGGCCCCAAATTCATAAGCTGGTGGGGAAGAATTGAGACAATAAAGATGATGGTCACTCCCATGCTAAACTACATGCTCTCCATGCTGCCTCTCACACTCACAACCGATTTCCACAAACGCATAGACAAAAGCATCAACGTGTTCCTCTGGGGAGGAAAAAAACCAAGAATCCGCTTAGCGAGACTCAGACTCAATAAAAGAACAGGGCGGACTGAATCTCACAAACTACAAGGCCTTCCAGACGGCATGCCTTGCCAAACAGGGAATACAATCGATAACCCCCACACCAGAATACACGCCGGTATGGTTGGACCTGGAAAGGAGCATTCTAGGTGGCGCAGACCCAATTACGGCCCTGACGGCGCACAAGCACCCAGAGGCCAAAAACGCGATAATCCACAACACAAAGACAGCGCTGCTGAGAGTAGACAGGGAAATGGCAGTAAGTATCAAGGGCACCAAATGGGAATCACTGTGGCACAACACAAAAATTACTTACAAGGGGAAAACACTTGACAGCAAGGAATGGTACAGCAGAGGCATCACAACGCCGTCACAACTAGAAGCAGGGAATAACCCACTCGCCTACAAGGCACTACAGCAGACAACCTCCCTACCGAACAAGGAGTTCTACGAATTCCTTAAAATCAAAGCGGCTGTCACCAAAGCAAGCCTCTCGAAACAGACACCCACCATCATACAATACACACAAAACCTAAACAAGACAGGCCACCAAACAGCGCAAATTTACAAGCTAATCACACCACGCACCACAACTCTAAACAATAAGACACTGGCCTTTTGGGAGCAGACCATACAAAGACCTCTAAACGAGGAGGAAAGAGCCAGACTATGGACGGCAGCGTCCAAAAACAAAATCACGCCACAACTAGCACAAACCAAATACTGGTTACTCCACAGGCTGCATTGGACACCAGCGAAACTAGGGAAAGTTGGAGCTAGCGAGAGCAGTATATGCTGGAATTGCCAGAGGGCAACAGGAGATTTATCCCACATGCTATACGAATGCCCAAAAATCAAAACTTTCTGGAGCAAGGTCTATAACGTCATAGACACAGTCACAGGAAGCAAGGCACAAAGAGGACTAGCGGGGATAGCCACTGCCTTCCTATCAACAGAACTTCAGTCCAAAGAAGTACGAGACCTGGTCGATGTACTTCTGACGGCTGCGGTGAAAACGATCCTGGGTAACTGGAAGGACACTAGCAAAGCCACCTTCAAACGCTGGTTCAATTGGGTTACTTTCCTCCGGGGGGCTGACAATATCACTGCCAAGCACAAGACGGCGAATCATACCGCTAAAGATAACATGTGGGAAGCTCTCGACGCATATCTGGAACAATGACCCCCCCCTCCTTTTCTTTCTCTTCCTTTTTTCTCTCTCATGGCCCCACCAGGCCGCAACTTTGCAAGATCGGTACAAGTATTACGAATGTTTTGCTTTTGTTTTTGTATATGGAAAAACTTACTTTCAATAAAGAATATTTTGAAATAAAAAAAAAAGAACATGCCTGGAGCGGGTTCTGGTACAAGGGGTCAGCTAGAGAAGGGAGGGGGAAATTAATATGTTCCTCTGACTGGGGTGCCCCTCTCACAGCAGGGAGCAAGCTAAGCTAGCAGGCACAGCAACCATACTCTTGTGCTATTCAATACAGTGTTGTGTCAGTTGCTGTCACCCATCCACAACTGTTCATCTTATACTGTGCACCTTCCTTTGCATATAAAGCCTGGTTATGGGAACTGGTGGGAAAGTGGGTGAAAACATGAGTTGCTGCTCATCTGCCTTATAGGTGTTAAAGTCTACTAGCATATAGTGCACACTCAGTATGCCGTAGGTTATTTCTAACTGTGATGTTTTCATTGTAATGTTATGGCAACATTTCACAGCCAGTAACAATAAAACTAAATTTGGCTTGATTGTATTTCTAAGCCATACTTGCATGAAATCCACATGGGCAGAAATTCAGTATACCATATTATTATTGGTCATACCCTGGTAATTATTTGATGATGTGGTGACATATATCCTTTATGTTATTTTTCCAGGTGCATCTTCATTCTCCTGATGAAGTCTCCGGTGTAAACAACATTGGAGTAGAAACTTTGATTGATATAATTTTTTTGCGGTACGGATAAAAGATTAATTAGGAACTGGTCCATGCTAGTGTTTGATGTTTCAATTACTTTTTGCCCGCATTTGGACTACTCGATTGCTGTTTTTCAGCTCTGATAGTGCACTGGTGTCTGCTGCCCAGTCCCCAGTGCCAGTGCTCTATCCTTAAACCTATCATGTGCAAATTGACATACCCAATTGACAAGGACTTTACAACCCTTATAAGTCCCTAGTATACGGTACCAGGGGTGCCCCTGGCATGGGTGGTAAAGGTTTCCCCAGGGCCTGCAGCACTGTTTGTGCCACTCTATGTGACCCAAGGAGAATTACTGACAGCAGGCCTGTCATTACAGACTGCAGGAGCAGTGCAAATTGCTCTGACTTGACTCTGCCCTCACCATGTGCGGCAGATTCAATGCATTGCCTGTAATATATATATATAAGTCACCCCTAAGGCGGTGGTCCAAGGGATAACATGGGCTGGCACCCAGGCAAACCTAAAGTTGGCAGCTCCATTATTGTACCGCCTAAACCCATGTTTGGTATCAAACAATGTGCCTTCTCACCCTTGACACATATCTTATGTCAAGGGTGATGCACTCAGGTGGCTACCTTAGAGGCTGTCTACCTGGTTGCTCGAGCTCAATCTTCTCTATGCCTTGGCTGGCAACCCACCCTTGCTGCCCCCAAGACAGGATCATGACCACCCCATTCCAGGCAGGGTGATCACTCCTAAGCATCAGGAACAAAGGCCTGGGCAGGCAGGAGGTCACACCTCCTCCTTCCCAGGAAGGCTTGTGAAGTGGCACAACAAGGTGGTGAGCTTCAAGGGCTGCACCGCCCCTGATATGCATCAGGACTGACTCCCAGGGGAGGAAACAGCCCTCCTTCTGACCCAGACAAATGTGCACAGGGCAGGTGGGAAATCAGATAGTCAGGGAGGTGTACACACCGAGAATTCTAACCACACCTCTACGGTGGGCAGCCCGCTCTGTACACTGAAAGGAGGGCTGCCACTTTTAGGATTGGCAGAACAGAGGTTTCTCTGTAGAATAAGTGACCTACACCCCTCCTGGACCCCAGTGTTCACCTCAGGGATGGATTAGCTACTGGAGCAAGCATGCCATAGGCCTCTTGCACCCACACCTCCAACACCCCTAAATCTAGGATTTAAGAGCTACCCTGAAACTAGAACCTCAGTTCTGAACAACCTACATCAAAGAGGAAAGAGACCTGTGTCTGCGACAACAGGACTTGTACAAATCAAAAGATGGGTACCCTGCACGTTTTGCAACACTCCTGGAACTGCCTGATCAAAAGTTATCCTAAGCTATCTCTCAGTTCCCCCATACAGAGGGACCCCTGCGGAGGCCTGAAGCACCCTCAGACTCCCCTGGACTAGTGATACTAGTCTTCTACTAAAACTGCAGTTAAAACAATACTTTGGATACAAAGAACCTCTGCCCATCGGGCCCTGTGTGGGATCGCCCAAATCCAGATGGGCTAGTACATTGTGGGAACTGTAGTCCTGCCTTTCACAAAGTTACAGGCAGCTACAGCATTCCCAGGGACTACCGGACGTCGAAGTAACTTTCTGCTCCATTTACCACTGCCAAGGATTGTTGGTCACCAGTCCAGCAACCGACCCCTTTACTCTATGCTGCACCTACAGAGAACTTCATCCAACCTTTGACCGACATCAGAAACCACTCCATTGTGGTGTTCTTGCATTTTTTTCTCCTCACAGCACTGTTTCAGAGGTAAACGCAGCTCTACATGGCCCACCTTCATCACCAGGGACACCCAGGAGAATTCTGCACCTGGGCTCCACGGGTCAGGTAAAATTTACTTTACTGTCATGGCTTGGTTCTGGGACCTGCATCATCTTTACCCTGCAATGGTTCAAAGCAACTCAACCTGCGAGTTGCCAATTGTCACTAGGGGTTTTTCCCATTGACTGCAATGTTAAATTTTCACTGTATTATTTTGCACTGATTTTGTATTGCTTCAAAAATCCATAGCTCCGGTTATATGTATGCTATTCCATTCATTGTGGTGTCTAAATTAAGATAAAAATACACTCTATTTTTATATTTTGATGTCGTATTTCTCTCGAGTAGTGTCAATTCATTATGGTCCATGTTGGTACTTTGAAATCCTTAACACATGTTCCTTTAGTGAAGCCTGACTGCTCCGTGCCACACTATCAGGTACATTATTTTGTTATTTTTACACATGGCAACGTTGTTAGGGAAAAGGTTCCACCTTTTTAGTACCAATTTAACACTTAAATACTGCAAGAAGCAACTGAAAGGTATTCCAGTGCCCAGTTGTTGACATGTTTTGAGTACCTTTTGATCCATTTGAGCTAGAACATTTTTTCGTTAGATCTTCCAGTGCCCAGTTGTTGCCATGTTTTGAGTACCTTTTGATCCATTTGAGCTAGAACATTTATTCGTTAGATCTTCCAGTGCCCAGTTGTTGCCAAGTTTTGAGTACCTTTTGATCCATTTCAGCTAGAAACAACATTTTTCGTTAGATCTTCCAGTGCCCAGTTGTTGCAATGTTTTGAGTACCTTTTGATCCATTTGAACTAGAAACACCATTTTCGGTTAGATCTTCCAGTGCCCAGTTGTTGCCATGTTTTGAGTACCTTTTGATCCATTTGAGCTAGAAACAACTTTTTTGGTTAGATCTTCCAGTGCCCAGTTGTTGCCGTGTTTTGAGTACCTTTTGATGCATTTGAGCTAGAAACACCATTTTCGGTTAGATCTTCCAGTGCCCAGTTGTTGCCATGTTTTGAGTACCTTTTGATCCATTTGAGCTAGAAACAACATTTTTTGGTTAGATTCTGCAGATTATGCTGCTGATTTATGTGGCAAATGCGGCAAATCTATAATTATGCCAAAAATTCAGGGGCATTAGAATCGCAAAATTCCTGCGGCTATGGTTATAGGGGAGGCTCTGACTCTGGGCATCGCCTGTGTTTGGGAGAAGTAAAGAGCTCATGATAGAATCATGCTTGTGGCCCCCTGACCTACCAAGGTATATGGGCAAGCTGGATAGATCCTTAGGGCGATTGGCAGAGCACAGCTTTCTTTTGTGCCACAATGAACCAACTGAGTTGAGTGGAGAGTGGGTGGAGCTGGTGGGGTGAACGTGACTCCATCCTTTAAATGTAAGTAGCTCCACAGGGGGGTCTGTTCCAAGAGGAACACTCCTATACATACAAATTACATTCCTACTGCGATTTGAAATTGAAAAAATACTTTCTTCCACCACTCTAACTTCCAATTTCTTTTATTTCATTCTTGCAAATTCGTTTTCATTCCTGCGTTCTCTCTTTGTCACTGGTTTCCTGACTTTCTTTTCCTTCTTCCTCCATTTTCAGCTTTTCTCTCTTGTTTCAGTGAAAGCCTGAAGACGAAAAATAAGTCCAAGTCTCAAAAATGATGTGCCAGCGCGCACCACCGGCACAAATTAAGCATGGGTTAAAAGCATTTTCTTAAAGAACATTGGCCATGAGTGGGCATTGTTGAATATCTCTGAAAGTCAAGTGTCTCGGCCTCCTCTGTGTGTTATACACAGGTGTGTCAAGGTGCCTTTTCTTAAGTTTTCCAATAAACAAAGCTTTATTGTTCAGAAACATCTCTCGTGTATAGTAAGCTGAAAATACGAGGGCTCTGTTTACACCAAAATATATCATTACCGGTGCTAGGCCTCCTGCCCACGTGAGCTAATGACGCGCTAGCAGCAATTACCACGGGTTGAATGTTTGCAGAAACAAAGCTTGGGACTTGCTTTTTTTCCCTGCATAGACAGTAATCAGCGTCCATGTATTTTACCACACATAGTTTATTGTGATTGTTGAGCTACGTCATCTGCTGTGTTTTTAAGCCTTCGGGTTCCCGCAATTTTGTCAGCCCCAGACACCCTGGCACCAAATGCCTCCTCAGGGGTGCTTGCACAGTGCTTTGTGCTGAAGGCCCGGCCCTTGGCTTCGATATGGTGTTCCCTTTGCACAAGTTTTTTTTATCCTCTATGCAACTGGATCAGACTGTGAGCCAATGTCAGCAATTATATGAGGCCATCACAACTCTGCTGTCGTCACGGTTTGAGTAGACTCTGTAAGTGACGTCAGCCTCATGAAGTCTCCCAGGGAGAAGCCGCGCGGGCACAGAACGGGGTCACCCACCTGTTTTTAATGAACTCAGACTGCGCATGTGTCTCATACACTAACTTGTTAACCACACAGGCTAGTGCGCGCGCTGCATACAGGACGGCTTGACAGGGGCGTAGCTTCCGTTGGTACAGCCAGGGGTCGAAGCAGGGGGGTCGGGGTGGAAGGGTGCTGGGGAAAAAGGACGGTGAGCACTTGAAAGATGTCCGAGTCTCCAAGGATCAACATGTAGTATTTCTGCGAACAGTTACCTTGATCATACAAGTTACATTTATTTATTTATAAAGTTTTATATAGCGTGAACTTGATCCCGAAGGTTAAAAAAAACAAAACAAAAGACAGACTACCACCAACCATCACCACTCTGCTACCCACCAACGTCACACTAACGCCCCATTGGACCGCCTTAAAATATCTCTGCATCACTAAACCACTATACCATCTCAATACTCTCCCACACCACCACGCTGGCAAACCCACCTCAGCCCTAGACACTCCCCAATCAACACACAACCACCTCAGCACTACCACGTTAGCACCTTCCAGCACCACAACACTATTCACTACCACCCAATGCAAATCACAAGTAAGCCAAGCACTACATTTCTCCAACAATATAATCCAACCACATTACAGCATCGCAAAATAAATGCCCTGCTAACCCCGACTGCAGTAAAACTGGTATAACAATACCACCTTCCTCTATTCCACCACAGCACTATCACCAATACCATAGCAATACCACCTGAGAGACCCACATTACCAGCTCTCACTACCAAACTACGATTCCCCATCACACCACTACATAATCCCATATCACAAGCAGTAGCACCCCCTCACATTACAACCACTTCTCCTCTGACAACCACACTATCCCTGTTACACTGCCACCTGACTCCCAGCTCAGAGTACCACACACCTACCCCACCACTCCACTAACTTCCAGGAAAGTCCACCACTGAGCCCCAGCATCACACTGCCACCAGGTGAAGTAACGGTCCAACACTGCACAACTGAGGAAGGATGAAAACAGGTCAAATTACAAACCATCCCAGGGTATCAATACTGGCAGCACATGTACATACACAAGTAGAAAAGTATCACATACTTCACAGTGTTCGTATATAGGGGTTGTTGCAACATTATTTCTGTATCACCCCTCTCTAAAACTAAAGTAACTAACAGGCCATTGAGTATTCAAGCTCTTGTGATAGTTAATCTAAATCTACTATAACCATGAGAGTGTGTGATGCTTTTGTGTGTGTTACCATAAGACAGGACACACAGAAAAGCTGTGCAGCAGGTTACAGGAAGCAGATGTATCTATCACTCAGGCACTTCGAGCCCTAATGTTAGCAAACGCTGACGCTCTCTAACTGGTCATAACCAGTGTATTCTGTTTGTGCTTTCCGTGACGATGAAACCTAGCATTTGACATTGATTGGTTTGAAGCTGCATTTATATAGCACTTACTACTCCTGACGAGCTACTAACTTGCTCTTTCATTGTGCGCCCTGCCCTTATTTATGCCAAGGTCCCCTCTAGTGACTCACGCTGGAAGGTTTGAATGGCAATCCCCAGCCTTATAATGGTTGGTGTGGTGGAGCAGCAGGCACTGGAGGACTCTGCGCGCTCTGAGGTGCTATCCGCGCGCTCTTCTCTCTGCCAGCGCGCCAGACTCACTCTCCACAGCGC
Organism: Lissotriton vulgaris; assembly: GCF_964263255.1. Taxonomy (NCBI): domain Eukaryota; kingdom Metazoa; phylum Chordata; class Amphibia; order Caudata; family Salamandridae; genus Lissotriton; species Lissotriton vulgaris. Next base: position 235,154,264 of record NC_141700.1, on the reverse strand, counting down.
ACCCGGGCCCCCACGCACACGCTAAGTGCTTAGACTTCAAAAGGTGGTTTTCCTGTTCAGATGGATTGGATTAAAAGCTCAAACATCCCCTATTGTGTTACCTATGTATCAATCGAGCACTATTAAATCTTTTTCATACGGCCATTCTAATCTAGCACAATTTATTTTGTTCCTCTTCAAATTAGACAAACATACTCTTCAAATAACTCCAGAGGAACTCTTCTGTTTGTTAAATAGACAGATAGGTGACCATGGGCTAATGAATAGGAGAGTCCATCTTACACTACTCAGTGCATACAGCCTTCCAATGTATGCACATTTTTGTTATCTGACCCTTTGCTGAGGATTACCTACCAGATCCTCACTAAGCATGATTGTGGTGCAGCCACTAAAGCACCCGATTAAAAAAAAAGTTGATAGGGGTTGGTGTGACTAACTCCTGTAGTACTGCTGGATTACTCCTGAATTCCTAAATGTAGGTGGTAATACTCCTTACTTGCTTTAGAGCCTCACTAGCTGTATGCAGTTCCACCATGGCTTCAAAGGCATGTCCTCCACCACTATGTTAGTCTACAGCTCACATATTTAAAGATATCTACCTCACTGGCGGCAGTCTCTATGCCTTTTTTCTTCAGATTTTATAGAGCGCGAACTCCACGCTTCACCAGAAGATATTGGAGCGCTTTACATGAGCACAGCGTAACAATGAAAGCAAAGCACGTGATCAGGCCCGGACTGGCCGTTGCGGGCACAGGGCAATCCCCCGGTGGGCTGCATGGTTGGGGGCCGGTTTTGCTATGCTGCAAAAACGGCCCTGTAACAAAAACGGCCGAAAACCGGCCCTGGCACAGCGCGGTCACACCCCCCCCCCTCCTCCAGGAGGGGGGCAGGGGGGCCGGCCGGGCACTTTGCCAGGGCCGGTTCTGGTTCCCAGTCCGGCCCTGCACGTGAAAAACACAGACATTTAGTAAAAATGAAATCCGATGTGACTCTCAAACTTGTAACAAGAGCCTTGACTATGACATGCCTAGGTCTATAGGTAAAAAATGCAACTTGCAATAAAAATGTACCACTTTTGTCAACAACTAAAATGCACAGGGAGACTATTATACCTAGAGGTAAGAGGAATGTTACTGATTTAAAATATGTGAAATAGACATCATGGTGAAAAAAAAGAAAAGCTGATTAGTTCGAACAAAGTGCAAAAAGTCATATTAATATTGTAGCAGCAAATTACAAAAAGATGTTATAGGTACATGTAAGGGTGATCAGATCAAAGGTTAATCCTCATAGCAGCTAATGACAAAACGTTCTTGGATACACACAAATAAAAAACATAAACAACGCTCCTCTCAGGGGTTTTCAAAGCTCTTTCTTAAACCATCCAATAATTCAAAGGAAGGTGGGCGCCTTTATGATGGGGGTCTCGGCGGGTGATCCACTGGGGTCCTTAAGCTGGATCCACTAAGTGGGGTCCACAGGCAGCAGAGATTCTTGGCTGCTAAGGTGACAAACTTAACCAACAAAATGTTCATGACATTATCAGGGTTTCCTCACCTGAATTATTTTATAGGTGTTGCGTGCGTGCCGCTGGCCCTGGCCGTATGCAGGCTGCAGGCAACATGCAAGAAGTCAGAAGAGGAGAATGGTCTCCAAAGGAGTGACGCACTCCTCCGACTCCTCGACACGACAAGGGGCGAGGGTAGGGGGCGCGGGGCGGGCGGTGAGCGCGTAACGCGTCACACTGGTACGGTGCGGCGAGGGCTGGCCAAAAATGTCCTTACAGGGCCGTCATTGGTTGCGATATTTCCCTGCATGCAGTGTGAGGCAATGTAGTGACTTACGGTGCATTGCCTCACACCATATCCACGGGGCCATGAAAAGCCACGCAGGGTGGCTTTCTGTGGCCTCCTAGATAAAGGCCTGCACTGTGTACCTCCGGAGCATTACAAAAGTGACGCTCTGGCAGCAGAAATGTGCCACAAATGGGTAATAAATAAGCTCCTAAATCTGTGCCATCACAAAGATCCAAGTCCATGCTAAATAGGTCATTGAACACGGGACAGCTGCCAGCTAGCTTTAAAGAGGCCCGAGTGAAGCCCCTAATCAAGAAAGCTGGGGCCGATCCCAAAGTATTAAAAAACTATCGGCCCATCTCCCAGCTTCCATTTCTATCCAAGGTGCTTGAGCAGCATGTTTTGAAGTCCCTGGCTGCGTTCCTGGAGTCTAACCATCTGCTCCATGAGATGCAGGCAGGGTTCCGTGCCCACCATAGCACCGAGTTAGTCATGCTCTCGGTGCTGGACGACCTTAGAGGGTTGGCTGACCAAAAGAAATCAAGCGCCCTGATACTTTTAGACCTATCAGCGGCGTTTGATACCATCAGCCATACCATACTCCTGGATAGGTTGGCCGGGTTTGGGTTTCGGGGCTCTGCTTACCTCTGGCTGGAATCCTTCCTGTCCGGGCGAACCCAGAGGATTCAGCTGGGAGAGGAGGTATCAGGAGCAGGAGACCTGACATGTGGGGTACCCCAAGGCTCCGCCTTGTCCCCCTTATTGTTCAACCTATACCTGCAACCACTATTAAGCACCTTGGCTGAGATGGGCTGTCGGGTGTTCAACTATGCAGACGACACCCAGTTGTTGCTGAGCATAGATGACACCGTACGGGCCCAGTCACTGGCACAGGAGATTCTTAGGTACACAGTCAACTGGATGTCCAGGAATCTCCTGAAGATTAACCCCGAGAAAACAGAGGTGTTAATTGTGTCATCCACCTGTTCCCCCTGGTGTGACCTGTACTAGCCCCAGGAATTAGGGCCCACCCCTAAGCCAGCAATCGTGGTCAAAAGTCTTGGCATTAGAATAGACGGCGCCCTCTCAATGACCAATCAAATCTCTGCAGTAGTAGGTACCTGTAACGGCATCATAAGACAACTGCGCAAACTTGTTCCACTTCTTTCCCAGTCCACGATCCGCACGATAGTTTCTGCCACCATACTGTCGAGGCTGGACTACGGAAATGCGCTCTACCTGAGCTTACCTAAAGCCTTAACAAACAGACTGCAGGTAGTCTTAAATGACGCGGCAAGATTAATCTTCAGACTTCCAAGGATATCACATGCATCCCCGCTGTTGCTGAATCTTCACTGGCTACCAGTGACGCAAAGGTCGGCTTTCAAGAGCCTCTGCATAGCCCACAAGGCCATCTATGGGCAAGCCCCTTCCTATATCAAGGAAAGACTAGTCATATACAGGCCCGAAAGAAGCCTAAGGTCCTCCGAGGCTCAGTTGCTTGTATGTCCTCGGTTCAGGCTAGCAACAAAAGGAGGGAGATCCTTTTCGGTCCTATTGCCCAAAATGTGGAATGAGCTGCCGGAAGCTCTTCGCAAGATAGGAAACCTGTTTCGCTTTAGGAAAGCCCTAAAGACAACCCTATTCAGAACAGCGTTGAGCTCAGTATAGACCTAGCTCGCCTCCTGTTGCTGCCCGAGCTGTGATGTCATTGCGGTCAAAAGCGCCCTGAGACCTGTCGGTGACTTGGCGCTATATAAACCGACATAAACATAAACATAAACATAAACGTTCAATCAATTACAGCCAGTACCGACTTCCAAGCACCCTTTACATTTGCAGATTAACCAGTTGTGCACATTTGCCTTCCTTTCAGGCAAGCCGTCACCCCGGCAAGAAGGCTTGTTTATTGGTCAGCTGTCTGCTCCCTTCAGTTTCACAGCACAGGATACTCCCTGCCTGACATTTCAGCGGAAACATTCAAACTATTGAAATCTACCGTCCCGGGACGTTGACTTTTCACAAAAAGTAAGGGAACTGTTTTTCATAAATTCAAAAAGTATTGGCACATCGTGCCCCGCCGATCCCCCCATGTTGAGCTCTGGGTACAGCAGGTTCAGTGGCACCGGAGCACAAGACCCTAAGGGGCGCATCGAGCCCTGATAGTTGCTGTATTTTACTATCTCAACAGCAGTTAAAGGGGCCATTTTCTTGCTTGCACCAGGGCCCATGGCATCCTTGCTACAGGTATGCTGTCTCCTTCAATGCACCAAGTCACAATTACCAAGTTAATGTATGTGGTGTAGACAGTATGGCTCCCTTCCACGCTTGTGCACGGTGTTTTCGGAGAAGCAGCAGTTGTCCGAGCTAGAGGCAGCCGCGAACTTCTGGAAGAAATAGTTGTCCCAGAAGGAAAACATCAGAGACGCAGAACTACATGCAGGTAGAAGATACACATTCACAACAGTTTGATCCGTGAAGAAGTCGACTGCGTCTAAGTGGGACTACCAAGACTCTGTATGTGGACGTGAAAGAATGAAATAAGGATTCCATGATCAAGGGATCATGCTTATCCCTAAATGAAGTGGAATGTAAAACCAATGACATTGCTCTGTAAATAAAACAAGACCGAATACAAAGATAGAAATTGCAGGAGCATGAATGAAATATCATTTATAATGCGCAGCTATGCCCAGTGGGCGTCAAGGCGCCTAAATCAAATAACAGGCTGTTAGCAGACAGAAACAGAGCCTACTGGTATGCATTAATAAAAAGCCAAGTTTTCAGTGACTTCCTAAAGAGGTCGAGGGAAGGCAGTAGCTTGATTTCCAGGGGGAGTGAATTCCACATCTGAGGTGCCAGTATAGAAAAAGCTTTGCTCCCCCATCTAGCCTTCTTGGCTCTGGGAGTTACCAGTTGATTAAGCTCACTGGAACGTAGACATCTGCTCGGAACGTATCTAATGAGTAGCGATCCAAGGGCATCAGCCGAGCCTGCAGATGAAGCCTTGTATGTTAGGCAGAGGAGTTTAAACGTAATCCTTGAGGGAATGGGGAGCCAATGGAGGTTCTTCCTCGCCAAGGTCATAGATGCCAACCAAGGCAGAGCGAGAGCAAACCGCGCTGCCGCGTTTTGTATAACCTGCAGATGCTGAAGCAGGCCCTTGTTGGCCCCGGCGTACAGTGAGTTGCAGTAATCAAGCCTTGAGCCAACAAGGGCGATCACCACCTGTTTCCGTGCCTGTGGGGACAGATAGTGAACGATCCTTTTCAGGGTCCTGATGACGCCCCAACAGGTAGCCACCGTTGTGTTGACCTGAAGCTCCATGGAGAGCTGGGTGTCAAAGATGACGCCAAGGTTCCTGGCAGATTGTGTAGGTATAGGGCAGCTACCTAAAGAAGGAGGCCACCAATCACCTGACCACATGCCCTGGTCTTTGCCAAAGACCAGGACCTCTGTCTTATCCCCGTTCAACTTTAGGGAGTTGGAAATCATCCACTCTGCAACAAGTTGCATGCAGGCCCTAAAGTTCGATGCGGTTTCGTTCACAGAGTGGGTCAGGGATACCATAATCTGCGTGTCGTCGGCATACGACACTACCTCCATCCCCTGAGATCTTACTAGTCTTGCAAGGGGGGCCACGTAGATGTTAAACAGGGTCGGACTCAATGCCGACCCCTGTGGCACCCCACATTGCAAGGACTTAGCAGGGGAGAGGTACTCACCTAGCATGACACGTTGCTCTCGTTGGTGTAAAAAGGAGCTCAGGAGACTGAGTGCCGGTCCTTCTACCCCTGCCTCCCTTAACCTAGATGTTAAAGTAAGGGGAGACAGGGTGTCGAATGCTGCTGAAAGATCTAGCAGCACCAGCACGGTGGTTTGACCCAAATCCACTTTTCTGCGGATGTTATCCATGACTTTCGTCAAGGCAGACTCCGTGCTATGCAGCTTTCTAAAGCCATGTTGGGACCCGTCCAAGAAACCAGAGGAATCAAGGAAGTTTGAAAGATGAAGGTTCAAATGGGTCTCCAACATCTTAGCAGGGGCCGGCAGCAGAGAGATGGGTCTAAAATTCTTCAGTACTCCAGGGTCTAAGGTGGTCTTTTTCAGCAGCGGCTTTACAATGGCTTTCTTCCAAAGTGACGGAAAAATGCCCTGTTCCAAGGCTCCGTTCATTACTTCCAGCATCGGAGGAAGAATGATCTCTCTGCAGTTCTTAAGTTGTTTCAGAGGAACTGGATCAAGTGGGGAAGACGATTTTGTTTTGTCCAACAGGCTGTTAAGATCCTCCAAAGAAAGAGCAGGGAAATGTTCAAGGGACTGAGGGGAATCTTTATTCCACGCTTCCAGTCGTTTAATTCGAGAGAAATCCTCAGAACTAAGAGAGTTCCTCTGCGACTTTAGAGCTATGTAAATATCATCTATCTTTTTGTAAAAGAAGTCTGATATATCATTACATAGCTCCTGGGAAGCAACTACAGGGTCAGGTACCTGGAGAGAGCACAGTGAATCCACTATTTTAAAGAGCTCTTTAGAGGATGTTAAAGAACAGGTTAGGTTGGAAAAATAGTCCTGATTTTCCTTAATGACTCTATTTTTGTACTCTCGTAATAGGCTCTTATAGCCTTCTCGATCTTTGGGATCCCAGGATTTACGCCACCCACGTTCCTTCTGTCTGCATTTTTGTCTGAGAAGCCTCAGATCGGCTGAGAACCAGGGGGCAGTTGGCTTCTGTCGAGCTGCAGATTTCAAGGAAGGAGGGGCTAGTTCGTCAGCGGCTCTGGTAATGGCTTCAGTGAGTTCTTGGGCCGACTCATCCGCCTTCCGCTGAGTTGTAATATTTATGTTAAGGATAAAAGGGGCTAGAGCCTCCTTAGTAAAGTTTTTGAAGTTCCTTTTAGATTGTTTTTTGCCAGTGCCCACATTAACATCAGGGCAGGGAATGTCTAGAGACAACGGGACTGCTAGGTGGTCAGACCAGGTGATTGGTACCGACATTCCAACAGCTAGTCTAGAATCATTAGAAAAAATCCTGTCAAGGATATGCCCCGCCTTGTGAGTCGGATGGAGAACTCGTTGGACATGTATATAGGGCCACCGGTTTAATGGCATTTATTTTTTTAGCATTTCTGCCTGTATTCATTTATGTTTTTACACCCATTTCATTAGCATTTATCCATATTTATTTTGAATTGTGAGAATAAATCGAGTTGTAAAATGGTATATTTCCACGTGTGTAACTGCGCTCATACTTTGATGACTGTCACGTTTTACCAAATTAAGCAACCAAATATAATTCAAATGCGTTTGCCTTTATTCAAATGCGTTTGCCTTTATTCAAATGCGTTTGCCTTTATTCAAACTCGTTTGCCTTTATTGTATAACTATTATATCCTTTCTTTTTACTTTTTAATACCCATGATGAATTTATTATTATTTCTTCAATGTTACCATGTGTTCTGATTATTCTTCCTGAGCTTTCCCTTTTCCCCTCCCTTATTTCCCCCATATTTCTTTTGCTGTATTATGTATGTATTATGTGTTCTTATTGAACTCAAAAAAAGCAACCAAATAGAACAAAGCACTACACCCACAGATAAATATTAGCAGTATAAACAAACCTATGTTAACATATGACTGTATTTAAGGGAATCTCATCCTTTTTTTAACTCCCTGTGCTGTCTGTCTTCTAAGCTGTTGGCCTGGAATTCATGAAGGACAGCATGAGGTGTCACTCACAAGAAGCACAATTTTCTGTTTTTAAAAATAAATACAGCCAGGAAACATATTGGCTTTTGTTTGTATATATCTGTAAAAATCTGTAAAAATGTATAACTGGAAGTGTTAAATATGTAATAACAGACTCGGGAGCCTTTCATACCATTCCACCTTTAAACGTTTGAGGGGATAGAACTACCTCTATCACATGAATAAGCACTTTGCACATCACGTGTAAGCCATAAAGTGACTTGAAACAAAGTCCTGCGAAACAGAGACCAATAGAAGGCCAGGCGTTGACCTCTACCATGCATTGGATGGCCCCCGGCTGTCCAACGTCACGGTTGGCATGTGGGTCGGACAGCCGGGGGCCTTCTGAGCTGTGCAAGCGTCAAATTCAGCCACACCGTGGCGTTATGTGCGCCGCGGAGAAGTGGTTATGGAGGTTTTACATGCTGTAATTACATCATGCAGTGCTTAATTTGTAAAATATTAAGTGCCAGGGCTCTGACCATGCCACTGCAGCTTGCACCACCCATCGCTCCTTTCATTGCTGGCAAAACAACTACTAACCCTTTCTCTCGCATGTAAATGCGATAGTAAAGATTATTCCAGGTTCCCAAAGCTAGAGGAATGGCTGGGGAGGCAGATATTAGTAATTTTTTAATGTATGTTGTTTCCCTAAACAGCTGTTATACTGCTCCTCTGTAAATTACGTTTGCAGCGCCACCTTGTGGCAGACTGCCCTTAGTGTGGTGTTGACAATTAGGTGCCGGTGCCCAGCACCGGAAACCAATTAAGTGCTGGTGCTCAGCACCGGAAAGCCCCGGCTCAAATTAAGCACTGGCAGTTCTTACCCCATCTTAGTCATCAGGAACAAAATAAGGGGAGTAGAGGTGTAGCAGGAGGATTAATAAGCAAAAAAGAGAAAAGGGAGAAAAGTAGGGGACTGGGATAAAAACAAATAAAAAACAAAATGAAACAAGAATTGAAATAACCAACATATTAATTATTTTTTTAGCAATTGTGCATGTTTCGGTGTGCAGATTGCAGAGTAGGTGAATGGAAGCATGAATTAAAAGGTTGATGACTGGATGGGAGTGCTTAGAGTATGGAAGAATGAGTGAATCACTAAATACATGGATGGGTGAATACATTAGTGAACACATAGAAGGATGACTGGATGACAACAAGACGAGTGCATCTACAAAACAACTAATGAGTGGATTGATAGATTGGTAAAACTAAATCAGTTCATGGATGTTCAGGGTATTAGATGCTGAGGTTGTAGAGTAGGCCACAGTCCTGGTTATAAGAAGAGACTATTCTCTTCTCATGCATCAGCTCAGTACTCACTCATCCATTCACTCAATCAGCCTTTCATCCATCAGTTCACCCAGTCATCATCATCATAAAATCTTTATTCGGATGTTGAAAGCACCCATAAAAGAACAGAATAAATATTTCATAAAAACATACATATAAAAACATATACATTGGGTACAAAATAAAAGACCAAGATACAGTGAAAACAGATTAAAAGGGGACATAAATATATTAGTACAATACTCTATAAGGTCTTGAATGCCTAGACACCAGAGCAGCACATAAAAAACTAACCACAGCAAATAAAACATGTTCATTGGGAAGCATCAGCAAATACTTAAGAGCTGGTGGTACTTGGATAAAATTCTGAGTCTTCAACAATGGTATCAAAAACTGCTTTCTGGACCAACTATAATAGTCACAGAACATAACAAAATGTACGAATCCTGTGAAGACCTGGTGTCACAGCCACAGGACGTCCTGTAGGCAGGATGGAGGCATCCACATGGTGTAGCCAGGAGATAAAGTAATTGATTAAATCGAAATCTGGCCAAGAGAAACCTATCTAGCCTATTAGATACATGGACTAAGCAATGCTCCATGCTGGAGCAGTCCTTAGGACCATGTGTCCCCTCACCAAGGGTTTCATCCGTTCAACCTCTTCTCTGATTAGTGACGCCCGCTCCAAAAACACATTTTTTATTCCTTGTAGTTCTTATGACAAATGGTAAGTGGGGAGTCGAGAATATATCTGCTCTCCCCGGTGTGGAGAAGGCTGTCTTAACATAAGCTAACCAGGGGATTCAGTGCGCACCATCCAGGGACAAACAATCCAAGAGGATCATTCTATTGAGCCTAAGATCCTACTTGGACCAGGCTTGTATCCAGCAAAGCAGAGAACTAAGAGCGACTAAATTGGCTAAATGCCGAACTGGAAAAAAGTCAGAGTACATTGCAGAACCAGGGCATGTCGCCTCAGAAATTGATTATACCGGTCTTCATATACTCCCAGATCTCACTGCCATATTGGATCTGGGAGACACATTTACATGGAAAATCTTCAGTAGGGCTCCCCCAGACCAAGAACCCAACCTTTGTGCAAAGCTAGCCACTGCCCTGGTGCTTTTAACGAGCTCATCTCTCTTTCCGTCAATCAGAGGCTGCCAGTTGTCTTTAGCATCAAATAACATCCCTAGATAGGGAAAGGCTGAGATTTTACCCAGGGTGTGGTGGCCCACCGTGAATGTCTTGAAACTGGTGGACCGTGAACCCACTATCATAACGTAAGATTTAGTAAAATTCACGGCCAATTCCAAGCTTCCTATAAACGTGACACATTTTTCCAAGAGGAGCTGCAGCCCTCTAGCCGTATGGGCCATAAGGACTGTATCATCGGCATATAACAATACCAGGAGCGCCTCAAGCCTACCCTAGGGCAATGAGCCTGAACCGAGAGAAGGGCTTTCTCAAGCCCATTGACGTAGAGGGCAAACAAGAATGGTGCATGGATACACACTTGCTGAACCCCCCCATGCAAGTTCACCTAGTCATTCACCCCTTCTTTCATTCATGCACTCATTATTTCATCCGTTCATCATTTTATGCATTTACTCCGTCAATCAATCAATAAAATCTTTATTTGTCAGATGTACAACCATACAAGTTCATAATAAAAACACTTATAGACACCAACAATAAAAGATTAAAAACAAAAAGGTAGATATTAAATAAAAACAAATGTTAAAACATTACATCAGGCAATATAAGTTCATAAAGGTTACCTTTTTCCTAAAATCAGAGCCTAAGTTATAAAAGTTAAGACAGCTAAACAGATCGTTGGGGACTCAAGTCGCTGTAGGAAAACAATCCCTCTTCACGCGATTTAAAGAATCTCCCTCTAAGGATGGGACATAAAAATCGAGACCTGTAAAATGCACACAATGGGCAGAATAGTATAAAGTTCTTATTGGTTCATCAAGAAACCCTCTCACTAAACAGTAAGGATAAACTGTGGGCGACACTGGGCCTGATGGTAGCTTAACGTAATGTGGCTAGGTTATGGGGTGCCTGTACAGCTCCCACACACTGTCGGACTGGAAAACAGATATGGACTGGTGCATGGTAAGAGAGAAAACTGTTTATGTTGCTAAAGGCTGTCCCAAGAAATGGTCACTGGTGTGGGGCAAGTGGAATGAATACTGTGGTAATATATGTGCTCCACCTGTCGCCCCTCTCCCTCAGAACCAAGCTCACCACAAGAAAAGTAACTCATCTGCAAGATTTGAAACATGTTACCTTTCTCTGTAAATTGATGTTTGTCACATTGACTATTATCGTACGATATTATGATGTAAATGTCACAGTTATTGTTGTTAATAAAAAGTTTTTTTTTAAAGAAACCCTGTCACAAGGGCAAGTCGACAAAGGAGCAAACCAAGATACTGTGACAGGAAAAGCCCCCCAAAAATGTATCATGTTGAGTTGAAGCTGCAAAAGATAAAATCTGTGCTCAGGGTCTTTAACTCACAACAGGTAGGGGTGCATTTACTCATTAATCTGTCCATTCTCTCATTCACCCACTCACCATCCACACAAACGTGCCAATCAACGAAATATCAATTTAGGTATTCAAAGGCAGGCCTATTGTCTTTGCCAATGTTTACTGCCAGAGAAGGGTAACAACTTTCACTATCAGACACAGCGCAAGTTGTTCTGTGTCAGATGCGAATAGTTCATTCCATTTAGATTTTTCTTCATTTTTCTTTTTACAGTTTTGTTTTTCCCCTTAACACCTTAGCTGCTATGGAACGTCCAGCTCCAGTGCTGGACGTTCCATTGCGCAGGTGCAGTTCGAACGTTCAACGGTTACACTATACCAGTGTGTCCCCGCGCTAAGGAGGCAGTCCATCCAGCAAGCAAGACTATACACACCAACGTGCAAAAGGAAGAAAGGACATTGTTAAAGTAGTAATTAAAGGATGTATTTAGCTCTTCACTGAGCCCTGCTTGCTAGCTGGAAGACAAGGATTGAATTAAAAATCTGTCACACCTCTATTTCATGGCCTCTTCTACTGGGACAATGCTCCTGTTTTGAGCATAATGGGTGAAGATGTGGGGTGTACATGGGATAAAGGTGGGTTAGTCTCAGCAGTCAATGTCCTTGGAATGGGGTACCTGGAAAATGACAGGCATTACCTCCTTGTCCCAATCCTTACCGTGTGATCTCACCCCTGGTGCCAGACAGAGTTTTGCCTACCCAAGTTAAGGGAGAAAAACAAAAAACTACCAATCCCGGTTGCTTCCTGTGATACATCCCACCTGCTATACAGGAAGTAAAAGGGAACACGGGACAACTCTATGACATCTTCCTGTTTTCACTAAGTACCTTAAACTCCTTCCAGACCTTGTGACAATATGACATGAAGTGAAGGGATGGGATAACTCGGACTGCGATGAGGAAAAGACTAGGGCTCTAAGCCAGGTAAATACCTCCTTGTCCATCTATCTAGCCCCAGTCCTTAGCATATGAGCTTTACCCAAGCCAAGTTGTCACAGGTTAAGGAAATACATAGAAGAAAAGAAACACGCACAATGTCCTCTTTAATGCTTCTATATTATAAATGTGAAATTGCCTCTCATGTTCTTAAAGAACAGGGAAAAAAATACAAACAAGGTATACAACAAATTCATGAATTGACAGAACTTAAAACATGAGAAGCAGACTCAATAGAAAAAGCGCCACACACTTGCAAATTGAGGCATGGATGTGTGTGGACTGGCACACGTGGCAGCATTCCATATCTCTCCTATAGATGCGCATTTGAAGGGCACCCAAGAAGCAGAGATGCCTCTGGTTCAGCAGCCTTGCCACAGATGCCCTGATAGCCCAAAGGTGACATATAAAAATGAGTCTTAAGAAATGATGATGTTCTCCCTATATAAATGGAGAGAGCCCTATGCACATGTAGCTGATAAAGCCATTCTTCTTCCATTGAAGAAGAAGCAGGGAAGAAATTGGGAAATGCCAAATTTTGGGAATACGCGAATACCCATGCAGGTTTTAGAAGGAATGCAGGAGTAGTTTGTAAAACTACCTTTCAGGGCATTTTTTTAAGAAATGGTTCCTCACCCAGAGGAGCTCCCACTTCTCCAACTCATCCAGCTGAACAAATTGCCACTAAAAGTAATAGGTTGACAGGCAATAATTTTAAATCTACGGTCTTGCGGGGAATGAGATTTTGATACCTTTTCTGATTACCTAGATACCTATCTCATTCTTCCTTTTTGGATCGATTATTTTCTGTCATTGAGTAAAAGGCAAACCCACATAGGTTAAATCAACCCCATAGACTGACGCAACTCTGAAGAACCACTTACGACTGATAAAGTTTTAAAAATTTAATATAAAATCAGAATTAATTGCATATACAATCCTCTCAGGATAAGATTCAACAAGTATACAGGAACTAAAAGGAACATAAATTCCCTAAATAATCTAAGTCTACAAAAGAATACAATTAAGATCAATTCCAGAATCAACAGATTAAAAAACATAGACACAAAGTGGATCCGTTGCGTCATCTATAAAAAGAGAATAACAAGTTAATTCTGTCCCTACTCTATACTAGGTGACATTCCTACTTCGCAAGTTCCTTACCTAAAAAAGGTGTCAGCAGTTTAACTTCCAAAGAAGTTCAAACTCTCTTAGCCTCTAATGGTAACTTATATCGAGAAACAGTACCCTCTCTGCCTACCCATCCGCTCTCTAAGGGTCCTCGGCCTACTGCTCTCTTGCGCTCTGCTCTCTCTCTGCGCTCTGAGCTCTTCGCTTGCTCTTCTCAGGCCATCTGCGCTAACTTCTCCCCGGGGTACTGTCCCTAAATACACAATCACAGTATGGGTGGAACACCCCTTGACGCCCACCACGTATACATTTTCACATGCTCTCATTCTTGGGTTTTTCCATAGCTTCATCTCTTCGCGTCGTCCGTTAAGTTGACCTTGCTTCTTAGGCGCCATCTTCGTCTTCGTGCTGGTGACTTCATTGACATTCCAGTTGACACTTTCAGAGCAAAGTCTATCACCTCAACAGAACTCCATTCTTTACGGTTGTGATTATAACCTCGTTTGGTCCTGTGAACGGTCATTTCTAAACAAGACCCCAAATTCCAAGCGTCTCTTATCTCACTTAGGCCATAAACTTCGTCCAGCATTGTCACCTTAAATCTAGCAAGACCTTTGACTCTTGTCTCGCACGTACAGATCAAGGCTATCCCCTGTTCCTGTGAGCCCACTAAATTACATACAGCGGACTACGCTCTTGCGAACCCTTGGTCAGTTAGGTTAAAATCACACATGACCACACTTTCTAACATTCCTACAAACTCTTCTACACAGTATAACCTTTAACACACATTTATATATATAATCAAATTAGCGAATCGGTGATTATACTTGAATCCATGTTACATAAAATACAATGTTTATATTCTCATTTCTACACAGTGCTATATAGCCTACACATTTCTTCGCTTTCATATTTCGTCTTCTTTCTCCGTTTAATAATTACATACGTATATTCAGTTTAGCACGTTCTAACGTTCTTAAGCATTTCTATACATTTCTATATTAGACCACTACATATACGGTCTTTCTAAGGCATATTCTAAAGTGAATACAGATACATTTCCTATTACCTAAGTTACATCGGCTAACTTATACGCTACAAGTGCTACTTCATGTTACAACTTCTACGTTTATGCGATATGCTTGTAAATATGGTACAGATATATTTTTCATTCAAATTGCGCTCTCTCAGTTCCCCCCTTTGATGACCTCTGGGGTCATCACTAATTTCAATTTGAATGACACTTTACACAGAACTAGTTACAAGACTCCCTCTTTTTATCGTTTCGAGAGCTCTTAAACTTTTATACTGTTGATCTTGTAAAGCAGCTAATCTCCTTTCTTGCTCTCTCATGGACCTTTGTAACCGGTTCGACCTATACCATTTGTACAGTCTCACTAACCCCAACAATGTAATTATGCAAATCAATATTAATAAAACAGGTTTCAATATGTACCACACAACACTTTTACCAAGATTGGCAAACCAATTTCCAACTTTTCCCACTCCATGACCTACTTTTTCCCAAACATTTACTTTTGTTAAATCTTCGATTTCTTTATGTATCTCTGTAATGTTCTGTATGACTTTCTCAAGTGGTTTTGAATTGTCTGGAATGTAAGTACAACATTCTTGGACCTTCAAAGCCTTGCAGACTCCGCCCTCTTTTGCTAGCAGAACATCTAAAGCAAGACGGTTCTGAAGAACCATTGCCCTAATCGACTGCATCTCTCCTTCTACTAGCATCAATGACCTTGCAGTACTTGCAGATAATCTATCTACAACTGTAGCTAGTCTCCTGATCTTAACATTGTTAAGTATCAAACCTAACATAGGAAACATGGCTCCAAATATGTCTCCAACTACTTCAGCATCTCCTATTTCCCTTTTCGCTCTTGTCGAAGCCTTTCCTTCTATGATCGCTAAATCCTTTGCATGATATATTTTGGGGAAGACAATTGCCAAGTAACACGAACCATACCAATTGTCAGGCAGTTTTACATAGGCATTTCTTCCACATACAAAATATACATTAGGAATCGCTTGCATCCCTTTCATAAAATCTTTCGTATAGTACTCTAATCGAAAAGCATGTTCGCAATTAACTTCACCTACAAATACACTCTCATAATATGTCTTGCTTCGAGTTAAACATAACTTTCCTTTCTGCGTTCTATCCAAAGCTATTGGACCATTGCTACCCTTCTTCTTGTGTGCTTTTTCTTCTTCGGTCCAATCTGTTTTCCACTGTCCTGACATTTTTAGAATCTTCTGCCTTCTGTACCGGTCATCTACTTGTCCTATGAACTTTTTCTCTACCTCTGACACTTTGCAAGTCAGATTATTTCTGCGTGCATATGAAGTATCTAATGTATCCCAAGGAAGAAAGAATTTTGTTAGTCTATCTTCCTTTTTATAATAGTCCCACTTATTCATTTGTTTATAATTCGGGACTTCAGGCAGTACCGAATCATAATTTGAAAAGTAGTACTCGAACCCTTCTCTACCATAAAATATACTGAGCAATAAACTACATGTTATCCCATATGTCAGTGGGAGATGATGATATCTGATGCCTTCATCTACGGAAGCCGGCAATTGCATGCACACATAACAATCTTTGGCCTCCATGGCATCAATATACTCATACAATAGCTTGGCATATGCATTTGATCTAAAATTTCCCTGCGACTCGTCTACGTGTAACCTACGAGCTTCATTTGCCAGTAACGTCTTTCCACGGATGACATTGCTCTCCTCCTTCTTCCCAACAAGAGCAGGTTTCAAAGTCGTTACAGGCTTTGCATCTGTTGTCTCTTTTTCACTTGCATGTCCTACCATGTACGATGTGGTAACTACTGTAATAATGAGAAAAATTACTACTGCTATTAGTGTACCTACTATGCATTTGGCTTTTCGGTTTGGGTTGCCATTCTCCATGTTATCAAAACAGCGTAGCTCTTTCCTTTTCGAAGAAAAGTTTTCTTTTCAAGTCTTTGTCTTTCTTTATTTGCTTCTCAGTCTGTGAAGCGCTCTTAAGCAACAAAAGTCTCTTTTCACAACAATGTCTTTTTCTCTTCAACAATAGACAACCCTAACCCTTCTCCGTCCTCTAAATGTAATCCCTAATTTTATTCTTCTTTCCACTCGGCGCTAGGTTATCTTCTTTATGCATCTACAATGATTCTCGTACCTGCAGCTCTAATAACATGTTCCAATAATTCTAAACGAATGACTTTTTCTTCTTGTGCTGGTATTTGATGACCAAAAGTCGGAAACTCAAATCGATTCAGTACTAGGTCTTTGATCCGACTTAGGTAAAGGGGAATGGGAAGTGTGAAAGTCAGTAACCCCTCAGTCTCGATTCCAGGCGTCAACATCCATATCTCCACTGCCACAAATGGATCGAGATTGATCACTTGCACTTCTCTCACTCTCCCAGATCTCTGTCCCCAAGACATCTGCTAGATAAGTCCACTCTGGGGTGGCGTACCTTCTGCAGGGCACACGTACCCTTCTTGATCTTCTTGGACTCTCAGAGCCTGAATCCGTAGCTTCTTCGTCTGGCTCTGAATCTTCGGAGATCGGGACAAGGGTGCTCTCTGGATTTGCTTTTGAGCTTGACCTTCTCCTTCTCTCCGGCCAACTAGCTTCTCCATTCCTTATCCTCCTGCTCCTTGTTCTTGGACTCGTCTCTTGATCACTTGCAGCTTGTTCGGTATCTGACTCGAACTCCCAGCTACTTTCCTCTTCTGAGATGACTTCGGTCTAACTGGTGTCCTGACCGTCGTCGGCCTGCTCCGACACAGGCTCAGCCTCTTCGATCACCTCTCCAGCTTGGCTTTCCCTCTCTGTGGCTTCTCCGCTTTCCGCTGGATTCTCATCCGAGAGAAGAGCTGTTTCTTCCAGAGGTGCTGGAACTCTTCGGGTGTGTGAGGCGTGTATCCAGTTGGGCAAGCCTCCACACTTTACTGCAGTGTTCGTAACTAGTATGACTTGGAACGGTCCTCGCCAACGTGCGTCTAGACAGTTCTTCCTGACATGCTTCTTCACCAGGACCCAGTCCCCTGGACACAGGTCATGGCACAAGTCTTGTGCTGATGGAACCTCTGCAGCCTGGACCTGGAGGGACACAGAATGAATGGCATCAGATAGTCCCTTGCAGTAGTCCAAGATCAAATCGTCTGTGATGTTCAACAACGCTGCAGTCGGAACTGATGGCAATCTCATAGCTCTTCCCATTAGCACCTCGTGTGGAGAAAGACCTGTTCTTCTATCTGGTGTGCTACGTATGCTCATAAGAACCAATGGAAGTGCATCAGGCCAACTCAGAGATGTCGATGAACAAACTTTGGCAAGTCTGGATTTAATTGTGCTGTTGATTTGTTCTACAATCCCCGAAGCTTCTGGTCGATAACTACAGTGGAGCTTCTGGTCAATACTCAAGGCTGAACATAGCATCTTCACTATTTCGCTGTTGAAATGAGTTCCTCTGTCCGATTCCAAAGAGGATGGCACCCCAAACCTCGGTATCAACTCTCTAAGCAACAATTTTGCTACTGTAAGTGTATCGCACCTACGTGTCGGGTAAGCTTCAACCCATCTAGAAAATATACAGACAATCACTAAGACATATCTGAGTCGATTGCACTTGGGCATTTCAATGAAATCCAGCTGCATTCTATTGAAAGGCCCCCCAGACCTCCCTATGTGACTCAAAGTAACTGGTGTTCTCTTTCCTACGTTTAGTTGCTGACAGATCGCACAACGCTGACATACTGCTTCTGCCGCTACTCTAAACTTCGGATTATACCACGTTTGTCTGAATACTCTCACCATAGCATCTCTACCTATGTGTGCTGGTCCATGCAATCTCCTTGCCATTGGACTAACAAGTTCGTTTGGTAAAACTGCTCTCCCATCTGCAGAAATCCAAAAATTCATTTCACTTTTGATACATCCAGCTGTCTCCCATGCTTTTTTCTCATCATCTGGAGCATTTTCCTGAACACTCTTCAATTCGTCCCACGTATCTACAGTGTCTAACAACATAGTCAACTCAGTTCTTTCCTGTATTCCCCCCGCTTCTACATTGGTGTGAGAATACCCCTGTTCTGCACAATAACGTGCAACTTCGTCCGCGTATCGATTACCTTGTGACACAAAGTCTGTATTCTTTGTGTGCGCGGAGCATTTGACAACCGCTATGGCTGTCGGACCTTGTAATGCCTCTAACAATAATCTTACGAATTCTCCATTCCTAATAGGAGAACCCGAGGAGGTCATGTAACCTCTTTGAGACCATAACTGCCCGTAGTGGTGAACTACCCCGAAACCATACTGGCTATCGGTGTATATGGTGACTCGAATTTTGTTGCCTGCCAAACAAGCACGGGTCAAAGCAATGATTTCAGCAACCTGAGCTGAATGTACTCCTTCCAGGCAGGCGGCTTCCACAACTCTGGTAATTGTACAAACTGCATATGCTGCTCTCAGCTGACCGATATCGTCTCTTACGCATGAACCATCAACAAAGAATATTTCATCGGGGTCAGTCAATGGTTCATCTACGATATCTGGTCTCGGTTTGGTGCATAGTTCAGTCACATCAAGGCAGTCATGATCTGTACAAATTTCATCATCAATATCATTTGGAAGTGGCATCAAAGTAGCAGGATTCAAGACAGAGCATCTCTTTAGGGTCACATTCTCAGCAGCCAATATGACTTGCTCGTAGCGTGTGAGCCTGCTATTCGTCAGATGCTGAGTCTTAGTCCTGGTCATTAACAATTCCACAGAATGCGGTACGTACACCACTAACTGATGTCCCATTACCACATTTTCACATCTTTCAATGCTGACACCCGTTGCAGCAACGGATTTGAGACATCCGGGCAACGCTGCGGCTACTGGATCTAATGTAGCCGAAAAATACGCAACTGGCCTACGCGCATTTCCGTGTATCTGGGCCAAAACTGCTAAAGCACAACCTTCTCTCTCGCAGCAGTAAAGCAAGAATGGTTTTTCGTAATCAGGCATTCCCAAAGCCGGGGCACGACACAAGTCCTCCCTCAGCTGCAAAAATGCCATAAAACAATCTTTGTCCCATGGTACCGGATCACTCACTCCCTTGTGCGTCAGTTTTAGTAAAGGTTTTGCCTTCAGTGAAAAGTTGGCTATCCACTGCCGACAATAACCGACCATGCCTAGAAACATCCTGACTTCTCTCTGTGTTTTAGGCGTGTTCATTTTCATGATCGCCTCTATTCTGTCTGGAGACACCTTCCGTTTTCCCTTTTCAATCCTGTGGCCCAAGTATTGCACTTCGGTGAGACAATACTGCAATTTACTTGGAGACACCTTGTGTCCGTTCTCGGCCAAGTGATTTAGTAAGGTGATGGTGTCTACTTTGCAAGCTTCCTCAGTTTCTGACGCCACTAGGAGGTCGTCTATGTACTGGACTAGAACCGAGTTCTTGGGCAGTACTAGACTTTCAAGATTTTTCTTCAGCAGCTGGTTAAAAATCGATGGGCTTTCTGTATACCCCTGGGGAATACGACACCATGTTAAAACGCGGTTTTCCAGCTTAAAAGCGAACAAATACTGGCTCTCCTCATCTAAAGGAATCGAAAAGAAAGCCTGGCACAAGTCTATCACTGTGAACCATTCAGCTTGGAACGGTATCTGAAACAATATTACTGATGGATTCGGTACCACTGGACAACATGAAACAACGATATTATTAATCTTTCGAAGATCCTGCACTATTCTGTATTTCCCACTAGGCTTCTGCAAACCCATAATCGGGGAGTTACATGGACTTCCCACGATCTCCTTCAGTATTCCCTGTTTAATCATGGATTCGATCACAGGCTTTATTTCTGCAATTGTCTCCGGTGTCAACTTATATTGTGGTGTTCTTGGATACTCAGCATTGGGTTTTACCATGATCTTTACCGGTTCTACCCCTTTAATCAGTCCTATTTCCTCTCCAGTAAAATCCCACACCTCAGCTGACACTGTCTCCTTCAAGTCCTGTGGAAGCTCCTCCACCGTTAAGGTAGGATATAGTTCCACGCATCCCTGCGAGTTTACAACCTTAAAATCGGCATCATCATCGTTAGTCTGCACTTCTACTCCTTCAGGTGTGCAATATATTGTGCAATTTAGTTTACACAACAGATCTCTTCCTAGCAGACACACAGGGCTAGAATCACAGATCACAAACTGATGTTCATCACTGTAGTTCCCTATCTTCACTGACACTGGTTCAGTCAGAGGATTCGTCATTTTCCTGTTTGCGACTCCTACCACCTGAATCGTTTCTCCCGACATTGGCAAACCTGGGACTACCGCCGATCTCAAAGTGGATCGAGTGGCCCCCGTATCTACCAAAAAGGTCGTAGGACATCCAGCCACCTCAGCTTCTACGTATGGTCCTCTCTGGTCTATCTCCAGGGCTGCTCCTAGAGTACAGTCTTCTTCCCTATTCACTCGTTGCCCTGTAAGAGGATCAACGTAGTAGCATTCTTCTCCCCCTACGAACAGTGGCAGTTGTCTATAGGTTTTCCCTCCATTTGCAATGCGAGGCGGTTGAGGGAACGGGGCTCGAGGAGTCTGAGTCCCCCCTTTGATAAACTTTCCCTTCGGGACTGCTGTTCCCTTTACCATGCTGGTTTGAACCTCATCCTCCTCCTGTTCTAATTCCCCCGTCTCGACATTATAGGGACACTCGCGTCTCCAGTGTCCTACCTCGTTACACTGATGGCACCTCGTTGTCTTTTTCAGTGTCGCGATATCTACCCTCGGTCTCGGTCTTTCTTCCTCATCTCTGCTTTGATTATTCTGTTTCTTTCCTAGTGTTCCTGTTCCCTGTTGTCGCTGTCCACCCTTTCCAGCTGATTGCATCTGTACCAACATCAGCTTTTCCTTAAGTTTCTTTGCTTTTGAATCTATTTCATCGCTACAGTACCTCGCATACCTCAGAATCTCATCTAACGGTTTGTTTTGCCAACAGATCAAATGCTGTTGAATCATTAAGCTTATGTCTGGCCTCAATCCTAGGACAAACTTCGACACAAACTGTCCAATGTCTTTGGGGTCCATCACGTCCAACCCACTGTACTGTTTGAATGCTTTCAGCAATCTCTCATAGAACTCGTGAACGGTCTCTTTAGGCTCCTGAGTTGTTCGATCTATCTTAACCCAGTCTATGTCCTGCACCGGCACCTTCTCTTTTAACCATGCAATTACCCTCTCGTACTTTTCCATGACTCTCTCTGATGGACCATTCGTCTGGGCATCCCTCGCGGGTTCACAAATGGGCCATTCGACACTAAGTTTGCATGCCGTCCACAAATCTCCGGGTACTACGATATCAAACAGAGTGTTCAAATCGATCCACAGTACCTTAGAGATCTTCACAAACCTCTCTACCTGCTTATACCACTCGACGGGGTTCTCCCTGAGCTTTGGAAAGGAATTGGTAAATGCCGCTAAATCCCCCCTACTCCAGGGTACATGCACGTAGCTTCCGTTCGCGATTTCTCGCAAAGGGAAAGCTTCCATTCGCATTATCTCTCCATCCTGGGACCTCGCAAGTGTACTCCTTCTGACGGATCCCCTCTTAGACCATCTTTCCTCCCATTTATCCAAATCCCTCCATACTCTGATACTCAGGATCAGTTCCTTTATGTGTACTTTCAGCCCAATCGTCCTACGCTCATCTAGATCTTGATCCGTGCAATTTAGCCTATGGTTGCCCTGTAAAGCTTTAGTTCGTGACATGTCTATCATATACCTGTCTGCCAACTCAGATAATTTTTCATGAACTGACCTCGCTTTCCGAGTAACATCCTTAGACATAAACAGTATTTCATCATGATCATACAGCTCTATCCTTTCCATTGGCAATGTGCCGTCTATGATTTCATCCAAGTCTGATTTTAAACTCATTACATCGAGCCGTTTTGCTTTTATCTCAGCTTTCAGTACCTCACTCCTAGGTGGTTCGTATACATCCCTCTCACCCCCACTACGAGCCCTACGTCTCGGTACAGGTGAGTTATGAGGCGTCCTTCTTGCTTCTCTTTGTTCCCACCTCTCTAGATCCCAAGCTTTCCCATCCTCCCTTGGGGTATGGTGGAACAATGTTCTATCCCCCATTACTGCGTTCTGTCTTTTCGGCTCGGTCTCTCTAGATGCAAGATAGGATCCTCCGTTCTGTTCTATATCACTGCAACTCCCTTGCTGTCTGGTGTCACTCAATAAACAATAAGGTCCTTCACGATCCTCCATGTTCCCGCGATCCCGTCCGTGATCACTGGATGTATGGCGAGACCTTTCGCGACTCTCTATATTCTCGTGACTCCAATGTCGCACGTTTTCTCCCGGGGCATGGTGAGTGCACCTGAAACTATCTCGGTACTCCTGCGTCTTTCGTTCTCCCTCACTAAGGATGAGGCGAGGCACTCCCCCACACCCTGCACTCTTGTCCTCACACATTTGTCTAGTGCCACCGATGGTATGGCAAGTATCTCCCTTGCTTCCTTGACTCCCTCCCTCCCACTCCGGGCTGCTTTCGCCAGCTCCGCAGTGAGAGAGGATCCTGTTATCCTGGTCTCTCCATTCTGCTTCTGTTTCTAATCTTTTATTCTGAGTCTCTTCGGCAGCATCCCATTCTTTCAAATACTCCCTTAATTCCTTAAAGGTTTTCGGTTTCGGTCCCCTCAGATCCATCTGTCCTCTCTGACCCCCCTGTTCTATCCAGGGGCCCGTTGCTGAATCCAATGGGGTACTCCGACTCTTTGGTCCTAGCAACTGCCTTTGGGAATTGATCGTATTATTCCTACTTTCCATCTCTGCCCTTTCCCTGTCCCATCGTGCCTGTTCCTCCTGCTGGACTCCCTCTGGGTTGTAGATTGACACTATAGGACCTATGGTAACAGGTACTTGTAGAGCATCCGGCAATTGATACGACCTTGCATGCTGCGTTTCTGGCACCTTCTGGACCACTAATCTTCCTACTACTCTCTGTACGGGACTAGATTGAGGTACTTCCTCACCTTTCTTGGGATCCCACTCTGATGTGGGGAGCGGTTTATATTCCCCCCACCTAGCCCCATCCCCTTGCTGTAGTTCGGGACTTTCGGCTTCTCTGTTGTACGGTGGTGGTCTATCTAATAATAGCCTCTCTATCAGATCCTCATCCGGCTCGCTATCCTCATCTTCTTCTAGAGGTTTCTTTTCTCCCGTAGTCTCTAGCATTGTGAACAGTTTGTCTGCTTCTATCTTCTGCACCCTCCACTTTTTAGCTTCGTCATCCCATTTAGCATCCTGCACTGCTTTTACCGATCGTCTCACTCTTTCTTGGCGCCTATTCAAGCTCTTTTCGTGTGCCGTTCTAAACCATGCACTAAGGGCTTCGAACTGTGTTAGCCTCGGTAGAGGTCTCGTTGCGAGCATTACCGCTTTCAGTTGGTTCAATACTTCTATCCTAAACGTCCCGTATCTTGGGAACGTCAGTTCCTCATTTTCTTCTGTTAGCTTACTCCACTCGGAGATCCATAGTATTGAGTGTAACCCTACATTCACAGCCATATAATAAGCTGGTGTGCCTTCTGGTGGAGCTTCTTCTCCTGCATACAAGTTTCCTCTATCTCTCTTAAAGATCGCCCTTAAACGTTTAAAACACTTCATTTTCAAAATCTACGATTTTCCTTTTAATTCTCTTCCTTATTTACTTCCCGATGACAACCACCAATCCCTGCGCGGCTCTCGCTGACCAGCCTATTCCAGCGCGACTCTACGCTGACCGACCAATCTCAGCGCGGCTCTACGCTGACGTCACTCGTCCCCTCTGCAGCAGTTCCCCTCCTTTCTCAGCTCGTCTCACGGTCTTGCATGCGTTTTCATTCATACGCCGAAAAATGACTACTTCCGTCCAAGCGATCACTTTTCTTGACTGTACGTCCACAGTCTAACTGTAATTGTCACCTCAACTGACGAGACGTCTTTCCTCTCACATTCAGACGCTCGCCTTAACTGATAGGTTACTTACACACAGTAAACGTCCGACCAGCGTCCGTTACTCATACACTCACTCTGTCACTCCCCCTATCATCGGTCCTACGGGCGATCAATGGTACCTCATGACCCCCTTTACAATGGTAGACAATTACTCTGGGTGTTCGATACACCCGAACCACTTAAGCCCTCCTCTGGATCTTAAGATTTTATCCGGTTGCGCGCGCTCACAACCTTCCCTCAATCACACTACAGGCATTCAACTCCGCTTGACATTACAACACAAGTACAACACAAAACACCGCAATCTGGCAACGCATGACCCCTTATACTCACTCTCGACCGACTCTGCTGCTTTTCTCTCGCACCGTCAGCACCTTCTTCGGCAGGGATTCTTCTTCTGGTCGTCGATGACTAGGGACCTTGGGGTAATCTAAGCCTGACCTAGGTTGTCTTCCTCAAGAAGAAAACCATCTTTCTCTGCTACCAACTGCGGGGAATGAGATTTTGATACCTTTTCTGATTACCTAGATACCTATCTCATTCTTCCTTTTTGGATCGATTATTTTCTGTCATTGAGTAAAAGGCAAACCCACATAGGTTAAATCAACCTCATAGACTGACGCAACTCTGAAGAACCACTTACGACTGATAAAGTTTTAAAAATTTAATATAAAATCAGAATTAATTGCATATACAATCCTCTCAGGATAAGATTCAACAAGTATACAGGAACTAAAAGGAACATAAATTCCCTAAAGAATCTAAGTCTACAAAAGAATACAATTAAGATCAATTCCAGAATCAACAGATTAAAAAACATAGACACAAAGTGGATCCGTTGCGTCATCTATAAAAAGAGAATAACAAGTTAATTCTGTCCCTACTCTATACTAGGTGACATCCCTACTTCGCAAGTTCCTTACCTAAAAAAGGTGTCAGCAGTTTGACTTCCAAAGAAGTTCAAACTCTCTTAGCCTCTAATGGTAACTTATATCGAGAAACAGTACCCTCTCTGCCTACCCATCCGCTCTCTAAGGGTCCTCGGCCTACTGCTCTCTTGCGCTCTGCTCTCTCTCTGCGCTCTGAGCTCTTCGCTTGCTCTTCTCAGGCCATCTGCGCTAACTTCTCCCCGGGGTACTGTCCCTAAATACACAATCACAGTATGGGTGGAACGCCCCTTGACGCCCACCACGTATACATTTTCACATGCTCTCATTCTTGGGTTTTTCCATAGCTTCATCTCTTCGCGTCGTCCGTTAAGTTGACCTTGCTTCTTAGGCGCCATCTTCGTCTTCGTGCTGGTGACTTCATTGACATTCCAGTTGACACTTTCAGAGCAAAGTCTATCACCTCAACAGAACTCCATTCTTTACGGTTGTGATTATAACCTCGTTTGGTCCTGTGAACGGTCATTTCTAAACAAGACCCCAAATTCCAAGCGTCTCTTATCTCACTTAGGCCATAAACTTCGTCCAGCATTGTCACCTTAAATCTAGCAAGACCTTTGACTCTTGTCTCGCACGTACAGATCAAGGCTATCCCCTGTTCCTGTGAGCCCACTAAATTACATACAGCGGACTATGCTCTTGCGAACCCTTGGTCAGTTAGGTTAAAATCACACATGACCACACTTTCTAACATTCCTACAAACTCTTCTACACAGTATAACCTTTAACACACATTTATATATATAATCGAATTAGCGAATCGGTGATTATACTTGAATCCATGTTACATAAAATACAACGTTTATATTCTCGTTTCTACACAGTGCTATATAGTCTACACATTTCTTCGCTTTCATATTTCGTCTTCTTTCTCCGTTTAATAATTACATACGTATATTCAGTTTAGCACGTTCTAACGTTCTTAAGCATTTCTATACATTTCTATATTAGACCACTACATATACGGTCTTTCTAAGGCATATTCTAAAGTGAATACAGATACATTTCCTATTACCTAAGTTACATCGGCTAACTTATACGCTACAAGTGCTACTTCATGTTACAACTTCTACGTTTATGCGATATGCTTGTAAATATGGTACAGATATATTTTTCATTCAAATTGCGCTCTCTCAGTCTGTAAAGGCTCAAATGGGCATCCCGAGGGCTTGAAGAACCAGAGCTAAATCTCATGAAGGAACCTGAGACAGTGTAACTAGTGTTTTCAAATAAAACCTCCTAAACAATCTCTATGCCAGTTTATTTACAGACAGGATATCTAGGCCAAAAAAATCTGATTACTGCCCTTTGGCATTTTAGAGCAGAAACCGGTATGCTTCCAAAAACCCACCCGATAGAAATTCTAGGATCCTAACAGAATCACAAGAGAAGGCTTGTATTTCATTCTTCTGACACCAGCATGCACAACTTTGCCAGTGTCTAGTTTACTCCTTAATAAGGCTACATCGGAAGAACAGCTCCTGCCCTCCCCCCAGGCAAAGACTCCTGAGGGTGCACAGGGACAGAAGTAGATCCCTCAATGGGGATGGAGAGATGGGAAGAATAGAGGGAGGGGGACATGCTAGCTGGACTAGAAGTGGATACCAGTGGTGGTCTGGGCCAAAAAAGCACCACTATCAATATCCTAGTCTTCACGTCTTGGGCATTTCCCAGAGCCCTGGGGATTAAGGGTAATGGAGGATGTTGGACAGGCCACATGAAGGGCTGCTCTCCCCCGGCCCAAACCGGCCCGAGCCCGGTCACACAGGTACCACACACCACCCTTGCACGTCCTCCGTCCCCTCAGGGACCCCTGCCTTCGAACATATCGACCTCGTGGGCCCGCTCCACTGCTGGCCCGCGCGCCCATCCTGGGCGCCATCTTGGACACTCCACCACGAGGCCGCCTGGCCCCCGATCGACCTCAACCCTGGGCCTGGCCAGGCCTCAGACATCCCGGCACCACCATCCACCCAGGAGGTGAGCGGGCTACTTGGCAAGTCAATGGGAGAAAGAGGTGTCGATGGCTCTCCCCGCCAAGTGCCGCTCGGCCATCGCCTCCCCGGGCGCTGGCCCCACCCCCCTGCTGGGTGTCTGGACTCCCCCATCCCGGACCTCCCGACCTCCAAGTGCGAGGGTCCGGACATCAAAGAACACCAGCCCTATAACTGGGGCAGCTCCAGAGCAGGAAGGCAGTTGTATCTTGGAGTCGCGAGACGTAAAGAAGAACTCATCCTTGACGGACTACTGGCGCTGCCGTAGCTCTGCCTTGTGCACCATCGCCCTGCCTGCTGGGGTTGCCGCAACCTTCGTAACCTTCGTAATCCTTCATCGTCGTCGGGACCTGCTGGCGTGGCCGCGGACCGTTTGCAACCATCATCTTCATCGGGACCTGCTGGCTCCGCCGCGGACCGTCGCTTCCTTCGTCCATCTCGGGACCTGCTGGCTCCGCCGCGGCCCGATCATCTAGAACGCCGAGCTCGAGGATTGAGAGCTATTTCCATCTTTTGGTAACCAAGACTGTCCCGCTACCCTTTCCCCAAACCAGAGACCAGAATCGAGGGGACCCCTGAGTCCAGACCTCCTTGTACCATTTTATCGTACTTTAAGAATCGCCTATAAAATCTCGTTGAACCTTACCCTTGTGTGGTGTCCGTCTGTGGGGGGGAAGTTACTTGTCTGTACGGTCACTGGAGTCGGCTCTCCCTGGAGACCGCTCCCCTTATCCTCGGCCGACCCTCCCGGTCCGTCTAACATTGGTGGCCAGCGGCGCGATCCGAATCACCGCATAATCGTACAGACAGTAGCTCACCCCACGACGAAATCAAGATGACAACTAAAGAAAGCGGATCCACCGAGAAATTCCAGATGGAGAAATTGGACGAGTACAACCATCGTGAACTAAAACAATTCTGCATCGAACTAGGTATCGCTACCACCGGACTAAGTACCAAAGACGATTTCAAGCATGCCCTAGAGTCTTGGGCAGAGACCGGGGTCGCCGGAACCCCCGATCGAAGCATCGCAGCAAAAACCACCATGGCTCCTGAAGAGCAAAGAACGGGTCTCTCGCAAGACGAGATCCAGGAACGAGAAAGAACCCGACTACACGAGCTAGAAATGGCTCGGCTCAAAATGGACGTTGAACTTAAGTTGGCCGAACAGAAAATAAATTTAGAGCACCTGCGTCTCCGAGAAGAAAGAGAGGAGAAACAGAGACAAAGGGAGCTCGAGGAAAAGAAACTGGCATATGAACACGAGCAACGAATAGCTGAGATTGATTTACGCAAGCAGAATAAAGAAATAGGGGTGTTCGAGCAACCCCACACCCCAGGGACAACGGAGAAAAAGGTACACATCCCCAAGGATGTCGTTCGAGAATACTTCCGAGAGGACGACATCCAGCAATGGTTTAAAGCCTACGAAATCGCTATGACTGCCCACCGGATCGATAGAAACGACTTGGGAGCCGGCCTATGGGGGAGATTCCTCAATGAGGGCCGCGACACCCTGCTACAGCTCCCGGACCACCAGATGACCTCCTATGACCATATGAAAGCTGCCCTCCTCACCCGCTATGGCCTCACACCCGAAATGTACCGTCAGAGGTTCCGAGACTGCACCCGCATCCCGGGTACAACTTGGGTGGACTATGTAACCTACTTTAGCCGAGCCTTCGAGGGCTGGATCAAAGGAAGCAAGGTTACAACCTACGAACAACTGTTCAATCTCATGGTATGGGAGCACCTATCGAACAATTGCTTTATTGAACTCCGCCAGCACCTCCTCGACAGCAAGTTAACCGATCCCCGGCAGCTCGCAGCCGAAGCTGACCGATGGGAAATCACCAGAGTGGGCCGGAATGGGTCCTACGAACAGAACCGGAACAACAATGGTCAGCACCGTCCCCGAGGAGGAGGAGGAGGCCAAGGACGCGGAAGAGACAACGCTCCGGTCGCCCCCGCGGTCAGCACCACCCCCCCGGCCAACCGAGGCAGCGCCCCGGCGCGACCGGGATACCGAGCCAATGTTACGTGCCATCGATGCCAACGAGTCGGCCACTATGCCAACGATCCAAAGTGCCCACAGTACCAGAGCCCAAAACCCCGCCAGGTGGCTGCTGCTGCCCTGGGGGAAGAACAGATCTCCGAGGAGCAAGAAGAATATGAGCAAGAGCATCAGGAATGGGAGCCAGCCGCCATGGCTCTAGCCTGCTTAGGGGGGAAAGACATGGTCCCGCGGGTCCCCCTACCCGCTAACACCCAGAAGTACAGCCAATGGGTGAGCATCAATGGACGCCGGGCTGAAGCCCTTCGTGACACTGGGGCCAGTGTAACAGCCGTCCGCTGTCACCTGGTGACCCCGGAACAGTATCTACCGAACATTCTCTGCCCTGTACGTTCAGCCGATAACTCGGAAAGTCTGTGTCGGATGGCCTGCGTCCCTTTCGAATGGGGGGGGGTCTCCGGCATGTTGAAAGTCACGGTCCGAGACGATGCCCCCGTAGACTGCCTCCTGGGGAATGACCTTGAAAGCTCCCCGTGGGCCGCCGTAGAACGAAGAGAACACCTGGGGATGTTAGGCGTCCCGGACTGGGCGTGCGTCACCACCCGGTCCATGGCCGCCCGTGCCAGCCCCCGCCCAGAGGAACCCGAATGGCCGGCGCCACCGCCTCCGGTCGCCCCAGCCGAAACCACCGACCGTGACGTCCCCCCAGAACAAGCTCAACCTCCAGACCTCACTAACCTCGACCAGTGGCCTCAAGAGGGGGGGCCCACGCAAGAACAATTTCGCCAAGAACAGAAGACCTGTCCCTCCCTCGAGGGACTCCGCCAGCAAGCGCTCGCCCAAGGCGCAGGGGATACCTCCGGCACTCACTGGGTCTACTGGGACAATGACCTGCTGTACAGTGAGCAAAGAATCGCGGAGCTGGGGGCCAGCCGAGTACTGGTGGTGCCGCTCCGTTTTAGAGACTTTCTGCTAAACCTGGCCCACGATGTCCCCCTGGCGGGACACCTGGGTCAAGATAAAACCTACAGTCGTCTGGTGACCCACTTCTTCTGGCCCAAAATGAGGAACGATGTACACCAACATTGCCGATCTTGCCCCACGTGCCAAGCCAGTGGAAAGAGCGGCCGCAAACTAAAAGCCCCCCTGCAACCTTTTCCCGTGGTCACCACCCCGTTCGAGAGGGTCGGGATAGACATAGTGGGGCCCCTGGACCCGCGCACAAAACAAGGTCATCGGTTCATCCTGGTGCTAGTGGACCACGCCACCCGCTACCCCGAGGCTGTTCCCCTGCGAACTGTGACAGCCCCGGTAGTCGGCCGGGCTCTAATGGGGATCTTCTCCCGTGTGGGCTTCCCCCAAGAAGTCGTCAGCGACAGAGGCACGAACTTTATTTCTAAATATATGAAGTCCCTCTGGCAACAGTGCGGGGTTACCTATCGATTCACGACCCCCTATCACCCTCAAGGAAACGGACTCGTCGAGCGGTTCAACCGCACGCTCAAAGGGATGATCGGGGGGTTGGAAGAACCCCTCCGTCGCCAGTGGGATGTACTGCTGCCGTGCCTCCTCTTCGCATATCGAGAGGTTCCCCAGAAGTCCCTGGGCTTCAGCCCGTTTGAACTGCTATATGGACATCCAGTGCGGGGGCCGCTCAGCCTAGTCAAAGAGGGCTGGGAGATGCCCCCTCTAAAGAACCCACCAGATGTTTTCCGGTACCTCCTAACACTCCGCAACCAGACCCGGCGGTTCAGAGAACTGGCAAAAGCCAACCTAGAGGCCAGTCAAGAGGACATGAAAAAGTGGTATGACCGGAATGCCTCCTCCATCGAATTTGAACCTGGGCAACAGGTATGGGTGATGTCCCCCACCGAACCCTGCGCCCTGCAAGACAAGTGGACGGGGCCCTTCAAAGTAGTCGAGCGCAAGGGTCCTGCCACCTATATCATCGACATGGAATCTTCCCGGAACCCCCTCCGGGTCCTCCACGCTAACAGACTGAAACCCCACTTTGTGCGCTCCGAACTCGGCCTCCTGATGGCCACCGACAATGGGGTTGAAGAAGACTCCGAGCCCCTCCCTGACCTCCTACGGACTCAGGAGAAAGACGGCTCCGTGGATGGGGTCCGACTCTCGGAGGCCCTCACCCGAGAGCAACACCAGGAGTGTCGAGTCCTCCTGTCACAGTTCGCCAACCTGTTCTCCCTCACCCCCGGGGTCACTTCCTGGTGTGTGCACGATGTGGACACGGGGGACAGCCCCCCTATCCGCCACCGGGCCTACCGCGTGCCAGATCGGGTACGGGCCTGCATCCAGGAAGAGGTAGCCAAAATGCTCACACTCGGGGTCATCGAGCCCTCAGACAGCCCCTGGGCCAGTCCTGTAGTACTGGTCCCCAAAGCGGCCGCCCCTGGCACCCCACCGGAACTCCGGTTCTGCGTCGACTACCGGGGCTTGAATGCGGTCACCAGAACAGACGCACATCCCATCCCCCGGGCGGATGAACTAATCGACCGCATGGGAGCTGCCCGCTACCTCAGCATTTTCGACCTGACGGCGGGCTACTGGCAAATCGGCCTCACACCCCGGGCCCAAGAACGTTCTGCCTTTTCCACCCCCGATGGGCATTACCATTTCAAGGTCATGCCCTTCGGCATGAAAAATGCCCCAGCAACATTTCAGCGGCTCGTCAATCAGGTCCTGGCGGGGCTCGAAGGGTTCAGTGCCGCCTACCTAGACGACATCGCTGTATACAGCCACCATTGGTCCGAGCACCTCCACCACCTCCGAGCAGTGCTACAAGCCCTTCAGCGAGCTGGCCTCACGATCAAGGCCAGCAAATGTCAAATTGGGCAAGGATCTGTGACCTACCTCGGACACCAGGTGGGAAGCGGCCGGGT
This sequence comes from Lissotriton vulgaris, assembly GCF_964263255.1. Taxonomy (NCBI): domain Eukaryota; kingdom Metazoa; phylum Chordata; class Amphibia; order Caudata; family Salamandridae; genus Lissotriton; species Lissotriton vulgaris. The sequence goes on along the minus strand of NC_141700.1, from coordinate 235,121,914 downwards.
GGCCCCTCTGCAGCTCAAAATTGCCGCCATCCAGTCCTGGCAGCCACCCATCACCCAGACCGAGGTACGAGCCTTCCTGGGCCTCACGGGCTATTACCGAAGGTTCGTGAAAGACTATGGTACTATCGTGGGGCCCCTCACAGAACTCACGTCAAAAAATCAACCCAAAAAAGTCAACTGGACCTCGGAGTGCCAAACAGCATTCGAACAATTGAAAGCCGCCATGTGTTCCGCCCCAGTGCTCCAGGCCCCCGACTACAACCGGGAGTTCGTCGTCCAGATGGATGCCTCCGACCATGGCATTGGGGCAGTCCTGTCTCAAGTGAACACCGAAGGCCTTGATCAGCCAGTGGCCTTCATCAGCAGGCGCCTCCTACCACGGGAACAACGATGGAGCACCATAGAGAGGGAGGCCTTCGCGGTGGTATGGGCCCTCAAGAAGCTCCGGCCCTACCTCTTTGGCACACACTTTCGGGTGCAGACCGATCACCGACCCCTGCAGTGGCTGATGCAGATGCGGGGGGAAAACCCGAAGTTACTACGTTGGTCCATCTCCCTACAAGGGATGGACTTCACAGTTGAACACCGGCCTGGGCCGGATCACGCCAACGCAGATGGCCTGTCCCGGTTCTTCCGCCTCGACGAGGAGAGTCCCCAAGAGGATGGGTAACTCCCCCCGCCTTCAGCTGGGGGGGACGCATGTTGGACAGGCCACATGAAGGGCTGCTCTCCCCCGGCCCAAACCGGCCCGAGCCCGGTCACACAGGTACCACACACCACCCTTGCACGTCCTCCGTCCCCTCAGGGACCCCTGCCTTCGAACATATCAACCTCGTGGGCCCGCTCCACTGCTGGCCCGCGCGCCCATCCTGGGCGCCATCTTGGACACTCCACCACGAGGCCGCCTGGCCCCCGATCGACCTCAACCCTGGGCCTGGCCAGGCCTCAGACATCCCGGCACCACCATCCACCCAGGAGGTGAGCGGGCTACTTGGCAAGTCAATGGGAGAAAGAGGTGTCGATGGCTCTCCCCGCCAAGTGCCGCTCGGCCATCGCCTCCCCGGGCGCTGGCCCCACCCCCCTGCTGGGTGTCTGGACTCCCCCATCCCGGACCTCCCGACCTCCAAGTGCGAGGGTCCGGACATCAAAGAACACCAGCCCTATAACTGGGGCAGCTCCAGAGCAGGAAGGCAGTTGTATCTTGGAGTCGAGAGACGTAAAGAAGAACTCATCCTTGACGGACTACTGGCGCTGCCGTAGCTCTGCCTTGTGCACCATCGCCCTGCCTGCTGGGGTTGCCGCAACCTTCGTAACCTTCGTAATCCTTCATCGTCGTCGGGACCTGCTGGCGTGGCCGCGGACCGTTTGCAACCATCATCTTCATCGGGACCTGCTGGCTCCGCCGCGGACCGTCGCTTCCTTCGTCCATCTCGGGACCTGCTGGCTCCGCCGCGGCCCGATCATCTGGAACGCCGAGCTCGAGGATTGAGAGCTATTTCCATCTTTTGGTAACCAAGACTGTCCCGCTACCCTTTCCCCAAACCAGAGACCAGAATCGAGGGGACCCCTGAGTCCAGACCTCCTTGTACCATTTTATCGTACTTTAAGAATCGCCTATAAAATCTCGTTGAACCTTACCCTTGTGTGGTGTCCGTCTGTGGGGGGGAAGTTACTTGTCTGTACGGTCACTGGAGTCGGCTCTCCCTGGAGACCGCTCCCCTTATCCTCGGCCGACCCTCCCGGTCCGTCTAACAGAGGACATATATTGTAGAACCTGCATGCAGTTGCTGAGGCATCTATTCTCCAATCTTTCACAGATTCAACCAGAGAGCAGAAGTTCAATAGAAGTGCTTTGGATTCAGATGCAATGAGATCTATCCATGACTGACCAACATTTGATACAAGCTCTTCGAAGAATAACAGGCATAACCTCATGCCACTGATGTGGAAAAACCATGCTAGGCTGTCATCAGGCCCAGTCTCCCTTTCAAATACGGGAGATTCTTCTTTGCCCGTAAGATGTTGTGAACAAGGACGGCCAACAATGGGCTCAGAGGGCTCCACTGTCAAAGTTACATAGGAGAGGATAACTTGCTCATCCTCACACATACCATCTGACCCTGAATTGGCTTCTTGAGGTGTACTAATGCATTTATTATGGCAGATACTTTCTTCCAACGGAAGGATCTTTGGCTTTCCTTTTGTCATCATAGACCTTGAACACTAGGATCTCCAAGAATCTCTCCTTATCCCCTGCTGTTGGCATCTGCTGTCAGGATGACTGATGAGGGAAGGGAAAGAAGAACCTTGTGTCCAGTTTCCCTGGCTGAAGCAGCTACTAAAGGTCTTAGCAAATGCAGGGAGTCACAGGAACTAATGCCTCTTAGTCCATTGATAATGAGTTCGAACAAGCCAACAGATGTTGCATCAGAGGTTGCAGGTGACTGGGGGACCATGAAACCACCGATAGGGTGGAAGCCATCTCTCCCTGCACCCAGGCCATTCTCCAGCCATCGCATGATCCTTCTTCTGAAACACAGACAGGTGGGGAGGAGGGGTCAATGTTTACTTTCTTGACTGAGGGCCCCAGACATGTTTAGAATACTGCTCCAAAAAACTTAAGGTTCCAAGATGGAACATGGTGAGACTTCTCAAACCATCTCACAATCTTCCTGAACATCCTTTATTCCCTTGGAAAGGGAAGATTCAGAAATTAGACAGTCATCAAGGTAAAGAAAACAATGCAATTTCTTTAGGGTGAAGACTTTCCACCAAGAGAACCAAAACTTTACTAAATACCCTCAGAGTTGATGACAGCAAATGATGGACTGTGAACTAATAGTGGAGTCCCAAAATGCAGAAACGTTGAAATCTTTGTGACTTTAGGTGTATTGGGACATGCATAAAATGGTATTTTATGTTCAAAGATGCTATGTAGCCCCCAGGGGAGTATTAGGGCAAAGATGGATTGTATAGTCCTGAATGGAACATGAGAAATGTAAGAGTTCACATTCTTTAGGTCTAATGTAGGACAAAACTATGTCTTTATTGCTTTTGGGCCAGAAACAGAATGAAATCACATTGCAGCCATTGCTCTCCTTCTGAGACTTGAGCAATCGATACTTGCAGAAGTAACTCCTGAACTTGTTACAAAACAGCCTGTGCGTGGAGTGGACACTGAGGTACCGATGTAACTCTGAAATTGTCCGGGAGATAATCTGAAAAATGAACCTTGTTTGGATGACCCATGCATCTGAAAAGAGTTATGCTAAAGGGTTTCAGGTGATCGCCCAGCAGGAAATCTTTGACAGAAATCATAGGCAGATCGTGAGAATTTTGTTGTGAAAGTGGATGCTGAAAAGGCAACTCCGGACCAGTTTTGGTTAGAAACTGGGGTGCCTCACCATTGACCCCTCCGTCAAATGTGGTGGCACTGGCACGTAGAAGCTGCAGAAGAACCAATAACACATCTGCACTAGCACCACCCTCCTTAAATAGTGGACAAACTAATGCCATCTATTTCCGATCTTCTGTTGATTTCTTTTCCATTTCCTCCAGTTTTTGACCCAAAAGCTGTGGTGCAGAAACCAGGATATGCCAATGTTTCACACCTGTGGGTTGTAACCCACTGGTAAGCCACAAGCTGATTCATGGTGGATCATAAAAGTACAAGCAATAAATAAAGATGACTTTAAAATCTGTATTCAACTTGTCACATTTGGTGGGCTTCAAAGACAGAGGTCAAATGTCACCTAGGTCCTCTGACAAATTGTTGCTTATCTTTTTAACAAGGAGATTGGTGTTTACAAACTCCTCTTACTTTGCAGCGAAAGAAAGAAAAGTAAATCTAAATATGTGACAATCTTGCTGGGGTACAGAGAGTGTAAATGGAAAGGCTTTAGGATGTCATTTTTTGTAACACTCAACAAAATGTAAATGCCTGTAAATGAACTGTAAACCTTCAGCAGTTAGGATAGCAAAACTGAAGCCCAATTTTTGTGATTCTGAACTGTGACGGAAGACATTTTTTAATAGGACCAAAATAATCAAGACACTTTACTTGGTGATGCACAAATGACAAATATACACTGAGACCCTGTCACTAGGCAGGTCGCCCCCCAGCCACCATGCGGTCCTCCTGTGTGATGCCTCCCTGCTGCTGCCTCTCGCTGTGCCCGGTTTGCTCCATTTGTGTCTCCTGTGTTTCTGTTGATTTCTGGTTTATCTCTTCCTGCCCCATTGTATTGCTGCCCCTACTTTATTGCTGCCTTTACTTACTGCCCCTGTACTTCTGTTTTTGTTCCCCTCCGTAACCCCTCCGCCCTTTGCCTTCTGTGTCCCCCTCCCGCTCCCTGCCTCGCTGTTTCCCGCCACTGCGTCTACTGCGGCCCTGCCCCCCTGGTCTCCCATTCGCCGCCTCGCTTCCGCCTCCCAGCTGCTCCTCCCTCCCACTTCACCTAATACGGAGGCCGTGCGGTGGTAAAGGGAGAGACCCTTGACCCTGTCACTAGGCAGGTCGCCCCCCAGCCACCACACGGTCCTCCTGTGTGACGCCTCCCTGCTGCTGCCTCTTGCTGTGTCCGGTTTGCTCCATTTGTGTCTCCTGTGTTTCTGTTGATTTCTGGTTTATCTCTTGCTGCTCCATTGTATTGCTGCCCCTACTGTATTGCTGCCTTTTCTGTACTGCCCCTGTACTTCTGTTTTCGTTCCCCTCCGTAACCCCTCTGCCCTTTGCCTTCTGTGTCCCCCTCCCGCTCCCCGCCTCGCTGTTTCCCGCCGCTGCGTCCCCTGCGACCCGCCCCCCTGGTCTCCATTCGCCGCCCCGCTCCCACCTCCCAGCTGCTCTCTCTCCCACTTCCCCTCATATCGACGTTGCGAAGCGCCCGCGCAGCGGACCCGCGCAGCGGGCGCTCCGCTGGCGCACCGAAGGCGCGCCAAAAGCAAGCCTGTCTGTGCCCGTCCGCACCTGGACCGCACCCAGCACCAGAACCCCTGGCCCCCGCTGAAGCCAAACCGCCCGATTGAGATATGACACCGCCACCCTCCACGCACTCAACACCGGATGGCCTCCCGCCTGCTATCAAGCCACCCCGAAGCGCACCCACGGACCCTTCACCTGCCAAGCCTACAAATTCACCTGCCTCCGAACCTGCACCCCACCCTCCGGACCAAGCAACAACAAGAACCACCTGTAGAGAGTGTATTTCTTTATGGAAGGTTTGTATCTCTTAATTCTCTGTTCTGGAATTCTTTAAGTGCATCTTTCAGGCACTGGCTTTGTAATTCAGTTACTGCCTTGATGTTCATGCCTCATGCCGTGGGTCCTTTGTATGGAATAAATCCAGTTTCCTTCATCAACAATTTGTGGACAATTACTTTGTTGACATCATTGGATTGCACTTCCTACATTTATTGGCGACGAGGATGGGATCCGAACCCACGCGTGCAAAGCACAATGGATTAGGAGCTGTGTTGAGTCAAATGATTGGGGGTCAAGAATACACTATAGCCTTTGCTTCTAGAATTTTAAATAGTGCAGAGTCTAACTATAGCACTATAGAACGTGAGGCTTTAGCATGCAGCTGGGCTGTTGAGAAATTCCGCATGTATGTTTGGGGTTCTCGTTTTCAGCTTTTCACTGACCATAAGCCTTTGATTTATATGTTAGGTGATAGCTTTTCTAATAGAGCTTCTTCAAGGCTGGTTCGATAATTGGCTAGATTACAGGAGTACAATTTCGACACCAAATATATTCCTGGTGGGAAAAATGTCAGGGCGGACTGTTTGTCTCGTATCCCTTTAGAAGTAACGGATGCTGAACCTGAGGTAAAGAGTAATGATTTTGATGTTGTTTTTACCATATCTGATTTGGCTGAGGGTGGTAAGCTTTCGGAAGTTGACTGGTCAGTTGCAGATGACAATGATATGTGTCTCCGTAGGGTTAAAAAATTCTTGGTGCACGGTTGGCCCTGTGATAGAAGTTTGTCGATGCAAGATAGATGTTTTGCTCAAGTGGCTGCTGATTTGTCTTTAGTTGACAATGTTTTAGTGAGGGAAGACAAAGTGGTTCCTCCTGAAGGTATTCGTTCTAAGATCATTTCACTTGCTCATGAGGGGCATTTAGGGATTTCGAGCACTGTCAGGAAGATTAAAGATTTATACTGGTGGCCCGGCATTGATGGACAGGTAAAGGACTTTGTTAACAAGTGTCCAGAATGTCTATGTTCTGATAAGCATTGGCGTTTGTCTACTTCACCTTTATGCCCTGTTGATTGGCCTGCTGGTCCTTGGCAAAAGTTGGGCTTAGATTTTTCAGGTCCTTTTAACTTGCTTAGTTCTGATAATAAATATTTGGTTGTAATTATTGATTACTTTTCCAAGTGGCTTTATTTTTCTTTTGTCAAGAGGCCAGATTCTTCTTCTGTAATTACGTTTTTGCAACGTTTATTCATGGTGGAAGGTTTTCCTATTGAGATCATAACAGACAGTGGTTCTCATTTTGTTTCCAGTGATTTTGAGAATTTTTTAAGTGGTGCCTTGGTTAAACATGTGTTTGTACCATTGTATAGTCCTTCGTCAAATGGTTTGGTTGAAAGGGCTAACCGTCTGTTGAAGGAAGGTGTTCAAACCGCTGTTTCTAATAATTTGGATGTTTGCAAGTATCTTTGTGAAAAGGTTTGGAGTTACAACACCACTCCACATTCTACCATGAATGTCACTCCTTATTTTTTTCTCAGGGATAGAAAACCTGTTTCTTCTCTTAACCCTGCTTGGTTGAAGGGGAAAATTGGTGAGAAATGTCCTGGTTTGGATATTCAGAAAGTCAGGAAACAGGTTGAACTCAAACAGGAAATGTATAAGAGAAATTTTGATGTAAGAAAACACGTTAAAATGTCTTCTTTATCTCCTGGTGACTGGGTTATCATTAAAAAGCCCATAAGAATTGCGAAAGGTGAATCAAAATTTTCAGCACCTGTGAAAGTTCTAAAAATTTCTAAGATGGCTGTTATGTTACAGGGTCGTGGTTGGTGGAACACAAATGCTGTAGTGAAGATTTCGAAAGAACAAGCGAAAATAATTTGTGATAGGTCTGTTAAAAAAGCTGACTCTAGTTGGCTTGATTTTGAAAAGGTGTGTCAGAAAAATGATATTGGAAATTCTTCTTCTCATGCTTCATTGGATTTTGGGGGTGGTGATTCTAATGCTGTCATTTGTCAAAATGCTGAAAATGCTGAAAGTGTTGTTGGTAATTCTGGCGATCATGCACCAACTAGATGCAGCTCTCGTGTTAGAAATCCTGTCCGTTCTGATGATTTTGTTTATTATTGAATGTGTTTTTTTGGTTTTTTTTTTTTGGTTTATTATAAGGAGGGGGTGTGTAGAGAGTGCATTCCTTTATGGAAGGTTTGTATCTCTTAATTCTCTGTTCTGGAATTCTTTAAGTGCATCTTTCAGGCACTGGCTTTGTAATTCAGTTACTGCCTTGATGTTCATGCCTCATGTCGTGGGTCCTTTGTATGGAATAAATCCAGTTTCCTTCATCAACAATTTGTGGACAATTACTTTGTTGACATCATTGGATTTCACTTCCTACACCACCTCAAATGCATCCTACTCAACAACCGCTCCGTCCACAGGCACGCCGTTGAACTCTGGGACCTCCTCGACACAACAGCGCCGGACGTCGCCTCCCTCACAGAAACCTGGATGAACGCCTCCTCAGCCCCCGACATCGCAATAGCCATCCCGGACAGCTACAAGATCGCCCGGAAGGACCGCGTCAACCAAACCGGAGGAGGAATCACCATCATCTACAGGAACACCATCAGCGTCACAATTAATTCCGAAGACATCCTCACCGCTGCCGAGCACCTAGACTTCCAGATCTACACCGACCCCAAGACCACCCTCAGAGGAACACTCATCTACAGACCCCCGGGCCCACGCACACAATTCAGTGAAGTCATCGCCGACTTCATCAGCCCGCACGTCCTCGTCTCGCCAGACTACATCCTCCTAGGGGACCTGAACTTCCATCTGGAGAACAACAACGACAGCAACCCCACCACCCTGCTCGACAACCTCGCCAACCTTGGACTCAAGCAACTGGTGGACACCCCCACCCACTAGGCCGGCCACACGCTTGACCCCATCTTCTCTGCCAGCGGCCACGTCACCTTCAGCCACGCCTCCGAACTACACTGGACCAACCACAGCTGCATCCATTTCACCTTCAAGAAGACAACATCCCACCACCACCCGCAACAGATCCCCCGCAGATGCTGGAGCAAAGTAACCACCGACCAGCTAACCACAGCACTGAGCCAGAACCCACCAACCGACACTACCGACACCGCAGCCCACAACCTCATGCAGTGGATCCCCTACTGCGCTGATGCCCTTGCACCACTGAAGACCCCTCCAGACAAGCCAGGCAACAGGAAAGCCACATGGGTCACCGACGACCTTAAAGATTCAAAGAAATCCTGCTGTACCCTCGAGAAAGCCTGGCGCCACGAACAGATGACAGTTAACCTGACAGCTCTCAAGAACACGACAGCTTCGGCGCCCAGACCCAGCCTCCAACCACTGAATCAACGCCCCCTACCACCACCCACAAAGCTTGGACCCCCATCAGCACTGAAGACACCACCCACGTGATAAACACCATCCACTCTGGCTCACCCTCCGACCCATGCCCTCACCACATCTTCAACAAAGCCGGCACCATCATTGCACCCCAACTCCGGAACGTCATAAACAACTCCTTTACATCCGCCACCTTCCCAGAGAGCTGGAAGCATGCATAAATCCACGCCCTAATGAAGAAACCCACAGCGGACCCCAAAGACCTCAAGAACTTCCGTCCCATCTCTCTTTTCCCCTACCCGGCAAAAGTCATTGAAAAGACCGTCAATAAACAACTGACGGCATTCCTCGAGGCAAACGGCTCCCTCGACCCTTCCCAGTCCGGATTCTGAGCTAACCACAGCACTGAGACAGCCCTCATCGCAGCCACCGACGACATCAGGACTCTGCTCGACAGCGGGGAAACTGCCGCTCTCATCCTCCTATACCTCTCTGCCGCCTTCGACACCATCTGCCATCGCATTCTAATAACCCACCTTCACAACACGGGGATCCAGGGAAAGGCCCTGGACTGGATCACCTCATTCCTCTCCGACAGAACCCATCGAGTCCCGCTCCGCGACCACCGAGATCATCTGCGGCGTACCTCAAGGCTCCTCAGTCAGCTCTACCCTCTTCAACATCTACATGAGCCCCCTCACCACCATCGCACACAAACACAACGTCAACATCATCTCCTACGCCGACGACACCCAGCTGATACTCTCCCTCACCAAAGACGCTGCCAGAATCAGCTTCCAGGAAGGAATGAGAGACGTCGCCGAATGGATGAAGCTCTGCTGCCTGAAACTGAACTCTGACAAGGCGGAAGTCCTCATCGTAGGTCCATCCCCATCCCCCTGGGACAACTCCTGGTGACCCACAGCACTGGGCACCGCGCCGACACCCACGGACCACGCTCACAACCTGGGATTCATCCTGGACTCCTCCCTCACGATGACCAAGCAAGTAAACGCCATCTCATCCACATGCTTCAACACCCTGCGCATGCTCCGAAAGATCTTCCGGTGGATCCCCACTGGAACCAGGAAGGCGGTCACCCAGGCCCTCGTCACCAGCCGACTGGATTACGGGAATGCCCTCTACGCTGGAACCACAGCCAAACTGCAGAAAAGACTCCAACTCATACAGAACGCATCCGCACGACTCACCCTCGATATTCCTCGCCACAGCCACATCTCTGCCCACCTGAGAGACCTGCACTGGATCCCCGTCAACAAGAGGATCACGTTCAGGCTCCTCACCAACGCACACAAACCTCTCCATGACATGGGGCCCGAATACCTCAACAACCGACTCACGTTCAACACGCCAACCCGCCAGCTCTGCTCCGCCAGCCTCGCCCTCGCCACCATCCCTCAGATTCGCATAGCCACCACGGGAGGAAGATCATTCTCCTACATGGCTGCCAAGACGTGGAACTCCCTCCCCGCCCACCTACGACTGACCCAGAACCACCTCACCTTCAGGAGACACCTCAAGACCTGGCTATTCGAGCAGTAGCAGCACCCCCCCTCCCTTCAGCGCCTTGAGACCCGCATGGGTGAGTAGCGCGCTCTATAAATGTACTGATTGATTGATTGAAACCCAATTTCCACAGCTTATCATTGTACTCAGTATAGTTTCATCAGTAAAATTTTATGTGGCATATTTACAAGTGGTTAGAGTCACCAGAATGTCGCTTTTATTGTTGTTATGGTGGCGTTATGCCCTTCTCCATATTTACAAACCAGCTTTAAGCCACTTTTTGTGTCTTAGCACCGCCTTTTAAATATGGCCCCTTTACATGCATCATTTAGCATGAAAGGGGCATGGAATGGGTCTTGCTGTGGGCATTCCACCACAACACCCATTGCTTTTTAATTTTGCCCCAGATTTACCAGGATGTGTAAATCTGAGGCAGCGCCAAAAACTAACACCATGCAAAAGAAGGCGTTAGAATGGCGAAATGAGGAGAAATACTTTTATTTCTCCTCATTTTTGCTTTTTCTATGTGTGCTGCATTCTGGAACACACAAAGAAGGAGAGACATTCAATTAATGATTGTTTATGTGAAGGAATGTGTCCCTTCCTGCACATAAACAATCATTAAATAATTACATTCTGCAGCACACTTAAAAGTAACAAATGCAGATTATGGATTGTTTATATGCAGGAAGGAACACCTTCCCGCACATAAACAATAAATCCCTGCAATGCAGGCACCCTTGCACTATGGTGCAAGAGTGCCTTAGTTAGCTCGGGGCAGCTAATTGTAGCTCCAGCATTAGAGAAAGCACCAGGGCGTGCAGTATTGCTATAAATATGGCGCATCCCTGCGTTTTGGAAATGTCGGAGCGCTGCGATGCCAAATTTAGCGAAACTCCGCACTAAACATGTAATTGTAAATATTCCCCGTTGTCTTTGAAAATTAAGGGGCAGATGTATCATCTTAATAGCGAATGTTTGCAATTCGCTTTTAAGGACTCGCAAAATGCAATGTATGTAGGATTTGCAATAATAATTGCAATTCCTCAATATTCCTTAATTGCGAATCGCAAATTGCGAATCACAATTAACGAATACCTTCCTATTCGTTCACCATAGGAATGAATGGGAAGACATTCGCAATTTGCGAGTACCCAATAGGTACTCGCAAAGTGTGAATGCAATTTCAAGGGTGCAAGGGTGCCAAAAGGACACCCTGTTGCACCCCTGACAGGGGCGGCCTTAGGCATGTGCAAGCTGTGCACCTGCACAGGGCCACCAAACCCCAGGGGCCACCACGTCAATATATATCCTTAAAATAATAATCTTCTGGGGATGGATGCATATTTGCGTGGCGGCCCCTGGCAGGGATTTGGCGGCCTTTGGCTTTGTTCCACTTCCAAACACCCTGACCCCCCCTCTTCACTGGCCTCCATGCTCCGCCCCACCCGGACCCCCTTTTCCGGGGCCCCCTACCTACGCTCCCTGTCCAGGGCCGCCATGAGCTTAGAGCCGCCCCTGCCCCTGAAATATGCATGTGTGCACATGTGGCACACATACATGCCCTAAGGGCATGTATGTACACCACATGGCAATTTGAAAAATGGAAAAAGTTAATTTTTCAAGGAAATCGCAAATTACCATCAACTTGAATTTGGTGGTAATTTGTGATTTCTTAAGGGAAAATCGCACAACTTGGGTGCTTCCAGAATTGCACTTAAGGAATCGCAATTTGCGATTCCTTAAATGCATTCGCAAAATAGGGAATCGCAAATTTTGCGATTCCCTATTTTGCAAGAGCTTTTTGGGATGATACATTTCTTTTTTTTAAATTTTTAAAACCTTTATTTTAAAACAGTGCACACAGCTATTCAGCCTTACATCCCGGAGGCTAGGCAGCAGAGCGGAACACAGTAAAGCAAAGTGCAAGAATCAGTACATCAGAACGAGTGAAGGTTAAATTTTCAAGTTTTTATAACAAATAGGAGAAAGAGAGAAAGGTACAGAAAGAAGCACCGAAACTGGCGCAATAAAGAAGGCAATGAAATTAAAATACAGTGAGGCATAGTGAAGGGGCCGGTCAAGCACAGTGAACACAGTAATAACCAGTACAATAGAGATACTAGGAACGCCGGGGGAGGGAAACACAGGATAGCAGAGTATCAAACCTCCAGTTGGAATCATAGGCTATGGAGACAGGTCTTCTTCCTGTGGAGCGGATTCTGGAGGTACGCAAATGTCACCCCTATACTCGTTCCAAGCCCCCCATATTTTCTGCCATTTTCTAGGCTTGCCCCTGGCAACATACACAGTCTTTTCCCGGAACATACACCAATCCATGTTGGCCTTCCACTGTACCACCTTCGGAGCCGTTGTAGCTCACCACATCTGTGCGATGTCCTGTTTCGCAACCATATTACCAAGGGTCACCCATTGGGTCTGGGCCACATTATGATCTGTCGGGCCCCATATATTCAGGAGGCATCTTCTGGCCTCCGCATGCACTTCCACCCCGGTCACCTCGCTCATGATCGAGTGCACGTGTCGCCAGTAGGAAGCTATTGCATCACATTCCCAAATAATGTGCATGAATGTGGCGAGAACACCACAGCCACGCCTACAGAGGCCATCAACAGAGTGTCCCATATGAACAAGCCTGGGGCCAGTGACGTAGACTCTGTGCAAGATCTTTAGCTGCACCAGCCGAAGACGGGAAGAGATAGCGACCTCTTTAGGGGAAGATACTGCACACTGCCAATCCTCGTCGTCAATCTCTATCCCTTCCCGCACCCACTGATCCCTCACTCCCAGGAGGAGGTCTGTAGGAACATTGATAAGCTTCTTATAAGTCAATGAGATGGCACTGTCCGGCATGTGGCAGTCCAGTATCCTGTCCTCCAAGGGAGAACTGTCGGTCACCTTTGTTAGCCTGCCTTTCCATCCCTGTGCCTTTGTAATTGCTCTCCAAATGTGTACAGCGGTTTTCGTTGGACCAGACATCCGCCTGTCAAGAGACCTCGTGTAGAGTGCCCTATGATATTTCCCGCCACCCAGAAGCCACCGATCCATGGCATACCCCGGATTGCCCACTGGACCATATAGGCCATGATTAATGGCTGCTAACTGGGAGGCCCAGTAATACCTCCGCACATCAGGTAGCGCTATCCCCCCATCATACCACGGAAGCGTAAGCTTCGTGATAGCGATGCGAGGCCGACCATTGCAAAGTAGGGCGCGTTGCAGACTCTCAATCTCACCAAAGTATCTGTCTGGGACCGGGTCTTGAGTGTTTTGTAGGGCATAAAGGAATCTGGGCAAGGACATCATTTTGAACAGCGCGGCGCGCCCAAGCAGAGAGAGCGGGAGTTTACGCCACCCCTCCACGTCTCGCCGAAGGCGGAGAAGAGGGGGAAGCAAATTATGCTCATATCGCGCTTTGGAGTTAGTGGAGATGTAGATCCCTAAGTATTTGAAGCCTTGTCTTGCCACCTGTATGTTGCAGCCTCTCGGGCGGCGAGGCGTCCCCCCTTTCAGGACGTACAAATGCGACTTGGCCGGAGTACTGACCAAAAAGTCGTAACACGTCGCAGGCCACAATGAGGGACTTGCAGGGGGAAGTGAGATATAGAAGAATGTCATCTGCGTACAGTGACACTCGGTCCTCGAAGTCAGGGGACCACCGGATGCCATGTAGGTCAGGGTGGCAGCGTAGCCAGGCCGCCAACGGTTCGAGTGCAAGTGCAAACAGGAGGGGCGACAGAGGACAGCCCTGCCTGGTGCCCCTCTGAAGAACAAAGGGTGCTGAAACTCGACCATTGACCCCTACATTAGCCAGCGGACCGGCGTATAAGAGTTTGACCCACCCTACGAATTCCGGGCCAAAACCGAGCTTCGCCAACACTGCCCACAGGTAACTCCACTCAAGGGAGTCAAAAGCCATCATGGCATCCAACGACGCCAGGACAGCCGGCTCCTCAAGCGTATGGGCCCTGGCCAGGGCACCGTGAAGTCTACGGAGGTTAAGAGCAGTGTTGCGGTGTGGAATAAAGCCTGACTGGTCCGGGTGCACTAAGTCGCCGATGACGCCAATCAGTCGATTGGCGAGCATTTTGGCTAGAATCTTAGGCTCCGCGTTTAACAGAGAAATGGGGCGATATGATCGGCACAAATCTCTTGGCTTCCCTTCCTTATGGATAACCACGATGGTGGCCAACCTCTGGTCGTGGGCAAGCATGCCAGCCTCCCGCGCCTCCAAGAACATGTTCCGCAAGTGCGGGGAAACTACTTCCGGCTTGATTTTATATAGCTCTACCGGAATACCGTTAGGGCCAGGCGCCTTGCCAGACCTCAGAGAGCGAATAGCAAGTGCAACCTCGTCCGCAGTAAGGGATGATACATTTCAAAAGGCTTTTACCCGTTCACAAACAGGCCAATTCTGAGAATCAGCCCATTTGCGACCAGGAAAAAGGCTTTATACATCTGACTCCTATGGGGTCCATTAGGATGTCGGGCGGATTTCCTCGGCCAGGCTGGCGGTAGCCACCGCCAGCCTGGCGGAGGAAATCCGCCCGACATCCACAGCCCAATTCCCCCCCGCCATATTAGTATGGCGGGGTGGCCCGCGGCGGTGAAAAACACCGCCCGCATGTTTTCCGCCCCGGTCGCCTTGCGGCCGGGGCTGAAAACGAGTAACATGGTGGCGGTGTCTGTTAGACACCGCCCGCCATATTACAATGGGCTTTCAGCAATGCATTTCCGTGGCGGCAATGCCGCCACGGAAAGGCATGCGGTGACTCCCTGCGGGGGCCCGTTGCGGGCCCCCTGGGAGTTCCAGGCTTGGGGGGTTGCACATGGGGGGTACCTATGGTACCCCCCTGCATTTCAAAGTGCAACATGGTAGGCACCGCGCGGTGCCTTTCATGTTGCACCTCGAAAAGAAAAACGTGCACTTCTCACATAGCGGCGGGCGGAGATTTCTGCTCCGCCCGCCGCAATTGCAACCATACAGGATGCGCCCGCCTGTGTGGTGGGCGCATCCTAATGCCCTGATCAGGACCCCCGCCCTTATGGCGGGCCGTCCCGGGTCCCGATATGATGGCGGGCGGACTAAGTCTGCCCGTCATCATAATGGGCCCCCTACTGTCCATTTCAATAGAAAATGTGCTGTCTTTCAATGAGAATACTCTGCCACATGATGCATTAGTGATTTAGTTACATAAAAAAAAATCCCCTGCCTCGTGTCCATTAAAGCTAGGTGGGTCGCAAACTTTTGTCATTCTAAACAGTAGGTAGTGGTTCTAAAAGGTTTGCAAAGCACTAGAATAAGATGTATACGTGCAGTTATGGAAGCGCAGCACATAGTCCCAAAAGATATCCATGGGAAATCTGGCCTGCTGCTCCATCATCGATGAAATAATGGGTACGGTCACTTCCTTGCTGTAAACAATCTAACAAGGAGGCAAGGGATTGGAAAATTGTGACTCAGAGTAATGAAGATTACCGGTGAATACCCAAGGATGGAAAATGCCTTTGGTTAATGTTGCAACAAAAAGAGGAGGCAATCCCCCGTGTATGTAATATGGACCAGACAATAGTATCTATATCATTCCCACAAAGAAACTAGTGCGTTTCCAAAACACCCACAATAAGGTACGGTTCCTGTTTGGGGTTGATTAGTCCGGGTTTTTAAATCTTGCTCTGCTTGTCGACGTTGTTTTTTCCTTCGGCTTGCTGCAGTGGGGCCTGCCTGCTTTCACATGCAGATGCTGAGGAATTTCTGTCGCGCTTGTTTGAAATTCATTTGACATAACAAGGCCTGCCAGGCTGGAAACGTGCGTTGAACTGGCTCACAATGTTGGGCTTCAAAATAAGCGGTGCTGGCGTTTCACAAAAAAAGCGGTATGTATGGCCTGAGACAAGCTATGCTGCAGGGAGGGACTCCGCGCTAAATGGGAGTTGGACACCGCCCCCCCCACCCCCCCACACACACACACACACACTTTACTCAACCTATTTACGCCTCATGAAAGGACGTCAAAGGAAGGTAGTTCAGGCGGTGTGTGTACACCCTGATTTGGGCCTTGTTTGCAGGACACATTGGGGAGGCCAGGGCAGTAGGAAGCAGTGAATGCTGGGTAAGGTTCCAGGGGTTGGCAGGGGAAGGCACGTTTGGGAATATACGACTGCTCCAGGGTACATTCAGAAAAGGATTCTTGGAATGAATTATTCATACAAAAGTGCACCTCCAAGAGGGTAATTTGACCAGACTGCAAGGAAAGCGAGGGCTCAGGCTAGAATAATACACTGCTGTAACCCAATCAGAAGCTTCCAGAGATTAGACGGCTCTTGCTTGGTATGCAGCAGGCACTGCAAGGGAGCTCGCCTCCAAAACCTTGCATAATGCACCAAGCTCAAATCCTCCCGGCCCTGAATTAGGGAAACGTGTTAGATAATTCACAGGCTTACTTCGAGGACTGTGGGCGTATATTTAGAGTGTGACGTCACCTGCAAGACTAGGAATAAAAGAAGTGCCTTTAAGACCGAATCTACAGTTCTGTTTATTTTGTAAGTGCAGCAAACCTTTAGAACAGCTTCATCTATTTTTTTGTTGAGGTTTTAAACAGCGGAAAATCGACCCGAAGGTATTGGAGCGCTTTACATGAGCACCAGTTACATTACACAAGGACACATTCATTTTTGGTAGGAACAGGGAGAGTAAGTGATTTCCCCAGAATCACAGGATGTTCAATCAATCAATCAATCAATCACGGCATTTATAAAGCGCGCTACTCACCCGGGAGGGTCTCAAGGCGCTGAGGGAGAGGGGTATGTTACTGCTCGAACAGCCAGGTCTTGAGCTGCTTCCTGAAGGAGAGATGGTCTTGGGTTCGCCGAAGGTGGATGGGGAGGGAGTTCCAAGTCTTGGCTGCCAGGTAGGAGAAGGATCTTCCTCCGGCGGTGGCTCTGCGTATGCGTGGTACGGTGGCGAGTGCGTGGCTGGACGATCGTAGCTGGCGGGTGGGCGTGTAGAAGGTCATGCGGTCGTTGAGGTACTTGGGGCCCAGGTCGTGGAGAGCCTTGTGTGCGTGGGTGAGGAGTCTGAACGTGATTTTCTTGCTGACGGGGAGCCAATGCAGGTCTCTCAGGTGTCCGGTGATGTGGCTGTGTCGAGGGATGTCCAGGATGAGTCGTGCGGAGTCGTGCGGAGGCGTTCTGAGCTGACACTGAGGCTCGAACCTGGTTCCCCAGCTCCAAAGTTGTCAGTTCTAGCCATTAGGCCACATCCTCTCCATGCCACATGAAGGAGCAAATGTACAGGGAATTCATGCGACGCAGCTCAGCAACAGTTGCTGTGCTGGGTCATGTAAAAGGAAGAGAGCAGAGCAGTGCCATATCTACTTACATATGCAATGCAGTCCTTGGGCATGGGCGAGCTGTGTCAAAGCCCAGGACACTAAATATTCAGAGGGTCGCAACAGGGAGCTGCCTGAATTAATGCTATTCAAACAGAAGCTCGTCCATTCCACTTGATCTCAGTCGGGTCCCGTTAAAGACTTTGTAATCAACCCTTAATGTATCTCTGTGTATTTGTTAGCGCCTCAGCAACTCCCTGCCCTCCTCCCATCTTCCTCACACCTCCTGCCGTCACATTGCAAAGACCCCTCCCCACCCGTCCACACAACAAACACTACATTTTCTTTTCACTCAGGGTGCTGTCCCAGTCAATCCGATTTAGGGCAGGCCCTGAACATATGGCACTATTTTTCTCTCTCTCTGAGCCGGCGCACTTTAGGCTACCTTGCATCCGTGTGAGCACTGAAAGTGCTAATTTAAGGCACGGTCTCTGCCACAGGTTTGGGTTGACTTGTGTCGTAAATAGTTGAAGAGCTAGAGCTGCATCATTACACCACCATAAACAGTGGTAAATAGTTGTTTGTCACTTGACGGTCAATGGAAATGTGTCTGTTGGCTGGATGGATTTAGGCCCAGATCTCTGTAATGGGGTGAACGTATGACATTGTTCTGCATTCTGTCGATCAACTGTTTTTTTTGCATTTGTCACCCTGAGTGGGACGCGCATGCCCAGACGTGGGCCCCGTGCTCTCCATGCCACTGGAGTCAAGCTATCCTGGCTGAAGAGGGGTGAAACTCTGAAACCGGTCCTAGGATGCTTGTTTTCAGTCTAGGGAGGACCTTGTCTGGCAGGTTGGGCAGGACTGTTCCCATTGGGCGCAGGGTCTAGACAGATTTGCATATGGCTGGGTTCAAACTGGAATGGCATGGTGAGCAAAAAATCAATGGATTTAGGACCAGATCTCTGTACTGGGGTGAATGTATGATATTGTTCTGCATTCTGTCTATCAATTGTTGTTTTTACATTTGGCTGGAAATGTAGCAGCCTTCGTTGATAGCTTCAAAGTGATTAAAGACGATAAATGACACAACATAATGATATAACACAAACTAACATAACACTATCACACACATGACAGCACGCAATACAATAAAACAGTCAAAACAGACACATTTTAACAACCACAGTTCTCCATAACACTGACACAATGCAATAATGGAACAGAAAACAACTGCTCAAAAACAACACACCACCACTCTAACAAACGTAATACAACTAATTAACACAAATACTTTTCTCCTCATTTATAACATCCACAAACTTGTTTTAAGAACAGTTGTAAATGGTGTTTGCAACAACACTTGCTTTACTTATCACCATGCACAGATATTAGCACCAGCCAACATTGTCTTATGATACAGTCCCTTTGAGTACAATGTTTTAAATGACTGTCCCTGTTAAAGGAAACCAAGACAAGTCACAATTGTACGTGTAGAGGTAATCAGACGGCAGCAAGCCACAAATTCACAAACAAGGTCCTCGATTCAGCAAAAAGCTCTTCAAAATCCACAGCATTCAAAGGACTAAACAAGAGTAATCAGCATAAGCAGCTTAACAAGCATGTGTAAACACATAAAGGAGAGAGATGATTGGGCTTTGATAATAAACTACTACCAAAAACCATATGCCTCACTCTCACATCACTGCATATGCATAATTACACCTGGGTTGCCTATAGGAATAGGCCACATTGGTCATTACTTATGTCTCCCATTGCTAGTGTGGGTCACTGTCCATCTTGACGCGGGGGATGTATGTCATTACAACGCATGCTTTCACCACGCATACCTTTACAACGCAGTTTTTATAACGAAAACCTTTACAACGCATAGCGCTTTGCGGTGCTGGATAGTGAATAGTTTAATTTACTATTCCAACTCCTGTCCCCGTGGACACTAGGGAAGGTGTTGGATAGTAAATTAAACGTATTCCCTATCCTAGAGCGCCCCCCAGCGCAATGCGTTGTAATGGTTTGCGTTGTAAAAGTTGCGTCACAAAGGCACTGCGTGGTAAAAGTTGCGTTGTAAAGGATGTTTCCCTGACGCGGGAGCTGCTGCCCACCATGGATAAGGCTGTGGGTGTCTTTAGTGCTTGCTGCTTCCCGCAAATAGTTTTTTAACCTCACTGCTACTAGATTGCGCTTTGCTTTGTTAAAGACTGAAGATTGGGCAACTGAGTCAGGCTTGAGTGGACAGTGCGGTTTCACAGATCTCAGGGTGATACTTGGAGTAAGTGCTTTTTAGGAGTGACTTCAAGAGTGATGTTTAGTGCAAGTTATAGTTGTTAAGTGTTTTGTATTATAGCAATGCTTTACAAATAAATGTTTCTGATAATAATTTCGCAATAATTGTTTGTCCCTGAAATCAACTTTTTCTTCCCTGTAAACATCTACATAGGTAGGAGTTCCTCAGACGGTAACAAAAAATTGCTCAGGGGATCATTCTTGGAAAAAGGTTGAGTATCATTGCCATAAATCATCTTGTCCTGATCAGTGGCAGCCGGCACAGATCGGGGGTGGCGGGGGGCAAGGGGTGTTAAAAAATCTAAAAATAAAAAACATACCTTATCGCCGCGTCTCTCCTCTGTCTCTTCTCGCGTCGGACTCAGGCAGGAACAGGAAGCCCCCAGGCTCCCATGAGCCAATCATGATTGGTATAAGTACTGTAGTGCAGCGCTCAGATGAAAAATGGGAACCTGGGCATGTTCTCCACCCTGATACAAATACAGCCTGGGTGGATAACATACAAGTGTGCATGACTGTTTGGCCGGCCCGAGGTGGCCGGCCAGTCATGTGCACTTGGTGTGTGCACACCGCTCCTCCCCCTGTGCCACCCGCCCCATCCACCCTGCCCGCCCCGCAAAGCTGCAGCAGCAGGAGAAAATAAAATGATGATAACATCAGGTTATTATCATTTTCTTGTTTCTTTTTTTCACTGCTGCAAAGCAGTGGGGCGACGCCCCTCCACCTTAGTGGAGGAGCAGCCACTGTTCCTGATTAACATTCTGTCAATACTGCAGGGATTGATCCACAGTGTACTTTGAGGGTTCTCCTGCCTATTGCACCAGATCCAAATGGTCTAAACTGCTGGCAAGATGGCTCAGGCTAAACACTGGCTTTTGACATATCCGGTGAACTGCCCGCTGCAGGTTCAATTCCTTACATTAACAACTCAGCTTTCCATCTTTCCTGGTCAGTACGTGTAGGACCATTTATTTAGGTAAATGGGCAACTAAAGAGACACTCCTGTGTCTGACTAGGACATTCATCCATATCTCAGTGTTAAAATCTAGCCCTAACCTCCCAGGCAAATAAAAGTTATGTGAAATGATGGTGGTATTTTTGGCATATATGATTATGTGCATGATCATGTGTATTATTATTTTTTAAGAAGTGGCCGATGACATTGCATACGTCAGTTAAATGATGCACCAGAGAGTCTGGAATCTGGCTGGTCCGGTGCTAGACAATTTTGAAGTGGTCTCTGCCTTTGCAATGAATGACTTGTATTAGGAGCCCTTAGCTATGGTCATGATGTTTCTGAGGGGGGAGTGAAGGATATTTCCATCCAATAGGATCCTGATCCAGAAGAGAGCTTGATGCAGACTCCACCTGAAGCTCCTCATAGGATGGAGCTGTGATGCACTGCCACACAATCAGAGGGAACTGGAGACTGAGTCCAAAGGATGGGCAGACATATTTGTTTGCATGTGCACTTTAGTGAACAAGCTGGTGTATGCCTGTACGTGTAAGTATGTGGATGAGTGGTTTGAAGTGTGTATAGGGAGGGCATCACTGTCATTTAGTGGAGTCTTTTCTGGCAACTGGTGACTATGTCTTGCACGCTGTGACCATGTTTTGAATATAGTAGGGACCCTTGGCATTCAATGGTTTGTCCCTAGCATCTGGTGAGCAGCCCTGGTGTAAAGTGGACACCCTAGTTATCTGGTGGTCACCATCAGTGCCTTCATGACCTCTTCAGAATATGATGTGCTTCTCTGACATCTGGAGGGCATTCTTCGTGTGGTAGCCATCCTTCATATTTGATGGCCATTCTTGGCATACAGTGAGTATTTCTGGTAATTGATTGTGGCATGTGGAATTGTAAGTCTGAAAGTGTCCATGATAGACGAATATATGATGTTACAATGCAAACAATTACAACACATGCCTTTACAATGTGGCCTTTTACATCACAACTACCATTACATCGCATGATTTTACTACGCATGCCATTACAACACACTTCTAGAAACTAACATTACAGTACATACCATTACAACGCATAATACTTTTAGGGCAACAGTGGGGTAAGTGTTGGATAGTGTAGGGGTAAAAATGACTATTCTCACTCCAGTTTGTGCAACAGTAGGGTAAGTATTGGATAGTATAGGGTTAAAAATTACTATTTCCATGTACCCCAAAACCCATACCCACCCTAAAACTAAAAAATCCCCTTTACTTACCTTTTAATGCTTTGTAATGGCATGCGTTGTAATGGTATGCATTGTAATGGCATGCATTGTAGTGACATGTGTTGTAATAGCATGCGTTGTAATGGCATGCAATGTAAAGGCAGATGCGTTGTAAAAGCTGCGTTGTAAAAGTCATGCATTGTAATGACTGCGTTGTAATGGTTATTTCCCTGATAGACAGTGGTAAAGGCTCGAATTTTATGAAAATGTCAAGTTGATATCTGGGGATCAAATTAGTGCATTCTGTCAAAACAAGCATTTACAAAGCCAATAAGTCTCACCTATGCAAGAGCTATGGTCTTTGTCAATGTGTTTTAGCCTTTTTGTGCAGCTGAGCAGCTGTTGTGCAGCATGACTGAAAGTAAAGAAACAAGAGCGCTATGATACGATAAGCTCTGGCCGCGTCATAGCATTTTTTCCCTTCACTTCCAGCCATGCTGAACAGCAGCCGTGCTGTTATAGAACATGGCAAAAGAAAACATTGGCAATGCCAATAGCTCTTGTGTAGGTGAGATCTGTTTTTCCACCATTCGCCAACTGGAGTGAGTTGTTAACTAAATCACGAGGCAGGTATTAGGTGTGACATACATTGTAAGGGAATTCAACTGGATCACAAAAGCCGCCAACAACCATGACTGACTGGTTGGTGGCAAAAAGCTAAATGCATGCAGACAACGATAGGGCAGGAAACCTGAACTTAAATTGGCGTTCACATTGGAAGGACAAAGGTGCCATGAGGATACTCAGAGACATATTTACAAGCCCTCACCACCATCGGAGTGTCACTTTTTTTGATGCTCCGGTGGTGGTATGCACTGCATCATATTTGTAAAGTAGCGTTAAGCCGCTTTGTAAATATGCTACCCTTTCACGCAGGTATCTGCGTGAAAGGAGCATGCAATGGTTGTTGCTGTGGGCATTCCACGGCACCACCTATTGCAGGCAGAGTGTTGCTATAGGCCGAGTTAAAGGATCTTGCCAGTAACAGCCTCTTGGAACCCAGCACTTCCTGGCAGAAGGAGGCAATTTTCTGCGTGTATGATGGAGAAAGTATGCGTGCCAGTCCAACTTTATCAGACAGGAAATGGCCTGCCATTAGTTCTGAGAACATTTGGTAAAAATAAACCCCTACCATCCAGTGGCGGCTGGCATGGCTCGCGGGTGGCGCGGCGGGTGAGGAGGGTACCGGGGTGGAGCCGCAGGGGGGAATAAAAAAAATAAAGGTACCTTGCTGCCAGGATCCATGTCTCTGCTCCTGCTCTCCTGCCTCCGACTCCAGGAACAGGAAGCAGGCAGCCAGGCTCCCTCTCCTAAGCAAATCACAATGCTGCAATGCAGTGTTATGATTGGTCTGAACGCTGTGACACGGCGCTCAGCCAGGGACGAGAGGGGTAGGCATGTTCACCACGCACACTGTAATGAATCCTGCATGTGGAATGGGGAAAGTGCGCATAACTGGTTTGTGCTGTCCGAGAGGGCCGACCAAATAGTCATTGCGCACTTAGCAGTGGGCAAACCCCTCCTCCCCTGCTCCGAGAGCAGAGAAGCTCCGCCCACCTGCAAAGCAGCAGGACAAGAAGCATAAAATGATAATAACTCCAAGTTATTATACATTTTATGTTTCTACTTGGCACTGCTTAAAAGCAGTTGGGCAATGCTCCTCCACCATAGTGGAGGAGCCGCCACTGCTATCATCACACATTTTTCAAAAGAAATAGGAAAAAGTAGCGTTTTTACCGATCTATGTCTACTGGAAAAGAAATCCAATTTTACTCCATTGAACTTTTCTTATTTTTATTTCTAGCCAAAGACAGACTTTAGTCTCCCTGCCAGCATGACAGGACAACCATGTGTTGTGTTAAAGAAATGTATTTACCCTGCGCAATGCAGGCAAATTGGTGTTTCATTGAAAAGAAGAAATAGGCAATTTTGAAAATCACAAATAGTACTAAGGCCGGTTACCAACACATAGGATTGCTACTTCATATAAATTAAGGTTCATTGAAAATCAGCAGATACACACCCTAATGAGAAGCTTTGCATCACTGTTGTTTTGTCAACTCCAAGGGTCCAGCTGGGCCAATGTGGGGTTGCGGCGAAAGTGGCCAACTTTGGAACTTGGGGAACAAGGTTCTAGGGTCGGCGTCAGCTCAACAGCCTGAGATTCTGGGCACATTGCTAAGGCCCAGTTTTATGTCTGGGTGGACTGGCACCTTTCCGCCATGAGGACGGAGGAAATTACTCTGTCCACGTAGCGAAGGAGTGTCCCGCCTAAGGGACCACTTCATATGTTGGCGGCAAGGGAACTCTGCTGCTGTGAGGATGGAGTTCTCTCCTCACCAACATAGTGGTCCGCCCGCCCAGTCTCCTTCTGGGCAGACCATCAGCTTGAGCACAGCGGAGATTACTCAGTCTCTGCTGTGGCCAAACTTCTCCGAGGGGCCTAGAGAGTAAGGACCATTGGAGAAATGGCTACTCGCCCAATTCATTTACATTTGTTTTATAGGTTAAATCTGACAATATTTTACTTTTTTCGGTGTTAAAGATTAAATATTCACCCTATTTTTTTTGCTTTGTACTTAGAGTGCAATGTTTCTAATCTAACATTTGAGGGGCGGCAAAATTTTAAGTAGGCATCTGCAATTACGATAAATCTGAATATTCCAGTGACTCGACAGTGGGCAGAGTTTCCCAGTTTCCCTTGAACTACATGATGCATTTTTAAAACTACCCAGGCTGAGGCTGTCCACCAGCAGCCTAGCTGTTTTCTATAGAGGGTGCAGTCTGTCTTTGCCATTCATTCCCTGAGGGCTGATGTCTCACCCCAGGTAACTGTGGATGGGAAGGTTGGACTTCCTGGGGTTGAAAATCGCAGATGGGGAGGCAGGCCGTGCCCTGCCTTCGCATCTAGCAATTCCCGCTCTAAGATGCCCATGGGCAGGACACCACTCATCACGCAGGAAATGGCTAATGCAGGCTGCACAACCCTGTATAGCAATGGTAGGTGCCAGAGAGGGCGAATGGGGCAGACTTTGGGGAGGGAGAGTTGGGGCGGGGGTGAGGGCGGATACCTTAAGGAGGATATGAGCAGGTGGTGTAGTTGAGTAGGGTGTGCCTGGGTCGGGGAAACCTGCTGGTGGGTCTAGGCACCACTTTTGGCACGGATGGACGGACTGACGGACGGCTGCTGAGCGGGGTCGCTCAACTACACGTTGTCCTGAGAAGCCCCTTATTTGTACAAGAATGACCACCTCACTCAAGGTCACTAGGGGCACTGTCTCCAGTCATGAACATTTCACCTAAAAATCATTATCATCAGGTGTGTCAGTTCATTCAGTTCACTGGAAGTAAAGCAAGGATACATACCCTTCAAGGACCGGCTGGACAACAACGCACACAACTGCAAGGAACTCTTCAACGTCGTGAAAGAGCTTTCTAACCCCAGCGCAGGAAACAACGACATTACCCCATCGCAAGACCTCTGCAACTCCCTCGCCTCATACTTCCACAACAAGATCGCGGACATACACAACAGCTTCAACAACCAACCAACGCACACCATGACCGAACCACCACCCCCCACCGCGCCTGGAATCCAATCACCACCGAAGACACCGTCCGCACGATGAACTCCATCCACTCAGGATCTCCGACCGACCCCTGCCCCCACCACGTCTTCAACAAGGCCGACGCTGTCATCGCACCCCACCTGCGAGACATCATCAACACATCCTTCGACACCGCCACCTTCCCTGAGAGCTGGAAGCACGCCAAACTCAGCGCTCTACTCAAGAAACCCACAGCGGACCCCACCGAACTCAAGAATTACCGCCCCATCTCGCTCCTCCCGTTTCCAGCCAAAGTCATCGAGAAGACCGTCAACAAGCAGCTGGCCGCCTTCCTGGAGACGAATGGATCCCTCGACCCCTCACAGTCTAGCTTCCGAGCCAACCACAGCACCGAGACCGCCCTCATCGCCGCCACCGATGACATCCGAGCCCTTATGGACAACGGAGAAACAGCGGCCCTCATCCTCCTAGACCTCTCCGCGGCTTTCGACACGGTCTGCCACCGCACCCTAGTGCAGCGCCTCAGCAACGTCGGAATCCAGGAGAAGGCACTGGAATGGATCGTCTCCTTCCACGACGGAAGAACACAGAGAGTCCGCCTACCACCGTACAAGTCAGAGGCCACCGAAGTCATCTGCGGCGTCCCTCAAGGATCCTCGCTGAGCCCTACTCTCTTCAACGTCTACATGAGCCCCCTCGCGGCCATCGCACGCCAACACAACCTCAACATAATCTCCTACGCCGACGACACCCAGCTGATCCTCTCCCTGACCAACGACCCCGCCGCCGCCAGAGCCAACCTGCACGAAGGGATGAAAGAGGTAGCCGAGTGGATGACGACAAGCCGCCTGAAGCTGAACTCAGATAAGACGGAGGTCCTCATCCTGGGCTCCTTGCCCTCCGCCTGGGACGACTCCTGGTGGCCCCCCGCCCTGGGCACCGCACCCAAACCGACGAACCACGCACGCAACCTGGGCTTCATCCTGGACTCCACCCTCTCCATGACCAGGCAAGTCAACGCCGTCTCCTCGTCGTGCTTCAACATCCTGCGCATGCTTCGGAAGATCTTCTGGTGGATCCCCACGGAGACCAGGAAGACCGTCACTCAGGCCCTCGTCACCAGCCGACTGGACTACGGCAACGCACTCTACGCCGGAACCACCGCCAAGATCCAGAAGAGACTCCAGCGCATCCAGAGCGCCTCAGCCAGACTCATCCTCGACGTCCCACGACACAGCCACATCTCCGGACACCTAAGAGACCTGCACTGGCTCCCGGTCAACAAGAGAATCACCTTCCGCCTCCTTACCCACGCACACAAAGCTACCTCAACAACCGCATCAACTTCTACGCTCCCAAACGCCACCTCCGATCTGCCAGCCACGCCCTCGCCGCCGTCCCACGCATCCGGAGAGCCACTACAGGAGGAAGGTCCTTCTCCTACCTGGCCGCCAAGACCTGGAACTCCCTCCAGGCCGACCTGCGCCTGACCCAAGACCACCTCTCCTTCAGGAAGAAGCTCAAGACCTGGCTGTTCGAGCAGTAGCGCCCCCCCCCCCCCCTAGCGCCTTGAGACCCATAAATGTCTTTGATTGATTGATTGATCTTCATTTTGAAAATGGCGATCCAGCGCATAGGAAATACTGTGATACTAGAACTGTCTTTGTTTTAACAATAGTAAACATGCAGTGTGTTCAATGAACGGTAAAAGAACAGAAATTATTTAGGGTGAATTTTCGTTCTAATTTCCCGATTTATATATAAAGTCGTTCTTTTCAATTAGTGTGTCCAGCAGGTACATGTGATTGTTTTGATCGTCTGTAGGCGAACACTGCCACGCAGTGGCCATGAACCAGAATGCAAAGCAATTGAAATGCTTGGGTCGCTCGTTTCCAAATGCAGTCTGAAATCCAAGCAGCGGAACTATTTTAAGGCGCGTATGGCGGTCAATTGCCCAGGACCCCAACCTTCCAGTGGGACCCCCTGGTAAAGTGATCGGAATATTCCCAGAAGTTCCTCAGTAATGACTGAGCATCGAAACAGATTCTTCTTAAACAGGACAGGTGGGCATACATTCATCACGCAAGTTTAATGAGCAAACCCCACCCTGGCCAAACCTAACCTTCACACTTTGAGGCAGTTGGTGTCAATTCACTTAAAAAGTCATCTTTTTGTCTCATATCGCCCTCCTTACTTCACCTTACCTCTTCTAACCTCGCCCTTCTCCTGTGCTTCTCACACCTCTATAAACCTACCCCTTCTCTCTGTTTCACACTATCTAACTAACCCATCTTTACCTCATATCTCTATCTCTATGCACCTCTCCCTACCCTACCTTTATCTGTCTCCCTTTAATGATGCACTGGTCTCTTGCTTTCACAACCTAACCTCTTAATTTACATCTCCGTTGACTGGATACCTCACCGCTCCACCTCCAGTCTCTCTTTCTATCTCGTTTCACTCTACAGTACATCTCTCACTAGCTTACCTCTTTCTTGCTCCATCTTTCTGTACCTCAGCCTCTTTTCTCTTCTATTACCTCTTCTCTCTTGCTCTTCCTCTTAACTCTTTGCATCTCCGCCTCTACTTCAGCCCACCCTTTTCATTACACCTCCATTCCCTTCTCCCTCTTTATACATCTCTACCTCTCAGATTTCACCTAATGGACTTTTGAAAATCCTATGAACGTTTCTTTGGATAGAATGCATACCAAGTGATTGCCAGTGGCTAAGAAGAATTCAAGCATTCCTTTCATCAATTTGTTGTTTGTTGATTTTCACCAAGAAACTGAAAATCCAGTTGTTAAGGTAGATTTACGGTGACTATGAATATCCTACAACTAAAGATATATTTCAACACTATGTGCATATTTTGTATTTTAATGTTATGTTATTAGTCCACTAAACATCCTCCAAGTCACCCTTGCAGTGCTTTTCCTCTAAAGGGAAGAACAGGCTATTCAGAGACTGAATTTAACATAAAAGTTTGTTTTTGCAAGACAAACTATTTTAAATCTATTAAAAAAACAATTGGTTTATCAATGGTCGTTTTGCCAACAAAAAGATTCAACAAAACGGATGTACCATGTTACAACGCATACTATTACAACTACCTACCGTTACAACTTACCATTACAACGCATACCATTACAACGCATAGCGCTTTGAGGTGCTGGATAGTGGTAAGTATAATTTACTATTCTAACTCCAGTCCCCGTGGACCCTAGGGAAGGTGTTGGATAGTAAATTATACTTATTCCCTATCCTAGAGCGCCCCCCAGCGCAATGCGTTGTAATGGTATGCGTTGTAAAAGTCGCGTTGTAATGGTAGTGCGGAGTAAAAGATGCGTTGTAACGGGTGTATACCAACAAAACGTGATGGCAAAAAGCAAAATGACAGGTCCAACATGTATGCTATTCCTTTCATTTTGGTGGCTAAATGTAGATAAAAATACACTTACATTTTATAAATTGGTGTCAGGTTTCTGTCGAGTCATATCAATTACTTATCATCCATGTTGGTAATGAAATGATTAACAAATGTTCCTCTAGTAAAGCCTGACTGCCATTTGTCACACTACCAGGTCTGAGCTAAGGATTTATTAGTATGAATCCAAGAACCATCTTTGGGGTTTGTGACAGTATTGCGTGGTAAAGGCTAACCAGCATCACCACATAATACTCCACCTCCTTAAATTGGTGTTAAAGCGGTTGAGTCCTGAATCTGTGTTTTGCAGTAGCACTTGGTATTAAGTGATTTTGTTTGCACAAGAAATCCACATTGGAATTATAGGCCCCTGTTTAGACCCCCATTCAAATAATACATTAAAAAGGCTTAGGTGAATTAGGAAAATATTTAAAGGTTTTTTCAAAAATGTTTAAAAGGTCCCAACTTTCAATTAAAACGTTAGGCACAACGGATGTAAGGATCTCGACTGGTCAGTCATTCCAGCCCTGACAATCGGTGATCTGAGGGTTTTGTGAAAAGCATGGGGCATTATCTATAGGGATACAGCTAAAAAGGAAGAACTTGAAAAAGCCCTCAGCACCTATGAGAAGGAAATATGAGAGAGGGAGGGCCATTCCTCAGAAGAAAACCCTGAAGATGGTGAGGATGATGACCATGCCCCACGTGACAATGTTGGGGAAGAAGGTGAAGACCAAAACTCTCCACCCTTTTCCAGACACCCTTCACCGGTGGGAAGTGACAGGAGTTACTCTAGTAGACCCCCCCATGGTAACGTGGTAGGAACCCTCAAGGAAGAGCTTGGCCTACTCTCTCTGGAGGAGAAAAAACTTGAACTCGGGGAAAGGAGACTAGCCTTTGAGGAAAGAAGGGTTAAGATGGACTTGAGGCCCAAACATGATGGCAGTAACAGTAATAGGGAGATGGATGAAACCTTTGACCCTAAGATTGCCAAATGGATTGTCCCCAAGAATAGTGATGGAGATGACATTGACAAATGGTTTGCAGCCTTTGAGAGGGCCTGTAAAATGAGAAGGATAGGTCGTCAACATTGGGGCTCTCCAATTTGGGAGTTAATCTCAGTAAAGGGCAGAGATAGACATCTGACCCTTAATGAAGATGTGGCTGTGTCCTAGTAGCATATGAAGGAGACACTCACAGAAGGGCTTAACTCACCAAAGAAGAATATAGACTGGAGTTTAGGGACACCCATAGAGATCGAAACCAGACATAAGTAGACTGTGTGTACTTTTCAGTCAAAGCACTGGAAGGCTGGATAAAAGGCAATGAGGTGGACACTTATGATGGGCTGTATAATTTAATTATGAATGAGCACATTTGAACAAACTGTACCTCAGACAAGTTGTACCAGCATCTGGTAGATTCAGAACTTTCTAGCCCTAGAGAATTGGGCAAGAATGCTGCTGAGTGGGTAAGGACAAGAGTGGTGACCTCAGAAAGGGGGGTTAGACCCACATAAAGCAAAGGAGGGAGGTGGTAATCCCACCAAAGGTACTTCCTCAGGACCACATAACCCTAAAAATGAGGAGATCAAAACCCACCACAACTCTGGCAAGCAGAGACAGGGAGACCCAAGGCTAAAGAAAACTCTTGGATAATAGGCTGTGCTTTGACTGTCCACAGGCAGGGCACTACAGAGGGGACACAGCTGGTCCCAAAGGGATCCCTATCACTGGCCTGAGAGAAAAAGGTGTCAGTCATACCATTGTGGTTGACTGTTTAGTGTCCCCAGATCAGTATCTACCAAGGGAAACAAGAAGAGTAAGGGTAGGCCCATCCGAGGTCACAGCCAGACCTGTAGCCTTAGTGCTCCTAGAAAGAAAGGGTATCCTTAGCTGGCATAGGGCGGTAGTCAGTCTTTATCTCCCTCTAGATTATATCCTAGGAAACTACCTCCCAGGGGTTTGTCTGGTCCCAGAAAGGGCCACCGTCCCGGGAGCTGTCCAACCCAAAGATTCCTGGGTATTCCAATTCCCTAAAGGTAGGAGACTTAGGCCAAAACCAAAAAAAAAGGAAAGAGATGCTATTCTTAATTAGAAACCCAGTACCCCAAGTACCCCAAGGGCCTTCTACCTCAGTTAGAGATAACCTAAAAGTTGGCACTGGTAAGGCCTTCCAGACCCCAAGCAAGTCTTGATAAGGAAGGCAGCTGTTCAATCAGGTTGTCACTCCTGAACTGACAGAAGGGAGAGTGGAATAAGGGTGTCTGCCACAGGAAGTGGTAGCCCCCACTCTGAAGAGCAAGGGGGGTTCCAAGAATCCACAGTTCCCCTAAGGTAGCTCAGCCAAATGTCAGTGAGAGATCAGGGTGAGGTTTTGGATACTGACAGCTGTCAGTAGCCTCTGCTGGATGCTGGTCTTCATGGCATCACTGTACTTGGCATGGGAGGCAGACCTCATAGCCATAAGAAGTTAGACCGCCTGCTGGCCATGGTGTGTTGCTCAGGTGTTGTGTGACATCTGTGGGTAAGCTAGGTGTTTCCCTAGCAAAGATAGGGTTAGATGAGGTGGGCACCTCACTACCCAAAGGCAAAAGAGGAGGAAGCTAAAAACACAGCTGTAGTTAAGGTTAAGTTTAAAATGTGTCCTGTAACTGTTCAGATGGGTCAACTGCCCAGTATGAGTGACCTTGACTGGAAGTTGTGAGGCAGTGTAGGTCCTTCACTAGTACAGCCAGTTTTCTTTACATTCTTCGTTGCTGACAAGTCAGGAAATCTCTCCATGGTTGGGCTGAGTAGCCTGGATATGTCGGCTGGGGGTGAGTTTGTGTAAGGAAACAGGGCTTTTTGCAGATGCCCCACATTTGTTGCCCCCATTTAGACTACTGGACATTGGTTTGCTCCAGTGCCAGTGTTCTCTCCCTAAAACTGATGTATGTAATTGGCAACACAAAATGACAGGGACATTATCTCCTTATACGTCTCTTGTATACGGTACCAGTGGTACTGAGGGCATGAGTGATAAAGGGTTCCCCAGGGCATGCAGCACTGTTTGAGCCACAGTGAGTGACTCAAGTAAACGACTGACTGCAGACTACAAGAGCAGTGCAAACTGCCGAACTCGAAAGTGCTCTCACCATGTGTGGCGCAGTCAATGCACTATTTTCTAAAATAGGTCAGTCACCCCTAAGGAAGGAGGTCTCTTGAACCCCGGAGGCAGGGTGCATTATATTGAAGGTGATGAC
This sequence comes from Lissotriton vulgaris, assembly GCF_964263255.1. Lineage (NCBI taxonomy): Eukaryota > Metazoa > Chordata > Amphibia > Caudata > Salamandridae > Lissotriton > Lissotriton vulgaris. Next base: position 235,089,672 of record NC_141700.1, on the reverse strand, counting down.
ATATATGTGGAGGTCTATATATACTTATAGTGATGTTCCCCATTGGAAAATACTATAAGTGTTCAGCGATCCATAGGATAACATGGGCTGGCACCAAGGTATCCCTGAAGTTGGCAGCTCCATTATGGTCTCGCCAAAATATGTCATGTTTGGTATCAAATAAATTGCCTTCGCACCCCTGACACGAATCTCGAGTCGAGAGCGATGTGGCATGCACCCAGGTGGCTCCTTTGAGGTTGCCCATCTGGTTGCCCCAGCTTTTCCGTGCTCTGGCTGAAAGCTCATGCTGGCTGCAACCAAGCCCAGATTTTGACCTCCTGCCAGTCAGTGTGAACACTCATATGAGTCAGGAACAAAGGTCTTGTCAGGAAGAAGGTCACACCTTCTCCCTTCCAAGCAGGCTTGTGAAGTGGCACATAAAGGCGCTGAGCTTCAAATGCTGCATCTCCTCTGAAATGAATCAGGACTGACTCCCAGAGGACAAAACAGCCCTCCCCTGCCCCAGGCACATTTGAACCCTGGCAGTGAGGCAATTAGGTATGCAAGGAGGTGTAAACCCCCAGAAGGCTAGTCACACCTCTAGGGTGGGCGGTCCTATCTGTACACTGAATGAAGGGTTCTACCATTTTTAGAAGTGGCAGCATAGAATGTTCTGAGTAGAAAAGTTGACGCACACCACAAGATGTGGTAATCTCAGGGGTGAACTAGCTATAGGGGCAAGCAGTTCATTAGCTACTTGCTCCCACGCCCCTAACTCCCCTAAATCCAGGATTTAAGTGACACCCCTGACACCAGAACCTCAGTTCTGATCCAACTTGCATCAAAGAGGACAAAGAAGAGACCTGAGTCTGCGTCAACAGGACTTGCACAAAGCAAAAGAGGGAAACGCAGCACCTGTGGTAACGCTCTTGGAACTGCATGAATAAGACTTGTCCTAGGCTAAAGGCCAGGTCCTCCAGATAGAGGGACCCCTATGAGAGCCAAAAGCAACCTCAACTCTCTTGGACTATTGGTACTAGTCCCCTGAAAACTGCAGGTAAATCAATGCTCCAAATCCAAAGAATTGCTCACCATCGGGCCCTCAGAGGGATCGCCCCAAAAGTAGATGGTCCAGTGCATTGTGGGAACTGTGACTTCCACAAAGTTTCTGGCTGCTACCATGTTCCCCAAGACCTCCAGATGGTAAAGAAGCTCCCTGCTGAGCTTACCGCTACCAAGGCTTGTTGGGCACCAATCCGGCCACTGACCCCTTCACTTGACGCTGCACCATGCTTAAATTAAGATAAAAATACACTTTATTTTTATACATTGGTGTTGAACTTCTATTGAGTCGCGTCAATTACTTATCGTTCATGTTGTTACCCGAAATGCTTAACGCACGTTCCTCTAGTAAAGCGTGCCTGCTCTTTGCCACGCTACCAGGGCGGAGCTAAGGATATAGTATTGTTAATCCAAGGACCATCTTTGGGGCCTGGACAGGATTTCATGGTGAAGCCTAACCAACGACACCACATAACACTCCACCTTCCCACAGTACACTAGTGATAATATGAACCTAATGAAAACAATGCTGGTGCTTTTTTCAATAAAAAAAATGTGTTCCTGAATATTTTAAATATCTTTGGAGTGAGTGGGTTAAATGAGCACGAGTTGAGGTACAGTCATAGCACAACAATGTATCACCCTGACAGTGAAAACTGTCACAAGGAGCTGAAATATAATTTTTAGCTTTTTCTTGTAAAACAACTACTTAAGCTTTTTGCTGAGATATCTTCCATAGAATTCAGTCACCATCCAATTGAATCAGGTGGTAGAAGAGCTGAGTTATGTTATGTTCAGGAAAGAAAATGTCACTCTACTGGAAGAGCTTATTATGTGACTTGAACAGGTCCCTCCCTGAATTTCAGAAAGGATCTTGCTGTTTTAAAAGTAAAATGCCTCAGTACAAAAGCTATGAAAAGCATATTAATTGTTTCTATGGGATAATGTAATAAAGCATATTAGCAACTTATTTGTTTACTACTTAATTATATCCATGGTATCAAGAGAATTCAGTAACTCTTCAATATGTTAACTAAGTAATGACAAATCAAAAAGTGACAAACATCAAACAGGAACAATCATATCATACGAGCACATTTGGAAATAGAAATGAGAGTGTTTACGCTGTAGCTAAACAGGAAATAGAGCAATATGTATGCAGTGTAGCAAACAAAGAGTTTTAAAGCAGAGGGATCAGTATTTGTTCTTAAAAAATCTTGTATCAATTTCACTAGATCAATTTCCTGTATTGATAGTGGTTGATTCAACCAATCATGGCACAAGTCCAAGGTTCTCATCAGGACCAATAATAATATCTGAAGTTCCTATAAGTCGGACCATACTTCAAGCTATGTCGGTCCACATACTGTTAGTTATGGTCAGTGGCAACTGGTTTTTGGCTGGACTTTGAGGAACATTGATCCCTGTGGTAAACGTTGTTCTGCCGTGACGTGGACCCAATGAGTAGCCCCAGGAAGACCCTCTTCAACCCAGTCACTGGATCAGCAACTGACAGCATCTTCAGCATCCTGTATCCCTTTGTGAATCAGGCCCCTAGTTTGAAAAGGTAAAAAAAAGAAAATATTAACCCCTCGCACGCTGGTGACGGAAGCGCTCAGTCACGCCCCTTGGGTGGGCTGTGCTGGTGACGGAACGGTTCTGTCATGGCCCGCTCGCCGCGCCTGTGCAGCGTGGATTTTGCGCCTGCGCAGCACGTTTAATTGAGCAGGCGGGCTGTGACGGAACCATTCCGTCACAAGCACAGCTCACCCGAGGGGCGTGACGGAGCGGTTCGTCACCAGCGTGGGAGCGCCACACGACCCTCGCCCCTTAGCACTGCGGCGGAATAGCCACCGCAGCGAAAGGGTTAAAACTACATTTTTTTCAACGCCTAACCTGGCCATGACTTTACCCTTGGCCATTAGATAACCTTGTCATTATACCAACTAGGCAGATGTATTATGCTAACACTCGCCTCAGACAATTTAGGCATGACTTATAGTACTGGTATGCTATGTTAAAAGAGTTTGAATCTCAAACCTATTTTTTCCGAACAAAATATTTTCTAACTGAATGTATTTTTTACCAAAATGCTTCAAACTAAATGCTTTTCTTTCTACATGTTTCTAACTTTAACATATTGGTATATTTGCATGATACATTGTGAGTGATTACACTCTGTTCTTTTTGGCTACCTCCAGCTTCTTTGCAAGACAGCCCCAGTCTTGCTAGCAACAGATTGCAACACCCAGTTGGCAGAGCATCTGAGCCGAGCTAGTTCTCAGAGATCCGTGCCTTCATTCCTTTCTTGGTAGTTTTTATATCTAGAAGTGTGCATAAGTCTTAAGCAGTGTTCATTGAGCTGGTGCCTTGATTTCATTTTTTTTTTTAAACAGATTTTATTTGTCACAGGTCACATATATTGCATAGCTCCGTAACCCGGAGGCTACTGCACACATCAATGTATTAACAATAGGGCCGTTGACTTTTATATAAAAAAAACAACCCCCCCACACAACCACCCCCCTGATTGCGTATATGCCTTCCCAGCCAAAGGATTACATGTCCAAAGTAGTACACTGAGTCGGTCCAGCACCCTACAAATCTCTATCTCCATCCCCCATTCAGACAGGGACGAGGCCTTGATTTCATTTTGATAAAATAGCCTCTGATTTGTTCTCTTCACACTGTGCATCTTTTCGAATATACCTGCAAATAAAATTCAATGCACTAGCAGTTGACACCAGGGTTCCTTGTCGGGGTTTGCCCTGATCTCTGCAGATTGCAGCCAGCCAAAAACATTTGTTTCTCATTTTTTCACACATGTACGGCTTCTGTTGTCTAACCGGTGCATATCTTTGTGCACCAATTGTCTCACGCATTGTAATTAGATTACCTTGTGGATTAATGCTTAATGCATTTCACTCAGAAGTAAAGGGAAGGAAGGTGGGATCTATTTCGTCCCACCAGTTTTATTTTAAAGGCCTGGACATAAGCAAGATCTATCTATCTATCTATCTATCTATCTATCTATCTATCTATCTATCTATCTATCTATCTATCTATCTATCTATCTATCTATCTATCTATCTATCTATCTATCTATCTATCTATCTATCTATCTATCTATCTCTCCGTCTCTATCTCTGTCTCTCTCTCTGTCTCTCTCTCTCTGTATGCCTACCTAGCTATTTATAGGTTCCCACAACGTTTTATAAAAGCCACAGTAAGCCAAAACAAGCATTGACAAAGTCAAATGGCTGGCAGTAAGCCCAGACTGATTAGTTTTGCCAATGCTTATTATGATATGAGACTTGGATGGGACTGGCTTCGTTTCACAGAAAAAGTGAAATCAAATATTGCATATGATTCATTAAGAAGAAGGTTCTATTTAAATGTTTTTTAACCCAAAAATACACTTGGAAAACAATGTATTTCCTAGTCTGCATTTATTTTTAAAAACAGAAAATACAGAAATTTGATATGAATTACTAATTCCGTACGAAATGTATATTGCTGCAGAAATGCCCATTGCTAATTTTACATGTGAAGATATTGCATTATTATATATAATTCTTAGCACACAAAGGCCCTCATTACAAGTGTCAGTGGAATTAATACATTTTGTGGTAACACTGCAGATCTTTGGCGTTTCACCCAGGGATTTCACCGGCTGCAAGCAGTTGGATTCACCAGGTGAAATACCAGGGACAGGTGTGCAGGAAACAGCGAGGTAAACTCGCCAAAAACGTGTAAGACTCCTTATTTGCCCTCCTCCATGAAGTATTGGGAACTCTGGTTATGGTAATCCCAAGGGAAGAAAGAACGGGATCCCAGATACCGAAACGAGGGTCTAAAAGACATTGGGGCATTGAAGAGTGAGTGAAAATGTATCACTTTACTAAACGTGGAAGCACAGTAGCTGCAACTTCATTTTTTCACCAAACCGAAAATAATTATGAATAAGTACTAATAAAATGAAAGAAAACTCACTTGGTAAAAGATATACATGTAAAAAAATAAACAGCATAAGCAAAACGTCAAAACTCCTAAAAATGACCTATGACAGACGCAATAGAAATATTCCTAGTTGAAAAGACCTAAACGCCTGCATGGCCCTGACACTCCTTATCTGCAATTACATTCGATTAGCCAACTTTCAAAACGGTTGCGTCAGTCTCGATACATCTTATCTATCTTTGTTTATATTGATTGCTATACGTTGTACGTTTCAAAGTCCATGTGCTTGAAAATACGCACGAGAGTAGAGTACGTGCTGTTGGTCTGTTTTTAGTCTCTACTGCACGCCTCCTGTGAAAGAAAACAAGTTCGGACAGTGACCGGAAATGACCTAATATTGCAGAGTCAACCATATGTGCGAGATCTAACGATATCAAGACTATAGACGGAAACTCGTGCAACAAGGTGAATTATTGCATCAACAATATTGACTTCGCTATGAGAAACCATGGCACAAGCTGACAAATCCATGGTTCTTGGATGAAGAGTGCACCAGTGACAGATCACATGGAGCAAAGACACTTGTAAGGAAGGATTGTGTCATATGAATGATTGCAAAATGGCCTCTGCTCTCGCAAAGGAGGAGTCAGAGCACTGGAATGTTAAACACCCCTTTGAAAGCAGTGGAACAGCTCAGGGCACCAGCATCCCCATGGTTATCTTTAATTTCCTCCCTTTTAAAGGTAGAAGAGTCTACCCTCAATGAGTGGAAAATACTAGCCCTCTACAGTCCCTTTGCCTTGGGCTATACCAGTTATTAAAGGCCCTCACCTTCTTTAGAGGCTCTCTCCTGCAGCTCGGGCCTATGACTCAGGTTCAGGGTCTTTAACCCTTTCCGTGCTGATGACAGAACCGCTCCGTCATCAGCCACGGTGGCGCTGTGCTGATGACGGAGCGGTTCCGTCATGGCCCGCCCGACGCGCCTCCGTGGCGCGTTCTAATAAGCAGGCGGGGCCATGGCGGAACCGCTCCGTCATGAGCGCAGCTCAACCGCGGCTGGTGACGAAGCGGTTCCGTCACCAGCATGTGCGCGCCGCGCGGCCCCCCGCCCCCTTATCACTGCAGCGGAATAGCCGCCGCAGCGAAGGTGTTAACAACCAGTAAACTCCCCTGCAGCGGGCTACAAGGCTATTGTAAAGTTAATGTGTCTTCTTTTCTTGCCAAGGCATTTAGGGATGACAAGGCCATGTGTCGTAGCATTAACGTGATCTGACGTGTTTTGCAGGGTGGCTCCTTTATTATGGCGGACGAGCATCGCTGCGCCTACTGCAAGTGCAGTAGTTGATCGAGGGATGTTATGGAACAAGCTAAATTCTTTGGGGATACCATCCACACTTCTCTCTGCACTAATGTCACTGCATCAGAAAATTTGGGTGAGAATTAAAACCAACGCTACAACAGTGTCTGCAAAAATTGCAACGAAAAATGGTCTAAAACACGGCTGCGTATTAGCCCCGCTCGTTTTAATCTTTATACTGCCAACTTGCCTAAAGCATTGGCAGGTGCAAACTTGGTTGCCCCAAAACTGGGTGGCGTGCGACTACAGATCATGCAATGCGCCGATGACATTATCATTATGGATCAACAAAAACAGGACTACAAAAAGTGCTCACTGCCCTTAATACATACAACATAAAAAATAATCTTCTGATGAATGAGTCAAAAACAAAAGTTATGCTTTTTGGGAAACATCAACGAACGAAAATCCTGCCTTCGCGAGTCGGTGGTCTACAAATAGCCACCGGCACCAGTTATAATTATCTGGGAGTCTGGTTCAAACTGTACCCCTGTATACAGCACCATGTATATACAAAACTTTTATTTTCAATAAAAATTACTGGAAAAAAAAAAGAGCAAACCAAGTGGCCATCTCAAACATCTTCGGTCTAAGGGAGCTGGGGTTATACATAGTCTGAGGCGCTTGAATCGGCACTTGCACAGCTCTACTGCTGAGGCAGTGTTAAGGGTCTTATGTGACAAACTGCTCCCCGCATTGTCTTATGGTCACTTGGCTTTCCCAGGCAAAATTGACTCATTCCTCGTGAATTATCAAACAATGGCCTATAAGAAAATATTTTCGGCTCCCTAGCATGCAAGGAGGGCCAGGTTGAGACTTGAGCTGGGCCTGGCAAGGGCCTTCACTGCTTAGGCGACTTAATTACATTTTACATCTACACTCTGCATGCACCAGGTCAATCCATGAAAGAACAACTGCAATCATTGTTCACGGACGAACTCTCTCCCTGGTACAGACACCTGCACTTGGTCATTTCCACACTGAAGACTGAAACCATAAACCTATCTAACCCAATCATTCCCCTGTCAATGTGGAAAAAAACAATAAAAAGCCAAATTACCTTAGTGCCTTTGAGAGAGACATCGTTTAGCTACCCAAAAAGCCACTCCTCACAGCTCTGGACGCTTCGTATATCAAGGGGAAACCTCAATCATACTTTAATTACTCCCTCCAACCACAGATTTGCAATAAAATATTTCGATGAGGCTGTTAGCCCTACTTAGCCCTACCAATTTATAATTTTAACCTGCTCTGGGCTCGGAGGAATGGACAGCTAACATGTAGGCTCTGTAATTATCCATGTGAGTCCCGGTAACATCTTCTATGTTGTTGTCCTCATCTTGCTAACAACCATAGATGTCTTTTGGTCCCAGTCTATCGGGATAAGTTACTGAGGAATTGCAGGGAAGCATCTGATTTGTGCTTCAGTAATAATTCAGCTCAAGTTCAAGCAAGGGCTGGGAAGTTTGTTAATGCTATTTTAACTGCACTGCATGCAGCCCAGCACTAAGAAATAGACATAGAACATGAGATGGTCTTAAGCAGGCTAAATCATATCTCCTTGCAAGGATTAACAACACACTTACAGAGATAGCCTAGTTAGAGCTGCTGAATCAATCTCAAGTTCTATTTTATATTGCTATTGTACAAATGAACTTTGATGAAAGTTAGCTATTGTCATCTGTAACAAGCATTGGGACATTTTGTTATTGCCTCAGCATTACACACTTCCCTTTTGGTGCTAAATGGCTAATTGTGATATATTGTCATCAACCTAAAACCCTGTTTTGGAATTGTTATTTATCTTCTACTGTTAGACTTTATAATGTGTATTCAATTTTTAATCCTTAATTTGATTAAGTACCAATATGATGTTTGTATGTTACATTTTAATTAACTGTATAATAAAAGAGAGTGACTCAAACTCACATTATTAATGTGTCCAGCTCAGCGTAAAGGCAGGGGACGGGGCTGATCAGTGCGATTGTACTAGTAATGCAGCACCCTGCCAGTACGCATGTCAGATTGGCCGGTTGCCTACAGCCAACCAATCTCATAAACGTACTTCGAAGCCTGCATTCCCAAGGCTAGGAAACAGCTGAGGGATTGCAGCCACAGGCCCCCACCGGCCTCAAAATGAGGGCTGGGTTACCTTGCTCCAGCCAATGCTGGAGCTGCAGCACAGTTCCAGGATTGGCTGGTTTCGCGCTCTAGGGTGGAAGTTCTTTCCTTTCTGCCCGAGCCGAGGAGAGCGCCAGGAGGAAGGAGACCGCATCCAGAGCCTGCGGCAGCGAGGACACAGAAAAGAGGTAAGTTCTTTGTATTTTACTTTTAATTTATATTGTTGTCTGTTCCCGGCCATCCCCGTCATCCCCCGCCCCGCCACTACACCCTCACAACTGGTATTTTGATACCAATTAACAAGCAGAGTGTTGTAAAGAGAGCATTGCCACACAGTAAACACTGGTGGACTTCTTACGGAATTAGTCAGCACTCTCCCCCCTTAAGACGATGCATGCATGCTCCATGCTGGTGCCTCTCTCAGTGAGCTAAGTAGGTCAGCAGAAACCTGGAGGACCAGGGTCCTGCTACAGCCCCTCAGAGGGCCATCCTCTCCAGTGGCAGCTGACAACATTAAAACATGGTAGGGTCAATGCTCAAGAAACTCACCATGTATGTTGCTGGACTCTTCACATTTGAATTGATTAGAACTCCTCGGCCGCTGGGGGCGGGCAGCTGTTCCTAGTCCTTCCTCTGGGAAAGAGAAGGACTTCCCTCTTGGTGCAGGGTGAATCCAACCAATCCTGGAACTGCAGAGCACGGATCGGTTGGGGCGCGCTAATCAGGCACTCATTTTGAGGTTGGGGGCCTGTGCCTGTAGTCCCTCCGCTGTTTTACAGCATTGAGATTGCTGGTTCTGAAGTGGCATGTCAGATTGGCCGGCTGCAGATAGTCGGCCAATCCAACATGCATAATGGCGGGACTGCAGCAATAGTGAAATTGTAGGAAGTAGCCCCACCCTCTGGACTCACGTTAACAGCTCAAGCCTGGGACAATTTACGATAAAATGGCATTTATTAACATTTTAATAATGTGTCTTTACCTGCTGCGCTTGCAGCAGGTGGTGGATACCCCTCCGCCCTTGAGGAGGAACCGCTCCATCCAATCTAGCTGACAGTAACTTCCTCAAGCAGAAAGAATCATGGTGGAAAGGGGCTCTGTTGCCGACTTGAGTATCTTTGCCTCTCTCTGCCCCAACATCACAGTCACAGAAACACCAACAAGCGGGGCAAGAGAACCAGCTAGTTTCCAGCAAAGCTCCATTCCTAGCTTGTGGTCTGCAGCCAACCCTCCATGTGTTTGTAAACTGTCAGTGCCCTACTCTCTGGAAGCAGTCTGCTTCCTGCACAAGGATCCATCGAGAACTGCATTAAAAATTACTAATACCTGTTGCTCAAGCTATTCTTATAGCTTTGGGGGCATGGGAAGTCTGGATTCTCACACTTGTAGGAGTGTGATGGTTAGTAGTGGTGTTGGTACTGGCATTGGCAGCGCTGGCAGGGGCAATTGGTGGTGCAAGCTGCAGTGTCCTCCTGACGAGGGCCCTGGCACATACATTTTTTATAAATTAAGCACTGAATGAGTGACGTGACTTTCAGCTTTGTCGTTGCTGTTACACAGTGATCACTTCTGTGCCAGCTGTGAGACACTCACGTAGAACGTTGAAATTGCCCTTACGCCTTATAATTTGTGGAGTCGCCGTTCTTGGGTTCCTAAGAATAAGTGAGAGATAGTGAGGGTTCTGATGCATAGGTAGTTACATTGCATCTTGAGAGGGGCACTGTATTCTCATGAGCAAATGGAGAGGGGGTTAGGGCAAGGTTGTGCCATGAATAGTGATTGCTCCCTTCTTTACCCCAACCCTATAATAATGACGTTAATGAAAATAAGGTAAAACTAAAGTGCTGACATGCAAAAGGCCCTAAAAATGTGACAAATAACAGGATGATCATTATCAGCCAACCGAATAATAAACTTTACCTTTATTGGAAGGATGGAAGGCTGCGGTGGCCCGACTACTGTTAATGTTTGTGCATTATTGCAGAATACGGAAGTCTGCAGCAGCAGGTCTCAACAAGTGTCCCATCACTTGTATGAGTCCTATATTTATTTATTTTGTGGTATTTGTAGAACGCTAACATTCATTCCCAGAGAGATATCACACCGCTGATGCTGGCAATTGTCAACACAGGAGAAACTGGATACATGAAGAGAAGGATCATCAGTCTGGGAAGAGCCATGTTTTTAGTTTTTTCTAAACCCAAAGTAGTTCTCAGGTCAGACCGCCACTGGACCGCTGCACTCACCATGGATCAAGGGTCCTGCCACGGTCTTGCAGTGGTCTGAGGCCGAAATATGTTGGCGGTACTTCAGCAGCCTCGCCGAGCATATTACGAGTTGCCTCACCGCCACCCATTTCATGGCGGTGAGTCTGCCATGAAAAGGGTAGCAACAGGGTCCCCTAGTGGCTCTGGGCCTGGGAGTGCATCAAGTGAGGCACATGTTGTGGCCCCTGTAAATGTGCACCCCAGTTCCTGCATGGTGCATGCCACACCGAGTAGGAATGTGCTGTGGTGGTGTCTCCTATGATACTTAGACAGACACCGCTGTGACACCGCCGCAGCACCGCCTGCCTGCCAAAGATTCAATTCTGAATCCGGTGGGCGGTGTGGTCATGCATTTGGAGGTCCTCTGGCGGAGCGCTGCCGTGGCACTCCAAAGAGGGGCCGCAAAAGGCGGAATAGTGCCCTTAGTAACTTGAGGAAGTCTTGTGGCAAAAATCCCAATCTCTCAAGTAATTTTCATAGGCAATGTACACTGAGGGTTATAATCAAAGGAGAGAGAGAGGAACCAGAGAGGCTAGTTCTTTTTACCCAAAAATATTGTTATCAACCAACAGGATCTAGCTCTGTTTAGTCTGCTTTGTGTCTGTATGGGAAACCATTTGGTTTTTTATGAAGGTCCTCACCCACCAACCTAGTTGTTGGCATGCTTCATCATCAGGCCCCACCCGAGGCACTGAGGGTGCCTCAGGTGTGCTGGGATGCCAGATTACTGCGGAGCGGGTTTTATTGAGTTTGTGAGTGTGCTATGCGTGTGCATTGCGTGAGGTTTTAAAATACTGTCCTTGGGGTCCCAAAGATTACTTTATTGGTGGACTCCAGGCAGTCACTAAAAACAAAGGCTTGGGACGTGCATGGTAGACTTATGGTCTCCAACGTCCAGTGTGGTCGACTAGTTTTAGCCAGGCCTTTTCATCTACTGGCTTTCTTCAGGACCTAATATGTGTAAATGTGTTACAGGAATCTATATGGTTATCAATGCCCTGTGTGTAAAGCACACTCTAAGGTGCTCGTATATGTAAGAGGTGTTTCCTCTCAATTTGTATCTGTTAGGGATTTAAATAAAGAAAAGAAAGACAAAAAAAACACATAATGTAAAAACTCATCATATTCGGCCATATACATAAGGTGAGTCTGCGCTGCATGAGTGCCTAAGCGTGTTAACGGACAAGGCGGTAGTGTAGGCGTCAGTGGCGGGACGTGGCATGTAGCCGGACACATATTATGCGATATCAGTGTAAAGGCCTAGATGCGGTCAAACATATGAGGTGAGGCATTAGTAAAGCATTGATAAAGTATTGCTTACACCTAGTTCAGTGAACAAGGCTTCATGGACCTCTGCCAGGGGTCAGGATGATTTGCACTCTAGGATTTCAGGGAGAAAAAGGAAATAGTATTGTGTTGCAGGTGGTAAAGAAGTGCTCACACAGGCAAGGCCAGTGGCAGCGTGTCTGGCGGCTGTACCGCTAGCAGGGGTGCCCCCCCATTACTTACTGCGCAAGGTCTCTAGACCAGTAGTGAACCTGTTGTCCAGTCGAGAGCTCCGAAGTAAAAGAGCCCCTGGAGAAGTTACATTTAAGTACCTTTGTTGTGTCACAGGTGTAGCTCATTGTCGGTAATCAGGGACTGCATGAACAGCGTTCTTGACGGTCACGTGTTGTTTAAAGGGGGGGCGTGTCTGTCGCAGACCAATGTGAGTAGCGTCTTCCTGTTCTCACGCTATTCACAGGGGTGTGTGTTTACCTGTAGGGAACGGAAAGAAAAGAAAGACGCACAAGCTTACGCCCTGATAGGCGAACCCATTATCTACTAAAAGTCAATAAGATAGTATATATTGGGCTGAGGGCGTCAGTTTATGCTGGTGTATCTGCGGCAATTTAAAAGTGTCTCAGGCGCGTTCTATGTGTGTGCCGTGATTAAGGTCGTGCTGTTCAGAGAAAACAGCTCAATGAAGCGGCATCTGTAGGGGTATGACAACTGCTCCCTCCAAATACTACAGAGTACCAGGGGATTTAGACCGAAGTGTGGTATAAGACAGAGAACCCTGATGTGGTGGCGGAATAAAACTACATGCATTTTAAGCCGTGTAGGGTACTTAGAGAGCCATATGGGGCTAGGGTAACGTTATCGTGACAATGTCAGCATGGCCAGAATTTCAACTGCTAGTGCTACACTAATGGTGTCTGAGTCAGCGGTGTGGTCTGGTGATGTTGTGGACCCTGAGTGATTGGTTATCAATGGAACTACATTTATTTATTTAGGCTGTTCCAGGGGATATTGTCATTAAGTTCCTCCGTGTGGGTGGATAATCTGTAGATCCAGCGCTGCTCTTTGGATAACAGATGTTTTTCATTGTCCGCGGAGTGGACCGGAATCTGTTCAATAACCGTCCACCTTATGTCATTTGTGTTGTGTCCATATCTTAGGAAGTGATCCGTGAGTTTTCTAATAGATTTTTTGCTGCGGATCGTGCTTCTGTGTTCTGTGATCCGTGTACGTACTTTTCTTGTGGTCATCCCCAGGCAGTGTCTCAATCCTTTCAGCCCTCCCTGTCCCAATACACAAAATCCTGTCTGGGGTGGTGCTAGCACCTCCCAAGGCAGGAAACCTATTGTCCAAGCCTCCCTCGCTGAAAGGACTCCCAGCAGCAGGAGGTCAGACTTGTATCTGTGGCAGCAGCATCCATTTTGTGATGCTGAGGCTCTGGTTAACTTTAACCAGGAATAGCAGGAACAACATGTCTTCTCCCTCTAGAAGGGTGGAATGCTACCCCCGTCGCCAGAACTGGCGAGGGGTTAGTATTCCAAATCGTATGACACCTTACTCAACATGTTTTGATAAAGCCAAACCAGAGATAGCATTTAACCGCGAGGTTCATAATGCACTTAAGAGTATATGGTATGGCAATACCCTAGAACAGCTATAAGGACATGGTTCCGAAAGCTGCAGACAGGCTCAGCTCATGCTAGAGCACCATCTCACATAAAACCAAGCACTCTGCCTCCAGGATTGTTAAGGCCTGCCATAGGAGTGACTTATAGGTGTATTTGTATCTAGATATAAGGTTAGATATAGGTATACTATATCTAAGCAAGGGGGTGATTACATGACCTTGCCCCAGCTGAGTGATCAGCCAGTTGTGTCAATGTGAATGGCCAGCCAGGGGTGGCATAATACATGCTGCAGCCCCTGGTAGGCCTTGGATGCACCTATGCCCTGGGTACCTATAGTACACTGTACAGGGGCTCATAAGGTGACTCAGTATCCAATTGGAGATGTACCTAGGGTACATGGAGTCCATTTTAAAGAGAGAGCAGATAGCCTGGGGCCCTGATTAGCAGGATCCCAGGCCAACTAAGTCGAAAACCAGCTAAACACTAGGCAAGAAATCTGGGGTAACCATAGTCAGGTATCCACCTTCCTACACAACCCCCCCCCCCCCCCAAACGAAAGGAGATAAGGCTATCCTTGACCAGGTAAGCCTATATTGCCTAAGTGGTCATATAAGGAAGTACCTGCACTAGCATGGTTACCTCCTGTCTCATGGTCCACTAAGCAATCCCTTGCCCTAAGGGTATCATAGGGTCTCCGCCATAGAGAATCTCTACCTGTGGTGTGTTTTGGCAAAGTAAAAGGCTGGTGTTGAGATGGAGTACTGCAGTGAGGCTCCTCTAATGTAGGGCTCAGCTTCCTCCAATCACTTTCACCATATAGGTCTTTCTTTCCTTGACTGTGTTGCACTGTGCTCTCAGGGTCAACCTCTGGCTACCTAAAGCTGGAGGCTGAGTCCCTTTTGTTGGCTTACTGGAGGGACAGGTCAGGTTTGGGGCCTTTGGGTCCCAGGTTTGGCTGTGCCCAACAGAATCCATCTGGGGGAGGTTCCTAACTAAGTGTAAGGGAGATCCCTCAGGAGTTTTTGGAATTTTCACCTTTCTAGGGCTGCTAGTTTTGGTGCCCCTAATCTGCTGATGGGGGTGTTCTTGTGGACAGGGGGCCCTTTGGGGTCCACCACTGGCCTTCCTGACCTCTGCAGCCCTGGGCTGACTGAGGCAGGGAAGAGAGGGACAGGTTACCTGCTCCAGACTGGGTCCCACCTTGGAAGGGTCCACTGACATCAGAGGCTCTGCCAGGCTAGGCCTGACTACCTCTGGGGCAGTTCCTTCACAAGGGGTAGGGTCAGTTCCCTGAGGAGGCTGACTCTCACCTAATGTCTGGTGGGAGGGAGACTTTTCTTCCTCCCCAATGCTCTCTGTTTGAGTGGAGTGATCCATAGTTTCAGGCTTCACAACACTAAAATCTGTTTGAGTTTGGGCTGTGACCATCACAGCCCTACCAACCCTTTCAGGAAGGAACTCTGTTTGGGTGTGGGCTGTGACCATCACAGCCCTGCCAACCTTTTCAGGGAAGTCTGCCTGAGCTTGGGCTGTGACCATCACAGCCCTTCCTACCTCTTTAGGAAGGAATTCTGCTTGGGCTGGGGCTGTGGCTATCACAGCCCCAATAACCTCTTTTGGAAGGCCTGCCATTTTGGAATGGGGTTCTTGTTCTACCTCAGCCCAGGCTGAGATCTCTAGATCATTCCCCAGTAGACAATCAACAGGCAAGTTTGTAGACACTGCCACTCTCTCGGGGCCAGTGACACCTCCCCAGCTGGGATTTACTACTGCCATGGGATGATCTTTCTCTACTCCATCAATGTTGATCACCTGATAAGTGAACCCAGGTAAAAGTTGTCCTGAGGGAACTAGACTGTCAGCCACCTTAGTGATGCTAGCCCCTGTATCTCTGTAGGCTTCAATTTTCTGGCCATTGATGTGGGGCTCCTGCCTGTACTTGCCCAAAGTGTTGGGACAAGCAGTGAAGTTGGCAAACTCCATGCCATTTTCACAGACAAGAGTAGCTAAGTTAGGCAACCTGGTTAGGCCAGAGTCCACCTGAGCTCCCAAAGTAAACCCAGCCAAATTCTTGGGGGTGCTCCCACCACCTGGGGGATTACTACTAATAGTAATAGGAGGTCTGGGAGTATTACTCGGGGGTATGTTCTCCTTATTGTTTGCGTTTGGGCAACTGCTGTTAGTCTTCCAGTGGCCAGGCTTTTTACAGTCATGGCAATAAGGTTTCTTCTGGTTAGAGGAAGTGTTTTGGGACCCACTCCCATCATTGGAGTTTTGGGGCCCTGGGGAAGTCTTGTCTTTAGATTTATCCCCCCTTTCTCTTGAGGCTTGGTAGATTCTTTCTTCTGGTCACAACCCTGATTTCTAGGCCTAATCCTGGTTCTGACCCATTGGTCTGCCCTCTTACCCAATTCTTGGGGAGAGGTCAGATCTGAGTCCACCAGGTGCTGGTGTAGAAGCTGGTTTGGAAATTACTAAGGATCTGCTCCCTCATAATCAAATTATACAATCCTCTATAGTCATGTACTTTGCCCTCCAGAGCCTTAGTAGCACAATCTACAAAATCAGTCCAATCCTGAGTCTGTGTCTTCTGGGTATCCCTGAACATCAACCTGTACTGTTCAGTGGTTAAGCCAAACCCATCAATCAGAGCACTCTTCGGGACAGTGTAATTGTTAGCATCATCATCACTAACTGTGACGAGCTTATCTCTACCTTTTTCTGAAAAGGAGAGTTACAAGATTGCTGCCCACTGACTTTGGGGTACCTACTGTACTTTGCAGGCCCTCTCCAAAGCAATAATCCACTTGTGGATGTCATCCCCATCTTTGTAGGGGGCACAATCTTACTCAGGCGTCTATTGTCATAGGACCTGTCTTCATCCTTAGGGATACTGCTGCCACCAGTGGGCTCTAGCCCACCTAACTTCCTTTCTCTCTCAAGAGCAAGTTTTTCCTTGGCTAGGGCAAGTTGCTCTCTCTCAATTCTGAGATTGACTTCTCTCATACTAGCCTGGTGTTCTCTCCTCTGAGGAGATGTCATTCCCCTCTGAGAACCCCTAGAAGGATTGGAGTGATGGGAGTCACCTGAGTGAGGCCTATTCCTCCTGTACCTCTGATTAAGCCCACTTAAAGGCCTGAATGGGGCTATCCCATTCTCAGCCCCAAATTGGATTAAGTTAGCCTGGCTAAGTCTTCTAACTTGGACCTGGCTACCATCCTCTTCTCCAGATTCTTTCTCTACCTCTTCCTCCTCTTCTTCTACAACAGGGGGATCAGTAGTATCATCTGAAGAGGGTAGGACCTCATCTGCATTTCCTGTAGGTTCTGCACCTGAGGCTTTTAGAGCTTCAGACTCATCTAAGAGATCTAAATGTTGCTGAAGTGTAGGGTTAGACCCTTGTTTCAGCCTTCTTGTTGTACACAAGTGTCTCAGTTCCTTGAAACTGAGGATAGAAAATCTGGAGGGTACCTTGGGAGGGTTACTCTCCACAGGTTGGAGTCCACTGGGCTCTCCTGTGCTAGATATTCTCTAGTGAGGTGGATGTGATGCACCTACCTACACTAAGGGTTTTCCTACTAAACCTCTCTAGGAGTTGTAGTCAGGGTGTGCTAGACCCTTTGCTCTACAACAACTAAGTTCAGTAGAACTTAAGTATTATTTTTAAGTTCAAATCTTTTTTTATTGAACAATAACAGAAATGATAACGGCAATAAAGCATCAGTATTTTCACAATCGTATTGGAGTGATGCCGTAATCAAGCATGGATCAGCACATATAAAACAATACATGAAATAAAGGAAAGTAAAGTATATTACACAAGAATTAAACATCATTCCGGATCTGTAAAAGAGGTGATATTAAATAAACAATAATACACCATCATTGCATTCTTACTATTGTACACAGTTCCGTAAAGCCCACCATCCAAATCCAGCCATTTAATACCATGTATACTTCGTCGTCCCTGCGCAGTATGTCTAAAGCTGTTATGCCCATGAGCATAGGTCATACCCAGTATAGTTCGTGCAGTGGGCACCCCTGGTTTTACTAAGTATCGATCTCATCAGGTAGTACCTGATGGTGGGTCGAAGGTGAAGGAGGCCTGATCTAAGGAGGACCATAGTTTTTTGCTGGTGACTTGCCATGGTGACGAGTGAAGAGCGGGATTGTCAGTGCCCCTAATGCAGGACAGCCATTCCCTCCAGGCATTGAAAGAGACCTCAGCCGCTGATTTCCAATTGCATAGGACCACCTTGCATGCCAATGTTAGCAAGAGATCCAGAAGCTGGCGGTCATGGTCTCCTTTTAATAGTGGGTCTATGGCTCCCAGGATAATGTAGATGAATTCCCTTGCAGGATGTATGGCAAATGTGTGACCAATGTAGTCAAAGATTTTAGCCCAATATGTGTGAAGCATAGGGCAATTAAATAACATGTGTGGAAGATCACCAACTTCCAATGAGCAGTTCCAGCAAGTCGGTGTGTCTCGCAGGCCAACCTTAAATAGTCGCTGCGGGGTCCAGAATGCCCTGTTGAGTATCATATACTTGGTCTGTGATAGTATCGGCGAGACCTTGTGTGTGAGTGCTGATGCATGTATCCTGACCCAGTCTATGCTTATACCAGTGTTGTTTGGTTCTGATTCCCATTTGATTTCATTGCGCCTCATCGATTTGTTGGGTGTTGGTGCGAGTAGTTTATATATTTTTGAGACGAAATGTCCAGAGGAGTGAAAGTGAGGGAGCATAGATTTTAGCCAAGGTGTCGCTAGTTTGAATGTTCGTGTGGATAGAGCTGACTTTAGCTTCAGGAAAGCGTAAAAGTCAATCGGTATTAGGGAGTGTCTAGCCTGCAGAGCCGACAAGGGCAATGGCATGTTATTCTCGTGGAGATCTGCAACCACATTGATACCTTTATCAGACCAGTGGTCCCATATGACGGGCGAGCCGCTGATTTTAATTGATGGGTTGCGCCATAAAGATGCAGAAGATGAATTGTGGATTTGCAGACCAGTCTTGTGAATGCGATGTAATCGCAAAAGAGCTCTCTTGGTATTAAGC
This sequence comes from Lissotriton vulgaris, assembly GCF_964263255.1. Classification (NCBI taxonomy): domain Eukaryota; kingdom Metazoa; phylum Chordata; class Amphibia; order Caudata; family Salamandridae; genus Lissotriton; species Lissotriton vulgaris. The sequence goes on along the minus strand of NC_141700.1, from coordinate 235,070,954 downwards.
ATGACGTATTTAGAATTCGTAAGGTGTGAGAGGTCCATTGTAAGCACAGCAGAAAGTGGGGCCTTGCCCACAATGGATCTCTCAATATCAATCCATAAAGGCGTATAGTTAGGGTCTTCGGCAAACCAGGAAGCTCCCTGTTTACAGAGAAAGGCGGTTTGGTAGTTTCTGAAATTGGGTAAACCTAAACCCCCTTTGAGCTTTGGAAGTTGCAATTTTTTCATGGCAATTCTCGGTTTCTTCCCTTTCCACAGGAAGTCCGTGAACGACTTCTCTACTTTATGCAGAAAATCCTCCGTGAAGGTCATGGGGAGCATACACGCCATGTAATTTACCAAGGGACTGATCATCATTTTTAACGTTTCCGCTCTACCCCACCATGAGAGGAATTTCGGTGACCAACCATCTAATAGTTTTTGTATTTTTTTATAGAGTATCTCCTCATTAATTTTTAGGGTGGTTATCAAATCCTTCTCAAATTCCAAACCTAAATATTTAAAACTATTCGGCTGCCAGGTAAGTCCGGAGTCGCCCAGGATGTTTTTATCACACAGGTTAATTAATAATTTCACTTCAGTTTTATCCTTATTCAGGGAGTATCCGGATACACCTGAGAATTCTTCGATTGTGGAGAGTAATGCTGGTATAACTTTATCAGCTTTTTCACTCATGACCAATACGTCATCAGCGTAGGCCGTGAGTTTAATTGTACAGTCTGCGAACCGAATTCCTGCAATGTCGGGATTTTCCCTTATATAGTACAGAAAGGGTTCAATTGCCAGGAGGAATAAGGACGGGGACAAGGGACAACCCTGCCTAGTGCCTTGCTCTAGACTAAAGGAGGAGGAAAAAGCGCCACCGGCTCTTACTCTAGCGGAGGGACAGGTATAGAGGGACATGACTAATTTAGTGAATAGAGGACCCAGGTCGAATTTGTGTAGTACAGCATTTAAATAAGTCCAGTCTACTTTGTCGAACGCTTTCTCGGCGTCTAATGTAATTGCTACGGTGGGTGTGGATAAGAATCTCGCCTTTTCAATAACGTGAGCCAGAATTCTAGTGTTATCACTCTTTCTTCAGGAATCCCGCTTTTGATGGATGTATTAGAGATGGCAGAACCTTCGAGGCCAGGAGCTTACAGTCCAAGTTTATCAGCGAGATAGGCCTGTAGTTTTTAGGGAGTTTAGAGTCTTTGCCTTCCTTGGGCATTACTGCAATTACGGCTTCAGCCATAGTTCCCTTAACCTCTCCTGTGGTGCTAATTTCTTGAAAGACCTCTAATAGTGGAGTAGCAAGAATATGGGTGAAGGTCTTATAAAATGGTACTGTATAGCCATCAGGGCCAGGGGCTTTCCCCTTTTTGAGGGATTTGATCGCGGCAATAACCTCTGATTCAGAGACCGGTTCGTTCAAGGATTCCCTTTCTGCGGTCATAGGTGTTGGGAGTGTGCTATTTGAGAGGTACTTCTCAATTTTTTCTCTATCAACGTGTATGTTCCTAGCATAGAGTTTCTCATAAAAGTCTTTGAAAATGTTCGCAATCTTAGTGGGATCAGAGTTAGGAGTGCCATTCCCATCGAGTAAGGAAGTAATGGTGTTTTTTTTAATTTTAAATTTAAGATAAGCCGCTAGCCCCTTTCCTGCCTTATTTGAGTCACAGATTTTAAAACGCTTCCTCCTGTCCAGCCAAATTCCCGCCTTCTCACTGATAAGTTTGTTATAGGTATATTTTCGATTGGACAGTTCAGTTAGATCTTCTGGGTTTCTACCCATCAGGTATTTGCGCTGGAGTTTTGAGATGTCCTCTTCTAACTTCAACAAGGCCGCAGTGCGGTTTTTATTAATTGCAGTGGATATTTTTATGATAAGTCCCCTTATGGTGGATTTTAGTGCCTCCCAACGGATGGTGTCTGAGGTGTCCCCTCTCTTGTTTATCATTAAGAAATCTCTAATGGCAGTGTCAAGCGTTTCTTTGTGTTTCGTGTCATTAAGAATAGCATTGTTGAATCGCCACATAGACTGACGAGTAGTTGGTTTAACATTAGATAGTGTGAGGGAGAAGCAGGAATGATCAGAGACTAATCTGGGAGCAATGTCCGCGTCCTCAACTCTGGCCACCGCATTTTTAGATATGAGTACGTAGTCAATTCTCGAGAACGAGTCATGTGGTGGGGAGTAGAAGGAATAGTCTCTACCATCAGGATGTAATAAGCGCCACGTGTCTACCATATGGAACCTATTGCACAGCTTCATGAACGCCTAATGGGCTCTGCCTGGCCGAAAGACGCATTTAGAGTCTCTATCTAGTATCGGGTCATATGGGAGATTGAAATCGCCCGCCAAAATATGGACTGCAGTGTCGGGGATGGAATTGATCTGTTTCGTGAGGCCTAGCCAGAAAGATGGGTCGTGTGTATTTGGGGCATATATTGTCGTGATAAAGAATTCAGTGTCATCTTTGAGTAGTTTCGCCGAAATCCATCTACCTTTCGTGTCTGTTGTAGAGGAGATCACCTCCACATTTGCATTTTTGGCCACTAGCATCACCACCCCATTCTTTTTTGAGATTGCTTCAGAGCCTATCACTTCGGTGTAGTATTTGTTGCGCAGTGTGTGAAATTGCTTCGCTTCTAGTTTTGTCTCCTGCAGCAGGGCTATATCTCCACTTTGCCTACGTAGATAGTCAAGTATTTTCTGGCGTTTAACTGGTTGGTTAAGGCCTTTCACGTTCAACGATAATATTCTAAGGTTAGCTATAGTTGTTGTCCCTATTGGAGTATCTATAACAGGAGCCATCAATTATACAACATCTGATATTGTCTCGTAACACATGTGTATGCATAAGGATTGGGTCGTGAAGAGAGTCCTATACCTTTGACAATACCGGCAGTGTCATTGTTCGTATTGATTGCAGGGCTAGCATAATATGTAGGAAATTGAAGGACAGAAAGTAAGCTTCGGAATGCAATATGGTATAATGGATGCAAGCTAGGATGCAAGATGGAAAAAACAAAACAAAACAATATACAAAATGCAAAAACAAACCCCCCCTTCACCCCATCCAACCTCCCTCCACCCTCTTCCCTCACCCACAACCCACCCCTCCCTCCCCAGTAGTAGAAAAAGAACATGGCGACTCTGGAATGACGACCTCGAGACCGCCTCCAAACAGCTTACTCATAACTATTAATCCTTGGGGCTGCAACCCCAGTCTAGAGAAAAAAGAAGGAACCAGGCATGTAGGCAACAATAAACAACAATGGTGCCATAACATCGAGTACAGGAAAAATCACTACATTGATTTTGGTAGCGTGAACTAAGCACATCAGTAGTTGCGGGTGAAGTATCATGGATGTACATAACATCAAGGAGGAGTGCTACAGAACAACACTACAGCATAGCACTTATTTGAGGCCCAAGAGTAATATGAGTAATATCATGGCAGCGTAGATACAACCTTTAAGATACAACTTTGTAGACAAGGACTCAAGAAACCGTTCCAACACAGTTCCGGGTATCAGAGGATTCGCTGGCAGAGGGCCCAAAGGCTTCATAGAACAGTACAGGACCGAACAGAACAGAACAGGCCGCCAGGTGAGTGGGCTTTAATTGGACATTGACCAAATCCAGTCGTGGCCATTAACCAAGTAACAATATGGGACAAGAGACCCTCATACTGGGCTCAGGTCAGATTAGGTACTTTTATGAAGAGTCAGGAACATGAGAGTGATAGTACCAGAAACCAAAGTCAAAAGCTCATCCTAGGCCAGATGAAGAGGCTCCTTGTTGAGCTGAAGGGGAGACTTCCATGGTGCCATCTCCTTGGTCGAACAGGTGTTGTCGCAGTTTTCGTGGGTCAGAGAACACATGAGTCACACCTTGTATTGTTACTCTAAACTTTGTTGGACCAATAAAGCCATACATGTGACCAAGTGACTTCAGTTGTGGTCTCAATGTAAGGAAGGCTTTCCTGATTTCCATAGTTTCCTTACTGAAATCCTGTGAGATAAAGATTTTGTGACCCTTCCATAGCACATGGTTATGTTTGCGAGCGAAGGTAAGTATCTGCTCTGTGTGCTGGTACCTTAGTGGTTTGCATACAATCGCTCTTGGGCCCTTCTGATCCTTAGAGATTCGCCCTGGTACTCTATGTGCTCTATCGAACTCCAGTGGCTGAGTGAAGGCTAGATTTGTGGCCTGTGTGAACCACTCCTCGAGGAAGGGTATGCATGAGTCATGGGATTCCTCTGATTTTTCCGGCATACCAAAAATTCTTAGGTTCCCCCTTCTGTTTCTGTCTTCCAATTCCGCAACTTTCCTCACAAGATGGTCCGAACATAAGGAGAGGTTCTTGATAGCTCCACATGTTTTATTTTCAAGGTCTTCCAATTTGCTTATCCTGCTCTCAGACTCTGTTAGTCTTGAATTGATGTCTTTGATATCCTGGCGGACAGCAACAACCTCTTCTTTGGTGGATTTGGCCAAGTCTCTAACTTCTTCCAGCCTGCTCAAAATTTTTTCCATGGCTTCTGCCATTTCTTTATTCCCTTTGACTGGTGTCGGTGGGCTAGATTTCAGGCGTTTAGAAGTTACACCATTGTCCTTGTTCCCCATTCTTGAGTCGTGTGCAGCGATGTGTTGTGTAAATACCTTGATGCTCACCAGACACACAGCGTTGAGACCGATCTGTGTTGTGACAGTGCAGGGCAACAGATTAGGCACTCTTCCCTTAGTGAAAGTGATTTATTCAATGGGAAGTTATGTATGCATTAACAACTTATAGGCAGCATTCCCTTTCATGAGCACTCATCGGCGGGCGCCGCCATTTTGTATAATGTTAATATCACTCCTTGTAAATATTGGTTACAATAAGTTGTTGCAAGGGATCAATCAGCATAACACACCATGTTGCAGTTTTGTCTACATGTAGATGCTCCCAGATCGCCTGATTACTAATGACTTTAAATCTGCTCCGACAGCAAACACAAGGCAGGCACTGTGGGTAATTATAGCAGTTGACAAGCGCTTAATTCGTTCTTATGAATGTGTGCAGTGATATAATCCAAAGCTGTTCACACCATAGGCCACACGGCAGCAGAACTCAGGGTGATTCAAGCGCGATGTCAGATGCGCTGGGGAGCCGCCATTTCAAAACAGTTAATTCTTGCCCTCTATCAAATGCTACTCGCAGCTTTACGTTCACAAATGCGCCTGCATGAGAGATTTTAAGCGTTTGCACCACTCCTCATAACCAAAATCATAGGCACAATCCCAGTCACGGCAACAGAGCAGCAGGGTGAGCTAGCAGCAGGGTGAACTAGTTGCGATGTCAGCGCGACGTCAGACGCGCTGGGGGGCCGCCATTCCAAGCCGCCATTACAAAGAATTATTTCCGGCAAGTCCGTTTGCACCCGGTGCTGTGGCGTGGAGAAGAGACAGTACAAGAATCGACAGAGTGCACATGCCCATCATTATATTAATAGCCATAGTGAGGATATGAGGCTGTGTTGCAGAGCGCTAGAACCAGTCGCAATGCACTAGTCGCCGCCATTTTGTCAAAGCGTGTCTCGTGTCCTTAGCTGCCGCGCATTGCACACAGACCCCTTCAAGTTTCGAGTTATTGTGATCATAAGCTGACAAGTAGAGATAGCCCCAGTAGCCACATATAGGTAGCACAGATCATAGGAGCGGGGACGCTGAATGCCTCGGGTAAAGTCGGGAGCTTGATCATTCCGCCATTTAAACTGCCGATACTTCGCGCCGTTTTCACCTTCCCTTATCAGTCAGCATAAACGTGGGCAAGAAGCAGTCTCTTTACTCTTTACTCACGGTTCTGATACAGTTCTGATACAGTTTGTGTCGCTGGTTGGGAGTTATTGAGGCCGTTTTCGGCATCGTTTAGGCTCCGTCACGGCCTGCGGTGGAGCGGATCAGGTGCCCCGGACAGCCGCGTTGACATAGCCGGCATCAGTCTCCGTTCCGCAGCCATCAGCGGTCGGAACGAAGAGGTCTTTTTCTCCAGTATTCCGAGCTCGGAATCAGCCCAAATGTTTAGGGCATACTAGGATAAGGTTCCGATATGTGAATTCCTCTTATTTCAGGAACTGGGGTCGGATAGCAGCCCTCTATAGTCGACAAGGATGCAGCTGCCTGGAGGAGGACAGAATTACGCCGCCATTCTTCCCGGCGTCCAAGCCACGCCCCCGAACTTAAGTATTATAAGTCTTGTTTTATATGTACCTATAGGTACCTGTATGATATTTCAAATTATATTGCAAAGATTAGAATTGGTAAAACAACAGCAAACTCAAATCCCAACCGCTGCACACGAATGTGAGAAGTTGGCCTGGTATATGATGTTCACTATTCTAGTGAGCACCTTGCACCAGTCCAAACAACCCTTATGGTGATGATTGTAAAGTCAACCTTATAGACCAGCTATCCTAGTGGTAGGTAGCATGGACAAAGCAGTCTTAGGCTAAACTCAAGAGGGCATGTGAAGCACCTGTTTTACCATATGCAATCCCTTTAATACCAATTGAAAGGACACCACACAGGATATATATTCAAAATATATATGTATTTATTTCTAGTTCAATCCCCTGAACTCTTTATGAGCACAGAAGCACAAGCGCAAAACAAGTAACTTAATATAACATACAAAAGTTGCACAATTATGGATAGGGCCGGGTGGCCTGCTAAACCATATACTAAAAAAGTGGTATAATTACCACGTCACGAACAATGGTAAGGCCTAGGGCCTTGGGAATCGCTGGGGCTACACTGGGCTAACAATGATTAGGGGGCAGGAGGTCCACGGGATGCGTGTGCAGTGTCTAAAGGCACACGTGTGCACAAATAGAAGTCAATGGGTGCGTAAAAATGGAAAGTTAAAGGTTTTGGAGTCTTCTGACTGGACTAGAAGCTAACCACTTGAAACTAGGACACTAGGAGTGTTACTCTTTACAGGAGCACCACAGTACTCACGTTACCTAACCCACAGGAAGCGGGTGCATAGGTCCCAAAGTGTGTCGGGTTTCGTCGTGGAGTTCTATGGAGCCTTGGAGAGAAGATGCTGCAGGCGGCCAGAAGAGAAGAGTCCGGGTGGATCCAAGGGTGGATCGAAGATGTAGAGGACCTGAAAGCAGAGGGGAAAGAGTCTGGGTCACTAGCCAGTGACCAGGAAGGAACCAGGCGATGTCACGAAGCAATCAGGTGCTGATGAGAAGCTTGTCTCTGCAGCCACGTGGACCAGGAGGCGTCGACGACAACCAGGAGGCAGGCACGGACTGTCTTACAAAGGCTCTCGCTGTCGGCGGTGTTGGCTTCAGGATTGGAGTCAACAAGCCTTGGCAAAGGCAACCCACGCAGGATACAAAGTAGGCTTCTTACTCAGACCAGCAAGGTCTGAGGGGCTGCTTCTTTTGAGGGAAGCAAGGGCCGGTCTGGAGCAACCCAGACCAGTGGTGTAGGGTGAAAGGATCGTCACCAAGATGGCCACTAGCCAACGGGCAAGTGACCGGGCAGACGCGTCGAGCAGGAAATTGCAAAATGGCCCCTCGCAGAACTCGTGGAGGATGCAGGGCTGATCTTCAGTGCAGATGCTGCTTGGGGCTGGGGCTTCTCAATCCTCAATGCACAGCTTCAAGGAGGTCTCGGGGGCTGAACAGTTAGCAGGTCGCAGACTTTTCAAGATGGCCAGTCCCACGTCTCTCGTCGCCTCCACGGGTCTCAGCTTTGCAGGGACTGTGGATCGGGCTGTTGGATGTCTGGGAATCCAGTTTTTGTCAGGCTCTGGGCTCGGGCTCCGGCGGGAGGCAGCAACAAAGCAAGCCATTGATCGCTGGTTGGTGCCTGCTTGTGCAGGGTGGTCAGTCCTTGACCACAAGGGAGATTCTTCAGTCATCTTCTTTCAAAGTAGAATGATGAAGGTCCAGAGTTTTGTTTCAGTGTTTCAGTCAGGAAAATCTAAAGCGTTGGGACTCAGATCCTACCTATATACCAATCTTAGGGGCTGGATTACCTGCTAGGTCCCTCCTATGGGTGGGGCCAGGGAAGGGGGTGGTTACACCCCTTCCCCTTTGTCCAGTTTCATGCCAGAGCTGCGGCTGGAGTGCCCCAGCACCAGTTTGAACTGGCCTATGCATGGGACACCTTGTGTGCCCCAGGCAGTGTCTCAATCCTTTTAGCCCTCCCTGTCCCAATACACAAACTCCTGTCTGGGGTGGTGCTAGCACCTCCCAAGGCAGGAAACCTATTGTCCAAGCCTCCCTCCCTGGAAGGACCCCTAGCAGCAGGAGGTCAGTCTTGTGTCTGTGGCAGCAGCATCCATTTTGTGATGCTGAGGCTCTGGTTACCTTTAACCGGGAATAGTAGGATCACATGTCGTCTCCCTCTAGAAGGGTGGAATGCTACCCCCATTGCCAGAACTGGCGAGGGGGTAGTATTCCAAATCGTATGACACCTAACTCGACATGTTTTGATAAAGCTAAACCAGAGATAGTATTTAACCGCGAGGTTCATAATGCACTTAAGAGTATACGGTATGGCTATATCCTAGAACAGCTATAAGGACATGGTTCCGAAAGCTGCAGACAGGCTCAGCTCATGCTAGAGCCTCATCTCACATAAAACCAAGCACTCTGCCTCCAAGATTATTAAGGCCTGCCATAGGAGTGACTTACAGGTGTATATATGTGTCTAGATATAAGGTTAGATATAGGAATACTATATCTAAGAAAGGGTTGATTACACGACCTTGCCCCAGCTGAGTGATCAGCCAGTTGTGTCAGTTTGGATGGCCAGCGAGGGTTGGCATAATACATGCTGCAGCCCCTGGTAGGCCTTGGATGCACCTATGCCCTGGGTACCTATAGTACACTGTACAGGGGCTCATAAGGTGACCCAATGTCCAATTGGAGATGTACCTAAAGTACATGGAGTCCATTTTACAGAGAGAGCAGATAGCCTGGGGCCCTGATTAGCAGGATCCCAGGCCAACTAAGTCAAAAACCAGCTAAACACTAGGCAAAAAATCTGGGGTAACCATTGTCAGGTATCCACCTTCCTACACATAGCACACTCACAAACTCATTAAAACTCGCTCTGCAGTAATCTGGCATCGCAGCACACCTGAGGCACACTCGGTGCCTCGGGTGGGGCCCGATGATGAAGCATGCCGCCAACTAGGTTGGTGGGTGAGGGCCTTCATAAGAAACCAAATGGTTTCCCACACAGACACAAAGCACATTAAACAGAGCTAGTTCCTGTTGGTTGATAACAATGAACACTGAGGGCCATATGCAGTTGAAACATGGGAAATAAGAATACTAAAAGTAAAGTGTCAGGTACCTGAAAGTATAATCACTTAGTCCGATATTTTACTTAGTCTTGTAGCTCTCTCACAGTTCTCACCGCGCTGAGGTAACGAGGCCACGTCGCCCAGGTACTGACCAGCTGGCAGAAGCCTCTCTGCAAGGCTCCTGCACACTCCGATAGTTGATGGTACTGTTGTGAAGGGCTCCGGTTCATAGAAGAACAAAAGGGTGGTTGCAGCAGGTGAAGGCTTTCAGATCCTGGCTGGTACTTCAGGTATGAGGGGAAAGTTGAATGTGGAGCCATGCTGTCTTCCCACCAGTAAGACGTGGTCACTTATGTTTTTAGGTGCAATACTGGGCTGTAGAGGCACACAAAGGGAGCTGCAGTCGATCACAGTGGCTGTGGGTGCAACAGTAAACTTCAGAGTTCCATGGACCTCCAGAAAGGATTCTCGATCAATCACAATTGTTCTTGAGTGCAACAGTGTGCTCCTCAGGTACATGGGCATCTCACTGCGAGTTGCTGTTTGGTTGAGCAGTGGGAGCAGTGGTCTCTGTTTTCTCCAATTGGCAACCTGGTTCTCAAGCTCCTCAAGGCTGCTTTCAGGATCAATTAATTCACACTTTGCCCGGTCTCAACGCTTGGCAGCCTATATCCGCTTAGTTTGTTCAAGCTACAGCATCAGAATTTTTCCTCTGATATGGGGATATAGTCCTTACCCCACCAATGGAGACAGAAAAGAATTCTGCTACATGCCCCAACATTTCTCTGCACAGATATGCAAATCTGACTTAAACTGAATACTTGATAAGTCACAGGGGTCTGCTTAAATTCCGTACTGCGGTGGGTGGGAATTGGTCAACTGATCACCCAGATTCAAAGTTGGCCCCAAATCTTCAGAGGGCGTCAATTATGTCAAAATGCATTTTCCTTTTAGACCAGCCACGGGGGCAGTAGCCATTTGTCTTAAAAGGGGTATGCCTTTGGTTTAAACCCACCACACCAGTCTAGCATTCTGCGGGTGAACAATTTACCAAATTACGCAGCACACTAGTTTGCAACTCATGTTTCCTTAACACTGTTTTGATCATATCTGTAAAATTCTCTGATATATCTGGGTCTTTCTAGCTCTATATAAAACTATTTAAATAAAGAAAAAAATAAAGGAGACTCATGCACCCGGCTCCTTTCCCTACTTAACAGCAAGGGAGGCGCGGACGCGCGCAGCGGCGCGTCAAAGGCAAGCCTGTCTGCGCCAGTCCGCGCCAGAACGCTGCCGGCTGCCCGGTCACTATCCTCTGCTTACACCGGATTTTATACTTTCCCCTGTTTCCGAAAATGGCTACAAGCATTTCAACCCTTATCAGGTACGCACAACATGATTTGTTGGCTTTTAACTACTCCCCCCTAATATCAGAAAAATTAAAAACCGATCTTCTAAACGCTCCCAATGACTGCATTAAGACGGTTGATGTCCAAACCAAACCTAGTTCCCCACAGGGAAAATACACTGCTATATATTTTAATGCCAGATCTATTCCAAGACATGCCCTGGAGATATGGAGTCTCCTTAATTTTGAAGAACCAGAACTGTGCTTTATAACGGAAACATTGCTACATGAACATGCGACTCCTGATCTCCAGATAGCCTTTCCTCCGCAATACTCCATAATCAGACGCGATAGAATAGGAGGAAAAGGTGGTGGAGTACTTATAGCAGCTAAAGAGAATATAAATGTTCAAATTATAGATAGCCTTGCGGTAAATGATTTAGAAATTCTAATTTTTAAATAAATGAGCCAGAAAAAGAAGATATATGGAAAGGGGCTCTATTATATCGCCCTCCAGGAAACAAAGGAGATTTTGCCAACACTCTATTAGAAATTATCCCTCTGCATGTACTGACGTCAGACTATTTTTTATTATTAGGTGACTTTAACTATCACGTGGACGATCAGTCCAACATTGACACGGGAAAATTGATCTCTGCAATGAACACCCTGAACCTGATACAAAAGGTCACCGGCCCCACCCACCAAGCAGGTCACACGCTTGATCTTTTATTTACAAATTCGCCGAATGTCATGCTAATGACTCCCATTCCATTACTATGGACCGACCATTTTCTTGTGAAATTCTCTATAAGCAGCCATAGATCTAAAATCATAATAAATAAAAAACAAAAAACATGTAGAAACATGAAAAAAATTACTTTGGCCGCCTTTTCTGAGAACTTCACGACAGACCATATAAACCTTAAGGAAAATGTACATCTTGGAGCTATACATCTGGAGTCCGCTGTCCATAAGACCCTGGACAAGATAGCCCCTATTCGAAAGGTGTATTGTAGGGAAAAAACCTCACCGTGGTTTACTGACCAACTAAAACATCTTAAAACTCAAACAAGAAATGCCGAAAAAACTTGGCGCAAAAATAAAGACCATAACAATCGTAAAATCTACCAAACCCTACACACCAAATATATGAGGGAAATCAAAGCAGCAAAAAGAACTCATATAGCTGAACGAATAAACAAAGCTGAAAACTCGTCCAAAGACCTCCATCACATTCTAAAAGAACTTACTTCCTTTAAAAGTTCGCAAGAAACCCCAAGAACAAATGAATGGACGGAAGACCTTTCTATGTTCTTAGACGAAAAAATTACAAAAATATGTCAACCTTTTAAAACAGAAAATATATCTCTCCAACACCTGGAACAGGAGTTACACATGAATCAAGACATACACATAAATGTCTCTTCCTCGAACTGGTCTACCTTTGAGTTGTTGGACAACGAAAAAACCATACGTCTAGGACGGAAAATTAAATCAGGCTATCCTTGCGATCAGCTAACCTCTAAACTATTTTCTACTCTCGCTCCAGTGTTGGTTCATCCTCTCTCCTGCCTTCTAAACACATCCCTGACAGAAGCGGAATTTCCTAAAATCTGGAAAGCGGCAAGAGTAAAACCTCTATTAAAAAAGCCCGGTGTGGATGTAAACACTTTCTCAAACTACCGCCCCATTTCCTTGCTACCCTTCTCAGGGAAAGTATTGGAGGCATTTGTTAATGAACAGCTGATAGGCTATCTCGAGAGGAACAATCTACTCGACTCCTCTCAGTCAGGTTTCCGTGCTGCTCACAGCACGGAGACAGCCCTGATCGAGGTCACTGACAATATCAGTTTGCCCTTGACAAACGTCAATCGTGCATTCTGGTACTTTTAGACCTATCGGCTGCCTTTGACACCATCTCCCATCACATCTTGGTCAGAAGGCTATGGGAGTGTGGTGTCAAAGGGCAGGTTTTAAGATGGTTTATCAGCTATCTGTCAAATCGAACAACCACACTGCAAACAGATGAAACCTTAGCCAGCACACGGCCAGTTACAAGGGGTGTGCCTCAGGGCTCTATACTCAGCCCTTCGCTCTTTAATGTTTATATGTCCCCTTTAGCCAACCTCAATAGGGCATATGGATTTGACGTGTTATCATATGCTGATGACACGCAAATACTAGTCACCCTTGACCATGACATAAATGATACCACTAAGCGCTTCAAAAAATGCCTGGTGGAGGTAAAAAATTGGATGAGTCTGAATCATCTACAACTGAATGGTGCTAAATCTGAAATAATGACATTTGGCCAAGCCAGTGTACATTGGACCCCGGATTGGTGGCCCCCGGAAATGGGGGAATGCCCTGTCCCAAAAGAATCCGTCCGCAACCTTGGAATCCACATGGATGATAAATTATCCATGAAGGACCATGTAAACCACACTGTTGGGACCTGTTTTGGAATCATGCGAAGTTTACGCAGAGTTTTCAAATGGAAACCAAAGGAAGCATGCAGAGTTCTAGTTCAGGGCCTTTTAATAAATAGGTTAGACTATGGTAACTCTCTTTTGCTTGCCATAAATGAGTGCCACATCAAGAAATTACAAGTTGTTCAAAACACTGCTGCTCGTCTGATTCTGGGACTACCAAAACGATCCCCCTCCCTGCCATGCCTAAAAAGTCTACACTGGCTCCCTGTAAAAAAAAAGAGCCATTTTTAAAACCATGTGTTTGGTTCATAAACATTTGTACGGCACAGGACCAAAACACTGGAACCAAAAATTGACATGGTACCAGCCTGGTCGAGAACTGAGATCTAGCTCTAAGTTCCAACTCACGCCATTTAGAGTTCAAACAACTAGAAATGGTGGACGTGCTTTCTCCTATATGGCACCACTCCTATGGAACAAACTTCCTTTAATCATCCGTACAACTATCGAACACATGAGTTTCCGAAAGTTGTTGAAAACATGGCTTTTTAGTTAGGCCTTCACTTTTAGGATCATTCACTATCCTTTTCTGGGATTGTCCGCATGCGCCATGAGACTCCCTTTTGGGATGTGATATGTTTGCGCAATACAAATATCCAGACTAGACTAGACTATGGCAGAGGCTTCCTGTCCAAAAAAGGAAAAGACATCAAGTGAGCCAGACTGGTAAAATGAGGAGCAGATGTCGCATGGATACAAGGTCAAGGACTTTGTACCATACGTAATGACTCTAACATTTACAGACTTTTGGACTTACAGTTCCCAGACTGGGGTCAGAGTGACCGAGAATTCTAAACATTTGTCTCTTTGGACCAGTTTCAAAGGTGAACCACCGGTTTTCCAGTGGACACGATGTTCTTAAATTTCAGAGCTCGTCACACGCCTTACAAATGATATATTCTTGACCATCAGATGTAACACATTTAAAAAACAGAGGGTACTTGTATTAATCTTTGTTTAAGACCATTTGCAACCCCAAACTGAGGGCCCTGTAATGAAGTCTCCATTGCTCTTAAGTCTTACATTTGTCTCCAGTGTATCTTGTTTTGAAACAAAGGACCCTCGCACACATATCACAATTGCGGTAGCAAAAACAGAAAACATACACTGGGTGATTTGGACTGTTTTCAACATATTAAGGCATAAGATTATAGTAATATTTTTCTAAATTGAGAGGCATAGTGGGAATTTAGGTGGCCAATAATAAATGGCTACAGGTAAGCTTGTGGATATAGTGATTTAGTAGCATATTTCCACAAATATATTGGTGTTGCTTGGTACACAGTCCGTCTTGACATTTGTATTGCTGCTTGAAGGCTGGACGCACAAGGAACTCTACAGCAGGTACGTAAAAATCTTAAATTATTGCTAAACACAGCACCCCCCCTCCCCTGAGGTCAGTTCCCGGCTCTAGGTCAGCGCCCAGTGCGGCCGCAGCGTTGGCCCTGCCCTAAAGCCAGCCTTGAGTGTGACCAGGACCTGCGGATAGCGCTGATATTGAGGACATGACGGAGTGATGTTAGCTTCTCATGACCTCTCTATATGATCATTATTTGAACTGTGCAATCTTGATTTAGAGCACTAGTTTTGTGGCCCTTGTTTTGATCAGTGCTTTTCCACATGAGACAGGTAGTCAGCATTGAAGGCACTGGCAGAGATGTGTGATCCAACCCATGGGTCAAGACCAGTTCTAAGAACCTGCACACGCGCATTATGGAGCTATACTTTGGCGTGTAGCTCTCTGATGATTGTACCTGAGGACATGATGGTTGTACTACCACATTTGAGGCTGTACTTGGAAACGTGATGGCGGTATTGCCGGTCTATGATTGTTTTACCCTTCGTCTGCCATGGCTGAACCTCTGCCATTCCCCTGCAACAATCTAGTTAATATGTAAGTGGTAACTCAAATAACGTTTCATTTGACTGGGCATCTCTTCAATATCTATAATTAAAATCGTTTTATTTTGTGTGTTTTCGAAGTTCAATGACGTCACTTCCTGTAATAGCAACAATCTAAGGTCACGTGACATTATATCCTATGATATCTTCATGGTGAAAGGTAATGTGACTGCACTTCCTGAGGAGTCAATTTCATTTTCAATTCTTTATTCGATTTTGTAATAAAATCATAAAAGTACGATAAGTAACATTTTAAAAACCTTAGAACACAAAATAAAAGCAATTCATGAATCAATAGATTTTTTTAAAACTGTGCCAGAGTGCTAGTCAAGAACAATAGAAGGTGAGTAGTCAAAGAGTGAGAAGTCACTTAGGTATTTTGCTGAATCAATGTCCATATTTTCTAGCGTTCTGGGCGAATTGGTAGCGGCATGTGATATTGGACCTAGGGACGGATTATTTTATTTCTTGCACTGATGCCAAAAATGGGGCGATTTAATTTTGCTAGGGAAGGGATCAATTTTTCTCCATTAACTTTTAAATGCAAAAAAACTAAAAGGGATTTAAATTGACAGACATAGAAGAAGAATAAATAGCTGTGAACAGAGTCAAAATTCGAATGCAAGCAGCAAGAAAATATATACGATGTATGCAATCAATGGAGCTCTTGGGAACTGATTTCTGATTGGTGGATTCATTCTTCTTTTATTTGTTAATAATTTCCCCCTAGGATGTTGGGACTTCCGGTTTTTGTTATAACTAGGTTGCTATGTTAATAAATGCTGGATTAGAAAAACACATTAAAAGCCTTCAGGGCGATGACATAATACCCACACAGCATATATTGTTTTTGTACTTGAGGAATCGTAGAGATATCAAAATCATTTATTCATAAATTGCATATTTCAATTCATCTGGGTGCCAGTGTTGTCCTGAAACGTATTCAAACACCACATAGCTGGGTACCATTAATTAAGGTTCGAAATAGATTATATGATTAAAAAACAATAAACCTTCACAACGGCTTCCTGCACCTCAGGTTCTTAAAGGAGAAAAATATACAATCTCTTGCACATTGGCAAGTAAAATATTACGGCAAAAAGATATGTTTAACTTGGAATGTACTATTGAATTCATTATAGGGATTCAGGCTGTGGTGGTACCTGGGGCACTTTTTCCCCATTTTAGGTTAAGCCTGGGCAGCACATGCGCTGCTCTGCGGGATGTTGTATTGGAGTATGGAATTGAAGCTCCGCCCACTGTCCACCCGTATTTGTCATTGGCTTGTGTCATTGCCCTTTGTAAATGCTGGCTTCTGATTCGTTAATAGGTTTGTTAGTCCCTCCTTAGTACAGCATTGTCTTCCATTGTTACCTCCCATGAGGACACATTACTTCTTTTTTAGTCTATAAGCACTATTTTCTTTAATATTTTTTTTCCTACTGCAGGCGGGACATGTTTCCTGCAACATTCAGAGCGTCATGCGCTTTAACTTTACAAGCAGCCCGGGACAATGGCGGCCGCTTCTTTGAATAGCTCTCGCATTTACAAGAATTTGAGCTATTGGCATTGTAAATGACAATGCCTTTTATATATGTGTTAATTAGCAAAACGGATAAATAAAAGGCATTGTCATTTACAAAGATAAAAGCATTGGCATTTACAGTGCCAATAGCTTAAAATCTCGCAAATGTGAGACCTATTGCATTGCAAAATGCTTGTTTTTATTTTTTTATTTTTTTAGCAAAATAGGTCTTCGAGACAATAGTTGTTGGTAAGATTTGTAAACACAACGGCGTGTCCCATGAGTTTAGGGTCATGCTACAGGTGCTGGCAATCATTAACCATGTTTTCGCGGCTTGATTTATGTTTCACCTACACTTTCGAAAGTACGAGTTCTCGTCGCATCATTGTCTGTCACGGGCACTTAAATGGTTCTGTAATCATTAAACCATTAGCACGCATAGGCCTCAGCCCTGACAGGGCACAGGACATTCTGACTGGATAAAAAATGTGCTGTTAGCTGCATTTTCAGTTTGCTCGTTGTGACAGGAACTAGACGGCTATTGATTCTGCGAAAATATATGACAGCATCAGACTGCAACATGTCTTCCAAAGTCCGCCTGTGCATTCTAAGGTTCACTTGCTGAACCCAAAACAATGTAAAATGTGCATTGGTAAAACCAACGTTCACCTGGTGGCTGCTTGGAGCTGATGATAGATGGTTATTGTTACTTATATCGGTTGGACAGAATTTGGAAAACATGACACTGAATTTCCAGGAATGAGCCATTTAATCATAGTAATAAGCTTTGTGAATCTGATGTATCTTAATTAGGGGTAGCCCCTGCTAATTAACACCGCCCCCCCCAGTCTGGTAATAAGTCCTGTTTGACCCTGCTGCTTGGAATGGGTGCCCTGGCATTTTAGCATTATATAAAACCTAACATGAATATCATATTGAACACACAGGAAAGACAGTGCAGATCGCAGTCCTCGCCAGACTAAACAGGAGGCAAAGACCTGTGAAGAGAGCACCTTTCCCTGGCCACAGTCCCAAAAGAAAGCGTAGACTGCAATAAATCAACCAAAGAAATGCACCAAAAAACAAACTCTAGCTTTTCATAACTAAGCCTGGATCCTCACCCCTTAATGTCTAAATCACATGAAAAGTATGTTTTGCAAACCCACTTATTCAGAAACACTAAGAAGGAGATTTACAATGAAGAATGTGGGTCTGAAACATAAGTATGTCAAGTAAAATCTTAGAGGCAGAGCAAAGACCATGCCTCAAGCTATACTAGTCACACATAAACGGGGAAAACAAGGGAACAGCCAGTCCTTAATGGGTTTACCTGCTACATCATCACAATTGCTAAGAAAGCCATAACCGCTCTCTCTCTCTGATACACAAACACTTTCACACATAATCACGCCTGTACAGACACATGTGCAATACCCAAATGATCACAGACGCCAGCTTCATATCACTGACCTCACTTAAAACACTTGAACAAAGTGGAATGCCACAAAGAACAGAGTTGAAGAGGACCTAGAAGAAGACCGCTGTACCTTGACATACAGATCCAAGAGGTGCACCCTCAAATGAGACATCTGAAGAAAGGCAGCAGATAGGGAAATGACAACAGTCCATGTGACATCAAATGGAATGTTTTCACACCGACCAAAAGCACTATCAGTGACTTCTATGCCAGATGATGCAAACATAACCGTCCTAAAATGTACTTCACATGTCCCGCCAGCTGAGATGACGCTCGGCTTCTGTCTTCCTCCAGAGAGACCCTGTACACACCATGATATATTACAACGATACATCCAGATGGCACTCTAGCAAGTGATTGATGCACCCAAACCTACAGGGCATGGGAAGTAACCTTCTCAGAATCCACCACAAACACCAGAAGATAAGGGAAGCACATGTAACTTTTGTGGCCATTAACTGCACATGATCTAACATTCTCACATATCCTCCTTTGCCTTCTACGTGTCACGATCCATGAAGATTGGTATGGAGGTTTTGGGTATTGGCTCCGATGAGAACCTGCCAATCTCCCCCTGTAGAGATTTGTAGGCTGGAAATGTACAAAACCTGATCAGATGTAATCTTGTGAGGGGATGATGGGGAGTATGGAGGTGAGAGAAGGAACACTGGAGATTCTGGCTTGGTCTCTGAGACATTCAGAATACCTTGCACCTCTCAGATGGGAAGAGGCCACGTTTACACAGTCAGGGCAGCGTACTTGTCTAGAAAAGTGAGAAAACACACAGTAATATGTATGCGCTATCATTTGCTTGCTAGCAGGGATAGAAGACAATACGTACCTGGCGCTCTGACTGAATATGTCAGTAACGAACACAGGGAGTACCCAGAGACATTCCTGGAGCTCGGGACCACCAGACGACGCTGTTCATAGAATCATCATTAAGAGGAAAGGGGTCCCAGTAAAAGGGGGGGGAGAGGTTGTTACAAATTATATACAATCAAATCCAATAGACAGAAATACATCTATAATGTTTTATTCACATTATAGGGTAAACCAATAATTATGATATCAAAACATTGCAGTTGTATTAGTGCCCCAAAGGGTAGGGAGGATGTGAATACGTGAGGGTGGTGTAGGTAGGAGGTAGTGACAGTAAAAACACGTATGTATCGACCATTAGCACAAATTCAATAGTAGATATAGAGCAAAAACAATCATAGTTCGGAACATCACTTCATATTACACATGCCCCATTGTCCATAATATGCAAAGGTAGTGGGTAGGACGAGGCTGTGTCTTGAAACGGGGATAGTGTTGACGTTTCGACCCCAAAGTGAGGCAGGAATCACTGAAGTCCTTGCATGAGGGTCTTCATCAGGACGGGAGGGTGGAGGGGATGGGGCTAGCAACCTATTCAAATCAATAATTAATATATATTATTGTTGTGACCATGGGGGAAATTCGTAGTCACACAGTAAAGGGTTTCAAGGGTGAACACACCGTATAAAGAAAAGCATACCTGAAAATAATCAGTGCTTGGTCATAGGGTGGAATGGATCCGTAGATGGGGTAATGATTTCTATGGGAAATGTCAACAATGAGTGGTTCGGTATTGTAAATCAATATATGGGAGGAAGAGAGATTTGTGACTCAATCACACTTACTTAAGACTTTTAATTCGGCGTCTTTGAAGTGATTGGGAAGAAAGATCCAGAGACACTGGGCACAGGGGACCACTCTGCATATCTATATGGGAGGGGAGAACATAATCACCCATGTTGGTAATATACACATTTGGACAAATCATCAGGACAAGCAGTGGGCCGGCTTTCCAAGTAGCGTGGAGAAAAATCAAGAGTCCCCGTTAGGATAGGTTGCGTCCGCATCAATCAGGAATCGTAACCTAAACGGGTGACAGGGAATGGAATTTTGAGAATACTGTGGAGTTGTAAATCCACGCTATTGATTACCCGGTCGGGACCAGAGGAAGGTAGACTCACCGGTGATTAATCTGAACAGCGTCTTTCAGTCAGCCTCGAGGTGAATGCCGGGCTTCCTGAAGCGCTGGTGGTCATGGAAACAAAAGTGTCACATGGCCTATGGAGGTGGAAAAAAGACTAAGGGGGTCATTAGGATCGCGGACGGACTTGCGTCCGTCCGCGACCCCAGAGCAGGAGGGAACCTCCGCATGGCATGCGGAGTTCCCTCCTGTGCAATTAGGATGTGACCGCAAGGGTTGCGGTCACATCCTCTATTTTTAACATTGCGGCGGGTGGAGCTTCAAGCTGCACCCGCAGCAATGTTAAAAATGCACGCATTGCATTTGCATGCAGTAAGAGGCAGGCACCCGGCGGTGCCTGCCGCTTTCTGCATGCAAATGCAGGGGGGTACCATAGGTACCCCCCATGTGCACCCCCCACCCCCCCTTCACCTAGGGGGCCCGCAACGGGCCCCTGCAGTGAAGTTCCCTATGCTTTTCCACGGCGGAAAACCTGCCGCGGAAAAGCATAATTTAGAGGCCATCCTAATATGGTGGACGGTGTCTGGAAGACACCGTCACCATATTAGAGCTTTTCCGCCGCGGTTGTAATCCGACCGCGGCGGAAAAGCTGCGGACGGAAACCAGGACCCACCAGCCATCCTAATGTGGCGGTGGGTCTTTGGTCAGTCCGCTGCGGTTTTTCCGCATCCTCTGGGCCGGCGGTGCCTTCCGCCGGCCCCGAGGATGCGGAAAAACCGCAATCATAATGACCCCCTAAGTATGTCTCAGGTTTACGAGAGAGCATACACGGAAAGTTCAAACCATGTTTAATTGAACTGAAGGGCCATGATAAAAACGTAAGGTAGTTAGATAAAAGAGTCGAGGATATAAATCACGAGTTTCTAATGAGGAATAAGTATTTAGACCAGGGGCATCCTGTACGGCGGAGCGGGTTGCGAACCACCGTATCATTTGAGCAGTAGATTGTATTGGTATATATAACCTGGTATATTGACTCAAACCAAGTTTGAAGAGTATATATTAATGGTTGGAAATCGGAGATTAGGAACAGTTTGGACCGGTGTGCCTGATAGTAAGAGATGCTGTTGAGTACAGGCAGGGTAATTTAAAAGGGGATGGTAACATTCAGCTGATGGTATACATATAAGAAATATATAAGAAATATATACAGACACTGCGTACCTATCCCAAGATGGTAAAAGCAATGTCAATTAGTCATAGTTAATACAGAATAAATTCAGATCCACATAATCAAGTGACAATCAAGGTAAGTATACAGGTGTACCTGTCACATGACGGTAAAGACCTGAAATGTCAAATTACCAGAATGTTAATGGGGGTAGTACTACAGTCTCAGGGTAAGGTTGTCAATTGAGAAAATGAACTATCATGTTCATTAAGACCTGACTGTATGGCATTGAAGAGGAACATCCATTTCAGTTCTCGAATATTTAAGATATTCGTGATATTACCACCCCGGGGTCCCAAGGTGGCTTTTTCGATTACAACCCATTTTAAACTCTCAGGGGGGTGTGTCGCGGATCTGAAGTGATCTACGAGAGGTGCACCTGCCACTTCACACCTAATTCTGCTCATGTGTTGCAAGATGCGTAGCTTAACCTTTTGTTGTGTCTGCCCAATGTAGATGAGATTGCATGGGCAGACAATGGCATAGATCACCGCTGAGGTGTTACAGTTGGTTAATGTCTTCAGTGGTACTTTAATTTGATTGTACTGAAATTCCTTCGTCTGTATAGTGTTGTCGCAAGCTTTACAATGGCCACATTTGTAGTGGCCAGTGACTGGTTGTAGATTCCAAAGAGACCTTATGGTGGGTTCCTCCTTGATTGGAAGAAGAGAGCGTACAACATAGTCCTTCACACTTTTTGCTTTTTTGAAAGCGTGGAGCGGATTTTCTGGATGTTCTATGTCGTCAGCGATAAGTCGCCAATGATGGTTGACGATCTTTTTGATTTGGTTGCTCTTAGTAGAGAATGTGGTTACACAAACTATGCGGTTAGTTTGATTAGTAGTGGAGTCTTTTTGTTTAAGGAGTTCATCCCGAGGGTAGAACCAGGCTCTTTTTCGGGCTTTGGTGACCAGTCTCCTGGGGTATCCACGTGTTCTTAATCGATCAGATAAATCTTCTGATTGTTGTAAATAGTGTTCTTTGTTGGACCAGTTCCTACGTATGCGTAGGAACTGGCCAAATGGGAGATTATCCCGTAGTGCCCGAGGATGATGGCTATTGTATTGAAGTAAGGAATTCCGTTCTGAAGCTTTCCTATAGAGTGTTGTTAGAAGGTGGCCTTCATGATGGTATATGCTGATATCCAGAAAGTCTATAGTTTGGTTGTCCGATTTCAGAGTAAATTGTAGATGGGGTAACTGTTGATTGAGCCAAGTATGAAAATTGGTTAATGCCGTGGAGTCTCCATTCCAAATGAGCAAAATGTCGTCAATATAACGAACCCATAGATGTAAATAGTCTCTGAAGGGATTTTGGATGTTGAGTACTGTGCTGTCTTCAAAAGCCGCCATATACAAAATGGCTACATCTGGAGCAAAAGGGGCCCCCATCGCCACTCCTTGTGTTTGTAGGAAAAATTCATCCTTAAACATAAAGAAATTCTTCGTCATGGCAATACGTAGCAGAGCTGTGATGAATTCAGTCGGTACTTGCATTGGTGCAGGTCTTTGTTGGAGATATCTAGTGATGACTGCTAAGGCTTCCTCTTGGGGGATGCAGGTGTACAGGGACACCACATCACAGGTGGCAAGCAGCTGAGTAAGGGGGTCAAATGGTAAATTTTCAAGCAAATTAATTGTATGTGTGGTATCTCTTAAGTAAGTCTGTGTTGCCTCAGCTAAAGGTTTTAAGAAAAAGTCTATATATCTTCCTAAAGGTTCCAGTATGGATCCACACCCAGAAACAATTGGGCGACCCGGTGGGTCGATCATATTTTTGTGGATTTTAGGGAGAGTATAAATAGTGGCCAAACGAGGATGCTGTTGATTGAGATATTCAAATTCATTTTTGGATAGGAAACCTTGGTCACGTGCAAGTTGAGTTACTTCTAGAATTTCAGCTGCTATTGCGGCGGATGGATCAGATCTCAATTTGTGGTAGCTGACTCCATCCGTTAGTTGTCGTTGTATTTCAGATTCATATTTTTCGGCGTCTTGAATGACAATTGCTCCACCCTTGTCAGCGGGTTTGATGACAACTTGTGTGTTCCTGGCCAATGATTGAAGGGCGGCTTTTTCAACTCTGCTGGTATTGTATTTGATATAGGTTCTCTCGAGTAATGTCGTGTTCACATCTCTCCAAACCACCGTTTCATATGCCAAGATTTTATTGGTCATAGTGCATGAAGGTGGAACGAAAGTGGAAGGGATCCTAAGGCCAGTATAAGATGGATTTTGGTATGGACTGGCGTTCCTGAAAAAATATTTGAGCCTGATTTTTCAAAGAATCATGGCTGCCAGCCAAAGATGTGCTGAAGAGATGCTCTCGAGCTGTCACAGGAGCCGTCATCCTGGTCACTAGTTTCAAGAGGGATGTAAAATGCAGAGAGAAGGGAAAACAAACCAAAAGTGTAGAGCACAAAATCAGTAAAAGACCTAGGGGCTGATTCACAGAACTAACTTAAGACAAAATCCTAAACTTACTACTTTTGGTATTCACAGAAGTTATGATTTTGTCTTAAGTTTGTCTTAAGACAGACTTAAGACAGAATCCTAACTTAAGTCTGTCTTAAGTCAGTTTTAAGATAAAATCCTAACTTCTGTGAATACCAAAAGTAGTACGTTTAGGATTTTGTTTTAAGTTAGTTCTGTGAATCGGGCCCCTAGTCGACCGGAACCACACAAACTTGCTATTTATTTAAGCTAGCTAAATACGATCTGGATAATTGCTACACAGCCCTGGGGGGGCTCTTACGGGCAGATATGCCCTTTACAAATGCCTAGACTAGACTAGATTAAGCTAGATTACATGCGAGCACACATTACCCATTGGTGAAGGCAGGTCTAGTAAAAAAAATAGTTTTTTTTATGCATGGTCTTACCATTAGAAGTATATATTATTACTCCTACAAGGACGGGTGAGAGCATGTCCCCACAGTCACACTCTGTTACACGTCAGTGAAAATAGGAGCACATAGGACGTATCTATTACAAAGCGTCAATGGTTGTTACCTTGCCATCCAGTGAGGATTTGGGTGTAGTATATGAGTGGCTGTGGGCCTTATTGTGTAACACACTCACCAAAATTGTCTTGGGTCCAGTCAGGGTCATTGTAGACATTAAGCTCAACCCGGGATACTGTGGCTTTGAGCAGCAAGGCTCAGCAAAGGAACAATGTTTTAAGCATTTAAAGGCATCCGACAACAAAATAAGAATGTCACACAACAAGAGAGAGACACAACAACAATTTCTAAAATTAGAGAACATTTTTATGAATATTTAGAGACCTTGCTATTCCAAATCCACCAGAGTGTTCTAGTGATACTGATTTTAGAACAGGGTGGAGGTCTTGAAGGCCAGAGAGGATACTTTGAACAGTTTCCTGGCCACTTGAGCAATTTAAGGGAAAGTTCCAAGCTTTCCAGGATGACCACCATAGACTATAAGGTCAGGCTAAAGATGCTCAAAGGATGCTGCAGTTGAGGTGCGGTTGACGAGGATGTCTTTGTGGTTGTCCCTTGGGCCTTGAGTGATGAAAAGTGACTCTGGCCACACCGATCAAAGTCCCTCCAAGCCTCTACATTGCAGTAGCAGGCCAGCCGATGCTGGGCTACTGGTCTTGCTGCACTGCATTTGGGCCAAAATCCTTTGATGGGGGCTAGTGTCCCTTGAGTACGCTAAATCCAAACTCTGATAGAACTCTTGGGTCTGGCAGACACAGGTGCAGACGTATGGCTATCTCAGATTTGCCGTTTTATGTGCTTGGTGCCTGGTAGTGGCAAAGCTTCTGCAGTAGCTACTACCTTGTCAGTTTAGGCTCTTTCAGCTCTTGTGTCCCTGGACCATGTCCCAGGAGATCAGCCACCTGATCCATGGAGTCACTGAAGTGATATGTAGATAGGAATCAGCTTTTTCCTGGGTTAGAAGCCACAGGCACAGTCCAAGCTTCACTACCCCAAAGTGCAACAAGTGCAGTCTTTCCGACAGTGCAGCCTTTCTTCATGCAGTTTGAAGGGCAGTAGGGCAGTCCTTCTTCAGTCTTTTCTTCAAATCAACTGTGATCTGGCATGCAGGGTGCCAGGGGTGTCATATTTATCCTTGAAAAGTGCCCTGAGGGGACCACATAGCCACTAGCCAATGGGCTACTGGGTCCCCTCCCACCTAGTGACATGTTTCTTACAAAGTTTGGAATTTAGCTATCCCAGTGTACTATTCTAGCCACACTCAAAATGTTGGGACCCTTCCTCAGCTGCCAAGAGCTCAGCAGCCTACCCTAGAGGTATCGCTATCTGTGAGCTACACATCCACGGGGAAACCAGTTTGGGGATGGGTTTTCCCTCCTTGTCCCTGTCTTCAACTTGTCTGCAGAAACAAAAGGCATCCTGCCCAGGAGTGTTTCTGCAGGTGACCCTTCAAAGGCAACTTCCCCTTTGAAGTTTGCCTTTTGGGCTAACACTACAGGTGGTCTTCCTGGGCAATGAGGTAACCTCACTCTGCGGCAACTGTCTTTGTTCCTTATCCTGGGACTGTTCACACGTCTCCCAAGTCAGGCAGAAAGTTGCCATGTGCTAAGGCCTCTGTGAGACTAGCTGGACACAGATTAGCTATTTTTCTAAACTTTGCTTAGCTTTATAAAAGTCACATAAATCTTGATTTAGGCATCAAGTCGGATTTAATGCCACACATAATCTGATACCTTACGGCACCCAGTTAGGTGGTCCCATTCAGAAGTTAAGTTAGCCAGGCTGTGATGCCAGCCCGTAACCCTTTGTTAGCCAATCAGGCTATTAACATTTCCCTTGCAAAACGACAATTTCAAAGTGCAGCTATAGGGGCATATAAAAGATATATATGCCTTACTTAACAATATACATCTCCCTGCCATAGGACTTCATAGGCCTTCCGTAGCAGAGTCGTATATATAATGTAAAGAGAATGGTGGCTTTGCTATTGGTTTTGGTAAAGTTGAACTAGTAGTGTACACACTGCCCTTCCAGTCTGCAGTGGCAGGCTGGGAGCAATGTTGTCCTTTGTCACACTCAGGGTGGCACAATTAGTGCTGCAACCCTGTGTGGATACTCTGCCTTACATACCCTGGGTACCATATATTAGGGACTAATAGGTAATTCAGTACTTGCCAATTGGGTAGAGCGAATTCAACACACTTTTGTAATGGGTTAAGAGCACTGTCACTGAGGTCTGGATAGCAGGCCTCAGTGCACTCTCAGAGTCAAAAAACCAGCAGCATCAATCCACAAATGTAGGGGTGATCATGCAAGAAGAGACATTTCCTTATACACCTGTTAAGTGCGTTTGCGTACTATACACTCACCACTCCAAGGGTACCATGCCACAGGCAGGACATACTCACCAAACACGTATGAGAATGCAATGAGCAGTGTGTAGGGTTACACTATGAATGTCTACTATATGTTTTTCATGTATGTATCTGATATCGGAGATGCAGCATGGTCCCACATAAGAGTTTCAATACTGCATCATTGTGTGAAAGTGTGAAGTGCGTTTGTTTTGTTCCTTCAGTGATTTACCTTAGATGGAGAGCCACAATGAGTGCTAGCATATATTAGTAACTGATTACCTCTGTTGATCTTATTATTCCACCTAGGTACTAATTGATGCTCTTCACCTTTCAGGCCAGCAACCTGACAGCATATTTTGTGCAGTGTGTTGTCTTATGTATTGAAACTGACGAGCACATGACTATTGGGATGAAAATATAAGAGGACACAGGGTACACTAGAAAGTCCTGACGATGCCCTGGACCCTAAGCGTTCTACTCACGCGGGCTTAAAATAGTTGTCGAGAACCAGGGTGTACAGACACTTAGTCCACTTAGGCATCTGCATCCATTATTCTAAACATCCAAAAGTCAACAATAATAAAGGAAAACGAGGATGCCCTTCAGGTGTTTTTATTCCAAACAGACACACTCGGAATTATAGAGAACTGATCCAAATATGGCCCCAACAGCCCTGTTTTATAGGAACCAGAGTGAGACTCGATGATGAAGTATGACACTAATAGAGTGTATGATGGTTTAAAAAATGCACTGAGGTTTTGCTCTGAGGTTTAGGTTCATGTGGACAGAGATCCAATGAAATATGCAATGCCAAACAACACAAATATTCAAGCATGACAAAGTCAATATGTTGTTGCTACATCTTAGTCCAAGGACAGCCACATATTAGGGGGAGACTGAATTAGTCTGGCAGCTGTGCCCATGACAGATACACAGTGAAGAATTACAAGGGCAATAGGATGCCTTTCCCACAAGACTGCACTCACATTCACTGCAACCTGCAGAAATATGAAAGATAAGCCAGTGTTAGGTATATAGAGCACAGCCCTGCTTAAGTTGCTACATACTGACACTGCAGCAATTGTGGGTGTGGGAAGGTGGATAAACGAGAACAATATTGAATCAAAATTATTGTGTAAAATGAATATCATGTCAAAATATAGTGACTACAAAGTTTTGAGGAACATAATATAGAAGTTAAGAATATTGTTTTGTATGCATATAATATTGTTTTCATGAATATCATTGTATATAATATGGTTTACTGAAATGAAGTTGTGCTTATATAGTTTGTATTAATTATCATTTTATAATTAGTTTAATGTATATTAGTTATTGTATTTATTTTAGGTGTTAGTAAACCATATCATTTTAGATTGTTTAAAACTGGACCATGCAAAAAAAACTCCTTGGCTCTATTTGCAAGATCAATTGGAGAAACTGGGATTGCAGGATTGTTTTAGTAGTCCTGGAAAGATATCTGCAATTTCTAAAGATAAGCTTAAAAGCAATTTCCTTTCATTTTTGAAGCATGTAAGAGATAGCCAAGAGATGGCCAAAAAAGGGTTGTTGAGCATTCATTGTTAATTAACTCTCCACAAATTGAACCCTATCTCTCTTTTCATTTCAATCAAGCAAAAATATTTTATCTGATTAGGTTTAGGATGGGTATTGGTCATTTGCTGGTTTCATACCCACTTGATGTTTACTGTGATGCCAAATTAGACCTGTGTCCGTGTAAGTCAATTTCTGCACTTTGCACTTTATGTTTTTTTGTAAACTGTATCTTAATCCGAGACGCACCTTTCTAAAACCATTACTAAGTTTGTTAAACATTAGAAAGTGTCATCCTGCATTATGCCATCTACTTCTTTTAAACAATTCATTCACTTGTCTTATGGTTTATAAGTATATCTCCTCTGCAGTCTGACTCCGTAATATTGTTGGAAAATGAATTCCTGGGTATTAATCAGGTTGGCTGAAATTGTACCATATATACCATTGTTAAAAAATGTTTATATCTGTTCTTTTATGGCCGTCATTAAGCCGAATAAAGATCTTTTGACTGACTGAATTGTATTTCTTTTTTGGTACAGTTTGTAATTTTTAATGTGTTATGTTTGTAGGGGAGTAAGATGGGAAATTAATTTAAATTATAATTTTTTTAAATGTTTATGTAAGTAAATATTCAATAGGTAATTATCTATAGAAAGTGTTTAACTGATTCATTGCATTATTTAAGTGTATGTTGTGAGTTTTAATGCTTTTTTTATTTTTGGGGGTTGAGTTTGTAGGGGAATAGGGTGCGAAGTTAATGTTTTTGCTACAAATTATTTTTTTATGTTATTTAAATATTAAATTGGTAATTGATTATGTAAATAATGTAATTGAGTATTTGTCATGTAGATTATGTGTTGTATGTTATTTAACAAATCATTTATAAGTGTATTGAATAATAAACATTTTTTTAATAAATTTGTTTATTTTGCAGTTAGTAAAAACAGACATCATTGAACAATTGATCAGAATAGAATTATCATTAATATACATGATGAATACTCTTAATTAACATACATTTAAAATGTCA
This sequence comes from Lissotriton vulgaris, assembly GCF_964263255.1. NCBI lineage: Eukaryota > Metazoa > Chordata > Amphibia > Caudata > Salamandridae > Lissotriton > Lissotriton vulgaris. The sequence continues at coordinate 235,041,806 of NC_141700.1, read as the reverse complement.
TAGATACAATCAGACATAGAAGTAAACCCCACCCCATATTTTAAATAATTTTTTAAGGCTCCCACTCTTTTACAATGTAGCTTTTCTTTCACCTCAATTCGGGACATCTTAATTAGCCACTGCGAGAGTGCTGAGGGCTCGGCCTCTATCCATCTTTGCAAGACAATAATCTGGCAACAAGCGATGCAATAAAAATATACTGTTGCTGTCGTATAGGTCGGCCCAGTGAATTGGTCATTCTGAGGCGAACCGTGTTTGGTTCGGCCACTAGATTAATTTCAAGCTTGCTGCTAAGCCACTGATGTATTTGGTTTGAAACTTTAGTTAAAGCTGGACATGCATAACAATTATGAAACCAATCCCCAATAAGATGATTACATCTGAAACATGCTCCCAAAATAGAGGGGTACATTTTGGAGGGTCGAGAGGGAGAATAATAGAGTTGCCATTTAGAAAAGAAAGCCATAGGTTTGAAATTGGCACCCCTTATGGCTTTATGCACCAGCTATATTATACTAATCTCAATTTTTGGGTATGTAGCCTACAACCAGTTGAATCTTGGATCTTATGTAAAGCTTGCAGAATTGGCTTTATCCTGAAGCTGCCTAAGTAAGACTTTATACCATTTACAGATCCCTCGACTCTCTTTCACATAACAATTAAAACGAATCAAATTTGCTTGAGGATCTGGGGAGTCCTGTGACCTGCTTAGAAAGTTCCTAAATTGTAAAAAAGAAAATAATATTGAAGCTGGAAGTCTAGGATTACACTGTTTATTTGATTCCAGGATTTAATTTGATCTCCTACAAGGAAATCACTGAAGCAGAGAATTCCCAATCTTTCCCAAGCGACTAAACTTTTTTGACTTATTTGAAGACCTATATCCCTACTATGGGAAATTTGCATTTCTGGGTGGAAAGCAATAAACTGGTATTCCTGCTTCAATCGAAGGAAACTATCAGCAATGATTTTTGGAGTGTCTTGCATTTACAGCGCTTGGGGAGCCTCGGAATTTTAATAAAAGGAGCAAGTTGTGAACCGGATTCCAAGAGCATTTGCTTCAAATAAAAATTGCTGCCCAGATCACGTCTAGTAAGAGACCTTGTGCACCAATCAAAAAAAGCTGCTTGGTAATACTTTTTTTAAATGAGGGAGGGTGATACCACCATCAGGAATTGGTCATTGTAGAGTCTCTAGTTTTGTGTGAGGTTTCTTACCAGACTAAATTGGTCTACCCTGTTGAATTTTTTTTTAGGAACTTTGAATAAAAGATTTGAAAAAATGAAAAGAACTAAAGGCAAAATCATTATTTTGACAACAGCAATTCTCCCTATGAGCGAGTGTGGTAGGTTATGCCACTGCTTTAAAAGACTTCTAGCCTTGGTAAGTGTACTTTCATAATTGAGCTGGTATAAATGAGAAGGGTCATGTGATACATATATCCTAAATATCAAATTGCTCCTGTAACGTAAGAGCAATTGAAAAGCAAAAATTCAGATTTAGAATGATTAATCTTATATACCCCCAGGACCGAAAACCCTTGGATTTTGTTAAAGACATTCAAAATATTTTGTTGCTCAGCAGACAAATATAAAATTATATCATCTGCGAAAAGTTTTCATTTAGGAGGGGTGCTCTAATTTGTGGATCCTCTCATAATAAAGATGCTAAAGGTTCTATAAATAACGTAAAGAGAACTGGTGACATTGGGCACCCTTGCAGACTGCCTCATTTAATTTGTAGTGATCCGATGGTTTGGGAATTTATTATGATCTTAGCTTTGGCATTATTGTAAAGAATGTTTAATAAATTAACAAGTTGTGAAGGGAAATTAAATGTTGTTAGAATTACAAACAATATCTCCCAAGGGAATAATCTAAAAGTTTTTTCTACGTCTATCATTATTATAGTAGCTTCTATGTTTTTATGTATGTGATAATCGATTGCCTGAACTAAAAAGTTGGTATTGCTTGCTATCTACTCTGGGGCAAAAAAACGGACTGATCTCTGTGTACCAATAATTGGGCGGAAGTGGTTATTCTTAGTGCCATGATTTTAGTAAACAGTTTGTAGTCTACATTTAGAAGGCTAATACGAGACCGGATTATCGGGTGGTCTGCCTTTTTTGATGAAGCTTATTATGACTGCATCAAAGAAGGATTTGGGGAGATGTCTTCCTTCTAATATTGCATTAAATAGCTCAATTAGCATTTTGGTTAATTGGGGCAGAAAAATGGTATTAAATTCGTCTGGAAAGCCATCACAGCCACATGCTTTCCCATTCGTAGATCCCTTAATAACCTCCTGAACTTCCTCAAAAGTAGTTGGGGCCACTATACTAGCTCACTGAGAATTGTTAAGTTTGGGTAGTTCTATAGGATTAAGAAATGTATCTATGGAGGAAGAAGAGGTCAAAGATAGGGATGAATATATTTTCTTATAGTGTGAGAGAAAGACCACCCCAATATCTTCCGTTTGTTCTACTAGTTGATTATTATTTTCATCGAAGATGGATTTAATCGTTGCTTTATTAGTTCTCTTTTTTAGAGACCACACAAGGAGCTTGCCAGCGGATTCGCTTTACTCATACAGTTTCTGAAAATATGTGTTTTGGTTGAGAATAGTAGTAGAAACATAAAAAGCTTTAAGATAGCTTTGAGCTTTTTCCAAAATATTTTTTGTGCTTGAGGAATAATCAATTATATGTCTCTGGACTGCTTGATCCAAATTCCTCTGAAGAGCCAAGGTTGTAGTCCTTATTTTTGATAAGTTGGTCTTATGTGATATTATCTCCCCTTTAATAAAAGCATTATAAGCTTCCCAAACAAAGATAGAGGGAGCAGAATAATAAACACTGTCAAATGAAAATTATATGAATTATTATTTTTTATTGTATTTGTTAAATGTATTTAGTATGGTAATAAGAAGGGAATTGTATTTATTTGTAATTTATTTATTTTTTAGAAGCTAAATTATTTTCTTAATGTTTTTTCCTTTACATTTAATTTTATTTACCTATATAGTATATCTTTTTCATTTTAACTATGTTTTAGTACCTTTATGTTATTAGATTTGTAAATGTTTTTAAATGATTGGGAGTTTGAATGGTATATAACCCTTTCTAAGTACAACACTCCATATTTTTGTTTACTCTGGAATGGGAATAGTAATTGTTACCCTCCAAAGCCAAACACTTTCTCTACTTTTGGGTATTTTGAAGTAGGAATAGTAAATATAACACCTTCAAAGTCCAACACTTTCCCTACTATTACTTACTTTGGAGTGGGAATAGTACATCTAACCCCTCCAAAATCAAACACTTTTTGTAAATTTGCTTGGTGTTAAATTAATTAATGTGACTACATTGAAGTCCAATATTTTTTGCTAGTGTCTTTTTTTATTGTTATTTTTATCTTTAGGTCGTTTTATGTTTTTGATGTTTATATTATTTTAATAATATATATTATATATTCTTAATATTATTAATGTATTTAAAAAAAGAGTTGATATTATTAGAGTAGTCATTTTATATTTTATATTAATTTTAATATTTAAATGAGGTTATATATGTTTTGGTTGTCTATATAAGTGTGTTTGTTTATTTTTACTTATTGTTTTTGTATTTTTAAAGAATACATAGATAGATAGATAGATAGATAGATAGATAGATAGATAGATAGATAGATAGATAGATAGATAGATAGATTCTTGGTATTATTTATTCAAATTGTTTATTTTTAACTATATTATCGTAATTAAATTTACCTATAATGCTATATGTATTGATTTTTCAATATATCTTTTTGACGCTATGAAACAGCATTTTTGACATGATATTTTGGTGGTTTACATACAAAAGGGGTGATTCTGATGTCGGGCGGTCGGACCACCATATTCCGATTTGACCGCTGGGCTGGCAGTCAACAAAGTGTTGGTACCACGGCGGGGGCATGCTGCAGCCATGGAAAATGGCCGCAGCATATGTCCTCTGCTGTGCAGCACCTCCTGCCATCCGTGTGCCAGCACCATGTTGTGCATGGCTCATGGTGCACAGAGATGAGTAGGAGCACTGCATGTGCCCCAAGGGTCACTTTTCAGTGGCCTACGATAGCAGAGAACCCTGTTTAGCCCGTACCCCCTTTTCCTTTCTAACAACCTTTTCAAGATGGGATTCCTGCCATGAAAGGGCTGTCAAACAGAGTTATTGCAATCCTGACGACAGTGCCTGCCTTGGCACTGTCGCCTTTCAGGGTCGATGTTCCAACCGAAACCCGTCAGGATCTATGATCCTGGCAGAGCTGGCGGTCTTGCGTCCGACAGTTTAGGGTCTGACCGCCAGTATCAGATATGGCATTCGGACCGTCACCGACGTCCTATTGGAGGTCCGACCGCTGACATCGAATTCACCTCCAAAGTATCTCAACTCAATATTTTTGTATGCAATATTTATTTTTTCTCACACTGTCTTTATTCATTTCTTGGGCATAGAAAGTAAGCATTACAGCATGACATCTCAGTAAACCACAGTCAGATAGTGGTGCCATTATACAGTGCAGTGTCATTAACAGTGGTTACTTACATAGAAGGTCACATTAAGACTCCTTAAAACAATGAGGTAATGCCGATTATTACAATGGACTATGGAGAAGCACAATATTACCCTTCCCCCCACAACCCTGGACATGGGAAAACGCATAACTTAAGAACTTGCATGTACAAAGTGATAAAGGTGTCTGTTAATATGTGGTAGATAGGAGCAGGTGCAATGAGCTTTGTCGCTAAATGGCTGGAGAAGCTTGACTAGAGGAGCAACAAGGTGAGCAAGGACTCATGTATGGAAAAGATAGAGTGCCATCATGCATGTAAGTCAGGAAAATAGGGGATGACCCACGGACAAACACCTCACCACCTTACCAGAGGACCCCTTATGTAGTCAAAGCCCTTTTGGGAGTTCATGAGTTTATCTGTCATGCACTGCATGGTAAGACCTTTTCCAAAGGCGGGTGTGTCATTGGGAAATGGAGGGGGTTGTCAGTTTCTTCCAGGCAGCTGCCAGAACAATCTTGGCTGCACCTAAACAAAGTCATATAATGGATCTGTCCCCAGCTGTTTGATGTTAAAGAGAAGGGTCTCACAACCCCAGCAGGGTAAAGCAGCTGTTTGGGGCAGGGGTATCCCAGGATGTCCTTCATCTGAGGTAGAATCTCATTCCAATATACTCTATTCATGGGCAGTCCCACCATATGTGGTGGAAGTTGCCCAAAGTTCCACAACCCCTCCAACATCTGTCAGATGTTTCCAGGTATATTTTGTGTAGTTCAGCGGGGTGCAGATACCAATCATAAAGTATTTTATAATGGGCTTCACTTAGGTTTAGTGATCTGGTAAATCTTGTGATGTTGCTTCATAATTTATGCTCTACGGTAATAGGCATCCCCAAGATCTTTTCCCAAAGGCCTCTAAGCCATGGAGTAGGAGCGTCGGCAACTGAGGGCAAGAGGGAATAGAGAAACAAGATACATCCCTGGGATCCCCCTGACTATGTACACATTTCTCTATAGGGATCAAGTCTTTTGTGGCTGCCTGTCAGATCTCAGGTTGAATTACCTGGTGTTTTAGTTGGGTGTAATGGTCTAGCTCTCTTGTAGGTAGATTGAATTCAGGGCAACAGTTGTCAAATGTGAGTATTTCCCACCCATAAAACAGATCAGCGATAGTGAGACAACCCTTCTCCTGCCACATGTCAAAGGGACCTAGGGCTAGTGATGGCAAGAAAGCCTTGTTGAAATGGATAGGAGTGTATGGGGAGGGAAAGGTTATTAAGTCATGCCGGTGGTTTGCCTCGTCCCATGCTTTCAGGGTAGTTCTAGTTGGGGTGCTCAAATCGGCTTTGGGTGGGCGATTGGCTTTAGATTTCTATAGGACGTCACATAATCATTTTCCCTCTTATCACCCTATCCATGTGTAGCCTGTGTTTATATGATTCCCTTTTGGACCACTCTGTGACTACTCTGAGTTGTGCCACCTTATGAAAGTGGGGGAAGTTCGGGAGATCCAATCCTCCTTCAGTTTTGGGGAGGATCAAGATTTTATTTGTGAGTCGGGCTCTACCGTTCTGCCATATGAAGGAGGTGAGCATTAAGTGTAAGGAAGTGAGAACGTTCCTTTCTACCTTGATGGAAGCCCCTGAATGAGGTATAATATTTTTGGCAGAATCATCATCTTTATGGCATTTCTACTGACTAGCCAAATTAAGTAGAGCAGGGCCCATTTCTTGATGTTAAAGTGAGGGATAGTTGGACTTATACAGGTCATCCACCCGTGGTGTGATTTTGCTTCCCAGGCATGTGATCTCCTTTCTTACCAGCGGAAGGGTGTAGAGGAGCCAGCTCCTCCACCTCCCCGGCAGGAACGGTCAGGTTATGTAGGAAAGATTTAGTTAGATTGACCTTGAATCCTGCCACTGACTTAACCACATAGAGCTCTGTCTGCAGGGCTGTCAGTTATGTTTGAGGGGAGGTGAGGGACAAAAGGACATCATCCGCAAATAATGAGAGTTTGTGATTGACTGACCCAAAGGGTATTCCCTGAATAAGGGGGAGACCTATATTCTGGCAGCCAAGGGTTTGATGCTTAGGTGAAATAAAAGGGGTGAAAGGATACACCCCTGTCGTCTACCCCGCTCCAGAGAAAAGTAGTCAAAGACTGTCCTATTAATTTAGACTTTAGATTGGGGTGGGCATAGTTGGCTTGAATCTGTTCAATAATCTTATCACCAAAACCAAACTGACATACAGCGTCGGCAGCCTTCTCCATAGGGCGGGGCACCCGGCAGGGGTGCCCCCTCTCACCGTATCTGTTTGCTCTTGCTATGGAGCCACTGGCGGCATGGGTCCGAATTGACGCACAACTGTGAGGTTTTGAGTGGGATGCCGGGCCATCGGACAGAATCGCACTATATGCGGAAGACGTCCTGTTCTTCCTTACGGACTTAAATAGGTCGGGGCCTAGAGTCCTAGAAATCATGAGAGTGTTTGGCGAGGTCTCGGGGCTGCACCTGAATCCGCGTAAATCTACCCTCTGGGTGCTAAGTGACCGCAAGGGGCTTGGACCTTGGGCATCGGCGCTGTAAGCGGCGGCTGGAGGCCTTTAATACTTGGGTGTGTTCTTGACAGTTTCGCCCGTGATTTCCTGGGAACGTAGCGTAGTGCCGGTCTGGGATCGGGTCCGGACCGAGATGAAAACGTTGTCCCGTATGCCCCTTAATATCTATGGCAGATCAGCTATCTTCAAAATGGTCACCCTTCCACATTTACTATACAAGTTGCAGAACCACCCATACACGGTCTCGCCGCAGTGGTTTCGGCAGGTTAATTCGGCCCTGGGTCAATTCCTGTGGGCGGGGGGTGCGGTGCGAGTGGCTTTACGTACCTGTTTTTTGTCTACATACTGTGGAGGGCTGGCTACATCAGACGTTCAGTCGTATTATCAGGAGTCCCTCCTCCTCATTCTGAATGAATGGTGGTATGGGGATAGGGGAGACCCGGCGTATGCCCTAGAGAGGTACCTTATGGAGCCTGCCACGCTACACAGTATTTTATATTCAGCGCAACTGCGGCAGAGGATGCCCAGAGTCACCCAAGTGGTTTTCCAGGGTGGTGGCAGGCACTACAACGCATGGGATGGTGGGGAGGCTTACTGAGGAGACCCCGTTCTGGCAAAACGGCCAGCTACCGGCGTTGGCTTCCCTACAGGGCTTTCGAGGCTGGGATTCAATAGGAATATCCACACTGGGACACGTTCTGAAGGGTACGTTACTTAAATCCTTTCAGGAGCTCTGCGAAGAGTTATGTATGCCCCGGACGCAGTTCTTTAAGTATTTGCAATTCCGCCACGGTATTACCCCAGCCCTGGAGGGATTAGAATCCCTGCCAGAGTATAGCCCTATAGAAGCAAAAGTCTTCATGGGGGACTTAGAGGAAAAGAAAATTTCTCGCATTTACCAGACCCTGGTTGTACACTGTTTCTCCTCACTACAGAACCTACGGGAATCATGGGAGAGGGATGTGGGGGACCTCGAGGAAGAGGATTGGCGAGAAGCCCTTGAAGCCCCGAGGGGAGCAGCTATTGCCATGCGCTTACGCTTTATCCAGTTCAAGTACCTGCATAGGGCTTACTATACTAGGGAGAGGCTGTCGCGGGCTGGTTTGATTGAGTCTCCTGCATGTTTGAGGTGTGGTCACGAGATGAGTGCCTTCCTACACACGGTATGAAGCTGTGGTGATCTGGCTCGATTTTGGACTGGGGTCTGGGATTGCTTGTCCGAGGTACTAGGCTGGGACCTTCCTCGTACTCCTAGACTGGGCCTACTTAATGTCCTTGAAGGGGTAGGGGGAAATCTGTATAAGAGACATCTGCTGCTGTGGGGTCTTGTTGTTGCGAAGAGAGACATAGCTCAGGCCTGGAAGGACCCCCGAGCTCCTACGGTTGTACTGTGGAAAAAGGGCCTTGATTTTTGCATGGGCCTGGAGCGTCCAGTGTTTGAAGCCAGGGGCTGCCCTAGGAAACATTACAAAATATGGAAAAGATGGGCGGATTACAGGGGACTATGGTTAGAGCCACCAACGCCGCCAAGAGACTCCTCGGGGCTGATGTGATGGGTTGTGGGGACGGCATTGTACACGTTGGCTTTTTGTGTATAACTTTCTTCTTCTCTTTACAGGAACGACACGGCATTGTGCGGGGTTCAAGGGGGGGAACCGGGAGGGGGGGCGTGGGTAGAGGGGGTAGGGTATACGGGGGGTTGGGAGTTTTGATTTCAAATACTGTATAGATCGCTATGTTAGTCATGACCTGTCTGTTGCAGTTCCTCCGGGGTGCGGAGTGCTGCATCTTCAATGCGATCTGTCAATAAAATTAGTTGTTAAAAAAACTGACATAGTGTGTAAAAAAGGAATGTCCCATCCACCTGGTTGAACGCCTTCTCGGTGTCTAATGCCAATAGCACTGAGGGTATCCTTTTCTTGGTTGCTTTTTCTATTTGATGGACCACTCATCGAAGATTTTTATGCATCTGTTGCCCTTTAATGAAGTCCACCTGATTTGGGTGAATCAGATCTGGGATGACATCCTTTAGATGATTAACTTGCGTTTTAGTCTGCAGCTGTGATTGGCTGGTAGGTCGAACATTGTATAGGGACTTTTTCAGGTTTCGGGATTACCATAAGGAGGGCTTCACCCATGGAGGGGCGTCACAGCTTGACTCACACAAAGGAGTTAAAGAGAGTGGTCAGATGAGGAACCAGATTGAAGCCAAAGGTCTTATACAACTGAGCAGTGAGTCCATCTGGGCCTAGGGATTTGTCTAGCTTTAGAGAGTCAATGGCCACTTGGACCTCCTTTGAACTAACGGGCTCCTCTAAGAGTTCCTTTTGGGCTGGCGAGATTCTGGGGAGCATGATAGCTGCCACGTATGGCATTTGCATATGGATGTTCATTGTGTCTTTTGTGTATAAGTTCTTATAAAAAGATTGGAAGGTCCCCTCCTTCCCCTCTTCCATATGAGTCCCATTTGCATCCTGAACTGGGCCTATATAGACTTTTCTCTGTCCTACCCATAGCTGTCGGGCCAGATGAGTGTCCACTTTATTCCACCTTTCATAAGTGGTCTGCGATAGGGTGAGTTCTGCTCTGTTGGAATATATGGCTGCAGGTTTACCCCTCTGTGCAGTAATTTTCAGCTGAAGAATAAGGGTGGGGGTTCCTTGTGAGCTCTTTCCACTTGGAGAAGCTCTTCCTCCATCGTCAAGCACTCCTTAGTCTTCTGTTTGGTGACAGTTGTCATGAGCGATATACATTTCTAACTTACCACTACTTTAAAGGATTCCCAAGTCATGAAATAGTTAGTGATTTGGGGATCGTTCTTCTGGAAGTACTCCCTAATGGTTTTCTTCAGCTCGTCCTAAAAGAGGTGGTCATCTGTCAGGGGGTTCGGGAAAAACCATCTATGGAAAGGAGGATATCGGGCCTGGTCAGTCCAAGGTAGCCTCCACCAGAGCATGATTCGAAAGTGTTATGGTGAGAATATTAGTGGCTATAATGACCTGTTGTAGTGTTTGGCTCACAAAGATATGATCGAGCTGGGAATAGGTTCGATGTGAATGGGAAAAAAGGTATAATCTTTAGTGATGGAGTGGAGTGAAAGCCATGCGTCTAAGAGCCCAAGTTGTGTTAGTTCCTGTTTCGCGTGTTGGGAGAAGGTGCCTGTGTGTGTGGCGATTACGAGGATGAAGGGGCTGCATTCAAGCTATGTGGTGAAAATGGGTATGTTGCAGCAAACTACAACTCCCAGACTGCCTTGGGGGAGACTCGTGAGTACTAAGCCCCTCCTGTCCCTGAGAAAGGTGCTTGTCAATTGTTCCTGAAGATCGAGAAGAGGAAGGGCGGATGGTGTTCCCCGCCGGATTCCAGCGAGAAGAATACCAGCGTGTTGGAGAGAAACTTGTGTTTGGTGACTTGCGGAGGAACTGAGGTTACCGAACAGGATTTTGTATCGCAAAGAAAGGAGCGCGGGCTCGCCTCCTTTTTGGATTTGTTGCCTGGACTCTGGGATGCGTTTTGCCAGTCAGAGTAGCCGCGGCGTTTGTTTCAGCGCGCTTCCGCGCTGAACAATACGTGAGTAAAATAAGCCTTTATTTTTGTGCGCGTCTGTGAGACAAACACGTTCAGGGTACAGGCTGATAGTGTATAGAGGACAAGGGAACCGGCGCGGCTGCGCAAGGAAGTTATCCCTGGATGAGGTCCGAGTGTTTTGAATACGAAATAAGTTTGAAGTCGGAGTGCCTATGACTTATGAAATGCCTTATGGGTAATGGAGTCCATGTTGTGCTTTGAACAACTATAGGAGAGAGGAGATAAGTCTTATATTTTGATTATAATTTTAGTTCCGTTTGGTTTAGTTCAGTTATTTAGTGGTTGAGTCTCCTGTCAAATAACAGATAATTTAACAACTTGACAAGAGGGGCTTTTTGCGCTTATAGTGTTCCTATTAGATGAAAGGTCTATCTAGCTTAGTACTGCTCAAAGGTTGAGATACAGTCCCTTGTCATAAACTGTAGAGATAGGCAAAAGAATTTTGTCTATATAATGAATTTTAAATAATTCTCCTCCTGAGCAATTACTCAAGCAATATCTTGAGATCAATTCACAAAGAGCAACCAATAAATATCAAAACAAGTCGGAAGAAATCAATCCAGTGTATTTCAAAAACTTCTTCTTTATTTTTCTTCTTTTCCAGACACTCAGTACTTTTTCTTTTCTTTTCCTTTACCAAAGGAAAAGAAAAGAAAAAGTACTGTTGATCTCCTGTCAAATACTTTTGGGACTGAAACCTATGTGCTAAAGGACACTTGAAGAGGAAGGGAACCGGGTGTTAACCTTCCATTGAAGTCAGATAAGGAGAAACTGTGGTGAGTGATATTATTATCCCAGATACTAGGTATTTTTTGGACCTGAAGGGTAATTGTATGTTTGTTCACCTTTCAGATACCCTTGAAGGTGTTACAGAACTGTCCCTTAGACCCAGTACGTCCCGGAGAATAACGAAGAGAAGCACAACCATATCTACTTTCTCCTCCGACGCTTCTTCTCTCCTTTTTTCCCTTCTTGGCGCGAAGTCAGACAGAGGTACATCTCTTCTCTGTTGGGGGTTGTGTAGGAAGGGATTAAAGGATCTAGCATCTGACATCGTCTCCGCTGGGCATAGGAAGAAGGTTAGTGGCGTTTATGTTCCTTGCGCTGCTGCCAGTCCTGACAGATTGACAAGCCCAAGTGACAAGACCCAGCCCGGAAAATGAATATTGAAAGCGCACTGAATTCCGTGGTGGAGAGCCTTGCGGCTCTACAGCAGGAAGTCACCACGTCTCGTACAGAGAGTCAGGTCCTATATAAGGAAATGGGGGTCCTTAGGAAAGAGGTTTCCGAGTTGTCAAGGAAAGGTCAAGGGGGGGCTTCATACATAAAACCAGCCACTTTACTTCCCCCTTCCTCCACGGTACCTCCTGTTTCACAGGGAGCTGAAGGGGGTGGGTTCTCTTTGTCGTCTCCCGCTACGCCCTCCTCTTCTGACTCAGTTCCTACAGTCCACGTTATACAAAATACAGGGATTCCTCTGGCCCCCCCTGAAAGGTTTTACGGGGATCCCCGTAAATTCGAAACATTTTTAAATCAGTGTAGATTACACTTTTTGTGCAAGCCTGGGGTGTTCCAAGGTGACTCAACAAAGACAGCGTTTATGATGTCCTACATGGGAGGCAATGCAGCAAGTTGGACTATACCCTTGTTGGAGAGAAACGATCCTGTGTTGCACGATTTTGATGATTTTTGCTTGGAACTGCGACGACTGTTTGACAGAAAACTTCATATGTTATCTCTGGATAGGGAATTGTTAACCTTGCGGCAAGGATCTCAAGATTTGCTATCCTATATAACATCATTCAATCGACTCGTGGTCGAAACAGAGTGGCCTACGGCAAAGAGGATATCTATCTTTTATCAAGGTCTCCGAGGGGAGCTAAAGGACGTGTTAGCTCAAGTGGTACAACTACCCTCATCCTGCGAAGAATTGATTGATTTAACGGTTCAATTGGATCATCGCCTCCTGGAAAGGCGGGGAGATCGAGGTAGAGGCGACAGTCGTTTCTTCTATCCTCGTCCACGAAGCACCATTGAAGACCATCCGAAAATGCCTGAAGGGGTCGAACCTATGCAGATAGGAGGTCTGAGGGGCCCCCTTTCAAAGGAAGAAAAAGATAAAAGAAGAAGACTGAAACAGTGTCTGTATTGCGGAAAGGGTGGTCATTTCGTAAAAGATTGCAGAGCTAGAAACGCGTTACCTGGACGAACTATGGCGCCCCCTTCTCAGGCGGTCATACAAGCGGGAAGATCGGCGGAAAACTAGCATGCCCTAATCAGGAAGAGGTCTCTGCCTTGGGTTGTTCACCGTTAAAGATCTCACCTACGCTTGCGAATACTTTGCATCCTGCAGTGGCCCACATGAACCTGAAGGTAACTTTATGGGTCAATTCACGCGACGCTATGGAGATAGATGCTCTGCTCGATTCAGGAGCCACGGGAAACTACATTGACCAAGAATACGCCATGAAAATTGGGATAGTATGTGAGAAAAAGGATAAACCGGAGCTGGTCAAAGCAGTGGATGGAACAGTCCTGTCATCTGGCCCTGTATCTTATCATACTCAAGCGTTGTTGATGCAGACGAGTCGAAATCACCAAGAAATGATACAATTTGATTTGATAGATGCGCCCCAGTTTCGTCTCATATTGGGAATGCCTTGGTTGACCCTTCACGATCCTCAAGTCAGTTGGGCGGCACGTACCATTACCTTATCTTCTGCATTCTGTAAGGCAAATTGTAGACATGACTTGTCTAATACTGAGGAACAGCAAGCTACGCCTTCAGTATGTCTGGCTTCCGGATGCTCTATTGGACCATATTGTTGTGCCACCGCTCTCCCCGACGAATACCAGGAGTTCAGTTCCTTGTTCTATAAACAAAAGGCCACCGATCTGCCTCCACATCGTGTATACGATTGTAGGATCGACCTCATTCCTGGTGCTGATATTCCCTGTAGCCGAGTATACGCCCTAACTGAAAAAGAGACAGTGTATTTGAGGAATTACCTTGATGAAAATCTGGCTACTGGGTTTATTCGCCATTCAACATCTCCTGCTTCCTCTCCGATGTTCTTTATTCCGAAAAAGGATTGCGAGGAATTGAGGCCATGCATCGATTACAGGGCCATCAATAGAATGACGGTAAAAAATCGTTACCCACTACCTCTTATACCTGTACTCTTGGACCAGTTGAAGGGAGCCCGATTCTTTACTAAACTCGACCTCAGAGGGGCATACCATTTGGTTAGAGTACAGAGCGGGGATGAGTGGAAGACCGCGTTTAGAACAAAATTCGGATTGTTCGAGTATCGTGTGATGCCGTTCGGGCTCTGTAACGCCCCTGCCGCCTTCCAGTACTTCATGGATGAGGTGCTGCGAGGGTGTCTGGAGACATTCTGCATTGTGTATATAGATGACATTTTAATCTATTCATCTACTCTTCGTGAACATGTGGATCATGTGAAAACAGTGCTTCAAAGATTACGTCAGCATTCCTTGTATGCCAAACTTGAAAAATGTCTTTTTCACGTGAAGGAAGTATCCTTCCTTGGTTATATCATCTCAGCCCAAGGCTTCCAAATGGATTCCAGTAAAGTGGAGGCTATCATAGGATGGAGTACACCCAAGAACGTCAAGGCAGTGCAGAGTTTCCTTGGTTTTGCAAACTACTACCGCCGGTTCATTAAAGATTTCTCCAAGATCATTCAACCCATATCTAGTCTGCATAGAAAGAACACTGTGTTTGGTTGGAACCATGCAGCGGAAAGGTCATTTCAATATCTTAAAGAACAGTTTACTCAGGCTCCTATCTTACGCCACCCTGATTCGCAGATACCTTTTGTATTGGAAACTGATGCCTCCCTGTATGCCATTGGCGGAATACTATCACAACGCCACCCCCAGACGGACGGAAAAACGGAACGCCTGAATCAGACGTTGGAGCAATACCTTCGCTGCTTTGCCTTGCAAAACGATACTGAGTGGACTACCTTGATATGGATGGCGGAATTTGCTTACAACAATGCCATTCATTCCACGTTGGGCTGTTCACCTTTTTTTTGTCTTTTTGGCTATCACCCTAATGCACTACCTTTTGAGGTTCCTGTTCACTCCCCGGTGCCAAGCATACACGAACACCATGCACATCTCAAGGCGGTACTAGTTGAGGCACGACACAGCTTAGTTGCCGCTCAGTTTTCACAAAAGCGATATGCTGATAGTAGAAGGTCTTCTGCTCCCGTGTATGCGGTGGGGGATAGGGTGTGGCTTTCCACAAAACATTTACATCTGAAAGGGGAGAACAAGTTGAAGCCTAGATATGTAGGGCCTTATAGCATTGAGGAAATCATTAACCCTGTGGTTGTACGGTTGACGCTCCCTGGTACTTGGAAGATTCATCCCGTCTTTCACGTTTCTCTGCTCCAACCCTGTCCTGCGAGTACTAGGTTGTTGGATAGACCTCTTCCAGTTGATGTTGATGGACAGGAGGAGTATGAGGTCCATTCGATTCTTGACTCCAGTATGGTGCGGGGGCGGATTCAATATTTGGTTGAGTGGAAAGGGTACGGCCCTGAGGAGCGGACTTGGGAGCCTGTGAGTAATCTCCATTGTCCTGAGTTGGTTGATCGTTTTCACGAACGGTATCCTGGTAAGCCTGGTCGACCGCCGGGACGGCAGTCCTCGAGAGGGGGTTCTGTGGCGATTACGAGGATGAAGGGGCTGCATTCAAGCTATGTGGTGAAAACGGGTATGTTGCAGCAAACTACAACTCCCAGACTGCCTTGGGGGAGACTCGTGAGTACTAAGCCCCTCCTGTCCCTGAGAAAGGTGCTTGTCAATTGTTCCTGAAGATCGAGAAGAGGAAGGGCGGATGGTGTTCCCCGCCGGATTCCAGCGAGAAGAATACCAGCGTGTTGGAGAGAAACTTGTGTTTGGTGACTTGCGGAGGAACTGAGGTTACCGAACAGGATTTTGTATCGCAAAGAAAGGAGCGCGGGCTCGCCTCCTTTTTGGATTTGTTGCCTGGACTCTGGGATGCGTTTTGCCAGTCAGAGTAGCCGCGGCGTTTGTTTCAGCGCGCTTCCGCGCTGAACAACACGTGAGTAAAAGAAGCCTTTATTTTTGTGCGCGTCTGTGAGACAAACGCGTTCAGGGTACAGGCTGATAGTGTATAGAGGACAAGGGAACCGGCGCGGCTGCGCAAGGAAGTTATCCCTGGATGAGGTCCGAGTGTTTTGAATACGAAATAAGTTTGAAGTCGGAGTGCCTATGACTTATGAAATGCCTTATGGGTAATGGAGTCCATGTTGTGCTTTGAACAACTATAGGAGAGAGGAGATAAGTCTTATATTTTGATTATAATTTTAGTTCCGTTTGGTTTAGTTCAGTTATTTAGTGGTTGAGTCTCCTGTCAAATACTTTTGGGACTGAAACCTATGTGCTAAAGGACACTTGAAGAGGAAGGGAACCGGGTGTTAACCTTCCATTGAAGTCAGATAAGGAGAAACTGTGGTGAGTGATATTATTATCCCAGATACTAGTAGAGTGAGGTATTTTTTGGACCTGAAGGGTAATTGTATGTTTGTTCACCTTTCAGATACCCTTAAAGGTGTTACAGAACCGTCCCTTAGACCCAGTACGTCCCGGAGAATAACGAAGAGAAGCACAACCATATCTACTTTCTCCTCCGACGCTTCTTCTCTCCTTTTTTCCCTTCTTGGCACGAAGTCAGACAGAGGTACATCTCTTCTCTGTTGGGGGTCGTGTAGGAAGGGATTAAAGGATCTAGCATCTGACATCGTCTCCGCTGGGCATAGGAAGAAGGTTAGTGGCGTTTATGTTCCTTGCGCTGCTGCCAGTCCTGACAGTGTGTGACCTCTGGGGATGAGTACTATGTATACTGGCATCCCAGATGAGGCTGAAATCTCACAATACTATTATGTCCCCCTCCACAAACCCTCTAGCTGGTTGAGAGAAGAAAGGAGGAAATCTGCCTGAATCGAGCTTGGAGCATAAATTGTGGCTATCATGCATTTAGGACCGTGTAGGAGACCTTTGACCATCAGAGTATTCTCCCTTTCCCTACAGGTCTTAACTTTGGTCATTTGAAATTTAAGAGAAGAGTGGAACAGCAGAGCTATACTATTATGTTTAGAACTTGCCCACCACTTGTACATCAGCAGGCGGGATTTTTACTTTAATCTATGTTCCTAGCTGCATTTTAGGTGGGTTTCCTGCAGAACCACTGTCCCAAACCTTCAGTGTAGATATATTTCCAAAATGTGCATTGTTTTTTGGGGGAATTAGGGCCCTTATTATTCCAGGAGCCCAGGTTGACTTCCATGTGGATAACACAGAATGAAATCCGTTCTATGCGGGTGGGCTTGTCAGTCTTGCGAACAGTAGCCAATAGGTTTGACCGCGTGTCCCTCTGCAGCCCCCATCTCTCCCCATTCCCTCCAGTCTTCCTCTCTCTCATCCTACTGTATTTCTGGACATGCAGTCTAAAACAAAAATAAACTCATTATTACAAAGAAAACCTTGGGAGCCAGAGCTCCTTATTATAATAGAAACTTATATGGTAATACATATAACTGAGGACTTTGGTCCATTTCTGCAGGTGCACTGCGTAAGGTCTATTAGTAAGCTTGAGATTGCAGGCTCTGGTTGGTAAACAATGAGCGTCCAGCTCCTCCCACAAGAGTGGGTCCCGGGACAGTATTGATATTGCCAGTCTTCTGGTCCTGAATGCTAATTCAACCTGGAACATACTTCTGGTCAATTCAGGGTCCCTCGACCCGGGTCAAGACCAGTAAGAGTCACTTCGTAGACTCTTGTATGGAAGGTCAGAAACATAGTTCCAGGGGGGATTTGTCATTGTCTCCTCATTTGCCAGAGTGCCAGAGCTGTTGCCAATTTCCACCGGCCTTGGTACAATATGGTCTGAACAGGGTTCACCCCTTGCTCCATTACCTTCCTGTGAGGCATGACCTCCAAACCCAACAGCGCCACAGCTCCGTCCGAGTCGGTAAAGTGTTGCAGCTTGTTCATAAATTCAAAGGCTATACAAAGGGGTATGTCCATCTGTATTTCACATGTTCCTTCTGAAAATGATTAGTGACCGGTTTAAGGTGTATTCGTGTTGCTAGGGTTGCAGGAGCCATATTTTGGAACAGGGAGCAGGAGGATCCCTGGAACAATACTGAATCTTGTTTGCAGGCGGCTAGGAGGATCTTCTCCTAAGTCTTAAAGCAGTGTAGCTCAGCTAGAATGTCTCTAGAGCATTTACTTTTTCCAATCATCTGTAGCCTAACCCTGTGGACCTTCTTCATTCGTACCTCCGGATGGTCATCGCCCAGGAGATTCAAGAACATGTCCACCACAAATGCTTCTAGGTCAGGGTCCTCAGCTTCCTCCTCTAGCTCTTGGATGCTAATTTTATCATGTCTGGAGCGACTGTTGTTGTTTATTTTGAAAGTTTTATAGAGCGCGGACAAGACCCTTGCAGGTATCAGAGCGCTTTACAGTACATGGGGATAATTAAAACATACATAAAAAATATGTCCATGTGGAGGAGCTTAGCGCGCATCCAAGATGGTCGCGTGAGCTGTGAGCTCCCAAGACCCTCGCTGCCTCCACCGACTATCCTGGCACTAATCCTGGTTTAGACGACGGGTTCTTCTTGCCGCTATTCTCTTGATCTGAAAGACCCTTTTCAGAATTTGATTTGGACGCCGGATGCCCGACTTGCTCCTTCTGGAGCCCTGAGGCCTACATCGTGGCTGATCCTGGACCTTGGGCATTGGGAGCACCCCGAAAGTAGTTGAACAACAACGGCCCGTGGCATGAAACAGACGCCCGGGAACTACTTTGGGTTTCGTTTTTCCTTGGCCGTGAAGATTGGAGATCGCTTATCTCGAGCCTGCTGGCTGCTACGGATCCCTGCCTAATCCCCACTGTGCCCTTTGTTTCAACACCTTGTGGAGTTTTCCTTCGTGGGAGCCATTTCCACCAGATCTCGGAAGCCCCGGCGGGGCGGATTATCCACCATGGCAGCTAAATCGGAGGGTGACAAACGGTCTCTCAAGACTGCAACTCGTGGTGGCGGAACCCAAACCTCCATTATGGAAAGATTTGCTCGGAACAAGGGCTCGCCGAGTGGGACTGGGAAAACCTCGGAGGGCATGGGTAGTGGCACCCAGGAGTCGGAAGAACCGACTCTTCGAGACATAATGGGAGCTATCGCCAGCGTACAGTCATCGATGGGCCAACAATATAAGACCTTGGCGGCCAAGATCGACACAGTGGCGGTGGACGTGGGCCTGATCAGGGCTGATCTGGGGAAAACCAACGAGAGGGTGAAGTCGTTGGACATTAAGACTGCCAGTCTAACATCGGATGTATCCGAGCTCCAGACCGAAGTCCGCACCCTTCGATCCTCTAGCGAACGGTTTGCCCGCCGCCTCGAGGATTTCGAAGGTTGTGCTAGGCGAAATAACATCCGCATTATCGGAGTTCCGGAGACATCGGCGGATCAATCGACGGACCTTCTTGTTGAAGACTTAATTGTTAATCATCTAGCCCCTAAAGGCCTGAGCAAGCTTTTCGCTGTGGAACGCGCCCATAGGATTCCGGGCGGCAGACGAACACAGGGGACGGCCTGCAGCCCATCATTGCGCGGCTCTTCAATTATAGAGACAGAGACGCCATCTTGCAGGCATCGAGGACCAATGGCCCCACCAGGTTTGAGAATACCTCCGTTAACTTTTACCCTGACTTTACTCCCCTGGTGCAGAAGCAGAGACTGGCGTTCTCCGGGGTGAAACGTAGACTACGGGATTTGGACATGAAATATGCCATGCTTTTTCCCGCTCGACTGCGTATTGAACACAATGAGCGGGTGCTCTTCTTCGATATGCGTGAGGTGGCTAGTGACTGGTTGGACACTTTATCCACGCCGAGGGACAATGATGACAACACCGGTGGTGCTGAGGGAGGCCGACGGGACCAGGAGGAGTAGAGGCACCGGCATATGTTCCATTGTACTGTGTTCCGATATTTTGTTCTCCCCTTTTTTTGGGTCGATGACTTTTATTCTCGGGACCCTGGGGCGGCGGGAGGGGTTCGGGACTTCTCCTCCTCCGGGGGTGTTTTTTCCTTTTCATCTGTAGTTCTGGTTCTAGGGGTTGGGTGACAGTCACACTGCTGAATGGGGTGGTTTTTTGGTTCCTCGCAGGGGTGCAGGGTGGGGGGGTTGTTGTTCTGGGGTTTGGGGGGAGGGGGGTTGGGTTTTCTCTATTTTGTTCATACTGCATTTGAGGCTCCGTATTGTTGCTATTTCTGTGCTTCCTTCGTGGGGTTGGGTGGACCTGACTTCTTACTTCCGGGATGGGGGGTAGGGGGCTACGGGTTTTGAGCTGGAATGTCAATGGCTTGGGGGACAAGATAAAGCGGGGCATTGTACTTCAGTATGTAAAACGTCACTCTCCCGACATTATACTCCTGCAGGAAACACATCTGGTTGGGAATACGTTTCATGCTATGAATCGGAGGGGCTACAGGTTGGTGGCGCACTCGGGGTTTACTTCGGGCTCCAGGGGTGCTGGTATTATGCTCCGTAATTCCCTTCCTATCGAGATAGATGACACGATTGTTGATGAGGTGGGACGCCGCAATTGTTGGGAGGTGGGAGGGAAGAACTGTTATTATCCTTTCGGTTTATGTTCCCCCTGGCCTGCAGACTACCACGTTTGTTGACTTGGGTAAATTGTTGCTTAGGCTTCCCGAAGGGCTTCTAGTGCTGGGAGGTGACTTTAACTCTGTTGTGGATGGTTTGCTGGATCAACACCCTCCCAGGATGCTCACGCCATCCCAATCTGGTCTTTGTGGGTTGCTAGATACATTTGGTATGGTAGACTGTTGGCGGATGCTGCATCCGGGTCAGGCCCAATATACCTTTCACTCTGGGGCACATGGGAGTTTGGCTAGGCTTGATTATCTACTTGTGCCGGCTGCCCAGGCCGCAACGGTACGAGAGGCCCGACATTTGCCCAGAGGCATTTCGGACCACTCCCCGCTGTGGGTTCATATTGATCTTCATTTGAATGCTGGGGGCCGAATCGCCCCAATCAATCCCTGGCATCTCCGGACTCCAGAGACTAGAGCGGGGTTGGTTAAAGCGGTGGACTTTTATTTTGCTGAGAATGTGGGCTCTGTCTTGTCCTCAGTGTCCATTTGGGAAGCGTTTAAACCTGTGATACGGGGCCAGGCGCTCTCACTTATTGCTGGCGCGAAGAGGCGGCACAATGAGGAGGTTGAACGGCTGGAGGCTGAGGTGGCCACTCTAGAGAGAGACCTTGAAACTGGAGTCACGCAGGAGAAGTTGCATATTTTGCAGTTAAAACAGTCTGACTATAAGGCCTTGGTCACGAATGCTGCGAAAGTCATGAGTCGGGAGCAAATGGGCCGTTTGTATGATGTGGGTGATAAAGCCGGGAAGTTGATAGCGTGGTTGGATAAACGGGAGAGATTGAGTCGTGTGGTGCCTGTGATCGAGCGTGCGGATGGGGTACATGTGACGGATCCGCTGGAGATAGTGGAGGAATTTGCCTCGCACTTTCGTAAGGTGTATGCTCCGGTATCGGATCGGCCTGAGGAAGATTTCCGTCTTTTGCTTCGGGATATCGCCTTGCCTTGTCTGTCTGAGTCTGATAGGGAGCAAATGGAGGCGGATTTTTCCACAGATGAGGTAGCGCTCGCTATCCGCTCCATTCGCTCGGGCAGAGCTACGGGATCAAATGGTCTGCCTATCGAGCTGTACAAGTTGTGCCCAGACAAAATGGCGCAGTATCTTTGTGCGATGTTTTTGGAATCGAGAGAGAGAGGCCGACTTCCCCGAGATCAACGACTTGCCTCCACTGTGGTGCTTCCCAAGGAGGGCAAACCACGTGAGCTCTGTACCTCCTACAGGCCTATTTCTCTCCTAAATGTCGAGCCCAAGGTTTTGGCGAAGGTGTTGGCCAACCGATTGATAACCGTCATAAGTGATCTTGTGCACCCGGACCAATCCGGTTTTATTCCTGCCAGTAACACTGCGCTTAATTTACGTCGCCTTCATGGCGTGCTGGCGAGAGCGGACACGCTGCATGAGCCGGCCATTTTGGTTTCATTAGATGCCACTATGGCGTTTGACACTGTGGAATGGCCGTACTTATGGGCGGCTTTGGCTAAGTTCGGCTTTGGGCCGGTGTTCATTGGCTGGGTCCGTTTGCTGTATGAGGAGCCCCTGGCCCAGGTGGTCGTTAATGGTAGAGTGTCGGCTCCCTTCGCTTTGGGTCGGGGTACACGACAGGGATGTCCCCTTTCCCCGTTGCTTTTTGCCCTGGCGCTGGAGCCTTTGGCAGCTTGGTTGAGATGGGAACCTTCTCTCAAGGGCATCAGGTGGGCCCCCGGTTTTGAGGACCGCATCTCGCTTTATGCAGATGATATTCTTCTTTACCTAACCTCCCCGCGGAAATCCTTGGGAGTACTATTTGATGTCCTTAGCTCCTTTGGCAGGAATTCGGGATTAGTCATCAATTGGACTAAGTCCTGTGTATACTCGCTTACGGAGGATGTCCCACTGGTACCACGTATTTGTCCGATACAGATCTCGTCCACGGGATTCAAATACTTAGGCATCCACATCTTACGAGACTCGACGACAAGATACCGGCTTAATCTGTTACCCCTGCTTGCTCGGCTACGAGCAGATGTGAAGGCGTGGAATATACTGCCTCTGTCCCTGGTGGGTAGGGCAGCCTTATTCAAAATGATGTCCCTTCCCAGATTTCTGTATGCTCTCCAGAACACGTTAGACCTAGTGCCCTCCAGCTATTTCCGTGAGGTGGAGGGCTTGCAAAGGAAACTGATCTGGGCTAGCCGTCCCCGGATTGCCCTGGCTAAACTTACGCTTCCATGGTACGATGGCGGGATTGCGCTACCGGATATCCGTCGGTATTACTGGGCCTCACAACTAAGCCCGGTTAATCATGCTGTGTACGGTCCGGCGTCTAATCCGGCCTTTGCCATGGATAAATGGTTGCTTCCGGGTGGGGACTACAATAGGGCGCTTTATTCGAAGCGGTCTGATGTGGCCCTCACCGGGCCTACAAAGGTTGCGGTGAGGGTTTGGCACAACGCCACCGCTGCCACTGGTTGGTCGGACACCCTCACTCGGGCGACTCCACTCTATGCGTCGGAAAAGTTGGGTAAATTATGGAAGACTAAGGGGTTCGATAAGTGGGACCTTA
This sequence comes from Lissotriton vulgaris, assembly GCF_964263255.1. NCBI lineage: Eukaryota > Metazoa > Chordata > Amphibia > Caudata > Salamandridae > Lissotriton > Lissotriton vulgaris. The sequence continues at coordinate 235,018,821 of NC_141700.1, read as the reverse complement.
TTGGAATCAGCGTGGTTGGTGATCTATTGAGAAAGGACAAGATCAAATCTTTTGATGAGCTGCGACGGGAATTTCAACTCGGCCCTCGCGAGCACTTTCGTTACCTGCAAGTTCGGCACGCTCTTTCTTCTGTGATGTTGCCCGGGACGTCTGTCCCGGACTCCTCGCCCCTTGAGGATAGAGTGCTGGACGGTCATATCCCGGATAGTATGATTTCGTTAATATATAAGAAATGAATTAACCATCGGGTGGACCTTCTTGTACAGCTCCGCACGTCTTGGACCGGCGATGGAGTGGAGCTTGACGATGAGGACTGGCAGGCAGCGATATCCTCTCCAAAGGAGGTGGCGATCCCTGCCCGTCTGAGACTGGTGCAATTAAAAATCTTACACCGAGTGTATATGACGGGTCCTCGATTGTTGCGGATGGGGTTTGTTTCGGATGCTTTGTGTAAGCGTGGTTGAGGTATGGTGGGTACATTCCTCCATATCATATGGGAATGTCCTGCGGTTGCCTCGTTCTGGACCCGTGTGCATGGTGTTATGTCTGAGGTGACGGGTGTTTCGCTTCTTCCTGAGGCTCGGAGATGTTTGCCTAATGTATGGGAGCCCAACAACTATAATGTTGCCCAAACGCAGTGGGCTACTTTGGGCAATATGATTGCGAAGCGTGACATTGCGCAATTGTGGGGGGCGGCGAAGCCTCCAAGTCTGTCTGCCTGGTCTATGAATATGGATTGGTGCATGTTCCGTGAAAAAACAGTATATGTCGCCAGGGGCAGGCCCAAAAAGTGGGGTAGAATATGGGGGCAGTGGAATCAATACCGTGGTGAGATCTGCACCCCTCCCTTTGAGCCGCCACCGGAATATCTCCAATCCCCTTAACATGACATTTCCTCTTCTCCAGGTCCCATTTGCGTATGGTTGCCTACTGCCTGTTCCCTCTCTCATTCCATTCCGGACATCCAGTTTGCTGACAATGCATCAGTGCTGATACGGTGCCCCTCTCCAGAAGGATTCACCAAGATTGGTTCCTTTCCTTTGAGCACTTGCAGTATTTTTCTTATGTTTGTTGGTTGGGGGGGTTGTTTTCAAAAAAGATAAAATCAAAACCTCTTCTTTTCCTTTACATGTACATATAGCTAGACATGGGTTTCTACTTGCCGCCGGGCCCTATGGGTTGTCGGCTGAAGGGCTGTGTACCTTTTATCCAATACTGTATGGTGACAGATGCCGGCCGACCCGCAGATGCCGTATACTTGCTTTTGTATCTTCATGTCTTTTTCAATAAAGGTTTAAAAAAATATATATATATATGTCCATGAGGTATACATAACACCATAGAGAAAACAAAGAGCAAGGCAGTAAGAAGCAGAACAGGAGCGAACTGAGGAGTGAAGGTAATACAGTAAAGATAGGTGAGTCAAATAAAAATAACATCATTGAGCCAACAAAAAGCATAACAATAGGGTGCAAAACAAGAGCGAGCTGAAGAGTCATGGTAACGGCAAATAGATTGATTAAGGTGAGTAGATTGATACCATGTAAGGAGGTTCTCACGGAATCATAGGAGTGTGGTTAAGTGAATTTTGCCCTAAGAATGCCTTTTACTTCCAATTTGAAAGATGCAGTGGAGGGGTTCAGTCTTGTTTCCGGGGGAAGGGCATTCCAAATCCTGTTTTTTTCTTGTTGAATCTTTGTTGTTTCAGTAGGAGGTTTTCCGCACTTCTAGTGGATCTTATCCCACCGGATACTGTGAGTTTCTGTGTGAGATAGCTGGGTGCATTGTGATGTATGGCCTTATGCGTCATGCACGCTATTTTCAGGTGAATTCTGGCTTCAAATGGCAGCCACTTTAGAGATTTACGGTTAGGGGAGATGTGGCTCCTTCTTTTTGAGCCAGTGATGCGTCTCGCTGCCGCATTAGTGGAGGCTCTTAGGGGAGCTATAGTAGCTTTGGGGAGACCGCATAGCGAGACATTTCCATAGTCCAGCCGCGGTAGAACTAGAGCTTGAACCGCCATCTTGAAGTCAATAGCAGGAAGGAAGGGTTTCAGCTTCCTCAGTGTATTAATCTGAAAGTTTGCTTCCTTTGTTGCATAACTAATGTGTTTCTGCATGTTGAGGTTGCAATCTAGGGTTATACCCAATGGTTTTGCTGAATCCACAATGGTTGGTTGAACGTTGAGTGCTGTAAAGTGATTAATCCAATCGTGCATTATGGGGACTTTGGCAGGTGGGGCAACTAGGAGGAATTCAGTTTTTAGAGCATTCAATTTGAGGTGATTCTCTGCCAGCCATGTTTGGGTGGTCTTAAGAGTAGTGTTAAGCAAATTAATGTCTTCAGGAGTGTTGATCTTAAGGTAGAGTTGGGTATCGTCGGCGTACATGTGAAATTGCACGTTGGACGCTTGTAGCAGATCAGTGAGTGGTTCCATAAATAAGTTAAAAAGTGTTGGGGATAGCGAGGACCCTTGTGGTACTCCTAGTATAACTGGAATGGGTTTGTATAGGGTATTGTTGACCTTGAATTTTTGGGTCCGGTTTTGCAGAAAAGAGGTAAACCAGTTAAGCACTGGACCCGAGAGACCCATTCTGTGAATCAACAGATCTATTAAGTTTTTGTGTTTGACCGTATCGAAAGCTGATGAGAGGTCTAGTAGGATAAGAAGGCATGTTCCGTTGTGGTCAAGTATTTGTAGTGCATCATCAATGATGTGTGTCATGGCTGATTCCGTGCTGTGATGTGCTCGTAAACCGGATTGGTGCTTGTTAAGAAGGTTGAAGCAATCAATATGTTTTGTCAGTTGGTGGTGGACAAATTTTTCCAGAAGTTTTGCCAAGGTGGGAATATTGGAGATAGGGCGGTAGTTGTTTAGGCCCGTGGGGTCAGCTGTGGGTTTCTTAAGGATGGGAGAGACCTGCCCCACCTTAAGGGAGTCAGGGATGCAACCTTGTAGGAGTGAACTGTTGATGATTTTGGTCCAGAGAGAAAGAAGCAATGGGCTAAGTTCTTTAACCGCATTTGCAGGGAGAGGGTCGGTAAGGTGATTGGCAGGCTTCAGGCCACTGAGAAACTTGCCTATAGCGTCTTCAGAGTAGGTGTAAAAGGATGACCATACCTCTTTGTTTTTTAAAACAAACTTTGAGGGGATTTGTTGTGCTGCACTTGTAGGTGGAGGGGAGGTTATGGTGTGTGGACAGGAGTGAGAAATTAGATCATTGAGGAGATCTTTCTTGATGTTCTCAGTCTTTAGGATAAAGAAGGTAGAGAATTCTTCACACGTGGGTTGTGGATGAGTTAGGTCTTGTGGGCGTTGAGGTGCGTCTTTAGATTGGGTTTTGACTAATTCAAAACTTTTTTTGGTCGATTTCTTGCTTGGTCAAGTTGGTGACTGAAGAAGTCCTCTTTTGTGCGCTTGATCTTACGATAATAAGCATTTCTCTTACTTTTTAGAGTCATGAGGAGCTTGGCGGATGGGACAGATCTCCAGTTGCATTCAGTAGTTCTGAGAGTACGTCTATCTTCGTTAAGTGGACCATTGAACCAAGGTTTAGAGTCTTTCGTGGAAACTCTCTTTAGTTGAAGGGGAGCAAATTTGTTAACTATCGAGCTCATAGAATTGAGACAGTGGTTGGTGAGATCAAGTACATTGGTAGAACCAGCAGGGGGGCAAAAGTAGGTTGTGGCTGGAAGCGGGAAACAAATTTGGGTTGAGTTTTTTTCAGTCTCTTTTCCATTGTTGATGATATTCTGCAATGCAACTTACAGATGATGCTGGTATTATTTATTTCTGTTTGTGGTTATATACAACTCAACCTGGTCCATCCTGCAGGCATTAGTGCTCTTCACAGGAGATCACGAAGCATGTTCAGCAATATTGAGATATTGTAAAGTGATAAGACTAATGGTTTCATATGTAATCATATTTGTATATCTCTACGGAAATATTGATCTGTGGTTGTATGTGCAGAAAAAAAGAAAAATGAATAAAGTTTGTTTTAAAAAAAGAAGCATGTTCATCAAGATCCTAAAACAACCAAATAGCGCTTAGAAATCAAAAGGTACAAACAGGTTGTATCTGCTTAGTCAGTGCAGCACAAGAAGTACTTGGGAAAAGATCATGATAAAAAAGCCACAAAGTACAGAGAAAACAGAAAGAACAAACCGTTCACATCAGGATAGATAGTTCGAGTCAACAGAGGAGATGCCAAGCAAAGATCTTTACTTTAACCAAAGTATCTCTCATATAAGAGGAGTTTGAGTTCCTTGTATACATATTCAGACAAGAGTTTGTGTGACTGGCGGGTGGGAAAGATTTCCAAGACTTTGTTGCACTACCTGAGAATGACTGTGTCATACAACTTTCTTGGCTGAATGTCAGAGGTTTAAGAAGAATTTATTCAGCATTTCTTGATCCACGTTGCATGCCAGAGGCTTTCAGTTTTTCAACTGGGTAGGAGGGTGTAGAGATGCGGTTGATTTTCTGAGTGATGAGTGCATATTTGGCTATTGTTTTGACTGGGAGCCTTTGCAAGATGTGAAGAATAGAGAAGTGGCTGACTTTCTTGTGGCTAGTTGTATAGAGCACTAGTCTCAGTGGTGCTAGATTCATGGGTTGGAGATCAGAGAAGAGCGAATTCCCAAAACCAAACTGGAAAGTACCAACGCCTGGATCACAGATTTCAAGTCCAGCTCAGAAATTAACTGCCTGGTGCACCAGAACAGTTTTAATTAGTAATGTGTGCTTTTGGGCATGGTTCTGACTTTCATCTGAAGGGCCCTATGGTTACCAAGGATAAAGGCTGAAATGTCCAAATTGAAGTTTAGGAGAAAGACATAATTACTAAGCCCCTCTACCTCTTGTGACTTGCTCCCAACATGATACTCATGCATTGCATCACACATTTCCTGCAACACAACCAAGGGTATATGTTCCACTACAAATGCTGTATCTATGTCCAATCTGCCATCCCTTGATTCCTGCATACTTTTCTTCAATGCATTGCTCGTCATCCTCCTGTCCTTCTTTATGGTGCACTCATACAATGCTGATCATCCCTGTTCTGTTCGGTTCCTTGATATCTTATGTTGATAATGTAGGACACGTTGCCAGCATGTGACAGCAGTCGGCACCTTCTGTATCTGCAAAATCAGAGTCAAGCAATGTTTGACCCTCCCCAATGGTTCCTGTGGTGCATCTAACCGATAATAAATGGTCTGTGCTAGCATCCATGCTCTGCTTTCTTCAGACTTCCACCTGCACAACTGCTTGTTAGACACAGTACACACTTAAGATTAGTCAGTGGTGTCTATGTCCTGCCAAACTATAACCCCTGTAGCCCATGTCTTGGAATCTATTCTGGAAAAATCCATCTTCTCAAACTTCCCATTTGTCAGTGTCCACCTACTACACAACATCATGTTCAACTGCCACTACCACCATTACCATCCCCTTATCCCTCATTTAGGGTCCCAGCATGAGAACAATGAACGCACTGACACTATGTCCTTTCTTCTTCTGCTAGTAGTGTTTTGGGGAGGAGGGCATTCCACCAATGCAGTGATCTTGAACTTTACTGCATGCACATGGATTGGCAATTAACTCATCTGCAGGTGGTTCTTCAAGCAAGTTTATGGAGGACTCTATGCTATGGGCCTGTTTAGCAGAGAGATTTGAAGGGTGCCATGTCTCCTGTGCAAGGATTTACACTTTGTCTTTGATGAAGTCTGTCATCTTCCCATCTTCCCATGTATCAATGCTAGGGCCTTCATGAATGCGTCACCATGTCATAACTGCTTTTTGAGGCATTAGCACTACTGGCAGTGTTCTCCTGCCTATTTTTCCATTTCACTGAATCTTTTTGTTGGCTCATTAAAGCACTGGCATATCTCTATACTGTAGTGGACTCTTACCCGTGCAGTGAACTGACCCTAATGGATACTGTTGCAAGTGTCTTGCATTGCTGGACCTGACAAGCGGGTGGTCAGGTGGGATTGGTTTACCTTAGCAAGTTCAGGTAAGTGTTATATCCATTGTCGTGAGGGGGTATGTAACAACTGCCATATATTCAGTTGGGCTCTGTACTTATGGAACTAGACTTGTGTAATAGAAAACTGGTGGTGATGTACTTTCAGTGTAGCGCAGATGTGGCCTCCTCCGTGCACAAAGAGCCCTTTTAGGGCTCTTTGTGAAAAGGCTATGTTGCATGTAATAGGGCTGTAGGGCATTGAGAGCCAGCCTTTCAACAGTGTAGACTTCTTTCTTATGACAGTCAGCTTGTTCGCTTAGAATAGCACTTCATCCTGGAATGTTGCTTAGGTCTGAAGTGCCCAAGGTATATGATCATTTTTTGGAGTGCCACCTTCCTGTCCTGGGGTCAGTATGATGATGGGATTAGTACATGTTGCGGTCATCTCCATTGGACAGGTTATATGGCTATTGTTCCTCATGCAACATAATTAAGGCTCGCGGTTTTATGGTGTTAATTTTTGTCTGTATTTATCCATATTTCTTTTTTGGCCTTTTAATCTGTATTCATCCATATTTATTTTGTGTTTTGTGTAAAAATGTAGTTGTGAAACTGTACAATTCCATATTTATTTAACTGATCGACACACACTCATACTTTGATGTCTGTCGTATTTTAGCTATTTAAGCTACCAAATATTACATAACAACACATCCACTGGTAAATATTAGCACTATACCACAAATGTATGTTGACAAGTGCCTTTATTTAAAGAAATTTCATCCTGTTTTTATATTTCCAATGCTGTCCATCTGCTCAGCTGTTGGGCTATTATTCATGGAAGACAGCACAAAGGTTCACTTAAAGAAGCATAATTGTCTGTATGTATCCACCTTTAAAAATAAATGCAGACAGGAAACACGTTGTTTTCTGTTAATATTTATCTGCGAAAATCCGTAAAAACTGAAAACAGGGAGCCTTAAACATAATACGTATGGATGGAGGTGACTGATTTAAGCCCTGACCTAGCAAAGTCGAGTTCCTTGAGTTTTGAGCTTTTTGAAACAGTGGTTGCAATATAAACGTCTCATGCCTCCAGATATGCTGTCCAATGATCTCTATCTGGCCGACTCGGAAGTATGGGGCTCTTATTTAAACTTACTATCTAATGCTATCCTGTAGGGAATGGAGATCCTTCTTTCCCGGAGGTCAGCAGAGATCATTCCAGTATTTTAAAAGGGGTTACGTAATGATCTGGCGAACTACAGCCTGATAGATGCACTCCAAACCTTTTTTTGTAGCAGGTATTGGCCCACTTGCATTCTTGGACCCAAACCAATAATATATTATCAGAGCTACAGGCAGGCTTCCATTCTAATATTAGTACAATTGACCAGGTGGTTTGTTTCAGTTGTACAGCAGTGATCGGCAGAGGCAAGCTATATGTTGCCTATTTCGACCTGCGTGCTACCTTCGATTTAATACCCATTCTCATTCACACTTATCTACAAATCTTGCCATGATTATCCTTCACTCACTTCTATTCTATGTTTAAGTAGGAGACAGAATGAATATTCTTGTAAATGTTGTTATCCTGAGGGCTTTTGTATGCCACATCTCTGTCTTCTCTTATTTGGAGTATTACTTACCACTTGAGAACACCATCAGCTTGCAGATGGTTTTGGCAATAGACATGAGCATGTGCCATCTCACGGACACTAACATTCACTTTGATGACGGATTAGGAACTTTCTAGGAAGCTTATGAAACCAATTACATTTAAAGAGTAAGTTTATTAAGATAAAAGTAATAACACAATAGAACCAAACAAAAAAGGAGGGAGGAAATGTGAGGCGGGAGAAAATATACGGTTCATATACATCTATGTCTGAACACAAGGACAATATGAATCTGAAAAAGAAATACTAAAAGATACTTGATAATAAAGTAAATAGTACAATGCAAAGTCAAGGAGGTTACAGAATTTCTTGGGTGTCAGGGTCAAGAACGAAAGATGCCTTTACAGAGTTATCAAGGAATTGCATAACAGGTGTCGATAAGTCCTTTCGCTTTAAACCAAGAGACATAGGTTGCATATATGCAGTATCCAAAAAGTGATTATGACATACTTCATACCACTACACTTTGGCGGACAACTGTGTAGAGTATTTCCTATTTCAGGTGATTTGCTGAAAAGAAATTGCTAATATAACATCCAACATTCCGATATTAAAAAGCTGTTTATCGAAACATCAGAAACACTTCCCAAAAACACATTACACAAAGAAAAAGAGACATTTGAATGAAAAAATAAGATTAATTTGATGCCAATTTTTTAACTAAAAAAACAGCAACAGAGGGACAAATGAGTAGTAGATGTTTCAAATTGGCTGTTTGTGCAGAACAAGTCTAGCAGGTATCCAGAGTATCTGGGTTAAACTTATGGAGAATTTTCGGTGTCATGAAAAGTCTATTATAAATGAGGAAATCTGATTGTCTTATGTTGGGTGCGTGCGAAGACTTTCAAATTCTAATCCAAATCTGTCTCCAAGTAGATATAGGTAAAGTGATATCAAGATCTTTTTCCCATGCCAATTCAGTATTAGACTTGGGTCTGATACTGGAGACAACCCGTAAATGTGCGTATACAGAAGAAGCCCTAGGATGTGTTTGTAAAAGAACAGCCGAAGGTTTAAACAATAGAGCTGAAGGAGAGGAAAGTGTTTTGAAGTGATTGTATGCTTGAGAGATGGATTCCTGTAGAAGTACAAATCTGTTTTGAAAGGTATAGTAAGTTGAAAAGTATCTGAGGCTGAGGAAAGGAAATAATAGAATTCTGTTGAAACAGTTAGCTGACCCAAATTAGGCCTTTAATTCTCCAAGCGTGCCAGTGAATAGATCTCGGCTTAACTTGAATATAACAGTTATTCCACATAGTATTCTTAAGGATAGAGTGTAAATCAGTCGGTCGGTAAGAAATAGCAGGAGCTATTAAGTTACACATATTCTTAAATATTGGAGTGGAGAATTTCTGAGGCTATTGTGTATAGGATAAGTATTCTTGAAATGATAAAGGATATAGAAAAGCAAGTTCCAGATCTACCCATAATGGGGTGTGAGATGGTGAGGAATTAATCTAATGAGCAGATTGGCATAATAAAAAGGATTTATGATAATGAACAAAATCTGGGAAATGTACTTTACTTTCAGTCTAGGGAAGTTTCAAATTAAGTAAAGACGTACAAGGTTTTTTTTTATTTCAAAGAAAAGGGAGATAACATAGAACACATTTTTGCATAGAATTTCATAGGAATCTTTAAGACAGTAAAAAGAATAATTGGAACCAGCATCATCTTGATAGAGTCAAGCCGACCTCATCAAGACAAGTAGAGATGGTCCCATCTAGCAATCAAGGAAGTTAGTCTATGGATACAAGCATCCATATTAATCGAAATGGAAGAAGAGAGACTGAGTAAATTGAAGGCTGAGATATTTAAGTTGTTTAGATTGCCAAGTAAACTTTAACAAAGAGTAATCCTGCTTGAAAGTGAATTTATTAGGAGGTAAAACTTCATGTTTATCAGTGTTCAATTTATAACTGAAAACAGATGCATAAGAGGAAACTTGTGAAGAAAAGGCAAGATGAGAAGAATGAGGTCGAGACAGAAATAATAAAATATCATCTGCATAAGCTGCTAATTTAACTTGCTGAGAATTACAAGTAAGCCAATAAATACTAATGTCTTGTCGAAAAATAGACGGAAAAGGTTCTACTTGTGGAGAGGGATATAAAAGAGAAATGAGGGATAGACTTCTTGGACTAAAACCAAACCAAGTAAATGTATGAAACATAAAAGACCAATTCACACGGTCAGAAGCCTTCCTTGCATCTAAGGCAATAGATGTCATAGATTCGGACATATTTGATGACTTGGAGATAATATAAAAAAATAAGCGAGTGTTATCCGAGAGATACCTCCCCTTGACAAATCCTGATTGGTCCTTTCCCAGTAGGTCAGAGCGAAAAGGTTCTAACCTAATGGCCAAAGCTTTAGAAAAAATCTTTTAGTACAAATTAACTAAAGAAATGGGCCTATAATTTTGGCAGTATTGGGGATCCTTCCCTTCCTTTGTAATGAGACAGATAAGTGCATATTAAAAGGAACCTGAAGAGGAAGTGGTTTGAACAAAGGAATTAATAAGAGTATGCAATTTAGGGAGGAGTAATTTACAGAAGTAAATATAGCACACTGTTGTGAAGCCATCCAGGCCAGGAGCGTTATCTTTGTTGAGAGAGAGCAGTGCAAGATGAAGTTCAGATTGCGTAACATCTGCTTCCAGAGAAGAAAAATCAATGGGAAGAATTGTTTTTTTTTATCAGAGGATAAATAATCCAAAATGTTCTGATCAGAGAGATTAGAATGTGGTGCATAGAGGACATTATACAATTTCCAAAATTGATATAGCATATCAGAATCTCTATGGTAAGTCAGGGCATTGTCATCAATAATTCAATCAATAAATATTCTGTTTTGTTTCATTTTAAGGTAATACGCCAAACATTTTCCAGATTTGTTTTGGCCCCCATAATATTTAGCACTTGATTTTAGTAGATAAGATGCAGCATTGTCAGTAGAGACCTTATTAAACTTAAACTTGGCAATAATCAGTTACTGTAATGAATGTTGTGAATGAAATGTGTAATAGGACTGTTCCCTGTTTTTTATTTCATCAAGAATTCTTTTAGATTGAGAGTGAGATGATTGCCTTTTCGTTGAGATAAAATTAATTATGAAATCTCTGACTGAAGAGCTTATGAAACCAATAATCAGTATGAATATTGCTTGTTCTGTGGCCCTGACAAAATCATCGGTAGAATTACTGTGAGACCAAACATGTGTTGGCTGTGAGTTTGTACTATATTTTCACTGAATCCAAATGAAGTTTGAAAATAAAGAAAAAACAGCAGCAACAACATTGTGTGGACTATCATGTTTCTGGATATCAATTTGTTGCTCAACGCCGTTTGGTAAATTATGCTTTGGGGCCTTCTGTCCTCAGACTTGGAAGGGTTTAGTGGCCTCTTCACGTTCTTGAAGCACCATTTTGAATTCATCATTTGGGACACCATAACACACCCTCTTGCGCAGTTCCTACCCTGCCACTTTCTGTTTTGCTATCCAGACAGCCAGCAGATCAAGAGCTTAAACGGAGATCAACAGACTCTGACACTGAAAACTATGTACAGATGATATGTGGGCATGCCTGTCTGAAAGCTCTGTCTGTACAGGAGATCAGCCAAGTCACCCAGGAGGATAAGGCACTCCAAAATGTCCTTTGCTCCTTCGAGGACACTGCATAGTAAAACCAGCGGCGTTGTGCTGGAGAGTTTTTTTTTTTTTTAAAAACCTTTATTTTCATTTTTGCAGCAATAAATTTGTGGGCATACAACCACAGGGGCCGGCCGTCACTAAAATAAAGCAGAAACTTGATATTGCATAAATACACAGCTCTTCAGCCGACAGCCCGGGGGCCCGACAGCGATTCAGCATACAGTTCGTATGAATCGTAGGATATTGCACAGGATGAGGTTAAGGTTTTACATTTTAAATATACATGAATAAACAATAAATAAACCAAAACTAACAAGGCAAAAGAAGCTATGCGGTAGGTGTCTGCTCTAGGGGGGAAGAGCCGCGCCAAGAAACAATGTACGCAGCAATAATAGATGAAAAAGTGGGAAGGGGGGCAGGGAGCAAGTAATCACAGTGTCAACAAGGATCTATACAGTACAAGGAATGCTCGGCTATGAGGACTGCGACATTTCCGGAGTGTCTACAAAAGGAGGAGTACACATCTCCCCTCGGTATGAATTCCATTGGTCCCATATTCTCCCCCACTTCTTAGGTCTGCCACATGCAACATACACTGTTTTTCCCCGAACATGCACCAGTCCATGTTTTCATTCCACGCTGAGATCGTAGGTGCTCTTTGGGACACCCACAATTGTGCTATGTCTCTTTTAGCTACCATATTCCCAAAGGTAGCCCATTGAGTCTGTGCCACATTATAATTAGGGCTCCCGGTTTTCCGTTTAAACAGATTTTTACATATAAATACAGACAGAAAACAATTTGTCCTTTGTCTGTATTTATATGTAAAAACGGGTAAATACTAGAGAATTGCTTCACTGCCCTGCTCGAATCCAGAGCTATCTCGACCCCAACCCCCCCCCCCCCCCCCCCCCCCCCCATACGCCGCCTCCCGCGTATGGCAGCCCAGGATGAGACAGCTTCCAGGGGCACACACACAGTTAACCCACTCCCTGAAACAGTGCTGGCATACTGTGTTGTGCTAATCGTTTGTATGCGTCTAACACCCAGCGGAGAAGTTGCTGCATAATTTAATCAAAGATGCCACATAATTGGTTCCCCTGTCCACCACCCCCACCCACACTATCCAAGTGGCCGTGGCTATGGAACGTTCCCAGAGCTTCCCGTGCCCTACCAGCAGTTTAGTGTCTCCTACCCCCTTGCCTTAGACTAGACATGCATTCCCTGAGTTTCGTCCTGTCCACTTGCGCACTTAGCATCACTTGCTCACGTCTCCAGGAACGGTACAGAGTAAATATACAAATGAAGGAGACACGTCCCCAGACGACTCTGTGATCACAGTGTTCGATAAAAATCACTAAGATGCTCGTCAGATGGATTTGGGTAATTATTCTGGCTGGACGGGCGTGGGGCCTGTGATAGATGTCAGTACTAGAGAATTGCTTCTGCCCTCGAATCCAGAGCTATCTCGCCCCCGCCCCCTCCTTGTCATGTGTGGCAGCCCAGAATGAAATAGCTTCCCGGGGCACACACACAGCCGCACCCGAGCACTTCACAGCTCTTTAAAATAACATTTGCATGCTAATGGGCCTTGCTGTTGTTCACCCCTTTAAGAGCCCCTGCAGCTCCACTCTGACTATTGCTTAACGATTCAGCCCCCCCCCCTTCCCACCCCCTGAAATTTGACTCTAGTTGCACCTCAGGGCTGAACATTTTATAACAAGGATTTGTAACCTGTTCTTCATTCGAACTCCTTATCAACAGAAGGTCCCGGATAAAATCATTTCATTTAATAAAAAAAGGAAACGTGTCACTCTGACCGGGTTTTTACTCAGCTTTCAAATCTTGGATTTAGAGTGTGAAAGGCAACAGAAATCACCAGCTTTTCAGAAGAAGCACAGACTGGTTGTTTTTATTTATTTATTTATTTATGCGTTTTTCTATAGCGCAGACTTTACCGGAAGGTGTCAGAGGCTTCACAAAAGGAACCGAACTGATACATGAGGAGAAAATTACAAGTGAACAAATTACAAAAGCAAACGTTAAGTTACATGAATCAAAAGTGACAATAGTGAGCAACCAAAATACATTAGGTAGCAATCGGTACATTACAGGAAGAAAAAGTGATGTGTGCAGACGCACACATACTCACATACACCTCTGCTGAAGATCTGATTAAGGGCAACAGTGGTGCAAATAATAAATAATTCCATAGTGCATGGATTCCACTCACATGCCCTATAGCGCTACTCGGGAACCAACCCGATTTTCAGCTAACTCCTTCGACCTGGACATTGGAACAATAAAAGTAAGTTAAAACCACAAACTACAGTTTTTTGTGTAGTGCTTGCTGCCAGATTCTCACAGATTCATAGCACTGCAAATGCGATAATGTGCCGAGCTTTGGAAGGGTTAAAAACCGAGACCGCACAGAGATTGAACGTGGGACCTGTATGTTGCACAATGGTTAATACCATGCGCGCAAAGCCCATTGGGCTCAAAGGGCTTCAGCTGCTCAGAAACCAGTACTGTTGTTCTATTCTCTTGGGCTTTGGAACGCATAGAAAAAAATAGAGCGATTCTTCACAACATTTAAATGTACACTCCCATATTTCAATGCACACTCCAGAATCTTTACATACACACCGCATGGCTAATTCCAGTCTTTGCCAACTGCTAGCACAAGGCTGGTGGCAGAGGAGAATGCTAAAATGAGGAATAAAATAAATGAGCAGAAACATGGTTACTGTAAATAACTCCCCATGTTAACTGCCGCAAAGTCATGTTCATACCTTTGGCACACCTGCATGAAGTACCCGTATCATACTGTACATATGTACACATAGGGCCTTCTCATACAATCTTGGCTACCGCTCCTGTTTTTAAACCTGAAGAATTGCCTAACGTGTACACCTTGATTGGAAAATAAAGGCATCCCATTACATTTAGGAGAACCATATTTCCAGTGAGTACGACGTTATTGAACAAAGACAGCTTCAGTTCTACACATATTCTGAAACACATTTGGAATCTGTGTACAGGTAGGAGCATTTGTTGCTGCCCCTGCCTTTCAGAGAATTCACCATCTCCAAGGCTCTGCCTCTCAAGTGACCTCTGCGCAGCCCTCCGCCATTTCAACTTGAAAGGTACGTGTATTTCCCCTATGTAAAAAGTAAATATCTGAGACTCCAAAAGAACCAGCGCACACAACCACCCATTCATCGGGGCACGGTAGATCGGTACTTCCTCTCCAGTACTACCCTATTACGGTAACAAGTCCCCAAAATTCGCACTCCCACATCGGTTCTGTCCGGGCTCTCACCTGCCCCTTCTCCACCTAGGGGCACCAACATCATGCTGTAGCCTCCCCCAAAGCCCCTGACTCCTCCTTTCCCAGGCCGCATACAGTTGCCCAGCTCTGCCCACTGATGCCTTTAGCCCACCCACCCTCCAGACAGATGTGTTGTCTCTGTCTTGAGTGTCCATCACTATCGCCCACTCCCACCTGGCGCCCTCGGTTGCTCACCCCCCCTTTCTATGATACCAGTCCATATTCATGACATAATGACGTGTAATTCCACAGCCTGCAGATCCCAGCAACTCGATCTCACGGCATGCACGCATCTTAACCAACCTCCACCCCAGGGCTTTAGATGGAAATACAGAAGCGCTGGCACATGTTTGCTCCTGATAAGTGCTTGTACTCTATCCTAATGGGTCTTATAACAGAACTGAGAAGCACAGGTACTCTCCTTTTCAAATTACTCTGTACCGGACCATTTAGAGCACTGCTAAAGCCACAACAAATCGCTAGTTTAGGTGAGGGGATGTGTGCATTGTCAATTCAAATAAATGTGGAAAAATACTAGCTGTAGCTCCGTCTTTTGCTTGTGGCAACAATAAATGTGGATAAATACAGAAAAAATGCTCAAAAAATAAATATGGATAAATACAGACGGAAATGGCAAAAAAATAAATACCATAAAACCGGGAGCCCTAATTATAATCATTCGGTTCCCATACGTTCAGTAGACAGCGTCGGGCTTCAGGCAACAACAAGACTCCCGTAACCTCTTCCATAACTGCATGCACACAGTTCCAGAACACAACCACCTCCGGGCATTCCCATATGATATGGAGGAAAGTACCCATCAAACCACACCCACGCTTACACAACCCATCCACGGAATAACTCATACGGAGCAGACGGGGACCCGTTATATAGATACGATGTAGGATCTTTAATTGCACCAGCCGGAGACGGGCCGGGATCGCGACTTCTTTAGGAGAAGACATCGCAGCCTGCCAATCCTCATCATCAAATTCCATTCCATCACTAGTCCAGGCCTCCCGAAACTGCAGAAGTAGATCTGTTCGGTCGTTAATTAGTTTTTTGTACATTAAAGAAATAGTGCTATCCGGAACATGTCCGTCAAGCACTCTATCTTCAAGAGGAGAAGATTCCGGAATCGCGGTCCGGGCCGGGAAAACCGAACTGGATCTGCATATAGCGAAAATGCTCCCTATCACTAAGCGCATACTCCGACTGCAGCTCCTCAAAGGTCTTAATCCTGTCCTTGACCCAAAGATCCCCGACCCTACTGATACCGATGAGGTCCCACTTCTCAAAGTCCTACGTTGTCCACAAGCTACCCAATCTTTCAGCTACGTAAAGCGGGGTCGCTCGACTCAATATTTCCGACCACCCCATTGCGGCGTTCGCGCTATGCCACACCCGCACCGCCACCCCAGTGGGTCCCAGTAGCTTCCTGCCAGCTGATTTAGAGTATAACGCCCTGTTGTAGTTCCCACCCGGTAACTGCCACTTATCCATTTCAAAGGCGGGATTTGGCGTAGGGCCGTACATGGCATGATTGATTGCACTCAATTGAGATGCCCAGTAATAGCGCTTGATGTCCGGTAACGCAATGCCCCCATCGTACCAGGGCAGTGTCATTTTCGCTAGGGTAATACGAGGACGCCCGCCCCATACCAACTGCCTCTGTAAGCTCTCTATCTCACGGAAATAACTCGCAGGTACGAGATCAAGCGTGTTTTGAAGGGCATATAGAAATCGAGGTGGGGACATCATCTTAAAAAGGGCTGCCCTCCCGACAGGGGACGACGGCAAGCCACACCAGGCCGCTACGTCGGATTTAAGCCGAAGAAGCGGAACCAATCTGTGATATCTGTATCGGGCAGATACGCGGCAAGGGGGGTATATCTCCAGTGAGAACATAAACACAGGATTTAGCCCAATTAATCACTAGACCAGAGTTCCTTCCGAATGAACTGAGCACGTCAAACAGTACTATTAGTGACTTCCGGGGGGAAGGGAGGTATAGCAGAATATCATCTGCGTATAGTGATATGCGGTCTTCAAAGTCAGAGGTCCACCTAATACCCTTAAGCGATGGTTCCCACCGCAACCAAGCAGCCAGGGGTTCCAAAGCGAGCGCGAAGAGCAAATGAGACAATGGGCACCCTTGTCGCGTGCCCCTCCCGAGAACAAAGGACTCCGAGACCCTGCCGTTTACCACAACCTGGGCCAGCGGTTCCTAATAAAGGAGTTTAACCCAACCGACAAACCCTGGGCCAAAACCGAACTTTGCGAGAGCAGCCCACAAATATGGCCATTCCACAGTGTCAAAGGCCATCGTGGCATCCAAGGAGACCAAGATGGCCGGCTCACGCAGCGACTCGCTCTCGCCAGGACGCCATGAAGACGACGCAGGTTCAGCGCGGTATTGCGGTGTGGAATAAACCCAGACTGATCCGGGTGTATCAAGTCGCCGATCACCTTTATTAGCTGATTTGCCAGCAGTTTTGCCAAAATTTTAGGTTCAGCATTTAAAAGTGATATCGGTCTGTAAGATGCACATAGGTCCCGGGGTTTCCCTTCTTTATGGATCACAACAATGGATGCAAGTCTCTGATCTCGGGGAAGGGACCCCACATCTCGCGACTCCATAAACATCTCACGGAGATACGGCGCCATTTTATCTGGACGCAACTTGCACAGCTCAATGGGGATACCATTTGGGCCCGTAGCTTTTCCAGAGCGGCTAGAGCGGATAGCGAGCGCTACTTCATCGTCGGAAAATTCCGCATCCATAAGGTCTCTGTCGGAATCAGACAAACAAGGCAGCGCGATATCTCTCAGCAACAAATGCGAGTCCTCCTCTGGTCTGTCTGAGACTGGTGCATACACCTTTTGAAAATGGTGCGCAAAACTTTCCACTATCTCCACAGGGTCCACAACTCGCACTCCATCAGCTCTCTCAATCACAGGCACAACACGATTCAATCTTTCCTTTTTATCCAACCAGGCAATCAGCTTCCCCGCCTTATCTCCAACATCATACAACCGCCCCTGCTGCTCACAACTCATAGCTTTAGCCGCATCAGTCACCAAGGCTCTATAATCAAACTGTTTGAGGTTTAGAGCGTGCAGCTTATCCTGTGTGGCATCAGACTCCAACTCTCCCTCCAATTCAGTGATTTCAGCCTCTAGCCGTACTACCTCCTCATTCTTTCTTTTCTTTGTGCAAGCAATCAACGACAAAGCTTGACCACGGATTACCGTCTTGAAGGCTTCCCATAGTGAAATGGAGGAGGATACCGACCCCACATTTTCGGTGAAATAATGATCAATAGACTTAACCACGCCCACCCGGGTCTTAGGGTTACGAAGATGCCAGGGATTAATCGGAGCCACTCGACCCTCCGTTCCCAGCTGTATATCAATAGAGAGCCACAGTGGGGAGTGGTCCGAAATACCCCTGGCTAGGTGCCTGACCTCCCTCACCGAGACGGCCTGCACTGCCGGCATAAGGACATAATCGAGCCTAGCAAGGCTCCCGTGTGCACCAGAGTGAAAAGTGTATTGTGCCTGTCCAGGGTGCATCAGTCTCCAACAATCCACCAGACCCAGTGTCTCCAGGAAGTTACCCAGCCAAGACTGCGATCTCGCAAGATCTCTAGGGGGGCTGCGGTCCTCCCTACCACAGACAACAGAGTTGAAGTCTCCACCTACAACTAAAATACCCTCGGGGAGTCCCAATACTACTCTCTCCAAATCAGCAAATGTCATAGTTTGCAGGCCTGGCGGAACATACACAGAGAGTATGGAAATCGTCTTCCCCTCCCATCTGCCCGTGATGGCGGCATAGCGTCCCCTGTCGTCTAGGATAATATCATCTAACTCCAAGGGGAGGGAACTCCTGATTAGGATACCCGACCCCCTAGATCCAGAAGTGAATCCTGAATGTGCGACTAAACGATAACCTCGCCGGTTCATTGCATGGCACGTGTTCCCTATCAAGTGTGTTTCCTGCAGCAATACTACATCAGGGGAAAGACGTTTCAAAAACTGTAGTACTACTCCTCGTTTTATTCTGTCCCCCAAACCGTTAACATTCCAACTTAGTACCCTCAATCCCCTACCCCCCATCCCAGAAATGAAGGCAGACTCCCTCCCACAGCGAACCAGACACCAAAATCAAAATATACAGTGATATATTGCCTCTAAACAAAAAGGAATAAAACAAAGTCCCCCCCACCCCCAAGGAAATCCCCTGAACACCCCCCCCACCCTGCACCCCTGCGTTAGACTAAATAGCCACCCCAACTTGCAGTGTGCCTGTCGCCCTGACATAAAAACTAATCTACAAGAAGAAAAAGAACCCCGGAAGGAGGGAGAGTCCCGTCTCCCCTACTGCCTCTGGGTATAAACAATTGTATGTACAGACACAAAAAGTCATCAAACCACTGCTGCGAAGTCCGTATACTACCCGTGCCGGTCACCACTCCTTACTCCTGTTCCAACGGGCCACCTTCTGCGCTCCCCGAGTGCTACGGGCGGTCTCGATGTGTCGGCAGAGTGTCAAGCCAGTCACTAACGACCTCAGGCCGATCAAAGAAGAACGTCCGTTTGTTGTATTCGACACGTAGTCGAGCAGGAAAGAGCATTGCATATTTCAATCCCATGTCTCTCAATCTCCGTTTCACCCCCAAGAATCCCATCCTCTGCTTCTGCACGGATTGAGTGAAGTCTGGGTAGAAGCCAACCATCGCATTCTCAAATTTCGTGGGGCCATTGGCCCGCGACGCCTGCAAGATAGCGTCTCTATCCCTAAAGTTGAAGATTCTAGCAAATATGGGCCGTGGTGGAGCACCTGGTTTATGCTTCCCGCCCGGAACTCTGTGGGCACGTTCAACAGCAAAAAAGTTACTGAGGCCCTGGGGGGCCAGATGGTTCAAAACTAGGTCCTCCACAAGGAGATCAGTAGTCAACTCGGTGGACTTCTCCGGAACCCCGATGATACGAACGTTATTGCGCCTTGCTCGACTTTCGAAGTCTTCCAGCCGGCGGGCAAATAGATCGTTGGAGGATCGTAGATTGCGAACCTCTGTTTGGAGATCGGACATGTCGGTCATGAGGCTGGCGGTCTTGATATCCAGAGACTTGACCCGTTCGTTGGTCTTCGCCAGGTCAGTCCTGATCAGGTTAACATCGATAGCCACAGTATCAAGCTTTAGAGCCAATGTCTCATATTGCTGGCCCATGGACGTCTTCATGCTCGCAATGGCTCCCATGACGTCTCGCAAAGTCAACTCATCCGTCGCTGCGGAGCCATCTCCGGTCTCTTCAAAGGTTTTACTGATACCACTGGGGGATCCTTTAGGCCGAGTGTACCGATCCATGACATTTGATTGAATGGTGCCCCCTCGGTGCGTGACTTTGGTCGTCCGCTTCTCGCTGCCTGGCTTGCTCGCCATGTTGAGCGATGTGCCCCGGAGGGGCCTCTGAGACCTGGTAAGAATGGCTCCTCACAAGTCGATCTTGGGAGATTCTAGATATGAGACGCAACAGGCGACCGTACAATCCGAAGTTCAGTCCATGGGCCACCGAAGTCGGATGGTGGCAAGTTTCGATAGGCAAAATCCAAAACAAAACCGAAAGTACCTCAAGGGCACTCGTCAACTTCCACTGGCCATTGTTATTCAACTATCACCTGGGTATCTCGGGGACTCGAGTCCCTGGCTGCTCCTCGGTGTAGGCCGTCAACTTTCGGAGTAGAATAAGTCCGGTTCCCGGCATCCAAATCGATTCCTGAAAAGAGCTTTTATTTCAGCAGGGTCATGTCCTTAATAACCCGTCGTCTTCATCAGGATTAGTGACAGGATATATGCGGGAGGCGACGAGGGTCTCGGGAGCCCTGTGCTCACGCGACCATCTTGGATGCGCGCTAAGCTCCTCCTCGGAGAGTTTTAAATCTAGCACATTCAGTCTACCAGGGACGAGCAAAAATAAAAGTCCGCCTGAGAGAAAAAGGCCTGGTTTCCTGGAAGTGCTGCATGGCTTGTCAACTATATTTGGGCTAGAAGCAACTGCGCCAGTAGCCACCAAAGAAAGCTGCGAACATCCCTGAACCAAAGTCAGCTTTGATGGCAGCTTTCCAGGTAGATAACTGACAATGGGATTGTCGAAGAACAATTCTAATATCCAGTAGTTGAGCTCACAGAGTTGACAGCTTTCTGCAAAGTCTGCCCCTCTTCAAGAAGACATTCTCTACATTTGACAATCCAAAGAAATATGCACAGACAACGGATCCCATTTCCAAGGAGCAGAATTTAAATAATTTGTCGAGCACCTCGGAATCCGTTACAGAAGAATTACACCTCAATGGCCACAGGTAAATGCGGATGTCAAATGATTTATGTGCATGCTGAATAAAGCAATGCGACTAGCAATGGACGAAGGCTCTGACCTGAAAGTGAGTATACATGTGTTCTTGCATGTGTACAGAAGCACCCCTCACTGCACAACATGCTGCTCATCATGGGCTTTGATACTGAAATGTCCTGGCAGGGACATCATTCCCACAAGCCATGTGTGTAGAGCAACAACATGCAACTGGCACTAACACACAAGACCACAGTAAGAAGAAGACTGATTGGGCGAGCAGAAATTGGATAGTTTGGACTCCCTATGTAATACCAAGATACTAGCTGATTCATGAACAGCACTTGGGTGGAAAATCTGCACTCCGTATGAACAGGAACTAAGGATGGTAATCGCAGTAAAGGGCACCATTGTGTCAGCCCGTTGGGCGTAGAGACGGTGACTCAAAACGTATCATTGTTCCAAAAAGATTAGGCAAGGGATATAAATGGGTATGGTAACCTCATTGAACACACAGACTGGGGAAAAACAACAACAATAAAGACCAAACTAAATGGACAGCAGGTCAAATAGCCCAAGACAGCAAGGAATGAGATCAACACCACTTCAGGCTTGTTCCACCTCTAAGGTGGGCTCCCTAAAGTGAATATGAAAATCAGAAGCCTGCCATCTTTGTGATGGCAAACTTAGGTACTCTGGGACAGGGTTATGCCCACTTCCCACAGAAGTGGTCATATAGGGGCGTAGTGACCTGAGTGGTCGGTAGACCCTTGGCTACCACCCTATGCTCCTCTGATGCCCCTAAATCTAGCATTTAGGGGAGCCCCTGGCACCAGGAAATCAGACAGATCCTGCGGACCTAAAAGAAGAAGAAGGACTGAAGAGGTATGAAAAGCAAGAATTGTTCAAGGAGCTACTGACTTGGCACCAGACCTGCTCGCCTGATCGCTGTTCTCGACGATAGCGCAAAAGTCTACTCACCCTGTAAGCTGCTGTGTCTCCAAAAGCTTGAGAGGACTGCCAGAACTTCTGCCAAGACTCAGGAACTCCCATGGAGCAGCAAAGCTAATTCCTTGCACCTTGCAGTTACCAAAGAAAAAATTGTGAGAACTCTGGACGGTGTAAACCCAACACCAGCCAGCACTAATTCACCCATCGCTTCCAGTCCGAGTTGAAGTGGGCCAACTGTGCCTGCGTGGTCCCCCAGCCCCTCAGAGAAGAAGCCCTCCTTGGGTTTTCCAGGAGGGATCTCCTTGACGCAGCCTGCAACTTCTTGGTGCAGGTCCCCCTGACCGCAAGTGACTCAGCTGTGAAAAAAACAGACGCCTCAAGACACCTCTGCAGCCTTCGCCCCTAGCCAGAGTGGAAGTGGACCGAAGGTGTCCCCATGTCTCTGATCATCATGAGACCTGATTCCCCTGTTGGTTCAGCCTGACTGGTTTTCCAGTCCAAGCCTGCACCCTCTTTTTGACCTGACCAATCCCCATTGACTAACATTGGGCATCCAACGCTGAGAGCACCTCTGGACCCAGCCGCCCCTGTACCGTCTGAGATTACCTCTATGTGGACCTTGCCCCATACTTACCTTAAGTCCAATAGATTGGTCCTGTAAGTCACTATGAAGTGCCCAAAGGCAGTACATGTTTTTCCTCCATAGGATAACATTTCACACCCGACGCTGAAAAGCACCTCTGCACCCGGCCACCCGAGAGGACCTGTTTGTGCTGCCTTCAACCTTTCAGCACTGAATCGGAGCAACGTGTCGCCCATGATGGATGCACAGCTTAATATACATTGCATTAACAAATCCTCTTTTCATTTTTTCTTCCAAATGTTTTTATTAAATCTTCGTAATCCACATTCCTTTGTTTGTCTTTATAATCCACATTTAACCCAAAATGTCATCATTGTGATGCAAGTCACATGAGAGACTCTTACGTTTTCACCATTTTCTAAAAGATACAAAAGTGCTTATCCAAGCTTCATCCTGCACCCCGAGGGTGTACGTAAGTCTTAATCCACTAGCATGATTCTTAATTACCCAATGCATTTCGGGCCTTCCATTCGGCCCTTCGTCAGGGATTAAAATTATCTAAAATGCAAAAACACATGGTTTAGCCTGTGTATGCCCCGCTTTCCCTAGGTATTAAAATGCACATTTCCGCCCCCAAAAATCAGCGTCTACCTGCAATAAATATCGTTGCTGCTTCACCCCTAGTCTCCCCTTGTGCCTCCCTGCAAGTGCAAACATCATTCTTCTTCCACCCGGTTTGCCGCCTGCGTGACGCTTAATGCCTTACCCGTAATCCCTCTCTTTTAGCTATACTCCTATCCACACATCTCTGTCCCTCCACCTAACTGCCAAGTTATTTAGACTATACAAGACTCTGCCCCTTCCTTCCATGCTTCGTACCTTTCACCATGTCAATACTCTCAGTTTTCCATCGTCTCTTGCGAACGTTTCCAACTCCTTGGCTTTCTACTTCTTGTACCTCCTTGTTGTCTCCGCCTCTCTAACACACCTGTTTCCCATCAAACCTCATCCACTCGATTGTCCTACTTCACTTTCTACGTCTCGCCTCTGCTGTTTCCTACCATACCCGCAATGCACTGAACCAGTTTTTTTTGCCTCCAAGCACCTATACCCCTTTTGTCAATTACATTATTAACATATCCAACATTTATTGCCCCGCCCTCCCTCAGATGATAAAACAGACGTTGATTAATATGTATGACTTCCCACAAGCCGGACATTATGTGCTACAAACAGATTTATATACATTGCTAAACTGTGATGTTTACTCTCAGCATGTTAATCTTTAAATATTTTAACGTTAGTCCTCTTACATATGTTTTTCATCCAATCCAAATTTTCAAGCTATGCTGTGTTCATGTTACAAATGTCTCTCTTGTGACGTTTTTCTCTTTTGTGACTATTTTTTTCAATCGTTACTCTTTTGACATTTATTATCGTGGGTGCTCCGTAACCGCTGGGTTGAAAAAGTATATAATTGCACTGTAAGAATGGCACGGTGCACACCTTTTTATGACTTTTAATCTGTTTTGTTGTCTCGTATTCTTCATTTCATGCGTGCAATCCTGAAAGCGTGGACAACCCCGAGCCACGCCGGTGATATAAACGATATTTATTGCGGGTAGACGCTGATTTTTGGGGGCGGAATGTGCATTTTAATATCTAGGGAAAGCGGGGCATACACAGGCTAAACCATGTGTTTTTGCATTTTAGATAAATTTAACCCCTGACGAAGGGCCGAATGGAAGGCCCGAAATGCATTGGGTAATTAAGAATCATGCTAGTGGATTAAGATTTACGTACACCCTCGGGGTGCAGGATGAAGCTTGGATAAGCACTTTTGTATCTTTTAGAAAATGGTGAAAACGTAAGAGTCTCTCGTGTGACTTGCATCACAATGATGAAATTTTGGATTAAATGTGGATTATA
The DNA here is from genome assembly GCF_964263255.1 of Lissotriton vulgaris. Classification (NCBI taxonomy): domain Eukaryota; kingdom Metazoa; phylum Chordata; class Amphibia; order Caudata; family Salamandridae; genus Lissotriton; species Lissotriton vulgaris. Next base: position 234,994,365 of record NC_141700.1, on the reverse strand, counting down.
AAGACAAACAAAGGAATGTGGATTACGAAGATTAAATAAAAACATTTGAAAGAAAAAATGAAAAGAGGATTGGCATTTGTTAATGCAATGTATATTAAGCTGTGCATCCATCATGGGCGACACGTTGCTCTGATTCAGTGCTGTATTGTAGAACCGGCGTGGCTCAGGGTTTAGCAATGTATATAAATCTGTTTGTAGCACATAATGTCCGGCTTGTGGGAAGTCATACATATTAATCAACGTCTGTTTTATCATCTGAGGGAGGGCGGGGCAATAAATGTTGGATATGTTAATAATGTAATTGACAAAAGGGGTATAGGTGCTTGGAGGCAAAAAAAAACTGGTTCAGTGCATTGTGGGTATGGTAGGAAACAGCAGAGGCGAGAAGTAGAAAGTGAAGTAGGACAATCGAGTGGATGAGGTTTTATAAGAGAGCACGTTATTATGACAGAGACGCTCTCTTAAGATGCAAGCCAAAGGAAAACATTAACAAACTGGTGTGCATCACGCGTCATTCGACGGTTGATGCAAAAATAAAACAAGTGATCAACTCGTCCTGGCATATTTTGAACAGCAATGGCACAGAGAAATTAGACAAACCACTCTTCGCGCACAAGCGTAATAAAAATATAAAAGATTACATTGTGCGCTCCAGAATGAAGAATCCATCAGATCCCAATACCTTTTTACAGAAAACCCTGACTGGAGACCATCCACTTTCCGTGCTCCAGCTGTAAGTCCTGTGATAGTATTCACAAAGGAGCATCATTTACTCACAATGGTTATACAGCAACCGCCAGAAGTATGTCCAACTGTAAAACTACAAATGCTGTATATTTCTTAAAATGCCCATGCCAACTCGGATATGTTGGTGAGACATCACGAGCCATCCAGACAAGATTGTCTGAACATCGCTCTGCAGTGAGAACAAAGAAAACAGCAGCGCCACTCGTAAAACATTTCCTAGATCATGGACATGGTCCGAATGACTTCACATGGCGCATACTAGAGAGAATAAATGTGCCTGACGAAAAAGGAGGTGAAGCCATCCGAAAGAAACGTGAGGTCTTTTGGATTTTTTCGTTGAATACCTTCCGTGAAGGATTAAACAGTGAAATACCGTGGGAGAATGCAATCGTTTGAAATAACAATTGTTTAAATAACAATTGCATTTTCAATGCTGTAAGCATTTTCGTTTCTGTGAAAAAATAATTGATTCGTTTTTTATTTTTGTTCCATTTCAAAGCCTGAAAATCTTTCACTCATGTGAGAAAACAATTTAGCCCCACTTTTAATTCATTCTGCTCTACCACTTTAGTTTATAACCTTATAGTTGCCTATTGTGTTTTACCGTCGTAGTCACAAGCTCTCACCCTAATAGTCTTTCCTTGCGCCTAACTATCGCGGTAAATGTATGTTAATTGGCTGCACCGGCCATAAAAAGGCGCGTGAACTCTCCCCTAATCTATTGCATTCCAGAGACCCGTTTGACAGAGACTACCGCCTCCACGCGCTACAATCCGTGGAAACATCGGTAGGTAAATGCGACCGATAGATAGAGGGACTGCCTTTTTGTAATAAGCCTAGCCTTTAATTAATCTCATCTTAATTCATTTCTGGGTCATAGAAAGAATCCGAAGACCCACCGCCTTAGTGTTCGTCAACTACGAGACGACGCTTCAAAAAGCAAAGCGAGAACATTTCAGTTTGCACAGCGTCTGTCAACATCAAGACAACGCCTCAGAAGCATTTCTGCTCGCGAGGTACGCCAACGTGTTTAAGATTTCAATATAGTTGTTAAGACGGCACATCCCAGTGTTAAAGGATATTGTAACCAAACCTTGTTTACTTTTGTTTTTAATTTAGTACTGGCCTTTTTGGACCGTGAGCAGAGCAACGCTGCTATCGTATTAATCTTAACAACTCGAGGAGCATTTATCCGTTGCCACTCGAAAACGGGAAATTAAATATTTTGGGTAAGAATAGTATAACACATGTTTGGAAAACGCTGTAATTTATCAAAATCCAAAATATTGAAACGCACCTTTCATATATAATTCTAATATAGGTGCAACTGAGAGACGCCATTTTTAACCCATTTTGAATCGCTACATCCCGTGGAGGCGGCGTCACATTGTTTTTATATATCAGGTAAATTAGCTAAAAATCTAATCGAATAAACACAAGCAGAGAAGTGAAGAAATGAAACAGCTTGTTAATCACAAAACATCCCTTTTTCTCCATATATCCTCCAAAGGTTTATCGAATAACTAAGCACTGAGCCAAAGTATTGGATCAAAATAAAGAAAAAATAGATCAATGACGTATAATAGATGAAAACTAAATAGATAGTAGGTATGTTGAAACCTTGGTTCGGAATATATTCTTCCCTTTTTTTCAATTTGATCAGATAATTAAAAGTCTCTCGTAAATTTTTTTCATCAATCAATACAGATTCCTTTCATCATTTTAAACGAACCTTATAGAAACTATCAGCTTTGCAAGTCGTTTCTGAGCTGCTTTCAGCTATAGGTAAGCAGAACAAATGATGTTAAAAACTAGATGCTATATCCTTTTTTAAAAAAATAAAAAAAGAATAATAAAATAATAACAGAGATATTGTTACAAAGTTAGAATGTTTCAGGCAGCTCTACTAGGCCTATATCTTTCCTTCTATCAACTTCCATATCAACTTCCAAATCTACCAGTTCTGAAAAAATCTCTTTGGCTATTCTGGAGCAAGTTTGCTGGTTATTCAAACTGCAATCAGGTTGAGACTGAAATGGAATCATTACACTTCTCTTACCATAGGGGACAAAGCAGTACTATCATGCATATGGTATATTTTTTCTGTTATCAGTATACCCTTAAATCTTACAACCAAAAGATAGAAAGCAGTAGATGTCTATTGAAATGTGTATCCTGTTTCCGTTATCAGTATATCCTTAGAACTTATAAACAAAGGATAGAAAGCAGTGGATGTTTATTGAAATGTGTATCCTTGTTCATAGAGTATCATGTTTCTATCACCTGGATCCGCCTTAATATGTTACAGCAGTATGTTTGAAGTAAATTATGTGCCTCTCATACTTCTGTCTACCATTTTATTACTTTAGATGCATCTCAATATGAAACAGCAATATGTTTGATGTAAATTATGTACCTTGCATACTTCTGTTTATCATCTTCTTGCGGACTATTGAGTTCGTGAGCTACAGTAGAGGCTATTATCAACCTTTGCTCTCATCTTCAGGGCGTTATTGTTGCCTGAAATAACAGGACAAAAACCTTCTTTTCCCCCCTCATTTTTTGCGCAGTTTCCACAGTTTTTAACTGTACTATATCTGATGTAATAACTTGATACATGTAATAGGAAGTAGTTACAGCCTTGTTTAAATTTATGTACTAATATATGTTTTTATTTCCAGGGAGTGTTTTTTGTCTTGATAAAGGCGCTGGACGCCGAAACGCGTTGACATTCAACTTGACACACCACCTTTTTGGAATTTGTAAAAGAAATCTATATGTGCTTTTTATTACGTTTTCCTGTCTATGAATTGCATTTTTACTTTGTATTGAAATATATGCATTTTTATATTGTATTGTTTAAAAATAAAATCTATTTAGTATATATATAAGTAGTATAATTTTTATTGGAAACTGCCCCCTTTTCTCTGTTTTTGTCCTGTAACCATTGTGTAGGCACTCTAAGACTTCCGCCTAGGTTGTTTTCTCCATTGTGAGGTTTGATGGGAAACAGGTGTGTTAGAGAGGCGGAGACAACAAGGAGGTACAAGAAGTAGAAAGCCAAGGAGTTGGAAACGTTCGCAAGAGACGATGGAAAACTGAGAGTATTGACATGGTGAAAGGTACGAAGCATGGAAGGAAGTGGCAGAGTCTTGCATAGTCTAAATAACTTGGCAGTTAGGTGGAGGGACAGAGATGTGTGGATAGGAGTATAGCTAAAAGAGAGGGATTACGGGTAAGGAATTAAGCGTCACGCAGGCGGCAAACCGGGTGGAAGAAGAATGATGTTTGCACTTGCAGGGAGGCACAAGGGGAGACAGGCACAGATAAGAACATAGATATCCGACTAGGGGTAAAGCAGCAACGATATTTATTGCGGGTAGACGCTGATTTTTGGGGGCGGAAATGTGCATTTTAATATCTAGGGAAAGCGGGGCATACACAGGCTAAACCATGTGTTTTTGCATTTTAGATAAATTTAACCCCTGACGAAGGGCCGAATGGAAGGCCCGAAATGCATTGGGTAATTAAGAATCATGCTAGTGGATTAAGACTTACGTACACCCTCGGGGTGCAGGATGAAGCTTGGATAAGCACTTTTGTATCTTTTAGAAAATGGTGAAAACGTAAGAGTCTCTCGTGTGACTTGCATCACAATGATGACATTTTGGATTAAATGTGGATTATAAAGACAAACAAAGGAATGTGGATTACGAAGATTAAATAAAAACATTTGGAAGAAAAAATGAAAAGAGGATTGGCATTTGTTAATGCAATGTGTATTAAGCTGTGCATCCATCATGGGCGACACGTTGCTCCGATTCAGTGCTGTATTGTAGAACCGGCGTGGCTCAGGGTTGTCCACGCTTTCAGGATTGCACGCATGAAATGAAGAATACAAGACAACAAAACAGATTAAAAGTCATAAAAAGGTGTGCACCGTGCCATTCTTACAGTGCCTTCAACCTTTCCCCATACTTACCTTAAGTCCAGGAGATTGGTTCCGTGTGGCGCAGTGAAGTGCCCGAATGCAGTACATATTTTTACACCACAGGATAACATTAGGGACCTGGAGCTGAAAACCACCTCTGCACCCGGCCACCCCAGTGCCGCCTGAGGTGACCTGTTGGTGCTGCCTTGGACCTTGCCCCATCCTCACCTTAGGTCCAGGAGCTTGGTCCACGTATGCTGCTGCCGCCATATGATAACGTTACCGCTTCAGAAATTGCACAATTGTTGATTTTACAAACCGGTAAAAATTAATAACTCGAAACATGCTTACCTGATTTTGAGGATGTTGGTGCCAAAGGTTATATAAAGACAAGAGTTATTTTTATAAATTGGTGTGGACCTCCTTATTGAGTTGTGTGCATCATTTATTGACTGTCCGTGTATTGCAGATGTCTAACACTCCTCTCTGATTTTAGGCTGCTTGACCACACGACCCTCTGGAAGACCTTGTTAGGATTGCTAGAGCAAGCCTATGTCCACTTATAAGGGAATACCTGGACTCCTTGCACAGTGTACCTCTTTTTGGACTACTATACAAAGAGCCAGCTTCCTACAGGGGCCATGAAGGAAAGAGACAGCTCTTGAGTAGTCTTCTAAAGTTAAGGTAGTTATCGTTGGCTATTATGTTTGGGGGTGATGAATTTTATAGTTTGGGTGCTTGAACAGAGAAAGATGTACCCCTCATTGTTTTTTTTCTTGTATGCAGGGGTTCTGAGAAGAGGTGTCACTCTTTAACTGAGGATCCTTTGTTGGATGTATTTGGCGATTTTATTCCTGAGAAAAAGTTGTCGTGCTCCATGTATTGCTTTTTGGGTGATACAAAGCAGCTTGAAGGTGGATCTTCTGGCAACCGGTAACCAATGTAGAGCCCTCAAGGCAGGGGAAATGTGGGCATGTGGCTTTACTTGTTTGAGTAGTCAGCCGCAGAGTTCTAAATTTGTTGTAGTTTTTTTCATAGTTGATAAAGGTGATCTGTGATAGAGGCCATTGGCATAATCAAGTTAGGACATGCAAGAGAGATAGTATCCTGGACCGTGTGTGTTAATCCTAGGTGTGGGACGATGCATCGCAGAGTTTTCATGGTAATGAACTTTGATCTTGCTAACTTGTCCACTTGGGCATTCATTGATAATTTGGAGGCAATGTAATTCCAAGGTTTCTTACTTACTTGGATACTTTAGGAGATGATCCCAGATTGTCAGAACAGGTGCAGAGTGGGTCATAATTTTTCCAGTTGCCACATATGAGCATTTCCGTTTTGGAATAATTCAATTTGAGGTGGCTCAATGTCATCCACTGATCAACAGCTCTGAGGCAACTGAAGATTTTTGTGTTTCCAATGTCTTTGGGGCTTTGCAGTTTACAAAGTCTGTGTGTGTCATCTGCATAGTTACAGCATGTGAGCTGAAATATCATTGATCATTGCTGGTGATGACTTCATGTAGATGTTTAAAGCATGGGTGAGATGATAGAGCATTGAGGGACCCTTGCTTTTTTGAAGTATGGTTTGGATGAGAAAGGGGATGTATGGATGACACTTGTCCCATTTTAAAGAAAGTATGTGATCCAGTCGAGAGAAATCCCCTCTATGCCGGCTTTGTACAGTCTTTGGATTAGAGTTTGGATTGAGAGAGAACCTTGGTGGGGCACCCACCTGATGGACTGGGGTCACTGCAGCTCCCCAAGAAGAAACAGTGCCCCAGAACGTGTCATGGTTCAAGGAAGCAAGAGGCGCAAGTAGGCTCAAACTACTCATCCCACTGAACCAGCAGGAAGGACACGAGGATGATAATTCCTTTGACACCCTGCTGCCACACATAGTGGTCTTGAATAGAGACAACCATGAGAGAGAGTAATGTAGCCAGTCCTTCTCCCAGACAAATGGTTTGTGACCCACCCCAAGCGGGCTGCTCAAGAACCAAAGCAGCACCCAAGGGTCAAATTCGAGAGTATTGTGGCACCACATCCTGCGACCAAACCCTGAACCTACCAGGGTCCTAAGAGACTGCATGGAGTCTGGAGAAGGCCAGAGCATCCACATGAAGGAATGTGGCATCCTCACAAACTGACTTGGAGAGGGATGAAGAGAGCCACCTGGCCTCTACGTGTCTGGCAGTTTCGCAGCACGCAACACGCACCCTGGAGGCCGGGCTCCGCCATAGGGTATAAATAAAGGCAGTTGAGTGACGCTCAAGGTCACGCCTGAATAGTGTACTTTGGTGTCTTGTGTGTTTGTGTTTGCCAGGGTGCAAGGCTATCACCACGATGCCTATGCACCTCTACACCTGTGTCGTCTTCCGAAAACGTAACTTTCAACATGAGCATTTGGCGTTTCGCACAGAGAGCACCAAAATGCTATATTACTTCCTTGCCGCCATCTGGCCTTTAAGAGAGTAGGAATGTTTAAATCAAAGATTCTTAAGATGATTTATTATTAAAAAAAAATTAAACTGACTTTGCTTGGTAATTTTGGGAATTTAAATAACTAACCATTATTACACAAAAAAGCTAGCACGTTTGGGTTTTAAATCATTTTGGGTTTGAAAATATTGTTCCTTTTTAGGTCGAGGTATATCCGGTTTGCCGAAGGCAAAACCGGATGTACAGAGATCTTATGTTGTATAGTAGGGCACTTTAGACCCGCCTCTCAGCTCCATTCGCTTCCATTGGCTGGCTTCCTAAACAGAGGCCAGCCATTGGAAGAGAAGGGAGTCACTCAAAACAAGCCCCGTCTTTTTCGGATTTGGGGGTGTGATTTTTTGCATTCTTTAGCCCTGTGACGTCGTCTGTCACTCAGGGCGCAAAAAACACACCCCCGAATGCGAAAAATCACCATGCTTTCTCCGAGGCATTTCTGCTTTGCCTCGGAGAAAGACGGTGGTGATTTCCACAGCTGCTCTGCTCGTCCCCCCCCCTCCCTCCGCAGATCTCCTTAGTCCCGCTCCCCCCCCGCAGCTCTCCTTAGGTAATCGCACCGAAGAACAATGCACAATATTAACCCAGATTGGAGAATAATTAACGGAAAAAAGACATTGATGCTGTAACGTACGTCAGAAACAGCACTTTGCGATATGCTTTCTACATATCCGTTGAAAACTTCACCACGTGTTCGTTGAACACTATTAACAAAATATTAGCTAAGTGTGCACACAGATATGTCGAGCAAAGGTACACAAACAGGCGTTGTGTGCTCTGCTCGTCCCCCCCTCCCTCCGCAGCTCTCCTTAGTCCCGCTCCCCCCCCTCCCCCCCCCCGCAGCTCTCCTTAGGTAATCCACATTTTTTTGTTTCTACCCTGTCTTGTTTAGTTAAGGGGCTTGAAACCGGCAGCCTCTGCACGCTCTTCCCGAGAGACGGGGGGAACTCACCCTAGCTCTCCTTGGCTGCAGCTCGGGCACACGCCCACATCCCTGCATGCAGAGGGGGTGGAGATAAACAACTGAGCACGCGCGTGGTCTGCCCACCGGTGCCCGCTGGCACCATGCTGCTGTTGGTCGCTGCCTTCACCGTGGCCTTCGTGCTGCTGCTCTACAGGGTGTCCCCGCTCATCAGCCCCAAGCCGCTGAAGCTGGCAGGGGTGCACGTCGTGGTGAGTGCCTCAAGTCCGCTGCCTTCTCGCTGCGAGTGAGGTGGGGCGAGCCTGCTTAGACTCAGGGGGTGGGGGACCCTCAGGCTGCCCTTGTCACCCATCAGACTGAGGTCACGGGAGCCCTGCAGTGTGAGTGGTAGCGGCGCGAGCCCCCCCCCCAGGATAGCATTAATGCCGTGTTGCGCATACTGCCGTGCTTTTACTACCTGCGTCCACACCAGGGTTAACTCACGGCGCAAAGTCTGCGCAGTTCCAAAAAATTAAAAAACTTTCGAAATTGTTTTTAGCGCTGTCTCAGTCTGTGAGGCACTAGTGTCTAAACTTCTATTCTTTTACCTCCACTTTGCACACCTGTCAATTTTCTTTCAGTGATACAAAGGGGTCCGACCATACGTCGAAGCGGTTTGCAGATGGGTAGCGTATTACGCAGGATGCTATCAAAATTGTTGACTTTGACTGAGGGCTCCTGGGGGTGGCATTGTACACCCCCGTTCAGCTTCGGGCGAGTGGAGGATTCCACTAGGACAGACACATACAGAGCTGACAAGGGGAGCCCAGGACAGTTCAGTCTTTCTACTTTCAGCAATATATTGTGGTCTGCGTGTTTATTAAATGTGGAAACCACAGTGCATCACGAAGAGCCAGACCTATTAGAGATGAACGACAAGCACATCCCCTCTCTTCCTCTTACAGAGGTCTTGGCATCTCAAGTCGGGGCATTTATTTAATGTGCAAAGCGAAGTTTCTTGTCACGTGGAATGCAGTTCACAACTGCTTGCCAGAACCTCCTGCGGTGCAGGGGGCAGGGGTTGACTGCGAGGCTCCAGTTTCATGCTGTTCGTGTGCAGAGGACACTGGCATGTGCTTGCCTTTACTCATGTGGGGGTTCCATCGAGTAGGCAGGGCGGGGAATAGTTTTCTGAGCTGTGCCACGGTCAGCCTGCTAGGGCTGACAGTTTCTTTCTCCACACAGTGAAGACAATCAATACTATTGGACTGCGGCGGTGCCCTCTGTGTAAAACAACAAGCACGCAGCGTCTGACATGTTTCTAGGCGATTCATGGCAGCGCATCTGGGAGCTGCTGTTGCTGCTGGGTAGTGGTTTACCACGCCATCCCTGCCCTTTTGCTAGGTTAGATACTCCTCTCGGGTACCGCGTGGGGTGCTCTGGCCCACAGCCACGTGCCACTCAACAAATCATACCTCAGAGAATAGGCCGCGCATACTGATCCAAGCGCCGGGAGCATCCGAGGGACAAAGCGCGGGTAAGATGCAATAATTGGAACCAAAAATGAAAACCTTTGCCGAGGGCCGCTCAGACCCCACCAGGCTCCACAGCGCGCTGCGAAAGAAAACGGGCGCTTCATTACCGAGGGCTACTTTTTATCCTTCTGTTTCTCAATATTTTCTGTTTTTCTCATACAGTCGATAGCACACGGGGATAACTGACAAGCTACCACTGGAACAGCAGCAGACCACGGGAGGAGAGAGGAGCGTCTGTGGCATTAACAGAAAAAACGCCACAGTGCAACTGTCCCCAATGCCTTAATAAGAATGAGGTGAAAGCGCGCACACAGGCAACTCTATCAATTAAGGTGGGAATATAGTTACCTGAACAGTCTTGAGGCAACAAACCGTACGCAGTTCTGCCTATGATTGGTCCTACAGAAGAATTTCAAGGTAACATCTGTTTGGTAAAATTTTCAGCCGGTGCCTCGCAGCTCGCCCTCTTTTGGACGTTGTGTTGGCAAAGCAGTTTGCAGTTTTCTGCCAGGAAGCTGCAGTCTAACCTCACAATTGACTTTAATCTGAATGTACAATAACTTCCATGAGCCATGAACGCAGAGGCACTGGTAGCTTCTTTGAAGAAAGGTGTGTGGCTGCACTTTATTGGGCTGCAGGCACAGATGTTCTGCAGGGACTGCACCTGATCTCTCTGGTATGCTCAGCTCTACATCCTAATGAGCAGGGTTGGATTGGGATCAAAAATAGGTCAGGGCGCCCAAAGAAAAAAAAAGCTGGCCACCTTTGCGGATTTCACCCTTCTGCAAAACTCTGCTCAGCTCCCCATTGCATCATCCCTTCACTGCTGCACTCTCTCCTCAGGCTCTCCCTGCACCGTCCCTTCACTGATGCACTCTCTCCTCAGGCTCTCCCTGCACCGTCCCTTCACTGCTGCACTCTCCTCAGCCTCTCCCTGCACCGTCCCTTCACTGATGCACTCTCTGCTCAGCCTCCCATTGCATCGTCCCTTCACTGCTGCACTTTCCTCAGCCTCTCACTTCACCATCGCTTCACTGCAGCACTCTCTCATCAGCCTCTCCCTGCGCCATCGCTTCACTCTCTGCTCAACCCCCATCCAGGCTGCAGCCCTCACTCCTCCACTGCACCATCACTCACTGCTGCACTCTCTCTCAGCCTCTCACGGTACTGTCCCTTCACTGCTGCACTCTTTTTCAGTCTCTCACTGCACCATCCCTTCACTGCTGCACTCTCTCCTCAGGCTCTCCCTGCACCGTCCCTTCACTGATGCACTCTCTCCACAGCCCCTCCCTGCACCGTCCCTTCACTGCTGCACTCTCTGCTCAGCCTCTCCCTGCACGTCCATTCACTGATGCACTCTCTGCTCAGCCTCCCATTGCATCGTCCCTTCACTGCTGCACTCTCTTCAACCTCTCCCTGCACCGTCCCTTCACTGGTGCACTCTCATCAGTCTCTCACTGCACCATCCCTTCACTGCTGCACTCTCTTCAGTCTCTCACTGCACCATCCCTTCACTGCTGCACTCTCTCCTCAGCCTCTCCCTACACCGTCCCTTCACTGATGCACTCTCTCCACAGCCCCTCCCTGCACCGTCCCTTCACTGCTGCACTCTCTGCTCAGCCTCTCCCTGCACCGTCCATTCACTGATGCACTCTCTGTTCAGCCTCCCATTGCATCGTCCCTTCACTGCTGCACTCTCTTCAGCCTCTCCCTGCACCGTCCCTTCACTGGTGCACTCTCATCAGTCTCTCACTGCACCATCCCTTCACTGCTGCACTCTCTTCAGTCTCTCACTGCACCATCCCTTCACTGCTGCACTCTCTCCTCAGCCTCTCCCTGCACCGTCCCTTCACTGATGCACTCTCTCCACAGCCCCTCCCTGCACCGTCCCTTCACTGCTGCACTCTCTGCTCAGCCTCTCCCTGCACCGTCCATTCACTGATGCACTCTCTGTTCAGCCTCCCATTGCATCGTCCCTTCACTGCTGCACTCTCTTCAGCCTCTCCCTGCACCGTCCCTTCACTGGTGCACTCTCATCAGTCTCTCACTGCACCATCCCTTCACTGCTGCACTCTCTCCTCAGCCTCTCCCTGCACCATCCCTTTACTGATGCACTCTCTCCTCAGCCTCTCCCTGCACCGGCCCTTCACTGATGCACGCTCTCCTCAGCCTCTCCCTGCACCGTCCCTTTATTGCTGCACTCTCTCCTTAGCCTCTCCTTGCACCGTCCCTTCACTGCTGCACTCTCCTCAGCCTCTCACTGCACCGTCACTTCACTGCTGCACTCACTCCTCCTCCCCACTGCCCCGTCCCTTCACTGCTGCACTCTCCTCAGCCTCTCACTGCATTATCCCTTCACTGCTACACTCTCTCCTCAGTCCCACTGCACCGTCCCTTCACTGCTGCACTCTATGCTCAACAAAGGGTGGTGAGGGACAGAGTCTCTGAATTAAGCAGAAAGCTCTCACCCAGTCAAGAGATCAGGGCTAGATCCAACACCGTTTTTTAGCTCACTGCACCATCCCAGTTTCAGAACCTGGCTGTATGCAAATTAGTCTGTTCCTGTCCCAGTGCATGATGGGAACAGGGCAAACCAAACTACAAAAGCCAATTCTTACACTGGGAAGGAAACAAGCTCCCGGGGACCGGTTTCTGGCATTACAGCCGTCTTCGGCCCGGTTTGCTTGAATCCTGATGGTGCAATGAGCAAGGGTCTCACATCTGAGAATACCCTTCCACGCTTAGGGTGGACAAAAATATTTACAACAAAGGGTGGTGAGGGACAGAGTCTCTGAATTAAGCAGAAAGCTCTCACCCAGTCAAGAGATCAGGGCTAGATCCAACACCGTTTTTTAGCTCACTGCACCATCCCAGTTTCAGAACCTGGCTGTATGCAAATTAGTCTGTTCCTGTCCCAGTGCATGATGGGAACAGGGCAAACCAAACTACAAAAGCCAATTCTTACACTGGGAAGGAAACAAGCTCCCGGGGACCGGTTTCTGGCATTACAGCCGTCTTCGGCCCGGTTTGCTTGAATCCTGATGGTGCAATGAGCAAGGGTCTCACATCTGAGAATACCCTTCCACGCTTAGGGTGGACAAAAATATTTACAACAAAGGGTGGTGAGGGACAGAGTCTCTGAATTAAGCAGAAAGCTCTCACCCAGTCAAGAGATCAGGGCTAGATCCAACACCGTTTTTTAGCTCACTGCACCATCCCAGTTTCAGAACCTGGCTGTATGCAAATTAGTCTGTTCCTGTCCCAGTGCATGATGGGAACAGGGCAAACCAAACTACAAAAGCCAATTCTTACACTGGGAAGGAAACAAGCTCCCGGGGACCGGTTTCTGGCATTACAGCCGTCTTCGGCCCGGTTTGCTTGAATCCTGATGGTGCAATGAGCAAGGGTCTCACATCTGAGAATACCCTTCCACGCTTAGGGTGGACAAAAATATTTACAACAAAGGGTGGTGAGGGACAGAGTCTCTGAATTAAGCAGAAAGCTCTCACCCAGTCAAGAGATCAGGGCTAGATCCAACACCGTTTTTTAGCTCACTGCACCATCAGGTGTGGCAGGGTATACTCAGACATGAGTCCCTTTCTCACTGCTCCATCAGGATTCAAGCAAGCCGGGCCGAAGAGGCTGAAATGCCAGAAACCGGTCCCCGGTAGCTTGTCTCCTTTCTGGTAAAGAATTGGCTTGGTAGTTTAGTCTGCCCTGTTCCCATGATGCACTGGGCCAGGGACAGACTGATTTGCATATAGCCAGGTTCTGAGCTGGGATGGGGCAGTGAGATAAATAACGGTGATGGATCAAGCCCTGATCTTTGGACTGGGTAAGAGTGGTCTGCTCAATTCAGACACTCTGTTCATCACCACCCCCTTTTGTAAATCGATTTTGGCCACTACAGGTGTGGCAGGGTATACTCAGACATGAGTCCCTTTCTCACTGCTCCATCAGGATTCAAGCAAGCCGGGCCGAAGAGGTTGAAATGCCAGAAACCGGTCCCCGGTAGCTTGTCTCCTTTCTGGTAAAGAATTGGCTTGGTAGTTTAGTCTGCCCTGTTCCCATGATGCACTGGGCCAGGGACAGACTGATTTGCATATAGCCAGGTTCTGAGCTGGGATGGGGCAGTGAGATAAATAACGGTGATGGATCAAGCCCTGATCTTTGGACTGGGTAAGAGTGGTCTGCTCAATTCAGACACTCTGTTCATCACCACCCCCTTTTGCACTCTATGCTCAGCATCCCACTGCACCGTCCTTTTACTGCTGCACTCTCTGCTCAGCCCCCACTGAACCGTCCTTTTACTGCTGCACTCTCCTCAGCTTCTCCCTGCATCGTCCCTTCACTGCTGCACTCTCTGCTCAGCCTCTCCCTGCACTGTCCCTTCACTGATGCACTCTCTCCTCAGCCTCTCCCTGCACTCTCCCTGCACCATCCATTCACTGACGCACTCTCTGCTCAGCCCCCCATTGCATCGTCCCTTCATTGCTGCACTCTCTGCTCAGCCCCGCCCCCCATCCAGGCTGCAGCCCTCACTCCTCCACTGCACCATCACTCACTGCTGCACTTTCTCCTCAGCCTCTTATGATACCGTCCCTTCACTGATGCACTCTCCTCAGCCTCTCACTGCACCATCCCTTTACTCTCTCCTCAGCTCCACTATACCGTCCCTTCAAACTCTCTCTCACTAACTCACTCTCTCTATCACTACCTCACTATCTCTCACACTACTACACTATTTCTCATTCACTCTCTACCTCAATCTCTACCTCACTACTCAACTCTCTCTTTCTCACAGCATCACAATATCACTACCACAGGAACTATCTCTCTAACACACTACTTCACAACTTAACTCTCTCTATCTCACTACCTCACTCTCTCTACATCACTACCTAACTCTATCTATAACTATCTCACTATCTCATTCTCACTGCCTCACTATACAGTGGCGTAACGAAACATGAGGGGGCCCCCCTGCAAACTACATGGAGGGGGCCCCCCTCCCATCCTCCATGCCTGTCTAGAGCTCTCAGGCCAGCGACCCGCCATACTGCAGGGGATGCGGGCGATTGTTACGCCACTGTCACCAATGCAGCCGTTAATAGTAACACTGGATGGTGGAGTTAAAGGTTGGGCTTAGTCTGCCAGCAGGCTATCATAGGTGGTGGTCCATTCATTACAGGGTCCCTGCCATCAGTAGGCCGGGGAAGTTTGTCCAATTTTAGGTGGGTTTCCTGATGCAGACTCCTGTTATGATATACAACATCGGGCCCACTCATCGTTTAGTTTTGACAAAAGTGCATTCACTGCTCCTTCCCGTTTCCGTTTTAAAACATTGGACAAAGCGACAATGCAGTATTTCAAAAGCAGATATAACTACAAAGAGCACATTTTGATAATACATTTTTATTTTTATTAGACAATAGCAATCTTAAGAGGCATTGCATAGCTTCATACACACTTTGACCCCAATTCCATCACAGTCTCTCTCTCTGTCAGTCAGTATCTCTCTTTCAGTCAGTCAGTCTATCTCTCTCTGTCATTCAGTCTCTCTTAGTCAGTCACTCTCAGTCAGTCAGTCTCTCTCTCTCTCTCTCTCTCTCTGTCTCTCTCTGTCAGTCTGTCAGTCAGTCCCTCTCTGTCAGTCTCTCTCTCTGTCAGTCAGTCTATCACTCTCTGTCATTCAGTCTCTCTCAGTCAGTCTCTCTGTCAGTCAGTCAGTTTCTCGCTCTCTATCTGTCTGTCAGTCAGTCTCTCTCTGTCAGTCTCTCTCAGTCAGTCTCTCTCAGTCAGTCTCTCTCAGTCAGTCTCTCTTAGTCAGTCTCTCTCTCTCTGTCAGTCAGTCTCTCTCTCTCTGTCAGTCTCAGTCTCTCTCTCTGTCAGTCTCTCTCAATCAGTCTCTCTCAGTCTGTCAGTTTCTCTCTCTTAGTCAGTCTCTCTCTCTGTCAGTCAGTCTCTCTCTCTGTCAGTCAGTCTCTCTCTCTGTCAGTCAGTCTCTCTCTCTCTCTGTTGGTCAGTCTCTCTTTCTCTGTCAGTCTCTCAGTCTCTTTCTCTCTCTGTCAGTCTTTGTCAGTCAGTCTCCCTCTCTGTCAGTCAATCTCTCTCTCAGTCAGCCAGTCTCTCTCTCTCCCAGTCAGTCTCTCTCTCTGTCAGTCAGTCTCTCTCTCTCTCTGTTAGTCAGTCTCTCTTTCTCTGTCAGTCTCTCAGTCTCTTTCTCTCTCTGTCAGTCTTTGTCAGTCAGTCTCCCTCTCTGTCAGTCAATCTCTCTCTCAGTCAGCCAGTCTCTCTCTCTCCCAGTCAGTCTCTCTCTCTCCCAGTCAGTCAGTCTCTCTCAGTCAGTCATTCTCTCTTTACCCCAGTCAGTCAGTCTCTCTCTCGCTCTGTCAGTCAGTCTCTGTCAGTCAGACTCTCTCACTCAGTCAGTCTCTCTCTCAGTCAGTCTCTCTCTCAGTCAATCTCTCTCCAAGTCAGTCTCTCTCTGTCAGTCTCTCTGACAGTCAATCAGTCTATCTCTCTGTCAGTCAGTCTCTGCCTCTCTCTCTCAGTCTCTCTTTCTCAGTCAGTTTCTCTCTACCTTAGTCAGTCTCTGTCAGTCAGTCAGTCTCACTCTCAATCAGTCTCTCTCTCTCTCTGTCAGTCAGTCACTCTCTCTCTCAGTCAGTTTCTCTGTCAGTCAGTCTCTACTCTCTCTCCATTCTCTCTCTCAACTCTGTCCACTCTATCTCTACTGTCTCTCTCTCCACGGTCTCTCCTCTGTCTCTCTCTCCACTTTCTCTCTCCACTCTCTCACTATCTCTCTCTCCACTGTCTCCCTCCACTGTCTCCTTCCACTGTCTCCCTCTACTCCCTCTCTCTCTCTCCACCCTCTCCCCTTCTCTCTCTCTACTTTCTCTCCACTCTCTCTTTCCACTCTCTCTCTCCACTCTCTCTCTCCACTCTCTCTCTCCACTCACTCTCTCCACTCACTCTCTCCACTCACTCTCTCCACTCACTCTCTCTCCACTCACTCTCTCTCCACTCGCTCTCTCTCCACTCACTCTCTCTCCACCCACTCTCTCTCTGCTGTCTCCCTCCACTGTCTCTCTCTCCACTGTCTCTCTCTCTCCACTGTCTCTCTCTACTCTCCACTCTCTCTCCACTCTGTCTCTCTCTCCACTCTCTGTCTCTCTCTCCACTCTCTCTCTCTCTCTCCACTCTCTCTCTCTCTCTCCACTCTCTCTCTCTCTCTCTCTCTCTCTCTCTCTCTCTCTCTCTCTCTCTCCACACTCTCTCTCTCTCCACACTCTCTCTCTCCACTCTCTCTCTCTCTCCACTCTCTCTCTCTCCACTCTCTCTCTCTCTCTCTCTCTCCACTCTCCACTCTATCTCTCTCCACTCTCTCCCCTCTCTCTCTCTCTCCACTCGCTCTCTCCACTCGCTCTCTCCACTCGCTCCCTCCACTCGCTCTCTCCACTGTCTCTCTCTCCACTGTCTCTCTCTCTCTCCACTCTCTCTCTCTCTCTCTCCACTCTCTCTCTCTCTCTCTCCACTCTCTCTCTCTCTCTCCACTCTTTCTCTCCACTCTATCTTCCTCTCCACGCTCTCTCTCTCTCTCTCCACTCTCTCTCTCCACTCTCTCTCTCTCTCTCCACTCTCTCTCTCTCTCTCCACTCTCTCTCTCTCTCCACTCTCTCTCCACTCTCTCTCCACTCTCTCTTTCTCCACTCTCTCCAGTGTCTCTCCATGCTCTCTCCATTCTCTCTCCACTCTCTTTCTCTCCACTGTCTATCTCCACTCTCTCTCCACTGTCTACTCTCTCTCCACTGTCTCTCTCCACTCTCTCTCTCTCTCTAGCCACTCTCTCTCTCCACAGTTTCTCTCCACTGTTTCTCTCCACTCTCTCTCTCTCCACTCTCTCCCACTCTCCCTCACAAAGTAGTGTGCATTCCATGGGTGTCCGCAGAAATGTTTCCAGGGGGGGCACATTTTTAACTTCATCACCATCCCCCTTGCACCCTTCTCTCCTCTGCCTTGCACCCTTCTTGCCCTCCCTCTTGCACCTTTTCCCCCTCCCCCTTGTATCCTTCTCCCCCTCCCCTTGTACCCTAGTCCACCTCCACCTTGAACCCTTTTCTACCTTGCACCATTCTCCCTCTGCCTTGCACCCTTCTCCCCTCTGCCTTGCACCCTTCTCCCCCTCCACCTTGCACCCTTCTCCCCCTCCGCCTTGCACCCTTCTCTACCTTGCATCCTTTTCCTCTCTGCCTTGCACCCTTCTCCCCCTCCGCCTTGCACCCTTCTCCTCTCTGCCTTGCACCCTTCTCCCCTCTGTCTAGCACCCTTCTCCCCTTTGCCTTGCACCCTTCTCCCCTTTGCCTTGCACCCTTCTCCCCTTTGCCTTGCACCTTTCTCCCCTTTGCCTTGCACCCTTCTCCCCTTTGCCTTGCACCCGTCTCCCCTCTGCCTTGCACCCGTCTCACCCTCCGCCTTGCACCCTTCTCTACCTTGCACCCTTCTCCTCTCTTCCTTGCACCCTTCTCCACTCTGCCTTGCACCCTTCTCCCCTCTGCCATGCACTCTTCTCCCCCTCCGCCTTGCACCCTTCTCTACCTTGCACCCTTCTCCTCTCTTCCTTGCACCCTTCTCCTCTCTGCCTTGCACCCTTCTCCCCTCTGCCTTGCACCCTTTTCCCCTCTGCCTTGCACCCTTCTCCCCCTCCACCTTGCACCCTTCTCCCCCTCCGCCTTGCACCCTTCTCTATCTTGCACCCTTCTCCTCTCTTCCTTGCCCCCTTCTCCTCTCTGCCTTGCACCCTTCTCCCCTCTGCCTTGCACCCTTCTCCCCTCCGCCTTGCACCCTTCTCTTCTCTGCCTTGCACCCTTCTCCCCTCTACCCTGCACCCTTCTCCCCCTCCGCCTTGCACCCTTCTCTACTTTGCACCCTTCTCCTCTCTTCCTTGCACCCGTCTCCTCTTTGCCTTGCACCCTTCTCTTCTCTGCCTTGCACACTTCACCCCTCTGCCTTGCACCCTTCTCCCCTCCACCTTGCACCCTTCTCCCCTCTGTCTTGCACCCTTCTCCCCTCTGCCTTACACCCTTCTCCCCTCCGCCTTGCACCCTTCTCTACCTTGCATCCCTCTCCCCCTCTGCCTTGCACCCTTTTCCCCCTCTGCCTTGCACCCTTCTCGGCCCCCCTCCTCCCCTCCTGCGGATGCCCATGGTGTGTTCTAACAAGAGGGCTTACCTGAGGGCACCATTTTGCTGCCTCGTCCCTTCTCATGTGAGCTTTGCCCTGGAGAATGCTCTCTCTGGGGGCCCCCACTCCCACCCTTGTCAGGGTCCCAAGCACTGCTCTGTGCTGTCTCCTGCTCTTGCTCTCTGAGGCCCCCACCCCATCCTTGTCCCTGTCTCTTCTCTTCTCTTGTGGGGTGGGCTTTGCTTATGGAGGGGAGAGCGTTGAGGCCGGGCTCTGAGCTGCCTCAGAGGGGAAGTGGAGAGTGCTATCTCTGGGGCCCCCACCCCACCCCATCCTTTTCCCTGTCTCTTCTCTTCTCTTGTGGGATGGGGCCCCCAGCCCATCCTTGTCCCTGTCTCTTCTCGGGTGGGGCCTGTCCCTGTCTCTTCTCTTGTGGGATGGGGCCCCCACCCCATCCTTGTCCCTGTCTCTTCTCTTCTCTTGTGGGATGGGGCCCCCACCCAATCCTTGTCCCTGTCTCTTCTCGGGTGGGGCCTGTCCCTGTCTCTTCTCTTGTGGGATGGGGCACCCACCCCATCCTTGTCCCTGTCTCTTCTCTTCTCTTGTGGGGTGGGGCCCCCACCCAATCCTTGTCCCTGTCTCTTCTCGGTGGGGGCCTGTCCCTGTCTCTTCTCTTGTGGGATGGGGCCCCCACCCCATCCTTGTCCCTGTCTCTTCTCTTCTCTTGTGGGGTGGGGCCCCCACCCAATCCTTGTCCCTGTCTCTTCACGGTGGGGGCCTGTCCCTGTCTCTTCTCTTGTGGGATGGGGCACCCACCCCATCTTGTCCCTGTCTCTTCTCTTCTCTTGTGGGGTGGGCCGGGCCCCCACCCAATCCTTATCCTTGTCTCTTCTCTTCTCTTGTGGGGTGGGGCCCCCACCCCCTCCGTGTCCCTGTCTCTTCTCTTGTAGGGTGGGCTTTGCTTATCGAGAGGAGAGAGTGGGGGGCCGGGCTCTGTGCTGCCTCAGAGGCAGTGGACTGCTGTCTCTGGGGCCCGTCCTTGTCCCGGGCCTGCCTCCGGCTCTGACTGAAGAGAAACAATGTTGATACTTTGTTTCTCTTTAGTCAGAGGGAGGGGGTGAGGGGAACGGAGCAGGCTGCACCTGCTTCAGACACAGAGGGAGAGACCGAGAGAGGCTTGCTTCACGCAGGCCTCTCTCACACAGCCCTCAGAAGAGCTGAGGGGGCCGGGCCCCCTGGGGGCCCCCTTCATTAACTGTAGAGAGTGAGGCCCCCCCGCACTGCGGGGTCTGCGGGGGCGTCTGTTACGCCCCTGTCACTATATCACAACACACTCTCTCAAAAATTCACAACACTCTCTCACTACCTCACAACTTCACTCTCTCTCTCTAACTCCCTGCTTCACTCTCTCTCTCACTACCTCCCACTCTCTCTATATACTACCTCACTCTATTTCTATCTCACTATCTCTCTCTCACTATATCACGACACACTCTCTCTAACGTTCACTACATCACTCTCTCACTACCCCACAAGTTCACTCTCTCTATCTCACTACCACACTCTCTCTCTCAAATACACTAACTCACTTTTACTCTCTCATACACTACCTCACTCTAGCTCACTACTTCACAACATCGCTCTGTTTCTATCTCAATACAGCACAACAACTCTCACCCTCACTACCTCATTCTTTCACTACCTCACTCTCTCTATCTCTCACTACCTCACTCTATATCTACTTCACTCTCCCACAAAACAAAAATAACTACATCACTACTCAAGTTAAATCTATAACACTATCTCACTCTCTCTCTCACTAACTCTCTCCATAAGATCACTCTATTTCGATATCACTCTCACTACCTAACTATAACACAAGTCACTCACTCAAAAAATAACTACAACACTCTCTCGCTGACTCACTCTCTATCTCACTAGCTCACAAGTTCACTCTCTCTCTCCAACTCACTACGTCACTCTGTATCTCACTAACTCACTCTCTCTTTCTATCTCACTAAGTCACTTTCACTCTCTCTTAAACTACCTCAATCCTTCTCTATCTCACTACGTCACAACATCACTCATTGTTTCTATCTCACTACCACCAAAAATCACTCTCCATCACTAACTCACTCTTTCACTACCTCACTCTCTCTGTCTCACTCTATCTACCTCACTCTCACTACCTCACTCTCTCTATTTCTATCTCACTAAGTCACTTTCACTCTCTTTCACTACCTCACTCTCTCTCTATCTCACTACCTCACAAACTCACTCACTGTTTCTATCTCACTACCTCAGAACATCCCTCTACCTCACTCTTTCACAACCTCACTTTCTCTGTCTCTCACTACCTCACTCTCTATCTACCTATCTCTCACTACATAACTCTCTACCTCACTACTCCATTCTATCTCACTACCTCACAACTTCTCTCTCTCAAAACATCACTACCTCACTCTCTCACTACCTCACTCTCTAGCTCACAACCTCACAACTTCACTCTCTTTCTCTAACTCACTACCTCAATCACTCTCTATCTCACTACCTCACTCTATCTATCTCACTAACTCACTTTCACTCTCTCTTTCAGTGCCTCTTTCTCTATCTCACTACATCACAACATCACTCTATGCTTATATCTCACTACCTCACAACATCCCTCTCCCTCACTACCTCACTCTTTACTACCTCACTCTCTATCTCACTACCTCACTCTCTCTCACTACCTCACTCTCTCTCTATTTCAATACCTCACTCGCTCTCTCTATCTCACTACCTCACTCTCTCTCTGCTAATGCAATAGGTATCACATATGCAAAAAACAAAGCTAATGCCAATACAAATGACAATGCCATTTATTTAGGGATACAAAAAAGATTAAAAAAATAATGAGCAATTCTAATAGCTCTACCTATAATATTGCCGAGACCATTGCATTGTAAATGCTTGTTTCGTAGAATTACTGGGATTCTAGTAGAAGCCGAAAAGAGAAGTCTTTTCAAGATGGCCTACTAATGCACGAACTCAAAAAGCTTGTTTTGACCGTGGCAAACCTAGCGGCCATCTTAGGAGAGGTTCAGGTTCACCAATGATTATGTTCACGGTACATGCTTTTTTCTCTAAATCACATTACGTGCCTATATATATCAACTTCATAGTAATAATTATATATCTAATTGATCACAAAACAGTTGAAATGTATCGCGTCAGAATCCTAACTCCACTGCACACATGGTTACAATCAAAATAACAGATCGCAGCCAGAGCCTGACCCCACCCCTCGATCCCTTCCTCTTTTTGATTGGCTGGTGAAGGCATGCCGTGTGGAGGATGCGCACTCGGTGCTTTTCTGCACTTGAGTTTCTGCTGAAGCCAAGGAGGCTTTAATTGGTTGACCTGTTACCTCTCGGTGAAGTCCCGCGCTGTCCGTCCCTCAGAGTCCGGCTATGGCTGACAGAGTCGGGTAGGCTCAGGAGAGGGGCGCGCGCACCAGGAGGCAAACGGACAACGCCAGGGGCTTCTGGAAAGTCCTGGTCGTGTCTGCCAGGTGAGGCAGGTGTTGTGTGACAGGGGCATAGGCACGTTATGAGCAGGACATGGTGAATAGCGGATTAATGTTTTTATGTGACATGTGGCGAGCTGCTCAGTAGACCTGCTCTAGGAGGACGAGGAACTATAGGGAGTTCGATCGGAAGAGTATGTTGTTATAAGAGACGGCGTTTGCATAGAGCCTGAGTGGCGGGGAAGTGTTTTTTTTAATTGAAATAGTTTTGTTGGATTTGATCTGTAAAGACAAGCATAAGTAAGTAGAATCGAAATATTTTTCGGGAGGGTAAAATCGCAGTTCTGATAAAACACTCAAAGTGTAAACCAAAAATAATGACCCTTTGGTCTGAGTAAAGCTGGAGGTGCCAGTTCCAGCTAGTTCCTTCCAGAGGAGGAGGGACTGGAAGAAACCGGCCGAGCGCTTGAATGCAAATAGTGGAATCTCATGTGCACTGGCATGCTTCTATAGAGTTCACGTTCTTTAGATCTCTCATTATTGTGCTCCTTTCTCTCGTTTAACACATCTCCGTTTTACTGTACATCAATTTCGACGTAGTATTGGAAATGTAATCATTCCAACCTGGATAGCCTCTTCACGAAATGAAGCATGTAAATGTAGTAAGCCCTATGTTCAAGAGAAGAGCTATGCCCTAGAGGTCTATTCTTTCAGACGTACGCTGGTAATGCCCCTCCCCTTCAGTAATTACATT
This sequence comes from Lissotriton vulgaris, assembly GCF_964263255.1. Classification (NCBI taxonomy): domain Eukaryota; kingdom Metazoa; phylum Chordata; class Amphibia; order Caudata; family Salamandridae; genus Lissotriton; species Lissotriton vulgaris. The sequence continues at coordinate 234,971,311 of NC_141700.1, read as the reverse complement.
AGTTCAAGGCAAGAGAATAATGTTGATTTTTGTTAGTTAGTCTTTTATTTCTGATACCCCTGCACTAAGATTAATATCTGTGAGCCTCGTCCCTTTTCCAGGTCAACTCTTTAATTTAGTTAATCGTTTCTGTGTGCAAATCAATTGAATCTAACTTATGCCTTGATTTTAGAATTTAAAGTAATATGTATTATAGTTAAAGTCCGCGAGGGCTAGGTTTATGGCTGTACCAAAATAAATAGTGGCATCTGATTTTCAAGCGAGAAGAACCCTAATTTCTAGCATACCTGCCAAGTAGATTCTTGGCTTAAAGGTATTGCCAGTACGTTTCTTTTAAGGTGCAGACTTGCGTTTTTCCAGCATTATTTGTAGTTTCCAGTTTACTATACCTTTAAGTGCTGCCATGCCTACTTCAAAGCAATACGACTTTGATACTATATAGCCCATCAGTATCGCAGTTTACTTTTGTATGCCAGAGTGTACCTCGTATACAAGTTTCATGCAGATGACTGACACCGCATACATTGTATAATTTCTCTGAAAAATTAGAAAAATGAATTTCACCTGCAACTACAGACTTTTCGTAGCCTCTTGGCATGCAATGGCACTGGCTCGGATATATTACTCTTATTGGTGGTGCCACCAATGGGCACCATGGGACAGATTGCCATAGGCAAGCAGTTCTATCTTACATGGTCACATAGTTGATAGGTAATGTGAGTTTGATAGCACAGCCTGCAGTTTAATTAGATTCGGCTTTGGGTCCTCCCCTTTCGATTACCGTCTTTCTTTGACCACTCACTGGCTTGAACATTGTCAGCCACTTTTTAATTCAGCCCAATGGAGTATTCTGTTCTCACCAAATATTATTACACATATTATTATATTAGTGCCAGAGGTATTGTATCTTTGGCTTTTATATATCACCCAGGTAAAGTCATTTCAAATTCTTCAAGGATTTTCTTTTTTACATTAGTGCTAGAAACCCTGCCCCATGGACTGATATGATCACTGTTGACAATCTTGGATGGGGTGGACACTATTACATCACTAATAGTAGTAGCTCAGGATGATTTCCATTGAACATAAGTAACTCCTATTATAGAAGACGTTGGAGACCCCATTATCTACTCATATTGTGAAATGTCCTTTTACTTTATTTATTTTGGGAGGATGGGCACTACACGTTCTCACGTTCTCCCTTAAGGCACAATATTATGCAAATCTGCTACAAAGGCATTTTGCTGTACTTCGAATTTGCAACAAACTGAACATTCTTTATTTACCTTGGCCTAAAAGTGTGACTTAATGTGTTACATACATGCTGAATATGATCAATATTGATGAACTAGAATTCCTTGCAGATATGTGCACATCATCAAAGGTTGCTGGTAAGCGACAACTTCTATAGTCACCAGTAAATATATTACACATTCAAATATTTGACAAGTACGTTTCAGAAATGAAGCTATTGTTTTTTCTGAGGTATTATAGGCACATAGGATTGTAAAATATGTATAAATGTACAGGAACTACAAGTTTGTAGTTTATACCCAACACACCTCTTGAAAGAACATTAGGCACAATACACGTGGTACTAGTTTCACAATAGTCAAGTCAAACTTTATTCAGCTAAAAAAGGCATAAAAGCATATAAGATAAAACACAAAAATGCAGTATTAAAATGTATAAAAAAGGACCATTTTCGAGCAATAAAGAAACCATATAAACCGTTTTGCCCACGTACAACCATAGAACATTTGCATGCAAACAGGTGCTTCTTACCTCTTCCTCGTATACAGTGAACATCTAATAAAATTAAGTACTGCAAATCCTGTTCCATAGAGCCTATTTGTTGTAAAGTGATTACAACTTATTTATGATGTCTAATATTTGCTTCCAGCAGAATTGGAAATAGGAAACGTTTCCAGTGAGGCAAATATAATGTGCAAATAGAGAGCAGTGCTTTGTTTCGAGACGGTGTCACATGGTCAATTGTGAAGGTTCGAAGACAAGGATCCCTGCATCCGGAACGGCATTAAAAAGTGGATAGAGTACAATCGTAATTGTGTGAGGTAAAATCTATATTGAGCATTAAAAGTAATCGTTAAATAAAACTCAACATCTGGAGATACATTGAAAAGCCAATAGTGTCTGCTTGTCTGTAATTTTCGAGTCTCCTTCAAACGGGTCTTGTTACTGAAGTTAAAAGGTACATTTCTAGCTAGGTCTGTTGATTTATTAACTATGCTTTCTCGATTAGAGAAGAGCTCCTGAACCCCGAATATACTTAAAACTAGTTTCACATATACTAGCCATGGTATGGTAAACACGTTATCTAGAGATAAACAATTAGCTATGATTGCTCTTGTGAGGCTCTCGTTTGGGGTCCCTTAAACCCTTAACCAAAGAAGCAAAGGATTTAATTACGTCTTCCTGGTAACCCTTTCTCACTTTTGAAAGGGACATGTGGATGAAGATTGCGGGACGACCAATAGCCTACATAGAAATCTATTTTCCATCCTTTTCAGCCGTTCTACACTTGCATACCCCCAAAGCCTCATCATTACGCCGCGTTGCAACTTAGTCTCCTAGTTAGGTTAGTAATAACATTTCACACAAAAACCCTCTAAAAATTGCATTCTGCAGTCCCATAGTAGTCCTAGCATGCATCTCAAGGAATCAATGGAAAGTGGCAACTAAGTTTGTACCCAAACCTAACAAGCCGAACCACAGTCCCCAAAACATGATCCACCTTGAGAATTCTTCAATGAATTTGCAGGAAACTCAACAGTGAGCACTCCAGGGGGTACTATCACAAAAAAACAACTTCACATGGAGAAGCAATCTACAGCGCAGAGCAATGGTCCAGAAACACACAGTATGCTAAGGAACTGAAACAGGAACACCATTAACACTGGCAACAGAGGTACATCAAAGTAGTGGTTGCAGTTGTTTATAAAGGAAGAAATATGTTGCGAACTCGTAGCCAAAGAGGAAGTGACATGCCTAGTGTTTAAAGAGGGTAGAGAATTTCCTAGTTTCTGAGGTAGTGGCCCTCCTTTTTTTAGGATACATTTGTACGATCATAATGGAAATACACCACATTTCTGGAAAAAATGCTTTAAAATACTTTAGAGGATAACTGTCCATGCTTTCATACTTTTAGTTTTTTCTATTTTAAGTACAGGAGGCAGTGAGTTCTATAGTTTTGTCCATTTTGGAGTCGCAGAAGTTTTATGTTTCTACAGACCATTTTAGCTGCCTGGAGAGATCGATTATCAGCACTCGACACACCACACTGCACAACACAACACATGACGTAACATTTTCTTTTACACTCATAAATATACAGAAAGGAACTTTTGAACAACCACTTTCAACCATAGATTTCCTGATGTTCATCTGGTTTTAGTGGCTAATAGGGCTGTCCATGGGCTATACTATCAGTCCATTGCATTTTGCCCATGGAAATACGATACAAGTAGTTCTACCCCTCTGTGACCTCTCTGTGACTTTTTGGCATTCCTAATACAGCATCACGAATTCTCTAAATTCTGGCAAGGAAGTAAACGTTCGTTGCACTGAGCAGCAGTGAACCAGGCATTCAGTTCTACTCTGCCTTCATAAGAGGCAGACGTCACCATAGAGCCCATTGGAAAATTGTTCTCGGCTCCCCTTCAAGTCTTGAACAAGAAAACTGCTTTGGAAAGCAGGTTACTGTGGTGCAAGCTCAGATTATTGTTCAATCAGTCTCTTTACTAAGTGATCCCCACGAACTTCCCTTGCAATAGAAAAGGCCCCTGAAGCGGTCACTCAAGCCTGCACAAAGTTAAGCCCTGCTTTCTTTAACGTACCTTCACAGTATGTGCTACATGCAACAGCTTGAGTTCTAAGATTTGCAAAGAGTAACATAAGTAGTCAATATGTCACGTGCACTGTATGTGTGACTAAATCTTGCACGTGGAGCAACATTAATGTCTTTATAAACAAGTAAGTGAGGTTTTCAAATAACCTACGTACTAACCTTAATTTCTTCAATGTGGTCACAAATAGCATGGTCAATAAAAATGAGGCACAGAGAAAAATTTGATTTGCATAGGATCACACAATTTGATTAAATGGGAAAGCTAGGAATTGATCCCAGTTTTCCTGGTTAGATTTGTGCAATTCAGTGACTGGATGAAACTTCCCCCATTAACACCAAATTGTAATGTTTTGTGTTCAATAATTTCTCGACCCCAAATACTAGATTATGTTCAATGAATGCAAATATCTTGTTAATTCAGTCTTACTACAAATACAATATCACAGTATCTTTCCCAAACAACGTTAAAGGTAAACGGATGCTGGAGACTATTTTAATGGTAATTTCACTGTCTTTCCCTGACTTAAACCTTAAAGGGAGTATCCACACCTCCATGATGGCCATTAGCAAATTAAAGCAAACTCTTTCTGCCTGCAGGCGTTCACTGACCTAGATGAACATTTCTCCACAGCTCAGCTTAGCTGCAAACATATAAAGCAGAGAAGCACTTTTTAGGTTATGTGAACACCTCATTGGTTCCTCTAGTCTGTTTTACCTTTTAAAATTGTGACAGGGAGGGAAAAATGTAGGGCCTGACATGCTTGTTCCACCTCTATTTTAACTCACCAGTCCCCAAGGGACTAGTGCAAAGCAGTCCTCAAGGGAGTAGTGCAAAGCAGTCCCCAAGGGACTAGTGCAAAGCAGTCTCCTGTCATTAAGACTGAGGTTGGCTGCATGCTTATTTTGCTATCCTACCTGTGAAAGCGCGTTTAGTAATCTAATCTTTGAGTGAGTTTGATTGTATTACATACTTGCCTAAGAAGTGTATGATATATCACCTAGAGCATAATAATAGAATCAGGATAGAGGGTAAAACAATATATTGGGAACAATGAGCAAATAACTGCATAAATGCTGTATGGGACTTGGGAACACGAGACAACACTATTCCTTTCTCCACTTTACTCATTACATTTGCCCTGTCTGATATACAATTATATCACTTTCTGAAATTGAAAAGTGTAATTGGTAAACTGATCCATCTTCATACCCCTGATCTTCTGGGGTTGCTCTGTAACTTCAGGAAGAACTGCCCCTCAGCATCGCGCATTTGCAAAATGCTTGAACCCACTAAAAACTACCTAATGAAAGGTCTGAAAAAGAAATGGTCCACATGCATTCAACCCATGCATAATAAGTCCTTAAAGCATGCAACATGGGGAAAGATCTGGCAGACCAAACACTAGGAGATGATGGACGGAGCTCTGGAACTTTTCAGACACTCACCCCCAGTCACAGATCCGGGTTGAATCCATCATGGTTCTTTAGCTCACTTCGCCACCTCTGTTCAGACACAGCTATATGCAAATCGGTCTTGACCCTGTGCCTCATGGGAACAGTCCACCCCGAACTGCCAAGCCATGTCTTTCCTGGACCGGAAACAAGCATCCTGGGACTGGTTTCGGGCTGACGGCCCTCATCAGCCAGGCTAGCTTGAATCCAGTGGCAAAGTGAGCAAGGGCATACCCTGCGTCTGGGCATACACTGCCAATTTAGGGCAAACAAAACAAACATAAGTTGATCTGGCAGTCCCCAATTCTAGCAAGAATCGCCCAAGCTTTAGCACAATCCATGTTGGCCCATTCATAAAACTTATTGGACTCATGCCAAACTTTACAAATTGGGCGTATCTAGGACAGACACCTCCTGGGAATGCATGGAGGAGGTGGGCTCTTTGTAAAATATGTTTTTACTCCTGTGAACTCGTCCAAAGCTTTGGATCAGAATACAGTCTCTGATCCAAGATCTTTTCGAAAAGACTTTCCTACAATTGTATTGCGAATTTCTGCAAATCCAGGTTCACTGTCCCTATCGGTGCAAAATGCATTACTTCTTGACCTACTTGTAACCTTGAGTGCTAAAGTGGTTTTGATGGAGTGGAAATCTGCTTCCACGATTTCATTAAAAAAATGGTTGATCATGCTTTGCGCAACTAGAAGCGCGGATAATATTATGTAAATGAAGTTAGACCCAGCTAGACACCTGTGGGATTACATTGATGAATAGTTACACAAATGCAAACACCCGTAGGTGATACTGTAATACACACTCTGTAGAATTTTGAATGCTGCTCTATGATGGGTCCCACTCTCACTGACTATCTAATTGATTGTAAATATGGGGACCACGTAGTGTTCATCCTGTCATAGGACTCTGGTGAACTTGCTCTTCAGAATACAACTTTAACTCGCCTCCTTCCTCTCCTCCCTCCCCCCTTTTGTTTGTTATTTCTTCTCTCATCTATTCCCTTTTTCGTCATTTCCATTTGCTCTTATATTTGGGATACCAGGTTCTCTTAGTCATCGGAGTAATGCTGCTGCCTTGCTCGAGATATGTGATCTATTGTGCTGCTCCTTAATATCTGCATCCCAATACTGTGTTCTATATTTTTACATATGAGGTATTATGTATGACTAGATCAGAGCTCTTTCCCTCCAGTACACCTCCCGAGGTATGGTCCCCTTCTGAAAGTGTACCGTTTGTCTATAAATCTAAAAAATCTGTTCAAAACTATATTATCACCTAGAGACTGACTGGCAGTGAAGTATATTGTACAAAGTCAGTCTGCCAGGTATAGTTGTCCCATACCAGAGCTCCGTTGTTGATTCAGTCTCGTCTTCACAATCTCCCCATGATGATAATCATATTTCTGGGTTACCTGCCATGAATTGAAGTATGCAGGTGAAAAAAAGAAACCGAACTTGGTGAACAATTGATACCTGGCACAGGCACATTTGAGATCCCTTCACTCACTTACCTGTAGAATGATTTGCAAACGTTGGTGGCTGCTGTAATAGTTAAACATGTTAAACATCCCTTTTAGAAAATATTTTTAGAGCTGAAGGCAAATAATGGGATATTTTAATTTCTACTTACCAGCGAAAATGAGTGCCTTGTTTGCATGGTACTGAATTGACATAGGTTGTACAAAAATATACAGACATGGCAGTGTCCGGCCACTGTCGCGGAGATGCTGACCAGCTACAGTATGCAGGAGTCCACTGTTGTGACACAGTTCATTTCATGGTTTGCTGGATGGCTGATTCGCAATGATATAGTGTTTCACAGTTTTCTAGATGGCTGATTGCTTTAGTGAACAGTCCTACTTACAATGACTAGGATAACAGCCTCCTATATTGTTCAGCCCCTTCACGGTGAGCTGTGCAGGTCACATCTTGATTGGTATATATGCTGTAAAACCAACCATTCTACAGGTAAGTAAGTGAAGGGATCAAAAAAATGTAACTGTCAGGTATCGATTGTTCAGTAAGATCTGTTTATTTTCTTTATAGTCTTTCACCAGCCAACTTCAATTCATGGCAGGGAAACCAGAAATAGGATTATCATCATGGGGAGATTGTGAAGACAAACCAGACTGAATCAATTACAGAGATCTGGCATGGGACGAAAATGTACCTGGCTCCTGCACGTTTGCTGTGCTTTTAAGAAAAAGATGATGAATAAAGAGTTTTTGGAAGAAGAAACCACTCTCACATTTGTTTATTGAGATGGCGATTTATCATTCCAAATTGTGTACTATGTACTGAAGATTTATGATGTGCATATAATTGATCTTGAAATTGAGTGCTGAACAACTGCTGTTGATGATCATTTTGGGCAGTAATTCCCCTTTAGAGGTGTAGAAGGGTCGCACCTCTGGTTCGTTGTACCACTGTGAACTTTATTTAACTTTTTTAATTCTGTACTGACGGGTGCGGGACTTGCGTGCCTTGATCCTTCTCCTTTGCTAGATGGTCTGTGTGTTTGGCGACTTGTCAGAAAGGAAAAGTACGAGACAGGTGTTGTCAGTATTGGATATGATGTTGATTCAGTAGGCTGGATGATGCTGACAGTGGGGTTGTGTAGGCGTTAAACAGAATGGGCCTGAATGAGGATCGCACACCATCTGCGAGATGGTATCTGGGTTGAAGAAGGTCAAGCTGAGCAACTGGGTGTGACCTGTCAGGAAGGAACAAATCCACTAAAGTGCATGACCTTGGATGCCGGCTTTGTACAGTTGTTGGATAAGGATGGGGTGTGAGACTATGTTAAAGGCTGTGGAATGTTCTAGTAGGATGACCGCCACAGTGTCACCACTGTCTGTGATCATCCGGATGTCATCTGTGGCAGCGATGAGCGCGCACTTTGTACTGTGGTTGGGCCTGATTCCGGACTGAGTGGTGTGGAGAAGGTAGTTTTCAGTGAGTTGTGTGACCAGGTGTTTATAACTTCTCCATTACCTTTGCCAGTTAGGGTGGCAGTGCAATATATATCGATAGTTGGCCACTGCCTTTGGGTTGCTGAGACTTTCCCAATGAGGGAGAGTACTGTGGTGTGTTTCCAGATGTCTGAGTGGGTCGCTGTGATGATTGAGACATTCAGAATTAGGGTGATTGCTCCGCTGATAGAGTCCAGTTCTTTGATGAAGACTTGTTGAGTGCAGGTGTCTGAAGGTGTTCTGATGGCTGCGTAGTTGTTGCAGTTTTTTGTGTGGTGATAGTGGACAGGTGGTTAGGGCTCCCTATGGGTGTTGGTATAAATGGGCAAGAGGGCTGTATGGGTGGAAGGGTCTGGTTGAGGCTCGAATGTTTTCGTAGTTTCTGGTGATCCGGTTGCTGAAGATTGGGGACCACTGGGTGCTGAGGTCCTGAAAGAGGGTTATGCTGGTGGAGTTTGCTGCTGAAGAGGTGAAGAATTTCACTATGGCATCGGTTTCCTTGGCACGGTTGGTGCTGCTTTCGCTGCAATCGGTGAGCGTGGAGCATTTGATGGCTCGGATTTTTCTGATGGCAGTTGCTCTTTTCGGTGTCGTCTGACTTTGTCTCCATCTGCATTCAAGTTGCTAGCAGTGGTGTTTAGTGAGCCTGAGCTCTTCTGTGTACCAGCTTGCTTGTGGTCTGGTTCTCGTTGTTATTTTCGCTTTGAGAGAAGCGAGTGTATTTGTGCTCAGATAGTGAACCAGGCCTTGAATTTGGATCTTTCCAAGTCCCGGCATAAAGCGATGCTGAGGGTGTTTCTACGGAGGTGTGCAATGGGTATGTTGAGGTTGATGAGGGTGTGGTTGGACCAGGTGATCTGTGTGGGCTTGTCTACTGTGGTGTTGCTGTAGCTGGTGAAGATGGGGTCCGGTAGTTGTCCTGCAGCATGTGTGGGGTCTCACCCTCCCTGGATGAGTCGGAGGATGGACAGATCCTCGAGGTTGGTCGTGTCGTGATTGGTAAAGTCCCACATGCAGTAGTTGAGGTCGCAGAGGAATATGAAGGTGCTGTAGTCAAGGATTGGGGAGGGATGTCTGCGATGGTGCTGCTGAACAAGGTGTGTGGTCTGGCAAAGCGATAGATGAGGGTGCAGTTGGTGGTGATGGGGAGTTTGAAGCTCAAGTGTTACATGTTGCTTGTGGAGTATTGGATAGATTCTTTGAAGGTGATGGCTCTGGGTCTGTGTCTGTGTCCTGTCTTGCGATGTTGTATCTGGAGGGGGGATTAAAATGGCTAATGGAGGCCAACAAAGGTGTAAGCCAGGTTTCGGTCGGGAAGCGAAGGGCTGGTGAGCAGTCGTGCAGCAGATCCTAAATTTCAGTGACTTGTTTAGTGAGGGTTAGAGTATTGAGTACCATGCAACACAGGGAGAGATTTGGTGTAGTCGTGATCATGTGTGTTGGGTGCATGAGATGCAGAGGGTGAAGTGGATGCAGGAGAGTGCCTGGAAAATGGCAGGTAGCACAGGAGAATGCACCTTCATTGTTGGTCTGTGAGGCATGGCTGGTAGATATGACTGGAGTTCAGGGTGGGAATGATAGAGGTTGAAGGTGGGTAGGAAGAGTATCTGGAGTCCTGGTGCTGTGTGCAGGCGGGGCATGGAAAGGTGCAGAAGAACTTGCCTTTTGTGTGCAGGAGGTGCACAAGGGTGGATAAACTGTACGCATCCACTGAGTGTCCACATTGCAGCCTCTATTAAGTTAAGACTTTTAGTGGGAAGCCAATGCTGTCACTTCCTGTGCAAATGGATGTGGGGAAATCCAGTGATGTCGCTTCCTTTCACACACATTCCTTTTTCTTCCTCCTTTTCTCTATTTTTTCTCCCTCTTTCCCTTTTTCTCTCACTTTCTCTTCTCTTGCCTTTTCTCTTTCTCACCATTGTATAATTCAGTTACCTAGTATACATCATGGATGTTCCTAAGATTTATTTACATATGCTCTTTAAAGTGTATTAAGTACAGTGGTTCATATACTGTTTCAAATTTCAAAACCATGTTAAACATACTTGCTTGCCTTACCATGTTTACTAAATACTTGCTTTACATATTGTGAAAGGATGGGCAGTAAAATTGTCTTTTACTTAGTTGTTGCTAATTTGGAGAAAGTACACTTGCAAAATGACTCTTTCCTAAGCTGCCCAGAAACCTATTTTTGACTCCATTACAAATATGATCAGGCTGCTAATTTACAAACTTGTGTGAAGGACCGAATGATAAATAACGATTTCAATCGTGATTGAAAAATAACCATGCAGAAAATGGTAAGTGTTCAGTTACCAGGCAACATCAGTTTAATGTTTTTCTGTGCTCAAATCTGCCAAGTCTTGCACCTTTTCTTTGCGTTAAACTTTAGGCGGTGCATTAATTAAGTATTGATCTTTGCTAATCACACACAATTGTAAAATATTAACTTGTTTTCAAGTTTGAATAAAATCTTTTTTGTCTTCCAGGATTACAACAGTGTGCAAACTGGAACTGAAACAAAACCAACCAGTTTAAAGAAGCGTCCTTGTTCTACGATGTCATGTACTGTACCCGGTTGGATTTTTAACTCTGCGAGAAACTGTGTTGTTACATTGCCAGGCAAAAGGCATTGGCATGCAAAATGCATCTCCAGCAAAAACGCAACCCGGTGGAAAAGTACATTTTACAGGGATCCTTTTGTGCCCTTTCTGGTGGGGTGTGCGCCAGATAAGAATGTCTTCCTGAGTAAAAAATCATTCAGACATACCTCGGTGGAAGAGCAAATCAATTTGCCATTTGCCTCGTCGCACATAAATCATATTCTACGAGCGAATGAGTTTTCACACAAAATTCTTGACTTTGATGGAAAGAATTCCAACTCCATTCTTAAATTTGAGAGTAACCAGTTGGCTGCCAATACACCCAATGAAGATCGTAGAAGTGCAGCAACGTGCTTGCAGACCAAAGGCCTCATGTTTGGTGTGTTTGATGGCCACGCTGGATTTGCATGTGCACAGTCAATTAGCGAGCGACTATTCTATTACATAGCTGTGTCTTTAATGTCTCAACAAGTTTTAGAAGAGATTGAGTTTGCCATGGAACATATGAAGCCAGTCCTTCCAATTTTACAGTGGCACAAACACCGAAATGATTACTTTTACAGAGGAGTAGCATCACTTTATGTAGACCATCTTCGAGTTTATTGGCAGGAGTTAATAGACCTGGACAATCAAAGCGGACTCAGTGTGCAGGAAGCCTTGGCATTTGCGTTTAAGAGGCTTGATCATGACATTTCATTGGAAGTGCAAGTTCCTTTTGAAAATGAAGTCTTAAGGAATCGAGCACTCCAGGTTGCCTTTTCTGGGGCTACTGCATGCGTTGCCCACATTGACAACATCCACTTGCATGTTGCCAATGCGGGGGACTGCAGAGCTGTCTTGGGTGTTGAAAATGACGACGGCACTATGTCTGCACTTCCACTTACACTTGACCACAATTCCCTCAATGAGGCAGAACTCTTACGATTATATGGGGAACATCCCAAATCAGAGGAAGAAACCATAATATTGAACAACAGACTGTTGGGAATTCTCATGCCCCTCAGAGCTTTTGGAGATGTCCGATTTAAATGGAGCAAAGAACTGCAGAAAAGTGTTTTGGAAAATGCTTGTGATATTGAAGCATTGAATATTTATCAATATACTCCCCCGAACTACTATACTCCGCCCTATTTGACGGCTGAGCCAGAGATAACCTTTCACAAATTAAGGCCTCAGGATAAATTTCTGATTATAGCTTCAGATGGATTGTGGGATATGCTGGACAATGAGAATGTGGTGAGACTGGTTGCTGAACACAATTCTGGGGCACATTTTCAAGCCCCGGAGCTTACAGTTGATAAATTCAGTTTGGGGCATATGCACAGCATGCTTCTTAAAAGGAGAGCGAAAGGCCTTCACCCACCAGATCAAAATGTCGCCACTCATCTCATCAGGCATGCCATTGGCACCAATGAATATGGAGAGATTGATCAAGAGAGACTTACCGTAATGCTGAGTTTGCCAGACGATTTAGCTAGAATGTATAGAGATGACATTACTGTCACTGTCATTTATTTTAACTCTGATGCAATTGAAAAGCACTACAGTAATAATTAATAAAAAAAGGGCCTCCTCCGTTTGAATTGGTGTTTAGAATAGAAACCAAAAGTGACTTTTAAGACCAGAAGTTCTCTAAGGGAATTTTGGTTGTCTGATTTAAAAAAAATTGTTAACACTACTTTTGTGAAAAAAACATCTTGGAGGCACAACATGGCAAATGGTTTATTAAAGCGAGTGATAAAATCTACTGGAGTCTCAACAACTGATAAATCAGATTGTGTGAGATGCTGTAAATCTTTAGTACAAAGGAAGCATAGTTACAAAGTTGCAAATTACAACAATATAATTGGCAAATCCAAAATCGGTTTGTGTTCTGCAGGTTTAACCCAGCTATTTTTTTTCTTCTTCTTAGAATAAACTCGATCCTTGAAAAATTGTTTTAAAAATCTGAGCTATAAATGCCATGCTTTTATTTTAGAGGACATAACATTCTTTTAGTTACTCCCTTCCTTTGCAGCACTATTCAACTAGTTTAAATAGACCTGTTGCAGTTTCTAAAGTGTTTAACTTTAAATGGTTTTATCTTCAATTCATCTCCGAATTCCCCATTGGAATCCTAGGTTAAGGGATGTATAAAGTAAAATAGTTTTGGCCAATTAGCTTTACATGACCCGAACTTTGTGTTTAATCTCTCGTTGGTGGGTTGCTGCTGATGAGGTCGAACAGGGTACTTTCAGTACTGCCTGTACATGGTCCTCTCATTAGTCAAACATTTTAGGTTGTTAATGTTTGTAATCTGTGTGCTTTGTAGCAGTATCCAGCTTTGAATAATTAATCATCATCCATGCAGACAGCACTCTATATTACATAAATTCTTCACGTCTTCCACCATCTATCACCTATGCAGTCCACTACTAACCATAAATAACATTGTTCACATTTAAATTGTCCCACCCATTATTCTGCTATGACACTACTCTTTCAAGCCATTTACTATAGCTATAAAACCCTTTCCCATATGCAGATTTACTATCCTAACAGCCACTATGACCTGTCTGTTTTGCACAGGTAATTGTGTTTTATATGTTCTTGCACCACTATTGTGTTCACAATACAACCGTTTCTACTTCTTTTGTTTCCTAGTTCTTACAGCAAGTAATTGTTTATTTTCTTACTTTCAATGTAATCTTTTTTGTTTAAATTGGATTACACGTATAATTTCTTGAATGCTTTTGTTTTGTGGTGCACCAGTTGTCAGTCCTTGGACCTCCTCTCTTATCTTTAAGTTCTGTTTCCTTTGAAGATAAATTACACTTTTATTCCATCTACCACCGCTATGAGAGATTATCCAACTCTTCTTTTTCACTTTAGATGACTTTTCTCAGGTCGAGGCACTCAAACCTTGCTTGTGTAATGTCTTTCTTTTCTTCTACTTGATGACATGTTCGCAGTTGTTGCTGAACATACGCAAATGTGAACTAATCACTGCAATCTATTTTCAGCCTATTTGTCCATGTGAAGATCACATTCTTTTACACACATTTCAAACTTTTAGCTGTGGGGGTCTCTTTCTACTCATCTTGGAAGAAAAAAAGTGCTCTTTCCTGTAACGTTTCTTTGTTTTGTTTAGCAAATCCCCAAATAAGTTGTTGTATGGACTCTTCATGTGAGTTTTGTTAGAGTACAGCTTTGTCGATCCTGTACTTTTGAGTGAGTTACTGAATTCCATTTGGAAGTAGTAGGTTTTAAGAGAGACTAACCAACGTCTAAGCGGTAGATTATGCAGTGTGATCATGGCAGGCTTTGAGGGGGATCCTGGTTGTCTTTTCAGCTGAAATACATGTTCCCTGGTGGCCAAAGGAGCCCAGTACCTGAAAAGATGCGCCTCTGTGTATGTGTTTTTTTTTTTTTTTTGGAACATAGTATTTGTATTGTGTGATACAACATAACGGAAACGAGCAAAACCTTACCACACCTAGCACTTAATGTTAATGTCCAGAATCATCCTTCAGAACTCCATCCAGATCCCTGTCATTTTTCGCCCCATCGCCTCCGCTCCCTTGAAGATTTCCAATAGCATCCAGAACCTTACCAAACCATATGGACAACAAATAACCTCTGATTTCAAAATCTTCCTACAGTTTTCTCCTTCGTGTCTCCTGAGGGTTTTGTCATTCCCGCTAAGAGCACTATTATGTTGGGACTAGGGGGGATTCCAAAATGGTGATATCTTTAGAAAGTAAGTCTAGAAATGGTTTCGACAGGCTATCGAAATAGAGATGATAAGATATTATAGGATGTAATCTTTCTTTTTCCATTGAAATGCGATTACCAATTTCGCTGCTTCTAGTCACTGCAATGTTGAGTATGTGTTTGGATTTGAAAGGCACAACTATCCAGATGGTCTTGGTCCCAGAAATTGAACTTCTTGTAAAAATGGCACGGGGCATCCTAGTGCTATATGCAATGCCTGGGCTATCTCTTTCCATAATGGGACTTACCTCATGCAGTTCCACAAATCATGTATTGTATTAGGTATTCCACCACATCCCCTCCAACAGCTACGACTTGCATTGGGACACCTACAGTGGATATTAATCGGCCCAAAGTGCAAGTTGCAAAGAGCTTTCTAGTGTATTTCCCTATACCCTACGCAGGTAGCCCCCTTATTGTTCTTCCTCAAAATGTCCCTCACCCGGAAAAGGTAATCAGTTTGCCTAGATGGCAGGGACATAAACATTTGGGCTACTTTAATTTTTCTTCTTGGTTTTATTTCTGCATCATAATTGCATTTAGCTCCAATCATGTAAAATGTTGTGGTGGTGTGTTCCAGATTGTGGCTCACATCTCCTGCTACTTTTATAAGACTGCTCCTCCTCTAGCTCCAGGGTTGCGCTTGAACGCATTAACTGGCTTCCTCACTAATGAGAAAGGCCAGTCTGTTTTCCTCCCTTAGCATTTTAGCATTTTAGCACTCTAGCGCTTGATGTCAGGAGGGGCTGTCTAATCTAACCAGGCCACTCCGTTGCCCCCACTGGTTCTACACTTGGGTGCCTCTTCTGAAATTGCCAATCTCTCTTTCAAGCTAGGACTCACCCTGTAATCGGCAGTGCATCTATCGAGGCGATTCATGCCCACTGCCACATTCAGCGTTACTGCTTACAACTGGTGGCCCTCCGGGTCACCTCTGTCCTTCACGTCAGCTATCTTATTGCATATATCCGACGTGCCTGCCTTCCATCGGGTGCTATCCTATCCTCAGCGTCGCAGAGGCCCTTATTTTCAAATGCAGAATCAAGAGGCCCAGGCTCGCTCTACACAGCGTTTAAGAGTTTGAGTAAAACTTGAAAATGAGGGTTTACATTTATCCATCTCAAACGTGAGTGGGGAGCGGAGACACTAGTCTGCTTACACTGCCGTCTTGACCACACTACCTCTGCCTAAAATTGAAGTGGTTGATTTTCAGAGTGTGACGAGACCTGTGATATCTTGTGGTTGTGTGTCGCAGAGCCAGCCTCTAAATGTAACCTTATTATTTTAAACTGTGTGACATAGGTAGAAGATGGAGTGCATTTTGGGTGAATTTAGACAGTTTGCTTGTCTGATTTTCTACTCTTTGAAGCCTGTTAATTAGCTTTTAGTAGGTCTTATCACATTTTACGATAGGAGTGCTGCTCCATGCTTGGTATTCTGTTTAACAATGTTGCAAAGCTATCCAAGTTGCTAAGGTCTCTCTGTACTTTTAACAGTATTACTCATTGGCCTATCTGTGCTCCATAGAACTCATTTCATAGGGTTTCATCATACTGTAAGACACTATTCTTTGAATCGCTTCTCATGTCACTCCATGTACATTTTACTAATCCTAAAAAATCTTCTTTTCCATTTTTTTACCATATTGTCGAAAAACTCACCCGTTCTGTACAGACCTTTCCCTTGTTGTTCCATTTAGAATGATCCGCTTATATACTACACCCCAAACTGCTCTCTCTGCCAGAAAATGGCCCTTCTGTAAACCACCATCTCCAGTTTGCATGCACATTTCTACTTACTCATTCACACTGCAGCAATCTCATGTAAGGCCAGTTGCTTACCAAACTTTTTTATTTAACTATCGGAAGCCTTTTTTAAATCCTTCTACATGAACTAATAAAGTACACTCTCCGAGAACTACTTCTGCATGTCTTCCTTCCGGATATCTCCATGCCTGTCGTCGCCCTACCTGTATCAGCTGGGTTGTACAACAGAGCCTGTTTTGTGAATCCACAAGGACAAGAAGATGGCCACCTCCTTTGCTTCCATGTTTTGACACCTATGCAGTGATATCTTTTTTTACATTTTTTTTTTTTAGCAAACCTAGTTGCTGTACAGTGAGATGTGATGTGACTCGCTCTGTAAACCATATTATTGCCATGCCAGGTTTTCTTTTTTTAACTTGAAGACCAGAAGGGCGAGAAAACTACCCTGCTCCTCAATTTCAAATGTGGCAATATTTCAAAAGCCGACAGATTAAATTAAAAAACAGCTGTTTAAACACGATATGCAAATGGTTTAAAACAATTGTCCGGTGGTACATGTTTATACAGGGTAACTTCTTGCTAACGCTTATGTTTAATGAATTGTTTTCTGTAAATGGGTTATCGCACAGTAGACTCTTGGTTTTATGTAATTCAGCCCGTAGTAATAGGATTTTAAACCCCCCCCCTCCCTGTACATTTCCCTTCAGTTATCCTCAATTCAAGTTTTATAGTTTGCAAAAAAAGTTCTTAACATGATAAAATACCTATTTTTATAAAGAGACTAACCAGAGGAATTTGTTTGTAAAATGCCACATCCATTTACTGTACTATGGTCTTTTAATCTGTTTACATTTAATTCATAGCACAATTGTTTACATTAACAGGATATATTTTTTATGTTGAATCTTGTACAACAGTTCGATATGTTATTTCTTACAGTAAATGTAAAGTAAAAACAAACTGTATTGCAGCTCTGTTATTTTTGTTCATTGTATTCACAACACGATCTGTTATTCGGGCCGTTTTCTATATTGTTCTATATTTATCGTGTTGTGAACGTTTAGGTGCTATACAAAATGGTTAATTTGTGTTTATGACTTGCACGTTCATTGTTCACCTCCAAGCTTCTTAATACTTCTGAGCACTGAAGTGTTAAGATGATAAAATAATTAGTGAGCCAGCACAGTTGTAAGATTTTTTTTGTGAAGTGGGAGGTCTTTTTTTGCCGGTCGTGCAATTTGGAATGACTGTACCCCTCAGCAGGTTTTACAGGTGATACTGCCCAGTCTCTCTTCTGTGCATTTGCTGCTATGGCAGACTTCTCCATTCGAAGGATTTATGACTTTACCTTCATTAAATGTCATACACTCTTTTCCTGCGCAACCATATTTCACATGGATGCATGTTGACTGCTCTGACAGGCAGGAGAGTGGCATACTCCCCAAAATAAACGGGCAGCTCGAAAAATAATGTGAGACCCCCATGAGTTTGTGCAATAAAGCCGAGCTTTTGTCCTTTCCTCCCGAATTTGTTTGGCTCTGGCCAACTGGTAATTTGACCTTTTTGTTGGCTATTGCCTGCTGAATAGCCAGAGACACTCTTTCTGTTTAAACTGTCAATTGACTCTGTTTTCAGATTGCTGTAACAGTTTCTGGTGAGGCAGTAGCCTGTGCATGGTTCTTTGCAGTATGGCTGTGGGGAGTGCAGGATGTATTTTCCTATCTACTCCTAAAACCTCTCAAGCCATATTTGCAATACATGTTTTTCGTTGCAGCCTGCTGCATCACCTAGTGTATTTAAGCTTCATGTTTGTGGGACTCTGTAATGAAAAAAGGGGCAGTTAGTCTAAATTTCTATTACAATAATTCAGAAGTATTAAATTATCTGGTCCGAGTTGGAGAACATGCCAAACCGTATGTACATTTCCGCCTGGCATGACGCACTCCCTCCCCATTCACACCTTTAGGAGCTGGACCAGTAAACTGATACTTCAATGACTGGACCTGCCAATATATTCTAATAAAAATTCTCAAAGTCTGACAAGCCTTTGCAGACAGAAGTGGTCCTTTTGTACTTCGTGGTGTCTTGCACACATGAGGCCTTGACTAATTGGTGGCTCGGAGAAGCCATTTCAGTGAGCTCAGCCGGAAAGTTGGACAGAGCTCTACGCAGCTGAGAGAGAGATTGCTCCTTTTTGCTTTGCAACACATTGAAATCTGGGATATTTTTGTTGCTGCAAAGCATGTTTAGTAGAAAGGAAATGGATCATCTTGACAGAATTCAAAGGCTCAACACTCTCATTCTTCTATCAAGATTGGATAGTTTTCTCCACCAAGAAATTATGTAATTTAGTTTTTCTTACACCTTGCTTGACCCTCTCCAAGAAAGAAAAGGCTGTGAATCGACGGGACTCTGGAAATGCTGTCTTGCCACCTTCCTTGAAAGCACATTTTTAATCCATGTTTTCACTTGTGCCTTTAAAAAAAAAGTGAATCCTTTGGACTGGGTCCAGTACCTTTTTTGGCATTGAGTGTGAGGGACTCCTATTGTGAACATGCATTGCTTAATAGAGAAGAGCTAAGCCATTCCACGACACACACCTGTGAGGAACTTGATATGAATAGTCCCATTCATGCCATATAAGGTACTCTGTATCAGACTACCTATTCAAACCGATACAGATATTCTAATACTGCAGATACGCGTCATAGGGACATCTCCATATGTGAATGGCTTACTGTGATTTATCAGACTTACTGAGCTAATTACCTCCGTGCCAGATACCTTCCATCAGAGTTTGAGTTCCACTCCTTGCAGTGTCTCGGTACACCAGTACTGGTGTTGCCTGTGTCTAACCACTGCAGAAGAGGCCTAAAACAACCCAAGACATTTACCTTTATTTAAAAAGTGCGCTTTTCAGTGAGACAGCGAAGGACCTATTTTTGTCTGGTGGGGGCCATATACCTGACTTTTCTTTGCATGTCACTTCCATGCATTACATAGCATAAAAAACAACATAAGAGAAGAGTGGGATAAGAGGAAATGGTGTATCAGTTCTACACCAGTACCATCTGTTTTCTCCTCACCCAGTTGAGGAGCTGATATGTCACTGTACAGCAAATAATCGTTCCATTGCTGCTCATTCAGGACAGATATTTGAACCTTTGTGTTTTTTTCAGTACCACTTGATGAGTTATTATCATCTGAAAGGATCTACCCCCTTATTATTAAACTAATGACATAGGCTCTTTAGATGCATTCTTCACATAATTTCTTGCACAGATTTATTTAACTAGGAAATGCAGTGTCTACAGCAGTTCTGTGATTTGTGTTCTTTGTTTCTTTCAAATTGCATTGGTTATCACCACAAGGAACTGTGCATCTTCATCTATGCTGTGAGATAGAATTGTTGCAGACCCCGTGGACCCTTGAACTAGTGTGCTGAAACTAATGTGTAAATTTGTGATTTCCATACGGTCTGAATGTTTGTTTTTGACATCGGAGTCAATCACATTAAAAAAAAATGTAGAAACCACCATGCCTAATATGGGGGAAACCGCTTTTACAATGCAGTATTTACAACGTAATGCCATTACCACGCAATGCCTTTACCATGCATCACCTTTACAACACAAGACTTTACCACTAATATGCCTTTACATAGCAAGATAAGTATATATATATATATAGCAAATACGTGTGTGTGTATATATATATATATATATATGTGTGTGTGTGTATATATATATATATATATATATATATATATATATATATATATACACACACACACATACATAGGTACACAGACGTGTAAGAGTGTCTCTCTATTTTTGTTAGTAAAGCTTGCTCCAATCCATATATGTGTTGCTCCAGTTTTACTTTATTATATTTGTCTGATTTCCGAGTAACCGTCCATTTTACAGTATAGCTGAAGAGCAGTTCTAACAATCTGTTTTACAATATAGCTATAGAACAGCCAACACATGTTTTGCCCTATAGAGTGAACAGCCTGGGGCTTTCTCAAGGCTTTAGGTTTACCAATTTTCGAATCTTCACGTTCTTTTGTAATGTTGGCTTACAATCTAAAATAAGTCTGAGTTTACTAGTTAAATCCCTAGGGGCATTTGGTGGCTTTCTGTCATGGCACCATATTCATGCCCATTTTGTAAGGCCTGTCTTTTGGTTTGCCACTGGAAGTAGTCGATTGGCGACTTGCAGTGTTTGTGCCCGCCAGCTTAGAGTGGAACTTTATTAACTTGAAACGTACTAAGCCAGAAATGAACTAACTCATTTTTTTACCTGTGAACTAAGGTCTCCCAATAGATTTTTTTTATATATATATATATATATATATATTTAAACAGACTCCTGGCAGTACACTAGCTCGTAAATCAGCAAGACACCAGAGCCGGGGCCCAAATGTTCGTTCAGTGCAGATATTTTATTGGCACACGGAAAACCCAACGCGTTTCAAAGCTTTCGCCTCTTGCTCACGGGTACCCGTGAGCAAGAGGCGAAAGCTTTGAAACGCGTTGGGTTTTCCGTGTGCCAATAAAATATCTGCACTGAACGAACATTTGGGCCCCGGCTCTGGTGTCTTGCTGATTTACGAGCTAGTGTACTGCCAGGAGTCTGTTTAAATACTTTGGGAGGTGGCGATCCCGCCGGGAGCCTGCTGAGGCGAGAGGCGAGAGCAACGCTATTCGAGTGTGTGTTCATATATATATATATATATATATATATATATATATATATCATTTGAATAGTGCTAAGTTTCGTATCTGAGCTGAATAAGGCAGAGTCAGAGGAATAGAGAGACAGTCCCTTTTGACCAATAATCCTGAACAGGTCAACCGCAGAGCCATACCAGGTGACAATAAGGGCAAGTTCAGAGTTATAACCCCCTATTCATCAGGAGCTGAAACTTTTAGAGCTATGCTAAGGAAGAATTGGCATATTCTCCTAACTGATAATGTGCTTAAAGAAGATCTACCAACCCAGCCACTCCTAACCTTCAGCAAAGCCAGATCCATAGGCGACATGTTAGTGACTAGCCATCTTGAGAAAATGCCCCAGAAAAGTAATACCTTAAGGGAGCAAAGAGGCTTTTACCCCTGCGGCCGCTGCAAAGCGTGCGCAGGAAGTAAACGTGTCCTCTCGTATGTCATAACTGATACTGGCAGGAAAATGAACATCAATAAATTCATCACCTGCAGTACACAATATGCCGTCTACTGTCTACAGTGCCCCTGTGGCTTACGCTATATTGGGAGCACGATTAAGGAGATTAAGCTCAGAATACTCGAGCATATGAGAGCCATCGATAAAGTGGACCAGGCTTACCCGGTGGCTCGTCACTTTGCGGAGGCCCACAATCGTGATCGGAACAAGCTCCAATATTTTGGCCTAGACGTTGTACCCCCAAATATACGTGGTGGTGACCGCCTACGCAGATTAAGGAGACTCGAGTCCCGATACATTATAGACCTTTCCACGAAACACCCTAAAGGTCTGAATAGTGGGGAGGAGATGGCTTTCCATCTGGGGAAATAAGCTCATAAGATCGGAAAATAATACTAGACATACATGATTCCATGATGACAGCTCATTTCAATTAACTGTAATTAGAACTTTAAAGCATCATATTTTATGGAATAATTGTACATCATTGTATATAATAGCTCTAGAAATTTTGTTGGACCTATGTCATACACATACAACTGTGTGAGAGACCCTCTTATGTTTAATGACCCATATCATCTGATCTGCTTTAGAACTCTTTAATATGAATATAATATGAATTTGGAGTGGATTTTGTGCTCTAGATTGAAAGAATGTCTATTTGGATTGGGACTAGCACATGGGCTCATTTTAAGAGACTCTCGTAAATTTATTTTTCCACTGTACATAATTTTGATTTTCACCACACTCTTTTTTCAGAGATTGATGCTTATAATGAAATGTGAATTGCAGATTATGAACATTCTTAAATGTTTTTTTTGCTGCTGCACGCGATGCTTCACACTATAGAAATCCCGCATTCTATCTATAACTCATTCCTATCACAATGTTGTTGCATTGGAAGTCTCTTATCTTATTTCGAGTATAGGCATTTTGACTATCCACCTTACTTGGGGACATTAGCCGATCCACGGCTGTATGTTTTTGTCTAATTCAGGACCATTATAAGTGATACGCCATGCGTAGAATAAGGCACCTGCCCATCTGTGGGCTTGAACACTCTTGTTATCTCTAGCTTGATGTTAACCAGCGTTATATACAAAATAATACTCTGCTTGGTGTTAATCAGCGTTACAAAAAACAAACATTACAAGATGGCCGCCTTTATTCAATACATGGTGTGAGTCCCCTTGTTTATGTCTATGCCCAATTGAATGTGGGAGTGAACATAGAATGTTTAAAATAATGTCGGGAGTAAACACAGTCCATCACACACTGACGAAGGCAGAACGCCGAAACGCGTCTGTGTGCACCCCTCCGCTGAATAAAATCTAAGCGTGTTGAAACCTCCATCCTCGAATGTGCTGTTTTGTTCTTTCTGGGAAGTTTGAAAGGATCTGGAGCGTTATATATATATATATATATATATAACATTTGAATAGTGCTAAGTTTCGTATCTGAGCTGAATAAGGCAGAGTGAAAGGAGGCTGCACGTTGCTGCTAGGTAGCCACCAAAAAGGTCAAACTAAAAAGCTCAAATGCTTTCAGGTCAGGTCACCAGTAATTAGTGGTGAAGAATCTAGCACTAAGGTGCCTAGCATTAGTCCTTATTAATCTCCAACCAATGAAAGTTGTATAGTGTTGACATGGAAACTTACTAAACATGAGTTAGTTATCATCATAAGCCATCAGTAATAATGCCTGTGTCTCCAAATCATCAGGTAGATAGAGAGCACCAGAAGATTGGCTGTGCTTTGCCGATATTCTTCCAATTTATAAATGTGCACTACTAATTTAGATGTTCAAAGGTACTTCATGCATTAGGTAGTATTGAAGGACCCCTCTTGATGGGGGGGGGGGCGGAGGTGTGTGTCAGGTTGTAACACTGCTCTACTATCAGATTAGTCGCTAATTAGTTGAAATCGGTTTCCTATTGGTTATAGGTAATTTATTATGCTCCATTATCTGTTTATACATCATCCCCTATGGTCAATCAGATGGTGCCATTCAGAATCCCTATTTAGTCCATGTTTCACTTTGAATAATCCGCACACTTTTCTCCTGTTGTAATTTAAGTTCAGCATCACACTCTCCCCCGTTGGTTCAATTTGATTCTGCGTAATCCGCAAAAGGAGAAAGTTCTTAGATAAGGATGAGATGTGAGCAAATATTCTACTAAGGGTTGTTTTGTATCCTCTCTGTGAATGTTTCTGTAATGCTCTTGTATCCTTCTTTTTAAAGGTCTGGTTGTACTGCCGATTTGATGCCAGTCACAGGGCTGTGTTATCAAATAAATCACATTGCGGCTGTCACAGTTTCTGAAATCTTTTATTTTAAAGCTTTTTTCCATTAATCCACAGGATCCTTTTTGGTGTGTTTACTATAATATATATAATGTATAGGTATTGGATTGTAAGGGTGTTTTAGCGTTTACAAGTGGGTTAGGGTATTCGGTGGTAAGGATGTGTTTAGGGGTGGGTGGGGGTATTAGGTGGTAGGTTGTTTTTATAGTTTGGGGTGGGTAGGGGTATTAGGTGGTGTTAGAAATTGAGTTTCTAGTTGACAGAGGTATGCGACCTGTCCAGCAGAAACCACAGTCCTAGGCAGGGTAAGTCAGATACACAACACACATTAGCTTGTACTGACCCTCTGGTATCTTGGCACAGAGCTGGCAGGCTTGACGTAAGCGGCAAGATGTAAAGTGTTTGTGCAACACTTAAAACAGTAACAGTGAAAACACCACAAAAAGACTCCACGCCAGTATATAAAAATAGATTATGATTTTTATAAATAAAACAAGACTGTAACAATAAAAATCCACTAAATAGAAGTCAAAATATGCATTTTTAAAGATTAAAGTGAACAATAGAGCTTAGAAGCAATAAGCGCCTATGGGGTTATCTGCTCGTGCTGGACTGGGGCAAAGTCACGAGTTCAGCCCACCCGCGAAGGAGCACTGCCTGGATACAGGAGCCACGCAAGGCAAGTTCAACAAAAGTAACTTGATCCTGGTTGCAACAGCGAGATGTGAGCGGCAGCTGAGTGATAAGTCCCTATTGATCCTGCAGTCAAGGTAATGCTTTGATTTTTCTCCATGCAACAATGGCGATGCGCCAATTTTGAAGACCGAGTGCCGGTCCCATGATGCAATGATTCCGAAGATGATGGTCCGCGTTACTCCATGCAGTCCCTTTGCTCTCTCCTAAAACTGTTATGTTCGACTTGGTAATCCCCAGGTGGCAAAGACTTTACCTCCTTATAAGTTTCTAGTATATGTACCAGGAGTACCCAGGGCTGAAGCATGGTTTTGTGCTATCCTAGGTGACGTAAGCAACTACTGACAAGAAGGCCTGCAATTACAGACTGCAGAAGCAGTGCAGGCTGCTCGAACTCGACTGTGCCCTCTCCATGAGTGGCACAGTGAATGCAATATCTTTAATTTATGTCCGGAACCTCAATGGAAGGCCTCCTCAGCCCAGGAAGAAGGGTGCAGAAGTGCAACCATATGTGTCCCTAAATTAGAGTTCCCCCCGATTGGAAACTACTAGAAGTGTTAGCGTTCCATACGGTAAAATGGAACCTGTGAAAAGTTCCTCAAAATGGAGAAGGTACTGGAGGTAATTTGACAGAAAAAGGAGGACCTGGAGGCCAGGTTACACCGAAACAATCTACGCATTACGGGAATGCCCGAGTCTATGCCATGCCGCGCGTAGAGGACTATTTAGAGGAGTTGCTGTGTTCCACCTTTGGCAAGTCCCCCGTGCATCGTGGAGCGCGCGCCTACTGCACCCTTGGACCCCCCCTCCCCCAGGGCGGCAGTCAGACCCATAATTGCGCACCTACTCCATTATCGGGACAGGGACATGGTACTTCGCCGAGCCAGAGAAATGCAAAATGTGACTTATCAGGGGCATGCAATATCTTTCTACCTGGACTTCACTCTGGCCGTCCAGACAGCTCACAAAGACTTCCTCACCATCAAACGCAGCCTCCAGCAGCTCAACATAAAATACTCGCTCCTCTATCCTGCCAAGCTTATATTACACATAGGGAAAACAACCTTCTTCATGGACCCCAAGACGGCCGAGTGCTATGTGAAAGACCTACGTCTGGCCCAAAAAATTGAATGCCGCAGAACAGACTCTGAGGAAGGGGGCTGCACCAGTGACTACGATTAATATCTGGATGTGATGGACAGACTAGAACTGGCCCTCCTTTGCCTGAACAGTTTGAAATTAGGAGCCTGTGCTCTAAATACGTATCCTTTATAATAATAAAGTAATATAAGAACTGTCTCCCTCACTCTTTGAAAAGGACTAATTTGATATACTCGGTTGTCCTGCTGATCGGCCCCTGCAGGTGGTTTGGTTGGGTTGGGCTCTGCTCTTGCCTCCTGGGGATGATTCCCCGCCAATGTAAATTGTTTTTCTATTGTTGGGTAAAAGGGTCAACTGTGGAATATGCTCGGCCTGTTTGGGGGGGGCTGGCGTGGGTGGGGTGATGGGGTTTGTGGTGTTTTCCCCAATTTCATTTGATTATATTGCATTAGTTTCCCTTACTGTCTTTCCTGATCTCTTCCTTCCCCGTTCCCTATCACATGATGCACGGTATTGTGCACTGTTTTGTGAATTGACGTATAATGCGCTATGACCAGGATTAAATGCATCTCTTGGAATGTTCACGGTCTTAGTAACGCACGTATGACCAGAATAGTGGCTGCGCATCTCGACAAACATAAAGCAGACATAGGTTTCTTGCAGGAGCTACATCTAACCCAGGATGCATTTGCTTATAGGATAGGTGGGCAAAAAGCACATAGCATGCTACTCCAACTATGCACATGGGGTGGCCATCATCTTCAGAAAAGGGCTGCACTGGCGCACATGCGCATAGATTATAGATACATTAGGCAGATATTTTATGCTTACGAGTACACTTGGTGGTCACCTGATCGGGCTGATCGCCATTTATGGACCAAACATAGATGATCCGGCTTTTCTTTTGCTTAAGTTTGGAGAGTGATGGAATCCCTTGGTCCCAGGGCTGTGGTTTGGTGCATGGACTTCGTAGTACTAGATGGTGCCAAGGACAGGTCTGGTGACTCCTGGCAACCCCACCCCAGAGCGGCAGTGCAACTCCAGACTATAATCAGGGATGGACATCTGACACCACAGCAACCCTGACCCCGGAGAGCTGTGGCGCTCCAATTATGGGAGGTTCATTGACTGGCTGGAACAGCAAATAAAAAGCTGGATCATTCTGCCCCTCTCCCTGGGAGGGTGGTCATAGCGAAGATGGTTGTGCTTCTAAAGCTTCTCTATCTCTTCACCAACATCCTACTCCCCCTCACATACTGCTTCAAAGGGTGGCTGCGCTCAAACATGATCAGGTTAGCATGGGCGGGCAAAGCGCCCCGAGTGGCTTGGGAGGTGCTCACACTCCCCTTTGAACAAGGTGGGCTTGGGGCACCGGATTTTGACCTGTATTATTGGTGCGCGAAGGCGCAATTTGCATTCCACTGGATATACCCAACTCAGTTCATGGCCCATACTGCGTTGGAACAGGATCATGTGTCTCCGGTTCCCCTCCCTGTGACTATATCAACCAAGGCCCAGACCCTGAAAGGAAATCGACACAGTGGGGTGCACAGTGGGAGACTTGATATTATGCACGCCCTCTGGTCCCCTTGTTAAGCATCCGTGCTTATCCTTCCTTGCGGAGCCTGGCCCCTGCGCCAGACTGAGAGAAATGAAGCATACAAAAATGGGATATGTCAACCCGGACGGCACCTTCATAGACATGCACCAGATTAGGGAGGGACAGGAGCTCACCGTGCTATAACAGATGACATACTTCCAGCTGCGCCCCATGCCTATCACCGCACCTTTCCTGAGGCGCCAGCTACTTTTCAAATCTTTAGAGAAATTTCTTAAGAATCCATCCTTACGCAAGTTAATTACACGCCTTTACACAGATATTCAAAACACGGCACCAGTATCACACTATGGGCCCGGCAGGAGCGGGTGACAGCGCTCGGCATACCTATCCCGCAGGAGCAGTGGCCTTATTGCTGCACACGCCCTCACCCCAAAATATAGACTGTGCCTCATGAATTGATGGTGATTACAGCTAGCTGGGGTGGCCTCTCGTCGGCGGCATCTTCTGCATTGTGGAGAGGCCCCTGATGAGAGACCAGTGAGGGAAGCTGCACTCTGAAATCAGGAAAAATTAAACAAACAAGTCCCCTGCTGCGTACAATGCTACTGAACCATAAGAATTAAGTGCCACTGACGGAGTGTACAGTGCTGCACCCCTCCTCCTTGTGATTTGGGAAATTAATTAGATCACGAGAGCCGTGTTTTTTCTAAAAAAAACTCCCAAGAATCGCATGAAGTCACCACTACAGCCGGTGCCCAAGCTTTCTACACCTAGCGTGGGATTGTCCCAAGGTCCACGCATATTGGGTGACCGTCTTTAATGCAATAGATGAGATGACGGCGCACCCATAACCTCTGACTGCGTTACTGGGATACGTGAAGGACATGCCTGCAGAGAGCAGGAGGCTTAGTGCATTACTGCTGCTGCTTGCAAAGTGGTGCATAGCAATGACATGGGGCAGGATACGCATCCCCCAAAAGCGACATGGCTCAAGGATGCAGCATTTTGCCAAGGACAGCTGGCTGTATTTTGAGAGCTTATGCCCACTCAATCTCGACCTAACGATATTTGGGGCCCCCTGCAACTATGTAGCTGCACATTCAATAGAAGAGCCCGCTCTGCAAGTCTTGGTCACAAGTGAATACCACGACACTGTTTAGAGAGACACATTGAACTCCTGAGGCGGAAGCCGCGAGTAAGCGCAAACTGTATTTTGTTTTAATATTCATTGTATTTCTTGTATTTTAACTACTCATTTCCCCTCCTGGGCACTTGCTTTTAATCACTTACGCTCTTGCAGCCCTGCGCAGCTGATCTCAGAGCTGCAGCGGGCCATAGCATCTTGCTGCCATTCCACAGAGCTCACTGGCCACGCCCCCATCCTACAGGCCACGCCCACCGCCGAAGTCTTTAAATCGCGCTGAATGCGAGCGCGAGACAGAGACACATTGAACTCCTGAGGCGGAAGCCGGGAGTAAGCGCAAACTGTATTTTGTTTTAATATTCATTGTATTTCTTGTATTTTAACTACTCACTTCCCCTCCTGGGCACTTGCTTTTAATCACTTACGCTCTGGCAGCCCTGCGCGGCTGATCTCAGAGCTTCAGCGGGCCATAGCATCTTGCCGCCATTCCACAGAGCTCACTGGCCACGCCCCCATCCTACAGGCCACACCCACCGCCGAAGTCTTTAAATCCCGCTGAATGCGAGCGCGAGACAGAGACACATTGAACTCCTGAGGCGGAAGCCGGGAGTAAGCGCAAACTGTATTTTGTTTTAATATTCATTGTATTTCTTGTATTTTAACTACTCACTTCCCCTCCTGGGCACTTGCTTTTTAATCACTTACGCCCTGCGCAGCTGATCTCAGAGCTGCAGCGGGCCATAGCATCTTGCCGCCATTCCACAGAGCTCACTGGCCACGCCCCTCACTTTCCCTCCTATAAGTAATGTGTTTTCACCGTACGCGCAGCGGACGGGCGCAGCGGGCGCGCCGAAGGCGCGCTTAAGGCAAGCTCGTCTGCGCTCGTCCGCGACAAGGACGCAACTAGCGCAGCCAACTCTGCTCAAATTCTCACCCAGCCCCCGCGCTATACCCGTGAAACCCTGCTCAACTTGCGAGAATTTGCACACGAAGGTCAGCCCATCCTTGCTGACACTGCCTTTCCACTGCATGACTTCGTAAATAAGGGTCTGCTCCTGGGAGGCCTTCTGAATGTCAGATCACTGCCAAAACATGCTAACGAAATTCATTTACTTATCGAATCTCATCACTTGGATGTCCTCTTCTTAACCGAAACGTGGACCCACGCAAATTGTGATATTGAATTAGCATGGGCATGTCCTCAGGACTTTAAAATTTTGCACCTTCCCAGACCCAAAGGCCGTGGTGGCGGAGTAGGTATTATCTACAGAGCCTCCTGGTACATTAACACCATAGACATGAACTCAGTCGCCGGGACCGAGATCCTCGGCCTCTCCATAAACTGCCATTCGGGAGGAATTTTTACGGCAATTATTTGCTACCGTCCTCCAGGGACTTTCACGTCCCAACAACAGCAAGCGCTACTCACCACCTTCACGAACATGGCAACCTCCCACAACAAACTAATCATCCTAGGGGACTTCAACCTCTGGCCAAACGGTAGTCTAGACACTGGTCTAGAAAACCTCTTGCTTTCTTGCGAAAGCGTGGGACTCTACCAACTGGTTAAGCAACCTACCCACTCAGCAGGTCATCGACTTGACCTCATCTTTTCCAGTGCTCAACTAGTACATCTGAACGACATTCTGCCCATGAGTTGGACAGATCATGCTCTTCTTAAATTCTACATTACCAGCACAAAAACTAGAACGCCGAATCATAGCGCCCTACCAGAATTTATGTACAAAGACTGGAAAGCTCTGGAAAAATTGAGTTCTACCACCGCCGTATTTAACGTGGAAGACAGCTTCTCCCCTATCAACTCGGTTGAAGACAACTACAAAGCCTTCTGCATGAGGATATTATCCACTACGGACTCCCTAGCTCCATTAAAAAGATGCAAATCTAAAGGCAGAGCATCAGCCCCATGGTTTAACGACTCCCTGAAAATCCTCAAATTAGCCTGTAAACAGGCTGAGAGGAAGTGGAGACAAGGCTACTGCGACACAAACAAAATTATCTGGAAAAATAAGCTCCTGGAATATAAATCTGCCATCGCTGAGAGCAAATCCACCTACTACTGCTCCACCATAGTCAATGCCGCAAATAGCTCCAAAAGCATCTTCCAGATCCTTGACAACCTTATCCACCCCGACTGTGCCAAGAAAACCATCCCTCCTACACAGACACTCTGCGATAATCTCACACTGTTTTTTAAGGACAAAATTGAGACCATCATCCACAACCTTAATACCTCCCCTTCGCAAGACAATCTCAACGCCCCGAGGCCGCCACTACCAACCTCGATCCGTTAAGCCCAGGACACCTACCGAGGGAATGTCTGCAGGTTCTCCCCCTTATCTCGGAAGCAGACTTCGAGAAAATGGCACACGGAATCACCTCTGGGTCCCCCCTCGACCCGCTGCCTCCAAAAACATGGAAAGCATGTGGAACTGAACTCTTCAGCACCCTCCATAGGATCTGCAACCAATCCCTGTGTTGTGGATTTGTCCCTACCCCCTGGAAGCAAGCACTCATCACCCCGCTGCTGAAGAAGCCCTCATTAAGCCCTGAGTGTTTATCTAACTTTTGGCCCATATCGCTCCTACCCTTTCCGGCGATAGTTGTGGAACGCTGGGTTAGCTCCTGTCTATCGACACATCTAGAGCAGAATCACATTCTGGACGACTTCCAATTTGGATTTCGCCCAGCCCATGGCACCGAAACGGCTGTGCTTACTGCCATGGAAGAACTTCGTATGCGTGCAGACAGGGGCCACGCAATGGCCTTGATCTTATTGGACCTGTCTGCCGCATTCGATACGGTCAACCATGTGATTCTGCTAAAGAGACTCAGAGAGGCAGGGGTCGACGGCACCGCCTTGCTTTGGTTCCACTCTTACCTGCGAGATAGGAAACAGGCTGTGTCCCTCCCCCCTTTTCAATCCGCTTTTTCCCCAGTACCTCACGGGGTTCCCCAGGGCTCATCCATCAGCCCGATCCTTTTTAACGTTTATCTGAAACCATTAGTCACTCTGATTAAATCCCACAGACTGAAAACTATAAACTATGCGGACGACACCCAGCTTATCCTCTCCTGGGAGGGATAAGACTCAATCCCCATGGAATCATTCCACGACTGCTTGAGAGACACAGCCGGCTGGCTGCACAAAAATTCCCTGCAATTCAATTCCTCTAAGACCGAGGTATTGTTCTGCGCTGGGAGCCGGATACCTCGCCTATTTCCCACAGAATTCTGGCCCCCGGAAACCCCAGAAAAACCTCAGCCGGTCACTAGTGTCCGCAATCTGGGTGTCATGTTAAACAACAAACTCAGCATGGAAACGCAGGTAACCAAAACAGTCTCCACCTGCTCGGCCCTACTGCGTTCTTTACGCAAAGTCATGCCACTACTTCCCGCACAGGCACGAGCACTAATAATAGTCAGGTGTACTATCCTTAGTCGCCTTGACTACTGCAATGCACTTCTGCTCGAGTCCCCAGCTGTTCTACTGGACAGACTCCAAAGAGTCCAGTCGGCCGCAGCCAAACTAGCCCTCGGATGGACCAGGAGATCCTCGGCCACAGCAGCCTTAGCCGAGCTACACTGGCTCCCTCTGAAGCAGCGAATAGCTTTTAAAGCACTCTGCCTTGTCTTCAAGGCACTACACGGAACTGGCCCTAGATCCCTACAAAAAATGTTTTCCTGGTACACCCCCACCAGAACTCTCCGATCCGCCTCAGCCTGCCTTGTCATGGTACCCAGATTCAACAAGGTAAGGACGGGGGGTAGATCCTTCAGAGTGGCTGCTGCTAAACTCTGGAATAGTTTGCCGGTCGACATCTGCCAAATATCACAACTCCTTCCATTCAGAAAGCGGATTAAAACTTGGCTCTTCCCCTAAACCCCTCACCTATAACCTGTCCCCAGTCTCCCGATACTTACCATCTTAGGAGTAATCTCTCAGCGCCAGGATACCTGCCAGGTGACAGTTGTGCTATACAAATGTTTTAAATAAATAAATAGAGTGAATAACGTGACCCATTATAGAATATCAGGTCAATAAGCTCATATTGAACTATTCTTACTCCCCTATTTTCTCCCTCGGACCCCCCCTCCCCCCCAGTTAGATGTTGAGCAACATACTCCCTTGAACAGAACAGCAACTGTTAATGACACTGAGTTAACAACTACGTGTTTGCAAGATGAACCCATTATGTGATCAGAGGACCAGCTAATGCAAGACATGCGGAGATCGGATAGCTCCATTAGACCTCATATGAACAGCAAAAAATGTAAAGTGTAATGTAACTGTAAGTGCATTGTATTTGCACCCAGGTATATTGCTGCTAATGTAAATGTGAAAACCTAATAAAAATTTTTTTTTTTATAAAAGGCTACCCAGCCTTACCACATAATATTCCAATATTGCAGAGGGTAACAGGCAGCAATGCAGCACAGCAGAACATCGGTTCTTCCAGAGCAGCAATCCTTTTAGCAGCACAGCATGTATTTCTCCTGACAGAGTTCTTCACAGGTCCAGTACTGTCTGATTTGGAGGGATCAGTGACCCATTACTTGTACCGAGTTGTGCCTTTGAAGTGAAGGTGATTTCAAAGAAGGCCTTTGAAGTGCATAGAGGTCCTCCCTTTCACATCTGGCTCCAGAATCACTACGGGTTATGCAGCCTTTTGTGTGGGGACAGGGCACAGCATATTCAGGTGTTTCAGCTCCCCCCTCCCATCCTGCCCAGGAAGGCCCACCAGGATGTGGATTTCCACTCAGTCACACTTATCCTCCCTTTTGTGTGTGGCTGTCTAGAGGTAATGCACAAAGTCCAGCTGTCACCCACCCTAGATGTGCATTGGGGCAGGGGGCAGGCACACAGGTCTAGGAGCAAAAAACTGCCATCTTTGTAAAAGTGTTTTAACTTCGAGGAGTTGGGCCAATACTAACACCCAAACTAGGCCACAACAATAGTTTAGAACAGAAAGTCGTTTGTCCGTGTGTTTTGAATTACTGCATTCCAAAAAACACTTTGACAACGAGAGTTTTTTGGTGTATTTATTACACCTTTCCTTTTTCATTTGTTTGTAAAGCATTTGAGTCATGTCATAGAGAAGAACAATGTTTTTTAGAAATATTCAACACAGCAACAATAGCAGCACAATTGATGTTTGACGAGTACATAACTAATAAAGTGACAGAACATGACAAAAAACACAATTGACCAGTCCTTAATTTGACAAAGAAAGAATGGCGGCATAGACTGTTTACACTTTCACACAACTGCAACCTGCCATGCTCAGCTAGACAATGCAACAATTACAACAGGCTGATTGCCTTGTTAATACACAGTATTATTCAGTGAATTGATGGTGATAACAGCTAGCTGGGGGGGCCTCTCGTTGGCGGCATCTTCTGCATTGTGGAGAGGCCCCTGATGAGAGGCCAGTGAGGGAAGCTGCACTCTGAAATCAGGAAAAATTAAACAAACACGTCCCCCACTGCGTACAATGCTACCGAACCATAAGAATTTAGTGCCACTGACTGAGTGTACAGTGCTGCACCCCTCCTCCTTGTGATTTGAGAAATTAATTAGATCACGAGAGCCGTGTTTTTTCTAAAAAAAACTCCCAAGAATCGCATGAAGTCACCACTACAGCCGGTGCCCAAGCTTGAATACACACAAGCGAGGCTGTCCCCATGGCTCAAATCCACGCAACTTTCTGGTAAATTGAACCAACAAAATCATCTATTTGCACATCTTGCCACTGGCAAGAGATATTTCATTACGTTACTCGGCTCCCGGTGCCATTAATTGTTAAACCGCACCCGTGATCATCACCTCAGAATGTGTTCGACCTGTCCTGGTCCTGAGGAGAACCCAAAAAGATGAGTAGTGTTCTGAAACGGTTCGACCCACCCCAGCTAGCTTCCAAAAAGGAAGTCATCCACTTCAAGACCAGACCTCTAATCCCAATGGATTGTAGACAGGCCAGCAGTCTTTTATTGTATTGTATTGAAGGCCGCCGATAAATCCAACATAATCAAAACGGCCTTGCCCCATCATCTAGCTTGTCTTTAATATAGTCAATTGCTTCCAGCTTAGCTCTTTCAGTACTGCAGTTTGCTTTAAAACATGACAGACTTAAACGCAGAAGATTGTTACTTTCAAAGTAACCTGAAATATGGGAGTTTCCATGTTTCTCTAATACTCTTGAAAATGCCAGAGACGAGGTGGGCCTGTAGTTGGCTTGGATATTCGGATCAGCTGACTGCTTTTTGAATAGGGCCAAGTTTTGGCATGTTTTCATTTGCACTCTACTAGGGATTTGTAGTTACATTTAATATGCCAATTGTGTATGAACCAATGTTACCATGTTTAGAAGATAGAGCACAGGCACTTTACCAGGGGATAGCAGTGGTAAAGTGCTCAGAGCCCTAAAGCCAGTAAAAAGAGGTCCGAAAAAGAGTAGAAGGAAGGCAAAAAGTATGGTATGAACCTTCAGAGAGAGTCATTTTTCAACGGGTGGTAAAGGTGGTTTTATGGGTGGATGAGGGTATGTGGTGGCAAAGGTGCTTTTAGGTGTGGGTAGGGGTATTGGGTGGGAAGGGTGGTTTTAGAGGTGTTAGGATATTGGGTGGGAAGGGTGCTTTAGGGGTTTAGGGATAGGTAAGGGTATAGGGTAGTAAGGTTCTTTTTTAAAATATGGTTCATCCTACCCAGTCCTAGTTGTTGGTGCAACATATTCTTACAGGGGAGACTTTAAAATGCTTAAACCGATACAGACACTGAATTGCTTCAGAAGGTGATTGAGGAGAGCCTCACTCTTTTAAGGGGGTTCATGCAGTCATGCAAAAAGGATGTTCAAGGGCATGAGTCTAGGCTTGTTTACATTTTTGAAGATGCTTGCTACAGGAGTGGTAAAAGCGACAAAGTTGCTAGCAATGGCACCATCCTACCCCCTTTTGGTTTTGGAACAATCTATTATTTACCAGTCTGCTTCCACACGGACACACTAACTTGTAATGTCCTCGGCCTTTGACAATAAATATTGTACCCGAAAAGATGAGGCTTTTTGGTGATCGTAACCCTACAGCAGGCAGCTGTAATCTCAGTATTTACCAGCAAAATGAAAGGTTCACTATCTCATAGGAGAGGCAGGAAAGAAAAGTTTTCGGCATGCAGTGTGAGCCATTCTTGTGTTGCTGCAACGTAGGTGCTGAAACGCTTTTACTCAACTGTTTACAGGAGATGTCCCAGGACTGAATCTAGGATCCAGTCCTGTGGTTAGAAAACTAATCCAAAAAGTAACTAATTGCATTTAACTAGAAATTCACATTGACCTCAATGTTGCATTGTGTCTGAAATTGTGTTGCGCATTACAACTGTAACTACTGTACTTAGAAGACTATTGCCTATTTGCAAAGTATTTAAACTAAAGTAATTAATTCTGAGAAAGTATATTTTGTAATGTAATGTATAATGTAATTATATTGTAATTTAAAAAATAAAATATCTAAAAATAAATTGTTTAAAAAAATTTAGAAAATCAGTATAAATAAAAATAACAATTATTACATTCAAAAATTGTCATTTACAAAACCTTTGAAATTCATTGAAAAAACCATATGTTTCAAACATGTTATAGTTGGGAATTAGCATTTAAAAAACCTTTGAAATTCACTGAAAAAACCATACGTTTCAGACAAGTTATAGTTAGGAATTAGCATTTAAAAAACCTTAGAAATTCACTGAAAAAACCATAGGTTTTAGGGGTTTTATAGTTAGCTAGACATTTCACTCGTATAAAACCATTGAAATTCCCCTGTTCTAGTTAGTTGTACTAACTATAACTCGCACGCCCGCAATCCACTGCTGATGATGTCACATATTACATCATTCATGACATGGTCAGTGACATCACGGATGACATCTCAAACGACATCACTGATGGCATCATCCATGTGACAAACTGATACACCTCATCATACAATAGTATAACCTTTCAACACTCATTATAAAATATGAAGTACCATATTTGAAACCATTGATACACCAGTACAAGTTTCTAAAAACCCATACAGTGATTCCTACATCTACACACAAATCTAAACACTTACCTATAGATTCACTCATAAATGTTAACAAAGATCAATAGAACACTATTAAATATATACATATACGCCTACATCAATATTACTTACCAGCACATATCCTATTCACTTATGCAGACTTCCTACTCACTTATGCAATAATTGATCATACTTATATTTACTAAGTTACACACTTACTCAAACACCACTTTATTTATTATTATAGATAGTAACTCATACTTAGTGTGTTATAAAATCACTATTACAAGTATACAGTTATCCATACGTCGCTCATACAATCACTGAGTCTTATAAATACTTATTTATATACAACAATTTTCACATACACTGCCTTTTATATTTTTAGTTTGTTGGACATATATTACTGACAAATATATTTACTCAGTAAATAGAAAATGTACCTTGAGGGATCATTTCACAAAAACTTTTTCAATCCTCATTAGTCACAGACTTGAACTCATAAATGTAACTGAATGTGAAGACACAACATTGTTTATATCAAATCAATTTAATTTTTCATATAAATACAGCATATCAGCATTCATGCTGAGAACCACAATCTCTTTTAGCAACACAAGAATACTACCGTCACAGTTTAAAAATTCTCCAGTAGTAACATACACCGTTTCTATATATGTATCTTTCATATACATGAATAATCATATACAATTCAGGCTATTCAAAACAAGTTCATGTTCCTTATGTTGGAGTCTTGAGACAAAACTGTGTAGTAGCGTCGACGTTTCGGTCTCCTCCAATTAATTCACCGAGACCATCCTCAGGACAATTTCTTGTTGCATATACAATCTTAGTATGGGCACATATGTCCTCATTTTATGCTAGATTATATTATTTTTTCATTTTTCAACCAACTGTGTCCTCTCTTATTCAGAACACGGAAGTATACGTTTCCATCAATCCTCCGTATCATGCGATTACGGCCGTAATCGCATGATACGGAGGATTGATGGAAAACATATTTATTAAATGTATGAGTTCACGTCTGTGACTAATGATGATTGAAAAAGTTTTTGTGAAATAATCCCTCAAGGTACATTTTCTATTTACTGATTATACCCAGTCCCTTGGGGAATATTAGGTTGCCCTCTTGTGATTAGTAAAATATATTTACTCATCACCACACCCATAAAGAGATTCACTCACCCAAACAACTGTTTCCACATACAGCCTTAACATATAATATACCTGCTAAATCAATTATTTACATATCTTTCGACAGTCACACACGTTCCACCCAACCACACACACATTCATTCACTATCCCATACAAATACTCACTTAACTAATTAATAACTAATGTAGACTTTCACATAGCTAGTAACCAACTTATGTAGTAGTTTACACACCAAGAGATAGTGATACAGGTATTCACACAGTTTAATCACTATCCCATATATTTCGTGAGACACTTTAAATTCGTCACTTAGACAGTCAATCACATTGCTACTAAATCCTCCATTCAGACACTTATACATCCACTCAGTCTTCAAGGCAGATTGCTGTATATATATATAATACTTATTTAAATATCGAAGCAAACCACATTCACTGGATGATGTCATCAGTGATGTCATTTGAGATGTCATCAGTGATGTCACTGACCATGTCATGAATGATGTAATATGTGACATCATAAGCAGTGGATTGCGGGCGCGCGGTTATAGTTAGTACAACTAACTATAATGGGGGAATTTCAATGGTTTTATACGAGTGAAATGTCTAGCTAACTAGAACACCCCTAAAACCTATGGTTTTTCAGTGAATTTCTAAGATTTTTTAAATGCTAATTCCTAACCATAACTTGTCTGAAACCTATGGTTTTTCCAGTGAATATATATATATATATATATATATATATTCTATCTGGTCTCCTGCACAAACCATGTAGATGCAAAGGAATCACGAGCCACTCCAGCCAGGTAGGGTTCAAGGTATTTTTAATGGGCAAAGAAACAATATATATATATATATCCATACTTACTCCCATCCCCTGAAAGAAGAGAGCATGCACTCGAAGGTTGGAGAAATAACATCAATTTAATGTATTGGGCCTCTCCTGACTGGTTAACTCCGAGAGATGCTTTGGGCTGTTCAGCAGCCTTTTTAAATCTATAAAGTGCCATTTTAACGACATCTTTATACTCGAGAACATCATGAACATAAAATACTTCAAAATACTCATTAGTAGTGTTCGCATTAATTATGATGCAATGCATTCAGAACTTAAGAAAAAATGTGAATAAACATGTTAACATTTCCCATGTGATGGAATCATTAAAAATAAAGTCACAAAATATTTTTATGCAAGATCAAAATTGCCCACTCTAAACTACAGCACATGTGAACAGCCCGTATTGATTATATAGTGATCTTTGAATGTAATCCATGTAAACAAACAGCATATTTTTAAAACTGATATTTTCTTAAGACCATGACATGCATATCAATTATACCATACATAACGTGCCGCCTTTTGATCATGGGCCAAAAAAACACTTTCATTGACAAAAGAGTTACTCTGAGCTCACCGACAGCAATTCAGTCTGCAGCTTAACTTGAAGCCAATGTTGCCATCAATGAAATGCATATAAGTATTACCCAACTGCCAAGAGCCTTGAATATTCATGGTTATGCTCTTGGAAAATGGGCGTCACTAAAATAAAAATACACATATATATATATATATATATATATATATATATATATAAATCTGTGGTGTTAAGAATCGGAAACTTATACATACCTACTTATACGTATGTTTACTATATTGTAGTTAACTATGTTTTTGCCACAATATTTTGATAAATCCGTATTTTCTCCTCGATATACTGATATACAGCTTTCTATTAAATAGGATTCCTTTCTCTAGAGGTGGGTGCTTATTCATAATGGAATCCCTTCCGAATGTTTAATTATACTTTTGAAATAGTTATCTTGCAAACAAAAATGTAAAAGTACAGCAAGACATCATTAAGACCTAACTCCCTATTAATAGCCATCATAAGAGTTTAGGGCGGTGACCGGGACGGGCAAACAAGAGTGCCACATTTTTTCCTCTCTTGCTCTTGTTGATCAATAATCAAATTGGCACTCTTATCCCATATTTCAGCATTGAAGGGGACAACTGTTGCTATGTATGCTTTCAGAGTT
This sequence comes from Lissotriton vulgaris, assembly GCF_964263255.1. Taxonomy (NCBI): domain Eukaryota; kingdom Metazoa; phylum Chordata; class Amphibia; order Caudata; family Salamandridae; genus Lissotriton; species Lissotriton vulgaris. The sequence continues at coordinate 234,931,605 of NC_141700.1, read as the reverse complement.
GCAGCTAATTAATGCCTACATGCGTTTATCACATTTATTACCATTATAGACATTGTTACATTACGAGGATCCGCATAGGCCCCCCAGCGACTACCTCCCCCTTTAAGATGGTGCTTATTTTTGCACATAATCACAGACAATAAACACGGTCTAGCTGTACTGTGTGCGACAACAACGTCCACCTGAAAGTCAACACTCACTGGGTAATTACATTGAAGACCATCCTTCCACTCGCTTCGCTTTTGATGTAGTGGAGTTTGGGTAGGTCATCTGGTGGATTCAGCACTAAGATTATGTAAGTATCGCTATGCGGTTTTCATCACAGGTTCCCTAACAGAGTCCACCTCTAATATGAGATGATTCCAGCATAACTTGCCCCAATTTATATATTTCAGCACTCTAAGTCAGCGTTAACTCTGCTCCTACTGGAGAAGGTATAACCGCTACCCTAATTGGGTGAGTTTACCCTTTGTGACACAATGTCTGAAAACTATATGTTTGTGATCACCTATTCGTTTGTCACTTGTTTGTTCAATGTATGGTCTACTTCTCTCATGGATTAACATTGGAAAACTAGGGAAACCCTATTGTGCTGTATTTCCTACGTGTAGAAAAGTATCAGTATGGTGTTTGGTATTGATGGATTAGTAATGGCAAATCCTCTTTGGTAGTCAGAGTGGATTTGACATTACTAATGTAGAACTGCCATTTTTAAGAAAGTGGACATGTCAATGCTCGAGGCTCTCTTTGTGCCTGTCAGCCTGTCTCCAATCCACATATGAGTGCTGGGGGGACAGCTACATCTGTGCATTCCTGATATACGGCCAAAAACGTGGGGTACTCCCGGGAAACTGCAGAACTCTGACTCTGAGGGGCCTTCCTGTGATGGATAAGAGTGGGTGGAATTGTCACCTGCATTCCAAGGGGCAGGGAGCTGGCCCCATTTAAGATATTGAGCAAGCCTCTCCCAGGGTAGGATGGCAGACAGGAACACATTTAGTGGGGCCTGTGCCTTTCTCATCTTCAATGGCCATTATGGTTATACCTACAGGGGCTCTGTCCTCAGAAGTTTAGAGACACTTTTAGGATTGGAACCATACTACATTGGTTCAACACTCGGACATTGACAAGCGGAACCATTGGGGCAGGAGGGACTGCAACTGGATTATCCATAGACTGGTGGTGGCCTGTGGCTGTTTTTTCTCCAGGGAGGAGACTACCACTTAGTGGATTTTGCCTGGATGTTGCTGGCCTGCAGCTAATTGTCAGCGTTCGTGGTCCTGGCTCCTGAGCACACCTCAAAGGCCGGTCAGCCGATCCAAGGATAGGAAAGGATCTTCCCATTTCCAAAAAATCTTAAGGCCCGCAGGGTGTGGCAGAAATGGCTGGAAGTTATCATTGGGTGGGACAAGGACCGTCCTGACGTATGCAGTAATCACACTGTGCAGACGAGTGTGCTCGAAAAGATCAGCGGCACACATGGGGTGCCTTATTGTGGGGAGTGCTGGGGATGTTTTCTGTGTCCGCCGAACCTTAGCTTGCAAACGGAAACCTGTGCTAGCTCGCACTTTGTAGCATGTAGTGTCTGAGGAATTTTGGGGATGTTTGCTGAGTCAGTGGGACCAGAGCCAGGAGCCTAGACCTTCTCCGACCTCTAGATCGGGAAGATGACAGTGCCTGACATTGCGGCCTCAGTCTGAGGTCACCGTCTCTCTTCCCTTGGACCCACTCCCCAAGGTACTCTGTTTTTTATAACATTGAAATTGGACCTGAAGGGTCTCGCTGTGCCTTGTTTGTACCCACAGCTGCCTACCTGGAGCAACTGCGGCCCGCACCACCGCCTGGGGTAAACATCTCCAAATTGGAAGCTTGCTAGTTCCGGTGTCAGTCTTTTGCCTACTTGGGAGTGGGGTGGGGATAATGAATCCGCCCTCGTGGGTGCCTTGACAGCCTAATCTAGATGGATGATACCAAGTAACTATTTCCTTCTGCTTTAGGTGGTACAACAATCTAATCAAAGTATCGCCAGCAGGTTCAATGGGTAGCATTGGCAGGTGTCTCTTGAGTGGCCAAGGGACCAGATGGCGAGGCATAGTAAAACTGGAGATTTATTGACCATTACAACTGTATGCGGTATGTGATGTTTGGGGAATGTTGTGGTTTATGCTAATGTTATAGCAGGAAAGTGAAATACCTCTGAAAGGCATGAATATCAGCCTGATTCATGAAGTAAAATTGCGCCCGCAATAGCTGCGAAAATGTAAATGCGGGCGCAATTTCCGTAATCGGCATTCAACATCAAAATAGCGAATTCGCAAACACAGAATTGCAAATTCGCTAATATATTTGCGGAATCCCGGCAGGTGAGCATTAGCGAATCGGAAATTGCGACACACCACGGATTCTGCGAAAATAATAGCGAATTCGCAATATAATCGCAATCGGTATTCAAGAAAAATCGCTATTAGCGAAAAACCCAAAAAACGCGATTTGCGCCTCGCAAAATAAGGACAACTCAAAGCAGGTGGTAACCATAAAAGCCATGCAAAAAAAACTTTCAAAAAACCGTTGTCCTATCACCAACAGGTTCTGGCCTGACCAATCACACATAAGGACCATCATCATCAGCAGCATTAGGAGTCCCACAATGCCAGGAATGTACATGGTGGTGAGGCGTCGAAGGCTAGAGCGATTAGCACGGAGGAGACGCAGGATCCAGGACAGGATATTCCGCCAGCGGGTCACCTTGCTGGGCCAAACCAGAGAGCAGATATATGCTAAATACAGGCTGAATGGGGAAATGATAATGCAGCTAATACAGGACCTTGACCCCCTGAAGCAGCACCCAACAAGCCGTACCAATGCGGTGCCTACACATGTGCAGGTATTGTGTAGCCTGCACCTCCTGGCCTCCGGGAGTTTCCAGGGGATAGTAGCGGCTGCTGGGGGGATATCCCAGCCCACCATGTCACGCTGCCTCCACACTTTTGTTGACGCCATGCTCACCCAGCTACACCGTCACATCAAATTCCCCGCCAGCCAACAGGAATTGGACATGACCAAGCTACAGTTCTACAATGTAGCCCATTTTCCACATGTGCTCGGATGCATAGACTGTACCCACGTCGCCATCTGCCCACCAGCTGCCATGGAGTATATGTTCCGCAATAGAAAGTCCTACCACTCCCTTAACATCCAGATGGTCTGCAATGCTAAGACATACATCACTGACATTGTTGCACAGTACCCAGGGAGTACCCATGACTCCTTCATATTCCGGCACAGCGGCCTCCACACATCACTGGTCAGGGGAGAGTTTGGGGAAGGACACCTACTTGGTAAGTACACTTTGTTGAAAATGTCAAATTGCTAAGATGTAGCAGCGCAGCACAGGCAATCACCATCTGCTCCTCTCATTCAGGTGACAGTGGCTACGCCCTCCGTGAATACCTCCTGACCCCATACCTCAACCCTGCTACACCCCAGCAACGGCGCTACAATATTGCACACATACGCACAAGGAATTGCATAGAAAGGACATTTGGCCTGCTCAAGAGCAGGTTCCGCATACTGCACAAGACAGGTGGGGCCATGTATTACAGTCCTGAAATGTGCTGCCGCATTGTGGCTGTCTGCGCAATACTACATAACATTGCAACCAAGCGCCGGATACCTGTTGACATCTCTGGCAGTGAATCTGAGGGGGACAACCGGTCACCTGCACATGCGCGCCATGCACATGGGGAGAACCCAGCAGAAGGGCACAGACGTCGCAACCACTTCACAGTGAACAGTTTCTAGTACAACCTCTACCATCACCCCACAAATCAACAATGCATACAAAATGTAATGATGACACAACGCTAATGTGTGTAGCAAAATAAATGTATTCGTTCAATTCACAAAAATAAAAATAAGGTTCCAGTCCAAATAACTACAACAAACAGTATTCCAGCATACTGCTGTGTATCACAACATGGCAGGCTTAACGTCAGCCTGTGCCAATGATAGTCTGTAGTTCTCAGGTGCGCCGACTGCGCGTTGCGCCCAAGCGCCTCTGAGGGGCATCCTCCTCCGGGGCTTCAGGCCCTGGCGTGGGCCTGGTGCTGCGGCTGTGTGGTGGGATCTGTGAGGCAGAGTGAGAGCTGACGCTGGACGCCCCCCTCACTAGCATCATCACCCCCCACAGTGGATGGTATTGCTGGAGGGCGAAGTGCAATGACGGCCATGGTGAGGTGCTCCAGCACCCTAGTCATGTCCTCACTGCACTGTATTAGTTGGTGCTGCTGGGTCAGGGAGCGCCGCGCCAACAGAGAAGTAGCATTTGCTGCTACATAACTTGCCCTGCTGTAAGAGGCCAGCCGGCTCATTAGTTGGCGGTGGCGGCGGCGTGCTGCACTGCGCTGTGTCGACATGGCAGCGGTGTTGGCCTCCATGGCTGCAGCCATGCGGGCCATTCCCTCACCCACACCTGCCATGGCTGCAGTCATGTTGTCTAATCGTTCCCCCACACCTGACATGGCTGCCCTCATGCCGTCCATGTGGCCTGCAACTGTGGCCACATTGCGCCCTATCATATGGAGCTGCAGCTGAATAGCTCCTTGCTGTTGTGCCTGGCGCTGGTGTATCCGCAGCATGCGTCTTTCGACGCTGAGCCGCGCAAGTCCCTGTTCATTGGCCCGCCTGCTTGCTGGAGTGGAGTGCTGGCGTGACCTGCTGCGCCTGCCCTGCTGGCCTGCGCCTGTGGCTTGCCGCTGTGTGGAAACTGGCGCAGCCCCGGATGTTGTGGCGACAGCTGCTGGGGGTGTGACCGCAGGTGTTGCTGGTGCGCCAGATGCAGGGGGTGTGACCGCAGGTGTTGCTGGTGTACAAGATGCAGGGGGCACAATGGTACCTGCCCTGGCTGCGGCTCTAGGTGGAGCAGCGGTAGCAGGAGGCACAATGGTGGCTGGCCTGGCAGCGGCTGTGGGTGCTGCACCAGTCGCAGGGGGGACACTGCAGGTGGATCTTGCTGCTGGTGTTGATGCAGCGGCAGGGGCTGGTGCCTGGGTTGGTGGTGGCACCTCCTCCTCCTGGACCTCCTCATCGATTTGCAGCCTTTTGCTGTCGCTGCTTTCGCCACCTGTGGGGGTAAGTGGTGGACCATTAGTTGCATGTATCTGGCAGACGTGCAGTTGCTACATGCATGCTGGGTGACATTCCCTGAATGGCTGTGGCTTTGTGTGCTTTGGGACCTGTCTGGCTGCATTGTGGTACTACAACATTGTGGCCAGACTACATCTCCCACAATGCTTCAGGACATTCCTTGATGTGCAACTATGGCATGCCTATGGGACATTAGGAGAGCCTATTTGGTCATGGACATCCATAGGGGGCAGGGTCGCAGTCGCATGCCACTTACCGTGGGTGTCTTGGGTGGTGCGGGATGAGTCTAGTCTTGTAAATCCGACACAGGCCTCCTTCTCCAGGGTGTCCTCCACCTGGTCCTCCATGGCAGTATTGGGTGGGACAGTTGGTCCTCCTCCTCCAGTGCCCGAGGACTCCCCAAGGCGCGCCGCCACCTTCTCCTTGGCACGGCCTCGGAGGTCGTACCAGCGCTTCTTTAACTCCTCGAGGGACCTGTCCGCCACTCCCACTGAGTTCACAGTCGAGGCAATCCCCTGCCATATCCTGCGCTTCTCCTGTTCAGGGACCCTCCGGGAATCTTTCCCAAACAGTCTCTCATGGTTTGCCACCACCCCCTCTATCAGGTGTTCTAGCTCCTGCTCCGAAAATTTTAATTTCCTTTTGCGCCCAGGCGAGCTGCTGGTGCCAGGTGCAGGTTCCTCAGACATTTTAGCAGAGTTGTGGTTCTGTGGTTGTCTCCTGAATAGCTGCAGCTCTCCAACTTGCTCCCTCTCAGTCAGCCTCACTGTGGAGAATGGTGGTGGGAACCGGCAGCTTCCTGGTTGTGATGTCATCACTGGGCTCGAAATGCAACTTCCCGTTTTCCCGATCTCGCGAGTTTGCGATCTCGCAAATAGCGATATCGCTATTTGCGAGGGTGCAATCCCGGCGCGGGTAGCCGAAAATAGCGATTTTTCTGCGATTATCGGTCATCGCTAACGGATTTTGCGATCGCGTGCGAATCGCTTTTTTTTATCGCAATTCTTCATGAATTCGGATTTGCGATTTCTGAATAGCGATTCGCTTATTTTCGCTATTACAGAATCGCAAATGCCGATTTTCATGAATATGGCGGTTTATGTTTCTGACATTGCTGATGTGGGAGGTATTGCTTGGGTTGTGAATACCTCGGGAGAGGAGAAACATGGGTTTAATGTCGCTTTCAAGGCTGGGGGGGATAACTGAGCAAGTGAATTCCTGCAAAGGGTAATATATGTTCATGCCGTTCTGCTACTATTGGGAAAGTTCAACAATTATATATAACTGTAAAGCATATATCCTATGTGTATGTCATTTTGATTTCAATATGTGTGTAATACAAAGACTAGTGTTTTATACATGCGGTGTGAAGCCTTTTTATACTCTACTCTGTGTGTTGCAAGGGCGGTGCTGTGCACAAGTTATCTGACAAGTGTATCTCCCTCATAGTATCTAGAACAGTGGATTCTGCATGGTGTCGGCCCGCTCCAGCTAGCCAGAAACCGCTGGGTCTACCAACTGCGAACTGTCTTGGAAGCACATCCACACCTGAACAAAAACACCCTGTTAAGAGGGAACAAAGTTGGATTGTTTGTTTGTCAACTCATGCTAGAGGATTAAATTATGAAATTTCATGTAGTGAAATGAACAATTTAGCTTCCCAAGGTCTCCACCATAAATGCTGTTCAGCCACCGACGTATACATTCTACTGTCACTGGACATATCCATTCTTTTTATTTCTAGCAGTCAGATCAGAGACACTGCCTCCATATATACATTTCTGTCTTACCAATAAAAACACACATTTGGCCCCCATTGAAAAAAGATTGAGCCTTTTACCCACACCTTCGTATAAGGATTTACACCTCTAGGTATGGCACCTACCGAGTATAATACAACTTTTCCAATATTAATAGGATTTCCTATCATGTAGTTTCCACAGTTGTTTTCTGGTCTAAAAGACATACTAAGCAGCTGTCAGCAGGGGCACGTCCTTCGGAATAACATAAGATCATTTTACGCTGGACAATCTTTTGCCCTTTATGTTTGCCAATATGCATGACCACACAACATTTAGATAATTCACAGTACCGCCATGTCTGTGCTGCTTCAATTCCTAGCATCCATTGCTATTCCTGTTATATTGACCCTATTCCAAAATGACACTCCAGGATAGACCCATACCCCCTGGGTGTCGGGCTAGGCACCATCTCTTCTCCTGTAGGGACCTCCTCGGGCATTCCACGCGAAGATGGCAGTCAGGCGTGCTTATGCACCCACTAGAAGTATCCTTAGGGCTTTAACCAATGTCCTTCTTGCAGATTCACGATTGGTAGGATCCCAGTACCGATATGTATCTTCCTCTGCCACTTGTGATGAGGGCCTGCATCAGCCCCCGAGCAGCTACCACCACCTTTAGGATGGCGCGTGTTTTTGCACATCATCACAGACTATAGACATGTTCTAGCTTTACCGAATGTGACAACAACAACCACCTGAAAGTTATCACTCACGGGTAGTGACATTTAGGGCGATCCTCCCACTCATTCCTCCAGTTCCAAGGTAGCGGAGTTTGGGTACGTTTCTGGTGGGTTCTGCACTATGATTCTGTAAGTTCCGCTATGTGTTTTATTTTTTATTTTTACAGGTTCCCCCAACAGACTCCACCTCTACTATGAGGTGACCCCATCATAACTTGCTCTTATTTATATATAGCCAGCATGCTGAGTCAGCGTTAACTCTGCTCCCACTCAAGGAGGTATTACTGCTTCCCTAATTGGGTGACTTTACCCTTTGTGACACAGTGTCTGAAATCGATATATTTGTGATCACCTATTAGTTTGTCACTTGTTTGTTCAATGTTGTGGTTTGTGTTGCACAGTGCAAATTGCATTTACACCAATGGTGGCACGCTGTGCAGTGTTACGCATAACGCACCACGATGCAAATATGTCTTTGGCTAATTATGCCATACAGGTGGCTTTATTTATGTTTTTAATCTCTATTGCTGGTCGATTTTTAGAAAACGATTCATGAAGGTATCTACCTATACCAATCTGGGTAACTTGTGATTGGTAAATCTTTGGAATTACACAACCCCAGTTTCCAACCACTGTTTAGATTAGGGATAATTGGGCCTCATGAATTGCCAATAGATGATTAGTGATTTACAACCCGCAAGAAACATGTTGACTTTCTGAGCTATCATAGATCATCGTATCATTTGGTTGCCATCATGTTTATTATTGGACAAGGGGACTTGCCCATTAAAATTCCATTTGAAGACTACTTGGTCTATTTTCATATGCACCTTTCATACATCTCTTTTCACCAATCTACACGAGTAGCCCAACACCCACACTTCACATACAGCATTGGAACAAAAGATCTGCGGCAAAGAGCCCCTTTGTGGGTGCCTGTTGGAGATTGCAGCGACTGACCACATATTTTCTCTCTTTTCACCATAAGGAACTGCATTCTCTTTGTCAAAATACCTGAACAAGGAGCAACCTTAAGATGGATATCCCACCTGCCAGAATCAGTCCTAGCATCCCAAACATTTGAAAGATGTTTCTCCAATTGCATTGCAACAAAACATAATTTCATCCTTTTTGACCAGCATCCTTTGCCAAGCAATAATCTTCAATTTGCATGTAGTAAAAATAAACTGATTACAAAATACCTATGTGTAGAGTAAATTTTAATTGCTCTTGGAGGTCTTATGGTGTCTGGTCCTATTAAACCTGTATCATTGGATACATTAATGGCCTGCCTCCAGACCTCTTCCCGCACAAATGTTACAACTTGATTTAAGCATTAGGAAAAGTACTCCTAAGGATTTTACAAAGCCTAGTGTAAGAACAAAGTGTTGTCATAACTATCGTCCCTTTAGCTTTATTAACAGCGAGGTGCCTGAATATAATATTTGGATTAATCCGAAACTTTTAGCATGGGTTCCCAGATTGCTCTGTTTTGTCCAGAGGATGTCCTGTAGTTCCTACTAATCTGTAGGATCTACACATTATTTGGATAACACAAGCTAGAGGCTTGGTGCCAAGACTGATTTCGGACACCCCAGTAGGATATGTTGGCTTATAGACCAGCTAGCTCACAGTGCCACCGTAAGCCCCTCCTCCCCCCATCCTACCAGGGAGCGAATGGTTTCTGGCAACACTGAACATGACAACTCTGACCCCTCAGAGATCGTCCAAACAGTACAGAACCATTCGCTTAGTCACTCATGCTCACTTATTTTCAGAGAAGTATGCAGAAAATACACAGTGGGACATTTACAATATATTTATTGAACCAAAATTCTTCTTCTGTAGAATATGTGCGCTGCAATGATTAATAGACCGAAGCAGATAAAAGTGATTACAAGCACCAAAAGCAGGAATATTAGATATAGTTATACCATGGTGCTAAAACAATGTATATATGCAGACATATAAAACATGGCAGAAGTCAAACGTACCTAGAGTGTGTGTAGGTGTAGAGCCACGAATGAAGGACCCTGTCTTGGTCATGAATTAGACACCTCTCATGGGATGTCAGACCGCTGCATGATGAATTGTCAGCATGCTCGGACCTCTGGTGTCAGCTGGAGTGCCGCCTCTGCTAATCTATCAGGATGCTAATCTTTTATAATAGATAACAGCCTTGCAATGTGCGTATAGATTTCGAGATGTTATGGATATGTAGATAGCCCTGTCGTCCCGTGGATGAAGATAGAGATGACATTGTACATAGTGTGAAAAGAGACCTTGTACATGATTTTCAGGGCATTGTGATAATGTGTGAAGCTAGATGTGTAAACCAGGTTAGCTTCAGGGAAACAAATCCAACATTGTCACACATGCAAATACATGCAAAAGGTACTGCTGAAAAATAGGACAATGTAAGAAATAAGCTGCTTCGCTACATGGGCAAAACTTTGGAATACATAAGGAAAGACCGTGTGACTTTGTTGAATGCATTTGACATGCCCTTAAAAGCCAGATGCAATTTCCCCTTTCCAGATCTAGCCTACTAGATGCGACACAATAAAGGCCTGCTTGTAAATAGTGTTTTTTCCCTTATCTCCCACCGTAGTTCGCAGGACAACCATTCACAAACCTAGCCAGTTTTCTGATGGGACTCCATAAAAAAACAGTCCAATTCATGAGAATCGTGCCCCCTCACCTTTTTGTAAACAGGTATGATAATTGCCTGCAGGCACGTTTTATGCAGCAAGCCTTGATATATACTGATTTCAAATGCTTTTCATTAAAATTAAATTTTCTCCAGTTAGCTTCAAAGTTAAATATCTGATTAGTGATCACTTCTGGACTTGGACACCTGCTTCTTTGAACCTCGTATCACAAATCTTTGTTCCAGTTAATGTTATAGGATCAAACCATCACCTTCATATCAGTGGTAGCTGGATGAACAAACAGGATCTTGAGGCACTGAAACCATTTCCGCACGAAATGTTAAAAAAAAACTCTAGAACTAACCATCTATCTCTTAAACGCGTAACTTGAACCTTCCTCCCCCTGCAACATTTTCAGGAATCGTCTCCAGAGCTATTTCAGGATTTTTATAAGCTTCTCTTTTGAACCATCATATCAGCAGTGGAGGGCTTTAGGGTTTATTCCAGGTGCTTAATTGTGTCTCAGAAATGTGGGGACCTCAGGCCTATTTAGACCTCTAATTTTTTCTAATGGAACCCTATCATAAGGCCACCTTGGGACAAACGTGGAGGTGTTTCATCAAGGGAGTGATTAGTATCTGTAGACCTTAAAGATATGAAGTTTCATAATCCTATCAAGCACGAGCATTAATACTACCTCGGACTTAAAATTCACTGTCAACACTCCCGATAGATGCACCTTCCGTTCGACCTTAGCTGAGCTGCTCGGGTACTCACAAAATATACTTTCTCTCATCACTGAACAGGAAACCGATCCACACCACACTAGAATATGGACTTCGGCACGTCAATAAAAACCCATATCGTCAGACACACAGACACGATTGCCTTGCACTAAAACCATTGATCCCAAGTCCCTCCAGCACTGCCATGCTGCCACAAACTGAATTTTCATGTGCCGGTGTCTAAAAGACTGCTCTGTACCGCACATGTTGAATAGCATCCCATTCCTGGTTGAGTAGCAAAGGACAAACTAAAGTTAAGCTCACACCATACACACAAATTCCCATAGGCCCATAGGAATGAATGGGGAGTTATTCCTTATTTGCGATTAGCAATTTGCTAATCGCAAATAAGGATGCGATTTTAAGGGTGCTAGGGGTGTCCACAGGACACCCTGTAGCACCCCTGAAATGTAAATTAGACTCATGTTGCGCACACACATGCCCAAAGGACATGTGTGTGTGTAACATACAGCTGAGAAAAATGCACAAAAGTGCATTTTTCTCAGTTTTCACTATTTACCACGAAGTCTGACTTCGCGGTAAATAGCGGGAAAAAATAGCGAATTCGCAATCTTTTATTGGGTCATGAATAGCATTTAAGGAATCTCAAATTGAGATTCCTTAAATGCGATCGCAATTTGAGAAATCACAATTTTTTACGATTTCTCAAATTGCGAGTACATGACCCAATGATGAATTTCAAATGCCATTTTTGCGGGTGCAAACGGCCGAATTCTGCGATTCGCACCGTTTGCGCCCGCAAAAATGCTTCATGAATCTAGTTGTACCCATGGATCACACAGTTTGATTAAGAGTGATGGGATTTCCACAAGGGTTCCTGTTTCTGAAGTAAATAATCTTGCCACTAAACTACCCAAACAATAACCAATGCTAATCCAGAGCCTTCAGCATTTATTAACACCAGTTGGAATTTCTCAGAACGTTACAGAATGTTAGCTGTTCAGATTTTGTAAAACACATTTTGTGATTGCGCTGTATTTTTCGGGTGTAATATGCCTGATGATTCAAGGGAATACGATAGATTGGGGTGCTATGCCTTTATGACTAGTGAGGACATCCATCAGTGAAATCTCAAAGTTCTTGCGCAGGCGCCTCACTCAGGTCAATGACATTTGATTGACACTTCCACCTCCCAGTAAAGCATCTGGATCCCGGGGTGTGGTCCTGGAGGGAATGCCCACTTGTAGAAGGGTCAGTATGAAAACACATCTATAGGAAATGGTTTTGTTAAAACTTGATCCCAAACTAATCATTTGCCCTTCTATCTCTGGCTGCTGATCAATGTGCTTTGTGCAAGAACATCTATTTATGATGAGTCCGTGAACAGCTCCCAACTCCTCTGACCACACCCGCATAGAAGTATTGCGGTCTCCCGGGCCGTGGCACCCGCTTCCAAGTATACATTCAAGTCTTCCATTGAAATGTTTGAGACCGATACTAAAATATATAGCAACACAGCTATTTGTAGAATACAAACAATGGCTGCTTGATCACAATCTCGACCCAAGGCAAGGATGCCTTTTTCTATAGACATCTGTTACTGGGTATAGTCAAAGGAGGTACTTCTGATGACTTCAAGAGGTCCCTAAATGCTGAACCTACTACCCAGCAGCTGCCTGACAACTCTGTGATGAGTGCCCAGTTCATAACCAAGACTGGGTCCTACATTCTTACCCACAAGATAATTGGGGTTGGATCATTCAGTAAGGGGTTTCTTGGTAGAACATACATGTACAGCCTAGACATATAGGTTAGGGTCTGCTTTGTAGGAGTACGACAGCTTGTTATATTATACCATATGCTTGCATATTTACGTTGTCTCAGCACAATGGTGATACTCTTTATTCTGTTCATTGTCTTGATGCTAATTATAACCTTAATCTGCTTCCGTCTATTGATCATTGCAGCACATATTTTCTATACAAGAATCACTCGTTCATTTAACATTGAAAATGTCCTTTTGTGTATTATTAGCATATTTCTCTGAGCAAATAAGAGCACGAGTGCATGAGCAAAAGGTTCTAGGCCTGTCACCACAGTTCCTGAGGGAACAGGGTTGTCATTTTCAGTGGTTGCCAGAACTGTCCGCCCCTTGTCTGGGTTTAGGGAGGCTTATGGTGGCACTGTGAGCTAGCTGGTCTAATAAACAACATATCCTGCCAGGGTGCAATGAATCAGTCTGGCACATCCCAAAGTATATGTTGTCCACAAACATGCAGTTCCTACTGATTAGTGGCAAATACACAACAAAGGTTAATGTGAAAACAGTGAGGGCAAGCAAGATTACTTCAAACTTAAGTTCAAAATAAGGGTAGATTGAGGAATACAAAAAGAGATAGATTACAGAGAGTTTTGAATAGAGGAAATTTAAAGCTAGAGAGTGCAAGATGGGGAAATTGGAAATCAAGAACTGGAAGAGAGAAGAAAGGGGTTGAGAGAGTTGAGCGAGGGTGTACCAGCAAAAAACAGATAAATGGAAGTAAAGAGTGGTAAAAGGAACAAACCAAGATATAGAAACAAGCACAGTTAATGAGGACATTTACAGGCACGTTTACTGTGAGACCGAAAAGCAGAAGACCAGAACTGACAGACATGAACTCGATGCATCAATGGCAAGTGGAATATCACTTTTGTTGTCTGTGCTCGGTTAAGGGCATTTCTTACACAGATTTACCTGTAAGAATTGGCACAATATTAAACAGCCATATAAGGCCACCTGATACAGAATTGATGGCCTATTTAGACATTGGTGGGTGGACTGCCAGGTGAATGGCAGCCATAGGCTCACAAAGGATTGCCTACCAAATTTAGAGATCTCTGTTAGACAGGTGCCTTCAGTACAGCCATCTGTATGTCGGTGCATTTGAAGCTGCTGAACTGTGTACAGTGGACACAGTTTTTTGTTGTTTTTGTTTTTGTTTGTACACCCGCTCAGTAAAGTAGTTTGCTCTGCAAGCACACCCATCCAAAGCAAGAGTTTGTTTTCACAGAATTAAATAACAATGGCTCATGGTGCAGAGAGATTTTCCACCATGTGGGGGGGATTCTGCAATTTTCTTAGTTGGGACTGCTGTGTTTCGCATGGTTGTCTTGTGAAAGGGAATTGAGTGATCGTTGCCTTGCCTTAAATAATAAGGAGTGACTGTTAGACCTGGCATCCTTAGCATGGATTCTCCTATCATTTTGCCTCTTCCTCCTGTATTTTTGACTGTGTGCTGGACTTCGTTTCTGCTGGTATGTATACTCTGGGCACTTTACTATTGCTGTTCAGTGCTAGAGTGCACAAGTTCCCTGTGTAAATTGTGAATATGATTGGTTAGCCATGATTAGCATATTTGATGTACTGGTAAGTCCCTAGTAAAGTGCTATGTCTGTGTCCAGGGGCTGCAAATCAAATGCTACCACAGGGCCTGTAGCACTGATTGTGCCACCCACATGAATAGCCTTGTAACCATGCCTCAGGTCTGCCACTGCAGGGCCTTGCACTGCAGTGTCTGCCAGTGCAGTTTTAACTGCCATGGTGACCTCCAAACCTTTCCTTATATTATATGTAAGGCACCCCTAAGGTAGGCCCAAGTTAGCCCCATGGGCAGTTTGCAGTGTATTTGAAAGGTAGGATATGTCCTGGTGTGTTTTACATGTACTGATAGTGAAATACTGCCATTTTTGATTTTCACTATTGCAAGGACTATCTTTCCAATAGGTTGTCAGTGTATGTGAAAGGTAGGATATGTCCTCGTGTGTTTTACATGTACTGGTAGTGAAATACTGGCAATTTTTATTTTCCCTATTGCAAGGACTATCTTTCCAATAGGTTGCCATTTGATCTGCCTTGTAAAATCTTACAAGTGCAACTTTCAATTGGGAAGTGATAGAAATTTGGAGTTTGGGTTCCCTGAACTCAGTATTCAAAAAAATATCTTTTAGTGAAGTTGATTTTTAGATTGTGTTTGAAAATGCCACTTTTAGAAAGTGGTAATTTTCCTCTTTTACCAGTCTGTGTTTTTTCCTGCCTGTGGAATCAACGTCTGGTTTAGAATGACGTGGGTTGTTTTGTGCATTCACTCTAGACAGTCACACAAAATGTGCTGTGGTGTGCTGTGCATATCCTGATGGTACATCACCAGGCTGAGGGGCCTTCCTGAGCTAGAGTGGTGGGAGGAATTGTCACTGACCCTTGAATAGTGCTGGGTCTGTCCTCTCACAATGCTGTCTCCACGTCCCCCTGTAGTGTGTCTGGAGCCAAGGCAGTTTCTTATGGACAACAAAGACTTTTCTTTGAAGTATGCCTACTTCAAAGGCCAAAACGGGTATAAGTATTGGACCTGTAACCCCTCATTTTTAGAACACTTCTGATCTGAAGACTCTGTCAAGAAGCAGAGCTGAGGAGATGTCAAGACGAGTACTGCCCCTTTGCTGTGCGTTGCTTTGCTGGATTGCCCTGAAGTTGCTGCTTCTCTCTGTGGGCAGTGAAAGAACTAGACTTTGCTTTCTGAATCCTGATTTTGAAAGGTTCTCCAAAGCTTGTGTGTGCTTGCCTCCTGTTAGAAGTCGCAGGGCCATCATAGACTTCACCTGCTGTTCCCCTGAACTCCACTGCTGGGAGTTCTGAACTGCCAAGTGGTGCTGACTCCAGTTCTGGGCCCTTGGAGGCAGGGCTGGACTGGGAACCACAACCTGCCTTGGCAAAGTGCTCAGCCCCCCTCCCCACTCGGGGGGGTTGGAGGTGCCACCGAGCTCTTTGCTGGGGATGGTTTTTGGACGAATTTTGGTACAGGGCCGGTTTTGCAGCTGTGCTGCAAATGCAAAAACAGCCCTGTAACTAAAACGACCCCCAGGGGCCCAAAACTGGCCCCCACTCGTGCGGCACACCGGGATTTGCCCGGTGCACCCTATGGCCAGTCCGCCCTACTTGGAGGTTGTTTTGCTGATTCAAGAACCGAACATCCATGCATCGGCTTTTCAGCGCCGTTTTTCCCACTGCAAGTTTGCCGTGCAGTTGAAAAACCAATGCATTGCCGCTATGTGGCTGAAAAAATCGATGCAAAACTTGTGTGTGGCAGCCTGAGTACAAAGCACTGGGTCTCCAGTGTCTGATACTCCTTTTTGGCCACTTAATCGCCCTAATTGCTCCAATTTAACATAGACATCAGCTTTTATCCGCAATACTAACAACACTTTGATTTTTTAGCCACTTGACCACCCCGCCACCCTTAACTATGCTGCACCACGGCTTTAATTTATTTTATTTTAAAGCGACCGCTCCCTCTGTTCCACAGATGAGGAGCTTGGTGCCATTTGAAACTACGGCCATAAGCCCTCCGCGGCCCCCACCCTTGTAACATATGGGGCCTCACCGCTACTTAACCCCTGAAGTTTCTGTCCTGCTTCCACACCGGGACTTTTTACAGATGGCACAAATTCCGGGGTATTAATCACTCAGATCACAGATAATGTAAGTACATGGCACACCGGCTCCTGCAATTCATATTTAAATCATACCATTCAGTTTATTTTATTTTATTTATACTTGCCCTCAACCCGGTCATAACCTAGTTTCTCCAGGTTCTGTCACATACTTTAGTCATGTTATGGTTTCACCATACACATGGCTCCACTCCACTAATATAGGATTGTTCCTCCTCTACAAATTTCGAGCACTTGTGCCTACCTTCCAGACGGAATAACCTGGCCTACAATAGGGTGAGTTTTCACCTATATGTAATTTCTCTTGCTTCCTTTACAAACCAACCTGACTCATCCAGTAACTCATTAAGGATTGCTCCTGTCCCACAGATACCGACCTCGCGGCCGCCATCAAAACGTTCAGGCCAAACACTCGGCCATCAATAGGGTGAGTAATTACAACCCTACAGGTGCACTTTCACCCAATGAACATGTGACACACCTTTCTCTATTTTACATTTCAGACTGTCTACTACCCCCCGAACTGTCTTGAGAAAGACCCTCCGTGACCACCCATTAGGGCACCATAGGGTCGAAACGTCGACGCTTTATGCTAGGTCCCGCTTTAACAAGACTCTATACTTGAACAGATAGATATCTTAGTTTTTTTAAATCATTTACCTGGCCTTACTCTATTCCATTAGTACATATGTATATGTCTGCACTGTATATAATGTTCGCCCTTTAAGCACTTTGCACCTTTGTCACTTCCATTTGTTTTGTATCCCTTTTGACAGTCCATACTACTAAATTGTATTTATCAATGAATGAATTAATTCCGAGATAAACTTTCACTTATAAAGCAAATTTATTCTACATGATTTATTCATTAAGTACTAGTGTGTGTCACAGTATCTAATTAATCTGCTGATAGCATTAATAGCAACCATCACTTATGTTCGCTCTACCGGACCGAACCATTCTTATTATACCTGATACTCCTGCACCAGCTTTGAAGTAGGCCCTGCTGAACAGCTGAAGGAATCAGTGCATCACCTGTCTGCGGCTAGGGACACCTGTTTCTCCACAGCATCGACCCGTAGTGCCTGGATTTTCTCGTGCATCTCACCTTTGCTCCAAGTCCCCCCGCCTCGCACTTAGGAGCTGCCTCTGGAAATCGACCCATCGCGTCTCCTCGCAGTAAGGAATTGACATAACACTTCTCCTGTGTGCAGCAGAACTGGCGCCTCCATTCCCCTATCTCTCAAGAACTGATGCATTGCTTTTGTTTTCTGATGCTTCCCTCTGTGGTGGTGTTTTGCCTCGGATTTTGATGAATCAAAGGTACTTTGTGCTAAAAATCAATGCATCCATGGAGTTCTATGGCCAGAATTGCTTAAAACTTTAAAAAGTTATATCTTTCCCTATGTATGTTAGATTTTTGTTGTTTTGGTCTTGTTTGGTTTAGATAAAGATTGGTTATTTTTCTAAACTGGTGTGGTGTCCATTTGTAGTGTTGTCACTGTGTTACTGTGTGTGCCATGTACAAATACTTTGCACATTGCCTCTGAGATAGGCCTGACTGCTCGTGCCAAGCTACCAAGGGGGTGAGCAGGGGGTTATCTTCAGTGTGTAACTCCCTTACCCTGATTAGAAGGAAGGGTCCCTACGTAGACACTACAGGGCGCATACCACTGCCAACTAGAGAACCCCATTTCTAACAATGACGGACACTGTGACCTGGTGGATATGGGACAGATGGGCCATCTGGTCATACATGTCCAATGGCAGAGCCAGCTATGTCTTTGCATTAAAACACCTTGCAGTTCTCTCACCTCTAAATGGGGCTGGGGAACCACGAGTTGAATGGGACTTTGCATCCTCCTTGTTTGGAGGAGATGCACCATTGTGCCAAACTCTAAATGACACTTCAAGGCCAAGTAAGTTTTAACAATCAAACACTTAATCAGTTTTCGCAGCTTCCTACCCATGAGCTCTTGGAAACTAAATCAGAGTGAAGCAACATATGGTAGATATCACATTATAATTAGTTTCGTTTTCTAGTGCGTCAGTACCTTGCAAAGAACGTATTTATGTTTATAAAGCACAAAATGTGTATTTTTATATAGTATTATTTTTCAGGTTTTCACTTTTGTCGTGTGTGCTATACCTGCTTAAAAGTGTAAGGAAAATGTATGACCCCTAGACAACATAGGTAGTTAAGGTAAATTGGAAAATAGTTCCCACACCTTCATTATTAATATGATACATTTCTTTCTAAACAAATGTTTTATGGTTTCGCTGTGTTTCTTTAGGTTTTGTCAAGTTTCTCACCTACAACTTAATTGAGCTGGTGGTACAAACCAGATGTAAAGAAGAAGAAAACCCTAAAACCTATTTCCCAGCAGGTTAAGTCTTCATGAAAGTCACTTTGGTTTGCTGGAGATATATAGACGAGAGGGATAGTAGATAAACAAAAGGGTTGACACATTAAAAGCAGCAAATACAGAGCTTCCTCTCTCTACATCACATCCCATGCACACCTTGCGGCCAACTAGCACACCCACAGAAAAAAAGGCATCCTCATTTGGGGGTTAGATTATTCAGGAAAGTGGATGCAGGTCAGACAAAGATAATGCTACCCGTCCCCCATGCATCCCCTCCATCCTCCGGATAACCTCCCAGAAGGTAATCTCCTCATTTGGTTTGTCTCTGGTGCTTGGAACAGCACCATGACTCCAAGAACTGTAGGGACTGCTGCACCATGAGCCCCATGGTGCTGAGGCAATGGGCCATCGAGCCCTTCGATGACCACACGCTGCTCTCTCTTCCAGTGCACAGAAGGCCCCAGGTCTGCTCGCAGAGTTTACTCCTGACAATCGCCCTCTCGATTCAAGTGATCGGGTAAGTCAAATGAGAAAAAGAAGTTAAAGCGCTCTTCGACTTCTCTGCACCGATCTAGGACTTAGGACATTGTCTGGAGTGCCATCACTCTAGGCCTTGCTTCATGGTGGAGCCTGTGCCAGGGTCGGCTGCATGCTTGCCAGAGTATCCCAGAGCGACCCCTGCCCAACTCAAGGAGTTCTATGAGGCTATGCATCTCATATTTGGGCTGTCCAACCTCTTTGGAGCTACTTCGTGCTCCTTCTGTGTGGGAGGGGACTTTACTGGTTCTCGGCCAGCGGGTTCGCCCTTGGAGCCATTTGGGCCTCTTGAATCTGGTGCTGGATCCAGAGTGGTACCACCTGAAAGACCACCACCACAAGACTCCAGTGCCGACTGGTACCATGCTTTCTGAGTCAGAGCCAGTGCCTTTTTCTTTTGACAGGCCTGGAGAGCAGGATAATTGGTGATCATACAACTTTTATGATTAACATCATTCCCTTGATGACACAGTGGACAACTGTTAAGAGGAGCCGGCGGATGGCAGTCGTTTGGACACCTCAACAGACACTGGCCTGGTCTCCTTCCCTACCACGCCTACGGAGGAGGGTGCCTCATTTGCATGGTGGTGCGAAGGACAGCTAAGCTCTTGTTTGGACCCTCAGTGGCAGTCAAGACAAATGTTATTGTTAGTTGTGCTTTGGTCAGGAGTCGCCCCTTCTAAACCTTTTGTCCCATTCAATAAAGCTCATATAGATGTCCTCCTTGGGGCCTGGTACAAGCCCTGCACAGGGGCTACTGTACATAGGACAATTGCCCGCTGCCATCGACCTACTCCTTGGGACCCCAGATTCCTCACCCAGCACCCCACTCCGGAGAGCTTGGTAGTCCAAGCCTCCACTTCCAGAATCAATTCCGGCTCATTCCCTACCATTCCAACAGATGGGAATTCCAAAAGGCTGGATACCTTTGGTAAGAGGGTTTTCTCTTCCATCAGCCTATCACTGCAGTTGGTGAACAATGCATGCCTTTAGGGTTGACACTAATGCACTGTATGGGATTTGGTTGCGCA
This sequence comes from Lissotriton vulgaris, assembly GCF_964263255.1. Classification (NCBI taxonomy): domain Eukaryota; kingdom Metazoa; phylum Chordata; class Amphibia; order Caudata; family Salamandridae; genus Lissotriton; species Lissotriton vulgaris. Next base: position 234,911,161 of record NC_141700.1, on the reverse strand, counting down.
AGTCCTGGCCATGGTCTCGGAGGAGGCCTGAGCCATACTCTCTCAAGCAATTGCTGATGGGTGAGATTCAGTGAATTTCACAATCAGATGTGGGCTTGATATGACTGACTTGTTGTGCAGAGCAATTTCATTGTCAGTGGCACTGAGATGCCATGCCTGGCTGCAAACTAATGGTTTCCCAAGGGATGGCCAAGCTCGTCACATGGACATGCCCTTTGATGTCTCTCTCCTCTTTGGTGAGAAAGCAGACTCAGCGCTGGAGCGCTTTAATGCTAGCAGAGCTACGACCAGGTCCTCGGGGTTATCCATGACCTATCACCAACACCATCTGTTTTTTTGTCCCTTCTGTGTCTATGGTAGGGGCTACCAACTGCGGCCTTTCCCACCCAACCACCAAGGCCAACAGTGCTCCCAGCCCTTTCATGGCCATGGACGCAGTTCCCACAGATCATGTTGGACCACCAGCCAGAGGGTGGGTCAGTTCCCCCCCACCCCACCAGCAGCTGCAGCCTTCAAACCTCTTTAGATTTCCCCTATTCCAACATAGGCACCCATTGAGGGGCAAGCTTCACCATCACCTGCCTCACTGAAAGTTTCATAAAATCAGACAAGTATATTTTGCAAATCGTCCAGAGGTGCTACTCCATCCCTTTCTGGATTTATCTTCAACCATGCCACCCACTTATAAGGTTTGCGAGGGCCATCTCTCCTTGCTACATCAGGAAGTGCTGGCTCTTTTGGCCAAAGGAGCCATCGAGAGGATAGCGGCATTGGAAGGAGGTAGTGGTTGCTATTCCCGGTTTGGTGCCCTAAAGGGACAGATGCCTTCATCCTATCCTAGACTTGTGCTTTCTCAACTTCTTCTTGAATTTTTTTTCAAAATGCTCACTTTACCTCAGGTCCTGGCTGGTCTGGACCCTGGAGAGTAGATGGTGGCTTTGGACATGCAGGACGCATATTTCCACATCTCCGCCTTGCGGCCCATAGGTGCTATCTGTGGTTCTTGGTGGGCCAAGAGCACTTTCAGTTTGCCCTGCTCCTCTTTGGCCTCACCAGTGCCCTTGGGTGTTTACCAAGGTGATGATGGTGGTTGTTGTACATTTGTGGAGGTCAGGTGTTCCAGTCTTCCCCAACCTTGATTGGCTGTTTAAGGCGGGCTCGCCCGAACAAGTCATCCCAAACCTTTAGACTATGGCGGACCTCCTTGGTTCGCTGGGGTTCACTATCAACGTGTCAAAGTGACACCTGACTCCCTCTTAGGTGCTCCCTTTCCTCCAGGCTGCTCTGGATAAAGTTCAGTTTTGGGCTTATCCTCTGGAGTGGTGAGTCCAGGATATTCAGGCTATGATTCCAATGTTTCGGCCTCTATCCTGGATTTCTGTGAGACTGACTCTGAGGATGTTCGGCCTCATGGCCCCCTGCATCCTTCCTGTGACACAAGCCCATTGGCATATGAACCCTTGATGACACAGTGGACAACTATTAAAACCTGGGGTTTCAATGGGCATGGCATCAGAGGAATCTCTCTGACCTGTTCTAGATCTCGGAGGAAACTGCAAAAGACCTGTAGTAGTAGCTAACAAACCACAATTGGGTCAGCCGCAGATCCCCCTCCAGAGCTGGCTAGTAACAAATGCATCACCCCCGGACTGGGTCGGCCATCTGGGAGAGGCAGAAATCAGAGGACTCTGGTCTCAGGTGGAGTCCGGGCTTCGGACCAACCTTCTGGAGCTCAGAGCATTCTGGTTGGCTTTGAAAGCCATTATTCCTTAGATCAAGGGAAGGCTAGCTCAGGTATTCACGCACAACACTATCGCCATGTGGGACTGCAAAAAACAGGGTGGGATGGGGTCGTGGACTCTTTGCCAAGGGGCCATGATCCTCTGGAGATGGGTGGAACATCAAGGAATTTTCCTGGTGGTTCAACACCTGGTGGAGTCTCTGAACCCCAAGGCAGGCAAACTTCCCCGTCGAAGCATAGTGTATCACAAATGGTGTCTCCACCCTGGGGTGGTGCAAGTTCTCTTTCTAGAGTGGGGAGAGCCTTAGTTTGCTTGTTCTTGGCAGTGGCAAGCAGATGTATGTCAGCAGTATTGCCCGCTGGAGTTTCCAAGGCGGTTCTCGTGGGAGACGCTTTTCGTCCCAAGTGGAATTCTGGGCTCCTGTGCACCTTTCCGCCAATACCACTTCTGCCAAGAGTTCTCAAGAAGATTAGGAATGACCAGGCTCATATAATTCTTGTGAATCCAGAAAGGGCACGGAGAGTTTGGTAACCTGCACACCCTCCGCCTTCAGGTGTGGAGATTAAGTGGTGATATTTGACAGCTTTTGACCTTTCCTCCCCCGAAGTCTGTGATGTTATTCTGACAGCCAGACATCTCTCTATCAAGAGGGTTTATGCCTGCCATTGGAACACATTTGTGGCATTGTGTGTATCCAGAAACATTGACCCCTTTTCTGTACCTTTATCCCAAGTTCTCCTATTTTTTATTTCTCTGACCCAGCAAGGCTCTGCTCTGTGGAACGGTTACAGTTGATCTGTCTGTCATTTCGGCATTCTTGTATTTGCCGAACCGACCTTCTTTGTTCAGGTCACCTGATGTGACTAGGTTCCTGAAAGGGCTACAACACATGTTTTCCCCTAGGCCATTCATCATGCCCCAGCGTGATCTTAACCTGGTCCTTACATTCCTCCGGTGTGCGCCCTTTCACCTGCTACACAATTGCCAAGTTCGCCTTGCTCGCTATTAAAATGGCCTTTCTAGTGGTCATAACATTGGCCAGGAGTATCAGCCAACTACAGGCACTCTCTGTACACCCTCCTTATGCCACCTTTTACCCAGACAAGCTGGTTCTAAGGTCCCGTGCCTCCTTCCTCCAGAAGGTTGTGACTCCGTTTCAAATAGGCCCAAACATCACCTTGCCTACCTTCTTTGTTCTGCCTCACCCTTCTAAAGAAGAAGAGAGACTCCACCGCCTGGACCCAGAAAGAGTGTTGTTCTACCTTGATCTCGTAAGAGTGTTACGGATGGACGATCAACTCTTTGTACGGTATGTTGCAGAAAAGGAAGGGAAGGCAGTGCAGAAAAGGGCCATCTGACAAGGGATAGTGCTCCTCATGAACCACCCAAACAGCAACCCACTGATGACTTGCCTGCTCATTCTACCAGAGCCAAGGCTGCGACCACTGCCTAAGCTCATGGAGTCCCTGTCCTGAACATCTGTCAGGCAGCAATGTGGCTGTTGTTACCCACGTTCACAAAGCATTACTGTCTAGGTGGACAGGTCCGACGTGATAGGCACTTTGCCCATTTGGTCCTGTAGGACGTTTTGGTTTGATTGTTTTTGCAGACCTACCTCCGGGAAGTTATTGATTATCTATTCTAAGGTAATGAATCTGCAGCTATAAGTCTCTATCATATGAACAAGTAACTTACCTTTGGCAATGCCTTATCTGATATAGACCCTATGAAGCCACAGATTCCTTACCGACCCTCCCATCTTCCCTGCTCTTCGAACTGATTCAGTAGGGTAGCCCTTCTGAGGGCCTAAGTAATCCACACCAATATGTCCACATTCTTCATGGCTCTGCACTTCTGACTAGAAAGTCGCAAAAGGAAACTGACATCAGCATGCTGGGATGGTGCCTACATAGGCACTGTGCACTTCACTTCCGCCGCAGAAGACACAGAGCTGAATGACGCCACCTACCGGCGTGCTGGGGTGCTGCTTGAAAATTTCCAGATCCAGACTGACGCCTGGGGATTATTCTAAGTTAAGGACTCTGTGGCTTGAGAGTCTCTACCAGATAAGGCTTTAACAAAGGTAAGAAATTTATTGTTCATGTTCACTGGTCTCACAGAAACACACCATGTTTACTATCACAAGGTCATTACCAACTATGATGGCAATGACTTGATTTTTGCTTGCTGTGTCAAGTTGAATAGCATGATAATAAAATGTATTTTAGCAATATTTGTTTTGAATGATCTTTTACTGGGTATATATGGATTAAATACTAAAATGTAAAGGTTTGGTATGCTTGTCATGCATGCACTCAGCCCTTTTTTAAAAATAATTCTGTGAACTTTGCTTCTGTTAGAAAGTAGGTTTGTGATTGGCAGTGGTATGCACCCTGTTCAAGTAGGGACCACAATTCTAGTCAGGGTAAGTCCCAACACATGCACCCTGTCCAAGTAGGGACCACAATCCTACTCAAGATAAGTCACAATACAATCCCAAATTATCCTGTGCTCACCCTGGGGTAGCTTGATCCAGGCAGGCTTAACTTAGAAGTCAATGTGTAAAGTATTTGTGCAATAACTCCTACAACAACACAGTAAATACACCACAAAAAGACACCACGAAGGTTTAGGAACATAGAGAATATTTATCGGAGTAAAATAAGATCAAAACAAAAAACATTCCATGTGTATAGGTTGAGATATTGAATTTTGAAGAAATAAATGCAGTAAATCGCTTAGAAGGAAGTAGCGCTAAAATGGTTACTTTAGGTTGCGCAAGACCGGAGCAAAGTTAAAGTTCGGGCGACCGCGATGGAGTGCCAGCCGACTACTGGACTCATGCAGGCTCCGCTGAACAAAGCACCTTTCCTGGTTGCAAGTAGCCAGATGTGTTGATCTTCTCCATGCAGTGAATGCGATGAGTCAACTTCCAAAAGACGGGTGCTGTAGTCGAGAGGTGTCGAGCAGTGTGACGGACGCAGTCTAGGGTTGTGTAGATCTCACCAAGCTGCAGTGGCGACCTTATGCTGTCTGATGCATCGATCTATAATGGCAAAGCGCTGATTCTGAAGCAATGCACCAATTTTTCTCCTGCTACCGCGTTGATTTGCTGGTTCTGCTACACGCAGATCGGAGATGCATTAAAATCAGTGTTGCAAGTACCTGGGCCACTTCCAGTGAGTTGGGCCGGTAGCAGGGGTAGGGTCTTTGATTTTCCTGAGCCTCAAGGAACAGGAGGCAAGCCAACAAGCCTTTGGAAATCACTTGGAAGAAGGCAGAGTCCAACTGTCCTTCAGCAAAGTCAGCGAGCAGCAGGCAACAGTGCAACAAGCAGAAAAGCAGGCCTTCAAGATCAGCAGTCCGGTTGAGTACTTTGAGAAGCACACCCGTTTTTCTGACATTCCAGAAGTGTCTCATTCGTGGGGGTCAGGGACGCAATACTTAAACCCAAAAGTGCCTTTGAAGTGGAGGTGACATCACTGGCTGGCCTATGAAGGGCACACAATCCCTTTCAGCCCAGTCCTGCCTGCCAGGGTAACCCTGGGGAGAGGGGGTGGTGGGGAAATCAAATCACTGTTTTGTGTATGGGCAGAACACTACCTATTGAAGTGTCACCCCTCCCAATTCTTCCTGCCCAGGAAGACCCATCAGAATGCAGATGAGTGCTGAGAATGCAGATGAGCCTCACCTTCCTGTATTTGTGGCTGTCTAGAAGGAATGCACAAAGTGTAGCTCTCACCCCACCCAGACTTGTATTGGAGACAGGCTGTAAGGCACAAAAGAGGAAAGAGCAAAGTAAGGTCCACTTTCTAAAAATGGCATTTCTAAAACAGTAATGCCAAATCTAACTGTTTCAGTAAAAAGGATTTTTCAAGACTATTCCAAACGTGTGAAACCTGAAAAAGCTACTCCTCTCTGATCAAGAATTACAGCTTAAAAGTATATTAAGGAATTCCCAATGCTAGCCTATGAGAGGGGTAGGCCTCATAAAAGTGAAAAATGAAATAGGCTGTTTGTCCCTACCAGGACACGTAAAACTTAGAAGTACATGTCCTACCTTTTACTTACATAGCACCCTGCTCTTTGGGTTACCAAGGGCATTTCTTAGGGGTGACTTATATGTAATAAACGGTGAGTTTAAGGCTTGGCAAGGAGTTTTAAATGTGAAGGCAAAATGGCAGTAAGCTGCCAACACAGACCCTGCAATGGCAGGCTTGAGACATGGTTAAGGGGCTACTTATGTGGGTGGCACAATCAAGCCCACCAGTAGCATTTAATTTACATGACCTGGGTACATGTATTGCACTTTACTAGGGACCTATGAGCCAATGTCACCATGTTTTAGAGAGAGAGCATATACACGATGGCACTGGTTATCAGTGGTAAAATCCTAAAGGTCAGAAAAGAGGAGGAGGAGGAAGGCAACAGCTTTTGGGTGACCCTTCAGAGAGGTCCATTTTCAAACAGTGCCCATGTGCACGCACCAGAATGTAAACTTGCAGGCATTTATATTAACTTGCTGTCCGAATCCATATGATAGGGCATTGGGGTATACAAGGGCTCCTGGGCCCAACCATGGTGGTTGAGGCCTTTTACCCCTACTGTCTCAGGAGCCCGCCCTGCTGTGGATCCGAGCAACTGGACCAATTACCCATTAGCACTTGACTCTCAGAGGTAGACATGGTTGAGCAGTCCAATGCTCCCTCAGGATTGAGGTGTGGATATAGATAAGTGAACATGTACTCACAACTCAAAATGAGTGCAGCGGCAATAAATCAATGTCCAGCCAAATACTTACCTTTATGAAAAAAAGAGAAGTATTTTATTTTTACTGCTAACCACACAAAGGAAAACAAAACGATATTCACAAACAATAACACAATTCCCTTCAAGGTCGGGCTCTAGTGTTACACTGGCAATTCCTTTCCCCTCTCCCTCCTTGCGTTAGCAATGGTGGTTATTCCCCATTCACTGTTGGCAACTACCTGGGAATTACCTTCTAGCCGTCCGTGTTGCAAACGTTCTCTCTGATTCTTAAATTCAAGTAAAAGTTTCCTAGCTCTGCAGCACTCTCAGCAGTGAGTTCCCCCTGGGCAAACAGGCCCCCGAAACAAGTCTTACCTGCTCCGGTACAGTGAGGCAAACAAAGTCTTGGAGTGCACCCTGTATGCAGGTGCTTACAGTGGCTTAAGTTCTGATCAGGCGAGTTAGCTACACATGGACTCAGTGGCTGCCCTCCGAAGGTTCAGGCTGTCTCGCGGTCGTGCTCTGGCAGCGATCAGAGGTTCTCTGCACTCCTCCTGTGCAGTAAGTGTCTACACGCGCCTTATGGGGGAGGGGGTTATAATGCTCTGGTCCTCAATCCTGGACTTTGGTGACAATACTCTCACAGCAGCATCACTTGCTCAATGGGGTCCGATCAGTCACAGTCCTCAGTGCTCCCGGTGACCTACAAGTCTATGGGCTCTGGCCCGATCAGCATGGCACAAATATTCCCAGCAGCCCCACCTGGCATACGTGGTTGTCACAAAGCTTCAGTCCCCTCACCCAGCAAGGAGACTAGTAGGCCTTGGGTCCTCAGTCCTGGTCACAGGCTGAAGTCTTGCAGAGCTTCCCCTCCTCACACATCCTGTCTGGCTTTCTGTCAGATGGCAGTTGGTGAGGGTTCTCTTCAGTAGGGCAGCCAGTGCGACTGCTGGCCAGTGCTCTGGGGTTTCAGAAGAGCCACAAGTGCATGTAAACACTTGCCAGGGCTGCAGAAATCCTCTGTCCAAGGCTTAAATAGGAGTGCAGCCCTCTAGCTTTTTGTTACTGACACACCACAGCCTGCAGGGCTGGGAGGCCCAGTGTGCTCACTTCTATTCGCCTGATCCCCTTTGGAGGAACTGTTTTGCCTGAGAGTATTCCACCCTGCGAGGAGGGAAGAGAGGAAGTCGGTGAGCGGCAGAGTAGAGGATGTTGGCCAAAGTGCATCAGTCTTGGGACCCAGAGGAACCTGACCACTATACCGGCAGACCAACGGCCATACTGATCCCTCCAGAAGAAAGTGTTGCGGTCCCAGACGCCACGGCCCAGAAGGAGAGTCGTGGCTTTATGCAAGCACATTTGCTGAATCTCTTAGGCTTGTTTGGCTGGTGGCAGGGTGTCGGTGGACACAAGTGAAAAAATCTGCATATGCACTCAAGTGTAAGTATCACTAATCTGGTGGTGTGAAGTGTGATTGTAGCATCAGACTGGGCACTTGTGATAGCAAAAATCCTGAACTTCTCAATCTAGTGTTCCCTTCTGATTTCTGAGGGCCCCATTCCTTCCTTACAGTTCCTAGTGCCAACACTGGGAGACCAGAAGTGTGGACGAGCCAGATAGGAAGTTGTACAGGAGACATCCAAAGGAATGAATGTGAGATTTTACTGGCTAGGCATGGGCGAATTTTGCGAATTGGCAATTCGCAAATTTGCGGATTTGCGAATTGGCAATCTGCAAAATTCGCAAATTTGCGGATTTTTTTATTTTTGCGTGTTCGCGGGTGTTTGAGAGGCGCTTTTCGTGCTCGCGGGTGTTCGCGAGGCGCTTTGCAATTTCGCTGTTTTTTTTTTTGCCTGCTTAATCACTGCCACCCTCTTGTTTTTTATGCCCATCTTCCATCTCTACCACTTGTTTCTGTGCCCTTCTGCCCTCTGCATCACTCATTTTTTTGTCCCCTTCTGCCCTCTGTCCCACTTTTGTGCCCTTCTGCCCTCAGCCCCACTTAGAATGGCGCTCGCAAGCTGCCAGCGCCATTCTAAAATAGCTAGAAATAGCTTCAACAGGAAGTACTAATAGATAAAGTAAAGCAAGTTTGGGGGTGATTAATGATTGTGTAACTGAATTTGAGCAGCACCTGCTTTACTTTATCTATTAGAGCTTCCTGTTGAAGCTGACTTTTGTAACTATTTTAGAATGGCTCTGGCAGCTTGCTGGCGCCATTCTAAAAGAGTTGCAAAAGTCAGCTTGAACTTTTGACCCAATCCGTTCGGTTCGCGGATTTTCGTTAGCGGATTTTGCGGGAAATTCGCGAATCTCGCGGATTGCGAATTTACCGAAAATCCGCGAAATCCAGGAGCGGAACGGATTTTCCACTCATGCTTACTGCTCAGGCTCACATGTTGTGTTTTGATAGTAAGTGGTGGGGCAGCCTTTATCCCAATGTCACCTCATATCTCCACCATTGTCAAATGTAAGGCTGTAGGCATTCGTGCAATGATTCAATGATTGCTGCACCTGCCAAAGGTACCTTTACTGACCATATGCTAGAGAGGGCGGTGGGTGTCATCAGCAGTGAAATAGCCCAACCCAAAATAAGACTATGGGCCTAGGCTCGGCTCCCACTAATGAGTTGGCTAGTAATGGCTCAACTGCTCTGGCACCCCTCCCACCTCTTATATCATTTTACCAGACCCAAGACCATCTTTGACGGTAGTAAATATCACTAGCCCGGGGAGGCTCCACTTGGACATCCACTCCATACAATCTATTACAAAGTCTCTTATGGATGATTGCTGTAAAAGATTCTGAACGATTCTACAAGCAGAAGAGTCTCCAATTCTGGACAGACTGAAAGTCATTGAAAGCCAGATAAAGGCTCTCCCTTCAAAAAATAAAGCTGTAATCTCCAGGAATGTTTTGTCAAGTTCGGATCAGGGTCAAATTTCTGAGTTGGGACATAATGTTGAGTCTGCTTCTCTTTCTCCTAATTTAGGATAGTTGGAAAAAAGACTCCCAGACCAGTTCTTCCCCCATAGCTTCAGACCTAGGGGGTGGCAATGGAAAGCCAGAGGGTGGCGTTTAGCAACACCGTCCCGTGTTCTATGGAATCTTTATTACTTGCAATGGTCGGGGTGATACAGAAGAATCAGGAGGGCCTGGAAGTACATCTTCTCTTGGCAGGGGTTCTGCGTCTACCCCTAAGTTAGCTACTATTAACCTCCCCTAGCAGCATGTTCTTAAGAGGTCATTCTTATTGGTGTCCCACACTCCTACATGGTTAATCTGAGACAGATGAACCAATAAGTGTCTGTACTGGTTGGTTAAATACAAAGGAGAACAATTAACCAATCGCTATGAGGTTTTATCCTTTTCTACCCAAATTGATGACTCCCTCTTCCTTCTTCATGAGTTATAGGAGAGTCTGTTACTCACTTCTCTGTAGAGGTAAACCATTCCTGTATTGAAAGGTGCCTTACCACGCCTGCAACCTCTTATTCAGTGATTAATTAGAATATTGCAGTTATCAGCCCCAGGACTGGCTATCTGGACTGGATGGCAATCATTCGCTGATTTGACCTAACTTATTCAAGAGATCTGGGCTATAAATCCATTATTATGTGAAGGTTTTTCTTGCTGTTCAATTGTTGCTACTCCTTCTCCTGGGTGAGCTAAGGCAGACCTCTCCGTCTGGGTTATTTTTATCTTAGAATTTCGGCGGTGGAGCTGGATACCGATAGCTCCGCTTTTCAAGCAGTGTTAATTAAAGATTCTAACTGTTTTTTTTATCTATTTATTGAATTATTTTTTACAACAGTGATTTTTCTAATACGCCTTGTAATTTTGCCAAATTATTCTCCTCATAGAAGTTTATAGAAGTTTAAATATCCTTGTTATGAAGGACTAGCCCAGACGAATGTTATCATTTGTGATGACTTTAACGCTAAGTTAGGGAGAAACACTGAAAGTTTGGAGGAAGTGACCACAATTTTTCATGTCGAGGATTCGGATCGTAGAGGTTCCGAGCTGGGAAGATATGTGGCATCGATCGATCTTGCCAATGTTTTTCTACTCTTTGACAAAGGTGGACCATCGTTTAGAGGTGGGGCCACCCCTCTATTATTGATTACATTTCTCCCAGCCGTAACTTGTCCTCTGTTTCTGGGGGGTATACAGTAGAAGCAAATTGGGGCAACCACAATGCATTGGTGACAGTAAGGCATTTTCAATAAAAAAACAGGCTTGCCCTGATAGACAACTGCCCACCGTCTTCTTCTAATGTTGGTCATAGGCTGTGCTGATTTTACCATCTCCAGAGTCTTTTCTTGTCTCTCTCATTGGTAAACACCTTTAGATCTTTCAAATCTGTCTATATATATATTGGGGGTTATCCATGTTGCCCAATTTTGGGAAGCTTGGTATTGTATTAAGGAAAGTTTAATGCAGCCTGTGAAGTTTATCCCAGAAGGACCAGATGGTTTAACACAGAATTGTCCAAAGCTAATCGTAACCCCAGGAAGGCTCTAAAGGGAAAGCCTTGGATTCAAAGCGAGGCTATGATTCAACGTAAATATTAAAAGAGTGTGCTATTAAAATGGAAAAAACAACTGCTTGGGGTAGACTGGGGTAAGTTGGAGGTTGCAGCTGCTCACGAGCACAGTGAAAGGTCTGGAAGATAGTCGAGAAATTCTGTCAGAGGATAGCCCTGCCAAATACGCTGCATTGCCACATTACTAGTAGGGAGTGGGTTTCCCATTTCCAGTCAACTTATCAAGCAAAAGAGGACAGGGGTTTAACACAGTTACTAGCAAGTAGGCTGCAGGGAGCTGCTTGTTTGTCACTATCAATCCCTGGTGTTACCTTGGCTATTACGTAAAGCAGGGAGGGCAAGGGCAATTGATTTGATTAAGTGTTAATCCAGATATCTAGGCCTCTTGCTTGCCAATGTGTTGAATATTTTATTGAGCATTAGGCAGCCCCTAGATGCTACAGGCCCATTTCTTTACTTAGTTGTATGGTAAAGCTCATGGGAAGGGTTGTGTCCTTGTTGCATGCATATGGGGTTACTCCAATAATGGTCCACTCCAAATTGAAGAAAACCGGATAAGTAGATGCCTCCTTTTGTTCCACCTTCCTTACCACACTAAATCCTGCATTAGGAGCTGGCATTGTAGTATGTCTCTGACTTACTGCATCTGGCTCCACTGATGCTTTTGGTATCTGTTTGGACCTCTCAGGAAGCGGGATTGAAAAGGGAAATCATTAAAGACGACTTATCCTGTGAGTACGGGCAGATTCTCTAAGTAGGATAGGTTTTCCTGAATTCTTAGACACACCCAAGTCTCTTTTCAAGAAAGATAAGCAGCTGATAAAGCTTAGATTCTTGGAATATAGTCAGTCTGAGAGACTAAGGGTGAAAGGGTCTAAGGGTCAAAGTAGCCAAACATTCTGTAAAGGACTAATTTCACCTCAGGGGAATCAGCCACACATTCCTGTTTTTAGATCTTCCTTTAACTCAGTGGGAAAGGTCCCTGATTTCCCAATTTAGTGTGATGTCAGTTTGTTGTTTAATATGTTTTCTTCTTGGGCCAGCTTTGTACAGTAATAGCTTGCCAAGTTGTCCGTGTGATTATGTAATTTCAGTCATTATTACATTTAATTTGTTTTGTAAATATTTTAGGCTGTATTTAAACTTATATTTAAAGGCTTTTTAAAACAATATTACAGCCAGATAATGCTGAATATCCTTGCTTTAAATGCAACTTCTAGATACTGCTGAGGTATGTGTAAGGGTTAGCAGCTTTTGAAAAGCAGCAGTAACACTATGTGAATCAATGGAACGTTAATTGCTCTTAGCATTTTATTTGATAATATTCTCTTATGAGTTATAAATTGTCATTATTTGTAATTTGCATTCTGCATCTTTGTAACTGTTTTGTAGGCTGCTTCTTTGACTTGCGGAACTTTATTTTAATTATAAATACTTATGTGATTATGATTGTCATTTTCTGATTTTATCTGAAATTGAATAAAGGGTATTTGATTGGCAATTTTTTAGATTTCAACCTCCCGTTCTTATAGTCAATTTTTTTGTGATTTAGGGTCTGAGTCTTTTAAGTTTTATGTAGGGGTTCTGCTTCTTTTAAAGTGCATAATCGTCTGCTCCCTCTTCTTGAAAAGAAGTCTGTCACAGCAGGAATGTCTCTGAAGTTGATAGTACCACAAAACAGGCCATAGGAGTGACTAGAATTCAAACCTGGATGTCAGCCACAGTGATATATGCATCAACAGGTTATCCAGGGCTCCCAACCCTACTCTTTTAGTTCTTTTATCAGCCCCATCTCCTTCCTGAGATGTGCCCAAGTCCCTTCTTTGTGAACTCTCACTGAATCAAAGAGCTCCCTTTGAAGTTTCAACTGGGCCATCACTCCTAGTCCTGAGGCACAAAGCAGTCTGCCTGCCCCTTTGTGGGGGAAATAGGGACAGAGTCTCACATCTCACCCCCGTTCCTTGGGCTCTGTTCCCTGCACAGCAAAGATAACTTGGGCCATAATGCTAGCAAAGAATATGGTGCCCTCATTTCCCTTTTTGGTAGTAGTACAGTCATGAATAGGGTACAGTAGCACTTCACACTTCATCACCAGGGATACTGCACCTGCAGCACTAATGGTATTATTGGCCCTTTAAAAAAAAAAGCCCCAAAATCTTACCCTTTCCTGAGGGCATCAATCCGAGTAAGCTGTCTCTTTCCAATTCTAATGTAAAACATTGGCTCCCACATAGTGCCCCCTCAAATGGATAATTTCTGTGATGTTGCCTATGTATCTCCCTCGTTTCCTCTTTCTCCTGGGCCATTACTTGTAGGTTCCAGGGGGCCATATTATCGGGGCTCATCACCTGAATGCGACTCTGCTTGCTTTCTCACTCAACTCACACGAAAGGACATCTCCACGTAAACAGAGGCGATGTGGTGGGATCTATGGGGGCTGACACGCCAATGCTTTTTTTAATTGTACAAAAACAGTTATCATTCTTTGTGCTAAAAAACACAAAGGTACCTGGGTGGTTAATGCAGACCTTGCAGTGTTTCTGGCTGAAAATGAAGAAAATGTTTTTTCTCTTGTGCGGTGAATCCAAGAGAAGGACAGGATAAAAGAAACAGGCATTCTCACCAGAGTGCCTGCTACTTGAAAGAAATGTAAATGTGAACAGTTGTTTAATCGCCAAATTCAAAGGCTGCTTGGGAGCCTATATTGACTTTAAGTGATGGAGTCACTTGAAGCTTCATGGTGACACATATTTATTATTTTTGAGAGGCAATGAAAGGGGGTTATGTATGTCGGTATATGGTATTTCTACAGCCCCAACCTAGCCCAATGGCAGCAGAGCACTGCACATGGTGAAAGACAAGCATAAAGTTAATAAAAAAGCAGATGGAGCTGGGTTGAGAATGGTTAATGCAAGGTGACACAGTTTACTTTAAAGATGCGAGTCTTCAACTCATTCCTAAATTGGAGCACCTTTGCGGTGGTCCTGATGAATTCAGGGATGTTGTTCCAGATCCTGGGAGCATAAATAGAAAATGCCTGGTGGTTTATTTTTTTTTTTACTCTTCTTAGTCTTCAGTCTGGTGATCTGGCTGCAAGCTTGCGAAGCTTCACCAGAGAATGTGAGCTTGGCTGCAAGATAAGCAGAGGTGCTGACCATGAGAGCTTTGTAAATGTTGTAGCTGGTTTTGAAGATGGTGCAATCCGAAAGGGGAGCCAATAGTTGATGTGATCATATTTCTTCGGGCCCTGAATGAGACATGCTGCCTAATTAAAGCACTCCAGTGACTTCTTTTTCTGAACTTGTGAGATAACAGGTATGTATGTAGTTAGTATTTATAACTTTTGTGAAATCTAAAGCAGTATTACTCTGGGCCACTAGATGTCAGTGTTTCATCACTTATATGCATCTCGATTACGCACGGTTGTTTTTTTATTCTATGTTAAAAAGAACAAATGACCACACATAAAATTAAACAGTACGAAGTACATTATCCCCTTTTCCATCATTAATAGAAAGAACCTGTATTAGACAGAGTTCTTACACTATACTACAGGCAAAAAAAAAAAAAAAGGAAAAGGAAAAGTGTTCCAATGAACAATATTACAACCATACAAGATGTTTAGGACTATCTATTTACAACCCACGAATTAGTGCTCAATTTGTAAAATAATAAGTGCCGGTGCCCAAGTTTTTTTTTACAGGCGCCGTCGACCACTCTTGCTGAGAACATGCGAGCATATTTAAAGTTTAATTCTTGGAGACGTTGCTTGACCCTGGCATAGGATCCACTGAGACGCTGCCCTTCTGCCTTGAAGTCAGGGTACGCTGTAATCAGAGCATCCTCAAACTTCCAGCACCCCCTTCACTTGAAACTGCTGGAGCACCAAGTCTCAGTCCTAAATATGAAGAAGTCGAGCAATGATGGGCTGCGGTGGGGACCTGGTAGGGAAGGCTTGCCAAGCATCTGGTGCGCTCTCTCTACTGAGAAGAATTTAGGTGCTTTGCCTGCCAGGACCACGTCCATCAGCCTGGTTTCAATGAATAACTCTACGTTTGGATCCTCTGAACGTTCAGGAAATCCCAGCAGGTGGATATTATTCTGCCTAGATCGCACCTCGGTGTCTCCTGCTCTGTGGTGTACAGAGGCCAGTTCTGCTCTCAACAATTTCATTTGTAGCTGTAATTCTTGTACTGTGGGCCTCAGGGTGGTCAAGGAGGACTCCGCCTCATCCACCCGTTCAGCCAACTTGCGATGATCAGCTCGTAACAGATTGAGATTGAGGGAGACGGTGTCAATCTTGGTCTACGGCGATGTTTTAGTGTTTAGGATTGCTTGAAGTACTTTACAAGTTGAGTGGAATGTGGGCAAAGAAAGGCCTTGAGATGACTCAAAGTGTCCAGGGCACAGTCTGTGGGAGGTCCTGTGTCAGAGGCTTGGCAGCTTTGGGGTTCACAATCATCATGATATCACTCAGCGTGGCTGAGAGAAATGGGCAGGGCAGCAGGTGTATGGGCACCCCGCTACTTACAATTGCTCAGTCCAACAATAGGCAAACGAGTGACCGGCCCACAACTCCAGAGATCAGCACTCAGGCCCGGCACCGCTCAACCCATGACAGAATCTATAGTGCCACTTCTCATGGGAGAGAACAGGCATGTGCCTCTAGTTATCCAGACCGGAGGGTCCCAAGTATAATCCTCCATTCAAGACCCCAGTGTTGTACGCAGCGTGACAGAGGCAGTACTGGTGTGTGCCAGTCGGAGCAAGCAGTTCTCTTTGGGTGGTCAGCACGTTCCGGGACACCACAGGGAACCACTAGATCAGCAAGGAGGGGGAGGAGAGGAGAAGAGTGTGCGCCCATCCCTGGGGATAGGCATTGTAGAAATTAGACAGTTTATACTACTGTTCAGCCGGGAGTAACAGCACACAAACTGCACTGTAGACATGCAAGACTCCCCTGGCTGTCACCCTCAGCATGTGCAGGGCTAACCTTCATCCTTCAGGGCCACCAATGAAACAAGGAGCAAGGGGGTCTTGAACCAACGGCAGCACATACAGGTTGGCAAACAGCGGGACAAGCACTGGGTGCTGGCACTTTGGGGCCAGAGGCGAGGGACAATATAGCTGGAAACTCACTGTAGCCCCTCAAGGCAGTCACATTTAAATGCCATGCATTTGTCCGATCAGTCCTCAGCCAGTTCGATCCAATCTTGGCACAATGCCTGTACTTGAGTTGCAAACACCCACCGCGACATTAGGATGCCGGTGGGATCAGCGGCGGACGGCAAGTCCGTCTGCCGCTGATCCGCAGTGAATGCACGCAAATATGGTGGCGGTGTCTGCAAGACACCGCCAGCCATATTAGGTTGCAGGCAGAAACATGCTTTTCCACGGCGGCTTTTCAGCCGTGAAAAAGCATGTGCTCTTTTGTGTTTGGGGGCCCGTTGCGGGCCCCCAGGGTGTCGGGGTGGGGGGTGCACACGGGGTACCTATGGTACCCCCCTGCATTTACATGCACAAAACGGCAGGCACTGCGCGGTGCCTGCTGCTTTGTGCATTTAAATGTAAAGCATGCATTTTTAACCTTGTGGCGGGTGCTGCTTCAAACAGCACCCGCCGCAAGGTTAAAGATACGGGATGTGACCGCCAGGGTGGCGGTCACATCCTAATTGGTATGGAGGGACCGCCGCTGCCCCTGCGGACGGTCCCTCCACCTCGGGGGTGGGGGACGGACGCAGGTCCGTCCGCCATCCTAATAGGCCTCAAGGTCTTGGTGACTCCAAACCCTGTGACAGCTGTTGGGTGAACAAGTGCCACACAGGGAGTAGTGCATGAAAAGGAAGATGACTGGCAGTAGGATGTCATTTACCAGATCTGCAACCTTCTGACTCGAGAAAGAAGCAACAGTGGTAACCTTGGACTCCAGAAGATTGAGGCTGACAGTAACAGTTGAGTCAAATCAGGAATTGCTGCCTACTCTTGGGAAACTTCAGGCATTGTTTACCACTTGGACTAGCGAGATAACCTGGTGAAATTTTGCAATGCCTGCTGTATACCGTGAAGGACCACAACTCCTCTGCCCACACACAACTAGCCACTTTCCACACTGGGCTCTTGCCGGTACCTGCGAACGCTCACCAAGTGCCTGTGGAATCCCTCAGTGCCCTCTGACCAACTTGACTTCATAGTGGAAGCAGTATGACCATTTGAAATGACTGAGACACAGTCTGTGACATGGCTAATGATACAGACGAGAATGTCCCCAGGTGTGTCCATCATCCATTTTAATTAAAAAAAGATCACAAAGGGACATCATTGGTTCCAGATGGATCGTAATCTCCAATGCGGTACCTGAGAAGGAACCGCCTCCATTGTGGGGAATGGAATCCGACTGACTGCCCGACGGATTCTTTGAGCCCATTGGAAACTGTCTGTCCGTCCCTTGGGCAATGTGGTCCGACCACATCGTAATGCAAATTGGTGCAGTTTTGAACTTGTAAAGAAGTGCTGGAAGATAGCTTCAATTTGAGCTTGCTGCTGGCAATGTTTGTCTTAATATCAGGGAAAGTAACATAAAAACCGACCCAGGAGACCATAAAACAGTCTCAAAAACAGCCCAAGAAAAGGACCACACACTGACCTTCTAGACCAACCCATAGGCACTGCCTTTTTTGTCTATAGGCCAGTCTGACCTTGCTCTAGGGGAGTGGGGAAAGCGGGAAAGTCAGGCCTTTCTCAGTAGTTTACTAAAGAATTTTTGAAGAGCACGCACCTGTCACATGCTCTCCTGTACTTTGATGGGTTTTTTTTCTGTATAAACCTTTAGGCTATAAATCATTACTGTCAGGGTCACAAGGTAGCCAGTTCTGTCTATATGTTCTTAGACTTTGCAAAGAGGAACTCTCCAGTATTTTGCTTTGTTTCAAAGCCATGCAAACAGGCGGGCAATGCAGAAATATGTAAACATGTGGGTAAATGGCCAATGGCTGAAGTACATTAAAGGAGTATGGGAACTATGATCCAATGTGGAATAGGGGTAGGGTCTAAAACGTGGCAAAGTATTTTGTTGGTCTTTCACCTTTATGTAACTGGGTAGAAAATAATGCACAAAAAATTAAATTCAAGATAAATACAAGTTAAACTAATGACTGGGAAACACACTCTTTCAGGTATGATATCTCAGTTGGTTAATGCAATTACTGATGATATCTATATGTGTAAATTGATATTCACTGATCGAATCTTGGTTGGATCAGTGGGGAATAATGACTTGTGTGTTTATAGTGCTATGAGGTCTGTGACTGTAACCGAAAGCACTGTAAATATGTAAGTCATAATTGTTAAATTGTATTACACACTATAAAATAGAGTGCCACAAAATGTGCAACAAGATTGAGGATGTAATTCATGTTTGGGTTCACTGATAAAATATGGATAGCAAAAATCTAGATGAAAAAATATAGAATTCAAAAATATCGACTCCCTAAACTTAAACAGGTAAGTAAAAAAATATTGGATCAAAAATATCAAAGTTCAAAATACAGATGTAAAAAATATAGATTAAAAAATATAAATAAAATAATATATATTAAATATACAAAATATTACTATTATCTTTAAAAAAAATAATTACATTTAATATACATTTTAACGAAATATAAAAATGAAACTTAATTTGAAAAAAATATAAACACACAAAATAATTCAAACATATACATATATTTTCTTTAAAATAATGTATTAACTTTATATTCATTTAATTTTTAAACTTTTAAATTATATAAAAATAAAATATATACATATATTAATAATTTAAAATAAAAAACATTGTATTGTATTGTATTGTATTGTTATTTATATAGCGCGGTTGCTGCCCAGTGGGCGTCCAAGCGCTGAAATAATTAATTAAAACATCAACCTATTTAAAAAAAAATGAAAACGTACATTTCGCAATACAATAAATATAACAGTAGGGAAAATGTTGGATAGCGGAATAATTCAATTTACTATTCCAACTCCAGTGAATACAACAGTACCTAAAGTGTTGGATAGTGGAGGGGTAAAATTTACTATTGCCACTCCAAAGAGCGCAACAGTAGTGAAACTGTTGGATAGCGGAGGGGTAAAATTTACTATTCCCACTCCAGTGAGTGCAAAAGTAGGGTAAATGTTTGATAGTGGAAGAATTAAATCTACTATTCCAACTCAAACGAGTGCAACAGTAGGGCAAATGCTGGATAGTGGAGGGGTAGAAATCACTATTCCCACTCCAGTGAGTGCTACGGTAGGGAAAGTGTTAAATAGCGGAGGGGCAAAAATTACTATTCCCAATCTAAAGAGTGCAACAGTAGGGAAAGTGTTGGATAGCGGAAGGGTAAAAATTACTGCTCCCAATCCAGTGATTGCAACAGTAGGGAAAGTGCTGGATAGTGAAGGGGTAAAAATTACTATTCCCACTCTAGTGAGTGCAACAGTAGGGAAAGTATTGGATAGTGGAGAGGTAAAAATTATTATTCCCACTCCAGTGAGTGCAACAGTAGGGAAAGTGCTAGATAGTGGAGGGATACAAATGACTATTCTCACTACAAAGAGTGCAACAGTAGGGAAAGTGTTGGTTTGAGGAGGGGTAAAAATTACTATTCCTACTCCAGAGAGTGCAACAGTAGGGAAAATGTTGGATAGCGTAGGGGTAAAACTTATTATTCCCACTCCAAAGAGTGCAACAGCAGGGAAAGTGTTAGATAGCGAAGGGGTAAACATTACTATTCCCACTCCAAAGCGTGCAACAGTGGGGAAAGTGTTGGATAGCGGAGTTGTAAACATTACAATTCCCACTCCAGTGATTGCAACAGTAGGGAAAGTGCTGGATAGCGAAGGGGTAAAAATCACTGTTCCCACTCTAAAGAGTGCAACAGTATGTAAAGTATTGGATAGCAGAGGGGTAAAAAGTACTATTCCCACTCCATTGAGTGCAATAGTAGGAAAAGTGCTGGATAGAGGAGGGGTAAAACTTACTATTCCCACTCAGTGAGTTCACCGGTAGGGAAAGTGCTGGATAGTAGAGGGGTAAAAATTACTATTCCCACTCCAGTGAGTGCAACAGTAGGGAAAGTGTTGGATAGCAGAGAAACAAAAATGACTAACACCATTTAAACAATTGAAAAAAATTAAATAATCTTAAAAATAAATTAAAATATTTTTAAAATATACGATTGAATATATTAAACATATAAAAAGAACACATATTATAATATTAATTACATAGAACAAAAAGGTACAAATATTATATGAAATAAATCAATAAATAAATTTATAAACAATATTTATTTAAAAGGAGCAAATACTAACAAAAAAAAATATTTAATACATAAATGTTTTTATTTATTTCCTACCCTATAATACCACACCAATAAAAATAGACTAACATTTGTATTTAAATTCTTTCCATAATTAACATAATTGATAATGAATTTAAAAATTATTATTAATAAAAAAATTATAAACATTCACTCAGTACACATTCTTTAACACTATAATATCCACAACACACACCTAAAATTAATTACACAATTACCATAATTAAGTACTAATTCATTAATTTAAATTAATTACCAACTAATTAATAATTCATCAATAAAAATAAATTACTTCCCACCCTTCCCACCATTTCCACCTATAAACCCCACAACACACACCTAAAATTAATTCCACAATTACCATAATCAATTACTAATAATTAATTAAAACGAATTACAACTAATTATTAATTCATCAATTAAAAATACATTACTTCCCACCCTTTTCACCATTTTCACCTATAAACAACACAACACACACCTACAATTAATTACACAATTACCATAATTAAATGTCAATGAATTAGTTAAAATTAATTAACTAATTATTAAATAATTATTAATACATTAATTTACACATTTAACACTATAACATCTCAAATAAAAATATTTTAATAAATAAATATTATTCAGTACATGTAATATAATTAAATTACCTCCCACCCTATTCCCCTATAAACCCAGAACCCGCTATAAAACAAAAAACGCAAAATATAGAAAAAATAAATAAATAAATAACTACTAAAGTGCTAACACATATAATAAACATATAAACAATTCTTAATAAAAAAACATACATCACACACACATATAAAATATATACTAAAATACAAAACTTTAGTAAAAAATCGATATTTTTAACAACTATGGGGCCTATTACGATGGCGGGCGGACAAAGTATGCCCCCCACCGTAACAGAATGCGGGCCTGTCCCAAGGGGTGCGACGGTCCCGCACCTGACATTAGGATGCCACCGCCACTCTGGCGGTGGCAAACCCTCTAATGCGAGGGGGGTTCGGGAGCACTCCATTTTAATCATCTTATACCGTCTTATCCATATCTTGTAAGAGTGCGTGCAATATGACACAGTGCCTTGCCATATGGCACTGATTTTCAAAATGAAACAGGGATGAGGTATCCTTCAGCCCCAAGTCAAATGCACAGCTATATAAAGCCTTCATGGCCATTCAATTTCATTCATCATGTCATCCATTATTCAAGTTCCACTCGTTTCTAACTTTTTATTCAACTCTTTTCAACCTCCTTAGTGATACTCCACACTCAGGTTTTTTTCCCATTTGTAATGCTTCTCATGTATAGACTGTGCCCATCCGGACCTCTTGTTTACACACGACAAATGCGCAGGTTCGTTCCAGCAGTGTTTATTTAAGACCCAATGAATTTCGGGGCTATAATTAAGACCCAATGAATTTCGGGGCTATAAGCCCCTTCGTCCGGGGACACTATAAAACAGTAATAAACACATGTCACTATACCATAACTGCATGTTATTCAAACAACAATAGCCAGAATCGCAATATACCATTTATCTAAATGCTACCGCAAACCCTCCGCCACAATGCTGGGAATGCACGTCATGCATTTTCACGCACAACTTGACCACCTTGTGTAGCAAATGCAGGGGTGTACCATAGGTACACCCCATGTGCACCCCCACACTCCAAACATCCTGGTGGCCCACTACGGCCCCCCGCAGGCAAAGACCACATGCCTTTGCATGGCGGCAACGCCGTCATGGAAAGGCACATCTCCGCAGGCATTGTAATATGGATGGCGGTGTCTTGCAGACACCGCCACCATATTAACCCTGTTTTCCACCGGTCGACGAGTCGTCCAGTGGAAAAGCGGCGGACGATCTTTCCATCCGCTGCGGACCCCCCAGCCATCATGATATGATGATAT
Source organism: Lissotriton vulgaris (assembly GCF_964263255.1). Lineage (NCBI taxonomy): Eukaryota > Metazoa > Chordata > Amphibia > Caudata > Salamandridae > Lissotriton > Lissotriton vulgaris. The sequence goes on along the minus strand of NC_141700.1, from coordinate 234,888,842 downwards.
GATGGGGGGTCTTTGCTGTGTGGATGGTGGGCGGATCGCCCCGCCATCCTAATGGGCACCTAGATTTTTGAAAACGATATTAAACACTTCGATATTTTTTAAAAACAATATTACTTACCTAAAATTGATATTCTGGACCACGAGAATTTTTCTGCGTATATTACTGACCCACTATATATTTGACACGATAATTGTGCAATTCGATATTTTTTACTTGATATTCTGTCTCTGCACCTCATGTGCACCCATGGCTGTATATCATCTCCACGGTCCATCATTATATATAAAATATACCCACCCTCCGCAACTTCTTCCCAGTACACCATCCCATTAAAAAATGTATATATATACATATGTATATGAACACCAGCTGCAGCATCTATGCAGTCCATCATTGACCACAATATCAAAGATTGCATACCTACTGAATATCACTAACATAAATTGCCACAAAAATACTGCCTGCCCAAATAGTGAGTGTGGACTATAAGTGCATTCTACCTGACATTCTGTTTCAAAGCAATACTTGCACCATCACTGCAGATTCAGGAGTTACCATCAAGTAGCTGAACACTGCAGAAAGTGGCTCTGCTTATTTAAAAAAAAAAAGTAAAATACGGCCAATAGCAACTGCAGTTCCCACATTTATGCATCTTTTATGCTGTGAACGTGGATGATGCTATAAATTCTCAAAGTGTGGTCTGAAAAAGAGGCTGCCAGAGCTTCCTTTTTCCATTGAAAAAGTTGGAAGGATACTCATTATGTGCAGAAATGGGACAGAAGACTGGATGTAGTAGATAGACTCTATAACATGGCTCAAGGAGCACCTTCTGGAGTTGTGTGGGATTGTAGACAGAGGTTCTGCAGGTGGCTTCGTGTTGGCTGCGGGAGCAGGTGTCCCTCACCCTGACACCTTGTTGCCCAGGCACCCTTTCACTTCCTCTGCACCCCCACTATACACTCAATGTGTTGGTCTGACATGGGAGGGGGGTCAAGGAAAGGATAGTGAAGGAGATGACTGGGGCCCACCTGTCCCTTGCTGCAGGCTCCAAAGAGACTGATCAGTATAAACAGCGGCCGCTAGAGATGGTCTAAAGGACAGAGGCCGACCCCACCTCACTGCCCCAAAAAACGGACCAACAAGTCACCTTCAAACATTCACCCATCGCCATCTGCCCGACCGCCTTACCAATCCGACCTTGTCTGAAAGTGCTTTCACATGCGATTGTGAAGATATGAAGTTTTGGTGGAATAAAATATGTGTCTAGGATCACACAAGTTAAGTGGGGAACACACAATTTATCCAGGTTTTCTGGCAAATCAGCCTCTAAATGAGTATCTGTTTGTCTCTACTTTGTGTGTTAGTGCTTTGTTTCTATCTCTTTCTGCAGTTTTTATATAGCACAAACTTGACCCAAATGTATTGGAGTGCTTTACATGAGCATCCAGCTGCAAAACACATAAAAATGTTTTGACAAGGGCGAGATTCATGGGGGAAACATCCATTACAGCGCAGTCATTACATTTGCACTGCTATTACAATGCAGCTGTTACAACGCAACTGCCTTTACATCACATGCCATTACAACGCATGTCACTACAACGCATGCTATTACAATGCATACCATTACAACGCATTATAAGATAAGTAATGGTGTTTTTTTTGCTTTAGGATGGGTATGGGTTTTGGGGTAAATGAGAATAGTACTTTTTACCCCTACACTACCCAACACTTACCCTACTGTTGCACTCCCTGGAGTTAGAATAGTAATTTTTACCCCTACACTATCTAACACTTACCCTAAAAGTATTATGCGTTGTAATGGTATGCGTTGTAATGATAGTTTTTAAACGTGCGTTGTATGGCATGTGTTGTAAAATCATGCAATGTAATGGTAGGTGGCAATGTAAAAACGGTGCTGTAAAAGCTTGCATTGTAAATGTTTGCACTGTAATGTCATATATTCATTCAGGGGCACATTTATTTAATTTTCACGCAGCGCAGTGCAGCAAGCCACCTTGCTGGGCTGCACTGCGGAAAAGGGCAGGAATGCGCTGTATTTGCCATCATACGGTGCATTCCTGCCCTTTCCATGACCTGCCGTAATATTGGCTGCCTAGCACCAACGCAGGCACCCTTGCACCATGGTGCAAAGGTGTCTGCGTTGTAAGTAGGATTGTTTTTCTGCAGGAAAGGGACCCTCCTCTTTCTCTGTGAGCTGCAGAATGCAGCACACATAAAAAGAGGAGAAAAGAAAGATATCTCCCTTTGTTACGCCTCACCTGGAAGGCGTAGCATTTTGGTGCATTCCCAGGTCTACCAGTAATGGTAAATCTCGGAATGTGCCAAAATCCATAGGTGGATGCGAGGGAACACCCGTACTTCACGCATGGAACCGCTCTCTGGGGCAGAGTAACCCGCACAGCGATTTGCACCTCGTTGCTTTACTCTAGATTTAGGAAGCCACTCGGGGCCACGCAAGTCCTTGAGTAGCTTAATAAATCTTACTTCGTTCTTGCATCGCTCTTGCGCCCCCTTGCATGGTACACGGGCTCTGCTACAACAATGATAAATATGCCCCCTCAGTGCTTTGCCTAGAGTGTCAGGATAGTGAGCCGACGCCAAGGCTCGAACCTGGTTCTCTGCTTCCAAAGCTGGCAACTCTGGCCCAAGCGCCACTTCCCGGGTACAGCAGAGAGGAACACGCAGACGCAACATGAAAACGCTCTGCTCGCTTTGGGCTCGAGGTTCCAGGACCTCGAGCTGAGCCAGATTCAGATTTCAGGCTCGTGCCTGGCTTCCGCTTTCAGTGGCTCGCCCGCCTCTACACACTGGCGCTACGAGTACTGCTTGTGGCTCTTTACTCAAGTATTTCACCTACTAACAGCTGCAATGGACAGGGGAGATGCACACACTTCTATCAGCGCAACTCATGATTTACACTACACACGAGTCGCGCTTCTTCCTGGTTTCAGTACAAACAGGCTGCACTATGTCCGCAGGTCCTCACACAAAAGTTGCAAAATCTTGATGGTGACGTAGCCGCTGCGGAACATTTTTATTTATGTATATATGAATGTATCCATGTATGATGTATTTATTTTATATTACCTAAAACAGCCTGCTGGGGGAGCCACAGATCTGTTCAAGTCACCTCAAGCATGCCGTCCCCTGCACCTCCAACATTATTTATATGTAAATATATATGTATTTGTAGAGTTCGCGCAAAAGGGCCACATGGGCCGTTAGAGCGCTTCACGGATGCCAAACGGGTTATTCTGTGTTTAACCGGAATTAAATGAAACCGGTATAAATATACAGAGCATGTAAAAAAAGAAATATATACAAAGGAAAAGGGGAAGATGAAAAAAACACTAAATTTACACAATGCAAGGAGACTACATCTTATATTAGAAATAAAAAAAGTGAACCAAAGTGCGCATGGCTAGTCACAGAACTGAAAAAGGGGTACAAAAGGGAGAAACAACTCAGGAATTCGGGCAGGGACCTTTTATATAGACAAGAAAACAACTGTGGAAAAGGGACAGAGGCTTAGATGGCACTGTCGAGAGATATCTCTCAAATCAAGGCGTTGCAAGTCTTATTTCAATGTCACAAACGGATGTAGCTACTTGGGCCGTCTGGGGAATGTTACTTCGAGATCTCTGGAGCACGACCCAAGAATGCTTGTGAGGAGGGGCCAGATCTACTGAAAGCCTAGCCGCAAAAAGTGGTTGCTAACTGCACACTGAGAGGCACATTTACAATCCCCTATCGTCACCGGAGCGTCACAGCAAGGGAAGAGGCCATGGTCCCCTGAACCACTGACTACTCAATCCCCCCTTCGAAGTCACCCGACAGCATTCACAAAACACAAGGTGTCCTTTTGCGACACCTTAAGGTACTGGTAACTGACTAACAGTTTGTGACTGATACATATATCTAATCTCAAATAGGTCAGGATGCCCCTTTCAGCATATTCATAATTGCGATATGGTATGGATCACTAAACACATTTTGCAAGTTAAATAGGCTTTTTCCGACTGATAAAATGAGTTCCAAACTTACCAACCCAACCATGAATCTGCTTTCGATATGCAGGCCAGCTAAGAAGGGCCGACCTATGGATCCGTGGAGGTGAGCTGAATCGCCACACCTCAAGATGAAATTGATATTTGAATGCAGAGCTTCATTGGGCAGGATCAGAGACCAGGGATCCTCTTTTCGGAAAATCCATCCCTGCTCTGGGTATTGAAACCACGTGCCCAAATCAAAATATATTGAGTTTGCCCCCTGACAAAATCAGCCATCTCTTCATTCTACGATTACCAATAAGACATCACGTGCCTTACTAACCTTGAAACGAGCCATAAGGCCCTCCAGGTCCTTGTCCTGAAGAGACCTCTGAAGGATTGGGGTCAAAATGCGTTGACACCTCCAACAGGTTCGGACTGGGAACCAAAACCGGCCCTGGCAAAATGCTCGACCGGACCCCCGGGGGGGGTTTGGGTGGGGTCTGACCTATTTGCCACAGCCGGTTTCGGCTGATTTCGTTACAGCAGCTGATATTGCAGCTATGCTGCAAAAACGACCCTGTAACAAAATCGGACCCCAGGGACCCAAAACCGGGGAGTTTCCCTGTGCCCGCTACTGCCAGTCCGGCCCTGACCTACAACCAGGGCGATAAGGCTTGAAGGTTTTTTCCAAGGAAGCCTACTATAAAAGAAATATATTAAGCTACTGGGTTTCCCAAAAAGGTTTCCCAATAGAACTATGCCATACCCCCTGCTCCATTCCTGTGTCCTAAACACAATAAGTTCTTGAGAACCTTTCTCTCACAGGCACTTACATACTTTATATCTCTAAAATTGTTACCTGGAACTGTACTTTAGAATCAGAACTCGTTTCTCAATTTTGACGTTTGCATCACTTTCAAAATTGTGCGGAAGGTTGATGCACGGTGCACAGTTTAATATTGGCTGTTGTGTCGATGCTCATACGACATTTAAACTTTATAATTGAATCGTGCCCATGATATCAATATTATGCTGCTGTGTATATTATCAATAATATGCTGCTGTAACATGCCCAAGTTTCCTGTTGAAGCAAATGAATGATTGTTTTTTTTGTTGATCATTTGATTAATTGTCTTGGTCATTATTGAGTAATAGCAGCATTGACTATCACACAAGAGAATTATTCTTGTGTTTTATGCTATGGTTCGCTGTGGCATTATATACTTATGTACTTGCACATTTAACATTTATGGATCACAATATTACTAAAACCATAATATGCAGCAGTCAGCAGCAAATTGTAACTTCTACCTCTTACATTCACATAAAATGTTGCCCTTCACCAGCACTGAACAGCCCAAACAAAACAGACATCACCAAATAACCTGGCATGGAATAACTGCAAAAATCTGTCACACAATGCTGGACAACACGGAGGGCTTAATATAGTCCAGCACTGCAGGTTCCAAATTTCTATACACTCTGACCACTTCTTTATTTAGCTTTGTTAATTTTGGCATTCAGAAAGGAAGCATTGTCCTAGAATTTGTTTTTATGAACAATAATTTTCAGCCGCCACATAGGTTTTGTACTGAGGGATATTAATGCCTGATTGTCTTGGAGGTTCTGCTACACTTTATTTCCTCACTGAACTTGGATACAAACAATTGGGCTGGTTTATTTGACTTCACTCTATATATTTGAAGGGATCAAGGCCATTAAAGATGTTGACAGTCGTCTCATCACATTGACAAGAGTGACTATTAACATTTGGTAAAGGGTAGAACGAGGCTACGCCACTGATCAATGAGATGTATTTGGTGTCTCAGACCCGTATCTGCAATCATTAGGGATTTCCATTAACACAACATATTGTGTAATTAGGGATAAAAGGAATTTGCAATTGCTGGGATAAGTCAACCATTAAAGGTACACAGTCACCCAGAGAATGGTCTTATTAGTAGTTATGAGGTCTAATGTTTATTCTTTGATGTGTATGTCTTTGGTGCAATGTTGAACAATGACTTTGTCCAACAAGAAATTGAAAAAAAAATAACATTCTTACCGTTGATACCCCAGTAGAAATTAGGCTCAACCAGGAGGATAATGTTAAAGGAGATAATCTACTTAATCGTTATAAGTTCCGTGCTTTGCTTGACAAAGGTGGATTATTCAGGCTGGGAGATGATAAGGGATACACCAGTTTGGTTGCATGAGATCGATGAAACTTTATTTTCACCGCCAAGCACAGGAAGGCAGAGAAAAGTTCAATTGATAGGTTCTTAGATTCAAGGGAGTCTTTATGGATCATTGTACTACTTCCACTGATTTCCCTTCACGGGCAAAGTGATCGACAGAGTATCCTGAATGGAGGAGGAGATCACTTAATAGTATGTGAGGCATCATTCGCCCCGATTTTGGTGTAGACCATTCGGCCAAGTTTATGAGGAACAATAGAATCTGCAAGCTCTTTTCTTTTGTGTCTGTTGATTTACACTTGTGGAGGAGACAGTGAAGAGGCGAGATCTTAACTTTGATATCAGCCTGGTGATGGATCCAACAGGTTCTGGATGGGATTGTTGTGGTCTGCTATCCTTAGGTGGTACGTGGGGCGCAATGGCGAGTCGGTGTACAGACATGAAAGTAATGGAAGAGTAGGGGAAAGATCTACCTGTGAACAATGAGGAGATTACAGCCACAGGGGAAGACTTTTGGGAGTCAAAGTTCAGGGTCCATGGATGGCATCGGGGGGAGATCTAAGTCTAGTTTGTAAAGAATATTATTTTTAGGTTTTGGTTGTACGGTCACAGATCGTGCATATGCAGTTGATAAGTCAGAAGGTAAGAGGAGATCTTTCTGGAAGATAGAGAGTTGAGGGTGTAGGATTCATTTTCAGAGGGCCAAGGTTTTGTTTAGGAGCAGAAATTAGAGTAGGGTACCATGATGTAGTTAAAGAGGTGTAAAGATGTTTAGTTAGGAAAAGAGAGCAGTTGCAGGCTACATTGTGGAGAGAAAGTAAGCGGAAAACTGTTTTTTTCGTTCACTCTGGAGGATGCAGAATTTAAGTTTCTGGATTAGATTGATAGATGTTTTGTGAAAAGGACATTGTAAAAAGGTTCATCATTTTCCCGCGCTGCAGTTGCCAGATTGAGTTACCCGCCACCGGACATACAGAGCCCTGCCGTCTATCCTCGGGCAGGGAGATCTTTTAAATATCACCGTTTGTCCAGCATTTTAGAATCTCTTACATCTTTCATCGCCATCTCTGAAGCAAAAGAATTCGTGCCTCTAGGCAAATAAGAAATATCCTAAAACAATATCTCGCCGTCTGATTACCTTCTAGAATTGGAAAATACATCCAAAAGACTATGAGATCATTATAATTTTAAATAGATTCCCAGGATACCTCAAGAGGAGCCTAATTGGGGATTCTACAGAGCGCAAATCCACATTAAGGGTCCCGGTGGCGGATGTTTAATATTTATCTTTCACATTATCTAGCTTCGGCAACTCCTGTCGCCAAAAAAGTCATAATAAGGAGCAGACATTTAAGTTGGTCCTTTCTTTAAGGAGAAAAATTCTAGTAATATTACGTGGCTACTCCAGGAAGAAGGCGCTGGCCGCCGAAACGCGCGTAGAGTCATATAATTTCGCCACTTATCTTTTTTAGATAAAGAATTTATTGTCTACTGTCCACTAAGTTTTTACTGTTGATGTTTATGATACAATACTTTGTGATTTTTAATTTTGTGTTATATGAATGAAATGTTTACTGTTTTAATGATTAAATAAAAAATGATGTCTTTTAGTCAGTTGTAGCCATTTGTTTATTACCCTTTATTAATAGGATATTTTTAAAAAAATGTTTTGATTGCCTAGGTTGTTACTTTGCATATACATTGTAAAAAGTCAGTCTTTTGAATATTTGGGATTTGTAAGTTTTAGGGTACATAATAAATCTGACATAAGTGCATATATGAGGGTGAAGAGAAGAAAGAAGGTGTTAGGGTGAGCTTTTTAGTGGAAGGTTAGGCACAAACCATGGATAAGATAGCTGATTTGGGGGGTCATAGAAAGGTAGGTTAGGGATCTGGCACAAAGATTGGTTTGATTTTGGAGATCTTAGGAGGAGAAGTGGATTTAAAGCCACAGGTGCAAGAGGTCGAGTCAAAAAATAAAATGGAGAGGGGTAGATGGCAGAAACCCTTAATAAAGTTTCAACACATTTCGCAGCTCTTCTTGGCACTAGGAAAAGGCGACCACAACTCCCCCATCTGCTCCTACCCCCTTTCCTTTTTCTCTTCCCTTCATATCCAACCCTTCATCCCCATGTAGCTCATTGGTCCTCTCTCCGATCTCCTCTTCTTTTTGCCACCATCTTTACAACCTGCAGCTTAAATCACCTGCTCTTGACTTTCCTTGGCCTCTACCCCTCTTCATTTTATTTTTTGACTCGACCTCTTGCACTTACATTGTAGTGTAAGAGTGATCGAACTTGAAAACTGGAAAAACGCGGGGCACAGAAGGGTTGACGGGGGTAGTTTTCACTGCATGGAGAAACAACAACACTAAAAGGCAAATAGATTTAAAACCAATTTAGTCCATGGGGACTTGATAGCATGAAGTAACAATGCAGGGTCAAAATATAGTAGGAAGCCTTGCGGCTCTATCAAGCGGCAGGGGAGAAACATGCAGAAACAGACAAATTGAGCCCTTTCTGCAGCATTTGACATTGTGGTTATTCCTGCTAATTAAAGGCTGATGTATATGGTCTGACCCTAACATGCCTTACATATTAACCATTCCAAAGGGATAATTTGAGCCATTATCTATCACCAAATTCAGACCTTACATGTGGTGGCCCACAGGACCTGCTGCACTTCCTGAGCATGTATCATCTCCCCCTTAGACCTTTGATGGCCTTATCTCAAAACACCATCTCTTCTTTTGAGGGTGACGATACTTGGGTACCGTGAGGATTATGGGTCTAACTTTGAACCAAGAACACTAGAGGTGGGCATAAATGGCCTAATTCTCTCTAGTGTAATTTCCGCAAAATTTCACATGTGAAGCGTAATCCAGCATTTAAAACTATTTTCTTAGTGCAAAATGCACCCTTGCATTGAAAATGGGCCAGAGGATGTATTTTGCGCTAAGGAAATAGCACTAAATGCTACCGTGCTACAGGAGCTGGTCGCTCTCTCGTAGGGGCATATGTATGGGATTGGTGGCGCAGGGCAGCATTGCAAGTTACCTTGCTATATTGCGCTGCACCACATGGAAAGGGGAGGAATACACCATATTTATCCAAGATGGTGCATTCCTGTCCTTTCCACCTGTACTGGCACCAATTTGGCAGCGTAGCGCCAATGTAGGAACATTTGCAGTTAGTGGGGTGGGAGCGCGCCAGACACACCCCAACGTAATTACCTCTTGCATGATGGTTCACGTAGTTCATTATTTCTCACTCAATGTTCCATTCAAAGTGTTCATAGCCAGTGCTGTAGTATTACTTTCCAATTTGTATCCCCAGACACATGTTTCATGATTCCTCAATCGTCAGTGGGGAAAAAAAGCAAAGTTCATAGGTTGCAGGGCATGCTGCCTCATCTCTCAGGACCAGTTCCACTCACAATATGAAGGCGCAAGCCCCCTGAGCTCGTCAGCTCCTTTTCAAACAGTTAGTCGGGTGGGAGCGCGCCAGACACCCCCCAATGTAATTACCTCTTGCATGATGGTTCACGTAGTTCATTATTTCTCACTCAATGTTCCATTCAAAGTGTTCACAGCCAGTGCTGTATTATTACTTTTCAATTCGTATCCCCAGACACGTGTTTCATGATTCCTCAATCGTCAGTGGGGAAAAAAAGCAAAGTTCATAGGTTGCAGGGCATGCTGCCTCATCTCTCAGGACCAGTTCAACTCACAGCATGAAGGCGCAAGCCCCCTGAGCTCGTCAGCTCCTTTTCAAACAGTTAGTGGGGTGGGAGCGCGCCAGACACGCCCCAACGTAATTACCTCTTGCATGATGGTTCACATAGTTCATTATTTCTCACTCAATGTCCCATTCAAAGTGTTCATAGCCAGTGCTGTAGTATTACTTACCAATTTGTATCCCCAGACACGTGTTTCATGATTCCTCAATCGTCAGTGGGAAAAAAAGCAAAGTTCATAGGTTGCAGGGCATGCTGCCTCATCTCTCAGGACCAGTTCCACTCACAGCATGAAGGCGCAAGCCCCCTGAGCTCGTCAGCTCCTTTTCAAACAGTTAGTCGGGTGGGAGCACGCTAGACACGCCCCAACGTAATTACCTCTTGCATGATGGTTCACGTAGTTCATTATTTCTCACTCAATGTCCCATTCAAAGTGTTCATAGCCAGTGCTGTAGTATTACTTTCCAATTCGTATCCCCAGACACGTGTTTCATGATTCCTCAATCGTCAGTGGGGAAAAAAAGCAAAGTTCATAGGTTGCAGGGCATGCTGCCTCATCTCTCAGGACCAGTTCCACTCACAGCATGAAGGCGCAAGCCCCCTGAGCTCGTCAGCTCCTTTTCAAACAGTTAGTGGGGTGGGAGAGCGCCAGACACGCCCCAACGTAATTACCTCTTGCATGATGGTTCACGTAGTTCATTATTTCTCACTCAATGTTCCATTCAAAGAGTTCATAGCCAGTGCAGTATTATTACTTTCCAATTCGTATCCCCGACACGTGTTTCATGATTCCTCAATCGTCAGTGGGGAAAAAAAGCAAAGTTCATAGGTTACAGGGCATGCTGCCTCATCTCTCATGAACAGTTCCACTCACAGCATGAAGGCGCAAGCCCCCTGAGCTCGTCAGCTCCTTTTCAAACAGTTAGTGGGGTGGGAGCGTGCCAGACACGCCCCAACGTATTTACCTCTTGCATGATGGTTCACGTAGTTCATTATTTCTCACTCAATGTTCCATTCAAAGTGTTCATAGCCAGTGCTGTATTATTACTTTCCAATTCGTATCCCCAGACACGTGTTTCATGATTCCTCAATCGTCAGTGGGGAAAAAAAGCAAAGTTCATAGGTTGCAGGGCATGCAACCTATGAACTTTGCTTTTTTCCCTACTGACGATTGAGGAATCATGACACACGTGTCTAGGGATACGAATTGAAACTAATAATACAGCACTGGCTATGAACACTTTGAATTGAACTGAGCGAAAAATAATGAACTACATGAACCATCATGCAAAAGGTAATTTCGTTGGGGCGTGTCTGGTGCGCTCCCACCTCCCTGAAAGTAGGAACATTTGCAACATGGTGCAAAGGTGCCTGTGGTGTTAGCAGGATTATTTTTGTGCAGGAAGGGGCATATTCCTGTACAAAGAAATATATTGAGTTGTTTTCCTATTTCTATGTGTGCTGCACAATCCAGCACAAATAGAAAGAGAAAAAAAGAGGAGAAATAAAGAAATTTCTCCTCTTTACGCCTCACCTCTGGAGGGGTAATATTTTGATGCATTCCCAGGTTTACAAGTCCTTGTAAATCTAGTAATGTATAAAAAAACATGAGAGTTGCATGGGAACACCCACTGCAATGCCCATGGAACACCTCCCATTCTCAGAGTAAGGCAACGCAGTGATTTGGGCTGCATTGCATTATTCAGCATTTATGAAGTCCTTCAAAGCCACGCAAAGTGCTTCATAAATATGACTTGTGCTTTGAGTCATGCATTTACCACTTTGTGTGGTGCAAGCATGACGCAAGGCCCTCTTAAATATGCCCCTTAGTTCATTGTTCCTGTGCTCCTGCAGTAGGAATTTTGCCCCAAATTACTCTTAATTACTCAAGCTGGTGTAATTGAGTAGAATCAGCAATTTCACATCACAAGAGTAATGTGTAAGTACTAAAATTAATCAGATTACTCTGGCGTACTTACAATTTCGCTCAGGTTTAAAGAACACTTTTTGGCTTGCCTGAAATGTATTTATTTATTTATTTTTACGATTTATAGAGCGCTGCGTATACCCGTGGGTGTCTTGGCGCTATGACTCATCTAATAGTCCCAGAAAAAAACAATGTCAGGTTTAAAAGTGGCGTGGTGAGGAGGAAATCATTGCTCAAACAACCAGGTCTTCAAGAACTTTCTGAATTGCCACAGTGACGATGTCGACCTTATCATCATCGGCAGAGTGTTCCAGAGTTTGGCCGCTGTGTTTGTAAAACATCTATCTCCCCAAGTGACCGTCCTTGTCCGTGCCACTGTTAGTTGGTGCAGATGTTCAGATCTAAGTGATCTCTTGGGTTGATATAAGGTAAGCTTCTGTCTAAGAAACATCGGGCCCAGACCTTGCAGGGCTTTAAAGGTAAGGCACAGGACTTTGAATTTAATCCGGTTTCTTACTGTGAGCCAGTGGTAGCTCCTTATTACATGCTTTACAGATTTAAATTTAGGGGTGCCTGACAGCAGCCTTGCTGCTGCATTCTGAATAAGTTGTAGTTTGGCCACCACCTTAGATTGAGCATTCACGAATAAACCGTTGCAGTAGTCCAATGATGATAATATCAGGGAACTAACCACCGTTTTCCTCGCATTCTCTGGAAGAAATGGTAGGATTTTTCTGAGTATTCTGAGTTTATGAAAGGCCGCCGATGCTATCTGGTTAGCATGATTGGTGAAATTCAGCTTTTCGTTGAAGATTATTCCTAGGTTTCTAACCTTATGAACCGGAGTTGGTAAGGGTCCTAATGACGAAGGCCACCAGACGGAAGACCACAGGGGAGATAATTTTCCGAAGATGATTACCTCGGTCTTCTCGGAGTTGAGTCGTAAGCAGTTTCCTGCCATCCACTCCTTAATTGCTAGCATGCCCTCCTGAAATCGTGCTGCCACCTCTTCCCCATCATTCTTGTTGGCCAACACCAGCTGGGTGTCATCGGCATATGTAGTGAGGCTCATCCGGTAGGTTTTAATAACCCTAGCTAAGTCCGACACATAGATGTTAAAAAGTGTCGGACTTAGGGATGAGCCTTGAGGAACGCCACATGGAAGAGCAAGATCCATAGATTTAAAGGGTCCTAGTGTTACTGCCTGTGATCTGCCTGACAGAAAGACCCTGTGGTGTGGGTGAGGCAAAGCTGGAGGTCAATGGCAGGAAAAGCAATATTTTCTTGATTAGCACCAAGGCTCGGCTCAGAAGAGTAATAGACCTGATTCCATGAGGCTTTAGAGTTACTTTAGCGCCTTTTTTGCAAACTCATTAGTCAACTATGGCGGCACCCCGTGTTTGTGAATCTCCAAAAAGGATCTTTTCCGGCTACAATGAGCATGGAATATGTAGCTGCCCCCAGATGAGCCCTACATTAGCACCCAATAGAAACAAGAACATAGCAGAACATATTTTGTATCATTTTCAAGTGCAGACACAAGTAAATTATGTGATACATTCAAGAGATCATATCCTACTAGCCCTCTAGAAGCCGCCAATCCACTGGAGAGAATTTGGTGACCCAAAGCCTACTTAAGTGTTACTTGATGAGAGACAGACCTTTCGGAGAAACTCTTGCCAATAAATTTCCTCCCAGACCATGGAGCATGGATAACATTGACTGATTCAATGGAACGCTAAAGACCCATCCGTTGAAAACCTCGCTGTCAGCTCCTCAAGCTCTGATTGTCAGGTCAGCATCTAAATACAACTTTCTGGTAATGTGCTCTACAAAAAGGTTATATCTATCTGATAATATGAACGGGTGGATGCTAGGGGTATGTAGTGCTTAATTTGTAATAATATAGGAGCAAGGGCCCTTGTCAGGAGGACGTCGAAGCTTATACCACACTTTGTCCCTGACAGCGCTGACAATGACAGTACCAAAACAACTACTAACCATCACACTGCTACAAGTGTGACAATCCAGACTATTCCAAGCCCACAAAGCTGTAAAAAGTGCTTGGGTGGCTGGTTTAAGTCAGTATTAATGTTTATTGAATGAATACACAACTCTTGCGGTGCATATCTCTAAATGAGACAAACAGAGCCACCATGTGAGAGTGCTGACAATAAAGTGCTGGTGCTGAGCACCAGAAACCGCTGGCTCAAATTGAGCACTTACGTGAACTAGTTAAAACAACAGGATCATGAAAAGAGGTATAATAATAATAAAATAATAGATGTAAACCAGCAGTGACTGTACAACATATCTAACAGGACATAAATGCTCGCCTGATTTTGAGGTGCATGAAAACAGTGCTTAATTTGAGCCATTGGGGGGCACCTGCACTTATTTTTGGGGACTGGCACTTTTTTCCCCTCATCAGATAGTTCCTGAGCGCAAGGGAGGGAAAAAACGCAAATCGGAAAGATGGAGGAAGACAAAGGTGGAAGAACTATCACAAAAGGGGGAAGCAGGAACCTGCAAGAGTGAGATAAAGGTACCGGGAGTGTCTGGTACTGGATTAAAGAGGCCTGAGGTGGATTCTAGACTAGGCAGCTGCCAACAATTAATGGCACCAGCTGTGGGTTTCTGAGCAAAGCTTCGGGCACTGTCACTCTTTCTTTTTCAAATTAAGCACTGCATGCAAGCATGAGATAGGGAGTTGCCCTTGACTCTGTCATCTTGTTCCCTGCACCCCCACCGCTGCCTATTCCAGCTTTAGCTCCCTGAGCTAGAGACTGCCTCGCAGTCCCCCGAACCCTCGGCTCCAACCCTGCTGTGGTGACCTCACCAGCCTTTAATATTAGGTAAGTGTAATTTTGGTTTCTTTTGCCACGTTGTTTTGTCTCATGTTTGCCTTTAATTCTATTTCCCCCTTTATTTTTTATTTGTTGCTCCTTAATACTAGTTACGTGTGATTTTGGTTTCTTTTGTCTCGTTGTTTTGCCTTGTTTTTGCTTTTCCCTTAATTTTATTTCCTCCTTTTATTTTTTACTAGCTGCCCGTCCCTACGTTATCCGGGTATGACACATATGTTTGCTGGCATCTAATAGGCACTGTTGGCGGGGGAGTACGTGTTTAAGGAGGACCTCGAAAATAAAACATGCGGTCACGGGCGAATTATGGGAAAATCAATTCCGGAGTTGCCTGCCCTTTCACGAAAAAGCGCAGAACGGGAATGTGAGTTAAAAGCTCAGTGTTCATCTCATGGAAATATGTCCCGAGTTCGGTTTTAAATAGGTTGAGATGGGCGCAGTGTGACGGCAATACGGAAGCTCTTTATTTTTCGGCAATATCGAAGCTCTTTATTTTTTGTCCGGTAGGTGGCGCTAGTAGACTGAAAATCTATGCGTACACAAAGGTAATAACGGTTTAATCCCTTCGCTGCTGATGACGAGCTCAGCTCGTCATCAGCCACGGGTGGCGTGTGCTGATGACGAGCTGAGCTCGTCATGTAACGCGGCTTTTGGAAAAAAGCCGCACAGCGCAAAAATCACCGCAGCAGGGATGCGGTTAAAGCTATATTGGTAAAATGGGGCGAGCATTGCGAAATACTGTCTGTTAGCGAAGGAGAAGTGTGTGGAGGAACACAGCGTCATTAAGGCGCATAACCCCAAGGATCTACTGTGCCATCACCCTATGTCCCTCTCTTGACCACAAATATCAGACAATTCACACTCTCCAAACGTCACCCGACGGCCTACTCAGCACGATAGAACGCTATTTACACGCTCCAAACGTACGCACACGCCCACCTCTGAGACGCTGCTACTTCTAGCGGACTACTTTGTCACAAAACGTGCTTTGTCCCCTCCAAAGTATATGTTGCGTTGGTGTATAGCCTATGTCCATCTGCTTTGCCTCACCTTTCCAATGCTGCATTCGGTGCTCCGGTTGGCGCTGTGGTTCCGGAGCTTACCCGCCTCAAAGGTTTGGTCTCTCTCTTTATTATATTAGTATAGATTTGTTATTTATTTGTCCTCTATCAGTTAGTCTGGTAACTGTGCATAGCCCTTACTGGTTGCGCTTTGCCTACTGCAACTGCTGTTTTACGGATGCCGATTCTCCTGCCATTTCTGACGCTTTCCACTCCTGCCCTCCCTCCTCCCTGCCGATCCCATCCACCTCCCATAACTAATTATGGAGGACACTGCACACCCCAGTGAGCAGCCCTTGACCTCTGTGATCTTGTTCATCTCTCCCCTGCATATTCCATCTTTAGATCCATGAGCCTGCATCTGTGCTGCAGTCCCCAGAACATCCTGTTTGTTCCTTGCTGTGGGGACCTCGCCGGCCCTTAATATTAGTTACATGTAATTTTTGGTTATTTTGCCTCGTTGTTTTGCCTTGTTTTTGCCTTTGCACTTAACTCGATTTCATCCCTTTATTTTTTTATTTTTTGTTCATTGGTCCTTTATCTTTTAGTCTAGTAACTGTTTTTTTTAATTAAAAAGACCTTTATTGATAGCAAAGCCATTGACATCACCAAATGTAACACACGAGCACAGTGTACCTCCTCGTACATTATGATAATCACAGGAGCAGCAAGGTACTAGTTCGTACACAGCCTTTTTGCCGGCATCCCGGAGGCTCGGCGGCATGGTAATGCATCGATTGTATAACTGTGCCATTAAAAGTGTTATGTCGCAATCTACGTGTTGGTGCGGTGTGGCAACTGGCAATCTACTTCTGCAATCGCGGTCAACAGATCTAGTATCGAGACAAGGTCAAGAAAACAACCCCAACTAAACTCCCACCCCACCCTCTAGAGTGTGTTTGTGTGTCTGCCAACCCAGCCCCAACTATCGTGTCCCCATGTGTACCTACTCTGTGTCCAGTGCCTATCCCCCCGTAGTGAACGGACCTCCCCCGGCAACCCCCATTCTCACCTCAACTCGAAATCCTCACAGCAGCCCCCACTTAACTCGGAGCACTCCCAGCCCTCCCCTCTTCTGTATAGCGATGAACACAGTCAGAGCCTTACTCCTCCACCCTATCCTGTAGTTCAACCGCCTCGGATGTGTCAGAGCCTTCCTCCTCCCCTTTCTGTAGGTGCTCTTTATAAAGATCCCAGAAATTCTTGGGCCTACTCCTGGGCGGTAGCAGGTCGCTGTATAGTTCTGTCTGGGTGCAGCAGTACTGTAGGTCTCGCATCCATCTTGTTTTGGTTGGCAGGGGCCCTCGCATCCAGCAAGTCGCCACCACCCTCCTCGCCAACAGTAGCGCCATGTCCACCAGACGACGCAGAGAAGGGGCCAGTGGCTTAGAATAACCAATAAGCGCCAGCGCCGGAGTGCGGGGCAGAGTCTCCCCCAGAATCTGGTCTAGTTCGGCAAATACCTCCCCCCAGAATGCCTGCACCCCAGGACATAACCACGCCAAATGGAAAAAGTCCGCCACCATTGTTCGGCAGCGCTCGCATTCAGCTGTGGGGCGAAGGCCATAGCGGTGCAGACGCTCAGGTGTATAGTACACCCGCTGTAGATATTTGAAATGCACCAACCGGTGCCTGCCATTCAAGGAAATCTTACGCGTGCTGGAGCAGCAGTATCGCCACATAACATCATCTATGGGGGATTGAAAATCAACCTGCCAGGCCTCCCTGGCCTTAGAAGGCTGTAGGCGCTGATGCACTACACCCAACTTGTTAACCTGCGAAATGAGCTTCGCCGACGAGGTGGATTTAAGTAAATAGGTCAGTTCCAGGACCTCCTCCGGTTCCTCCAAGTCAGGGCCCAATATTTCACGGAACGCAGAGCGGAGTCTATGATATTGGAATTTCAGTAGCAGGGTGTGGCCTGACTCCGTGGTAGTCAACTGGTCCCAGGTTTTAAGTGTGCCCGCCGCTAATAGGTCCTCCATTCTTACTATGCCAAGGGTCCGCAGGGCTTTAATCACTCCTTTTTCACCCAACGGGTCAAGCCAAAGGGCCCACTCAACAGGCAACAATGGGGAGTATAGTAATGTGCAGCCACGAGAACTCACCAAGTAGTTCCAGGCATGGTTGGTCGCTTTAAGTGAGTCCATCTGTCCAACCGTGCGATCCGTGGGCAGGCAGACAGTGGCAGGCAGAGGAAGCGGGTCCGCAAACAACCGCTCCAATATGAGGTGCGGGGTCCGAGCATCACCATGTATCCACGAGTGTAAATGCGATGCCTGTGCAACCCTATAGTAGCGTTCTAGGTCCGGTGCTCCCAGTCCCCCCATCTCGCAGGGGAGTATCAGGGTCGTCCATCGGACTCTGGGCTGCCCGCCACCCCAAGCCAGCCGCACCATGACTTTGGTGAGTTGTCTAAAGAAGACCTTCGACAATACCACAGGCAAATTCAGGAAGAGAAACAGGAATCGGGGAAGCACCACCATTTTCATTAAAGGGATTCTACCCGAAAGGGAGAGCGGAAGCCTGATCCAGTTATCTACGTCCTCGACCAATTTGCTATAAGCCACCCCGTAGTTGTCCCGAATTAGGATCTCAGGATCTGTATGAAGGCGAATGCCTAGGTAACGAACCGAGTCGGAGGACCACTGCAGCGGGTACTCCATAGCGAATGGTCGTGTCACCGGGGTGAGCGGGAAAGCAATCGACTTATCCCAGTTCACCTTCAGGCTCGACAGTGAGCCGAAGCGGACCACCTCACGAAGTACCGCGGCCAAGTTAGCCTCCGGGTCTCTAACATACAATAACGTATCATCTGCATAAGTCGATATCCCTATTTTATAGGTGGGGAAGCTAATACCCTCTAGGCTGTGGTATTCCCGTATGGCACATGCCAGGGGTTCTGCCACCAGTGCATAGAGCAACGGCGACAGGGGGCACCCCTGTTGCGTGCCCCTTCCAATGTATATCGGCTCCCTCACCCTATCGCCCAGACGTAGCCTGGCAGAGGGCCGATGGTACAGCGCTCCAATCCGCTGCATGAACGACTTGCCCAGACCCAACTTTCGCAGTACACGTACCATGAAGGGCCACTCCACCGAGTCGAGCGCTTTTTCCATGTCAAGGAAGATTGCCAGCGCGCTGTTCTCCTGCTTGACATGCTGCATAGTGCCCAGTATCGTGCGTATGTTGTAGGTTAAATTTCTGCACGGGACAAATCCGGATTGCTCCGGAGCGACCAGTCCAGGGACCAGTAAGGCCAGCCGAGTGGCTATGACCTTTGCATAAATCTTAGCATCGACATTCAGCAGGCTGAGTGGTCTGTACGAGCCGCAAAGTTCAGGCGGTTTCCCCGGTTTGGGTATAGTGATGAGCAGCGCTTCACGCATAGTAGGCGGCATTTCGCCATTCTCACAAATGGCATCAAAGAGGGCAACCAAGTGTGGCAGCAGTAAGTCCTTAAAGGCTTTATAAAAACTAACCGTGAGTCCATCCGAGCCCGGGGCACTGCCCGATCTCATACTCGCTAGTGCCTCCAGTATTTCGTCCTGGTGGAAGGGGGCCATCAAGAATTCCCTATCCGAGTTCTTGAGGAACGGCATAGCAATATGATCTAAATAGTCCTCCATTTCGTCCTCTACTCCCTGCGTCTTGGACTGATTTAACCCTGCGTAGTATCTTCTGAAGGTCTCTAGTATCTGCTCCTCATCTGTGACTGTGTCTCCCTCCGGAGTCCTCAGCTCCTCAACGACCAGTGGGCGTCTAGAGCTTCGGACCATGCGCGCTAGTAACGCGCCAGGCCTTTCCCCTTCCCCGTACACTCTGGCTGTGGCATATTTGCCCATATAAAGGATCTCCCTGTCCGCAAGAGCCTGGAACTCGGACAGAAGTTGGGTGATCGCCGGACCCTCAGTATCGCCGCCTGACTTCAGTCGCCTAACCTCCAGCCCCGCTATCCTATTCTCCAGAGTGGTGAGGTCCCGTCTGATGGAGCGTAACACACTCGAGTGCTTTGACATAGCCACCCCCCTGATGTACACCTTAAAAGCTTCCCATACCGTAAAGAAGTCGTCTACTGTGCCTATGTTTGTCACAAAGTATTGTTCTATGTCTTCTGCGAGCTCCCCCCTGAATGCGTCATCCAGCAACGCAAAAGGGGGGAACCTCCAAGTGAAGGCCGGGATCCCCTTCCTGGCTGTTAAGAGGTGTAGGAGAATAGGGGAGTGGTCCGAGAGTGTGCGTGGAAGGACCTCGCATTAGCTAATATTACCAAGTACCTGGGGGGACGCCAACCAGTAATCTATCCTAGTGTGGACATCATGGAAGGCCGAGTAATGTGTAAAACCGCCCTTCGTGGGGTGCCTCTCCCTCCAAACATCCACCAAGTCAGATTTAGTCATTTCAGCTCTCATATATGAGGCCGAAGCCACAGGGCGCCGAACAATGCCCGCAGAACGGTCCATAGTTGGGTCAAATACAAAGTTAAAGTCCCCGCCCCATAACGTCCAAGGCTGTGCACATGACCTGGCAAGAGCAGACAGAGTCGCGTAGAATTCAGGGTGGTCATAATTGGGGCCATAAACATTCACCACCAATAGGTCCAGGCCCTTACCCACACATCTTGCCAGGACGTACCTGCCTTCCGGGTCAGAGTGCACTGGAATGAGCTTCAGCCGTGATGAGGGATTGGCCCAGATTAACACCCCACGGGCGTGTGTTGTGAAGCCCGCGGCGACTATGTTCCCAGCCAGACCCCTAGATTTTAGCATTCTACTGGAGTGTGGTAAGTGCGTTTCCTGTAACAGGGCGAGGTCTACGTGATGTCTACTAAGATAACTGAGGACCTTCCTTAATTTACGGAAGTCGTTCAGGCCCCGCACATTCCAAGTCATCAGTTTCAGCTTATCCGGGGCATGTGTAAGCAAATTCGGTGCAACATTAGACATTACAAGGGTTCACTTGTGCATAATTATCAAGGATAAGCGAATCAGGACACAGCAGTTCACATAATCTCAAAATCGCCAGCTGGCGATTCCGAACAGGTACAGCACCACACTGCAGTTCACACTCCGCGCAAACAAACCCCACAAACAACCCCAGGCAACAACTCTCCCCAACAAACCAAATCCTAGTCCCCACCCCTCGAGCACCAACCCACCCACAGCCGACCTCCCCCAACCTGGTCAGACAGGCCCCAAGAACCCCCCCCATCAACCCTCAATAAGTGTAGTGTTCAATAGTTCAACACTAACCCCTCAGAGAGTAACACAACCAAAGGCACCAGGGCAGAGCACGCCAAAATAGTGCACCACTAACTGTTCCTAAGGAATGTCTGATCAGCGCCTCAGTCCGGCCCCACTTGTATGACAGTGCCCCTCGAACATCAAGTGTAACAGCCCTCTCCCACCCATACTGGCCCCCCCAATTCTGCAGCATTTGTCCAGGATACTCTCCCCCGCTGCAACTACTACCTTACCAGCAGTGCGCGAGACCTGTGTCCGATCAGTATCTCCGCCCCAACAAAACAACTCTAGTGAAGCGAATGTAGGCCTCTTGCGCCTCTGCAAACATGGAGTCCTCTTGGTGCCAGGGTCAGGTGACCACCTTTAGTGAAGAGTCCCAAACCACGCCATAGTAGCCTCTAGTCCTGTTCTTCCAGGTTGGATGTCGAGCCGGCTTCGTCTTCTTGGCCTCGCCGGGCCTCCTTCCGCTCCCGTGTCCAAGTCTTCAGGGACTTATGAAGTTCCTTAGGGTCCGTGAAATAATACGACCTCCCACCGGTGTTTATACGGAGCTTGGCGGGGTACAACATCGCGTAGTCCAGGCCCAGAGTTCGGAGTTGTTTCTTATACGGCGCAAACTGTCGCCTTTCTTCCTGCACCCTGGCTGTGAAGTCCGGGTAGATGGAGATATCCATACCCTCATGTTGTAGTTTGCCCTTCTCCCTCGCCACTCGTAAAGCTGTGTCTCTGTCGCGATAGTTGAGTAGCTTCGCGATAATGGGGCGAGGAGGCGCGCCAGGCTGAGGTTGTGGGCCCAACGTGCGTTGCGCTCGTTCCACAATGAACATGGGGGAAAACACCTCCTCACCCAGTAGCAGCTTCAGCAGTTTCTCTACGTATAACTCCATCTTCCCCGTTTGTGTAGTTTCCGCTACGCCTGTGATACGGAGGTTGGATCTGCGGGAGCGCGCCTCCAAATCCTCTGTCTTGTCTCGGACAACCTGTAGGAGTCTATTGAACTGCTTTCTTTCTTTGTCCCACTCCGTTTGAGCCTCCTCAGCTTCGGTGAGACGGCGTTCCGCCATGTCTAGGCCCTCCGCATGTTTGTCCACGTGCTCCGCCATTCGATCCATGCGGTAGGACAGAGCATCTATCTTGGTGCCCACAGATGCAATGCTATCCTGAATGCCCTTCTCCATTGCAGCTAACATTTCTCGGAGCTCCGTGGATGCCGGGGCTGTCGATGTTTCCGGCGCCGCCACCTCCGACCCTTTTGGCCGGCGCCGTTCAAAGGAGAGCTTCCCCTGGGCCGTGTCGTTCTTCCCCATCGCAGTCTCTAAAGTGTAATAGTTCAGAGCAGGGGAGCCCCTCTACGGCAGCAGGCCGCGCATGCAACCCCAGGGTCTCCGTTAGTAAGCGAAGTGCTGCCACCAGACTCCGGGTGTCCGGCGCGCCCAAGATGGCGTCTGCAATTGCGGACGAAGCCCTTACTTTCACTTCAGCAAGTCTCGCACCCTCATAGCCCAGGAGGCAGTCAGGACCACAGTTCCTGCCCCGGTCAACCTCGCCCTTCCTTGACCAGGGGACGTCGGGATAGCGGTTCGCCGCAGCGGGGAGCCAGATCGGCTATGGCACCAAGCTAACGGGCGCTCCACCTCGTGGCGCAGGAGTTCAGTGTTGCTTGCTTCCCCACGCCGCAGAGCCTCCAGGCCCTGCACTCATGGGGCGGTCGCCGACTAGGAAGGGGAGGACGCCTCGATCAGTGACAAATCCAAACTGTGGGTCGGTCCGCGCTCAGCCCGACCACTTCTAGCGCTGTGGCCGCACGTCCGATGACGTTGCCCGGCCGCCTCTCCAGGATAGTGCGCGGCTGCCGGCCTAGTTCTCCACTGCCGCATCGCCGGGGACAGCACCCTCGAATGGTTGGGAAGGCTCGCCCGCAATCGGACCAAAAGGTCCTCAAAGGCAGCTGGGGGTGCCAGCAGATGTTCAAGAGCCCGCTATGTCATGTTCGGCACAATTAAGGATAATTTAACAGGATTATTCCGGGGCTATGCGAGGAGCCGAAGGCTCACGCGTCCGCCATCGACGCCGGCTAGCTCCGCCCCCCTAGTCTAGTAACTGTTTACAGCTCCTACTGGTTGCACTGTGTGTACTGCTGCTGCTGTTTATCGGACGCTGATGCTAGTACCATTTCTGCTGCTTCTAGACCCCTGCCAGCCCTTCCCCCCTCTCATGACTACTCATGGGGGCCGCTGCATGGCTGGGCAGTGCGGGTGAGCTATAGGTGTGCTAAAGGCAAGCCCGTCTTCACCTGTCCGCACCTGGACTACGCCCGGTGCAGGCTGGACCCATGGCCCTACCGCCATCCACCGCTACATCGTCAATCATCTCCTGGACCCTAGATATCGGAACAACAGCTGCTGCACGTCCTGCCCGCAGTCAACCAAAGGACCTTTCACCTACCGCCACTGCTGCCTCTCCTGCAACACAGGACCACCAGCTAGCACTGACTTGAGCGCTATTTCTTATCAGAAACCACAAACCACCCGGAACCGCTGCAATGCATCTTGATTTGATTTGATTTGTGGTTTTGTAAAGCGCGCATATGCCCCTGGGCGTCTTGGCGCTGCAGAAAAAAAGACATGATATCCTGAAAAACTGGTGAGAGCTGGTTTATCGGGGTTTGAACAGCCATGGTTTTACTGATTTCCTAAATGACATCAGAGAAGTACTGTTCTTGATATGATGATGATGAGATAAACGTATATCGCGCAACTTAGCCCATCGGGCGTCAAAGCGCCTAACCAAAACATAATAAGAAAAACATAATCCTAGGTCCGAGAGCATGTCTATGGGTAGGCCTCGATGAAGAGCCACGTCTTTAGGGATTTCTTAAAAAGCGCCATGGAAGATTGTGCTTTTAGCTCGGAGGGGAGGGCGTTCCACAGTTTAGGGGCCACAGAGGAAAAGGCCCTTCCACCCCATTTGGCTCTGTTTGTCCGAGGGACGGATAGAAGGTTCTTGCCAGCAGAGGGTAAGTTTCTACTGGGGGTGTAAGGGACCAGGAGGGAGCTTATAGCTTCAGCACAGCCGCCAGACAGAGCGCTGAAAACCAGGCACAGGATTTTAAAAGAGATCCTGGCCCGGATCGGGAGCCAATGCAGACTCTTCCCGGTGAGAGTGGCTGAGGAGATGTTAGGAACATCCAGGACAAATCTAGCAGCCGCGTTCTGGATGGTTTGAAGACGTCGGATAAGTCCCTTATTGATGTCTGCATAAAGCGCGTTGCAGTAATCCAACCGTGATGTAACTAAAGCAACCACAGTCTGTTTGCGGGCTTGGGGGGAGAGGTAATGGAAGATTTTTCTAAGAATCTTAATGACTCCCCAGCAGGTGGACACAGTTCTATTGACCTGCTGTGTCATGGTAAGCGAGGTGTCGATAATCACGCCCAGATTTCGGGCGGATTTCGAAGGCAGAGGACAGGCTCCAAGAGAAGGAGGCCACCAATCGCTTGACTATGTGTCTTGATCCTTACCAAAGATCAAGTCCTCGGTTTTCTCTCCGTTCAGCTTCAGAGAGTTTAAGATCATCCACTCAGAGACTGCTTGCATGCAGTTCCTGAAGCTGATCACGGAGGTACTCACCGAGTGGGAGAAGGACACCATGATCTGGGTGTCATCGGCGTATGACACCACCTCCATCCCATGCGATCTTACTAGCCTGGCAAGTGGGGCCACATAGATATTGATAGCGAGGGGAGTCGATTCCAATCTTTAGCTGCGTGCAGTAGGAAGCTTCTGCCCCCCATCTACTTTGTTTGAACCTAGGAACTTGTATCAGTTTTGCCTGGCTGGACCGTAGTTCTCTTGTGGGAACATATGGCTTGAGGTGAGTTCTAAGGAACAAAGACCCCGAACCCTGGAGCGCCTTATATGTTAGACACAACGATTTAAACCTAATACGTTTTGCCAAGGGGAGCCAGTGTAGAGTGTCTAGATGGTGCGATATGTGCTCTGATCTCAGGATTTTTAGTATTAACCTTGCTGCCGAATTATGCAGGCATTGTAATTTGGTCAGGTGTTGGGCCTGCATCCCGGCATATAGCTCATTCCAGTAGTCAAGTCTTGACAGAGCTAAGGTGGTCACCACAGTTTTACGGGAATCCATAGGGATGTACGGCACTAGTTTCCTGATAATTTTTTGAATAAACCACATAGTGGATAGAAAGTGAGTCTGTTGTCTAGCAAGATGCCTAGATTTTTGACTTTGGTCACCGGTGATGGACAGCTGCCAAGATCAGCAGGCCACCAATCTGGAGACCAGATTCCTGTATTTGTTTCCAATAACATAACATAACTTTTGTCCCGTTCAATTTTAGGCAATTTTGCTCCATCCACAGGCTGACCTGCTTCATGCAATTTTTGAAGTTATCTGCAGTGTCTGAGGTGTCATCTTTGATTAAGACCACAATTTGTGTGTCATCTGCATATGACACGGGAAGGAAGCCATATGCCCTGATGATTCCAGCTAGCGGTGCTACATACAGGTTAAAAAACGTTGGACTCAACGATGACCCCTGCGGAACCCCACAAAGGGAGTTGAAGGGTTTAGATTTTATCTCTCCTAGTTCCACTGTGAATGTTCTATTGTCCAGGAATGATGCCAGCAATTTCTTGCATCTTGATGGACTCCTGCTGTTGCTAGTCGGTCCAGGAGTGTACTGTGGTTCACTGTATCGAAGGCCGCCGAGAAATCCAGTAGGACCAAGGTGGGTTTCCACCCGGCGTCCAGTACACTCCTGAGCTCTTCCACCGCCATCAGCAAGGCTGTTTCGGTACCGTGCCCCTCACGGAAACCGTACTGAGAGGGATCAAGGATGTTCGCTTCAGTAATAAATTGGGCAAGCTGTTTATTTAGTAGTTTCTCAATTACCTTGGCACCAAAGGGGATCCTAGCTATTGGCCTATAATTTCCAGGTTCTTCTGGATCCAAGTTGGTTTTTTTTAGAAGCTCATCTTGCTCAATGTCCATTTCCTCTGCAAACATGGTGCGGAAATCTGGGACTCCATCCTCTCCTCTGATGTCACCTTCCTCACCGAAACGTGGCTCAATCCCGTCATCGCCACCGCAAGCCCCAATGGCGACAAGATAATCCACTGAGAACTCAACAACAAACACGGCGGAGTCATCACCATCATCTTCAAGCAAACCATCCAATGCACAGTCACCAATAACAACCCCAAGCCTCTCATGGAACACTTCAACTTCCAAATACCTACTGACACCAAGACCACAATAAGAGGCACCCTCATTTACAGACCCCGCCCTGCGTTCTGCGACTCCATCTCCAACCTCATCGCCCCCTAGCAGTCGACTCCTACCACTACGTCATACTCAGTGACCTCAATTCCACATCGATGACCCCAACGACGCCAACTCCATCACCCATCTGGAGAACATGAACAGCATTGGCCTCGCCCAACTGGTCACCGAACCCACACAAAAAGCCTAACATACACTCAACTCCATTTTCTTCTCTAGCGATAATCAAATTCAGCTACGTCACAGAACTTCCCTGGACCAGCCATGCCATTGTTAACTTCACCATCTCCGACGCTCAGCATACCATCAGGTACCACAGGTCCTCCCTCCGCAGCTGGAGCAGGATAACTGAGACACAATGGAGACCGGCCCTCAGCCCAACCCATCCCAAAGCTTTATCAGACCTTGACCAGGCCATCCTCTACTTCCCCGCATAGATCATCAAATGCACCAACAGAGTCGCCCTGTTACCAGCAAAAACAAAAAAAACTCCAAACAAGCCAGCTTGTACACCTCAGAGCTCAAAACCACCTAACGAACGTCACCCCCCCTGTCGTACTTCGGAAAGAACCTCGATGTAGGCACTGCAAGCTCAACGCCCAGATACCCCTAAGGGTGACAGTGCTTCGCTATACAAATGCTGATTGACTGATTGATGAGATCATTGCAACAAAGCAGGAATCTACCTGTAAGTTAATACACAGCCACAATCTAACCTACAGACAGTTTTGAAAGTATTTGCATGTAGGTGCTTAACAAATTTGTATGCAAATTGCTAGCTACATATTGGCTTGCTTATTTTGGCAGTCAGATTCCACATTCCTGCACCCAAAGACATGTGTTTTATAAGCTGGGAAAGCAGCCATGCATTTAAAAGAGGACAGGGGAAGGCAATAGTGCGACCGGGTGTTATAAAAACAAAAGAAATCCTACAATGTTCAAAGGAATATTACTAGTGAGTTCCGAGTTGGGTGCCCATATGCTCAGACTCGGGTTTCCTCCTCTACGTGGTCAGATAACTCGTAAAGAAATGAACACATCCTTATGATATATAGGAAAGACTACTGGTGACTGTGCAAGAACAATTTCTCTGTCGCCCAGAAGTGATTTTGGTAAATACATAACCTTTTGATGCCTCACGCCTGAGGTATTCCATCGATTGCTGTGAGCTTCATTGTAGCATGGCCAGCGATGACGTCATCACATTTAAATACGTTTCTGTGCGCTCTGCTTCGGTGAGCGGTTTTATTTCCAAGCAGTTTTAATATCTGTTATTAATTCTGCTATTCCAAAAGGGCCTTACCACGCAGAAGAAAATGGCTCAATTTGCATTTTCAGTGCTTCGTCGCTTAGTAATACCTGATGGCAGGAGCCCTTCATTCCGTTTCATTTCCTTTTTTTGCAGTCCGTGCACATTTTTTTCTAATGATAGACATTTTGTCATCAGGCATGAATACCAATGTACTGTATTTTGTTCCCTAATTTCAGTCTGTTACCCGGTGTGCCTGAGAATTGGCCACCGATTACTATTGAATACATTATCCTCACGAAGCGAACACATGTAGTAATCTATTTCTGAATTCTCTGTCATCGACATTACTACATATTTGCGCAGCATGTGATTCCGTTGCTGTAGGTTCTATAAAATATTCACAATGTTCCATAATTTATTCCCTCTCTACTTATATCCGTTAATTTCCAGCTTGCCCTGGTCAGGCTGGCTAGCTCGTAGTCCCCACCCGGGCCGGCATTAGCGCC
The DNA here is from genome assembly GCF_964263255.1 of Lissotriton vulgaris. Classification (NCBI taxonomy): domain Eukaryota; kingdom Metazoa; phylum Chordata; class Amphibia; order Caudata; family Salamandridae; genus Lissotriton; species Lissotriton vulgaris. Next base: position 234,860,732 of record NC_141700.1, on the reverse strand, counting down.
TGTGGCGCCAGGTGCCAGAGGCGCTAATGCCTTTGTTGGTGCCCCCCCTCGTCCACGGTGGTCGGTGGTGACCACCTCCACCACGGGTTCCCTCACCACCACCTTTTAACTGTGCCCCTCAAGTAGGGTGACCAACCGTAAATTTCATGGTCAGTCCGTAATTTGGACCTCATGTCCTGAGGAAACTTTTTACGGACGCCTTTTGTCCGTAATTTTGTCTATCACAGGGAGCAGCACTGCTCCCTGTGAGGGGCCTCACCTTCCTGATGGGGGCGCCTCGCGCTCCTACTTGAGCAAAAGAGCAGCCCCTCCCCACCCATTGTCATTCTGTATGGGGCTGATGATTGCCACATACAGAATGACAATGGGGCAGTCTGGGCTGGTAAATCATGTGGCGGCCTCCTCATGCCTCGGCGTACAGCAGGGCGTTCTGTAAATTAAAAGGCAAAACGCTAATGCTGGTAAGAAAACAGTTTATATAAAAAGAAGCCTGTAAAATAAGTTAAAAAGAATGGGTTATCGTTCTTTCATTGTCTCATCATTTTTCAACTGAAGTATTTTCAGTATTATATCCAACAAAGCCATGGTTGCTGTTTTATTTTTTATTTTAAGCAACTAACAACCATTGACAAAGCCAATAGTCCTGGTTTTTGTTGTTGTAATGATACTTGCTGTATTATATATCTGGATGCAATGACAGAAACAACATAATACCAGTCGGGCGGAACACTACGCTAGCGCTGATTTTTAGCCTAGGTGTTTTAAACTACACCCTTAATTACATCGAACACCCCCTTTGAAGAGACCCCCCAGTTTTTTTTACACCACTTCAAGCCCTGGAAACAACACCATGTCACAGTCACCTCACATCATGGCACTGTGTATCATGTGTGACTCATGACTTCTACGTTTTCAGACTGCCTATGTGCAGGGGCACAGTGAACTTTCCCTCACCCCACCCACCCCTTGCTTTAGGAACCACAGCGAGGGTGAAGTTCTTCATGGGCCCCTTCTGTCTGCAACTCTGTAGACAAAGGCTCAGCTCATAATGTGAAAAGGTGGGTGAGTAAATAATTGAAGGAATGTGTGAATTTCTGGATGGATGACTGAAAGGATGAATGGATGAATGAAAGGGTGAATGGATAGGTAAAATATAGGATGGATGGATGAGTGGAAGTATGGATGAGGGAAAAGGTAAATAGATGGATGTATGGGAGGAAGGGTAGATAGATGGGTAAAAGGGTGGATGGGTGTATGAAAGGATGGATGGATGAGTGAAAGCTTAGATGATGGGCAAGTGAATAGGTGGATAGATGAGTGAAAGGATGGATGGATTGAATTGGTAAGTGAAATGGTGAATGCATGGATGGATGAGTGAAAGGGGTAGATGGACAAAAGGATGACTAGATGAGTGAAGAAGTGAAAGGGTGGATGGATGATGAGAGAACGGATGGATGGATGAGTGAAAGGATGGATGAGTAATAGGATCAATGGATGAAATAAATGAATGGATGAGTAGATGGATGGGTGGATGATGGATGGATGGATGGATAAGTGAAAGGGGGATGGAGAGAGAAAGGGAGGATGAATGAATGAAAGGGTGAATGGGTTGAAAGATAAGTGACTGGGTGGATGGATGAGTGAGTGAATGAATGAATGGCTGGCTCGGTGAAAGGGTAAATGGCTGGATGGATGAGTGAATAGATGGATGGGTGAAAGAGTGGATGGATGACTGTACGGATGGATGTGGTGAAAGGGTGGATAGATGAATAATGGATGGATGACTGAAAGGGTGGATGGAGGGATGGATGAGTGTAATGATGGATGGAAGGATATATGGTGGATAGGTTTGCAAATGGTTGAATATGTTTGGATATAAATGGGCACATAGATGAAAGGACAGAATGAATGGTGAAAAACTGAATAATAGATAAAAGAATGATTACACCTTGTAGCACCCATTATCTTAAGTAGCATTTTCTATACATTGACTTTCACGTTAATATGAGTCATTGTCTCTATATAATGTGTGTGATGTAACGCACTCCGACACCCTGCCCTACATAATTGGGATGAGTAACACTATAAGAGAAATTAAATACACATGAGAAACGGTCTAAGTGAAGATGAGGGGCACCATTGAAGGGTGATAGCAAGGCCGGACTGGCCAGACCGGGCATCAGGTGTTTCCCTGGGAGGCTGGAAAGGGGGGGGGGGGGCGGTTTTGTTACTGGGGGCTGTCACTGCAAAGTTCCTTATATATCCAGTAGTTTTCAATCAACAATAAAAGCGGCTTCACTTATATTCAGGTGTGGTTCACCATTGTCTGGTGATTAATGTACCTGCTGGAGCGAGATGCGACTTTTGAATTGTCTAAGGCAGCAAGCTGCAGCCATACTGAAAAACCGGGAAGTGCACGATTGTCTCAACCTGATATAAAACTATTTTGACTTGTACTTAGATGGTAGTCTATTTACTTAAATATATACTATTGTGCGACCACCTCTGACGTATCTGTAAAATGTACCTTTCGGCCCGAAGTTTTGTCCTGAATTTTGACCTTTTGTCCTGAATTTTTGTCCTGAATTTTGACCCTTTGTCCTGAATTTTTACACTCACCGTCCTGAATTTGCACCTATGCCAGTTGGTCACCCTACCCTCAAGTATCCCTAACTACTCCCTTTCAGATGCATTTAATTACTTATATCGCGCCACTCATACCAGTGTAGGGTGTCAGAGCACTTTGTATCACACACACATTACACAGACAATCAATCATATGTGTGCAAATCAGTGTATAGGAAGAGTTACATCAGCCAGAGGACTACAAGGTGTAGGAGCGACATATCATCCATACAGGTAGGCAGCATAGTTTAAGAGAGCTTGGTCTGGAGAAGCACAAACTCTGAATTGAAAACTGAATACCATAGTTGGGGGTTCTCTTTAATAATAAGAATTGATTGCTACCCAAATGAGCCCATTTTGCAACATTAATCTGTGCTCTAATCTATACTTTGCAGAAGTGTGCAGGCAGTTCTTTGATGACAGTTAATAATTCATATATTAGGATTTTAACTTATAAACTGCAAGTAACAAAGGATGTCTCTTACTAAAGCAATAACCCACTGAAATATTTACATTATATGCACTTTGTGATTTGCATGGTACGCATTCTTTGCATCAGGCATATCATTCTTCTGTGCTATTTTATGATCAGTCAAAACCTCAACTAGACAAACCTCTGATCTCTCTCCAGGAAGAATATTAATCACAGAGGTATCTTGACATTTTTTTTGTTGCCTGGAAATTGCTGGAGTCAAGGAACATGGCAGCATGTGCTTTTAAAATCAAAATAAACTTCCAAACATGGCGCCCCTGAAGTCAGCCCCCAGTGCCGTTGCACCGGTAGCACCGCCCTAGAGCCGGCCCTGGTCACCATCCTTAGTCATGCACTCACCTTCTGTGGCAATGCATTCACCCTCGCAAACACAAGGAGATGATGGACGGAGCGCTGAAACCTTTTTAGACACTCACCCTCAGTCACAGATCTGGGTTGAATCCATCATCGTTCTTTAGCTCACTTCGCCAACTCAGTTCAGACCCAGCTATATGCAAATCAGTCTTTTTTACTCTGTGCCTCATGGGAACAGTCCTGCTCGAACTGCCAAGCCATGCCTTCCCTGGACCGGGAACAAGCTTCCGAGGACCGGTTTTGGGGTAATACCCCTCATCAGCCAAGCTAGCTTGAATCCAGTGGCAAAGTGAGCAAGGTCCCCACGTCTGGGCATACTCTTCCAACTTAGGGCGAATAAAGCAGACACAAGGAGATGATGGACGGAGCGCTGACATTTGCAGACACTCACCCCCAGTCGCAGATCTAGGTTGAATCCATCATTGTTCTTTAGCTCACTTCGCCACCTCAGTTCAACCTGCCACTCCTAGTCTTACACATTCTCTCTTGTATCTAGTAGCAGTGGTATTACCACAATGATATCAAATAACACAACATTCTATGAAGCATTATAAGATCACAATTCAAATAATAGGCTCTGTGGTATTTGCAAGTGGTTGCCCTGGGAGACTAGGACCTTCCTATCATCCATCTGAGTTTCTTGCCATGCTCCCCCACTCATTTTACATGTCTCCTTGCAGCACAGCACTGCCGCACTGGATTCTTAGTTCTAAGCTCCCCTCCATAACAGTTTTTAGGTCGAGCGTAGTAAAGGACCTCTTGTATACTTTAGTTTACCTATTTGCTTACTGAATATGTGGACACGAGTCGGACGCGTGCATTTTCCGTCTCGGATTTGTCCTTGTGAGCGCGCTTTTGCTGCTGGCTGTTTGCTGTGAATGTGTGTGAGCGCGACTCTGCCATGCGCCTTGGAAACCGAAACCTAAGAGCCGTGCGACGTGAGCTGTCTACGGTAGAAGCTCACGCACGCGGCTCTTAAGTTTCGCTTTGACTTGTTTTATGTAGGTATAACTTTGGGATTGTGTATCCATTATTCGTCGGCGGTCAACCCTATTGGACAGCTATGACGACTGCACTAAAGCACCCCCACCCCCCGAAGTACAGACGAACCTCGGAGCTGTCGCCCTCGGCGTGGGTACGCAGAAGCTTTATCGCTTGGAGCTCGGTGCTGCTGTCATGACCCCTATCACTGCCCTGAACAGGACTTCCAGGATGAATATCATGAAAACACTGAACGGGCTCGGTTTGATTACTGAGCCTCCGCACTGACTAAAAGCACCGATGGTCGCATGTCGAGAACGATATTTGTGCTCCTTTTCACAAACTCAAGATACTGAGAGATGATCAGTAGGAGCCTTTATCCTATATTCATTCCTCCGAGTCAGCTTGGCGAAAACGCACACACATCGACTCGGGGCACATTCATTAGACCGTCTTCAGTGCTGCAAGTCATTTGCATAAAGCCCCAGCTTTCTTAATTAGAACTTCATTTTTCCCTTGACGTATTTTGGAGGCTAAATTCACTATTTCTCACCTGCTCAGAAACGTTTGAGGGTCTTGTTAGCATTGCAAACCACACTTACGACTTCAAAGCGCTGCAACAAAAGATGTTACAGTCAACCAACGCAATCCCCTGCAGACCAGATCTGCCCCGAGATTACATTTTCCAGACGGTGATACCAGAGTCTTTGACTCCACCGGCTACAGAAGGAGCCTTTAATGTAGCCAGCTGGAGAGATGCGGGGATCGCTCAATCTGATTGGACGAGAGACGGGCGCAGAACTCCAACTCAGTATTGTGGTTTGCGAAGCCGCTTAATTAACCCCAATCCCGTACAAATTGATGTAGGCCAGGTACAGAATCAAGCCCTGCGTGCCCCGTCCAGGAACAACCAGAGGGCAGGGCGAGAGTGCTCTGTGCAGCTGACGGCGCCAGAGTAAACTTACAACTGTCTCTTCTAGGGTAGGTAAAGTTGTGTCTCTATGCATGTAATTTCGATTTATAAGGTATGCACCGGAGAGGGACTGTCCGATTGGTAAATACGTGCATACACACATCATCAAAGACCCACCGCTTCATAAACGTCCGGGTGGCAGGATAAGGTTGAACCCCATTGGTTTGGCCTACTTTATTTTTTATTTATACTACAGCGTGGTGGGTTCACGCACTGGCTGAGATCTGCTACCCACAGGTTCGGAAGCTTCACCCCGGGAGGCTGGCGGTGAGGATAATACCCGCTGGCAGCAGGGAATAGCGCCCACCGATGCCAGTTGGCTCTAGGATGAACACTGCACGGTGCCATGGGTATCCCACGGTATGTCCTCTCTCCAGCAGCGCGGGCGGAAAGCGCCATTACCAGACCACACTCATCACAGGCTCCCTGGAGCCGAGCCGCGGTTTATGGCTCTGAGGAGACAAAGTGCCTTCTGTGATTTTTTTTACTCTGCTCCACACTTACACAATTCACTAACATGTGCGATAGTGGACAGATCACTACATTTCCTTGTGCCTCGTGTCCACTACCTGTTAAAAATCGATGCGGTTTGAAGCACTCGTACGCCACTGTTAAGCACCATATCAAATAACTGTCGGACAGGACTTGTTCTTCCTGTAGTGCTCTCTTGTTGGCTCTCAGTATGTCTCTCCCTGTCTCTTTCTCCATATTTCTCCCGTCTTGGCTCTCTCTTTCTTAGTATCTGTCTTTCTTTTGCTTTCTCTCTTTCTATGCTTCTCTGCCTCCCTTTCTCTCCTCATCTTTCTCTAGCCATCTGTCATTCTGACGCTCTCTCCTTGTCTCTCCGCCTCTCTTTCTCTGCCACTTCCTGTCTGTCTTCTTTTTCCCTCTCTCTGTATCTTTGTGTATCCTTGTCCCTGACTTTCTATTTTCTCCCTATCTTTGACTTTCGTCCTGCTCTTCCTGTCTCATTACTCCTCTCTCTCTCTCTCTCTCTCTCTTTCTCTCTCTCTCTCTCTCTCCCTCTCTCTCTCTCTCTCTCTCTCTCTCTCTCTCTCTCTCTCTCTCTGTCCTTATCTGGAATTCCTATTTTCTGTCCCTGATTTTCTTTCTTTCTACATCTCCCTCCCCTCCGTTTTATTTCTCTCTCTTCCATGCACCGAGCTATGGGTGTTCTTATTGTCCTGGACAAACTACAAATGTTTGGTGCTAAGTGTTATTTTTATGGTGCTCGTGTAATGAACAAGCATTTGCAATGCAATAGGTCTCGCATTTGCGAGAGTTGAAGCTATTGGCATTGTAAATTGCAATGCCTTTTATTCATTTGTTTTGAAAACCTGCAAGCGGTGCATAAACACGCACTTTGTACCTATAATCCTTGATTACGAGAAGCAAGGCTGTAAGTAAAAGACTGCCAGCTTTGCTTCTCATAAGCAAGGACTATAAGTACAAAGTACCTGTTTACGCACAGCTTGCAGGTTTTCAAATGCATAAATTGAAGGCATTGTCATTTACAATGCCAATAGCTCAAACTCTCGCAAATGCGAGACCTATTGCATTGCAAATGCTTGTTCATAATTGTGCTGCGTCATCTTAAGGCCATTTGAGACCTCAGGCAGGACATAGTTTGGGGGCCCCTGTATAGAACACATTTGAATGTTATTATCAATTTTCCTGATAATTCATGCCCCCTTTGATACCACACAATACTAAATTATAAATTAAACTGTAACAGGATTACATGACAATAGCTGAAATATGTCTTGCCAGAACACCCTTAAAATCCCTAATATGATACTGGGTAGAATAGACCGAAGGAGAGAGGTTTAGAGATTGAGAAATAAAATCAACAGAGTAGAATTAGGGAGCAAGTGCACTATTCTAGAGGACCCCTTGGAAAGTGGGGGCGCTGAGCTATTGTCTGTGTGGCCCATGCCTTAAAAGAACTCTGCATTATTCTTTTCGCTATCCTCTGACACATCTATGAACACTTGGAACGTCATGAACACAGTAGGCTGGTCGCAGCTCAATGTCTGTGTTTTGCTGCTCACCCCGCTATTTGTAGTGGAATGGATGGAGAAAGCACAGACTCCAAAAATGTGCAGACCTCCAGCCTCATCAATATAAAACTTACTCTTAAGATTTTAGCTTGTGGCCAGCGTCGGATTGGTAATGAGGGCATTCGGGCAATGCCCGAGGGGCCGGTGTCCGAGTTCCTGTTTTGGGCTGCTTTTTTGAGCAGTCTGGGGGCCGATGTGGGCGCTGTCTCTATTGTTCGAACAGCCACCGGCCCAGTGGGTGTCCGAGTGGCCTTTCTATAGGCAGATGGGCGCTCATTACCTCCTGTTTAGCAACAGACAGAGGTATCACTCCCTTTGTCTCGCTGGCCGGCCCATTAATGTGGGCACATAATGAGCGGGGGCAGGGGGCCTGAGTAGAAGTGGCCTCACTTGTTTCCAGGTGTGTTTCAGCAGTGTAAACTAACGCTTGCATTTCCCCCCCACCCTTGCTTTTTTTATATAAGATTACACCGAAGCAGTCATTTGAGGAAAGGCATAATGCAAACGTGGGCCGATATTTTTTTGCGTGCCCGGGCCGATTTTCAATCCCAATCCAACCTTGCTTGTGGCTGACTCTTTCCAACCAGTAGCAAAAATTGGGATGAAGACACTTGCATGGGACAGCAGACCCAGTGGCATTGCTAGACTGTTTGCCGCCCCATGAGGGCCGCAGGTAAGAACGGGAGGGGGTGCTGGCGATCCTGCTGCGTTTGCCGCCCTTGACAGCTGCAGGTTAGAGCATGGGGGGATGCTCTGGTGATTTTCCCCAGGTAAGAACGGGGGGGGGGGACTCCGCCTAGGGTGACCAACTGGCATAGGTACAAATTCAGTACGGTGAGTGTAAAAATTCAGGACAAAGGGTCAAAATTCAGGACAAAAATTCAGGACAAAAGGTCAAAATTCAAGACAAAACTTCGGGACAAAAGGTACGTTTTACAGATACGTCAGAGGTGGCCGTGCAATAGTATATATGTAAGTAAATAGACAACCATCTAAGTACAAGTCAAAATAGGTTTATATCAGGTTGAGACAATCGTGCACTTCATGGTTTTTCAGTATGGCCGCAGCTTGCTGCCTTAGACAATTCAAAATTCGCATCTCGCTCCAGCTGGTACATTAATCACCAGACAATGGTGAACCACACCTGAATATAAGTGAAGCCGCTTTTATTGTTGATTGAAAACTACTGGATATATAAGGAACTTTGCAGTGCCAGCCCCAAGTAACAAAACCTCTCTCCCCCCCCCCCACCCCCCCCTTTCCTGCCTCCCAGGCAAACACCCGATGCCCAGTCCGGCCAGTCCTGCCTTGCTATCTATCACCCTTCAATAGTGCCCCTCATCTTCACTTAGACCGTCTCTCATGTGTATTTAATTTCTCTTATAGTGTTACTCATCCCAATTATGTAGGTCAGGGTGTCGGAGTGTGTTACATCACACACATTATATAGAGACAATGACTCATATTAACGTGAAAGTCAATGTATAGGAAATGCTACTTAAGATAATGGGTGCTACAAGGTGTAATCATTCTTTTATCTATTATTCAGTTTTTCACCATTCATTCTGTCCTTTCATCTATGTGCCCATTTATATCCAAACATATTCAACCATTTGCAAACCTATCCACCATATATCCTTCCATCCATCATTTCACTCATCCATCCCTCCATCCACCCTTTCACTCATCCATCCATTATTCATGTATCCACCCTTTCACCCCATCCATCCGTACAGTCATCCATCCACTCTTCCACCCATCCATCTATTCACTCATCCATCCAGCCATTTACCCTTTCACCCATCCAGCCATTCATTCATTCACTTACTCATCCATCCACCCAGTCACTTATCCTTCCACCCATTCACCCTTTCAGTCATTCATCCTCCCTTTCTCTCTCCATCCCCCTTTAACTTATCCATCCATCCATCATCCACCCATCCATCTACTCATCCATTCATTTATTCCATCCATTGATCCTATTATTCATCCATCCTTTCACTCATCCATGCATACGTTCTCTCATCCATCCACCCTTTCACTTCTTCACTCATCTATTCATCCTTTTGTCCATCTACCCCTTTCACTCATCCATCCATCCATACATTCACCATTTCACTTATCAGTTCAATCCATCCATCCTTTCACTCATCTATCCACCCATTCATCGCCCATCATCTAAGCTTTCACTCATCCATCCATCCTTTCATACACCCATCCACCCTTTCACCCATCCATCTACCCTTCCACCCATACATCCATCTATTTACCTTTTCCCTCATCCATACTTCCACTCATCCATCCATCCTTTCTTTTATCTATCCATTCACCCTTTCATTCATCCATTCATCCTTTCATCCTTTCAGTCATCCATCCAGCCATTCACACATTCCTTCACTTATTTACTCACCCAGCTTTTCACATTATGAGCTGAGCCTTTGTCTACAGAGTTGCAGACAGAAGGGGCCCATGAAGAACTTCACCCTCACTGTAGTTCCTAAAGCAAGGGGTGGGGTGGGGAGGGGGAAAGTTCACTATGCCCCTGCACATAGACAGTCTGAAAACGTAGAAGTCATGAGTCACACATGATGCACAGTGCCAGAATGTGAGGTGACTGTGACATGGTGTTGTTTCCAGGGCTTGAAGTGGTGTAAAAAAAACTGGGGGGTCTCTTCAAAGGGGGTGTTCGATGTAATTAAGGGCGTAGTTTAAAACACCTACGCTAAAAATCAGCGGTAGCGTAGTGTTCCGCCCGACTGGTATTATGTTATTTCTGTCATTCCATCCAGATGTATACATCAACAAGAAGCCAGGACTATTGGCTTTGTCAATGGTTGTTAGTTGCTTAAAATAAAAAAAGCAGCAACCATGGCTTTGTTGGATATAATATTGAAAATACTTTAGTTAAAAAATGATGAGACAGTGAAAGAACGATAACCCGTTCTTTTTAACTTATTTTACAGGCTTCTTTAGATAAACTGTTTTCTTACGTTGCTAAAGTTGCAGCATTAGCGTTTTGCCTTTTATTTTACAGAACGCCCTGCTGTACACCGAGGCATGATTTACTAGCTCGGACTGCCCCATTGACATTCTGTACGTGGCAATCATCAGCCCCATACAGAATGACAATGGGCGGGGAGAGGCTGCTCTTTTGCTCGGGGCTTTGGGCGGGGAGGAGCGCGAGGCGGCCCCATCAGGAAGGTGAGGCCTCTCACAGGGGAGCAGTGCTGCTCCCTGTGATGGCCAAAATTACGGACAAAAGGCGTCCGTAAAAGGTTTCCTCAAGGACAACGGACGTGAGGTCCAAATTACGGACGGTCCGTGAAATTTACGGACGGTTGGTCACCCTAACTCCGCCGCCCTCAAAACTCGTGCCACCCGGGACAGACCGCCCTCTCCTTACTACGCTGAGCAGACCCCCACCCTTCACTCACATTTGTAAAATCCTGTTTTATTTTTACCTGCCGACCTTTCCCTTAATAGAATTGTTGCTTCAATAAAAATAAAAAAAATCCGGCATGATGCACAGGACATTGGAGGTGCGTGGAGCGTTCTACTGGACCACGGTATGCTTTCTTCATTGGCTGAGCCCAGGTTCATGGAGACAAAGCTCAAGAATGGATTTTCCCTTACACAATGGAAGGAAGGTTAGCCCATTGTCTTCTGTGGTTCAACTAATTCTCTTTTCCAAATATCTCTTTACCAGGACCGTCTCTGAAACCTCTTTTTGGACGGTAGTTGTCGGAGCGATATTGTGATTCCATTCAAGAAGACAAAGTGCAAAACGTCTGCGTCCATGGTACCCATTGGTAACGCTGAGGAAAGCTCAGGATTGTTAGTCAAACCTAGCATGACAAATCCAGTTGTTTATGTTAGGATCACTCTATGCACTGCATTACTGAAGAGGTTAATGTATTGTGTGATATAGGTTAGGTATAGTCCCTGTAGTGAATAGAGTTATCTCTGAATCATGAAGTCGTTTTCGTGGCAGATTCACATGAAACTGAGAGGACCTCAGGAGTCGGTTCTGGAGTTCATTGATGCATTTTATGGACTGGGCGTTTTTCCTCCACGTCGGAGGGTTCTGAAGGAGGTCGCAAGGAAAATGTGAATCCAAGTTTCCACATGTTTGAAAAGCAATGTTGCATGGTTTATAGCATCATATAAAGGCTGTAGGGAAAAAGTGTTTCTACCAACCAATGAAATTTGAAATGTATGTCAATGTTTGCATATGTGCACTCTGTACCCCTTACCCCTGCTAACCAGGGCAAAGTGCTTGTGCTCTCACCTTTAAGCATGAGAACATTGGCATACGCCCGATTGGCACCTTCATTTTACTTATAAGTCCCTTGTAAATGGTACCACATGTACCCAGACCTGTAAATTAAATGCTGCAAGTTTGCTGCAGCACTCATTCTGCCACCCACTGAAGTAGACCTGTAAAACATGTCCCATGCCTGCCAATGCAGCCTGGAGTGCAGTCTTGAAGTGTCATTTTGACCTGATTAAATAAGTCTGTTGACAGGTCTAAATCTTCTTTTTAAAATGCGTAAACGTCCCCTAAGGTAGGCCCTAACCATCCCTAGAGCAGGGTGCATGGTACTTGAGAAGTAGGACATGCAGGTTTAAAGTTTTACATGCCCTGGCAGTGAGCACCTCTTAAGTCATTTTTCACTGCCGTAAGGCTATCTCTCCCATTGACTAACGCGGAGTTGCCTTATCAGACTTAATAAATGCTAACTTCCTATCGGGAAACAATAGAGAAATTATATTTACACTCAAATGAATTGCAATTTGAAATCTTCTTTAATGGTAAAGTTGGATTTTAAGTTATTATTCTGAAAATGCCACTTTTAGAAAGTTGACAATTTTCTGCCCAACCCAAGTAGGCCTTGCTGCCTGTGTCCTTCCTGAGTGTCTGGGAATGGGTTTGCTGTTGTGTGTTGTACATTGCTATCAGACAGTGAGATAAAGGAAGCCTAGGTGTGAAGGGAGAGAGTCTTCCTGACAAGATGACTGGAAAGCAAGGCCGGACTGGTGGTAGCGGGCACCAAGTGTTTTTCCTGTGGGCTGGCGGGGTGAGTGCCTGTTTTGTACCCGTCGATGCCGGTTTTGTTACTGGGGGCTGGATTTGCAGCAGTGCTGAAATAATGGCCCCCTGTAACAAAAGTGGGGGCGGTGCGTATCACTACCCCACCCCGCTCCCGGAGCTGGTCGAACAGCAATCTGCCAGGGCTGGTTGCTGTTTCCAGTCCGGTCCTGCTGGAAAGGAGCTGTTCCCAGCCCCGATGACACTTTTAGAGGGCTCTGCCTGCAGCACACACAAGGAAACGTGCACCAGGCCTACCCTTGTCTGTGTTAACCTAGCAAGTTTGGAGCCAGGACCAGGGGAAGAACTGACCAGTTTTGGGGATCGGTAAGGGAACTCTCCTCACAAAGGCTGGTACCAGGTATAAACCTTCTGAACCTCTCATCAGAACACCCCTGAACCTGTGAAAAATTCAGAAGAAGGACTGCCGTGCTGTCTGAAGAACGAAGATAGGACCAGTTTACCTTAACACAGGCTTCCCTGAAGTCACTTCAAGGGTCAGTTTGATTGAGTTACAGGGACACAACAAGCGCCTAGAGGCCTGCCCTGCTTTCCAGATCATGAGACCGAATTAGACCTGACCTGGTCCCCTCTGCTCGCCTCTGTGGGAGTGAATCTTGACCCTCAAGAGTTTGACCCATGACTGGAGTCTGAGTGTGTTTCTCCTCGTGCAACTGAAGGTTTCACTGGATCTGACACAGTGCAGACTGATGCAGGATCTTGCCTCGCAGCATCTTGCAGCTCCTAGTCGGCGGCTTCACTTGAAAAGCTTGTTGCAAACCCATACATCGCCGAAACTTGAATTGCAACCGCACACAGCCCCGGATCAGCAGCTTCACCGAATCTGACACGGCGTGGTGCAGAACGACGCAGGCCCTCGCAGCACTGCACCAAGGACAAAAAGGTACAACTCTCAGCAGGCTGAAGGTTGAACATGGCCCTGTACCTGGCACACGCTCCATCATAGTCGGCCTGAACATGTGACTTTATCCTAGTTCGGCGTGACCAGATAATCGCAGTTGCTGCTTTATGCTTTTTGGTGCTATCTTCACCTAAAGCTTTGAAAAACTCAGATCTCCAGTTCTACTGATAGGACTACTGACGTTTTGGTGTTATTGTATGTATTAAAGGTTACTCTTTTTTCAAAATTAGTGTGGAATGGTATTGGTGTTGTGTTTTCACTTTATTCTTTGAATGCTGCTTAAATATGGTACACATTGCCTCCAAGTTAAGCCTGACTGCTTTGTGCTAAACTAAACACAGGTTAATGTAATGACCTTCTGTGGTTCACACTGAAAAGGGTTGTATTTATTATTTGAGTAGGGCTGTGTTCCCTCTCAACTAATAACCCATTTTCTTACATCCCCTTTGAAATCCCTTCCTAATTGGTATTCGGAATGGGTTAGTAAACCCATTTTTTAAGTTGGAAATGCTTTTCCCACCTGCAAAATGGGTTTCATTAATAGCAAAAAGCCATTTACGGTCACTAACGCTGGGATTTTTCAAACTGCAGGCAACCCCAAGTTGGCTGTACATCACACCCATAATCATTTTACATCAACCACAAATGAAGAATGCAAACCAACCTCATACACAAAGATAAGTATGCAGCGTTAGCAGTTCTGGTAGGGCCCCTTTCTTCAAAAGAACATATTCTAAAGTAGGTGAAACTCGCCATACTCATGGCACTTTTATGGCCCACCTAAATAGTGTGCTACCTACATTTTTATGTATAAAAATATATGCCTTATTAATATTGTTATGTGTGTAAATGTGTTTGTATCTATATAGCGCACTTCTTCCCTGAAGTCTCGTAGCGCTGTATTCATATCGCTGTGGAACCCTTCCTGTGAAATGTCCACTCCTGGGCACCCCCAAGGTGAAGCCAGGCATCCAAGCGCTGCTGGGGCCATTGTGGAGATATAGCAAGCTATTGCCCAGAGTCACCGAGTGGGACCCATGATTAGACTAGGCACCGAGGCGAGAATTATCAGGTCCAGGGAGATTGAGTCCAAAAGCCGCCGAGGGGGGATTGAACCCTGGTCCCAGGCCAGACCTCAGCATCAGGGTCTGCCGCTCTAACCATTGAGCCACGCTTCTCCACCATGCCACTATACCAAAGTATGCCTGTTTTAGTATATTCTAGGTATCGTTTATTTAATAAATATAACACAAAACATCACAGAGTCTAATGAACGGGTTATTGGTGCGGCATTGATCCCACAAATTAATTTCTTGTAACTCCACACTGCAAAATGGATTATTCTCCTCCTTCTTCCGAAAGACAAAGTAGACAAAGGGAATCTGGGAAAGTACTCTGTACGTCTCAGTTGATTTATGTCTTGACATCTTTCCAGGACCATGTAACAGGTGTATCACAACTATGGTTTAAATAATGTGCAGTTCTCCCCTTTTTCCATTGTCAACTTACAGGTCACTTGTTTTACTGTGCCTTGGTAACCGTGTTTGAATGATAAGACATTTCGTTATGCATTGCACACAACATAAGCAAAATTAACATAAGCATCTATTGCTTTACTATATGAATGAAATTGGTATATAGCTTGTAGAAAAATATCTTTGGCATTTTTTTGGGACAAAAGTGGTTAACAAATGTTTCTACATTTTCAGCCAAAGGCAGTAGTTGCCTTGAAAGTTCCAGTGACAACTATTTACCATTGTCTAGGGTGGTAAAATATCACCGCTCCAAGAACCGTATGTATGAAGGCACTTTGCATTTCTTAATGTTGCAAATTGCTATATCGGGCTGTTAGGAAATACAAAATACTATTTCAGTTTGTACGAAATGCATTTCCGGTGGTGCAAAATGGGAATTCTACCTTGTAGAAATTGGATTCTGGAAATCACTAAATACAAATAGGGATTTCCAAATAGTGAATCGCTAACCACATGTAGACAGGATTTCCTAATTGCGACTAGTCAAAAAATGGCCATTTAGGAAATACAATTACCATTGATTCGGATCAGGTGGTAACCAGGTGCAAACTGTAAAAAGGTACCCAAAATGGATCAGGCTCTTAGTTCATTATTGTGAGGAGGATTAGGATTTTGGCTGTGGGGCAGAAAAGGAGGAGGAGATGGGAGCGGATATTTAGGGTGTTAGAACAGACTGAGGAGGAGATTATTGAGAGGTACTGACTGAGTAGTCAGGGAGTTACAAATTCAGCTACAGGCATCAACACTCAGAAGCATTGCAATCCCACCGTATGTGCAGGCATTGTGTTGTCTACACCTCTTAGTTGTTGGCAGTTACCAGCTTGTCATAGCAGTGGAGGGGGAGAGTCACAAAGTGTCTTTCACAAGTTCTTTTGCAGGTTCCTGGACATTATGGTGAGTCAAGTCAACCAATATATATATCATTCCCTAATACCCCCCAATTATTGCAACAGACCAAATTGATGTTTTATAGGGTAGCACAGTTCCCCAGTATTTGTGACTGTGCTAATGATACACATATTGCCTTATGTCCCCCCTCAGCAACTGAATACATATATAGGAACAGGAAAAGCTCACACTCACTCAATGTGCAGATAGTGTTTAATGCCTCCTGTATCATAACAGACCTCGAGGCCAGATTCCCAGGCAGCACTCACAACTCATTCATGTTCGTCACAGTGGAATACAAAATCGACTGGCACAGGGGGAATTTGGTGATGGTTTCCTACTAGGTAAGAGAATTGCTGACTCAATGTATACAGTGGCCAGGACAGTGTGTGTAATGTGACCTAATAGTTTTACTTCTCATGCTTTTAAGGTGCCTTATGTCCCTGGCTACTTACACTGTACCTGACTCTGTGGACAAGAAGTGAGATGCAGTACAACAGGACACACTAGATAACACGTTCATTAATAGAGAGAGTACCTTTGGAATCCTGAAGTCCCGCTTTCACTGCCTCCACAGGACCTGCGGGGCACTACTATACAGAGCGGATATATGCTGCAAAATAATCGCCACATGTGCCATACTGCAGAATATTACAATGAAGAAGGGTCTGCACGACGTCCCCATAGAGCCTGATTCTGACTCTGATGATGAGGTACCACCACTACAGGTGCAGCAGAGATCAACAACAACTATTTCTGAAGTAAGAGATATTAGAAATTCCAACAGTAAGACATCACACATGATGATAATGCTTGGTGCATAACTGGCAGTGGCAGACTACCTTTTATTCAGGTAGCAACAACATTGTTTCACTCAAGGATCAAATGTATCCTTGTGGATGTAACATTGTTAGAAAACAAACAACAAAGTAAGTAATGCAAACATAACAAAGGCGTCTTATTCCTCTGAGTGTACAGTGATTCGCTTCTTTCGGCCTCTGGGGTTGAGTGCTTTGTCAGCAACACTGGGCTGTAGGACAGTTTACGTGTCAGTCCCAGAGTGTGTTTGCATGAACGCCGGGTACTGCATGCCTCCTGAATGGATGCCCCACTGAGACTAGAGCCCTGTTTGCTCTCAGGTTTGGGCAGGATGTTGGGGACACAAAGGTTGTGGGACTAGATATTCTCAAGTGATGTGGTCACTTGCACTAGACTACATGCAACATCCAGACAGCAGTGCTCCATATCAGTCTGAATGTTCACAGTCAGCACTGTTGTGGCTACAGCTAGGCAGTTGGTGGACCGGGTGAACTCATCGAACCTTGCCAGGTACTACCTATTACTCTGTCTCTGCACGCGGTGCTCCCTCTCCATTTCCACTGAGGGGAAGGTGGTGTTGTTTCCTCAATGGCCAGATCAGTGTCAGTAGTCCCTTCAGCAGCATTGGTTCCTGACACGTGCCGACTGTGATCTGTGTAAATACATGTAAATACTTTGTGTAAATAAATGGATAAAGTTTGCCCACATTATTGTTGTGACTCTGCTTCGTGTGTTTGTGATGTGTTTATGTTGTACAGATATGTTTGGTGTAGTCAACAGCACATAGATCAGCAAGCAAATTATGTGTACTATAACTCCAATGATGAATTGCCAGGGTGTGGCAAGTATCTCAATGGAGTTATTCATGCTGTGATGTATGATATATAGATTTGCTAACATTATGTTTTGTTAGGTAAGTAAAGGGAAGATGGTTTACCCTGGATGCTGCCTGCTGAATTGGAGGTGTTGAAGTCAGCTACTCCCATCACACTCTCTGGTTCAAGGGTCCCCTCTATGAGTGTCTTCATCGGAGTTGGAGGGGGGTGTTTTGAGGGTCCCCTGCCTGTTCCACGTCCCTCAGCCACCCTTCTGGCCACCTTCTCCTTTGTACGAGACCTCAAGTCATACCACCTTTTGCAGATCTTAGAAATGGTCCTCTGGGTGACTCCTAGGGAGTTAACCTTCTCTAGGATGCTAGTCCAGATCAATGTCTTTTGGCTTCTCTGGCACGACAAAGGAGGCTTTCCCAAACAGTTGGTCCATATGGGCCACACATTCCTCAGTCAGGAGCTCCAGCTCCTTCTCAGTAAATTTACCTTTCTTTTCCTGCTCCCTGAGTCCTTCTTCTCATCTTCTGTAGCCATGGTATTCTCCAAGGATTGTGTTATTCAGTGGCAGTGGTGATACAGGTGACCTCCTTATTTCCAGCCTAGACCTATGGGTTGTGGCCTCTCTCTATATTTGTAAACATCCTGGTCTGACATCATCATTCTGCCTCCAGAAAGCTCTGTTTCGTATTTTATGATTTCCTATTGGGAAATAACAATTTTCCTATTTTGCGATTTCCTAATTGCGAATGTGAATCGGTAGGAATCGCTATTTGTGGAATCGGCGGTTACATACATACTGTTTTGCGATTCCCAAATAGCGAATTCTATGGATTCGCTATTTGGAAATCACAAATCCAGAATTTCATACATATGGCTCGAAGTCTTCAACTACTTAAAGCACCAGTCAGCCAAAAATTGTGTTGGTGAGCAATAAGGGGCATAATTATCAATATGTGATGCAGCACAGCATAGCACAGCATGCCACCTTGCTGCACTACGTGACAGAGAAAGTGCAGGATAGTGCTGTTTTTAACATAATACAGCATATTCGTACCTTTCCCACCACTGGCAAACAATGTGCTGCCTAGCCCCAATGCTGGCCCACTTGCACTAATCCTCTGAGGCATTTTCCTCTTTCTATGTGTGCTGCAGAATGCAACAAGTTAACCTAGTGTTCCAGTGCTTTGGCAGGCTTTTCCAAGGGTTTGCCACCAAGACAGAAGTCTGACCTCATGCTGGGAAGTGTGTGCTGTTCCCAGAAGCCAGAGACAAAGGCCTCTATGTGCAGGAGGTGACACCTTGGCCCACACTGGACGGCTAGTGAATGGACCATCATGGTGGTGGGTCTCAAAGGCTTTACCGGCACCAAGGGAGAAATGAACTCGAGGACAAGGCCTCCCCTTTCCCAGGGCACTGTTTTTCATGGGCAGATGGGAAATTAGCTATGCAGGAGGGATGCACCTCCACACGGCTGCAGTTTCGGCTGGTGACATTTGGAAATAGTGGGGCGTAATAGTGCTGGATGAGTGCCCGGTGCCGAGCGAGCAAGCAAAGTCGCAAAGAAAGAAGGAAGTTTTAAAACATAATAACACGCATAATGGAAAATCTAGGTAACAATAGCACTTTAAGACAGAGGGCCTTTAGCACAACAAACTGTGGTATGCAGGCAACAATTAACTCCAATGTCTTTGAAAACAAGGTGTGGGGCCCCTGGAGTGCAGCTGTTGTGTGAGCAGCCAGTGCGGAACACTGTGCGACATGAATAAATCCATGAATGCTCTGTGCTGGTAACGTTCAGCAGGCAGCCGGACCAGAGATTCTAGCAATGGTTTCTAGTTCAAAGAAAACAACCAGCCAATTGGAGATCACACACAATAAAGTATTGGTATATTTAAAAAATAAATGACATGCCCCAAGGATGTCATTAAGGAGTAACTAAAACACTGGTA
Source organism: Lissotriton vulgaris (assembly GCF_964263255.1). Classification (NCBI taxonomy): domain Eukaryota; kingdom Metazoa; phylum Chordata; class Amphibia; order Caudata; family Salamandridae; genus Lissotriton; species Lissotriton vulgaris. The sequence continues at coordinate 234,841,214 of NC_141700.1, read as the reverse complement.
ATTGCTACGTCCACGTCTCTGCACACAACCCCTTGGATTTGTTCATGCTATTAAGTATTTCAAATGCGGTAACCTGATCCAACACATTCTAAAAAATATCACAAAATATACAGTGGTCTATGACTGTGCGGTGCCATTGCTGGTCATGACCCTCTTCTATCTGGAAGGAAGGAGCTCATTAAAGATAGATGGGCATTCATGTGGGACTTGCCTTTATTCATATATTAATAAGAACATCTGGATAAAGTATCCACTATCTTAGACTGTATCCATATTTTAAGTCATCGAGGTGTTCCAGGCCCAAACAAAGGAGCAAGGCTCATGACATAAAAACCTGGGTGCTTTTGTGATATAATTTGTGTTAGGCAAATATTTTGTTGTTCCTTATAAAATTAGTGCACTCTATCGGCAATCTCAATCCTCTCTGTACACCCTGCACTGCAGCTAATAATTAGTTGTAAGCACATACCTTTACCCAGTCGCGGTTTGCAATACTCGCGGAAGGGTCTAAGGTTTTGCACGAGGGTTACTGAGGGGGGGGGGGGATTACAATGTTGAAATTAACACAAAATGAAAACTTACCTGACAGGGTCTGCACCACCTCTGCTCCTGGGCCGGGTCTCGCACCGTGTGAGAAGTTGGCCTGGAATATGATGTTCACTATTCTAGTGAGCACCTTGCACCAGTCCAAACGACCCTTATGGTGATTGGTTGTAAGTCAACCTTATAGACCAGCTATCCTAATGGTAGCATGGACAAGAGCAGTCTTATGCTAAACTCAAGAGGGCATGTGAAGCCAGCTGTTTTACCATATGCAATCCTTTTAATATCAAATAAAAGGACACCACACAAGTTATATATTATAAAATATATGTATTTATTACTAGAATAATCCCCTATACTCTTTATGAGCACAGATGCACAAGCGTTAAACAAAGAACTTCGCATAACTTACAAAAGTTGCACAAATATGGATGGGCCGGGTGGCCACTCAAACCATATATTAAAAAAGTGGTATAAGTACCACGTCACGAACAATGGTAAGTCCTAGGGCCTTGGGAATCGCTGGGGCTACACTGGACTAACAAGGGTTAGGACCTAGGAGGCCCACAGGATAAGGGTCCAATGTCTATAGGCAACCGTGTGCACCAATGCAAGTCAATGGTGTGTAAAAGTTAGACAGTTAAAGGTTTGGGAGTCTTCCGACTGGAATAGAACTTAGCCACTTGAAACTAGGACACTAGGGATGTAAATCACAACAGGGGCACCAGAGTACCCTCGTTACCTCACCCACAATAAGCGGGTGCATAGGTGTCAAAGTGCGTCGGGTTTCTTCGTGGAGTTCTGTGGAGCCTGGAGGAAAAGATGCTGAAGGCGGCTAGGAGAGAAGAGTCCGGTTGGATCCAAGGGTGGATCAAAGATGTAGAGTTCCTGAAAGCAGAGAAGACAGAGTCTAGGTCACTAGCCAGTGACCAGGATGGAACCAGGAAGGAACCAGGCGATGTCGGGTTGCGATCAGGTGATGTTGAGTAGTTTGTCTCCACTGCCACATGGACCAGGAAGTATCGATGACAACCAGGAGTTGAACACGGGCTGTCCCACAAAGACTCTCGCTGTTGGCGGTGTTGGTTCTCGAATCGGAGTCAACAGGCCTTGGCAAATGCAGCCCACGCCAGAATCGAAGATGGCTTCTGGATTGGACCAGCAAGGTCAGATCGTGGCTCCTTTTCAGGGGAGCTAGGGCCAGTCTTGAGCAACCAGACCAGCAGTGTAAATTTGAAGGATCGTCGTCACAGAGGCCACTAGCCAACAGGCAAGTGACCGGACAACGTGTTGAGCAGGAAAAGTACAAAAGGGCCCCACGCAGCACTCCGTGAGTGTGGAGGGGTGATCTTCAGTGCACAGGCTGCTCGGGGCTGGGGCTTCTCAATCCCCAATGCACAGCTTCGAGGGTGCCTCGGGAGTTGCACAGGAAGCACTTTGCTGGCTTTCCAAGATGGCCGGTCCCACGTCTCACGTCGCCTCCACGGGTCTCAGCTTTGCTAGGACTGTGGATCGGGCTGTTGGAAGTCTGGAAGTCCAGGTCTTGTTGGTCTCTGTTGTTTGAGCTCCGGCAGGAGCAACGGCAAAGAAAACCTTTGAGCGCTGATGGTGCCTGCTTGCACAGGGTGGCCACTCCTTGACCACAAGGGAGATTCTTCAGTCTTCTACGTCGAGTAGGATGTCGAAGGGTCCAGAGTTTTGTTTAAAAGTTTCAGTCAGGATGATCTAATCTCTATGGGCACAGCTCCTACCTTTATTCCAAATCAAGGGGCTGGATCTTCTGTTAGGTCCCTCCTATGGGTGGGACCCAGGAAGGGGGTGGTTACACTCCTTTCCCTTTGTCCAGTTTTGCGCCAGAGCTGGGGCTGGAGTGCCCCAGCACCGGTTTGAACTGGGCTTTGCCTGGGACACCTTGTGCGCCCCAGGCAGTGTCTAGTTTCATTCAGCCCTGCCTGCCCCAATCCACAATCTCCTGTCTGGGGTGGTGTAACACCTCCCTGTGACAGGAAACCTTTTGTCCAGGCCTCCCCTGCCAGAGTTTCGGTCAGCAGCAGGAGACCAGACTTGTGTCTGTGGCAGCAGCATCCATTTTGTGATGCTGAGGCTCTGGTTATATTTAACCGCCTTTAAGGAAAGTAACATGTCTTCTCCCTCTAGAAGGGTGGAATGCTACCCCCATCGCCAGGACTGGTGAGGGGGTAGTATTCCAAAGCATATGACACCTTACATGACATATTTTGATAAAGCCAAACCATAGTTAGCAAGTAACCGCGAGGATTATAATGCACTTAAGAGTATATGGTTTGGCAATATCCCAGAACAGCTATAAGGACATGGTTCCGAAAGCTGCAGACAGGCTCAGCTCATGCTAGAGCACCATCTCACATAAAACCAAGCACTCTGCCTCCAGGATTGTTAAGGCCTGCCATAGGAGTGAGTTATAGGTGTATATGTGTCCAGATATAGGTTTAGACATAGGTATACCATATCTAAGCAAGGGGTGATTACACCACCTTGCCCCAGCTGAGTGATCAGCCAGTTGTGTCAGTTTGGATGGCCGGCCAGGGGTGGCAAAATATATGCTGCATCCCCTGGTAGGCCTGGGATGCACCTATGCCCTGGGTACCTATAGTACACTGTACAGGGGCTGATAAGGTGACCCAATATCCAATTGGAGATGTACCTAGGGTACATGGAGTCCATTTTAAAGAGAGAGCAGATAGCCTGGGGCCCTGATTAGCACGATCCCAGCCCAACTAAGTCGAAAACCAGCTAAACACTAGGCAAAAAATCTGGGGTAACCATAGTCAGGTATCCACCTTCCTACATAACCTCCCCAAACGAAAGGAGATATGGCTATCCTTGACCAGGTAAGCCTATATTGCCTAAGTGGCCATATAAGGAAGTACCTGCACTAGCATGGTTACCCCCTGTCTCATGGTCCACTAAGCAATCCCTCACCCTAAGGGTATTAGAGGGTCTCCACCATAGGGAATCTCTACCTGTGGTGTGTTTTGGCAAAGTGAAAGGCTGGTGTGGGAATGGAGTATTGAAGTGAGGCTCCATTAATGTAGGGCTCAGCTTCCTCCAATGGATGCCTTTCTTTCCAGGACTGAGATGCACTGTGCTCTCAGGGTCAACCTCTGGCTGCCTACAGCTGGAGGCTGGGTCCCTTTTGTTGGCTTACTGGAGGGACAAGTCAGGTTTGGGGACTTTGGGTCCCTGGTTTGGCTGTGGCCAACAGAATCCATCTGGGGGAGGCTCCTAACTAAGTGTAAGGGAGATCCTTCAGGAATTTTTGACTTTTTCACCTTGCTAGGGCTGCTAGCTTTGGTGCCCCTAATCTGCTGATGGGGTGGTTTTTGTGGACAGGGGGCCCTTTGGGGTCCACCACTGGCCTCCCTTACCTCTACAGCCCTGGGCTGGCTGGGGCAGGGTAGAGAGGGGCAGGTAACCTGCTCCAGACTGGGTCCCACCTTGGAAGGGTCCACTGACATCAGAGGCTCTGCCAGGCTAGGCCTGACTACCTCTGGGGCAGTTCCTTCACAAGGGGTAGGGTCAGTTCCCTGAGGAGGCTGACTCTCACCTAATGTCTGGTGGAAGGGAGACTTTTCTTCCTCCCCAATGCTCTCTGTTTGAGTGGAGTGATCCATAGTTTCAGGCTTCACAACACAAAAATCTGTTTGAGTTTGGGCTGTGACCATCACAGCCCCACCAACCTGTTCAGGAGGGAACTCAGTTTGGGTGTGGGCTGTGACCATCACAGCCCTGCCAGCCTTTTCATGGAAGTCTGCCTGAGCCTGGGCTATGACCATCACAGCCCTTCCAACCTCTTTAGGAAGGAATTCTGCTTCGGCTGGGGCTGTGGCCATCACAGCCCCACTAACCTTTTCTGGAAGGCCTAATCTTTTTAAATGGGTTTCTTGTTCTACCTCAGCCCAGGCTGAGATCTCTAGATCATTCCCCAGTAGACAACCTCCAGGCAAGTTTGATGACACTGCCACTCTCTTGGGGCCAGTGACACCTCCCCAGCTGAGATTTACTACTGCCATGGGATGATCTTTCTGCACGCCATCAATGTTGATCACCTGTTAGGTAAACCCAGGTAAAAGTGTTGGGACAAGCAGTGAAGTTGGCAAACCCCATGCCATTTTCACAGACAAGAGTAGCTGTGGTAGGGGACCTGGTTAGGCCAGAGTCCACCTGAGTTCCCCAAGTAAACCCAGCCAAATTCTTGGGGGCACTCCCACCACCTGGGGGATTACTACTAGTAGTAACAGGAGGTGTTGGAGTATTACTTGGAGGAATATTCTCCGTATTGCTGGCCTTAGGGCAACTGCTGTCAGTCTTCCAATGGCCAGGCTTTTTAAAAGCATGGCAATAAGGTTTCTTAACTGTGGAGGAAGTGTTTTGGGACCCACCCCCATCTTGGGAATTTTGGGGCACTGGGGAAGTCTTGTCTTTAGATGTATCCCCTCCTTTCTCTGGAGTCTTGGAAATATTTTTCTTTTTGTCACCACCCTGATTCTTAGGCCTAATCCTGGTTCTGACCCATTTGTCTGCCCTCTTACCCAATTCTTGTGGAGAGGTCAGATCTGAGTTCACCAGGTGCTGGTGTAAAAGCTGGTTTTGACAATTACTAAGGATCTGCTCCCTCATAATCAAATTATACAATCCTGTATAGTCAGTCAGTCAAATATACTTTTATTTGATTCATTAAAAAAAATCATAAAAGGATGGACAACCATCATAAAACACAGTGCTTTAGAATATACATTTTTTTAAAACCTAAAAAGGCTTAAGGTTGATGTCAGAATAAGGAGATGCTTATTATTTTAAAAATAATAATGAATATAACAATGCATTTGGGAGAAATTAGCTAATTAGTTGGCTGCTTGGCAGGGTCGCATTTTGCCAGTTTTTTTGCTGCGATTTTCCATAGTATTATGGCTCTACAGGACAGAGGAATTGACGACCCTCCGAGACATTCAGGGCCCGATGTAGGTAAAATTGATTTACCGATTTTAAATTACCGAATTTTACCGATTCGGTAATTTAAAATCGGTAAATCAATGGGTCCGATATGTAGGTATTCCAGATGTGCTGGAATACCGAATCGGATGAATTCGGTATTTACCGATTCGGTAAATACCGAATCGGTAATGCCCATTCATTCCTATGGGCTTTGAAGCCCATAGGAATGAATGGACATTACCGATTCGGTATTTACCGAATCGGTAAATACCGAATTTCTCAAGGGTGCAGGGGGTGTCACTTTGACACCCTCTGGCACCCCCAAAACAGGCACGGGTGCCATGTGGCAGGCATACCTGCCCTAAGGGCAGGTCTGCCTGTCACATGGCATAGGTGTGCATGCACACATGTGCATGCACACCGGAATCGTTATTTTACCATCAAATAGGATTTGATGGTAAAATACCGATTCGTTAAGGCTCCTGGGACTCTGAAGAGTCCCACCTACATATGGGTGGCTCCGAATCGGTAAAACTACCGAATCGGTATTTTACCGATTCGGTAACTTTACCGAATCGGTAAAGTTACCGATTCTGTATTTTACAGAATCGGTAACTTTACCGAATCGGTAAAGTTACCGATTCGGTAAAATAGTGCACCTACATGTCAAATCATGTATACCGATCGGTAACGGCCGAAAATACCGATTTTCGGCCGTTACCGACCGACCTACATCGGGCCCTTAATGACCACTGCTCTACGTGTTCTTATTTGTTCCTTCCTTAGAGCCTCCCGGAGAATGGATTTTTGGGCTTCCAATAAAAAAGAGCAAGTACATAGAAAATGTAGTAGTGACTCTTCCCCTTGACCACAGAGACAACACTCCTTGGTTGGCCATGTTTGTTTCCATTTTGGGGTCAAATCCTTTGAGGGGAAAGACCCCATGCGTATCAAAGTCAGATAATGTTTTTTCTGGTGGGAGAATTGTTCCAAAAGGTATTGTTGCGGCTTCAGCCTCTGGTAATCCTTAATCACAGCCCAGGCATGATGTTTTCTTTACAAAGGGCGTTTTATCAGTTAATAAATAGGTCCGTTTGATAGCGTCATTGACAATGATTTTAAATCCGGAGTACGTTGTGAGGGTGAGCCAAGCATCCTCTAGCTGTAATGCCGACAGGGATTCCTTCAGGGCTGCTGTGGTTGAGTTAGCTAGGCTCTTTTGGTTTTCAATCTCGACCCAACAATAGTGGGCTAATATTCTGCCTCCCTCATCCTCCAGTAGTATTTTACTAGGGCGCCTTGTCTGGCCATAATCTGATTTTTTAGACCATATTCTAGGCGGATTTGTGCCTGTGAGGTGTGTAGCGGAATTGAGAACACTCTCTTAAATAGTATAGATTGTGCTGTATTTAGGACTGTGGCATCTTTAGTGTTCAGAATTTCTGAGCCGTATGAAATGGAAGGTAAACATTTTGCAGCAATCACTTTAAGCAGGTGGGCAGTGGAGCATCCTATAAGTTTCTTCCTTAGAGTTTTAAAGGCCAACAACAGTTGTTTGGCTTTCAAGCGACCTTGGTCCAAGTGTGATTTGAAGTTAAGCTTGCAATCTAGCTGAAAGCCCAGGTATTTGTAGCACGAAACCCTTGTCAATTGATGCTCACCCAAATTCCAGGAAAAAGTTTGACTTTTCGGTGTTTTAATAGATTTCGAGAAACACATAACTTTTGTTTTTTTATGGTTAATCGTAAGTTGGTTCGAGGTGGCATAGTCTCCAAGTTCTGTGATCAGTTTCTGTAGACCTATGGGAGTTTGTGCTAGCAGGACGATGTCATCGGCATATTAGACACAAGGGATCGGTTTTTTTCCCAATTTTGGAGGGTCTGCTTGGATTAACCTGAGGCGCTTATCGAGATCGGAGGTGTAAATGTTAAATAGACAGGGTGCCAGTACGCAACCCTGTTTTAGTCCATTGGATGTTGGAATTTTGCCGGTTAAACTGGACCCATCTCCTTTCTTGATTTGTACCCACGTATGTGAGTATAGTTTGATGATGGCCTTCAGGAGTCGTGGCGGAACCCCCCAGTCTTGCATTTTTGCACATAAGTTGGCTCTTGAAACTTTATTGAAAGCTGCTTTTAGGTCGATAAAGCAGGTGTACAAGGGCCTAGATTTTGCAAATGACTGATTAGCTATGAGAGTAACCGCTGAAATGTTGGTGAGGCTGCCCATCCCTGCCCGAAATCCAGTTTGTGCGTAAGGTATTAAGTTTGATCTGCTGACCCAAGCCTCTAGCTCAACCAAGAGATTGGATGCGTATAATTTCGCCTCCACATCTATCAATGCGATTAATCTGTAATTGGAGGGATCCGAGCGGGAACCAGACTTGTGGATTGGGTTAAGGATACTTCCTCTCCAGGACTCAGGAATCAAACCGCATGTTATAGCTTTGTTAAAAAGGGGAGTCAGGAGGCGAGAAAAGAATGGAGGGTTGTGCCGAAACAGGGCATTTGGTAGTCCATTAGGGCCTGGAGCTCCCTCAGGTTTTAATTTTTTTAATTATTTTGAGTACTTTTTCAGCAGAAAAAGACTCTGAGTCTTGAGACGGTTCATGGGTCAGTGTGTTGTTGGCTTGTCCTCCGCCGCCGGCCCTATTTGCTGTTATTGTTCCATTATACGGGGCAATTGGAGATCGGGTTTCATTGTTTAGATGTTCAATGTGGGCTCTCCAAGTTGTATCCATTACATCCGAGTTATGATGTCGATTCCTGCCATTAGTTAACTGATTAATTTGATCCCAGAAACGCTTGGAGTCCCTTAATTTACATGCATAGAGTAGTTTTTCCCAGATGTGTTCATTGTACTCTTTTTTGGCCAGTCTTATGTCCCTATTGTGCTCCTTTCTTGCTTTTGCAATTGTGGTCAGGATTCCCTGGTGGTGTTCTGGTCCCCATGATCGTAATTGTCTGATGTACTTATTTAGTTGTCGTTTTTGTTTCCTCAAGCTTTTGGTGTACCAGGCAGCCCCCTTTAAATTTCCTGCTTTATGGCCATGGACGTGCTTGGAAAATGTGTTATTTATGACATGGATGAAGGACTCCCAGGCCTTTATGCTCAGTGTTTCTAAATTAAATCTTTCCAAGAGGCTGGAGTATATACATGTGATATCCTCAATGTTTTCCTTTTTCCAGCAGAGGCGTTTTAAGTTATAACATTGCTTTAAGGAAGACATCGCCTTTGGTTTCTCTGGAAGTACGAAACTACCTAGTAAAGTGAACAATTGTGGTAGATGATTGCTTTCTGCCCTATTTTTTATTTGAAAGTTCTCAATGTACGGAAAAAGGTCGTAATCCGTAAACGTGTAGTCGATGGTTGAGCATGATTTTTGGGTGACCCTTGTATGTGCTGGGGGCCGATCTGTTGGGCTTTCATTGTGTGCACTGCATCACCAAATGTGATGCAGTGCACACAACAACATTTGTTTTATTTATTTATATGTTTACTTACCTGTTATAGTCTGTAATCCATACATTACAACCCCCCCACCCTGCCCCTCCCGCTCCCTACGTCACCGCCCTGCAGTTACACCTACTACCGGCCGTGCCTGCTCCAGAGGTTGTAGTCAGGGTGTGCCAAGCCCTTTGGTCTACAACCACTAAGTTCAGTAGAACTTAAGTATTTAAAGCTTTGTTTATATGTACCTAAGGTACTTGATGTGATATTTCAAATGATATTGTCAAAGATTACAATTGGTAAAACAAACAGCAAGCTCAAATCCCAACCGCTGCACACCAATGTGAGAAGTTGGCCTGGTATATGATGATCCTGTAAGCCAATAACAACGCTGCACTTGCAACGTTGTGATTGATGGGGAGTCCCGTACAGCACCCAGCTTGGCACCTGTAGGGAGGCCATTTTCTCTATCTAGGCTGCATGCAGCCTACATAGGGAAAATGTAGAGTGTGCACGACTGCTTTGGTCGGCCCCAGGGCCGACCAAACAGTCAGGGCACTCAGTGTGGTGCAAGCCACTCCTCCCTGACCCACCCATCCCCAATCAGGCATACCCTCCCGCCCGTTCCCAACCAGGAATACCCTTGCCTTCTGCTTTCTTGCAGTGCGAGAAGCAGAAAATAAAATGGTATTTAAAATACCATTTTATTTTCTGCTTCTTGCACTGTGAGAAAGCAGTGGAGCGGCGCTCCTACGGCCTAATGGTGCGGATGCCACTGCAAGGCTGACTACACCTCTAGGGTGTAGCAGCTGAGGTGCACAGTCGAGGATGGTTTTGGCCATCTTGAATTTAGACTAAAAAGCAGGTTCTGAATAATTTTAGCGTAATATTAATAGACCTTATATGGTCACTACTGGGGCAGATAAGCTGCAGGACTAGATACTGATTGGCTACTAGTCCTCACACCCACTAACACCCCCTAAATCAAGTACTTAAAGGGCACTCAGGCCACCAGAACTTTAGATTCAACGTGATAACAAGAAGAGACCCGTTTCCATGACAAGGCAGGACTCCACAAAGTAAGGCGCTAAGCTCTGCACCTGTGGCAGCCACCCTGCACCCGCTGGATTATGACTTGACCAAGATAATTGACTGGTTCCAAAAGGAAGGTGAACCCCTCTGCAAACCCCAGAGTTCACAAGAACTCCCTGGCCAGAGGAACTAGTCCACTGCAGTCGGCATGCACAAACCTATAAATACACAATCTTGAAGTACTGTCCACTGAGCCGCCCAGCATGGCTGCTCAAAGTCACTGGGCAGATGGCTTCTGTGAACCGTAGTCCTGATCCTCAGCTTTCTACACTGTTCCCCTGGACCGTTGGAAGACAATTTTCTATACTGTAGTGCTTTCGGGTACCATGGCTTGCTCGTGGTCAATCCGACTACTAACTGCTTTATTCAAAGCTTCAAGAGGACAGATCCAATTACATGAATGACCAACCACCCCTGTGGCTTCATCATAAAGATACTGCATTTGTTTTCACCCTCTCTTGGCACGCCTGTGAGCACCACTGGCTGGAAATCCGTTCAGCACCATGGATAGCCAACAACACTTCTGCACCGAGTCCGCCAATCCAGGTAGAATCGATCTATCTGGAGACCCCTGGCCCGGGGCCAGCTCCTTGCTTAAGTTCCACAGGTTTTTGCTCAACAAGACCAGCACCTTTTTTCCAAGGTAACCATTTAAAGACTGCAAGCCTTATTGACAGCTAAAGTGCACCTCTACGACCGGCTCCCCTGAGCCAGGTGAAATTGTGCTAGCTGTTGTGAACTGGTCTCGGGACTCACAAGACCTTATCCCCTTGTGGGTTCAGGTGAACTCACTCTCTAACAGGCACATGCATCAATGTTGGCTTTTGCGATTCCTTAATTGCGATTTTTAAGGAATCGCAATTAAAAATAGCGATTTCTAAACATTCCTTAATTGTGACTCGCAAATTGCGAATCACAATTAAGGAATACCTTCCCATTTATTCCTATGGGCCTAGAGGCCAATAGGAATGAATGGGAAGACATTCTCAATTTGTGATTCTCAATTAGAGAATCGCAAATTGAGAATACAATTTCAAGGGTGCAAGGGTGTCAAAAGGACACCCTGTTGCACCCCTGAAATTGATCTGTGCACATATGGTGCGCACACACTTGCCCTAAGGGCATGTGTGTGTGCGCAACATGAAACTTTGAAAAATGCACAAAAGTGCATTTTTCAAAGTTTTTGCAAATTACCATGAAGTTCAACTTCATGGTAATTTGCTACTCCTATTAGCAAAATCTCTAATTTTTTTACTTTGATGCATTGCATTTAAGGAATCTCAATTTGGGATTCCTTAAATGCAATCGCAATTTAAGGAATCTCAATTTAGAGATTCCTTAAATTGCGATTTTTGCATTTGGGATGATGCATCCCAAATGCAAAAATACCGATTTTTAGCTTGATGCATGTGGCTGTCAGTAACCAATTGCATGTATGTGTTTTTCCAATTGACTGCAATGTTAATGATTTTCTACACAGCAAAGTACTGAATTATTTAATACTTTACAATTAATAACTCTGGTTATTCTGTATTTATCGATTTCATTTTGGTGTCTAAACATATATAAAAATCAGAGCTATTTTTATAAATTGGTGTCAGATTTATCTCAAGTGGTGTCAGTTACTTATCGTCAATGTTGGTGATGTGAAATGCTTATCACATGTTGCTCTATGTAGCCAGTGAGCTCTTTTCCACTCTACCTGGACTGAGAGAAGGTGTACGAGTGAGTACCCAGGGTCCATTTTTGTGAATTGTGCTAGTACTACAAGGTAAGGCACCCCTGTCATACCACATAATACTTTCCTCTTGCAACAGTAGTAGTTTTATTTTAACCTTTTTCTACAAGACCAACATTTACAAAAAAGGGAGACTGTTTTAGAGAAAAGGGCTCCTCTGCAGACAATAAGAGATTTGTGTAAATCCAAAGTGTGATTCTACCTCCTCAGATAAGCAAAGGATCAGGAGACAGATAGGCGACAGTAAATCCTTAGATGACAATTAGAAAGCATTTTCTGGGAGTAAATCTTAAAAAAGACTAGCCAGGAAAGAATCAAAGGAAAACAGGACAGGAAATAGGTCACAGTGAAGGCCTTGGAGAACCAGAGGGAGACCCCAAAGGTGAAGGAAAAAGCTTCTCAGAAGACAAGTAGCTAAAGGAGCAGTAGAGAAACCCTCTGAGTCTGTACACTGACTCTCTGAGAGGAAATTGCTAGACCCAACAACAATTCTCACTCATAAACTCTAGCATGTTAGGAAGGATACAAGATGTAGCCGGAAGATCATTATATTTACTCCCAGATTCAAAATGGTCTTATGGGGACCTACTGACAAGCTGAGGCTCCTGTGTAAAACGGGAACCGGCTTGAAACAACCCTAAGCCTGAAAGACTAACTCTTCAAGTCCAAAACCATGTGATTTACTCTTACGAGGAAGGCCAATAAAGGATTTTTCACAGGTGAGGTGTGAGCAGGGAACCTCCAAGGAGAAAGAACTGCTGTAATTTGGCAAACCATGGCCTCCAAGGCCAAAATGGAGGCAGCAGGAGCACTCGAGCTCTGTCTCGTACTCTGTCTTCCGGAATCTTCTTAAGTACTCTGCTGAGAGGAGGAATGGGAGGGGAGGCATAAACCACTCTTGTGGCCAATTTATTGACAGCGAATCCACTTCTTGAGCACTGTGTAATAGGTTTGAGAGTGGAAATGAGGAAGAAGGGCATTTCGTTTCGAGGTAGAGGTTATACTATAATAAACTGAGCATGTTGGAAGTCTGAAAAGGTTGAGGGCAGACGTCTAGAGAGATGGAGGATGGAATTATTTGACTTAAATGACCCCCATGCCTATTCTTTGTTCCAGAAATGTAAGCTGCTGTCAAAGGCTGCAGATTAGCTAATACTCCAAAAATGAAATGAGTCCTTTCCATCCATAACAGTTATATTAATAAATATGTTTTTCTCTATTGTTTCCTTTCTTATAAATCATTTTTGGTGCTCCTTCAAAGTTCCTGAACCATTTAGGAACACTTCAAAGCATTATGCATCAGAGATCAGTAAGAAAGGTCACTCTTCAAACATTCTTTAAATCCATATTTTTTATGATAATCAAATGTTGATCTCCTTATGGTTCATAACTCAATTATGATTTGTATCAAGAGGTGTACATAGGCAAATGGTTCACATACCATTGCGTTATTTTAAGTCTTCAACACTTTCTTTATTCCCATTACATTTTGGGATAAGTCTCATTATTCAGAAAATATCCATGTTTGCTGTGGGTTAAAGACAGACATCTCTGTTCCATAATTTATAACAACTAAAAATAATCTGAAAATTCTAACTATCTTCTAAAGGATTTACTACTTCTTCTATTGTAGTTCTTAGCAAATCGTGTTACGCTTGCAGGTCATTCATAAATAATTAACATGACCGCCTCTAAACCCTCTTCTATTGAAAGAGCCGCAATAATCAAAATACCATAGCACAGCTATTAGCATTTTAAACTGCCAAATAATGCTCGAACAAAGGAAGGATTAATATATCCCTAACGATAAAAATAATATGAAAATTACAAACATCTTTGATGAGTCTTTCTGATATATCAATTAAATTCCTTTGCATATTGTGTGTTTCCAATGGGTCACTCCCTACATGAATTTAAATTATGTTTGAAGAGTGCCCCTTCTTTTTTGTTGAGAGACTCTCCTTGGATACTTAAAGGAGTGCAGATGACTCACTGCCGATGATCCAGTCTCCCAAGACAGGGAAGCTAGACTGAGCACTTGAGCTCCCAATGTGATGTGTGGTCGTGACATGTAGTTGTCAGTTCTCAGACTGACTGACCCTGGAGAAAAGGGGGAAAACAGAGGGCCCAATAGATTGCAACTTTCGCTACATATTTTTGATTGGTTGTTAAACTGTTATTTTACTCTAGGGCCCTTTCGGAACTAAAATTCAAGATTACTTTGTGGACCGATTACAGATTTGTCATTTACTCTACTACGCTGTGACAAGCCACTATATGATTTTTTCACTGATTGTTATGGACATTTTTTTGCACTATATGAGAAACTGACCTAGTAGGTATCTGACTTTGATTGTTTACTCCTTGTTGTTTTAAAAATGTTGACCTCAACTGCTCTGAGTTCATGCATGCTTCTGCCTCTGTGTACAGTGCTCTGCTACCCGCAAGGGTCATGTTCGCGCTTTATAAAACTATTCAATAAATGAATAAATAAACATGTTCTCTTTAGTTTAAGGACTGTTTTGTCTCCACTGAAGAACAAAGCCCTTGAGCAGTTCTTGAATCCAGTGCAGCCCCCATAGCACAGTGCTATTATCGGTGGTTAAAACAAGCTGGGGCTGAGGGACCAGAGAAATTCATTTTTCCAGATCACTTTGAATCAACCACCATAGTAGATCTGGATGTATCTGTATTGTGACAGAAATCAGAGCCTCTGAACATCCTGTTACTGGAGTCTGATCATTCGAAAGATGGAGAAGCAGAGGTTGGAGGTGAAACGTGACACAAGGGGCTATCACAAGAATAGACAGCACGCCCCCCGGAACTCCATTCCACTCTCTGGCAGAAGCTTCTGAAAAAATAGACAACCAGAAAGTTGAGTCACCAAATTTATTGTACTTGCAGGAGGAAGGAAGTTCAAACAGAGATCTGTCCTGAACACTTCCTTGATGAATTGAAGGAGCAGAGAGGGAACGAGATGATAATGTTTTGCAGTTCAAAAGAAAGCCATGGGAAAGCATTGGAAAGCAGGACTTTTCAAACCAGATGGACATCCTTCACTCCCTTCTGAAAAGCAGAACAAATGAGCCAGTCTTCCAGTTATGGGAATACATGGACACCTTGGCGTCCAACATACTACCAGAGAGGCGAGAACATTTGTAAAGACTCTTTGAGAAGAGGTGAGTCGAAAGAGTAGGGCCAGAAATTAATAGTGACGTTATCAGACAAAAATGAAGATCATTCTGAAAGTGTGGGAGCCCTGGTATACATAGGTATGTTTTGCAGTGAAGTCAATAAATTGCCCCATGAAATTAGAGGAAGAATTGTCTGCAGATGTAGCATCTTGAATGGTACATAAGGAGGAAACTGATTTACTTTTTTTAAATCCAAAATGTGATGGTACTTCCCTGATAGCTTTTTTTTTTAATTGGACAAAGGATTGAGTAAGATCCTGCTTTACTCCTCTTTGGGTGCTGGCCCTGTAGCAGCTTTGATTAATGGGTCTTGGATAGCCTGGAATAAGGCTTGGATGAAGACTCCACCAAGGAGCAGGACTAGGATGAAAATAGTGGGTAGATTCCTCCAGAAAT
Organism: Lissotriton vulgaris; assembly: GCF_964263255.1. Classification (NCBI taxonomy): domain Eukaryota; kingdom Metazoa; phylum Chordata; class Amphibia; order Caudata; family Salamandridae; genus Lissotriton; species Lissotriton vulgaris. The sequence continues at coordinate 234,825,827 of NC_141700.1, read as the reverse complement.
TTAATCTGATACTCCTTTTTCACAGTTTGTAGCACCCAAGAGTCATATATGTATGAAAACTGTTTTTTTTAATATGAGAAGTTATCCTCCTGCTGGAAGGGGGTTTGAGGATGGGACTTGGGACTTTCTGGTGATTGGCGCTCCGGTTTCACAATCCCTTCCTCTAAAGAGCTGATTTAAGTTTTTAGTAAAGAAGGTAGCCTAAACATCTCTTCGAACCAAATCCTCTACCCCTCCCCTAAAGAGGGTATGCAGCAATTAAATATCTAACTTGAGCAGAGTGCTTGATCCATTCCCCGAGTTGAGGAACAAAGAGTTTAATCCCATTAAAAGGCACCGGAAGGACCACAGCTTTCTGAGAGTCAGCTTGCCAGGAACTCATCCAAATGTGCTGATGAGCTGCAGATGCAAACGCTGCTGCACACATACAGTCAAAGATTACATCTGGTGAAATCAGACCTGTTGCCCCATGGTTGAAAGAATGGACATAGAGCCTACTCCAAACTAAATCTGCTTTACCAGCGCCTGAAAATCTTGAAGTAAAGGACAAACGGTATAAGAAGAGGACGTGCTCACAAAAGTTGAAGCTCTTTTGACTGCAGAGTACACCTTTTTGACAACCATGTCTGAGGAGAAGCATCCTCTGAAACGATAGTTTCCTGGTAACATGGTCACTCCAGAAGAGAATCTGGCTTAACATGGAAGGAAATTCTTCTGGAAAAAGAGTCAGAAGGTACCTCTAGCCAAAACTCTCAGGAACACAGGTCATCCTACCTCTTTCCACTTTCTGGATAACAGCTTTCAGACAACCCCCTGATGAGGCAGGGTACCAGTTCAGTTTCAAAGCTTTATTCGATTATTAAAAAACAATCACAAAAGCATACATATATAAAAAGCAGAATAGAGTACTAAACAGGCATAAGCAATTCATAAATAAAGCAACTCAAACAATAACAGGGTTAAAGCACCAGGCTTTTCCTATGGGAAACAGCTTTTAGTAAAAAGGTAGCAGTAAACAAACAGACATCCAGCGTTTCTAGTGCAGATAACAGTTTCATTGCTTGGGCAGTAGTATACACAGAATATTTCTTAAAAACAGGTCTAAGGTAGTGACGACGGAGGTGCAGATAAAAAGGCCAAATAAGCATAAAGTGCAATGTGCTTTGCTTGGTAAGGTCATCACAGGTGCAGGGAAATTGGCTATACATTTTCATCTGAGGGAATGCCACTAAATTATGTACAATACCTAGTCTCAGTCTGGTAAGAACAAACTGGTGAGATTTTTTGGTAATAGCTTTCAAGTACATTGGCATGCCCTTGTCATCCAACACATTAGAATGATAAAATACATGAGTAGACATGAGGCTACCCTCAGCCCTGCGCAAGTTATGTTATGTTATGTTATGTTAGTGCTATTTGTATTGCGCACGGCTGCTCCAGCGAAGGAGCGTCCCGGCGCACCGACAAGGTGGCGAACACAACACAACTGGGGAACAGAAATAATTATTAAGAAATTGGGGAGTGAAGGATTTAACAAAGCTCATAAAATAAATGAGTTTTAGCGGCCTTGCGGAAGGAGAGCAGGTCACCAAAGGTCCGGAGTTTCAAAGGGAGAGCGTTCCAGAGTGCGGCTGCCCGCACCTTAAAAGAGCGGCCCCCCACCCGACTGAGTTTGAACCGAGGGGCTACCGCTAATTCTTGGTCTAGCGAGCGCAGAGCACGGCCCGGGATGTAAGGGCGCAAAAGTTGGTGCAGTAAGGGAGGTGATAGGCCCTTCAGAATTTTGAAGGAAAGGCACAAAACTTTAAAGTGGATCCGCTGCCTGCAAGTTGGATTTGGTCCCTAAAAAGACATTTTTAAGTTCCTTTTTTGATACGATAGCGGCACTATGTGGGTCAGCAAAAATATCAAGGTTAAAAACTTCCCTGTAAGCAGATGAGACGTACTTTAACCAAGGGATCTTGCGGACATTGTCCAGCCGGAGAAAATCTAAAATGATCTGTCTGGTGAAGTCAGTCTCGTCCTTAACCCAGATTGACCTCCAAACCATGAGAGGTCTCATTCCCATTAGATCGGTAAGATAATTCAAGCCCACCTCTCTATGGCACAGTTCATTAGAAGCCGAAAAAGGTAAACAAAGGAGTCTTTTAAGGAACTGATTCTCAGTGACTTGCAAATCCCTGTGGTTACAGGAGCCCCATATACCCGATCCATATAAAGCAATAGATACACATCTATGCCTGTAGATATTTAACATGTCCGGAATACGGCGGCTACCAAGCTTTGAAGCAAAGCGAAATAATCCAGAGGAACTTTTGCCCATCCTGGTATTCACATTTACAATCTCGGGTGCCCAGGTCCCTCTGTTATTAAAAGTTACCCCAAGATAACAGAATCTGTCCACTACCTCTATTCTGTGGTTATTAAAATGACATGAATTAGAAAGTTTCATCCGTTTCCCACAGGTCATAATGTAGGTTTTGGAGTTGTTAATTTTCAGTTTTCTCCCCTTGATAAAATCGTAAAAATAATTCATAAGGTTTTGGAGTCCGTTCGGGGTACGCGAGAGTAAGACCGTATCATCGGCATATAGTAGAACCGGCACAGGATGACCACCAACCTGCGGGGGATCTGCCTGTACCCTCTTCAATTCTGACTCCATAGAGTTGATAAAAAGGGAGAAAAGCAAGGGGGCCAACACACAGCCTTGCCTTATACCTGACTTGACCCTAATTTTCCTGGTACATTCCCCAGCCTGGCCGTAGCGAATCTGGGCAGATAATTTATTGTAAAGTCTGGCCAGGAAGTAGATAATTGCAGGAGGGGCTCCCATTTCAAGTAAAGTGGACCATAACAGAGTATGGTCCACTAGATCAAAGGCACTCAAGAGATCGGCGAAACAGAGAAAGAGGGAACCCTGTTTCGCTTTGGTGTATTTGCCGATGATTAAGTCGAGATTTATACACTGCTTTGTTGTCCCGAGGCCTTTCCGGAAGCCATATTGGCATTCGGCTAGTATTTTGTTATCCCCCACCCATTCCTCTAGACGCATCAGGAGGACCCTGCTCATAATCTTAAGGGAGGAATCCAGAAGGGAGATAGGGCGGTAGTTCTTAGCCTCTCCTCTATCTCCCTTTTTATAGATGGGTAAGATTATGGATTCACTCCAAGTTGGTGGGGGACTATCCCTTACTGTGGCATTAAATACTTGAGTCAGGAGTGGGCTCCAAAGTGTCGTGTTGGATTTGTACAGGTCAACCGGGACCCCATCCGGTCCCGGCGCCTTCCCCCCTTTACTCTGTCTAATGGCGGTTTCCACTTCTTTGAGAGTGATATCCAGAGATAGTTTTAATTCAAACAAGGCGGGGAAAGAAGAACTAGCACACTCCTCCCTAGTCGGGTCAAAAATGTCGGTAAAATGTGCAACCCAGTTCGCTCCGCTAACCTGAGCTGACAATGTGGGGAAGTCTTCTTTTACAAGGAAGGGGCTATTAACCGTATTCCAAAAAAGCTTGGTATCGTGCAATATAGCTGCTTTAGTCAAGTCATCCCAGGCTTGTTCCCTAAGCTCTTGTTTTCTGCGTGTTAAATGCTTTTTATAAGTGAGCCTGAGGGATATAATGGCTTCTTTATCTCTGGGTTGTTTTGTGAGTGCCTGCTTGAGTGCCCGGAGAGATTTTGTACACATACTATCAAACCAACCAACATTTTCCTTCCGGGTTAGGCCTTTGGTGATGGTAAGAGATCTTTTTATGATAGTACCTAGTTCAACAAAATCGGCTATAATGCATTTAGAAGAAGCCTCTGGATCCAAGCATTTGAGTATAGTCACAGACCCTGCTTCCACAATTTGATGCTGCAGCTTCTCAGAGTTATCCATACACCATTTAATACGAATACCATTCTGCCTGCAGGGGGTTATATCTTCAACCATCAAACGCTGGGTATTTACAGGAGCTCCCCAGACAGAAATCAACATGGTGATAGCATTATGATCACTACATCCAAAATCGGCAACAATGGGGACCGTACAAAAAGGGACAAAGTGGGCAGAAACTAATAAGTGGTCAATAACTGAGGAAGAATTCAATACAACAAAAGTGGGTACTGGATTACCATCTGCGTCAGTGATCGGGGGTGTATCAAGAGATCCAAGCTTAACATAAAAGAATTAAGAGAGTCGCCATATGGTGAGTGTATGAAATGTGCCCGGTTTGCCCCATTATCCCCGTCATACCTGCAAATTCTAGTGAATGAATGAGGGCAGGTGCGAATATTAAAATCCCCTCCCCAGATAATATCAAAGGATTTGTGAATACTTTTACGAATATTGCTCACAGCTAGACCCAACTCTTCCACCACAGAGACATTAGCAGCTTCAAATAAATTGTTGTAATGATTAATCAACAAAGTTACATGACCCCCATTATGTTCCAAAATTAAGATTTGTGAGTGGAGACCCACAGTCTGGTGCAATTTTACGCGGACGGGCAGATTCACAGAAAGTAAGATTACTAACCCCCCTTTAGCCCTGCCCATATTAGACCTTTGCGCCGGGTTGTTATATGACACAAAGCCATCGAAGATGATATCAGAGGTTACCCAGGTCTCCTGTAGGCATAAGACCTCAAACTCTGAGAGAATTTCCCTCCAACCCAAGGACAGCATTTGCCGGCTCCAGCCGGCAATATTCCAACTGGCAAATTTAAAGCCAGGGGTACAGGGGGTTGGTTCAGTGGCCTCAGGCACATTCGAAAGTGGGGGCTTGATTGCAGCTTGTGAATGTATAGGGACAGAAATATGGGCAGGGTCAAGGGTGTCCGCTCCCTGGGGAGGGGTAAGCTCCTGGATAGTAATGAAAGATATTACTGGGTCTGCTACTAAACTATTGTCAGCGAGGGCAGTACCATGGGGAGATAACTGTACCAGGGAAACAGTAGAAAGCATTACAGGTCCTGGGGTGGAGGATGAACTGTTACCCAAAGTTGCAACTAAACCGTTACCATTAATAGGGGGGGAGGTACTGTGACAGGAGGGGGGGCAGTCAATCAACTCCGTCCAGCCCGTAAAGACAGTTAAATCGGTTATAATTGCTGAAAGGAGTCTCCGGGGGCAAAAAGACCGGTCTTGCTTCATACCTGCGGGATCTGCCCCTCCGCTCTACCCTTGTCCAATTACCTCGGCCATGGCTGTGGGTCAAATGGATAGGGGGAAAAAAGAAGGACACTGGCAATGTCTGAATGGTGGAATCATGTGATCTATTGAACCCGGCACATATGTGCAGAACTGTCCTTGGGTCTCGAAAACTCACCGCAATACAATCCCCGGTTATAGACTTCCTAGTTTTACCCAGCCATGGTATCCTTCTCACCATGATAATTTCATTGTTAAAATGGGCCGGGAGGGGTCTATTCCAATTGAGCCATTTAATGACTTTACTTTTAAGTGATTGAAAGTTCTCCCCTTCTCCAGCCTCAAGGGGGGGGGGACACCAGCCAAAACTACCATGAAGCGATTAGCTGCTGGGGGCAAGTCGGGTCTGCGTGGTCTAGGAATAAACGTTTCCGGGGATGGGGGAGCCAAGTGGCCATTAGGTGTGGCCCCATTTGTAACGGACGTAGGGGGGACTGGACCTACAGGGAGCAAAGGTGGAATGGTAGAGTTGCTACTTTGCGTCGGGGCTGTAAAATCCACAGGGGGTTGCAAGGAGTGGGCAGCAGTAATCGATAAAGGGGGAGGACCTTGATTGGTGAGGGGGATATGTAGGTTAGAGGGATTAGAGAGAAAATTAGAATCTGGAAGTCTGGCTAAAATAGGAGCTGAATTGTTCTCAATAATGGACAAACGAAGTTCAATACGCTCCAGGTTAGACTCTAGGGGGAATAAAAGGGATTTAAAAAGAGCTCCCAGAGTCTCAATAGTATGATCCGTGCTAAGTAGGGATTGAGATGAACCAAGGGTGGGATTAGGAGATTCATGTCGATGTTTGGCGGATTTAGATTTGCCTCCTGGTTTAGAATTGTAAGGTCTTTTATGTTTGATTGCGGCCCCTTCATTCACCCCATTAGATATAGAATCACTAATAACAACTGGATCAGGGGAGATAGGCTTATTAATGTCGAGAACCAAGTCAATTTTGGGGAAGAATGTCATTAACCAATAAGTCCAAAACAGGTGATGCCAAGTTGGTCTCCACAGATTTAAAAGATAAGTTCGTTGTGGCGTTGGTACTAGACTCTTTATGCCGGTCCGGGGTTTTGGCACTAGCCAGAGTACCAAGAGAGGATCTTTTATTGGTTGATAGTTCCTTTGACAGACGCTTCCCAAGGGCGTTAATTTCGGTATCAATAAGAGTATTTGCTCTTACCAAAAATTTCTCCATTCCTCCAGTGATTGCTGCGCCCACTAAAGATGACTTGCTCCTTGTTTCTCGGCAGGACATCTCCCCTCACCAAGAACGTACAGCAAGGTGCAGAATGAAAGGGGGGGGCCCGGCCCGGTCACGATCTGTCACGAACGGGCACAAACGGGCCCGCTCCTGGCCCGGTCTTCGCCCAGCGACACTCCCGCGCGCTCCTGCGCGCTCCCGCGCAGCGGGGCACACCACCAATAAATAGGGGAGGTTACAGGCTGTGGGCGGAGCAACAAGGAGAGCGGACCAGGTGGTAGCAGTAGGTCAGGCAGGGACTCCTGGGATATAGAGTCCCTGCAACGCTCGCAGCCCTGTTGCGTGCCTCCAGCCCAAGAGCCCGCAGTCCACAGCTCCTTCAAGGCGTCCTGTCACCTCGGTCCAGGAGCACGATGCGGCACTCGCGAAGCGGGTGCGGCGAGGTCCGGGGAATTCAGCAGGCGTCCCAACAGCAAACAGAGTCTTCAAAAGCACCAGTTTATTTCTTATGATACTGTTGAAAGAAACCCTCCTCACCTAAGAGAGGTTCAGGATTAGGGCACACCAGGTTATTCCTGATATGCTGCAGGACCTTTGATAAATCTTCTCCACTGCACTTTTCTTGCCCTACATTCTGCACTCAGGGAACCAAAGTTCACTCTCCTGCATGGTCATTCCTTCAACTCTGGTTGCATCTATACCGACCAAAGATGGAGATCACAAGTCTATATCAACAGTTGTTGTGGTTCTGACAGCAGAGGAGTGAAGTGAGAGGCAACATCAAATTGCCATTTCCCAGTTAAAGTGGGCATGCCAGAGTACAGAGCGTGGCCAACAGAAATCTGGAGTGATGCGTTGCTAAAGCAGGCCCATTGCACTACTAAATATTTAGCAGTGACTCGCGAGACAGTACATATTCCAGCAATGGCTGGAGTACAGCTCGTAGACTCTTCCATGTCAAAGCGTTGAACTTATTAAATGTAAACATGAAAGGGAAAAATAAAATCTTGCATAAGTAAGGCACGGATGGGCATAGCCTCTTGGCGAGGCATAAAAAATCTACAGGAAGTGTCGGGCGAGGCCCCATTTCATAGAATCTCCAGGGGGTGGAATTTAGAGTCCAGGGATTTTGTGCAGAATATTTAATTTTTAAGGGGGATGGATACTTAAAAATGGCCAGGAAGACGAGATGAAGCAGTGCCATTTTAACGCATGGGCACGATGGGCAGTTACCCGGGGGCCCCATGAGCATAGCGGCCCCGGGCCAAGCTATCCATGCACAGACCTGAATATACGTTTATTTTATCCATAATGTAAATCTTTATTCTTGTGAGTGGTTGTGTAAGCAGGGCACAGTGCACTGCTTTTGCCGGGGGGCCTAAAATGCTGGGCAGACAGCCCTGAGGTGAAGCGTTCATATGTAAGGAGGATAAGAAGACGGACTAGGAGGTAAAAAGCGAAATCCAGGTTTGCACACAAGGGGAAATTCTTTGCACTCAACAAGTAAAATAGGAACATGTACGGTGTGAGCAGAGGTGAAATGTGGCCCAGTGTCTGCAGAAACTCTTGTTATTCTATTTTTGCAGATTAAAACGCGCTTTTTATTTCCAGTACTTCTCGGTAATAGGAGCCATCTTTCAGCAATTAAATATAAATACTGCTATAAACGTCAACGAGCCCAGGATGTGCTTTTAAAACAACTCCTATTGATAGCCTCTTTCCTGAAGCCCCCCCCCAATCGCCCCCAATTAGGGAAGTCACTCCACACGTTCTATTGATTTCGAGTCTATTTTTAAACCTGCTATAAAAAACTGCCCAATGGTTCAGAAAACAATATCTGACAAAGGCCCAAAATAAACTAATATGAAGCCAGGTGTTCAATATCTGAACGGAGTTTCTGCTGTAATCCAGGGAAGGCAATACTTTGGGGGGTAATGTATGATTCATACAGCCAGAAATAAAACGGAAAAGCGACATCATCAAAACAAGCAGCTAATTTAATGCCACCGAGAGCAGATGGATGGGATATCTGAGGCTTGCACACAATCAATACCCGGCCTATCGCGTTACAGACCTAAAAATGGAAAAGGTACATGATAAAACAAAAATCAGTTCAGTTCTGTTGTTGCACATCTAAGGAAAATGCACTTGCCAACAAACAGCGAACTTGGGTCTTCAACCAAACCCCCCTTAATTAACTTTCATTTACAACGTGGCACAGACGGTTACAATGGAATTGGTAATGTGAGCTAACTTCTTTCAAAGGCTACCTAAAACACATTATTAAAAAAAAAAGTAAAACAGTGCTGGAAAAAATGAAGTGCATCCTAATTAATCTTCTGCAGAGATGGCGCGCTCGCGCTGGGTCACCCTAAATAACTCCTTCCATCCGGGTGGTCTCGTGCTCCACGCATTCATTTCAGCCGTGACGAGAGCACCGCTCCGTTCTCGCGCGCAGCGCTCCGTTCTCGCGTGTCCTCCAAAGTCAAAGCCCAAAAGGCCCAATTACATGTAGGCGCAGTGTTTTCCTTGAACACAATCTGCGTGTCACACATTTGAAGGTCGCAGCGTCGGATGTCTGCAGACTCGCTGTAGCTGGTAGATCAAATAGTTTTCTAGCGAGGTATTTTTGTTACGGTTTGCTTAGCTACCAACAGCACGTGTAAGGGGCCATGGACACAGGGGCATCTCAAGGATTTGTGGGGCCCCCTGTTCAACCAACCTTACATTTGGGGCACACCAGTAGGTGAGGGGGGGGAGCACTGACACAGACAACCAAAAGTGTGTGAAAAAGGCCGCTTTATTTGAATCAGGTGCACCTTCAAGAAAGTCCCACCTGGCCTGTGCCGAACAAAACTACTGCTCACTAAATAACAACTGTCTGACAGACCCCCCCACCCCTAAATTGAACCCCAAACATTGCAACTGTAATACAACAACATCCGCTCAGCAACCTGCCCCTCTACTGAATGCCCCAATGACCTCCATGACCTCACCCCCGCTACCATACAGTCCCAGGCCTCCAGCAAAACCACCCTATCTCCTTAGGACAGCGCCACTCGAAAGTCGCTTACGACTTTCGACCCCCCCCCCCTAGGACTATATACAGCTCAATGCCATACCTTGACAGGTGAACCCCATCCTCCCGGAAAAAATAGATTGCACCATAGCACAACTCCGGGTGCTCCATCCTCCCCACCCCCTCCCTGGCACAGAATTCACGCATCTCCCGATTGATCTTCCTACGTGTCCTGTCTATGGCTCCTGGGTGCTCAGCCCCCCCTCCACACCCGCCTGGGAATAAACTCCGACCAGATAATATGGCAGCCCGCCCATTGCTTCTTGATTTCCCTCAGGTCCCGCTTCATTTGTTTGAGGAGCGCCAACCCCTTGCACTGCACCAAATCGTTCTCGCCCAGATGAATCACTACCACATCCGGGCACACCCCCACTCTCACCACTGTGTTCAACAAGGGCAATAACTCATGCCAATGCCTACCCCCTTTCCCCCTCCAATGACACCTGTACAACCCCGCATCCAATCCCAAATTGAGTGTCCGATGCCTGTCCCACTCCGCCTGTTCTGCCCTCTTGACGAATGAATGTCCCACAATATACACATTCAGAACAGTCACTTCCGGCCCCGCCACAGCACCTGCAAAGACACACATATCAAAATCAGGAATCACTGCGACAACAACCCTTCCGCCTCCCTCAACCGCACATACGTCCTGTAACAATCCGACTTCCACCGACCCAGCCTCTGTATCTCTTCCTTACCCCAACCCCTCCCTGCCGCCTCCTTTGCCGCCCGATCCGAAAGGAATGCGTCCCGAACGCCAGGGGATCTTCACCCATGTACCACAGGGCGCGCCGCAGGACCCACAACGCCTGAGACACCGTCACTCCGTCCCCCCCACCCTGACCAAAAACCTCCCCCTCCTTCTCGCCACCGTCTGCCATCAACCTCCTACCCCACGTCGCCGGGCACACCCCCTCCCGGCCGCCCGGTCCCAGTACCACCCAAGTTCCAACCCCCCGCTGGTCCGTCTTCGAGCATCGCAAACGCACCGCCACCTCCTGAGCTCGCACCTCCACATCCCCCCACAACACCCCCTGCCTCCCTTTTGCGCCCAGCAACTCCGACACTCGAAACGCCCCAAAGAAAAGCCATGACATCAAGGTAGAGAAACGCACCGCCTCGCCTCCATCCCTGCACACGTCCGGGAGCGCGCCAATCACTCCTTCCAGCAAGTACACCGTGATGGGACGGCGCAGCCGCACCTTCGCACCCCTTTCCCTCGCCCACCCCTCCAGCAGCCGGGTCCCCAACTCCCCCGCCGACGGAGGGTAACCCCACCACAACTTTCCCATGAACGCCACCGCCGACAACTTGCCCGCAATCGACACCCGCGACAAACCTCTATCCATGAGCGCCAGCATGAATCTCACCACCTGTTCCTCGCGCCGCCACCGGTCCCCGTGCCGCACCGCACCTGACTGCAGGAATTCCTCCCATGCCAGCTCGTACGCCTTCCACGTGGACACTGCCACCGACGTCTTCACCAACTGAAAGACCCGGCCTCGCCCACCGACCACAGATCCTCCTGCACCGGTGTCCTGACTTCCTCCGCCGCCGTGGCTAGCCCATGGAACCTCTCCCACTGTGAACGAGACAAGGAATCAGCAATGTCATTGTCCACTCCCGGAACGTGGCGCGCCTGAAACAGTATATCATTCTCCAAGCAGCGCAAGACAAACACCCTCATCAATTTCAGCACCTGCGGATCCCGAGCCGACTGCCTGTTCACCACCTGCACGACGGCCATGTTGTCCACTCGAAACAGCACCCGCTTGTGCGCCAACGCCCCTGCCCACACCGTGACCGCCACCACCAAAGGGAACAACTCCAAGAACGCAATGCTCCTCCCGCCCACCTGCCAATGTTCGGGCCACTGCTCCGCACACTATTTCCCCTCTCAGTACAGCCCGAATCCTCAGACGCCCGCCGCATCCGAGTACATGGTGACGTCCCACTCCCAGTCCTCCCCCGGTGCCATGGGTACACCATTGAACCGCTCCAAGAATGCCCGCCACATGCGCAGATCCTCCTTCATCCCCGCCAAAAGGTGCACATGGTGATGAGGCAATGGCAAACCTGACAATGCCAAACCCAAACCCAAACGCCGGCAAAACCTTCGGCCCGACCGCACCACGCGGCACGCAAAATTCAAATGCCCCAACAACACCTGCACCTCCCGCACTTTCACCTTCCTCTTTGCCAACATGCCATCCACCAAAGCCAACATTGCCAACCTTTTGTCTTCCGGTAGGCGGGCAGCTGCCCCGGTGGGCCCCCGGGCTCCCAACAATGCAGCACCGGATGGTTCCGTCCGCACGACGAGCAATCGTGCCGGAACCGGCATGCCGCCCGCCCGCAGTCTCCCTTATTAAAGTCCCAGCAGGCCCCGACTGCGGCCTGGCTGCCAGAGGCTCCCTGTCCCACCCCCTCATGGGTGAGGCATGCTGCAAAGGGGGGAGACGCCCGCGGCAAACCGCTTGCCGTGTAAATGGTGCGGCCAAATTTGGCCCCTCCCATCATCTGCTGGTACAGGTCCGAATCCAGCTCCCCCCATTGTGCTTCCGGGTCCCCCGCCATGCGTGCCCGGAATTCCTCGTTGTGGTGAGACCACGCATACCCGCCGTAAGTCACCTGCGCCCTCCGCACAACATCCATGTATTTAAACAGCGCGATGCACCGGTCCGGGAACTTCTCGCTATACACGCTCGCGTATATGAGGAACGCTGCTGACCAGTTGTCCAGCATCAGGGGTACCTTTGGGCGCCTCGCTAACTACTGCTCCTCTTCCTTTGACCCCTCCTTGGACGTCAACTCCCTGTGCAGCAGCTTCAAGATATCAATGTATTCCCCCTTCCAAATCATTTCCTTCGTCGCCGCTGAAAGGTGGGCACCCAGCGGCTTGGTCAGCCCCATGTACGGCAACTTCCGCACCGGAACCACACAACTCTCTTTACCTCCCCCCTGCGCCTCCTTTTCACCCGCCGCCGCGGCCCCGCCACCCGCGCTTGGCCCCTCCCCGCCCGGCACCGCGCCGTCTGTGCCAACTCCCGTGTCCTGCACGTACCGTCCCCGCACCAGCCGCCACCCATCCCCCCATCGCCCCCCGACCCCACTGAAACCTGCACACAACGCCTCTTGCCACTCCCCGCACCTTCACCCATCTTACCTGGCGTCAAGGTCGGCGTCCTTGCTGGATCCCGCCCCCTAACCAGTTGAGCTGAGGGGGCCGTCACTCTGGGCGCTTCCTGGCTTGCTGGCACCTGCAATACACTTCCAACAATGTTACCAGCCCCCCTCCTCCCGAATCTCTCCTTCCTCCTCCGACTCACCATCCGCCAGCTCCACACCACCCCGGCCCCCCACCTGGGGTTCCAGCCGGCTCAGACCCGCTCTCTCACGACACACCCGCATCAGATTCATCAAGTCCACACTCGCCCTCCCATCCACCGCACTCGCAGGCAAATCAGAGATATTCGTGTCCATCCTCACTCCCCTACCCCCGGCGGCCGTAAAGACCCTTCGGGGAGGGGCCGGCAGAGACGCATCCCGCCTCTAATCGCCGATTTCCTGATTCAGGTCCCTCGCTGGAGCTCGGCCGCCTGCACCAAACAGAGCCGGCCCATCCACTCGGTGGGTGGGAGCCGCATGCTGCTCCCCGAGCGCCTTGCCAACAGCTCCTGCCAAGGAAAAAAGGTGGAGTCCAGCATGCCAGGGTAAAAACAGCCCCCTTCGCCCCCCACCCACCACCTCCTCCCCCACTCCCCCACCCCATAGTCGCTCCCCTCCCCCAACCCGCCGAATGACCTCCGCGCCGCGACGGGATCCCCCCTCCTCCCAGGTCCCAACCCCCCTCCTCCGCCCATCCCCCAGGACCGCCCCACCCCCCAAAACCCCAACTCGACCCCACCCCCCCCTCGCCCTGCACCCCCGCCCCCCCCCCCAGGCCGCGCCCCCACTCCCTGCCCCCTCCCCATAACTCACCCCCTGCCCGCCAGTCCCCCTCGCCCCCCTCCTACCCCCTGGCTCGCCCCCACTACCCCCACCGACCCACCCGACCAACCCTGACTCACCCCTCCCCCCTGCCGCACCGCCACCTCCGCGCTCGCCCCCCAGCACCTCAGGTCCACCACGCCCCCCCACCCGGCCCCTCCCTAAACCCCAACTCGACCCCACCCCCCCCTCGCCCTGCACCCCCGCCCCCCCCCCCCCCAGGCCGCGCCCCCACTCCCTGCCCCCTCCCCATAACTCACCCCCTGCCCGCCAGTCCCCCTCGCCCCCCTCCTACCCCCTGGCTCGCCCCCACTACCCCCACCGACCCACCCGACCAACCCTGACTCACCCCTCCCCCCTGCCGCACCGCCACCTCCGCGCTCGCCCCCCAGCGCCTCAGGTCCACCACGCCCCCCCACCCGGCCCCTCCCTTCACCCCACCCCCCTCCTCCGCCGAGGACGAACTCCAGTCGAGCTCCGTGTCCTCCCCCCCTTGCCCCCCCGCCTCCCCCTCCTCCTCCAAATCGGTCTCCTCAATGAGTAGTGGCAAAACGCCCCCCCCTGAGCCCCCGGTCCCTCCCCCCACCAGCCCCCTGTGCTCCTCACCTCCACCGCGTCCCCCCACCACCGATGGCCCCTCCCCACCTTCAGCCCCCCGCCCCCCTCCTCCATTGCCCCCACCCTCCCCAGGCAACACTACTAGGGCCCCTCCCTCCTCCCCCACGCCCCCCTGGCCACACGTCTCCGCCACCTCCTCCACCACTACCTCCACGCGGGCCCCCCCGCCCCACCCCACCTCCACCTCTCCCTCCTCCACGAACACCAGGGGCCGCTTCCTCCCGCTCCCGCTGGTCGGCCACCCCCCCAAATCCCCATTATTGCCCAGTTTCAGTTGGATTTGTGGGGCCCCCTGTTCTAACCAACCTTACATTTATTGCCCAGTTTCAGTTGGATTTGTGAGGCCCCCTGTTCCAACCAACCTTACATTTATTGCCCAGTTTCAGTTGGATTTGTGGGGCCCCCTGTTCCAACCAACCTTACATTTATTGCTCAGTTTCAGTTAACTCATGATTCCAAACATTATGGTTTTAATCTTTCAAAACTCAACAGTAGATAAAAGTGCTAAAGCATGTGTTTTTTATTAATAATCCCAAAACAGCACTCATCCCCTACAGCTTTTTTGTGACAACACCCTCACTTACAGTGTAGTCTACTCACTGTGTCATGCACAGCCTTCTCAGCATTACCTGACACAGATAGAAAGTACATTGAATGCACAGGGCAATCAGCACAAATACAGCTGCGGCACAGCGCAGGTAAGGGCGGTGGGTGGTGGGGCCGGGTGGGGGGTGGGAGGGATTTCAACAAACGACGACAAGGGAAAATTAATTATTTCATTAATTTTCCCTTGTGGTTGTCTGTCGAACCCCCCCACCTATAATTTGGTATTATTTGTTAATTGGTTGATCAATATTTTTAAGTTATGTCAATTCATTATATATGTATTATTTGTTCATTGGTTTAGCAATATTTTTAAATTATGTTATTTACTTATATATTTATTAATTGCATTCTTTTTAATTGTTTTATTTAATTTAATATTAATCATATATCCTTTTATATATTTTTTAAATGAATTTTGTCGGTTTGTCAGTGCTTGGTTTTTAGGAAAGTGAAGTGGGAAGGGTGTCAATTGAAAATACTCGCATTCTTTTTTTAAATAATTTTTATTTTATTTGTAATATAGCATTTGCATATATTACATTTAATTTTGTGTAATATTTAGTAAATATGTTTATTTTAAATATATTTCAACATTTATATTATTTTATCTAAATGTTTGAAAAAAAATTGTAATGGTAATATTAAATCTGACCCCTCCAAAGACTAAAATTCAGTACTGCTGTTGAGATTGGAATGAGAATAGTAAATTTACCCCTCCAACGTTCAAAACTTTCCCTGCTGTTTCTGGGATTGGCTCGTTATTGGAACCTTTGTCACAATTTTCTGTCTTTTTCCTGAAACCATTAGTTCAGAAAATGGAGTAGTATTTGAAGGACACCAGGGATGTCATCAATTTGATTAAGGATATGGAATTTGATCCTGCATCTGAATTTCTAATAGGATTGGGCATAGAATCCCTCTATAAAAATATACCCCAGATGGAGACACTGACTGTGGTTGAAGGTATATTGTACCAAAATGACTGGGATATCCAATTCCAAAGAACATTTATATTAGACCTGGCAACGATAGCGCTTACAAAAAACTTCTTTGAATTTAATGGGACCATCTATCTATAGGCCCATGGAACTTCCACTGGCAGCGCATTTACACCTAGTCTAGCATGCCTGTATGTCTCAGACTTTGAAAGAAGGGACATTTATGGATCAACAAGCACTGGACGAGACATGTTAAACTTTGGCGATGATTTATTGATGATTTCCTCTTGATATGTAAAGGAGATAGGAACTCAATTGATTAATATTTGGATTAGCTAAACAGTAGAAATCTCCTCCGGCATTACACAAAGCAATTTTTTTCCAGAACTTTGGGGGTTTGTTTTTGAAAAACAAATAAATAATGAGGCCGATCCCAAGGGAGTGTGTTTTACCTTGGTGTGGGGATCATTATTTAAATTTTGTTTTCGGTCAGGTTTTTCTGGTGATGATGAAAATTAAAGCAGGCCATTACACCATCAGCACAATGTAGGGCAAGTGGTCTTGTGGGTTTACTGCAATGGCCTGTATTTCGTCGGGCTGTTGGAGTGAGTTTTCTAATGGCAGAGACAACGAGGGCACCACTGTTGAAAACAGCCTGCTCAACTCACAATGAAGCAAATGAACTGAGGTTTTGGCAGAATGGGTATTTTATCACTTTGTGATGGAGTCCCCTGTCCTCCACCTCTAAATCTGGCCCTATGCTTTAAGCAGCAGTGGCTTTGGTGACTTTGTGGCTACGTAGGAGCGACAGATTCTTGGTAAGGGATTTATTTTGCAAGGTTCATGCAGGAGGTCCTCAGTCTTGGCTCCAGCTGGCTTGAATTTATTTGTATGCACTCACTGAGTGTGAGAAGTGCTCTGTACCACAGCTGTTTTGTAAGTACATCTGAGCACTGTCCACCCAAAAGATGCAGTAAGAATATCTTGCGTAAGGGAGTGTACAGAGGTTAAAACAATGTAAAGGTACACAGCCTGGGGAACTCTGCAGCTAACGAGTTCTAATACCTAGAGTACAACACTAATTTCGAGCTGCTTGTCTCTGCCACTTGACAAGGCCTTACTAGTCATTTGCTGGTCCTGCATTACTGTCAGTCTACTGGGTCTTTTTGGTGAGTGACTGTTGTGCAAGTTATGTAAAAATGCACAACCTAAGAATTAACTCTCTGCTTACCAGTCCTAACAAAGTGTGAGGAAGGGTCTTATGCCTAAATCTACACAGCTTGTGCATGGCAAGCCATCAAAAATGGAATACGTTTTATGCAACACTGGCTTGCTCTGTCCAGTCTTCACTCTGGAGCAGCTGTCCCACTCAGCGGAGTTCATGGTCCTTTGTCAGTTTCCACTACTGACTAATTTCTAGGCAATATTTCACCAATGCAGGTTTCAATTTTTTTATGGACAGCACCAGACTTTGGTTTTATCAACTTGGTATCTGCAGCAGTGTAAGGGCATGGTTGGGAGGGAGACATACTTACCGAATGAAGGTCCCTCCCAGCTGGAGCATTCAGCGGGTTGGATCAAACTAGAAAAAAAGAGTACAAATTCTGAAATAGATAGAAATGGAAGAAAGACAAGAACCAGCACAAGGTCACAGAGGCAGAAGAGAGAGAATAGAAACTAAAAACTGATATCTTTTATGAGAGGGTGGAAGGGGCTTTCGTAAGAAAGAGGACTCAGAAGAGAGAACGGGACACAGGAGCCGAGAGTCAAAGCAGAATAGAGAATACACCAGAACGTTACCGGGGGAAGAGGACTTTCACTGCAGGGAAGAAGAAGATGATGACAAGGCATGGACCGAGGAGTGGTGGACCCCTCCAGCGCTGACCAAGGGGAGGATGCCTACTATAGTTCTTTGCTGGACCTAGAGGCAGTGGGAATGGGAAGTAGGCAAGGGTCAAGGGAGGCACAGTAACAGATCAGCCTCAGGCCCAATGGGGTATTAGAATGTTTTGACCCTCCAAGTGAGAATCAGGTCTTTAAAAAAATAGATTTTTGAATCCAAATTCGCAGTGGGAGGTTGATGGGACAATTCTGTTGTTGTTTACGCCGTTGGTGAAAGTTACTAGACTAAATTTGATAGGACAGGTACATCTGGCCTAAGAGGACCTATCTTATTAGCTGTGTGTGAAACGGGAAACACACTATAACCAGAGAAAGATCTAACTAGGGAACTTGACAATTTTTCTATATTGAGTTACAACATACTGGACGCTTTGTCATATTCATATCAAGGCTTGCCGCTGAATGGAGGAGAATTACGGTGTTCCCTGGAAAAAGCGAAACAGGTCATCAAACCACTCCAATTAGGAGACTAAAGAGTTGATATTGTACCTAGACATGGCACATATGTAATTACCCAGCTGAATAAAATACAATGCTCCAAGGCAACTCTGAACTTTGATTGAATATTGATTCTCACAGACAGATAATTGCACTAGTGATGGGGACAGCTAACTGCCTCATTAGAAGGTTACATTCATTCCGCCTTTCTTTTTTTTTTTTAAATATTTTATTGGGAATCAAGATGCATCACATAGATAAAATACATTACTGAATTGATACGGACATAAAAATAACAATTGATCAACAAGTTCATTAAATAAATACTTAGGGCCGATAGTAGAAAAGTGCATAAAACCTCCGCTGATCAGTTATAAAAGGCCTAATTCATCTTATTAGCATTTCATAATTTCGAGTACCTTAAAAATAAACTATTACATATAACATATATTGTGCAAAGTAACAATTCATTCATTTGCTGCATTAGTCTGCCTCCAATTAGTAACCGGGGCCCAAAACCTTCTTCCAAAGTCCCGAATTTTCACCCTCTTTCGCTCATATAGACAAGTCTCAATATTATGTATTCCAAGAAGCCTTGATTCAGATGCTCCGTCTATCACCACCCCCTTTTGTACCGCTTTTGGCCGCCATAAGTGTGGCAGGGTATGCTCAGACATGAGTCCCTTGCACACTTTGCCACTGGATTCAAGCATGCCGGGCTGAAGACGGCTGGAATGCCAGAAACCGGTCCTCGGAAGCTTGTTTCCGGTCCAGGGAAGACATGGCTTGGCGGTTCGGGCTGGACTGTTCCCATGAGGCACAGGATCAGACTGATTTGCATATAGCCATGTCTGAACTGGGGTGGCAGAGTGGGCTAAAGAACGGTGATGGATTAAACCCAGATCTTTTGACTGGGTGTGAGTGTTTGATTGATTCAGATGCTCCGTCTATCACCACCCCCTTTTGTACCGCAAGAAGCCTAGATAGCCACATTTGAAAAGATGGTGCCACAACATCCTTCCAACCTGCTGATATCAAAATCCTAAGCACAGCCACAGATATAAACGCCAAAGCTTCTTCCTCTTTGCCCAGATTTAGATTAGAGTCAGTGCCCAAGATCATCAGGGTAGGGGATAGATCGATCTTATGACATAGCAGCCCCTCCCAACATTTTTCGATCTCATTCTTCACTGGGGTCAGGAGTCTGCAATTAAAAAACATATGCAGTAAGTCTGCTTGTCCACCCCCACATCTTGGGCAGGTATCATCTGCTCTAACCCCCCATGCAAATAATTTCGCCGGTGTATAGTACAGATTAAACACTGTTTTATAGTGCTGGGCTCTTAAGTTTGTGCCTCTAAATATCTTTTTATTCAATGCCAGAGCCAAGTCAACGTCTACATTTGGGTTTTCGAGTTTCCTAGTCCATGCTACCTCAGTCTTGTCAACATCACCGTGGATCTCTAGAATAAGGATGTTATATATGGACTTAATTTTTTTGCACCCACTAGTCAATGCGTCCAAAAGGGGGCTATTACCTGGGGTGGCGGTTTTGGTTTATTAGCCTTCAAGGAACAAGCCAATTGGGCATATACAAACCAATGATTATCTGGGATTCCAAAGTCCTTTTGTAAAGCCTCAAAGCTTATAATCCCATCTCCATCCATTAACTCCCGTAGAGTCTTAATTCCCATCCCACTCCAAACTTTTAGGGTCCTCTCTGCCCCTAATCTTGAAAAAAGGCTAGAATTTCAGGTATGAATATATGAATTAATTTTGGGGATATTACACAGATTTCTACAGGACTTCCATACCCTCCAAACACTGTCAATAATCTTATATCTCGCTTTTTTATAAAATCTTCGATCTACTTCACAGAGCACTATGCCCATCGCCTTTCTTCTTAACAACAGCTCATAAATAGAGGGGGGCTGGTAAGCTTCAGGACTTAAATTGTTATAGGGGGCACCTGACTGGAAGAGTACAGTCATTTGAGTTAAAAGATATGTCCAATGGTATAATCTTAAATTGGGTAGAGCCAGTCCCCCCCTTTCTTTTGGGAGAGACAGGAGGTTTGTGGACCGCCTTACCTTTCCATATTGCCAAATAAATTTAATAAACATAGATTCTAGATTCAACATTATTTTTTCCTCCACAAATAGTGGTATGGCCCGGAAGAGATATAATATCTTAGGGAACATTGTCATCTTGACCGCATTTATCCTTCCAATCAATGAGAGATGCAGTCCATCCCATCTTCTCAAATCGGTCTCTATTGATTTAATAAGCTGTACATAATTTCCTTCCACTATTTTCTCAACTGCAGCATTAATTGTCACCCCGAAGTATACTGCTGCATCCACATATCTTGAATCTGATTTAACTATATTTTTTGTGCAGATAATCTGGGTCTTTACTTCATTCAGTAAATACCCTGAGCTAGCACCCAATTGTTTTGTCAGTTCAGACAGTGTTACCATTGCCTGCTGGGGATCAGAAGAAAATACAGCCAGATCGTCTGCATAGGCTAATATTTTGTTTTCAAAGCCATTAATAATCACTGGCTTTAACCTAGGGCACCCCAATATAGCCTTTCTATGTTTGTGAGATTTCAAAGCGTGTTTGCATGAATTACAAAAGTGGTTGTGTGTGCCAAAAATAATCTCTAGGATAATAATTTTATATCAAAAATATTAGCGAAAATTACAAGTGTGAAAAGTAGCTTTTATGAAAAATTAAGGCTAGTGAGTTTTAAACCATGCCACAATCTGATCTGTACTATAGATAATGAGATAGACAATAGTTTCTGCAAATTTAAATCCATGACTGTCTAACTGCACACACCTTGCTTTCTTCAATCATGTTTAGGATTGGAGCCAAAACATCATCCAATTGTTGTTACCATTGATATCTCAGTCCTTTCTTCCATAAGACGGACAATGCATTCATATTAAATCGCCTCTCCATTCCCCTTTCTACAACATGGTAATCACAATTGATTATTTTGTTTCTACCCCCACTGAAAAGAGAAAATGGACACTTTCTATGAAACTTGAATTAGTTTTGGTGCAGTCTTTTAAAAATTTAAATATACGTGTGTTTAAATATACATCAGTTAAAAAAAACTTAATTAAAAGGTTGGTTGTGGTGCAGCAAAGACCAAACTGATCAAGCCCTAAAATTCACTAGTTGTGGCGTGTGATGAGCAATGCAGACCATAACTCTCTCCCCACCATTTTTTGCTCTTCTGAGACATCCTCTTTAATATACCTTTGGCTAAAGGTTATGTCCTGAGCATGGTGGGGGCATATGTTATGTAGTGCATAGTGCGGAGCAAACCATACGTGGCACATTTCAGGTCTTTGTCTGCGTTTGTGGGTTGGTTGCATTGCCTAACTTGCCTTGAACTGGGCTTAATTTGCTGCCTGTCAGATTTCACACAGATTTATCACACAGTGCCAACGTTTTCCTTGCCCCCTTTTATCTGGTCTGTGACAGATCAGCTCATAAGTTGACCTAAACAACAGAAAGGTAACCCTAAATGTCTGCCTAATTTCGCGCAGATTAATGAGGTTTTGTAGCAAATGAACACTTCTTTGTTACCCCTTTCAAATATGCTGCCTTGGTGGGCCTGAATTCATAAAAAAAAGACAAAGAGTAGGCCAAAACATGGTAAGTTTGCTAAATTTCATGCAGACCCACCAAATTGAGCCAAAGTTGTTAGTAAGTAACAAATGATATGTTCCCTTTTTAACTCTTACCCACTCCATTGGATCTTCACATATCCTGAAATAACTGCACTGTTTGTAACTCGCTTACTGCTTGCTACATGTGATGCAGAGTCATCAAACACGGTACAAAACAGGGTGGTGATGGACGGTGCATCTGAATCAATCAAACACTCACACCCAGTCAAAAGATCTGGGTTTAATCCATCACTGTTCTTTAGCCCACTCTGCCACCCCAGATTAGACATTGCTATATGAAAATCAGTCTGACCCTGTGCCTCATGGGAACAGTCCAGCCCGAACTGCCAAGCCATGTCTTCCCTGTACCGGAAACAAGCTTCCGAGGACCGGTTTCTGGCATTCCAGCCGTCTTCAGCCCGACTTTCTTGAATCCAGTGGCAAAGTGAGCAAGGGACTCACATCTGAGCATACCCTGCCACACTTATGGCGGCCAAAAGCGGTACAAAAGGGGGTGGTGATGGACGGAGCATCTGAATCAATCAAACACTCACACCCAGTCAAAAGATCTGGGTTTATTCCATCACCGTTCTTTAGCCCACTCTGCCACCCCAGTTCAGACATGGCTATATGCAAATCAGTCTGACCCTGTGCCTCATGGGAACAGTCCAGCCCGAACTGCCAAGCCATGTCTTCCCTGGACAGGAACCAAGCTTCCAAGAACCGGTTTCTGGCATTCCAGCCATCTTCAGCAAGGCTTGCTTGAATCCAGTGGCAAAGTGAGCAAGGGACTCACGTCTGAGCATACCCTGCCACTTATGGTGGCCAAAAGCGGTACAAAAGGGGGTGGTGATGGACGGAGCATCTGAATCAATGAAACACTCACACCCAGTCAAAAGATCTGGGTTTAAACCATCACCGTTCTTTAGCCCACTCTGCCACCCCAGTTCAGACATGGCTATATGCAAATCAGTTTGACCCTGTGCCTCATGGAAACAGTCCAGCCCGAACTGCCAAGCCATGTCTACCCTGTACCGGAAACAAGCTTCTGAGGACCGGTTTCTGGCATTCCAGCCGTCATCAGCCCGGCTTGCTTGAATCCAGTGGCAAAGTGAGCAAGGGACTCACGTCTGAGCATACCCTACAACACTTTTGGCGGCCAAAAGCGGTACAAAAGGGGGTGGTGATGGTGATGGACGGAGCATCTGAATCAATCAAACACTCACACCCAGTCAAAAGATCTGGGTTTAATCCATCACCGTTCTTTAGCCCACTCTGCCACCCCAGTTCAGACATGGCTATATGCAAATCAGTCTGACCCTGTGCCTCATGGGAACAGTCCAGCCCGAACTGCGAAGCCATGTCTTTCCTGGACCGGAAACAAGCTTCCGAGGACCGGTTTCTGGCATTCCAGCCGTCTTCAGCCCGGCTTTCTTGAATCCATCCCCTTTTGTACCACGAGTCATCAAACACAGCACTAAAGGTAAAAGAAAATGAACATTTTGTAGCTCCCCACTTTAACCCCCTTGGTGGATTGGGACTAAACTTGACATACAAATAGAAAACAAATACTTCCAATCTTTGGCCACATTTTGTGCACATTTATTACACACTGCCGATGTTATCAGCAAATAAGTATTTTTTGCCATCTCCCTTTTGACTACCTCCATTAATGGGCCGGCACAAATTTGAAAATACAAGGGAAGGCGGAACATGGAAAGTCTGTACTAAATTTCGTGCAGGTCCATCTAACAGTGCCAACGTTATTAGAAAATCAATTTTGACACCCCTCCTTTGTCTTTACCCCCATTGGATCTGTATGAAGCCCAAAATACCTGCCAGATGTGTAGTTGCTAACTGCAAGGTTATTTGATGCAGATTCTTCAAAAAAAGTTATATGCAAATAATATTTTATTTATTGCTTCTTTTTCTCCCCCTGTTGATAGATTGCAACAAAATTGGATTTAATTGTAGACAGGTAATCCTTCCAAGCTTCGGCTACATTTGTGCAGATTTTTCATACAGTGGCAAACTTATTAGCAAATGAATCAATTTTTTCTCTCCATTTGATTGGGCTCCCTATTGATGATTCTGCACCAATTTAAATATACCAAGAGCAGCCTCAACATACTGTGTTCCAGATTTCATGCATATTCGTCAAACAGTGCCACAGTTATTGGCAATTCAACAAATGGAGTTTCAACTGACAAGAGTTACAAATCTGTTTAACCCTTTCATGTACTCTTGGCACCATCTTTAAACACTAAGGGGATGATTAGGATGGCGGACAGACAAAACATCTGCCCGCCACCCTATCGGAAATGGGACCACCTGACAGGATGTTGGCGGACCCGACATAGGCACTATGGTGGCACTCGCAATGCATATACTTTCCATTGTAGCGGGTGCTGGTGGCTGCAGCACCTGCTGCCATTCAAAAATGGGTAACCTGACATATCCCTTCACTATATGGCAGACACCATGTGGTGCCTGCAACATGGTGCAGGGGTATGTAGGGGGGCACAATAGGTGCACTCCCATAAAACACAGTTTGGGGCCAGGGGGAGAGGAGACCCCCAAAGTCCCTTTCCGCCTGCCTTTTCATGGCGGGTTAGCTACCTTGAAATGGCAAGTGGAAAGGGACATTGTAATCCCCATGGCGGTGCCTGGCACGCACCGCCACCCTAGTAGGGGATACAACCCCCTCTGCCACACCGTCGGGCTCAAGAAGCTCGTCGGATGTGTGGTGGTCGGTCTTCCCGAGCACCAACAAACCGCCGCCATATTACAATGGCGGGCGATAAACATGCTTACAAAGGCGGTGAGACCGCCACCGACGGGCTGTCAGTGGCGGTCTCACAGTCATTGTAATCTGACCCAAATATCTTAAAGACCATCGAACGGATGAACATCAAACCAGGCAAATAATGCTTTCTGAGTACATTTGTACTTTCATGCAAAGTTTGGCATAAATACATTTGGCAGTTTTTGCTGTAGCTGCGAGCACAATTTCCTATGGTAGCTAAAATGGTAAAACACAGCTTTTTTTCCTGCCTGCCCATTTAACTTTTTTACCCTTGACAGAAATGCACCAACAGAGGCTAAGCTGCATATGATGAACCTTAAATGTGGTGCACGGAGACCAACGTAGTAGGTACATAAAAAATGCCTTTTCAATGCATAGTGTCTGCACCATAATTGCACAGTAGTGACTGCCACTGTAATATATGTATAGAAATGGCAAAATACTTTGTCCCTTTCTATCTCGGCGTGGATGGCACTGTACTAATCCTATGCTTAAAGACTTTGATAGAAAAGCAGACATTTGAGGTGAGCAGATCTAGAGTGTTGCTGGTGTTGAGTGCTTTATACAGGAGCTGCTTTCCACCTAAACTTGAGATCTACCCAGAGTTCCCTGCTTCTTTTTTTGCATAATTTATGTGTCACTCTATGCCTGAAAGGGTGTTGTTTTGATTTATACTGGGTGCTCCCTTGTGTCTGGACAAAGGTATACCTCTCTGAAGAGCTCTAAGTAGAGCGAAACACTGTGTCAAGGGTTGCTTTTACTCATTTCAGGTTGGCTTGGTTGGTATTTCACCAATTCAAATCTGTAATACTGTGCCTGGAGTGGTAATTAGCTTTTGTCATTTTACAGCTCGGCGTGGACAGCACTGTGCTAATCCTGTGCTTAAAGACTTTGCTGTAGAAATGGCAACAGCTTTTGTCCCTTTTCTATCTCTGCGTGGATGGAACTGTGCTAATCCTATGCTTAAAGACTTTGCTAGAAAAGCAGAATATGAGGTGAGCAGATCTAGAGTGTTGCTATACTTGAGAGTGCTCTATAAAGGAGCTACTTTTCACCTAAACTTGAGAACTGCCCTGAGTTCTTTGCTTCTTGTTTGCATAATTTATGCGTTACTCTATGCCTGAAAGGGTATTGTTTTGATTGATACTGAGTGCTCTCTTGTGTCTGGTCAGAGCTCTTCCTCTCTGAAGAGCTCAAAGTAGAGTGAAACACTGTGTCAGTGGTTGCTTTTACTCAATTCAGGTTGGCTTGGTTGGTATAGTGTTTCCATAGGAAATGCACTTTTTGTGTTGCTAATAACTTTGGCACTGTTTGCTACTTTTTGATAAGTATGTGCATGGAAACGTTCATCCAATCTGTCAATGAACGTTTCTGTTCTGATCTGTCAAGCGGGGGCCATGAAAAAAGGGGGTCCTAAAATGTGTCTTCTCCATTCATTTCCCCATAGGAACTTTAGACACAGCTGCAGCCTAAACCGGTGATTAGAATTACACCAAATTGGGCAGAAAGCTAGATCTTGGTCCAGAAAGTGTTTTTTTTTGTGTTTTGGTGTAAATTAGTTCAGTAGACTTTGAGCTAAAATTGCAAAGAAACTTGGTACATCTAGGGACAAAAAGCCTCAGTGGATCTCAACAGATCTCAAGATGAGATCTGTTTGGCCGCCACCACTTCAACCGGGAAGTGGTGGCAGCCATCTTAAGACTCAAAACTTAGTTCTGAGTCCTACAAAATGTTAAAAAAAAGACATAAGGTGTACCTCCATGGGCCAGTAACTGGAAAAAGGGGAGTAGGCTGTCCAGCCCTCCCTCCCTAAGCCATAGAGAGGCCAGAGGACCCCGGCTCAGTGACAGTGATCTCAATCCCCCGGACACCGAAATGCAACGTTCTCTGGGTATTTGAACAAAATATCTGAGGTTCCGTGACAATTGTAAGTGGTGTTTTCGACTCGTACGAATATGGTCGAGTCTGGTATCTATGAACCGCAAATGACGAGTTTAGTAAGCGTGCGCAGTTTCGCTGTGCTAACTTAAACCGTTCGCTTGTTATGTGGGTTTTTCATCTGTACCCACGGGTTCCATCTTAGATACGACATCCATCCAGGTTGTGATTGCTTTGCCTACCTGACTGCGGGTGGAAACGCTGCTGGCGCTTGTTCTCTGCCGGCTTTCTGCTGATATTTGGCTGCCTCTACACCCACGCCTCGCGGCCCCCGCTTCGCGGGCGCCGCTCGTGGTCTACATACTCCTACCCACGCCGGATTTTCTTCTGCAGGGGGTCCTGCCACTGCTCATCAACTGTCGGGACTGCGAGGACCAGCAGGCGCAGCGCTGCTCAACTCGCCGCAGCTGGTCCTCTTCCCGCCCCTCCCGCTTGACTCTGATAACTGCGGGCTGGGAAACTCTGCGTGTTGTGATTGCTTTGCCTACCTGACTGCGGGTGGAAACGCTGCTGGCGCTTGTTCTCTGCCGGCTTTCTGCTGATATTTGGCTGCCTCTACACCCACGCCTCGCGGCCCCCGCTTCGCAGGCGCCGCTCGTGGTCTACATACTCCTACCCACGCCGGATTTTCTTCTGCAGGGGGTCCTGCCACTGCTCATCAACTGTCGGGACTGCGAGGACCAGCAGGCGCAGCGCTGCTCAACTCGCCGCAGCTGGTCCTCTTCCCGCCCCTCCCGCTTGACTCTGATAACTGCGGGCTGGGAAACTCTGCGTGTTGTGATTGCTTTGCCTACCTGACTGCGGGTGGAAACGCTGCTGGCGCTTGTTCTCTGCCGGCTTTCTGCTGATATTTGGCTGCCTCTACACCCACGCCTCGCGGCCCCCGCTTCGCGGGCGCCGCTCGTGGTCTACATACTCCTACCCACGCCGGATTTTCTTCTGCAGGGGGTCCTGCCACTGCTCATCAACTGTCGGGACTGCGAGGACCAGCAGGCGGTGCGCTGCTCAACTCGCCGCAGCTGGTCCTCTTCCCGCCTCTCCCGGTATTTACTCTCCACCACTGACGCGCTAGCGGGACGCGCGCGGAGCAAAGCGCGGAGCGAAGCCCGGGCAAAGGGCGGGCCCTCTGTGGCCCTCAGTGACCGAGGTAGGCCGGGCTGGGCCCAGTCCCTTACATTTATTATTCACTGCTCTGTGATCCTAATTGCATTAGTGCCCATCTCAGGTGGAGGGCAATCTGATGTAAGTCTTGTGATAGTTACACTGCATCCTGGTCCTACTTGCTTTGCCAGGGACCGACTTGACTCCAGTTATATCCGTTTTAAGTTGTTACATTTCTATCTGTTGTTGTGGAAAATGTCAAAAACTCTACGATCTGGAAGGGTAGTGGGAGAAAAACCTGCCCGAAAATTCACTCTAATCCGCTCAAGAACCAAGTCAGTAAACAATCCACCTTTGAAAGGTCAATGTCAGTTATCCGAACTCTGGGATCTACCTGTTATAAAAAAACTTAATTGTGCGACTTCACATAACCAAGATTCTAAAGTCCTGGAAGTACAGGAAGTTCACTTACCAACCACCTCTGAGCCCCGATCTCCCCAAGCCCAGCCGGGGGCCGCCCAAACCATGGTAGGGGGGTCCCCCATTCGGGACCATACAGATGGGAAGCTGAAGACTGTAAGTGAACCATTGCACACTTCATCGATCCCTCAATTATCCATGATTGACAGGCCAAGGGATGACCTGTCTGCACTATCCATTGATCTGGAACTATGGGGTCGCTACGTAAGCCCGGCTAAAGTGGAATCTCTGGAGCAATTTAAAGCTCAGGGGGGCGCCACTCCTTCAGGGTTAATGTTGTATAGTAGCACCCCGTCTTTAAATAGACATGAAATATCTGACTTGTTAAACTCCTCCAAGAGTCCCGACTTGAATCTCCTGGATAATATTTGTACGGCAGAAGCACGAGAAAAGCCGATCTCTGAGTCTATGATCGCGCTGGAACAACTGCTTGCTTCTATTCTGCTGCTTCTAGGGAAATTTGTAGGCAGCTCGGACTGTATCCTTGAATCAGTTACCCAAATCTTAAAATTATTGTTGCAGAAAGTGCCGGACCTAAGTAAGGCCTCCTCCCCCAACCCTGAACAATCCGCACCGGAGGGGAAATTTAAAGCCACTAGAAGCGAACCAGTTAGGAAAAATGAAATACCCCCTACGGGTTCTCATGAGGAGATGCCTCATACTGCAGCATCTAACTGTATCAAGCATATAGTCCTGGAGATTGAGGAGGAGGATAAAGTCTTGCCCGACCTCAAACCGGCTCAGGAGTTATTTCCCATCTTTGCCCCGGATGGCGGAAAAGATCTCCTGGCCGACAACCCCGAGGTCACTGTAGAAAAGAGAAAATACGGTAAACAAATAACTACCAAAGCCAGCAAGAGGAAACCAGTTCGAAAATATAGAAAGAAGAAGCAACGGAGGATCATTTTTCAAAAATGTATAGAGGCAAGGGGGACTGAAACAAGGAATGGGCAACCCTCATCTACTTCCTTAAAAGGGGACATGGAGGTGAACCTAACCACATCAACATCTGTGGAGGAGGAAAATGATCAAGGCAGCTTGCCTTCTCAAGAGGATTTTCCACAAATTGGGGACTCTTTACCCGGCTCTCCTGCTCGGAGTGCATTAGGAGGACTACTCGCTCAGCCATCCGGGACCTTAAACCCTTTTGCCCCTCCCTTTGTGGTAACAGTTGACTCTGTAAATGCTCGCCCCCCGGCCTGCCCTAAAGCAAGTATGTCTAAGGCACCTGCGGATGTGCGTATACTAGATTTTGTGCCATTATTTGATACTGACCTCTTACTCAATAGAGCTTGGCTCCTTAAGCGTTTTAGCGAGGTTGAATGTCTCTATCATATTCAGTCTAGAGACATCGAACTGGTGACTCTGTTGGGAGGTAGTCGGGTGTTGAGCATTCGGGTTAAATTCTTCTCCCCTATTATAACAAATCTGATACTTGAACAGGCTGAAAATTTTCAACGCTTAGGCATTGATATTCTGCCTATCGCCACCCCCGGCAAGCCAAATTCTGTTGATAATCTGGGGTTGAGAGATGGTGAGCAAAATGGGGTAACCTCTCCTCTGCGAGACCTGAAAATCTGGGTCTCCAGGGGAAAACGCTCAGTATCACACGTGATGCCTCTCCCACCTGTTGAGAATTCCACACTTAATGACGACCGGTGGAATTGGCTTCATAGTGCATTATCCAAGAAAAATAAGGATAATCCCAAATTGTTCCAACATCTTTAACCCAGCCTTAAACATAATCTCTTGGAACGCGGCCGGATTTCATTGCAGCCCGGAGAAAATGACCTTTTTATCCACTCTGGAGCCTGATATACTGTGTATCCAGGAAACATGGTGCATAGATAGGTTAACGCCTTTAAATGATTTCTTTATTTTGGAAGTCCCGGCTGCGCCCTCCAAGAAAGGGCATGCCAGGGGGGGGCTTGCCTGTTTACTATCAAATAAGTTTCAATGGAGATTTTCCCACTATATCGATCCCAGCAGACTTTTTCACACAATTACATTGGAAAATATGTTTTATGATAATGTAAAATATTCTATGGTAATTTTTAATGTGTATATTCCGCCTGAGGAATGTTTTAACGATAAACTGCAGCGGGTTCTCCAGTATATGGATAAGGTAAAAAATTCACCTCCTTTCCCGGTAATTCTGCTTATTGGGGATTTGAATAGCAAAGTCTCAAATGCTAGTCTAGAACTTTTCAGGGATAAAGCTAAGGAGGAAGCATATTGCATCCCCCAGACGCTTTTTCCTGAAAATTTAAGAACAAATAAAAGGGGGAAGATTCTGTTAAAAGAACTTGCGATCGGGGATGGCATTATTTTAAACGGAAGATTTCAATCTGACGTCCCCGCAAATTACACCCATAAATCCCCCTTCGGATCTTCAATTTTGGACTATGCTATCGCCAGCTATAGTCTGTTTCCCCAGATTCTTGATCTAAAGATCATACCCACGACCCTGAGCGACCATAGCATTTTATTATTATCTATTTCGTTAAAGTCTTTGAATACGGCATCCTGGTCGCTTAACGGCAAGGAGGTTACCTTCCACCCAACATCTGGAAGATGCTTCTGGAATAATGCCGCCATAAATGGGGTGCAGGAGTTAGTGACGGATACCCTCAGGGAAATAGAAGAGTGGCACGGAAATGAAATAGTTTGTTTTGAGGAATTCATGCAAAAGATTTTATCGAATGTCAAAAAAATTGTCCCCCCTAGGAAAAAAGGAGAGGCAGTTCCTCTGACCCTCCGTAATTTGAATAGGGATATAAACAAACTAATCCGTGCACAGTACATTGAAAGGGTACCTGAACGTGGGAAGGATATCGCCAGGTTAAGAAGAAAGAGAAGCAGACTTAAGATAAAAATTAAAAAGGACAGGGAGGATGAAGTATGGATTAAACTAAGGGAATCTGCGGCGCATGGTAACATTAAAGATTTCTGGGCAATAATCGGGAAAGGATGTGGTACGCGCCACTCCCCTTCTCCCATAGCTATACCTGAAGACCTATGGTCTTCCCATATTAGAGAATTATACGCAGGGAATGAGCCCACAGGTGGGGACCTCTTTACGCACGCTGACCCTGATGACTCGGTCTTCTTTCCCTCTGAGAAGGAAATCGAGTCTGCCATAAAAAATATGCGACCATCTGGGGCGATGGGACCGGATGAGCTCCCGATGACGGTCCTAAAACAAGACCCTTTAATCTGGAGCAAAATCCTGTACCCCCTCTTTAGGGCATGCCATCAGTCCAAATGTGTCCCTGCATCGTGGAGAGGAAGCATTCTGGTCCCCATCTTTAAAAAGGGGGCTAGGGACAGCCCCAGTAATTATCGTATGATTGCGCTCCTCGACTCTATCGGAAAGGTATTTGCAAAATGCCTCCTGAGTTCTCTCTCTGATTGGGTCGAGGAGCACAATATTTTGCCACTGGAACAGACTGGTTTCCGTAGGGAACATGGCACTCTGGACAACCTGACTGCCCTTCAGATTATTACGGATAAATATGTCCAGGTGAGGGGGGGTGTTGTTTACGCCGCCTTTATTGATTTCTCCACAGCGTTCGATAAAGTAGATCGGAGAACGCTGTGGAGAAAATTGGCGATGCTGGGTGTCCCTACGCCCCTGCTGGAATTGGTGCGGGCTCTGCACACAGAGACCTGGTGCAGGGTCTTAATGGGGGGCGAAAGGGGGCTTTCAGCCAAAATACCAGCTCAGAATGGCCTGAAACAGGGTTGCCTATTGGCGCCCCTGCTCTTCTCCCTGTATACATCGGACCTCCCTGAGGCTGTGTCCCACAGTGAGGGGATCGCACCAATGCTAGGAGGAATGCCAATAGCCTGTCTGATGTATGCCGATGATGTGTTATTGCTTGACTTAACTCCTGTGGGTCTGGCAAATCGGCTTCAGGCTCTTCAGGACTTTGCTGGGGAGCATTTCATGAAGATCAATACTAATAAAAGTAAAGTGATGTGTATTGCTGGCAAGAAGAAATGTCGCTCGACAAATTTTAGTTGGGCCATTGGAGGGCATAGATTGGAGGTCGTAACCTGTTATACTTTTCTGGGGAAAATATTCTCGGCCAATATGAGCGAGAATCTTCATATAGAGCATTGCTCCCGCAAAGCTCTTGCCCATGGCAATGGGTTAAAGTCCCTATACCTGGCAACGGGGAAAAGACATTTTTCTAGCCTTCTGGAAGTATTCAGAGCTAAAATCCCCGCTACCATTCTGTATGGTATAGAAATAATAGAGATTAAGTACTGGGACTTTTGCCACAAGGTTGAGGGAAAACTCCTGAGATCCCTCTCGACGCTTAATAATGCCTGCCAACTGGCCGCCTGTAGGCTGGATTTTGGACTCAGGAGTGCCTGGGTTCAGGGGCTGTGCGCCTTAATAAGGTGGGTAGCCAGTTTGGCCAGAGCAAGAGAGGGAACCCTGCGAGTCTTACTCAAAAATGAGCTTTTGGGCAATTTTAAGGAGTTCTCCAAACTTGTTAGTAACTTTAGAGGGGCTGTGAAAATCCTTAGACTGGATGAAAGCGCTCTTTTCTCCTACTCTCCCACGCAGTTAAAGCAGGTCCTCAAGGAGGCTTCGTGGGAGTATTGTTTTCTATCTGATAAAAAAACAGTTAGTGGTAAAAGGAATGTGGAGCTGCTCATCTCATCCTTTAGGTTGAAACAGCCCCAACCGTATGCCCTGTGGAACTTACCACATGGGGTACGTAGGTTCTGGTTTCTATTACGTTACGACTTAATCCCTCTTAACGTGCTGCTGTCCAAATGGCATGGCACTTCTCCGCTGTGCAACTTATGTAAATCGAATATCCAGGACTGCATGCATGTACTGTTGATTTGTCCTATGCTACGTAGTTTGCGTAATCGATGGCTTAAAGTAATTTGTCTACGCCTCAGCATTGTCACTTTACAAGATTTTCTTCATGCACTTTACTGCCCACCTAATGAAATGTTTTGCGCCTATGTTTTTAACTTTTTTAAAGGATTTTTAGCTATTTATTAAATTTTCTGGAAGACGGTGCTGGCCTGGCCCTGTGGGACTGATGGTTTGCAGTGTACCTATTATGGTTTGAATACTATGTTTTTAAGTTTGTAACTCTTAATATCGATTCTGTTGCTTTGTATGTACATGTGTATGTGGCCCTCTTTGAGAGCCAAAACATAATAAATAAATTAATTAATTAAATTAATTACGACATCCATTTTGTCTCTTGCCCTCAAGTAGCCAGCGAACGGACGTTGTCCGCTTCGCGACCCTGGGACTCCCAAGATATTTGCGGAAGACACATGTCCTTTGTAAGTGTCTTTATGACGAGGGGGATGCTACTGTAAAGCAGATGGCGCCGCTCGAGGCTCATCTTGCCGCAAGGACTTATTGTCTCAGCCGTGCATCTCATTAGGCACGTCCCTTTGATGCCTGTATCTCGTGTTTCCCGATACCTCCCCTTTTACACCCTTTCCGATCTCCCCACTGTCTCCGTCTTCCTCTACACCTGTCCTTGTTCCTATTTCGATCTGTTTTACTGCTGATTGGAATTCGCTAATGGTGGGAAGATGGGTTTTTACAGTTGGGAACCGCCAAATGTTTCCGCACTTATGTTCCGGACCTCATGTGTATCAAAGTGACCAAAGCGACCCCTCTGGGGGATAATGGTGGGAACCGGGTTGTAAACTTTTGTGTGCCATGTTGTCCTATGAGTAAAAACTGTATAAAAGGAGCGATCCACAGAACCAATTTGAAGCAGTCTCCCCAAGTTGCACGTGGTGTACTTGTCGTGACTTCTGTGTTCCCTGCAGCAAATAAACCTTGAATCTTTGACGCCGAAGGAAGTGTCCCGTGTCTCTGTGATTCGTACGCCGGAGCAGGTTACCCACGAAGGTTTCAGGTGTTGTGCCCTGGCACCGCTGGGTCTTAAAGAACCCAGTCCTTCAGTTGGCGCCCAACGTGGGGCTGCATCAGTGGTACCGGTCCAAGCCCGACGATCGTGAGGAACTTCGTGTGAAATCTCCGAGGGAAGGTGCACTCCGCTTCATCGATCCTGTTGTCGAAACAAGTGGCCCGAAGACTTTTCCCGCGAAGATTCCCGCCTCCTGACGGCTGCGACGGACTGCTGCCCTGACTGTAGACCTGTTTTGGCGCCTGGCGTAGACCTTGGTAGAGCGAGGCGATTGACGGGCCTTCCTGGTGACGCCATCGATCTTTGAGTTAAGTATTTGTGGGTCGCTCCCAGAGTTCTTGGTTGTTGACACTTTAGCGAGTGTTTTTGTTGTTAACGCTGTGTGAGTGTTTTTTGTCGGTGACACTTTGCTAGCGTACTTTGTTGTGTTGTTTGACGACTGCAGCCGCCAAAAACCGAGGGTTTTGTTCTTTGCTGGGACTTGGTAAATCCCGTAACCCTTGAAGTTTGTGAAACTCGGCTAGTGTGCAAGATGCCTGGTCGTAGTACTTTGTTTAGTTGTTTCAGACCTTGTGGTACGGATTCCCGACTGGAGGACTCGTGTCCGATACCTCCGGTTGGAACTCCCACTTATGAGCTCTATAGTAAACATGGGCTAGGCCCAATTACCTTTAACGATTACTGGATTAAATACACGAAAAAGGACGGCGACCTTCGTTGGCCACCTCATGGTAGCTTCGAGGCCCCGATCTTAGATAATCTAGAGATTAAATTGTTCGAAAGAAAGTCAAGGCCGGCCATGTTTGATGCCTTTCGGTTGTGGCGCAAAGAAGCCCGACAGAAAGAAATCAGACAGACTAAACGTAATCAGCGAGATAATGTCGCTACCATAGTGAAGAAAGCAGAGCAATTTCAGCGAGATAAGGAGGTTAAGGATAAGGAAGTGTTTGATAGACTACAGCGTATGACTGTAGATAAATGTTATCCTGCTTTGCCTACGGAGTCGGAAAAGAAGGAAGAGCCAGTTGAGGATCCCTTAATGTCTTATCTTATGAAGTCGCCACCTCCGTACGTACAGGGTACCGCAGCTCCTGTGGTCCCTGCCGTACCTATTCTTCCGCCTATTCCTCCTCCGCCTGTTCCTCAACCTGCACCTGCCCTTCCGCTTGTTCCTGCTCCTTTGCCTGTTTCTATTCCTACTGCTCCTCCACTTCCACATACTCCTGCTCCCGCTACTGCTCCTGCTACTGCTCCTGTTTTGTTAACCCCTGTTGTTGCTACTGTTTCTACTCCTTCTCTTGTTAGTCCTGTATCGTATGCTTCTCCCTCTGTTCGTAGTCGCAATTCTCCTCTTGCGGCTAGCTTCTTTCATTGGCTCGGACCTGTTCATGGGTCCGCTGGTTCCGATGGTCCTCAGAGACGTAGTCAGCTTCCTGGAAACAGAGAACGCGTTGCGTTATATAATATGGCGATGGGTTGGATGGTAAACCCTCTTAGGTGTCCACCCCGTGTTGTTCTTGATACATTTTGTCAATTCAATATACCAACCCAGAGATATGTGTTTAATGAAATGTGCAAGTTCCTTTATGATCAAATAGCGGCCGATGCGCCTGACGAGGTGCTGACCGCCCTGTCTGATCTTCAGCTTCAATTCGCAAATGGACTGATAGTGGATACTAACGTTCGACGTGCTGTTGAGCGGTTGCTATCTCTTCGTCCCGCTCCGATACCTCATGCATTGTTTGTTGAGGATATTGAAAAACAACCAGACGAGTCTGGCCAATATCCTATGCGTGAAGTTCCGCTGGTTTGGATACCAGCTGATCCTGCTGCCAACCCTGCGACAGTGGCGCATTTCCAGAGAGTGTGGATACACCTCCCATGGAAACGATCGGAAGTGCTACAGGTGAAGCAATCTTTGCCTGATCCACGCAAAAATCCTACAGGGTATTACAAAGAATTATCGCAGCTCGTAGATGCTACGGTAATGAATCTTGCTGATATCGATATGTTGTTCGGCAATGTCGTACCACAACCGGTATGGGCTAAGATTCGGCAGGAAAATCATCCGGCTGAATTAGGCGGTGATTGGGCTGCCATTGTAGCGGCAGATGCCGGACAAGTGGCTGCTACTAAACCCGACCAGTTGATTACTGCTCTTCCTCAACGAATAATAACATTAATGAAAACGCTTATGCCAGCTATGAGGGTAAACTGGGACAAATTGTCAGCTTGTAAGCAAAAGAAAGATGAGAGTGTTTCCGACTTCTTTACGAGGTTCGAGGAAGCATTCATTGACCATAGTGGACAGGATATGGGTACCGAGGGTGGTCAGAGATTGTTTGTGGATAAATTTGTTTCAAACTTATTGCCCGATCTGAGCAATAAGTTAAAGAATTCGGAAAGTGCATGGGCCGTCTCTACTTCGGCTCAGATATTGGCTACGGCACAATATTATGAGAATAGGGAGAAAGAAGAGAACGACCGTGCTGATAAAAAGACGAAAGAGCTAAAAACTAAAGTGTTGCTTCAGCAAGCGTATCCTCCACGTTCGAATCAGAATAATTCACAACAGAATAGATCGCAGCCGCAATCGAACAGATCCCAAACTCGTAATGACTCCTCCTCCCAAAGATCCTCGTTAGGGTACAATCAATGTGCTTATTGTAGACAGGAGGGACACATTAAATTCAATTGCCCTGTTTTGAATGAACGTAATAGTGGTAACTCATCTAGAGGAGGTCGTGGTGCTTCACAGCAGGCGTCACGTGGTAGAGGTCGTGGTGCTCAGAATGATCGCTCAGACAACTCATCCAATTCTAATAATTGTTTCGATCAACGTGGATCATCGCAAGGACGATCTGCGCAGTACAATGTGGACGATTATTACGTCGATCAGGGAACTGACGACAGTAATTACTAGGACAGCCAAAGACAAGGAGAGGGAGTGGTATCAGTTCCGGTTGATCAGAGAGGGCCTTACGTCGCAGTTGCTACATCGGGCGTCGTTGAGCCTTTTCTGTTGGACACTGGTGCAGCGAAAAGTTCTATCATGCATTCGAAACTCCCTGGCGCACCTTTGTCTGGCTTAACAAATGTTTCCGTTGGATTCTCTGGCGCCCCTGTTAGCAATCCAGTTTCGCGCCCTTTGCCCCTTAAAATTGGGCCACGTGAGCTAGAAGCTCCGTTGATTTTGACTACGGGTTGTGGTGAAAATCTACTGGGCCTGGATTTGCTTAAACGTTTGTACGCGACTTTGTATTGTTCTCCTGCGGGTGTAAAGCTTACGTTAGGAGAGAGGGTTGTCTCTCCTATGTATTTGTCCCTCGATAAGCTCCCACCGGAATTGAGTTCTCTTCCTGCGTCTTTGTGGGCAACGGGTCCAAATGACGTGGGCCTACTTGATATCTCCCCTTATGTTGTACAGTTGAAATCTAATGTGCGACTGCCACGTATTCCCCAATATCGTATCTCCCTTGATGGTGAACGAGCACTGTTAGCGATCATCTATGATTTGATCGAGAAAGATGTTATTGAAGAGACTCGGGGAAACATGTGCAACAGCCCTGTGCTGCCCATTCTTAAACGTACTGATCCTTCAAAACCGCCTGTTTATCGCTTTGTTATCGATTTACGGGAGGTGAATAAAATTGTGGTTCCTCAATTTCCCGTTGTGCCTGACATCACGGCGCTACTGACTCTGATTCCAGCTTCTGCATCATGGTTTTCGGTGATTGACTTGAAAAATGCGTTTTTCAGCATCCCGATTGCCGAGGAGAGCAGGG
Source organism: Lissotriton vulgaris (assembly GCF_964263255.1). Lineage (NCBI taxonomy): Eukaryota > Metazoa > Chordata > Amphibia > Caudata > Salamandridae > Lissotriton > Lissotriton vulgaris. Next base: position 234,788,145 of record NC_141700.1, on the reverse strand, counting down.
ACCTTTTCGGTTTCTCTCTTGGTGGACGCAGCTTCCGGTTCAAACGCGCTCCTCAGGGCTACTGTGAAAGTCCATCTATTTACAGCCAAGCCTTGAAGGGTCAACTGGACGCATTCAGGTTGCCGGTTGGTGCGGCCTTGATCCAATACGTCGACGACTTATTGGTGGCTGCTGATACTCAGGACATTTGCAAGATTGCTACAGTGTCGTTGCTGCAACATCTCTGTGAGTTGAATCATAAGGTGTCCCCTTCTAAACTCCAATATTGTTGTCAAGAAGTAACCTATCTAGGTCACTTATTGTCAAAGGAGGGAAGGAGGTTGACCCCAGAGAGAATTGCAGCAATTGCGCGAATGGCTGTGCCAAAAACCCAAAGAGATGTGCGTGCCTTTCTAGGTATCACGTCGTACTGCAGGCAATGGATTCCTAATTTTTCATTGCTAGCGAAACCATTGGTGGCTCTTACGTGCAAGGATGTTTCAACTCCTTTACCATGGACGGAAGAATGTCAGAAAAGTTTTTCTGAACTGCGTGATTCATTGTGTTCGGCTCCTGTGTTAGGTACCCCTGACTACAGTAAGCCGTTTACATTATATGTTCACGAGAGGGAAGGTTGTGCTTTGAGTGTCTTAACGCAACCTTTTGGTGGTAAGCAACGTCCATGTGCATATTTTTCCTCGACCTTGGACCCAGTAGCTAGAGCATTGCCGAGTTGTTTACGAGCAACAGCGGCAGCTGCGGTCTCCATCCGACAATCAGCAGGATTGGTCATGGACAATATGCTTACGGTGATGGTTCCGCATGCAGTCGATACTCTTTTGAATCGAACGAAAACTCAGCACTTGACGAGTGCGAGGTTGTCTGGGTATGAGCTGACGCTGTTGGCAAGCCATATTCAAATAAAACGTTGTAATGTTTTGAACCCGGCAACTTTGTTACCAATTAGCACAGAGTCAGATGAAGTAGCAGAACATGACTGCTACTTGAGGACCGAAGAAGAAACAAAAGGTCGAGTGGACCTTAAAAACACCCCATTGGAAGATCCGGATGGTACTTTGTATGTGGATGGGTCATGTTTTAAGTTGTCGAATGGCGATGTGACTACTGCTTATGCTGTTGTAACGTTGAATACTGTTGTTGAGACTGCGAGGTTGAATCAGAATTCTGCCCAAGCTGCAGAATTGATTGCTCTCACTAGAGCGTGTGTGTTAGCGAAAGGGAAACGTGTGAATGTGTTTACCGACAGCCAGTACGCGTTTGGCGTCGCTCACAGTTTTGGACGATTGTGGAGAGAGAGAGGTTTCTTGACGTCGCACGGTACGAAGATACAGCATGGCCAGCTGTTGAATGATCTTTTGGATGCATTGACTTTGCCTCCGCAAGTTGCGATTGTTAAATGTAGTGCGCATCGTAAGGTGACGGATGATGTTGGTCGTGGTAATGCGTTTGCGGATGAGACTGCTAAGGAGACTGCCCGGAACCTTAGCACCCGAATGTATGTGACGAGTTCGGTTAGGTGGCCTACAGAATCGAGTATGTGTGAGGACACTGTCGAGAGTGTGAAAGCAATTCAGAATGAGGCCACCGAGACTGAAAAGGCGAAGTGGAAAGAAAGTACGGGAAAGTTGGATGCGAATGGTTGTTGGATTGATTTGTCTGATCAGAAAAGATGGATGTTGCCTGATGCGTATGTGCTGGCCGTTGTGACAATGGCGCATGGGTTAGCACATATTAGCGCGAAAGGTATTTGCAAATTATTGTCTCCGGTGTGGAAGAATGATGGCATTACGAAATGTGCTGAACGTCTGGTGAAGAATTGTATGGTGTGTATGATGTACAATCCTGGCAAAGGAACCCCGACTCCTCCTGGCAGTTTTGCTCCTCCTTCGTATCCCTTTGAGGTGATTCAATTGGACTTCATCCATATGGAGCGATGCAATAACCTGAAATATGTTTTAGTTGTGGTTTGCGCATTCTCCCGATGGATCGAGGCCTATCCTCTCAAAGACAATACTGCTTTGTCTACTGCGAAAATCCTACTGAAGGAATATTTTCCTCGGTATGGAATGCCTAGAGTCGTGTGGTCAGATAACGGAAGTGAGTTTGTGGGTAGTGTGATGAAGAGTGTGTGCAAGGGCCTGGGAATTAATCAGAAATTCCACAGCGCCAATCATCCCCAGTCAGCTGGATTGGTTGAAGGGTACAACGGCACCCTTAAACTAAAGTTAGCGAAGATTCAGGCTACGACTGGTCTTTCGTGGCTTGACGCTTTACCTTTAGCATTACTGTCAACTAGGGCGACTGTACACTCCCGAGTAGGGCTTAGTCCCTATGAAATAGTGTTCGGCCGTCCTGCGAATGTGTGGGGGGTTCCTAGGCCAGGAATGTTCTCTGATCTTGAGTACCCAATGTTGATCGATTATCTACATGACTTGACTGCTAAACTGAGGTTAATTCACCAACAGGTTTACGACGCATTGCCGACGCAGACGGAGGGTCCAGGCCACCAGCTCCAGCCCGGAGACTGGGTGGTGACGAGAAATTTTTCGCGCAAGAATAACCTAGACCCGAGGTTTACCGGACCCTACCAGGTGCTCCTTGCCACGAGGACTGCTGTTCGTCTCGAGGGACGTAAGAATTGGGTGCATGCCACCCATACCAAAAGAGTCCCCATCCCTTTGCCAGCAGACCCGTGGGTAAGGAGTGGCATTGCATCAACTGAAACAGAAACATTGTCGGCGTTTGTACCTTTCAGCGACGCACAGCTTGTTGGAGAATCCTCAGCGCAGCAGAAAGACACCGTTGAACAATTAGCATCAAAAGACTCAAGACCAGAACACTCAACTGATCAGCAGGACGCTGTCTCTTCAACGGATCCTTTGTTTGACGAGCAGACACGTCCTGGGAAAACCCGATACTTTTTGCGATCTCGCACTAAGGACAAATAAAAGATCCTGCTCTGTTGTATTGACAACTGCATTATCCCGTTTTCCATGATCAGTTTTGAACCTTCGTATTACTGTAATTATTTTTGTATATATTCATTGAGCTTTATTCCTTACACTTTTTGCTTTTACAGCTGAGAGACATCGTTTTGCATACATATATATTGTGCATAAAAGGCCGTAGGGCCGCGCGCGTACTTCCTTCTGGATAGTAGGTCTTGACGCTAGGTTAAAGGCCGTCGGTTCCTGGGAACTCCTAGGGATTGACTATTGCTACACAGAACGAAGTGCGTCAAGAAACGTTGCGTACGGTCGTAGGGAATGGCATTCTCGAAGCTGAATGATTTGGAGGGAGCTCAGGTCCACAGATTCAAGCTGCAGCAACTCAGTCGTACCAAATGTTTTATATTCCAGCTGTTTGTATTGTTCTTGACTGCTTCTGCATTATTGGCGGGTGGGGTGTATTATACGATGTCTTATTTCTTGCCCTCTGCTACACCTACTCCTACTCCTGACCCTAAACTTACCTCTACTGTTTCTCCTCATTCCTTTCATATGTTACCGGAACACGAGCAGGCTAGACGTGTAGAATTCCGCAACAATTCCTTTATTCAGCTCCTTCATCAGCATCAGTTAGTGGTTAACACTACTAATTGTTGGGTGTGTGGGTTGATGCCACATACTACGGATAAGGGAATTCCATATTTGGTGTTACCGTATAGTTCCCAAGGGTCAGCTCGAGCATTTCAGACAATGTTTCGAAGCGCACTGGGTTTCCACCCCATTCGAGAACCACGTTCCCCCTACTCTGGTCCTACCTCGTATCAAAAACCTTTGTCGATAGCAATAGAGGATTTAGATAGTGATATCTATGATCCCTCGCTTATTCCCGAAGAAGAGGTACAGGCCTATAGGGTCCTAAGTAGAGGTGAATATAGTGCGTTCACTAGCGAAAATCAGCTTAAAAGCTCGCCTCCGATATGGGTCGTACCCCACACTGGTAATTTTTGTCTCATGGGTCGTGGCCGAAGATCGCAAGCCCGACTTGGAGCAAGTGCTTGCACTGAAAATTACATTCTGCCGATGTTCTCGTCCCCTGTGTTTCTGGCTACCAAGGGTACATACTTTATCTGTTATGATCGTGCATATGCATGGTTGCCCGCTGACTTCATGGGCTCATGTTTTATTGCAAATTTGTTGCCTCCGACGTTCACTGTAGATGCCGATTATCATAAGACTAGAGTTGTACGAGGCGTAATTAGCGAAGAGGATACTGCCGGTCAAGAGGCAGGAGACTTTTTCAAGGGTTTCCTCCCGTTTTGGGGACCTATGGTCAATAGTAGGAACCTGAGACAGTTGACTCGAGTGGTAGAATCGACAGCTAATATTACTGCCAGTGCCCTTGGTAATATCACCACAGAACTTCAGGCGGATAGACTTATGACGTTACAAAACCGTATGGTTTTAGATGTCATCTTAGCAGATCGAGGTGGGGTATGTAAGGTGATCCATTCGAGCTGCTGCATTTTTATTCCAGATAATGCTCCTACTGTCTATCAAGCCATCTCGAGGTTGCATAAGATCTCTGAATCCATACACGTGGATGTAGGGGATTGGACGCTACTTGGATGGTTTTGGGGCCTGATGTCGACTTGGGGTTGGAAGATTCTGATGATCATCGGAGTCGTTGTAGTGTTCCTGTTCACGTGTTGCCTTTGTGTGCAGTGTGGTCCTGCCTTATGTGGCCTCTGTGCTACAACGTGTATAAGACAACCACCTGTTACCAAGGGGACTCGGTTGGACAGAGCTATGCTACAGCAACATCTCGATGGTCTGATGAATATCGAATATGATTCCGACTAGTGCTTGCCTACATGAGGGCAAAAGGAGCGTCTGAGGTTCCGTGACAATTGTAAGTGGTGTTTTCGACTCGTACGAATATGGTCGAGTCTGGTATCTATGAACCGCAAATGACGAGTTTAGTAAGCGTGCGCAGTTTCGCTGTGCTAACTTAAACCGTTCGCTTGTTATGTGGGTTTTTCATCTGTACCCACGGGTTCCATCTTAGATACGACATCCATTTTGTCTCTTGCCCTCAAGTAGCCAGCGAACGGACGTTGTCCGCTTCGCGACCCTGGGACTCCCAAGATATTTGCGGAAGACACATGTCCTTTGTAAGTGTCTTTATGACGAGGGGGATGCTACTGTAAAGCAGATGGCGCCGCTCGAGGCTCATCTTGCCGCACGGACTTATTGTCTCAGCCGTGCATCTCATTAGGCACGTCCCTTTGATGCCTGTATCTCGTGTTTCCCGATACCTCCCCTTTTACACCCTTTCCGATCTCCCCACTGTCTCCGTCTTCCTCTACACCTGTCCTTGTTCCTATTTCGATCTGTTTTACTGCTGATTGGAATTCGCTAATGGTGGGAAGATGGGTTTTTACAGTTGGGAACCGCCAAATGTTTCCGCACTTATGTTCCGGACCTCATGTGTATCAAAGTGACCAAAGCGACCCCTCTGGGGGATAATGGTGGGAACCGGGTTGTAAACTTTTGTGTGCCATGTTGTCCTATGAGTAAAAACTGTATAAAAGGAGCGATCCACAGAACCAATTTGAAGCAGTCTCCCCAAGTTGCACGTGGTGTACTTGTCGTGACTTCTGTGTTCCCTGCAGCAAATAAACCTTGAATCTGTGACGCCGAAGGAAGTGTCCCGTGTCTCTGTGATTCGTACGCCGGAGCAGGTTACCCACGAAGGTTTCAGGTGTTGTGCCCTGGCACCGCTGGGTCTTAAAGAACCCAGTCCTTCATATCGAGTGGCAGATATGTCAGAAAATAATAACGTGATACAAAAATATCATCATGCAGGAATACCGCTGTCAAGAATATCGATTTTTCGGGTAAGTAATTTTGTTTTCAAAATTATAGTTGTTGTTAAAATTGTTCGCAATAATATAGTTCTAAAAAATAATGTTTTTTAATTATTTTGTGTGTTTTAGTTCATATATTAATATTATGTATTATTGCTGCATGTACAATTGTTCTTTTTAATATCCACATTTTATTAGGTTTAACAGTATAATCCATCATCCACTGATTGTTACAAACAAGTGGCATCATATTTCTGGATCTGATCATTGTATATTGACAGTGTGCCATCATAATTACACATTTTAAATAGGTAGTCCAAGATAAGTACTATCCACCCCATATTTTCTCATGTTTGCAGGACAGCCATGAGTTTCGTAAACTGGTTGTTCTTGGCGTGCACACAGATCAATGCCCCTCCCCCACACCACCAGGGAGGGGGACTCAGGATGTTTCCAGCAGCTGTATTTGCCAACTCCCTCCAGGAGACCCAAGAGTGCCTCCTGGTGACCCAATTCAGTTTGGTGGCCCAGGACCTCCAAGATCCCATGGCGCACCCCACTTCAGAAGGATGTCAAGAGCAGGCACGACCAGGCCACATGGTAAAAGTCAACCGCCGGGGCGGAGCAGCGTGTACATACAGCCTAACTCACCTGACCCATCCAATGTAGTCGCTGGGGGGACAGGTATGCTTCTTGAAGATAATTAATCTGGCCCATCCACAAGTGTAAGGAAATTGCCAGTTCCCTTGGGGCCACACATGCCTCCCGCCAGTCCTCGTCATCCAGCTCACTATTTGTGACAGAGGTGTAAGAAAAGATCTGGTGCGTTAATCATTAGGGAGTGATAGAGCACAGAAATCGCACCCTTACCCAGACAACCAGTCATGAGTTTTGCCTCAAGGGGGCTATATTCAGAGATATATACGTCTGCTGGAAGGTGAGTCAGACTAGCATGGTGCTGCTGGAGATAACAGAAGAATTGTGTGTGAGATACTGTACTGGTTCTGCAGCTCCTGGACAGACATCAGGAAACACAGTTGGCAAATGTTGCTCGGGTAAGTACTACTTATACGGATCCATTGAGAAAAGCCCACAAGGCCTGCCACCTGGCCCAGCCAGGTACCACACCACAGCTGTGTCAGCAACAGCTGTGAGGCAGCAAGTCCATTGAGTGAGGTGCAGGGTCACTTTCCAACAGAGTAGCATCACTCGAGTGCAGGAATGTGTTGTGGAGGGCATAGGACTGCCATAGAATAGATTGAGAAGTCCCTCGAGGCTTATAAGGTGTAGTTTGAGATAGTAGGTTGGATCATGCCCACCCCCAGTAAACCATTTCTTCACAAAGACTAGGTGTGCTGTGAGGTAGTACCCATAGAGATCCGGAATGCCGAGGCCTCCATCAAATGCTGATTTGCGGGTCAACGTGAAAAACACACAATGTCGCCCACCTGCCCAAATGAATGATGTTAATTTTCTAAGTGAAGGAGTGAAACCATGTACAGGGAAAGAGAAGAGGGTAATTCGCTATGACATATGAATATTGAGGTAAACAAATCATTTTAAAAGGAGCAAGGCGTTCCATCGGGTTAAATGGCAGGTGGCTCCACATGCGTAACTTGCGGTTCATCGTCTACGCAAGAGGGCAAAAGCTAAGAGATCAGGCCAGGAGAGGTCTGGTAGGTAAGAGACATGGATCCCTAAGTACGTAAGGAGTTCTGTCTGGTAGGGATATCAGGGCACCAGTGTTGTTGTCTTACATTACCAGCTACCGTCACAAGAACAGATTGCCTTTGCATATAGTTAGAGGTTATCAAGGCATCTAGGATCCGAAGTCTGTGGCTCACTGAGCAAAAGCAGGACATTGTCCTCATATATGGCAGAGCTGTCTTCCATGCCACTACTCCATTGACAAACCCGAACCAGCGCATCCCATCTCATCAGGCATGCCAGTGGGTCTATGGCAAGAGCGAAGAGCAGCAGTGACAGGGGACATCCCTGAAGCGTTCTCCTGTGAATCTGAAAAGGCAGAGAGAGGACCCCATTCACCCAAACCTGAGTAGTGGGGCCACTGTATAGCAGCCACACCAGCCTGCGAAAAATGGGCTCAAAGCCTGGTCATTGGAGCACAGCCTCAAGGAAGGATCAAGCCTTCTGGAAATCAACCAGGAGGAGAGTCAGATCGTCTCCAGGTGGTGTGTTTGAGAGGGCCATCTGCAACCTCTGAATGCAGTGGCAGGTGCTCTACCTGGCATAAAGGCACATCGGTCCGGGTGTACAAGATATGTGAGAGTTCAACTAAGCCTAGTCGCCGCCGCCTTCACAAAGATTTTGACATCTGCATCGATGAGGGAGATCGGGCGATATGATTAGCAGCAATCTGCTGGTTCTCCTGCCTTGCATATAACCACAATGGTAGCGGTATCATGGTCTGGGGGAACAAAGCCGCATTTCAGTGCTTCAGTGTAAAGGGCCAATAAATGCGGGGTCAAGAGATCTCAGTACAGTTTAATAAACTTGATGGGGAACCAGATCAGGTATTGCTTGCCCTACCTCTTCCACAGATCCAGGTTTCGGGCCAAGGAGGGTGGGATAGATGATAGGGCATATCTCTAGTAAGGGGACAGCCAAGTTCATCTGGAGGAGATCGTTATGTTGCTTACAGTCTCTGATAATGGGTTGCAAACGGTTGAATGATTGCAGATAGTTCTGCACATAGGACCCCAGAGCCATCTCTAAAGGCTGGGACCACCTTGCTAGAAACCTCCTGAGTCTCCAGCCAGTACACTAGTTTGCCCTATTTGCCTCTTGAGGCATATAATCTCGGAGTAGATGTTGTCCCGCATTGTGAAACCTGACGCAGATTGGCTCCCACCATCTCCAATGGACTGTCAGCTGCCCCCAATCCGTACCCCTCTGCCCGTTGCTCCAAATAAAGGATCTGGATCTCAGGCTCCATTATCTGTGCCTGCTGCTCTCTATGTTGCACTTACCCTTTAAGACGGCCCTACAGTGTGGGTTTACTCGCTGCCCATAATGTCCAGTCGGACGGCACTAATCCCTGATTGTTTTGGAAGAAGGTGTGCATCTTCTCCTCCACAAAATCTGTGGGGTCTTTGTCTGTCAGGTGCCATGCATTGAATCTTCACATGGTACAAAGGGAGCCAGTTGGAGCACCCCACTCAAGAAGAAGAGACGCTTTGTCAGATGTGCCTCTCAGTAGGACCGGGACACTCTGCACCTGCAGCAAGTCACAAGCTGGCAACCAAACAAGATCAAATCTGGATTCGATTTTAGGGGCTGCGGATAGGTGTGTGTAGGAGTGCCGGGTAGGGTTCCAACAATGTCAAGCATAACAGAGACTCAAGGAATCTGCCCAAGAAGCAAGGCTAGCAGAGCGTGTCAGCCTGATGGGCCCATGGGGCATCAGATGTGTCCCGTTTGAGGTCGGGAACGGCGTTAAAATCCCCTCCGATCCTGGTTGTCATTGGCGGGACGACTGCAATTAGGGATTGAACTGCTCGTAGTGTGGGTTGTAAGAGTTGCGGAGGAACAAAGCAGGAAATTAGGTTGAGTTAGCCCCTACGCACCCTTTTATGCTCACGTACTGCCCCTGAGGGTCCCCATGAGCACCAGATACCAACATTGGGAAGGTTTTGTGTAAGAGAATCGCCAGCCCTCTCAAGCCTCTAGAGAACTCCTCATGATACACTCGGTCATACCGAGAGCATCACAGGAAAGAACATCGAGCTCCCAGGAGATGTATCTCCTAAAAAAGGACTGCATCTGGTTTGCATCTCTTAATGTACCGCAGAACCCCTGATCTTTTAATGTGGTCTAAGAGACCATTCACATTCCCAGAAACAAGTGTAACCATTGGGGAGCTGAGGTAGTAAGTGGCGGGGATGGGTCAGGGTCCCAAAATCAGGTCTGGGATGATGGTCAGTACCTCAAGATTCTGCCCAGAAGTAAAACTAATACAGTAGAGAGATTGTGTGGTGAGAACATGAAAACAAAACAATTCAAAATAACAAATCTATCTAAAACAACATATCCCCCAACACCCTCCCTCCCCATACTTCTACCCTTGAAGCATCTGTTGCCGCTTTTAAGAACATTCACAAATAAATGTAGGAGAAAAAACACACGGTCAGGAGCTTTACTTCGCCCATGTACAGATAATCTTGCGTGACAGCAACATCTCATAAGTTGATGATAGGTTCCTACGTGTAGTAGAAACCTCCCTTAACGCCCAATCAGTTCGGCAGTCCAATCTGTAGATATACCTTACCACCTCCATCCCAGACTTGAGTGTTCCAGCTTCACAGTGTAAGGCCCTATTCTCGTCTCTATTGGTGACCTTCCAACATCGAATTCAATGAGCCAGGCAGACTTTCAGTGGATTTGAAGAGCACCAGAGTGTCGGAGAGAGAGGCCTCCTAATCTCAAACGAGCAATGGCGCTGTTGGACTGCCTTGGTGTGATCTGGAAAGATAAAAAAATGTGCGTTGGAATGTTTCAGGCCAGGTTGAGCCCTGGATTCTCGAAGGATGGTGTCCCTGGTGGTTAAGGATGTGCGCCACTACAGGGCATGGAGAAGACCCCCACCGTAGGCCTTATGGTCATAGCTCGGTGCCCCTGCTCCACCACAAAGCACCGGGATAACTTATCAGCCGAAACCCAGGTTCGGAGCCATTCCTCCAAAAGATTGTCCATTCTGGAGCCCTCAATCCCTTCTGGCAGGCCAATCAGGTGCAGATTATTTTGTCTTGAGTGGTTCTCTGCGTCTTTCGTCCGCTAGTCAAGAGCCGCCAATGTGGACAGCAGTTGGGACACCGGATGTTTGAGAGTCCCAATATAATCTTCGGTCATCGAGATCCACGCCTCGGCCTCAGTAACTCTCTCTGCTACCTTATGGAGGTCCTGGCGCATGAGAGAGATATCAATACGAACACCCTCCACTTTGGAATCAATTCCCTCCCTGGCGTCTTGGTTAGCATTGAGAATGACTGGGAGGTCCACAGTGGGTTGGGCTGTTCCTGTTGTCAGGTACTGAGGTGGTGTATTGTCCATTTTCATTTTGGCTGCCTTCGACGGCTGGGGGTTATCGCGTCCCATCTTCAGTCACAGGGGGACCAGTAAGATGGACCAGAGGAGTGTCAGAAAGCTGGCCAGTCTGTCCCATCCCAGCACAAGCAGATTCAGGTGGAGGCCTATGCCCCAGATGGCAGGGGGCCTTCTTGTGCAGTCCCAACAGCTTTACGAATTGATACAACCCTCTTTTTTGTCTTCCAGCTGGTTTCCGGAACATTCTTCGATTCTTTGCTCTTTGCAGTCTGATCTGCTTGCTACCAACTTCTTGTTAACACGTGATAATTCTACAAACTTGGTCATAAGAATTGTGCCAGGGACTGTAGGCTTCACATATTTGACATTCAATGAAGGTGACACAGTACCAATAGCTTATAAATTGCATTTGTACACATCAGCGGAAATGCTATTTTCTATGGTTGAAAAAAGTTTGACTGCAGTACAGATGGCAATTCTGAAGAACGCTCTCTAGCGCAGCGAAAACACATCCTTATGGTTTTGCCTGCACCTGCTTTAGAAGCAGTAACTAAGGTGAGTGTTCCAAATTCTAAAGCTTTGCATCCATGTTGGATACAATGGGCGAGTTCTTTGACATCAGCTGATGTCACGTTTATCTTTGATCCCTCATTACAGACACAGGAGTTTTTACAATATGAACATGTTCATCCTCCTCCATTGTCATTGTTTCCTTTGGATCAGTACAAATCAATCACCTATACCGACAGATCTGCTCAACCAGCCGTTGGGTTAAAGCATGCTTATTTGGCGGCTTGTGCTATTGTGGTTGGCTCAATAGTAAATGGTGAATTTAAGTCTACTATTGTCCGTACACAGGGACTTGGGGACTGTACAGCTCAATTGTCAGAGCTGCGTGCATTGAGTTTAGCTCTAGAATTTACAGATCCTGATGTGAACACTCTTTTTGTGTGCGATTCCTACAACTGTGTTCAGGCTTTCAATTACAATTTGTTCTTTTGGTCTCTGAATGATTATCAAGACTCTAAAGGTAGCACAATAAAGCATAAAATGCTTTGGCTCCGAGTGACAGAACTTAAAGAACTTTTGCCACTCACACAGGTTATTCATGCTCTTGGCCATCAGCATGTGGGAAGACATGCTGTTCGTAATTCTTTCGCTGATGAGGCAGCCAAATCTACAATACCCACTTGTTCAGGAGCAGCAGTTACTAGGTCCATGACTAAGATTGATGTTGTTTACCTCTTAATTTCTTACCATAACATATTGTTTGTTTGTCTTAGCTATAAAAACTTCATTTAGATGTTTGCTGTGCTTTTGCAATGCATTTTGTGAGTTGTAGTACAACTAAGTTACATGGTGTACCATGTGTTGATTAATAAAGTACACATATCTATACATCATGTCCATGTCGCAAACACATGAACTACGTTTTCAACAATATTACACCAACTTATTAACCATTTATTTACAATAACTATAGACATACATTTCCACAGATCACACCCAGGGTTTGTCTGAAACCATTGGGGCAGATAAAGCAATTGACACACGTGAAAATGGAGGACAGCACAACTGCTACTCCTACACCCATTACACCTACTCTAACCACTTGGAAAACAAATGTGTCAGCACTATCAGTCCTTGAGGAAAGTGATGAGGAGCTAACACAAAGCAAGAAGACAACTTCATCTGTGCGCAGGACACACAGACAAAGTAGAGTCCACCAACAAACAGTTTACCATGAAAATGTCTCCGATGACATGGCAGACAGTTCTCCATTGCTTGGTGGCCTGGAGAAATCAATCATCACAGTACAGCGCCTGCAAGCCAAACAGATAAAAACAGACAAGAGGCATCTGCAAAGTATGTCACAGTCAATGCTGAAATTTCAGAAAGGACAAGACCGTTGGAGTACTGCAATGGAGAAGGAGCAACGTCTGCAAAGGCGCAGGCACAAGCAGCACATAAGACGCTATGAAGCATTCACAAAATCTATCAATCGATTGACAGTAGCCCTGACCACTCGTGCCAGGAGAACTATCAATATCTGAAATGACACTGCTGCCAAGATGCAGCCCATGGGCTGGTCCAAGTGACCACAGCTCTGGAGAACATTCAGACACATAACATATCTGTTCCTAACCTTTTGCCACCACCTGAAAGTGAAGATGCAGAACGCACCCGCCAGAATGTTGCTGGATATTCCCAAATTCCAGTCCATTTCCCAAGGTTTTAAAAAAACTCCATTGGCTTCCAATAACAAGCATTTACAATGCAATGGTCTCAGCATTATTAAAGGTAGAGCTATTGGCATTGCTCATGATTTTTTTAATTTTTTGTTTTTTTAAAACATAAATAAATGGAATTGTCATTTACAATGGCAATAGGTGAGCATTAGAGAGTAGTAGAGAGTATTCGCGGACACAGAGCCACACACACAGACAGAGCCGTGCACACACACACAGACAGAGCCGCGCACACACACACAGACAGAGCCGCGCACACACACAGACAGAGCCGCGCACACACACACAGACAGAGCCGCGCACACACACACAGACAGAGCCGCGCACACACACAGACAGATCCGCGCACACACACAGACAGAGCCGCGCACACACACACGGACAGAGCTACGCACACAGACAGAGCCACGCACACACACAGAGACAGAGCCACACACACACACACAGAGCCATGCACACACACACACACAGACCGAGCCACACACACAGACAGAGCCACACACACATACAGAGCCGCGCACACAGACAGGCAGAGCTGCGCCCACACACACAAACAGAGCCGCGCACACACAAACAGAGCCACGCACACACACACACACACACACCCAGCCGCGCACACACACACACACACAGACAGAGCCACGCACACACCAGCATCACTACTGCAGAGTTCTCCTACGTTTTCTTCTCCCATTTCACCATCACAACATCTTCTTCCAAAACCTTCTCCATTAATTACCATTGCAGCTGCCCCCACGTAACACCACTGCATGGTTCTCCTACTACAACAGCCAACACTGCTCCTGCCATCAGCACACCTCCACAGTAGCAGTTCAGAAATAACCACCTGCATATATATTGACTCCAAATAATAGCTGCAGAGGTAGCCATCCACACGGCAGTGAAAAAGAATATGAAGAAAGTTTTAGGAACTTTGTTCTAATAAACAAATCCAGGGACAAACTAGTGCATTTTGGCCCCCTCCGGTGCACACAGAGAGGGTGAAACTAGGGATAGTACCTGGCTAGGTTTGACCCACGATGTTTTGTTTGAGGTTGGAATGTGGGTTGGAATGTGTTTTTGAGTCTGTGCATCCCTACTGATTTGCATGGTTTAGGGGTTTTCACCAGCTTTTCTCTAATATTTTCCAATACTGAGAACAGCTGGAAATGTACTCCTGACGAGAAGAAATAAATAGTCTTCCAGGGTTGTAAATGTTCAAAAGATTTTCACATTTCCCCAAGACATGCCCAATCTTATGCCAGAACTACTCCATGGCAAACTCGCGGCCCACTAAGGATCCTGCATATTCACTTTCACACAATCACAGATTCTCTGTGGCACCCGTGACCATTGGGGATCATCTCCGATATGTCCCGCACCCAAAAAAGCAAGCTACCTTCTAACGTCGCCTGTTCACTTTTCTCTCATCCATGGAAGACCTGACCTACATCCGCAATTACTGACTGGCTAGTACCAATTCCAAAACAAAAACCCTCACGTCCTGTTCCGAAGATTCTCCCCAGGTTAAACTATCTCCTCCTTATGTATAGTCAGCCTTATTTCCAATACGTAAGAAATCAGCAATGACCGGTGCCCCTTACCTGTGTAAACCAATACGGCCTACTAGGATTCGACCCCCTGCAAACAGGACCTGTGCCTTCTCCTGAACTCCTTCCTCAGTGATCTGCTGCCCAACCTTCGGCGATCTTATAGTTTTGTTTAAGACCCCCCCCCCCCGAGTTGCCCTGTATCCTTCGTGGTATTTATTTATTTATGCATGCATTTTTATAAAGCGCGGACTTTACCCGAAGGTGTCACAGCGCTGTACAATAGAACTCATGCAATCCTAAACATCCCGCTGACCCTCCAAGGACCCTCTTAAGCCCGAACCTATTCTCATCCAAGGGCATTCTCAGATCTGCTCTAGCCTCCTGCAAGGACCATTTGTGATTCACTCGCATCCTCTGTCGGTAATACTGCACGCTTGCACCACTCTCCACTGGGATCCTCTGTGGCCTGCTCCCTTCTCAAGGACCATTCCCGACTATGCAGAAGAATAGCTAACATCGCTCACTCTCCCGCTGAGTCGGTCCTCCCCCGTTACTTCTTTGCACCAGATAGCTGTACTCACCACACCAAATCGCCTTGTCGCAGACTTAGCCCCGCCACCGTGGCAGCCATTTTACCGATCCTTGGTTCGCAGACTTAGCTCCGCCACCGTAGCAGCCATTTTACCGATCCTTGGTCTGCGTGAGACTAGCCACGCGTAGCATCTCGGGATCCGGAAGCCACGCCTCCTCACGTCCGCCAAACAGAACAGCGACGAAATCGAAATGAAAAAAGCCAAAAACAGATGACAGCAAAGTACAAGGAAATAGAGAAAGGACACGCATGGACTAACAAAGAGCTAGAGTGCTAACATTACTAATGATAGCACAGACCGATATTCTTAGGCGACATGAATTCTTTCTTTTTATATTTGTAAATAGAGCGAACAATACCCGATGTTGCCAAAACGCTTTACAGTCGAGCTATTTCCTTACATGGATAGTTACAGAGAGTTCAAAAATTACCAATTTTTCGGAATTGTATATTTGAACAGTCCTTGCTCCCCGGACTCCACTTCCAGCGGGGGGCAGGAAAAAGACACGGCTGAAGAGCCGGTTCACGGAGCCACTGCACAAGTAGCGCCTTGACCCACAAAACACAAGAGGACAGAGAGGCTCACCTTCATTGAATAGCGGCCGGCAAGCTCCGTCTTTTCGGATTTGGGGGCGTGTTCGGTGGGCGTGGCTAAAAAGTGGAAAGAAGAACACCGAACACACCTCCAAATCCGAAAAGGACGGAGCCTATTCGGAGTAACGGCTCTCTCCTCCAATGGCTGGCCTCCATTTAGGAAAGTAAACAGAACAGAATGGCTGGATAGGGAAAGTTTGTATCATGAGTTTCAGTCACGCAGTCAATATGTACTACGTAGCCAAGGTCTTCTGTACCAAAACAAATGTATTTAATTTTTTATCTGGTTTTTCAGATTTTTCAAAACGCATGGGCAAACCAAAGACTGTCATGACAGTGAATACATGAATACAATATTTACATTTATACACACGTACCAATATACATTATTTACAAAGTGAAAGAAACACAATTCAATAAAGACAGTTGTAAATGACACACCAAAAAAGCAATAACGTGATTCAGTATTCAGACATTAGTTGTATTTATATACAGTGAGAAAATTCATACAGAAAGCAAAGGTACAACCAGTCCATGGAGATGTAAAACCAAGGGACGGGCGGGGACAGATGGATTAGTACGCCTGCCTGCCTGACAACACTGTGGTTCAATATTTATATTGGGTTGCACCACTAGGGTCCCAGGTGGTATATTATTTCTCTTCCTAGGTGCACCTTTTTGAATAACCACAGGGTGGAAATGTCGACGCGTTTCGAACCGGATTAATGACGGTTCTCTTCAGGACGGGGACTGGAAACAGTAAGTCTGCACGTGGCAAAGAATGTGCCGTGGTGTCGGTAAATCGCCAGGGAAGGGGTTGTTTCTGTGGTTAGCCGGTTATGGTTCTTTACGATTTATTGTCCGCCGCGCGGTACAAACATGAGAGAGAGGGGCCGCTTACATATTGGCTATGTTTCGTTGTGCAAGCTGAATAGGTAGCTTGTGAAACGTGTAGCGTCTGATGTCAGAAATCAATTCAGAGCTGGTATCTGAATGAGCCTGGACTTTTTCAGGAGGATTCAATCACTCGGAAACTCTCGAACTGGAACACGCACAGTCTGTCACTCCATTTAGGAAGCCAGCCAATGGGAGAGAGCCAAAATTAGAGGCGGGATGAAGAGCCCCTCTAAGAAACATAAGATCTCGCTACTTCCGGTTCTGACGAACCGGATAGTACCTCGACCTAAAAAAGGATAGTATTTAAATCTTTATGTCTAGCGTACAAAGCTATGCATGGAACAGGACCTGCATTCCTGACTTTCATCTCAGAGCAACCTCCTCCAGACAGCCAAATTTAAGAAAGTTCACTGAGGAGGAAGCAGTTTTATGTTGAACACAGTGACACGGTGGAACTCGCTTCCATTAGCTATCAAAAATTGCCCAACGCTACTTCCCTTTAGAAAATTACTAAAAACTTGACTATTCTCAAACTAGTTCTTACCTTTTTCCACTGAAATCCTGGCAGACACCGCCGCGCAGTTCCTAGATGCCCTGGGGCAATCGAGCGCTAAATACATTTCACAATCAAGATGGATCTAGCCTCAGTGGCAAATCTCTGCCAAATGGAAGCTGTACAAGATGAACATGCCCACACACATCTGGAACAGATATATACCCAACTCCACAGCCAAGTTCTGCTGAGAAAGTGACAAACAGCAGAGGTCGTAAAAAGTGACTTTTGTAGACACTCTGATTTATGAGACTAGTTTGTTTTGTTTGTGTTTCCATTGTGTGTTGCTTTGTTTAAACAAATCCTCCTATAAGGATACAGTAGATGATAGTTGATGATAAAGAAGCACATTGTTACAATCTAAATAAAAAGGTTATCTTTAAGTCATGCAAAGACATTACCATCATTTGTGTATTTCTCATGTTTTGTCATCATTATTACAATAAAAATAGTTGGTGATCTCTGTAATGCTGGACCCTCCGTTGCATGTGTCCCATCCTGCTAAATCTGTAGTGGCGGTAGTTCATCATCCGGGTCTGATTCTGGCTCTATGTTGGTGTTCTGAAGCCCCTACCTCATGGCTATGTTGTGGAGAATCAAATATAGTGATTCTGATGCACACCTTTTTAACCAAAAAATAATCCATGTTATCCTTGAATGGCACATGTGGCAAAGATTTTACCAGCCGCAGCCCATCCATTGGGTATGAAGGGCCACTCCCCTCACTGTTTGCCCCTTAAGAAGAGTGTCTGTCCGGCTGAGCAAAGGTCAGCCTGACAGACACTCTTCATTTTCAGGTCAGGCAGTCAGGAGCTAGACATGCACTAAATGCACATGCTCCTGGCTGCCTGAGCTGAACTTTGCTGGGCTGAGGAGGTCCCAGCTCCTGTGGGCATGACATCCTCAGCTCAGCAAAGACCCTCGAGGCCCTACCACTTGGGATGAGTGGGAGCGTCACTCATCATCTCAGACCTAGGAGCTTCAGTTTTATGCCCTAAAATACCCTGGGCTGACTGTCAATCAGTGACACCTCATCACAGAGTGGGAGGGGGTCAGCAGTCTCACTTCCCCAGCCCACTCTGTGATGAGGTTGGGACTACTGCCTTCCATCATTGGCTGACCTAGGTCAACCAATGAGGATAGGTAGCAGTACCCTCTGTAATGTTTGGTGTGTGCATGCATGTATTTTTGACTTTTGGTAATGAGTGTTGTGAATGGATGTGTGTGAGCACATGTGTGGGAATGTATGGGTGTGATGAGTGTGTATGTGTGTTCCCATCCGCTCACCTCCCTCTTAAAATTATTGGCCACCACTGGATTTTATAAGGTCTCTGGTCTGCAGAGTAGTGCTCCACCAGTCTTGTGAAGGCATCTGAAACGGGACTTGAGTGTTCCAAACGTACGCTCAATTACTGAGCGCATTGTCTTACTTGCCCTGTTGTTCATCCTTTCACTTCTGGTTCTTGGGTGCAAATATGGTGTCAGTATCCAAGGGTGCAAGGCACATGCACTGTCTCCTTAAATATTATGAACAGGATAAACTGTCAGAATATTTTACAAGCATACTATTGATCACTATATGAATTGAGTTTGCAATTCTCTTACCTAGTAAAAAGCCATCACCAAATTCATCCTGAGGCATCCAATGTTCCCATACTTCTCTCTATAAAACACTATCCTGTATGTTGGTGGACTTACTGCATGGGACAGGAATAACCCAAAATTGTGACCATTTGAAAACTACCTTGATATTATATGGACTTCACATTGCCTAATATTTGATCTTTACCTACCAGCTGCAATGGTGCCACCTACACATGAGAGGTACTTTTTGATTGGTACAAGGGTGGGAACACTACGTGGTGGGGATTTTGCTGTTCCACATATATTTCAGAACTTTCCCTTACATAAGTGTGAGTAAATTATTTTTTAACCAGTGTTTGACCTGTGCAGGGATTTCTGGGTAAGACAGCTGGTGGCATCCTCACAAGCCAGTTAGTGTCAGAAGCAAAATGAAGGGAGGTCTGTGTTTGAGGTCCATAGTCAAGAGATGACTTTCAGAAGAGAATACAAACTACAGATGAGGTCCCCCGAACTAGGCAGAATCCTATAGTTGATAACTCCAGATTTCTATAAAATAATAGAATAATAGGCCTCTCATGTCTGCCCGTCCGAAGCCCAACGACCCGAATTGGGTGGCTGTTGGCTGGGACTTCGTCCCCCAGCATCCTTTATCGGAGCAAAGAAGCGGAGCCAGATCTCCAAGTGCAACAAAAGCGACGCAGCACTCCTGCAGCACGGGATGCGCGCGGGCATGCCTGTGCCAAGCGCAGGACCATCCACGCCCGTCGGAGCCCAGAGGAGGCTAGGCTGGGTCCCCCCTCAAACTTCTTCACTTCGACTTCTGGCAGCAATATGGGAAAGAAAAAAGGCCAATCCAGCATATAAAGAGGAGGTAACTGTTATTCCATTGGATATTTTTCTTGCAAAAGCAAACTTTGCCCTGGAAAAGGAGATTGAGCGCACAGAAAGGAGGTTGTCACTGGCGGTGGGCAGGGTGTAGAGCGAGGTCCTATTGACCCTCCTTTGAACCAGGGACTGACTTTTCCAGCTGACTGAACGGACTTGCCTGATCAATCTATGCCTTGCTTGACTCTCTCAACCTTTACTGAAAATACAGAGCGATAATGAGGCCATGTTACACTCTACGGCATCTAATCAGAACAGCAAAAGAAAAAGAAGACAGGCTAAATCTATGGGCGTTTTTCATGCAAACATTTTTTTAAAAGCCCATTTGACCCTAGGACCCCAACCTAGGGGCCGATTAGGATAGCGGACGGATCGCCACCGCCATGCAGGCGGTGGCGATCCATCCGCCATCCTTGCCTGTCTGCCACCTATTTCCCCCCGCCATATTACAATGGCGGGGGGACCGTGGCGGAAGGGAAGACCGTTCGCCGCTTTTCCGACGCGGTAGCCTTGCGACCGTGGTGGAAAAGGTCTAATATGGTGACGGTGTCTATCAGACACCGCCAGCCATATTAGGATGGGCTGAGGTGAATGCCTTTCCGTGGCGGCAATGCCACCACGAAAAGGCATACTGTCCTTGCTTTGGGGCCCGTTGTGGGCCCCCAGGGTGAAGGGGGGTGGGGGTTTCACAGGAAACCATCTATTAGTCTTTATATTTTAATTGATGAATGTATGAAATTATGCATATGCTACAATGCTGAAATATTTTATCATTTGTTTATAATCATGTATCAATTCTTATCAATTAGTATGTTGTGTATAAGGAATTAAACTGTATCTTATGTGTAAAAACAGTTGTTGATCATTATTATTCTTGTTTGGCAAATGCCAGTACTCATGTGTTAGTGGTTATTAGATATTTGCCTGGGTGTTTTATTCACACAAAATTGTAGCAAATTCATCACTCTCTTACAGTTCCAATAAATCCAATGATTATAATATTTGTCAGGGCTGTAAAAGCAAGCTCTCTGAAACTGCACCATTCAAATATGCTGTAGGTATCAGGAGCCCACCTTAAATTGTACATCCTTTGGCGGCTACACCGCCCGTGCAGAGTAGTAGCAGGAGAAGTAATATACTCCCACATACTCATCCAGGTAACATCAGAAGGGAACATACTGCTTTGAATTGGCCCACAAGTACCTCTTACTCATCCCCCCCAGGGAATACAAATTGTTTTATGAATTAACCTCTTGCAGCATGTCCTTTTGTTCTTATTTTAGTTAACATACCTTTACTTAGAGCAAACTAGAGCGAGTCTATCCTCTCATTTATTGGCCAAAGCTTGTCATTGGTTGTCTCCAGTATCCAATATAGGCCATCCTATTCAAAATCATCTGATTATGGCGAGAATAACCCCTTGGATTAGGTCAATACCCAAAAGTAATTGGAAATGATTGCATCATTCTTAATTTTGATAATCAGTGGTTGGTTCATGAAGACATCTGCCAGTTGCCCTTTCTTCCCAGTCTCAGATCTATGCTGTTCCTTTGGAGTTTGTTTTACAAGCCTTATGTGATACATAGCTTAAACACACAAGATCTAAGCTACCCAATAAATAGAGATCTGACCATTACTAGCCAATGACTCAATAATCTTATTCCAACCACGCAAAGGTTTGCCCCCTGGAGGATATGGACTCCTGCAATTGACTCTCCGCTTTTTCTATTTCCCATTTTTTTTCTATTATGCTGGAGAGTATAAGTCAATCGCCACCTATTCTCGTAACTAATACAGGGGATCAGGTGCTAGCTCTGGCCACACTAGGGATAGATACTCCACATAGTGGGCATATTGTACCTCTACACGGGGAGCAATCACCCCAGGGGTCCGCCGTGGGAATCTCTCCCTCGCATGGAACATAGCAAAGCAAGTTATGCCAAGAAGAAAGATAATTCAGATTGGTATAAAGAATTGCAGGATGCAGATATATGTTTTCAGGAAACTTCGGTTGAGAAATCTATTTTTGTAAATAGCTATCAATCATTTTTAACCCCAGTTCTTCCCTCTAATTCAGATAGACCATCTCATTGAGAAAGGGTTCCTTTATAAATAGTTCACCTTTCTTTCACATTATAGTAACTTCTGGGCTTAGGTCGGCCGATCTAATGGAGCTACATTTGTATAATAATAACTTTGCAAACCTTACAGTAGTGGTTGAAGAGCAAATGTATGCATGGGCTTTCTGTTTAAAAAACTGTAGGATGCTGCTGGGTACTCTAACTATATCCACGAACGAAGAAATATTTGGTGTGATGCTGAAAAGCTGTGACTATAATGATTTTGTTTTTTTATATAAGTTTGCAGACCCTACATTTTTCAAAAAGGTTAGGCTTAAGGTCCTTTGGGATTTGGCGGAGGTTTGGTATAAAATAAGAAGGTTATTAAAACTACCGTATTTTAGTTATATGGCCCCATTATGGGATTCACCTGGAGCTCCGTCCTGGCCAAAGGATTCTTTGGCTCTTCCGCTAAAAAAGTGGACTCTTTGCAGAGGTGGAAGGATTTGTTTCAGGAGGGTAAATTGGTGACTTGGGGCCAATGTCAGCAACTGTGGGGACAGGTTTTTTCAAGATATAAATATCTGCAGATTCAGAGTTGGGCAAACGATTCAGGAAACATAATCGGGAGACAAAATGACTTTGAGTTAAAACTTGGATCAGAGGGGGCCTTCAAGAAAGAGGTGGCCATGTGGAATTGGATGATATTGGAATTGGAAGACGGTCCTTTTCTGCTTCCGGAGGTTCTGTGGAAAGAATGCTTGCCGAAGATCGCGACAGAGAACCAATGGCAAGTAACAATGGCTATTCTTTACAGTATTATTAAACCTGCAAATTTAAGGCAAAATCTTTTGTTTACGATTCATAGGGCATATTGGTCCCCTCGCAGACTGTCGAAATTCAAAGGTGGTGGCGTAGTGGGGTGCCCGAAATGCAAGACCCCCAACGTGGATGATTTACACATGTTTGTCTCTTGCCCGAATATAAGACAATTCTGGCTGGATGAAAGTAATTGTCTGTCCCAAGTTCTGAATCTGCGAATTGAGGTAAGCCCCGAATTAGTAATAACGGGGAGATTTAATTTAGAAGAAAAATGCATGAATGATAATGTGAAACTTATTTTTTATGCTATTTTATTAGCGCGCAGAGAGTTATGCAAGTTGTGGGTCTCACCACTTAGCGCTAAAATAATGGATTGGATATTGACTATGAGGTATACGGCTAAGCTTGACATTTCAGATCAGACTAAGAGAAAACGAGGATTTTGGGTACCTTTTCTTTTATGTTTTGGGTAAAAGATACCAGGGGAGGAGGAGATAAAATACCAATACAGATGTTGTCCGATGATTAAGCCTCCACCTATCTCGCTGGTAGTTATTATGGGTTATCCTAGGTCGAATACAGAGGAGAAGGTGGACACACCTGTTGAGTCAGATGGCTAAAAAGGATCGGTTGTTCGGAGGCCAGACTCAAAAATAGGTGAGGTTTATGCCCCCTCTCTCTAACCAGCTTATGAGATAAAAAGCCCAGTGGTGGACCGTTTAGAAGAAATGGGTGGCGAGTCGGCGAATGAGGATTTAAAAAAAACAACAAAAAAAAGTAGTGGTTGAAGAGCATAGTAAAATACTGTATGACCTGCTTTATCACTGTCATAGACCGATTGCTATTGTATGGGCTGGAGATTTTAATACGCATATATGTGATAGAACTGATCAGTTTATTTGCGGGGTAATGGATACAAATAAGTCTTTGATAACCCACTTCAATCATTACAGGTATGGTGAGGCCCTAAACAGCCTCTTACTGACCTGGGATATCATAATAAATCCTTTTCATCTCCATGCAGGCCAACTGCTACCAAGTTTCCATCAAGCCGGATCTATTTCAACTACAGATTTTACAATTATTCCCGCTAACTTCAAGAACTATTCCAAAGGTTTATTGGTACAGATGACTGAATTTAGCAACCATGCTTTAATCTTTGTTAGATTCCCACTGGCCGGTTATAATAAATCTAGTTTTCATCTGCCCCTAGACCCCTCCTTTCAAGGAAAAATGGTTATACTCTTAAATGGAAAAAAATCGACTCTAATTCCTTATTGACTAAAGTCTTATCAACAAAGTTGCAGGAAGTTCAGTCCTGCATGGATCCACACATTGATAGCTCTCAAATAGTGGGTGAGTTTACTAAAATGTTAACGTCTATCCAAGCTTATCTGTCTCGACCCGCAACCCAAACTATGTCAGTGCCTAGAAGGAGGTTTGATAAAAATTGTTCCCAGGCACCTACAAATTTGCAGGAAGCCCTTAAATTGCTTCCTAGAAATCAAACTTTCATAAGTAGTCTAAGAGCTAGTTACAAAACAGCAATGGAGGAGAGGAAGAGGCATGTGGAAGCCTGGGAGAATTTCAGACATGCCTCCCAGAGCAAAGATAGCAAGACTTTCTGGAAAGTGGTTAATGCCCCTTTTCTGCAGGGGGTGGAGGGCCATCTTTAGGTCTCCACAATAATAAACCTACATGGTTGAATCATTTTCAGATTTTTTTTTCCTCCCAACTTGAGTGTAATACACAAGACGTTAGGGATTCCTTTCCTGTTCTCTCGCCACTGGATTTCTCACTGGAGGAAATAGAACTTGCCCTGTTTCAATCACCTGCCATAAAGGCAGCGGGTCTGGATGGAGTCCCACTGGACAATGCCCTTGATAATAAATCATTGTGGGCACCAATATTTAATCTAGTCTTTAATGCTGTAGCTAAAGTGGGTCCCCCCCTTCGTCGGAACAATCCCTGATCATTCCTATCTGTAAGAATCCATCTAATCCTGCTAATTATCGCCCAATCTCCCTATTGAAGAGCACAGCTAAGCTAATGGGGAGATTATTATTAAACAGATTAGAGGACTGGGTGGTTGAGAACAGCATTTTGGCAGACATTCAATATGGCTTTAGCAAGGGAAGCGGAACAGTAGAACAGTGCCCTGATCACAGCAAAATACGGCTTAGCAAAGAAAGGCCTGTTTATATGGCATTCATGGACCTGTCTGCAGCCTTTGACTGCATGCCCCTCAATAAATTGTGGGCCACTTAGGAATCTTTGGGCGTGGACAGCGCCATCAATAATTTTTTTTAGAGAACTTTATAGAAATGCTGGGGCTGTATTTAGATATGGGAAAACAGGAGAATGCACAAATTCGTTTAGGATTCATAAGGGGGTGAGACCGGGAGGTGCCCTAGCTCCATTCCTTTTCTCACTATACACCAATAATTTAAGTGAGGTCCTTGGCGCTAAATGTAAGGATGTTCCTTTCATAGGTGCTTTAACTGTGACTCCCTTGCTTTACGCTGATGATGTG
Organism: Lissotriton vulgaris; assembly: GCF_964263255.1. NCBI lineage: Eukaryota > Metazoa > Chordata > Amphibia > Caudata > Salamandridae > Lissotriton > Lissotriton vulgaris. The sequence continues at coordinate 234,762,944 of NC_141700.1, read as the reverse complement.
GTTGTATTAGCCAGAACCCTATTGGCCTTACAGTGCTCTATAGGTATATACTCAGAGTACATGGCTGATCTAGGCCTTGCTGTGAATAATTCCAAATCCTTTGTTATGGGGGTGGGTACTGGAAAGAAAAAATGAATGCCCCTAAAATTAGAAGGTAGAACATAGGAATGTGTGGATAACTTAATGTATTTGGGGATTCTTTTTATTGACAAACTAAATTTGGTTAACAATAGGGCAAAGCTTATGAAAAAAGTATAGCAGGCTTGTGGACGTTTGCTTCAAGCTTGGGAAAGAAACTGTGTAAAAAAATGCTAGATATATATCATGCAAAATCTGTATCTATAGCTACCAATAGGGCTGCGATTTGGGGCATAGCCTAACTTGGTACTCTTCAGATTATTGAAGATAAATTCATAAAAAGATTGATGTCCATTCCAGGTTCTTGCCTGAACATCATTCTCCGCTTTTATTATGGCTTACACTCTGGAAAAATAAATCTGTCAAATTAAACCAACCAGTACTTGGGGACACACTCACTCTAGACCATACAACTAGTATTCCGTGGTTAGCATATGTGAAGTGATCCCTTACAGATTTGGGACTAGAAATCTTATTTATTCACCTTCTCATTGTGTGTCTTTTCACAAATCTAGACTTAGGGCGCTTTTTGCAGACAAATGTTATCATGATAGATGGAAACAAAACACTTGTAAAATGTCAGTGCTAACCTACCAGACACTTCCTCCAGTGGCACATGGAAATGCCTCATATCTCTCATTTGTTTCCAATGACATACACCACTTCTTATTGATAAGGCTAAGGCTGAACATCTTTCCCTTAATGGTTGCTTACCCACCTAGAGTATATTCATTCAACCAATTGCCTCCTTGTCCGTGTGATAAGTGGTCTACTCAGTCTATTTTTTTATTTTTTTGTTTATTTTACAAAACTGAGAGAAAAAAAAAATATTATTTTCCTGCTGAGAAAACTGAGTTTAAACTCTCACTCACAATCTCTCGCAGTATTAAATACATTGGAAACTCATTTTATATGTTTATGACAGCTTTTTTTTAACACTGTTTTTAATAACTAAAAGGAGGCTTCCTACTAGAAGGACTGTTTTTATTGAAGTCTAATTATGGGATAATGAATTGATGTGTATTCTATAGTTGTATTGCCTACCTAGTAGTATTTTAATTATTTATTCCAAAGATTTGTTTTGTTTAAATTCTACACTTTACTTTCTTACTCTATTTTTTACTATGACACATGATGCTCTTATATTTGCATTTTATGTGCACTTTTATCCATTTATCCTTTAAATGTGAATAAAGTTGAATTAATTGATTGATTGAACTCCAGGTATGCGGTGTCTAGGCATGTCTGGGGTTAGTAGGTTTCATAAGGTTCCAGAGGGCTCCAGGCTCAGATGCTTATTTCTGTGGCCCGATGAGTAGCCTGACGCTTTATGGATTTTTTTTATCTCAAACATGAAGGATTCCCTGAGCACAAAAGTACATGTATCTGTGAATATTACAGATAATATCTGTTCAAAAAATCAGTGTCCATATCTGTGCATCCAAAGTATGAAAAGTCCTTATTTTTATTTTCACAGTCCATAGATGTTCATGAAGACTTGTGGATACAGCAGTACAGTCTTGATACAGAACACAACAGCCACAACGCCAACACGTGTTTCGTCAAGGGACATTACCCAATGACTTCTTCAGGGACTAGAAAATGTTCTCACTCTTTGTATCATATAATCAGGCTCATATCAAGGACATTTGTCATATAATTCTCACTCAATAAGTATTTCAACTGTGCAAATGGTCACTGTCTTCCTTAGTATACAATTATTGGTAAATAATACCAGGCAATATCAGCCTGCGTTCTGTGGAACCATCATAAATATCTCGGGTTCCCCACGCCAACCATGTATCCGATCCTCTTTCCAATACGGCGTGTAACTCGGATTTTTTATCTGCACAGAAATAATCCAAACAGCTATTGGACCCCTCCTCCGGAGCAAATGTGTGCGCTTGCACCCAGCAAGGAACTGCGTAGATGTGTGTGTCTGTACCTCAGGAAGGAGCAGGGAATTATTTGGGTTTTGACGTGTAGTAAAGAAATAATCCAAGCACCATTCATGTTCCTCACAGTAGTGCAGGCATGTATGTATGCACCCTAGCAGGGAGCGAGGGCCCCTTTACCTTTGTTCTGAGGCTAGGGAAAAAAAAGAAACTGCATCCATGCTTCCTTGCTGGGGAACAGACGCATGTGCCTGCCCTTTAAAAAAAATCCAATCAGCATCCGACTCATCGCTGGGGAGAAGGCTTTTATCGGCAGGAAACTGCCGATAAAGCGGCGATAATGGACTTGATAATAATCTCTATGGAATTCCAAGCACTTTCCAAGCACTGTCTGCAGTGTTTCCAAGCTGACTGTTTGCAGCCGCCGTATGAGCAGCCGTGCCATATAACCATAGCGCGATATTCACACAGTTCCTGATTAAAGGACTCTGTGCCATTCCGGTCCAGGCGATTCACACTAACTTGGATCTTAGGACTGTCGTGCCTTGTACATTTGTCTTGAGAAAGACCCGCCGCGACCTTAAACACGGGCGCTGAAGGGTTGAAACGTCGACATTTCTTCACAGGCCCAACAATTCTAGAATTCTAGCGAACTGAAAGAAATAAATAGGATTCTGGAAAATCGCATCAGCGGATGGCCTTTAGGAAATAAAAACTTGTATATATTTGTATATATTGATTGTTTCTCAACCCAGCAAGGAGCAAAGTACTTTTGGGATTTTTTCCTAGGATTAGAAAAATTGCAAACTGTATCTGGCAGTGCTGGGGCACAGAACTGTGGGGCATATTATTAAGAAAGCTCGATACATTATCGCTGCTTTTATCGGCAGGAAACTGCTGATAAAGCGGCGATAATGGGCTTGATAATAATCTCTATGGAATTCCAATCGAAGCCCATGTTAGATGTGAAGACATTTAACATGGGCTTCGATTGGAATTCCATAGAGCATATTATCAAGCCCATTATCGCCGCTTTATCGGCAGTTCCCTGCCGATAAAAGTGGCGATAATGTATCGAACTTTCTTGATAATATGCCCCTGTGTGTCCTTGCCCCAAAAACGAGTCAGACAATGGACTTCTTCCTAGGCTAAATAATAACGAAAAGAGCATCTTGCTCCTTGTTTGAGCGCAAGCACACAGCTCTTTCCTACCTAATGATTTTCTTGGGCAGAGTAGCAGTGGGAGATGAAAAAGCTATATGAAAGCGATTCAGGAAGTATGGACTTGAAGGGGAGGGACTAGGAACAATCCGGATCACTCCCCTTCCAATTCTCAACTCCTGTTGGCAAATTTACTAATATTTCACTCAAAAAAACACAGCAACCAAAATTATTGTATTGAGTAAGAGAGAGAGAGATAGGGATGGACAGTGCTACATTCACTAAGATATGGTGGCGCTGCTCTCTTTCCAAGCACTGTCTGCAATGTTTCCAAGCTGACTGTTTGCAGCCGCCGTATGAGCAGCCGTGCCATATAACCATAGCGCGATATTCACGCAGTTCCTGATTAAAGGACTCTGTGCCATTCCGGTCCAGGCGATTCACACTAACTTGGATCTTAGGACTGTCGTGCCTTGTACATTTGTCTTGAGAAAGACCCGCCGCAACCTTAAACACGGGCGCCGAAGGGTCGAAACGTCGACATTTCTTCACAGGCCCAACAATTCTAGAATTCTAGCGAACTGAAAGAAATAAATAGGATTCTGGAAAATCGCATCAGCGGATGGCCTTTAGGAAATAAAAACTTGTATATATTTGTATATATTGATTGTATTGGAATACATCATCATTGTACATATCGTTTTTATCACGTGATCACTATTCACTATTGTCACTTGTTTGCACTTCAATTATTATATTGACAGTCACTGTATTTATTCTATAGAAAATCAATTTGAATGAATTTAATTCCGATAAATACAAAATACAACAAATCACGTACAGGTCTTTTTTTCATTCAGTGTAAGAACCTGATTGTACTTTGCTTTTCTCAGAGGGTGGTTTCTTTCTTTCCTTTTCGTAGATTGCATTGAATAGCATTTGTAAATCATTTGTGATGTCACCCGACAGAACTACTCTTTATTTAACTTGCGTGTTAATAAGGGCTTTAATTGGAATGAAAAAACTGTGGGGGGGGGGGAGGTTCTCTCAAAGGGGCGTTGCCGATGTAATTAACTGCTTCAGCGCGGCGCAATTTTAGCGCTGTGCTGAGCGTTCTAATGAGCCAATGGGCTCATGACGGAACGGTTCCGTCATGAGCACAGCTCAACCGATGCTCATGACGGAACCGTTCCGCCATGAGCATCGAAGGGGTTAAGAGCGTTGCTTAAAAGCACCTAGGATAAAAATCTATGCTTAGCTTAGTGTGTCCTCCCGACTGGTATTTTGCTACTTCTGCCATTACATCCAGATATATAATACAGCAAGTAACATTATACTTACAACAAGTCAGTACTATTGGCTTTTTGAATGGGAGTTTGTTGCATAACATGAATAAGCAACAACCTTCGTAGTATAGCATATTGAAAATGCTTCAGTTATAATATGGTGGGACTGTTAAAGAAGGCAGTGAAGGGTGGTGCTCCTGCAGAGTTAAGTAAGCTTTATGTTTTTCATCCTAAGGGTCAGGGCAAAAATGGAGAGCCTGATAGGGACCCGTCTCAGCACTTGCTTTTGTAGAACTGCCGGTCCTGAGCACTGGTAAGACCTGGCCCACTTAAAGCCCCAGATAGAATTATGCTTTAGATGATTTGCCATTTTGTTCAAATATTAATGGGCAGATTCAACTGATATTCAACTCTCCTCAAATTTCAAATGACACAAATACCTTAATGCTTTATACATTTTCCTCTCTGTGCAAAAATGTAAACTTATTCAGCAGGATATCCTTTATACTGATTGCAGTGTTACAAAGGGTATTGTTAATCTCCGGACTATCGCCTGATTCTCCATTTCTTCTGGACGGCCAAATGAAAACTGGAGCACGGCGCCATTTTAACGAGACGTTTCTGGGTTTGGCATCAAACAAAACAAAATGGCTACCGTTTCAGCTTCATCTCTTCAGCAAAGTAATATTTTTCGTGCTCTCCTTCACTCTTCCCTGACAGGCCCTCTCCAAATAAGCTTCATCAATCCCTCCCACTACTCATCAGCTGCCTATATTTTTTAGGAAATGAAGTAATATGCGCATATTATAATTCCAAGGCTGCACAACGTGTCAACTCCTGCCTGTTTGTCACTTTTAAGTTGTTGGAGGCCAACCAGAGGCTAATATTTAAAAAAGTATTTTTAAGTGCAACAAGACACCTTGATCCTTGCAAAATCAATCACTCACGTGTACAGTAAGTTGTTTGCCGCTACTTATGTGGAGTCTGCTTAATAATTTACAATGTAGTTGAGCTCAGGTCTCTTGGTTTCCAACTGTGCACTCCAACAATGCCATGCAATGAGCAGACCTCGAGGCCAGCTTGTGTTCTTCATGAAAAACACCATACTTTATCAAGAAGTGACTCACAATTTACCCTATTGTGTTCAAGGCTCTGAGAGCCTGGCGCGCGGTAGCTGAGTCACCGCGCCACGCTGCGAACGGGCTTCAATAACACATCAAACCATGCAGGCCTATGAGTCACATCGCAACAAGCCTTTTGAATTCTTTTGAAAATGAAATGTGAAAGTTAAATAGGATTTCGTTAATAACCGTATTGAATGGTGTTGCGTAACTGGGTGATTGCAGCACTTGTCCCATACATTTCAAAAGCTATTGACAGGAATAATGTGAGGGCCACAGATTTCTGACAAGGCTAAGGTGTTATTATTCATAAATTGCTATGCATGTAAACATCATTTTGCAGGTGAGCACAAGGGAACATTTTCATACACACACATTTGCACACCATGACAAACAGTTGCTCAACAGATGTGCAAATTCGTACTACAATGGCAGGTGCTCAAGGGGTACACCCATTCCAGTGAATGCAAAATATAGGTTTTGCTAAAAAGACAACAAACAAAATAATGAGAAATAGAAATATCATGCATTGGGTGGGTGGGAGGACTCCCACCGTGGAAAGGAGGGGTAGCCCTGACAAATAGGGGTGTTCCCGATCATGTGAGTATTTGATTGTAGGAAAAAAATACTTTCGAACAGACATGGCGTCCCTTATGCTGTTGAATGAGGAGGTAAAGGGATTTTTCTCCAGTGGAGCAGCATTTGTTGATGAACCTTTAACTGCTAGAATCCATCCACTAGGGCCTTGCCCTTTACTGGGATGGCATTCCTCCTACTCGGTGAGCAGTATACACAATTCTTTTTATGGTAACTTGACTCCCTTGATAGCGTGGACCAAGCACATAAGGCAGTGCCGTAGAATGGTAGGATAGCAAAGACAATTTGTAATACACACACTATAGTAAAAAATAGATAATGCATCAATAAAAGAGTATGAAAAAGTCCAATTTCATGGAATTCCAAAAGAAAATGTTTGAGGAAATCAGGGCAATCCCGATGAAAACCTCCTAAAAATTGTGTAAATCTACTAAAAGAATCTGAGCGAAAGGTCTTCTTAAGGTTCTAATAAGTTTGTCAATTCCTAGTCTGGATTTAGCATGTGCCTACCAGGGGGCAGGGTATGCAGTGGCTTTACCTACTTCACCTGTATTAAAGAGGATGGGTCGTCGAGGGACATGTTCATGGTGTCTAACTCTACTGGGACCTGAAATAGTGGTTGGCATTCTGCCTGCAGCTCTGTCTATGCGGCAAGTGACTGCAGGAAGCTGTGGACATTACAAAAATGAACACACAGAATTTAAGAGTTATAGGTACTCATTTGTGCAGTTCATGAATCCACTCTTGCAGCTGATAAGATCATTAGAAAATTGAGATGCTTTATTCCTCGATTTCAGATCTCTGAAACGCGACTCCAATGGCTCCAATTTTGGGTAAGTTCTTCAAATTATGTTTTTTTCTTTTACACTCCGCTTTGTGCTTTTTATTTCTTGTGCTGGATCCGCACCTATGCTTCTTGGTCTTGTTGCTGACTCCATCAGTCCTATATGGTAAACAACATTTACCGCAAATCTTTCTCCTCGCAGGGAATCACAACGCGGTCGTTACAACGACCGCGTTGTGATTCCGCATACCATTACAAAACTTTCAATCTTTCCTATATAGTCCTTTTGGTCCTCCACTTTCCTCTCAAGTTCTATGCCCCTGGTTGTCTTTGGACCTCTACATACTGTCAGTTAATGCGTTTAAACCCATCCTCAAGAGCAGGAAATCAAACTCTTGACTAGCTAGTCTGGGGAAGTCATACTCACCTAGACCAGATTCTAATGAAGGCCAGAGGAAGAGCACTTTCAGAGAAACCTAGGGCCACATGCATCAACGTGTTTAGGAAGTGCAAACGGTGCGAATCGGTAAATTCGGCCGTTTGCACTTCCTAAATATGTTTTTGGGATACAGCAAGCATTTTTGAGTAATTCGGTATTTTTACCGAATTCCAAAAATGCGATTGCTTTTAAGGAATTGCAAATTTGCGATTCCTTAAAAGCAATGCATCATTTTTTTTAAAATTGCGATATTTGAAACTGGAAGTGCAAATTACCACGAGGTTGAACCTCGTGGTAATTTGCGAAATGGTTTAAATATGCTTAAAATTGCTTTTTTTAAACTGTTCAATTACAGACACACATGTCCTAAGGACTTGTGTGTATGTAACTTGTACTGAAAAGTACATTTCATGGGTGCAGGGGGGGTCATTGGACCTCCCTCTCCACCCTTGAAATGCATTCATGAATTGCGGTTTTTTCAATTGCGAATTCGAATTGCGGTTTTTTCAATTGCGAATTCGCAATTCCCATTGATTCCTATGGGCCTTTTAGCCCATAGGAATGAATGGGAATTGCGAATTCCCAATTGAAAAATCGCAAATTTCATGCGAATGGGTAAAAATTGCAATTTTTACTGAATCGCATAAAATTTGCGAGAAAAATGATGTATAGGCTTTTGCGAATTCTTATTTGCGATTCGCTATTTTTCGCAAATAAGAATTCGCAAATGCCGATATTGATGCATGTGGGCCCTAGAGTGTTCCAGTTAAGGTCAGAACAAAAGGGGCTCCTAAATGGGCTGGGGCATCTCTCCTGTCTCCGCTGCTGTTACTCAGTAAAGTATTGAAGCAGGCAGAAATCTAAAATAAAAAGACTAAATTATAGGCAAGGGTTTGAAACGTGTTCAGTCTTCAAGCACGCATGTACCTCCAGATGCTATTGCCACTTTCTACTGGCAGTGCTATAAGTTGAGAAATCAGGGATAATCATTTCAAGGTATGCCAGTTGTCACAGAGCTCGTTTGCTACAAACATCATTTAATGAGCATCTCTTACCTGTGAGAACAAATAAAAGTGGCCAGAATTTCCTGAGAGGGAGCCTGCTATGGCGCACAGTTTTAGAGTTCACTAACAAAACTAAAGAGTTAACCCAAGACTGGCATGTAGTAGAGAGAATTTGTTCATAGCTGCATACTTGTTTCTTACCAATTTCAACTTACAAGCCAAGTAATTATTGTGGGTGGGAATTCAAAAGAACATGTTTTCTGGAGAAACATAACACAAAGTAGTTAGACTGGTTTCCTCTGCAGTGTATAAATCAACCTGTTACCTCACGTCTGTAGGCTATCTAGTGGTAGTGTCTTAGGTAATACACCATTTGAAAGCGGTAACTGAGAATTTGCAGGGAGAAGAGTTATTAGTCAGACCATGTCTTGTATGAATATAATGTTGGAGAGTCAGACTTAATAGCTGCTGAAAGCTCCCAAAATAAATATATTCTTCTGTGTCTAAGATGTTGCATCAACTAAGTGAGCACTTTCCAACACGATCATTTCCATGTATTTGTTTTTGTTAAAAAAGATGAATCTAAAAATATAATAGCTCTCATGTGTGGTGCTGAGGAGGATTCAGGCTTGGCAGGAAGGTTAACTTGTAAGTGAAACATTAATCATGGGCTAACGCTGATCCAAAGTTGCAGGCGACCGGAGGTAGATAAAACAACCCGTTAGAGTCTCTATGAATACAAAGTATCAACATTTCCTAAATAGCAGCAGGCAATCGACAGCTGGGAGTTCAAACAATTCTAGTCCAAAAGCCTGGGCTGATAACAGTGTTGCAAAGGGAGGCTCGGTATGTACACGAAAAGTAAAAAAAATGCCTATTGAAGACCACAGAGTTTGTAGTCCATTAAATAAAATGCCTTTTGTAAGATGACCATCACCCCCAACTTTTCAGGTGAGACTAAGCTTTCTTGCAAGAACTTTTTTAGGGCTTGCACAAGCAGAGCTTAATTTGTAATATATATAATTGTGCAAAGGCCTCACCTTTTTCTTATGGGCTGACTGCAAGCTCTGCAGAAATGTGGAGTTTACAAATGCCATGACTGCCTAGCTTTATTACACTTAATTCAACCTTCTTCTGCATTTCCTGTCTTTTTATTTCCCTCCTGCAGATTCATTCCAGGGCTGGACTGGGAACCAAAACCAGCCCTGGCAAAGTGCTCGGCCGGCCCCTCCTCCCCACTCGGGGGGGTTGGAGGTGCCACCGAGCGCTTTGCTAGGGCCGGTTTTCGGCCGATTTTGTTGCAGGGCCGATTTTGCAGCTATGCTGCAAAAACGGCCCTGTAGCAAAATCGGCCTCCAGGGGCTCAAAACCGGCCCCCACCCTTGCGGCGCACCAGGGGATTGCCCGGTGCCCGCTATGGCCAGTCCGGGCCTGATTCATTCTCGTTCCTGCGTTCTCCATTTGTCACCAATTATTTTCCGTCGGTTTCTCCTCCTTTCCCCCTTTCCTGCTTCCTCTCTGGGTTTGGGGCAAAGTCTGATGATGATAAATATGTCTGGGTCCCCATATATCACCAGCCACCAGGATAAATCAAGTAAGACCTGCAAGGAAGAGACACAATTAAGGGCGTCATTACGATGCCAGTCGAAAAGCAATCCGACCAACTCCTTGATGGAATCAGTTCCCGCCGACTCAGGTTCGGAGAGTCCCACCGACCGATTACGATGTTTCCAAATACTGTTCATTCGGACTCACATTTACTTTAATGGGAACCTGTGTTCTGACCGACAACACAGGCTCCCATTGGAAAAATCTTGCACCCTGTCGCAGGCACCCCCATGATGCCTGCCACACTGTGAATGGTTGCGAAGAGGGGGTCCCATGGGTACCGACAAGGGCCCCATCCAGAGGCCTCCAGGTGAAGGGGGGCCTGCTAGGGGCCCCCACAGTCAGTTTCCAACAGCCGTTTCATGTTGGACAGACCAATTTGGAAAGGCTGCCCGAATCCGACATCATAATATGCCGGTTGGAAATGCCGTCTGTAGAGCTGTACGAGTCAGCTCCGACCGACTCGGAGTCTCCGAATGCCGGTCGGAACCGAATCGGAAAGACCGAACTGTTACCTTCTATCGTATTTGGTCGATCAGAAACATGGCTTCCGACACAGGTTAGGGAAATCCAAATGCTGTTCGGAGCCTTTCTGACCGACATCCTACTGAGGCCCTAACTATCTAGCTTATCCAGTGTGAGAATTTCCTTGAGACCACAATTAGACCCAGCGGAAACCTGGATTCTCACAGATGTTGCTGGACTTCCTCACAGTTGTCTGGTCATCATCTGGCCTCAGGGTCATAATTAGTATGACCCAGGGTTCTGAGGGACCCACCAAGGCGCCCGATTATGCTGTATTTAACTATCCATTCAGTGGTTTTATGGCCAGAGCTGCTGACTTTAGAACTGGGGAAGCAGGTTCGGGTCTTGGCGTTGGCTCAACATTCTGTGATTCTGGGCAAATAACTTAATTTCCCTGTACCTTAAAATTCATTGTGACCTTATGTAATGTAACTAGCACTCATGTGAAACACCATAATTTCTTTGGGTCGAGTTTGCACTATAAAAACTGCAACATACAAACAGCAACATACAAACTGCAACAAAACAAAAAAGGTTCATGAAGCCCATTTTCCTTGTTTGCATTATGGTCCATGGCAGGCTTGCTTCTCCACTGCTACCCTTCCCAATATGGGAAAAGCGCAAAGAAGATTAAAACAAGAGCTGTCATCACTTGAAATCTTTAGGAACCCTACAGGATTTCCCTGACCACTGCAGTTACTCAAATAAGGGGTGTTTGTCAACAATCGATTTCGCAACCATGAGGTGTGGAAAATAGTGATCAGAACTGCATTGCTCTTGCACAAATAGAGTAAACTGCATATAGCTCAGAATGCCATTTGTTAGTGGAAATGTTATGTAGCTGACTTTTAAAAAGACTAAGTTCATGGAGTCTGCCGAATTCTGTAAAGAACTTGCTCATCGATTATCCACTCTGCCTCTCCCACCACACTTGCTTCATGGAGCTGGCCAGCCATGCTCCCTCCTGGCTCATGCATATCTGTGAGGATCCATTGCCATCTCTTTCGCTATGCCACTGTTTCTGGCCTGTTCGACTTGGTAGCTGGGAGACTAGAGGTCATTCAGTGTGGCAATGGAGCAAACTGGCCATTAATTCTTATCGCCACTTGTTGGTGGCCTCACCCAAGACTTAGGCAGCAGCTTCACTCAGGAATCAAGGAACAGATTGTTGTGCAGCTAGGTATGCACAAGAGGTAATTGATGGCTTTGGGAATCTAAATATCCCTTTTCCACATCCTATTACATACAAAAAGTCAATCAATATTTCCTACTGTTCTACCATCAAAAATATCAGCCAAACAGGGTGCCCTGGAATAAAGAACTCAACACTTTTTACTTGTCTTAGCACATTTTTCTCTCTACAGGTGACTATACGCTAATTGTATACCGTTTTTCTTTGTAGATTTCTCTATAAAACCCTTGAAAGTTAAAGGAGTTGTGAGCAGTGGCGGCTGGTGACTTTTCAAAGAGGTGACGCGTAAAAATTGAGGACGAGGTTGACAGCGAATTAAGGGAGCATGCCAAACTGATATAAGGAGGGCTCATGGCGGTTCTTCCCCAAGAAAATTCTGGAAAAAGGAGAAGCATATGGCACTCTTAAAAGCTATTTTTGATAAAGAATTTGATGCAAAAGCAATAAGGTTTAGAAACCAGTTCTCAGTAGTAGTTGATTTGTAGAAAAATAAGTGCTGGCGCTCTTTTCAGGAGGTAGCTTGCACCAGTCCACTTCTCCTGTTAGTGCCGCCTAAAACAGAACCAAGTACTAAACATAAAAGTGGGGAGAGGATGTGGCATAATGGCCAGAGTTGCCCACTTCAACACTGGGGTACCAGGTTCGAGTCTCATCGTCGGCTCAACATCCTGTGATTCTGAGCAAATCACGTAATCTCCCCGTAAATGAATGTGTCCTTAATTGGTGCTCATGAAAAGCAGCGGACTTGGTGATTACGTGCCGGTGCTGAGCAACAGAAACCACTGGTTCCAAATTAAGCACAGGTTCTGAAGGTGCAGTCTTAACCCATTGGCTGCTTCGAACGTTCTGCGCCAGTGCTGAACGTTCGAAGAAACGTGTGGGGCCGCGTCGGCCAACGGACGTGCGCACCACTACCGAGGTAGTGTTCTCGACGACCTTTGGCCAACAGCAGCAACCAAGGGGTTAAAATACTTAAAAACCCAAAAGAGTTGAGATTTCAGGTTAAAACTCAAAATAATTATCTATATCTTGCCCTGTTAAATATTTTCAACAGTTACACCCCGCTTGTGCTTTTCAGCAGACACATTACCTTTTTGCTATGTCATGACAAACCAATGATGCACTGGATTGCACACAGGTCTCCCCAGCAAGTATGTCACTGCTGTTACTGGGTGGAGTGACATACTGAGTACATAACGATCTCTACAGCAGATGCCTTATTCCTATTAAATGTTTTAAAGTAGAATCTGTGTGTAATTCAACCCATCAAGGGCCATGGGACTCTACACTGCTCTGCCATTACAGAATATACTGCTTTACAAATGCACACTGATGGACGCAGAGCTGGATACACAATACTGTTCTGACCGTTCTTAACCCTTCCAGACCTGGGATCATTTTAGAAATCAATCCTTCATTCCATGTGCATATTAGCACAAAGATAGCAGTCCTATAAAAACAGAAAGCTTTAAAAAATGACATTTAAGAGACCAGTCTCATCTTTTTGTGAAGAGATTACTTGTTCTTCAAAACTGCCGTTATTTCGAGGCAAGCTTTCTCTGAAAACAACATTTCAAATTCATTTTACTTTAAGGGCACCACAATGGGAAAGTTGCTAAAGGTGTTGATGTCTGCAGTCTGGATTTAAAGCAACGCAGTTAGCGCGTTCATATTTTCATATCTCTTTGGAAAATGCTGTGAAAGGGCATTTAGGAGGTATATCACTATAATTGTTTGAGTTAGGAGAAGCCCTCTGTGAAGAACTGGGTTAATAACAGAACAGAACACAAAAAAACAACTAGACCAATGTAACAGTGCCCCTCCAAGAGTGATGGGACGAACTATTGGGCACCTGGTGTATGCATTTTTCTGGTCTATTTTGACTGACCAGAGCAGCTTACCCCCCACCGCCCCCCCCCCAGCAACTTGAGACCCTCTTGGGTGAGTAGCGCGCTTGACAAGTCCTTGATTGATTGATTACATCTTCTTAATATGTGTTATTTCACTTTGCAATCAACTCCCCTAGATACAGGGGTTTCTGATGAGGTTTTGGCACTTCGGATGGAGATTTTTGTGGAGAGATTTGAATCTCAAGTAATGTCTTTTAGCTCATGTGAGGGTATGAAACATGTTAACATACCAGGTCGATTCTGCTAAACTATGAATTGCCAGTAGTCAGGGCACTATTAGTAGACTGTGGTGCTTTGGAAGGGCTTCCTTGTTTCTTGGGAATGCTCCAGGCACACTTAGGGCCAAGAAACGGGAGCTGTATGAAGGCAATTCCTGTATGAAAGACTCGAGGAAGCGCAAAGCCGAACTCCTTGGACTACATACTAATAAATGAATATAGATATATTTGACTAAATATGCTTCCATACAAATAAATACATAAATAGGAGCACCCTGTTGTATGTCTGTATGTTCTGGAAATGCAGGATCATGCTTAGCATCCGCTATGTGGGTTTTAGAAAGTAAGTATTACTCAAGTAGGTTTAGGTAACTACCACTGCACTCCAGAAGGACGAGCAAGTGTCTGCCCACTGCACTGATTTGAAACTACTTACCCTATTTGGAAGAATCAAGGGCATTCTTGACCAGTGTTTTAGGTGTGTAGTGGGCCGCACAACAGTGCATGGCAAAGTGGGGGTGGTATAGCACTATAACAGGAGTCCCTGCTATGTATCAAGCAGAGGGAGACTACAGTTAATGAAGTCCAGGCAAACCATGCAGTCATCGAGCACAATCGTATTTAAAGCCGCTCTAGCTCACTTCCTATGTCAGAAGATAAAGTGCAGAAGAGCGTCAGAAAGGACTGGAGCCTGCTTTGCAGTTTTATTTGTTGGGTGTGCTCGAGAAACTTCCTAGAGGTATCTTTTTCTAATCTTCTGTAGCCACATTCAAATAACTACATGTCAACCCATACGGTTGTGTGAGCAGCACCAAGGGATGAGACCCAACCAGTAACGGGGGAGAGCAAAGGGTAAGACTGAGGACATCTTTTTTCTTAACACTCTGTTTCTGGTTAAGAATTTGCGCTGAAGAACAAGCGGCCGTGGAAATCGGTGAGATAAAATTTTAAGGTATGGGCCCACGGATGTTGCTGTGTCAGGCCAGAAGTAACTCACTTGTCAACTCTAACGCATCTTCTTAATGCCATACTGTTAATTGCTGTTGATTGGCACAATACTATATGTTTTTGAGCATGTGAGTAGGAAGAAACTGAAACCACCTTCCCTTCGAACCAAAGCTCTTATGGCACCAAGCAAATGAAGCAAGCTATCATGACCCTCCTCAGAAGATATCTCTTGTCTCTTTCATCGATCTATCCATTCATCCTTTCATCCTACCATTTGCCTGCTGATGTCCACATTTAACCTTGTCCACCCGTCATATCCAAACCTATCCATCCATCTCCAAACCTATCCATTCCTCCTTTCACTCATTCGTCTCTTTATCCACCCTTTACCTCATCCATCAATCCTTTCACTCATCTATCCATCAACCCTTTCACTCCTTTATTCCATCCACCCTTTCATTCCATCCACCTTTTCACTCTATCCCTCCTTTCACTCATCCACCCTTTCAACTACCCTCCCTCCCTTTCATTCATCCATCCATTCTTACACTTATCCACCCATCATCCGCCCTTTTGTCCAATCACCCGCCCTCTTTCACCCATCCATCCATGCTTTCACTCATCCATCCATCTATTCATCATCCATCTCTACATCCACCCTTGCTCACTCAGCCATCCACTCACTCACCCACCCACCAACCTTCTCTTTTACGTTATTTATGAATCTTTGTCGCCGAGCAGGCATGTACACACAAAGTGCCACCCATTTTCTTTAAAATACCTCCTGAGAGTGTCCTCGTTCTCTCTTTTTCTCTCACGTTTTTCTTACAAAAAACAGGCCTACAAATGCAGGCAAAAACACAAACATAAGCAGACACACAAAAGACTAAGTTTTGATAAAAGCCATGTTATACTCTTCACCTACCATGGCTTTTTAATTGCCATCAGGGCCGGACTGGCCGTAGCCTGATTGCCACTGCCACGGGACTGCCATGATTCCTGTATGTGCACAAATGTACATGATAGTGTGAATGTGATTGACAGCACATGGCCTGAACGGACCCTGCTCTGTCAAACACAGCGTGATGTTGAGCACCCAGACATTATTCAAATGAGCCCTGCCGAATAGCTCAGCTGGGGCTCCGATCAGGGCAACAGAAGCGGCGCCTTGGCTGCCAGAGACATGTTCCACTCTTGCTCACCAGCACTCACAGCCATTGAGCCTACCTTTTCATGAGTACCAGTACTCTCCTCACAGTAGAGAAGTGTCGGTACTCAGAATGATAAATCTAAGAAGTGCTTGTAATCAGTATCAGTGAGTACCGGCCCATTTAAAGCACTGCTGGCATCCATGGCATGATGGTACAGACGTCTGGCATCATGGTGTCAATTGTTGGCACATTGGTGGGTATCCTTTCTCATGCCAGGCCATTTGCATGCAATTGAAGCTGTGGGTGGCAGGTTGGAAAACTATGTGACAGGTTGAGCTACAGAAGCTAGCTCCTTGCATCTTGTTCTGTTGTTGATTGTCAATGTGCATCCCAGGCCAAGTAAACTAGTGCCATTAATCCAAGCACACACTCTCAACATACCCGTTCACCAGCTATGTACTTACTCATTTATGCCCTTACTCTACTTTTCATCCATCCCAAAGTTGATTCACTCATCTAGTTGTCTATCCATGGATCCACTCACATCCATCAATGCACAGTGTCACTTACCCTTCCATGCTACCATGTATTCACTCGTCCAGCATTGACTCATGATCTAACTCACACGCTCATTCATCCATAAAATCACACACACTAAACTGCCAACTAATAAAGAAGCACACTCACTTCCACACATGGTTGTTTGTGCTCTCACAATGGCCTGAATGACCCCCTAAGGCTGTCTATGACCCCTATGACTGTGTTCATGTTTTAAATCATGGATTCAATATGAATAATGGTTAAACGATTGTTGGGTGTCCAATGAAGAATGCTCGCGTCTTTTTCCCATGCAATGTCATTAAGTATGAATAAAGAATGAGAATGTTACCTGCATTCAGTAGTTGAATCTTGCAAAAAGCAATGCATATAACATCAGAACAGACCTAATTCCACTCTTACTCATTTAAAATAAAATGGTGATAGTGTCTCTTCGGCATGCTCTGATTAGATCTCGTAGAGTTCCTAATTACGGACTTACTCATAGCTCATATCCCACAGTTTCCTGTTTCTCCAACTCCTATGCACCTACATCATTTTCTCTCATGAATGTTGATTGGTGAAGGTAACTCGCATGCAATATGCATGTAGGTCCACTCCTTGCTTAGCATTTCTCAGGAGGACTGTGCACCTGCGCTGCACTGGTAACTAGGAAGCATTTTCTATGCAAGTGCATATCTTACCTGGCTTTTCCTCACATATGACTCAACAGGTCTAAAACTTGCATATAAGTAAAAAAAAGGAGAGAGCAAAGGATTTTCCCACACAAGAGTGGAAGGAAAAAATACTCCCAGTCCCCTGGACTGAATTATAGAAAAACAAATAGAGCAGTATCACCACCGTTACCTCAAGGAGAGGTTCTGAATGGGATGTCAATTGAAAAAAGGAAAATTTTCCTTTCATAAAAACTCCTCACTCACCAACCTGGTTGGTGACATGCTTCATCATTGGGGTCCACCCTGACGGCCGAGTGCCATCAGGGTGTGCTGCTACACCGGAACTACAGTGGAGCTGGTTTTTTTGAGTGTAAAGTGTAAAAAGTGATGTTAAAAATTGTCCTGGTATGACCAACTGAAAAAACATTTATTCAAGGGCTACTGGACAATATTAAAAAAGGTGAAAAGATACTAGTAGGTGATTATGACCATTAGTATCTATGTGAAATGGTCTACATGTTTCAACCATCAAGGTAAATCACAGGTTTTCGTCAGGACCAGAAGTGAGGAAAATGGGTGATCTGCACACACTAACGAGCAGCCGCTCCTAGATTCCTTATGTCTAATTGCAACAAGCATGTGCAATGCAATGGTCTCAGCATTATGAAAGGTAGAGCTATTGGCATCGCTCATGACATTTTTTTAAAAAACATAAATAAATGGTATTGTCATTTACAATGGCAATAGGTGAGCATTAGAGAGTACTAGAGAGTATTCGCGGACACAGAGCCACGCACACAGACAGAGAGCCAGGCACACAGACACACAGACAGAGCCACTCACACACACAGACAGAGCCACTCACACACACAGACAGAGCCACTCACACACACAGAGCCACGCACACACACACACAGAGCCACGCACACACACACACAGAGCCACTCACACACACACACAGAGCCACTCACACACACACACACACACACACACACAGAGCCACTCACACACACACACACACACACACACACCCACACACACACACACACATACACACACACACACACACAGAGCCACTCACACACAAAAAGCCACTCACACACACACACACACAGAGCCACTCACACACACACACACAGAGCCACTCACACACACAGAGCCACTCACACACACACACACAGAGCCACTCACACACACAGACAGAGCCACTCACATACACAGAGCCACTCACACACACAGAGCCACTCACACACACAGAGCCACTCACACACACAGAGCCACTCACACACACAGAGCCACACACACACACACAGAGCCACCCACACACACACAGAGCCACTAACACACACAGACAGAGCCACTCACACACACAGACAGAGCCACTCACACACACAGACAGTGCCACTCACACACACAGACAGAGCCACTCACAGTGCTGCTCACTTTTCAGCAATATCGTCCAACATACCCTGCCTTTACCTATCATTTGTATCACAGGAATGCTCACAACAATTTACAACTCCTCTCAATTTTCAAAAAGGTACAGCTTTCTACTTTTGAATAAAAGGTCTGTGGCAAAGAAAGCGCCCACCCTGAATCAGAATGACGACTCCCTTTGATGCATCACAGCAAAACCAGTCCTGTCCTTTTCTGAGAATCACAGGCATATCACACTCCTTGGCATTACCACCCTCTGCAGAATCAAGGAAAAAGCTTGTAGCAGGACATTTTTAAGTGAAACAATAAGGGAACCCTGGGCTCTCTAGAGAAGGCATGTTTGGTGTCTCTGACTCTTAGGGGCCAATTTTATGGGGGAACTACTGATTGTGTCCGAGAAAAGGCCTGGTGATCAGCAGGGGGGGGGGTGGCCCTAAAGGAGACACGGACAGGTGACAAGGCACAAGGCACAAGCACCAGTCACACTGCGGCAGGGCAATACAGACCAGCGGGCTCAGGGGGGACTGGAACCCTGCAGCGAGGGGCTGGCAGGATTCAGGACAAGGCGAGTGCCGTGGACCAGCCTAGGGGACTGAGATCCTGGGACCGAGATCCGAGGACTCACTGGCGCTCCCTGCAGCGGCCGGCACTTGTAGGGGGAGGGACGAGCAGCTGGGAGCGGGGTGGGGTCACCGGGCGGCGATAGCAGGGGCGGAAAAGAACAGACAGCAGCAGAGGGCAAGGCTGCCCTTAACTACAAAGTACAACTAAGCAGGCTAAATAAAGTGAAAAACGGGCATAGACTACTACAAAACAGAAAACGACAAAAATACTACTAAAAACAGGCTATATATGGTGAAAGCGGGCACAGAATAAGGGTTATAGAGCACAATCTACCAGACACAGTGCGGCAGGATGTGGAGACCAGCGGGCTCAGGAAGGGCTCGAACCCTGCAGCGAGGGGCTGGCAGGCTTCAGGACGAGGCGAGTGCCGCGGGTTAAGTGGGTTAAGTATAAAGAGGTCAACTCACCAGCATACAGCTACAAAAGGAGAACAGGTGACTGTTTTTGACCAGATGAAATCAAATTCAGTGGCATTCACTGCATTCGCTGCAAAGAAAGGCCCCTCAGCAAAACGCCCGGGTTGCAATTTCGGCTCAGCAGCGGGCCGTCGCAACGGTGACGTGGGCAGCTTGAGTCGCGGGAGGAGGGCAGGAACAAACATGGACAGCGGGAGGGGGGTGGGAAAAAGACACGGCGGGGAAGAATACAACGGCATCTTTAGAGCACGCTACTTACCCGCTAGCACCCACGTGGTGCCTATTTTACTTCACCTCAGCTGTGCGCCCATCCTGGCTGCAAAGAAAGGCCCCTCAGCAAAACGCCCGGGTTGCAATCTCGGCTCAGCAGCGGGCCGTCGCCGCGGTGACGTGGGCAGCTTGAGTCGCGGGAGGAGGGCGGGAACAAACACGGACAGCGGGAGGGGGGGCGGGAAAAAGACAGCGGGAAACGAGGACAGCAGCCTACCTCATCTTAAGGAGACTTAAAATGGCGGCCACAAGCTTTTGAAATTTTTCGGAATTGGGGGCGTGGTTTGCTGTCCTGAGTGACGGACGACGTCACAGGGCTAAAGAATGCAAAAAATCACTCCCCCAAATCCGAAAAAGACGGGGCTTCTTTGGAGGGATGGCTCTCTCCTCCAATGGCTGGCCTCCATTTAGGAAGTCAGCCAATGGTGGAGAGACAGGGCAGGGAGGCGGGACCTTCTGCGCTACTAAGAGTCATTAAATCTCCGGCCTAAGACTGCACAAGCGCAGCCTTTTAGGCCTTTGACCTAAAAATAGGCAATTGGCGTAAGCTCAAACCTAAAATAGGCGAGGGAAAAGCAAAGACTCCTATTGCGGTTCTGACATGCTTCGTGGGGGCAGAGGGAAGGTTATCTCAGCGGGAGAACATAATAGTTTCGCCGAAGATTTAGGGCAGTCTACCCTGATGGCACTCGGCCGTCAGGGTGGACCCCAATGATGAAGCATGTCACCAACCAGGTTGGTGAGTGAGGGGTTTTTATAAAAGGAAAATGTTCCTTTTTTCAATTGACATCCCATTCAGAACCTCTCCTTGAGGTAACAGTGGTGATACTCCTCCATTTGTTTTTCTAACACTTGCATAAACACTTCTTGCAAAAGTCCAGATTTTCACACAACTACAGACTGTGCACCTGCGCTGCACTGGTAACTAGGAAGCATTTTCTTTGCAAGTGCATATCTTACATGGCTTTTCCTCACATATGACTCAACAGGTCTAAAACTTGCATATAAGTAAACAAAAGGAGAGAGCAAGGGATTTTTTCACACAAGAGTGGAAGGAAAAAATAATCCCAGTCCCCTGGACTGAATTATAGAAAAACAAAGGGAGCAGTATCACCACCGTTACCTCAAGGAGAGGTTCTGAATGGGATGTCAATTGAAAAAAGGAAAATTTTCCTTTTATAAAAACCCCTCACTCACCAACCTGGTTGGTGACATGCTTCATCATTGGGGTCCACCCTGACGGCCGAGTGCCATCAGGGTATGCTGCGACACCGGAACTACAGTGGAGCTGGTTTTTTTAGTGTAAAGTGTAAAAAGTGATGTTAAAAATTGTCCTGGTATGACCAACTGAAAAAACATGTATTCAAGGGCTACTGGACAATATTAAAAAATATGAAAAGATACTAGTAGGTGATTATGACCATTAGTATCTATGTGAAATGGTCTACATGTTTCAACCATCAAGGTAAATCACAGGTTTTCGTCAGGACCAGAAGTGAGGAAAATGGGTGGTCTGCACACACTAACGAGCAGCTGCTCCTAGATTCCTTATGTCTAATTGCAAAAATAGGCAATTGGCGTAAGCTCAAATCTAAAATAGGCAAGGGGAAAAGCAAGACTCCTATTGCGGGTCTGACATGCTTCGTGGGGGCAGAGGGAAGGTTATCTCAGCGGGAGAACATAATAGTTTTGCCGAGGATTTAGGGCAGTCTACCCTGATGGCACCCGGTCGTCAGGGTGGACCCCAATGATGAAGCATGTCACCAACCAGGTTGGTGAGTGAGGGGTTTTTATAAAAGGAAAAATTTCCTTTTTTCAATTGACATCCCATTCAGAACCTCTCCTTGAGGTAACGGTGGTGATACTCCTCCATTTGTTTTTGTAACACTTGCATAAACCCTTCTTGCAAAAGTCCAGATTTTCACACAACTATAGTCTGTGAAAGCATAAACATGAGAGGCATTTCTACAGTGTGCATTCCAAACTGATTTATTTGGAGGGGCTCTCAATTCAGGGAAAAGGTGCCATGGTTAAGCACATGAATTGCCTACAACCACAAAACTTGATCAAGCAGGAAAGCTGGGATTGCACCCAGGGTTCCCGATAGTACAACCTGCAATTAAGCCTCTGAATGGGGACCTTCTCATTTCCAGGGGTGGGCTTAACTGGTGTCATTCTATCTAGCAAAATTACTCGTAACCACAACAACTTTACTCATAATTATGCGTAATTACGTGAGAAGCGTAATGCAGCATTTAGCACTATTATCCAATATGGGTCTGAGGATGCATTTAGCAGTAAGGAAATAGCACTAAATGCTACAGAGCATGAACCCCAGTAGCCAGCACCCACTCACTCTCTCTTGGATTGTTGTTCCTGTGCTCCTGCGGTAGGCTTTCTGCTCCATATTACTCTTAATTTCTCAAGCTGGCATAACCGCGTAATTTCTGTAATTCCACATCACAGGAGTAATGCATAATTACTGAAATTAGTCTGATTACTACAACGTAATTAAAATCTCACCCAGGCCTGCTCATTTCCTTCATTTAACTAAAGAACAGAGCTTTGTGTTTAATGCTGTTGGAGGGGGGGGGGGCTGAATCAGCGACACAGTGTACATCCCTCTAATCCAGGCTCAAAGAAGAGAAACCAGTTTTAACACTAATCAAAACAATGGGGCCTCAGGGATCTCAGACTTAGAGGTCTTCAGGGCCGGACTGGCCAAAGCGGGCACCGGGCATTTCCCCGGTGGGCCGCTAGGGTCTTTTGTTACCGGGGGTTGGCAATATCGGCCCCCAGTAACAAAATCGGCTGAAATCGGAACTCGCACACTGCTTTGCGGCACTCCCCCTCCCCAGGGGGGATTGGCTGAGCAGTGTGCCAGGGCCGGTTTCTGTTCCCAGTCCGGCCCTGGAGGTCTTCGCTGAGGTAAAAGTGAAGTTCAGGTCTTCGCTGCATTCAGACTTTAACGAACAGCTCACTCTTTGCTTTTTTCACTGGGAGGCATTGGTCCGTTGGTCAGTGTTTCAGTGCAGATTGACTGATTGTGAAGAACCTGTTGAGTGCTGCGACAGTGCTTGTAGAGAGATGTGATGCTGTTTGAATAATAGCTGGCAGAACGTCTCTTCTAAGAGCTTTCCCACCACACCATGGTGTTGAGGAAGCTGAAAGTTTTAATCGAAAATTTACCACATAATATAGAAACATTTAAAAAACTTTAATATACAAATGCATAATAAAGTGGATGTTAGGAAATGTGCTTTTATTAAATGTGCAAAAATGGAAATGCTGCTTAAATTTGCAGAAAGCTTTCATTACTATCGTTCTCCAACTACTAGGCCACACTATTCTTTTATTCTTCTCTTTTCCTTTAAGCTAAATAAATACCTTTCTTAAATAGTGATTTAACATTATAACTGAATAATAGTGTCTGACATTTTTGTGAAATGTGCTGTTTCATGCACAATGTATTTCTCTTCTTCTCACACCACATGTCATCTATTGTATTTAGATTGTTTTCTTTTCCATATATTCGTAATGAACAAGTGTAGTTATGTAAAGAAAATGCTTAATGCAGCTTACATTTCGTGATCTAACCAAGATATACCAGAATTCAAATGTTCTATTCCATCGAGCAGCTCATTGTTACACAATGGGACACCATACAGCTAACAGATCAGGCTTGCAAAAAATTTCCATGAGATCCTTCATAGTTGTAACTTTTTGTAATACGTTGTAGCCGCTTGTGAATAACTTCATATCGTAATGAACGTTTACCGTGGGCATCGAGAACTAAGATAACAGACTATTCGAAGATCTTCCTCAATTGGATACTGATGCCATAGTCACCTGTTTTTGCAACATGCTTAGTGGCCTCTCTATATAGTATGTGTTCCTAGCTAGAGAGCCAAGGCATTCTATGCACTTCCTTCCTTGCCATGGCCCTCAGCACTTTATTGTGCTAGCTCGAATTACCATAAACTATTGCCAATAGTGATTTTCATTGACTTCTTCTTATGCAGATTGAGGAGATGTTCTGTCTTTATGCTGATCATAACTACTGCTGTGATTTCTCTTACCCTCTCGCTCATTTTGACATTTGCTATTGGAACTGCCTGGAGTACTATGCTAAGTTTCCAGAACTACCATAGATGGGTAGTTTTATCTGTTTCTTAGTTATCTGACTTCGCTTCAAAATTCTACTTGCTCTTTACCAGAAGGAACTCTTAATGGGTTCTTGATAGGATAAGCTGGGTCCTTTAAATTAGAATATGGAATATATTCTGAATAGAACACACTGTTATTTTCTATGCTTATTCTAACCAATCTTTTTGATTAGTTCTGTAATTAATCTGATCTCAGCTGAGAAAAAGAAACAAAATTATCGGTTAATGTCTTAATGAGAAAATACACTTTTAAAACTTCACCAAACCTCTCACTGGGCTCGATTCACAAAGGTAAACTGAGACAAAAGTCTAACTTTATGACTTTCAGTATTCACAAACGGCACTTACTACTCGTAAATGCCCTTGGTGAATACCGAAAGTCATAAAGTTGGAAGTTCGATTTTCACAACGGTCATTTACTACTTGTAAATGCCCCCTTTGTGAATACTGAAACTCGTAAAGTTAGATTTTCGTCTCAATTTACCTTTGTGAAGCGGGCCCAGTATTGGCAGTACATTAAATGCAAAAGATGATGTTGTTGTTGTGAAAATGCTCCATTCTAACACATTGGCAAAGTTTCATCGACTTATAAAAGCGTAGAACTTCCGGGTTTATAATGTAAGTTTGAAATTACATTATTTATAGAAATTTGTATTAGATTTCCGCTCGCAGTATCTATATCGTCGATCCATCTTAAACCTTATCACTTCTTCTTAGGTGAGAATTCTTGGCAGAAGCTATATGAAGGTATGGCTCATTTTCAGCCAGATGTTCCAAAGGGACCTAGATCCATGCATCTGGCAAGAGCATTTAGTGGCTCACCAACTCAACTATTGATATTCTACACTCTGATGATGGAGAAAGGTACATGAATGCCAATTGGGGTAGCAAGGGATTGAAACTCCTATCCTAGTTTTGCCCCTGTGGCTCCATAAAACTTCAATTGCTACCCCTGGCTTTAGTGATCATGAAGAAATCACTAGGAACCAAGATTGGACTGGTCTACAGGGCAATCTGGCTATGCCCAAGGAGCTGGTCCGAAAAGTTGGTGTCAGGGTAATTTTTTTAGCTTTTGTGCGCCTGTTTTATGGGTTAGTGGACCGTTTTTTCACAGTTTATTTCCATGATATAAAAAACAAACATGGCCTGGAGCAAGCACAAATGCATAAAGTATCACATACCTTGCAAAACACTTATACATTCTGTCTGTAAAGGTTCAAAACTGTCCTGATTTGCCAATCTGGCCACTTTTTTAGCTATCTGATTAGTTAATGAGGAGCCACTTTTATTTTGGCGCCCAGGCCTATTTTCTGTCCCAGTCTGTCCCTGGGTAGGAATCTAAATTGAATATGGGTCTAAAAGTCTTGTTTACTTGTTGTTTTCCCTTCTTGCCCTTCTCTTAGTACATCATCAGTAAACAAACGGCTGCAGGGAGGGTAATGATAGGTGTGGGAGAATAGGTCCACCCTGTGATGCCATTGTAGGCCAAATGGATTAAGATGTCACTTTCACTACCCCAAATCAAGGTTCATGTAAAGTTAATGGTGGTTTGTTCATCATTCTGGTTTCCATACCTCAGAGACTGTTGCTTACAATCCCAGATTTATCCTCTATAATGAGCCTATCGAATTGCCAGTTTGAAGCATAGTCAGTGGAATTGTATTACTGAATATCAACACCAATATTAGTGATATAGAAGTATATCGAGGACAGAATATTGAGGGACAAAATCTGGAAAGGTAAGTGCTTATAGGGAAGTATAGATTTACTATTTCTAACTCCACATCTACGGACCTTGAAGATATATGTACGGTGTAGGTTCATAGAGTTAGGTATAGAAAGTCTAGACATACTTACCTGTCAATATTTTGTACAGTACTCTGTCCTCAATAGTATGTCCAATCGATATTGTGAGTTCAATATTCAGGGTGCACATCGTCAGTGGAGAACGTGCTTGGCCTTAGTTACCAGTCAACAAAAACATTGGAGGCTGATGGGTGTGATGGAAGTTTAGTGTTTCCCTTCTGTAGGTGGCTAATAATGGCTCACAAGGTATTTTCCTGAAAGATGCCGAACAGAATAGAGCTGCTTCCCAGCATAGGCGTATTTTGACTGAAGGATGAGTTAATCTGATCAGCAATTTATTAATAGTCCCTCTGAGTTACACGAGAGACTATTGATTGACAGGCTTTATGAAACTATTTGAATCATAATTTAAATTCCAACTTGCACTGAGGTCTTTCCCTAGTTTTGGATTTAAAGGCACAAGCAAGCAATGCATGTTGTCCTTGCTGAACTATTAATGTATTAATGTGTGTATATATATATATATATATATATTTTTTCTCCAAAAGTTACCACTGCGGAACGAAGCTGGTTTGCCCCCGTCTATGAGGCAGGGGCGGAACAGGAGGTGCTCTGTTGAATGTTTTTAAAGCGGCAGGCAAAGGACTGATTCTATGCCCAGTAAGAACATTGTCGAAAGGATTCATGGCAGCATGTGACCCACTTGGGTATAATTAATACTGCTAATCCCATCATGCACTATGGTTGTTCATTGGAACGTGCATTGACGAGGAAAATGGAAATAAAAGAGGGACCGCATTAGTAGTTAACACAGTTGCTGTCATGTTTTTCTAGGTCCATGAGGAAGGGCGAATGCTTGAAACGCGTCGGACCGAATGAACTGTGGGGAATTATCCTTGGGTTGCCGTTGGATTATCAGAAGCGTAACCTGCCTGAGTGTGCCAGCCTTTGGGTAAGTTTTGGAGAAAATAAACTAGTGGCTGACCCGCCACGGCTTTGCATCACTACAGAACGAAGCGGGTCTGCCCCCGTCTATGAGGCAGGGGCGGAACAGGAGGTGCTCTGTTGAATGTTTTTAAAGCGGCAGGCAAAGGACTGATTCTATGCCCAGTAAGAACATTGTCGAAAGGATTCATGGCAGCATGTGACCCACTTGGGGATAATTAATACTACTAATCCCATCATGCATTATGGTTGTTCATTGGAACGTGCATTGACGAGGAAAATGGAAATAAAAGAGGGACCGCATTAGTAGTTAACACAGTTGCTGTTATGTTTTTCTAGGTCCATGAGGAAGGGCGAATGCTTGAAACGCGTCGGACCGAATGAACTGTGGGGAATTATCCTTGGGTTGCCGTTGGATTATCAGAAGCGTAACCTGCCTGAGTGTGCCAGCCTTTGGGTAACTTTTGGAGAAAATAAACTAGTGGCTGACCCGGCCACGGCTTGGCATCACTGCGGAACGAAGCGGGTCTGCCCCCGTCTATGAGGCAGGGGCGGAACAGGAGGTGCTCTGTTGAATGTTTTTAAAGCGGCAGGCAAAGGACTGATTCTATGCCCAGTAAGAACATTGTCGAAAGGATTCATGGCAGCATGTGACCCACTTGGGTATAATTAATACTACTAATTCCATCATGCATTATGGTTGTTCATTGGAACGTGCATTGACGAGGAAAATGGAAATAAAAGAGGGACCGCATTAGTAGTTAACACAGTTGCTGTCATTTTTTCTAGGTCCATGAGGAAGGGCGAATGCTTGAAACGCGTCGGACCGAATGAACTGTGGGGAATTATCCTTGGGTTGCCGTTGGATTATCAGAAGCGTAACCTGCCTGAGTGTGCCAGCCTTTGGGTAACTTTTGGAGAATATATATATATAACCGAGTGGTTCTTTGGAGACTATTAAGAACCTGGGAGTGGATTTTCACGAAGCGCCGGCTTCGGTATTCGGACCGCCCAGACAGCCTCGTAACCTCTTCCGGCATTCTTGGAGTAAATATATATATATGTATATATATATATATATATATATATATATATATATATATATATATATATATATATATATATATATATATATATATATATATATATATCTGGAAACCCTCCAACCACTTCCTGAATTCTCCCAGCGGCAGTCAGGCGAGGAAAGAGACACAGACCTCCGAAGTTTTCAAGTGGGCAGTATTTTATTCAGTGACCCAACACAACGCGTTTCAAGCCCGTAAGCCCTTGATCACGTGATATATATATATGTATTTGTTTTTAGGATGGTTACAAACATCTTAATATTTGGGTTTTTGTGGCAATGTACTTATTCATTTAAGTCAACAATATAATTGATAATCACTTAACTTTAATACCTGTTTGTTTCTAAATGGTGAACAGATTTTTCAAAGTTGTATTTTTGTTATTATTATGGAGAAAACTGCACACCAAGAATAAGATCCCACTAGGAATATCACGTGGCCATCGCAGGAACACCCACGTAAACCTGCACCTGGTGCAGCTTTCCATTTCTAAATCAGGGAACGTCTGTGAATTCCAAAATATCATACATCTACATTCACACGTATAATATGCGAGTGCCTTTACCATTTTTGTGTGAATCAGGTCTATAGGCTTCAGGTAATCTGATTAAATCTTTGTCGTTCATAAGGGAATCATGTGGTTTGTGCTATATTTGCAGATTTGACCTTCTAGCTGGTATGAAAACATCAACACCAAAGAATTGTCGAATTATCGAATGGAGTACTAAAGTGTAACCCCAGTATCTGTGGAGGCGCAGTTTTAAATTGCCCATGTATTTTTTTCCCAGGTTCAGCTTCCATTGGTGCAGCAGGTGCAGTTGCACCAGGGCCCTGAGGCCTGAGGGGCCCTCTTAACATTGCTGTAGTTTATAATGCAAACAGCAGCCGGGGGGCATGTTTCTTTCCTTACATTAGGGCCCATGACACACTGGCCATGCTACTGTTTGCTCAATATGCACTCACACCTATTGGCAAGCATGGATAAGTACATTGTGTAGCTCTCAAATTGTGTATCCTAGTCAGTTCGTACTCCCCAACCCTCTGCCTGATGAAACATTGCCTTTTTCTCAGGATGGCCCTGTGGTGATCAATCGATCTGAAATACTGAAAATGTCACTGTGTTACTGTTGCATATTTAGAGCATTTTTGTTCCAAACGAAGATGCTTCTCAATTCGGCAAGTTTTGTTTTCCCTTTTTTGTGGGACATTGGTATTTGAAAGAGCCTTTCGAATCACTTGTTTGTGTTGCTATGGCAATACCTACATAATCAATTGTTAGAAACATGAAGGGCGCAGTAGGACCATGCTGCTTTGAGACCTGCCAAGCAAGAACAAACGAGGAGAGCATGTAATAAGGACTGGAATCAAAAAAGGAGAGGAACTGTGAGGCGGTCGGAGAAGGGCAAAATTAGCGAGTCGCAAAAAGTGCACAAGATACTGGAAACACAGAAACATGATTTCAATTGTGATTAACCTTAATTTATCTTCTCCTGATAGAAGTGAGCGTTTAGTTGTCATTTGTAATGGTAGAATTTGGGAAAAATAGGGCTTGTTTTTCTGTTTCTATTCCTTGGTGTCCTTTTAGACACATGCAACTAGAATTGATGTACCTTGGGGTGGGAAAATTCTCTAAGGAATCTTTGTGCTTTCTTTTAAAAGTAGTCTGCTGATTTCCAGGCACTTCTAAGTAATTTTTGTAGTTCTTCTGAAATTTTTCTTACTGCCCAAATCTGTTAGAAACTGCACCTGAATCATGTTGGGGAGGTTTTGGGAAGTACACGTGGTCAAAACAATTCAGGCAGATAAAAAAAAAGCTGGTAGAAGATAGAGAGTTGTAGGGAAACGGCTGAAAGATGATATTGCGCAATAAACAGACCACGCAGTGTCAGCGTAAAAGGCCATTTTATTAGACCAGAACTGCGTAATCTGTACATAACAGTAACATAAGCATAATAATAATAACAAACCCCCGCTCACACTCCCCTCTCATTCGTTTCACTCGTTCCGCTTCATCACAAAGCCCTAGAAGCTCCAACCATGCTTTATTCTTGCCCCTCAATCACTTGTCATCCAGCCCACTCCTTGCGTCCTGCCATTCATGCTTCTATCCGCCCTACGAACTCCACCCCAAGGGATGGGTGTGCCCGCTCTTGACTCCCCTGTCACTTCAAGTCCCACCTAAAGCAGCTCTGGCCTAAACTGGCAACGCTATAGACCGACCCAACACACCTCCAGCTGCCGGGTGGGTGGGTGGCCTTTTCTGCTCCCTCCCCATGGTGCCAGGCGCAGGTAGAGGAAGTTCCCTTCCTCCCCTGCGCCTAAATACCCACCCCCTGACTCCTCCCCTTCCCCTACCTGGCCTATCAATGCGCGAATGACCCCGGGGGAAGACCAGTCTGCGACTTTGCTTCCCCCGGGGCCCGGCATCGCGCAATAAACAGACCACGCAGTGTCAGCGTAAAAGGCCATTTTATTAGACCAGAACTGCGTAATCTGTACATAACTGTAACATAAACATAATAATAACAACAAACCCCCGCTCACACTCCCCTCTCATTCGTTTCACTGGTTCCGCTTCATCACAAAGCCCTAGAAGCTCCAACCATGCTTTATTCTTGCCCCTCAATCACTTGTCATCCAGCCCACTCCTTGCGTCCTGCCATTCATGCTTCTATCCGCCCTACGAACTCCCCCCCCCCAAGGGATGGGTGTGCCCGCTCTTGACCCCCCTGTCACTTCAAGTCCCGCCAACCAGTGAGCCCCCTGTAGGGCGGTTCACTGCCCCACCCCCCTTCCAGGTCCGCCAGTCCGCAACACACACTCCCGCATTCACTCCCTGCGACACCAGATAGCCTCATTCCACAACTTGCTCACCACATCTCTCATCTCCATCATGTAATACGCATTGCCCAGCTGGGACAAGTGCACCCCGTCGTCCCTGAAAACTAAAGGCTCCTCCAGTCGTATCCCGCCATGTGCAATAACCTTAATGTCTTTGTCACCACAGTAAAGTCTCATTGCCCTATTGAGCTTCCTTCGTGCCTTCTCGATGGCCCCATGCTTCATAGCCCCTCTCCACACTTTCCTGGGGACCAACTCAGTCCAGGCAATGCAGGTCCCTGCAAGCCTCGCTTTCAACACCTCCAGGTCCCGTTGCTTGAGTTGTAAAAGTGCCAATCCGGACAGTTGTACCAGGTCATTCTCCCCCAGATAAATGATCAACAAAGCAGGACATCCCCTCTGTGGGATCATCTTCGCGAGCCAGGGCAGTAGTGCCCCCCATCGCATGCCACTTTTGCCCCACCATTGTACCTCGTGCAAGTGTCCTTTCAGTCCCAGGTTACGGCCGTAAACCTGCTGCTCCACATATTTGGATGCCCAATGCACGAAGGAGTGCCCAACAATCCATGTCACCGTCTTACCGCCCGGTCCACCCACGCAACCTATGAAGAAAAAGATGTTAGAACAAGAAAAAACAGCCTGAATCAACCAACATCCTGCCTGGGACCACCCTACTTCCTCACATACCTCTCGCAACAGCGCGACTTCCATCGCCCCAGTCTCCTAATCCTATCTCAGGACCAACCCAACCTGGCCGCCGCTGTCGCAGCCCCGATCCAGAAAGAGTGGGTCCCGAAACCAGCCTCATCCATGCCCAACCGCCTCAAAGCCTTGCGCAACACAGCCAACAACTGGCCCGCCGTCACTCTTGCGCCAGACGCATGACAAAAAATCTCCCCACAACGCACACTCCCCAACCCCAGGAAAGTCCGCCATTCCAACACTGGGCAAACCGCCCCGCCTGTCTCATTCAACCATACCCAGTTGCCCCTGCCCAACTGATCAGTCTTGGAGCACCGCAGCCAAATTCCCAAGCGCCCCCATCCACTCGAATCTCCTCAAACAACCTGCCAGCCCCTCTCCTCGTACCCAAAAGCTCAGACACCCTAAATGCCCCGAAAAACATCCACACCATACACAAGCGGAAAAGGCCAACCTCAACCAAGTCATAACAACATTCCGGCAACACCCCAACCAGCCGGACCAACAACTCCAACGTTACCGCCTCCCTCAGCCTGCCCCCCCCCCCACTCCCTCGCTCCCTACCCTAGCCCCGCAACATTATGCCCAGTATCATACCCTTGGTCGGGTCAAAGCCCAGAAACAAAACACAGTAGAACGATATCCCAGCCAATTTACCAGAGATCGTAGCCGCAGTCGAACCCCGATCCATACAATCCAACACATAACCTCTTAGCCCTTGTTCCACTGCCGACTCCACACCCACGACGCCATTCACCGTCCAGCCCATGAAAGCACTAAATTCAGACCATGCCAAACGATATGTCCTCCTTGTGGTCTCTGCCAGCGAACCCTCCACCAGTCCAATCATCCTCACTCCCCCAAGGCCCAGATGCCGGCCGGCAGCTCGGTCTTGCATGTATCAGCTCCCGGTGCCAGGTGTCGAAACCGCTGCCACTGCGAACGAGACAAAGCATCCGCAATGTCATTATTCGCTCCAGGGACATGCTTAGCCCGAAACACAACATTCAACCGCAGACACGCCAACATGAACCTCCGCAACAGCCGCAACACTCTCAGGTCCCTTGCCCTTTGATGATTCACCAGCTCCACCACCGTCATGTTGTCCACGTGGAAGAGCACAGACCTGTTTCGGAATTCCTCCCCCCACACCTCCAGTGCCACCAGCAAAGGGAAAAATTCCAAGAAGGCAATGCTCCTCCCCTGTTTAATCCAGGAGGCCGACCAGCTCTCCACACACCACCTGCCGTCCCAGAAGACACCAAACCCCGCTGACCCAGCCGCGTCAGAGTAAATTTGGCATTGCCAGACCGCCCTCTCCTCATCAAAATCCAGAGACACACTGTTGAAGTCCTGCAAGAAAGTAATCCATGTCCTCAAGTCCGTCCTCACTCCCATAGAAATCCTGACCCTGTGATGTGGAAGCACTGCCCCCGACATGGCCATGCCGAGCCGCCTGCAGAACGTCCGTCCTGCCTGCACCACCCTACACGCAAAGTTAAGGAAACCCAGAAGTTTCTGCACTGCCCGCAAAGGAATCCACCGCTCCCCCACTGCCCAATCCAGACATGCCAGGATCTCCGCCACTTTAGCCGCTGGAAGGCGCGCCAGCCACTGCACCGAGTCCAGTTCAATCCCCAGGAAGGTGAGGCAACAGCTGGGACCAGCCATCTTCTCAGGCGTCAGAGGCACCCCAAACTGAAAAGCCATCTCCTGGAATCGCAACAGGGCCCTGCCGCAATCCCCGGTATCCGACCTCCCCAGGAAGAGGAAATCATCCAAGTAGTGAGTGACCTCACGGCACCCACTAACTCGCACCATGACCCACTGCAGAAAAGTGCTGAATAGCTCGAAGAGAGCGCAGGAGATGGCGCACCCCATGGGCAAAACCTTGTTCACGTAGATGGCCCCTCCAAACTGCATGCCTAAGAGCGGAAAATCCGCCGGGTGAATAGGCAGTAAACGGAAAGCAGACTTGATGTCACACTTCGCCAATTCCGCTCCCGTCCGACACACCCTCACCAGACGGATCGCATCGTCCACCGACGCGTAGAGCACTCTAGAATCTTCCTCCGCAATAAAGTCATTCACTGACTGGCCCTCCGGCCATGACAGATGGTGTATTATCCTGAACTCCCCCCTTCTCTTTCTTCGGCACCACCCCCAATGGGGAGATGATCAGATCCTGCAAAGGCCAGTCAGTAAACGGGCCAGCCACCCTGCCTTCCTCCACCTCCTTCTTCAACTTAGCAGACACAACACACGGCAGTTCTTTGGCAGATCTCAAATTGTCGGCCCAACGTCGCTCCCTGGGACCTTGGTAGCCCACCCTAAAACCCTCAGTGAAACCCCAGAAAAGACGCGCCGCCGCCTCCTGATCCGGGTAGCACGAGAGCCACGGGGCCATCGCCTCCACCCTAACCGGTGTAGGCGCCCTTCGGTCCAGGGTGGCCCCGCCCTCTGGCGTTCCTCCATTGCTCCGAGGGTGTGGTGAGCGTGAGGCACTGAGTAAG
This sequence comes from Lissotriton vulgaris, assembly GCF_964263255.1. Classification (NCBI taxonomy): domain Eukaryota; kingdom Metazoa; phylum Chordata; class Amphibia; order Caudata; family Salamandridae; genus Lissotriton; species Lissotriton vulgaris. The sequence goes on along the minus strand of NC_141700.1, from coordinate 234,728,948 downwards.
GGCATGTTTCCCGCCGCACTTCGAGCACTTGTGTTTGAATTTACAGGGGTACCGGGAACAATACCCCTTGTTGTAGCTCCAACAGGCCCCCGTGGAATAACCCCCGGGCTTGGACTGCTGCCCCGAGACAATGGTGCTGGGCACTGTTCCACCACCCGCCCGCCTTGGGCGGGACGCGGCGGAAAAGACCGATATACAACCGGTAGGCCACTGGCCGTGTGTGTGGACGCAGTGGAGTGCGAAGACGCCATCCACTGAACCCAGAGTTCCTGATCCACTTCCCCCCCAACTCTTCTCGGGATTCGCGCTAACCCTGGCTCTAAACTCCTCGTCATAGCTCAGCCAGGCAAAACCCCCGAACTGCATCTGGGCCTTGCGAATGATGTCCATGTATTTGAAAAGCGCAATCGCCCTGTCCAAATACTTCTGGCAGTAAACACTGGCATAAATCAAGAACGCTGTCGTCCAGTTCTCCATCGTCACCGGCACCCTAGGGCGCCTCGTCAGCTCCCACTCTTCTTCCTTAGACCCCTCCTTAGCCTGTACCTCCCTGTGTAGCAACTTAAAGACATCCACAAACTCATGCTTCCAGATCCGATCCTTGAGTTTCTCCGAGAGATGCAAACCCAATGGCATAGCCAGCCCCATATATGGCAGCTTCTTAGGCACCTTCAACCCCTTCTCCTCTTTACCGTCCCCTTTGTCTGTCTGCACCCCCAAAGTCACCGACTTACCATCCACCTGTTTACCCTCCTCGGGTGGACCGCCCGATGGCTTGTCTGCCTCCCGCACCGAACCATCACCCACACCCACCGACCTGCAAGTCCTCTTCCGCCCCTCCCCCCCCGGGAACATCTTCTCAGGCCGCCCACCAGGCTCCCTCACCTGTGAGTGCCGTGGTCTGCTCCCGGGGCCGTCCTCTGGACTCTGTCACCTGGACCGCCGCCGTCCCGGCCTTGGTCTTCGTCGCCGCCTTGTCCTGCAAAACACCAAGGTCGCCGTTGTCCGCAGCGCCTCCTAAGCCTTCCAAGTCATCCCGCACCTCCCCGTCTTCCAGCTCATCACTCTCCACACCATAATCCAACTCAAGCACCGGTTCCAGATCCACACGCACGTTGTCCACCTCCCTCACAGCCCTCTTCACACCTTTCTGCACACCACTCCGCACACGCATGCCAGTCTCCACACGCGCCGCAGGAGCCTGAGCCCTCGGTGGAGGGACAGCCGCCGCGGACTGCCCTACTGCTTCTGTCCTGCGTCTCGGAGCCGTCTTGCGCCCCGCCAGGCACCCCCGGGCTCTGCCGACAGCCGCCGGCTTGGATCCCCTCCCACCCCTTAGGTCGCTCCAACCTGAGCGGGCCCCAGCACCATCGGGCCTCAAAGCCGTCCTGGCCGTCCCTACACCTGCCATGACCCTCTGTTCCTGCCCTGACTTCCTGGCCCTGACTCTCCTCAGCTCTTCCTCCAACTCCGCTTCCCTTTCCTCCTCAGAGGTCGGGGTGGGAGGGCCCTCAACCTCATGGCCCCACACGGCCCCCACTCCGGCCCACCTCACCTCCTGGATCTGTTCCAGGATCCTCTCCCCCCCTGGCTCTGTCTTCCCAGGAAGTGGCGCCCCAAATCTGCGGGGGCGGGCAGTAGCCGAAAAATTCAGCCTCCGGGGGGAAAAAACGCACCTGCGGGAACCCAGGAACCCAACCAGGCCCTCCACCCCCAGGAACCAGGGCGGCAGGCCCACCCTGGCCCCCCAGGTCCCCCACCGACGCCTGCCTCGCGGGGGCAGGGGTGTTCGCCCTGGAACCAATGGACAGGTCGATGGGGGCCTCCTCATTCTGCCCCTCCTCCTCCCTCACAGGGGCCCCAGACAGGTCAGGGCTCAGAGTGGTGAGAGAAATCTGGACGTCCTACTGGGAGAACAAGTGCTCACCAGAGGCTTCCTCAACCAACGAGGGACCAGCCAGGTTGTCCCCACGCCCCCCCCCCCCTGTGCAGCACCAGCCGGCACGTGCACAGGCCCCAGGGCCTGGGGCGCGGGAGGCGCGGCCTTCACGGCAGCCCCCGAGGCCCCAGGAAGAAACTCGATCGGAGGGAAGGCCCGCGGGGGCAGGCTCTTGCGCTTCCCGCTCCTCGCCGGGTCCCTGGGCGCTCCGCCCCCCCTCCGATCACTGACAAACCCCTGCGCGTCGGGCTCGTCCTCCTGACAGGCCACGACCGCAGCCTTGACCCCTGCCGAGGCAGCGCGCGTGCCCCTGGTGGCCCCCACCCACGCCTGTCCCAGAACTCCTGGCTGGAGAAGATCCTCCCGCCCGGCCCTCCCAAGCAACAATAAGGCCTCCCGTACCTCCTCTGCTGAGACGCCCGACATCCTGCCCAACTGTCATGCTTCTGGCGTCGGAAAAGAACGGCTGCCGTACAACAGCCCCCGAAGCCGATCTAACAGCTGAAACAGAACCAAATACGCCAAACTGCCTACCAAAAGCACCCTCACTAACCTCCCTACTCAGCTAAACTGCCTACAAATCACACTAACTAACCTCCCTTTTCTGCTCCCTCCCGATGGTGCCAGGCGCAGGAAGAGGAAGTTCCCTTGCTCCCCTGCGCCTAAATACCCACCCCCTGACTCCTCCCCTTCCCCTTCCCCTACCTGGCCTATCAATGCGCGAATGACCCCGGGGGAAGACCAGTCTGCGACTTTGCTTCCCCCGGGGCCCGGCATTGCCGAAGGGTTAGAAGAAGAAAGAGAGAGTTGTGCACATGTTTGGCATGAGACAGCACATTCAACTCTGCAGTACGTTTTCTCGATAGGTTAATGCACATGTCTCAGACATTTTTGAAAGGAGACAACGGTGACTCAACATTTCATAATTTGGAAGTTGATAACAAAGTATCATCTTCATAAGAGCATTTAAGAAGGCACGAGGCAGTCCTTCATTTTTCATTTGCTAAATGAGTACCACTGAGAGGTGCACTTGTAAAGGACGTTGTGAATCCCCCCCCCCTCTCCCCCTCCCCCACACCCCCCATGGCACGGGTGGGCTCTTTATTGGCTTCTTCTGTCTGAAAGTCGGCAGGCAAAACCTAATAACTACCGCTATAAAGGAATACAGAATTGGTAGGAGAGCAAGGAGGGGCAAGGAAGAACCAAAGATGGGCCAATGGACGAGGGAACAATGGAATGAATATTGAATGGAAGGAAGGGTGAAAGAATGCATGTCTGAGTAGGTAGATGAATGAGCGAGTGAATGGATGAGTGGGTAGATGGCTGAGTGGGTGAAAGGATGAGTAAATGGATAGGAGATGGCCAAGTAAAAGGATGGTAGAGTAGAAAGACGGATGAACGGATGAGTTGGTGAATGTAGAGGGGGAAGGACAGGTGAAAGTATGGCATATTAAAGGGATAAATGGATCGACCGATGAAAGGATGGCACCGTAAAATGATTGATGGATGAGTGGATGAAAATTAAGTGAATAGACTACAGAGTGGATTGACAAATTCATGAGTGGGTAGATGAGTGAATAGCAAAATGGATGAATGGAAGGATGGCAGAGTGTGTATATGAAAGGATAGATAGCAGAGTGGATGGATGTATGTCAGAGGGCATGAATGAATAGATGTGTGGGTGGTGGATGGCAGAATGGGTGACTGGATGAAAGGATGGCAGAATGGGTAAATGGAAAGATGGATAGCAGAGTGGATGGAAGGATGGATAGCAGAGTGGATTAATGGATAGAAAAGTGGATCAACGGATAGCAGAGGGTGTGGATGGATAGAGGAATGGATATATGAATGGATGGTAGAGTGGATAGATGGAAGGCAGAGTGGCTAGATGGAAGGATGGGATGATCTGTACTATTGGGTGGGTACCCATGCAGGCCTGTCCTTTTGAAAGACCTAACTGCTAGTGAGGGGCGGACTCAGTATCTGTAAGGAGGGGTTTTGTTTTCAACAAATGGTATTGTTGAGAGCATGTCTTTATGGGGATTGATTTTGCCACACTCCACTTCTTTGAAGCCCCCTCATATTAAAGGCAAATCAAAGAATGATGCAATAGATTGATACAAACTTACAGAATCAGGCCTCAAACATCAGGGAAATCCTTCAAGTTACTCTGATGTTAAAAGATAGAACTTTTAGATAACATGACTCTTCACAGGGCTGACTGATTCTCTAATCTGATAGCAAACTTATCTCTTAATCTAAACAAGATATACTGGCCAAGCCTCAGACGACAAATGCTTCTACACATAAGCTTCAAGCACAAGCTTCAGTCTCTAAAGCTATTTCACAGGCCCAGCAGAGCTATCTCTTATGACACTAGTATGAGATAATCTAAGATCTTATACAACAGACTCGGCTGCAGCGTTACGGTGACATATTTTATATGAAATAGTTCGAGAGTGTTCAATTAAATAAACATTTCAGACTCAAAGTCTATATAAACAAACAATACAAATATAAATGAACTGCATAAATAAACGCAAAATTATTGCCCTCCCCCTGCAGAATGTGATGAGGGACCCCGGCGTCTCACAAATTGCATAGATCTTCATTGGTCTTGGGCTCAATGGGCGGCCCTGAATGGTTTTACCAGCACTGGGCTCTGCCTACACAACCACTCATAGGAATAAAAATGAGTAACAGAAAATTAGTGTCAAATTCTGGTCTGCATGAGACCCCTATGCTCATGGAACCCCAAGGCAACCGCCCAGCATGCCCATGTATTGAGGCGGCAATGAGCCCCCGCAACCCTGAAATTGTGTGCCAGACACAGTTCACTGTTTTCCATTCGGAAATAGTCATTTAATAGAGAACCTCTCTGATCAACCTGGCAAGAGCAAACATTGGCAATCGGTCGTGCTTGTGGTTATTGGAAGTTGATCGGTGTGCCCATATTTAAAGTGGAGAGATTCACATTCCAAATGTTAATATTGCAAACACTTTGGGTAGATTGGAGACTTGTCCTTTCTCATCTGCAGTATCCAAAAGACACACTACATACTTCAATGCAGTTGAAGCATGGTGGAAGGGGTCATCCATCTTTTTAAACTTGATCAAGTGTTTTAGCACAGACTCCATAGTAGCATAAATCAAATATATGAATTGAGAAAACACATGGTCAACTGTATATGTTTTTGACCGATTAAGAGTGGAGGCTGTAAAGGGAGAGCATGGCCAGCCCGCGATGCCAGGATGAGGTGAAGCAGGTCTCCAGCTCAGACACCATAATGGTATTGCAGTGCAGCCTCTATCGGCCTAGCACAGTGTAGATCTGCTGGCCCAGAAGCCAGACAAGCAGCATTAGTACAGTCTGTCAAGATTTCAGCATCGCCAGCACGGGTACAAACTAATGGTTCTGGCTGAGTGACTCCAGCACACAAGCAACAATCTTGCTTCTCCACTTCAGACACCCCATGTAGGAGGCTGGCTTAGTATATGGCGCAATTTAAGTGAAGCACCTTGCACTGTTCCAGACAACCCTTTTAGTGATTTAAGTGGTCTTTGATAACCATAGAAAGCTCTCAAAGTGGTAGCAGAGGACAGCTGCCTTCAGGCTTGTCTTGAAGGAGTGTTAAAAAGCTTGTTTTACCAGATGTAATCATGTAGTGTTGGTTAAACGAAAAAGAACCACACAGTGTATGTATAAAAAAAGTTATATTTATTACACAACACTCACACATTGATACATCTCTTACCCAGAGATGTAAACAGAAATACACAATACTTCAATTGCAAACAGGCAACTAAGCACAAAATACAGTGGTCTCCAGGGAGAGACCAAACCATGTACTAAAAAAGTGGAATGCAAACTGCGACCGAAGTAGGGACTTGGACCAGGAGACTAGGAGGAGTGGGGAACATAAGGTACCACCTAAGGTAAGTACTCAGGAACCCCACGGAGACTGTGCGCTGAGTGGAAACACAACAGTCAACTGGAGTCATGGTTGTAGTTTTGGAAAAGAAGGTTTCTTGAATGAATGAATGAATGAATATAGACTTTGTTAAGTGTGAACTTAACTTAGGGGCAACAAGGCGCTGCGGAGAGGGATCAAGATCAGAAATGTCCATCGTTAGCAGGGCTTATAGATCCGGACAGGTAAAGAGCCAGGTCTTCAAGGCCCTACGGAACGAGGAGTGTATTTCCAAGGTGGAAATTGAGAGAGGAAGGGAGTTTCACAAGTTAGCTCCAGTCAATGAAAAGCCCCCCCCGCCCCATCTAGCTTTCCTAATCCTGGGAACTGTTATCCAGTGGACCCTGAAGAAACCCCATGGAAGAAGAAGGTTGGAGAGTCACTCCACTCATGGATACCCCAGGAGCAGAATATCTCCACCAGGGTTGTCGGGTGCATAGGTGCGAAGTGACTTGGGAAACCGCCATAAGCCCCTATGGAGGACCTCCGGAAAGATGCTGCTGGAGAAGATTGTGCAAGAGTCCAGTGGAATCCATGGGAGGATTCTTGAAGTGAAGATTTAAGAACCAATAAAAACAGGAGCGCATTTATCAAAAATTATCAATTGTAGTGTATGGTTATTTCGGGAAAACAATGAGATTGTTATATTTTCATTGATAATACCAATAAAGTACATGAAATATCAAGGCGTAATATAAATTTGGAGTCAACTATTCAGTATATTCTTCTTTTATTTCTTTTACAGCTTAACATCATTCAGTCCAGCCAATGCGTTTCGTTCATGAGGACTTCATTAGTGCTGCAACAAGATATAAAACATGCATATCATATCTATTTAATATTTAACAGCAAATGCATTTTGCTATTGTACAAAAAATACAATAAAAAACATGTGCCAACAAAAGTCGCAATATACACCACCTATAAACAATAGTTTCTTATAAAAAAATGGTATCAGTTCTTATGGCTGTTATGTACACCAACATACCCATAAACAATATTCATCACATCAGTTATCCTAGAGTTTTAATCAGTAATTTAGCCCAAAAACATAAACCTCATAATTTACTAGTAATTACACACGGATGCGTAAGGTTTAGGTATCATCTACCAACATGCATTGCATTGTATCTATTCCCAGTGAGAGTATTCTCTGTCAGATCTATTAAATTGTTTCTTAGCAGCAAGATACGATACATTGCCTTGAGCGTTTTCTTATAGTTATTTGTGGCAATCTAACTTTTGCCTTTGCTAAACAGACATACCGGCATCACACTCATTTTGAGTGTATCGCAATACCAATAGCGACGTTGTTTTCACTCGGATACACCAATAGATACATGGTTACCGAGTATTGTATTTACACCATTCCAAGATGGTGCAACCTAGTAGTCCTCTTTCACTGTTGCCCAACATGATCGGGAGCCCGCGCAGGTTTAAAATGGTTTGGTGATTCCTCGTGTGCACTTCATTTGTCAAGCGGAGCAGACTATCAGTTTCACGGTCGTTCGTAGCTCAAGTGGAGCAGATTAGCAGTTTCACGCTTGTTCGAAGGTGAGCTTTTACTTCGCGGGGAGCTAACGGGTAATTTCACGCTTGTCGGTCATACAGCTTAGTTACTCATTGCGTTTCTTTGTTTTAGAGCGTGACTGTCAGACGGGTTCGCGTTTTTCCACCAGCTTGCTTGGTTAATGTAGACATCCAGGAGCTTGTGACTAGTTGACGGTGAGTGCAGACTGTGCGGGGTATCCACGTGATAAGAGGTTTCTTCATCAAAATACTTTAGTTATTGATCGCGTTTCTCTGGTTTCAGAGCACAGTGAAAGATTTACGAGAGTGATACCAAAACCGAGGCGTCTTAAGGCTAAGGGCGTCTTCATTGGCAATAACAATAGAAGTTAACACAGAAGCTGTTTTGCGCTCAGTATTTTGGTAAGTTCAGCAAGAAGTATTAGTCACAGTTTCTAGTGGTCTAAGTAGCAACGGTTTTCTTCTAATTTGATTGCTGTGTTGTTAAAAGAGAAATACAGTCATCTCTTTGTTTCTATAAGGGTAGATAGTCGTTATCAATTTTTGACGATCACCTTCATAGTGACAGTGGATTATAAATTTAAGCAACTAGCTTAATAGCTGGAGCGAGGAGCTCCAATGAATATAAATAGATAATTAGGAGACCGGTCGCTGTTGCGCACATAACATGCTGTGAAGGGATTTTTTCCTAATTAGTGGTACTTCTTACTATTTTAGGTCGCAACACTGAGCATCCGCAGACACCACTTATGAACAGCTTTTCTATCAAGATTTAACTTTTCCAGTAGTAAGTAAGTCCCTTAACTTTGAGGTAGTGCACATTTTCACCTGTGAATGGGTTCTTAACTTGCACAACCGTTTGGAAAGGGGCGACCATTCGGTCCCCCCGAACGTATGGCGGAGTACCACGATCCCCCCGGGAAGCCATCTTGGGCGGGAGGCGAGTCTCGGCTGGTATGCCCGAAGCGGCGTAGCCGGGGCGCGCTTTTTCCCGCCCTGGAGTGGGCTGGCCTAGACACTGACGCGGCCGGCCACGCCCTTTGGGGCAGGCAGGGGCGGGTTTACGCCCGCCCTGAAGACGGATAAAAGGAGCAACAAGCCAAGAAAGCATCCTCTTGTTCCTGTGCTCTGAAGCTGCACCTCCTCTCTGCACGTGAGCTCGAGACGGAACGAAGAGCCAATTTTGAACGTGGTAATCTTTCTTTTTGTCTTGCAGATACTCTGTCTGAGAATGCCTAAGAAAGTTGGAAAGCGAGTTACTACCGACCAGATGCTCCGTATGCTCATGAAGGAGGTAACCGATCTAAAGAGGCAGATGGCGGCTAGAGACGGGGAAGGAGGACCGAAACGACCGTTGGCAGGAGCCGCTCCAGGAGGGAAGGGCAAGAGGCCCAGACGGGGGGCAGCGGGGGGAGACACCCCGGTTCCCGATACCCCACTCGAAAGGCCAACCCCGGTGCCGACAGAGGGGAATCCGATTCCCGTGGTGGTCACCCCCGTGTCCGGGGAGGATATGCCGCCCGAGTTGGCAGCACAATTGGCAGCGTGGTTGGGGAAAGATGGCGAGGGCGCCACGGCTGATGACGCACAGGTGTTGATGAAGCAACTGCGTGACAATAGGGAGGCGGTGAAGGCACCATCGCCAGTTATCATGCCGTCTCCGGCGGGTGGAAAATCGACAGGAGCAGGTCCAGCGGCAGGCGCAGCTTCCGGTTCAGGTAAGCGGCCATTGCCGATTGCGAGGGATGAGTCTGCACCCTCACGAAGGGAAAAATTGGGTCAGCATGTTCCTTTGGCTATTAAGGAAAAGATGTGGGCAGATGAGTATGTAAACATGTTCTCGTTGCTGACTGATCATTATGAGATGGAGCATGTTAAGAGCCAAAAGGAGCTCATGCATCCGAGTGTTTGGCGCGCAAAGATGGCCGCCTTTAAGGTTGACGAAAACATTGGCAATTGGGGCAGGGCATGGGGAATTTTTACCGCCATCATGGGCGAACGTAGGCCCGAGTTGCTGTCCGAATTGCCTATTTATCAGTCACGGATCATGGAATATTCTGTATCGTATGGGGGCAATCAGTGGTTTTGTTACGATAATATTTTTAGAAAAGCGAAAGAACACGACAAGAACTTGACTTGGGATTGTTACGATTCTGTTTCATGGTCAAAAATGGAGAGTACTGGTATGTTGAAGTTACCATTGGTAGGGAGTAGCGGGGGTGAATCCTCCCGCCAATATGCTGGGACACCCTTTCGATCGAGTACAGGTAATGACTACCACTCGAAGCCAAACGGCAACGCAGGTAAAAGGGGGATTTGTTGGAACTTTAACAGGGGTAAATGTACGAGGCCCCAGGGGTCATGCAAGTTTAGACATGAATGCGGTGGGTGTGGGCAGCCATCCCATCCTGAGTCCATGTGCAGAGCCAAAACGGGTGATAACGGTGGTAGGGGAGGCGCCAAGCAGGTCTGAAATAGTCCGAGGGGCGCCTTTACCTACTCCGATTGATACCATGGCAATGATTCCTTGGCTCAGCGAGTACCCGGATCATGTTTCCGCTGGGGTGCTGCGGAACGGGTTTTCATATGGTTTCCGCATCCCAGTGGGAGATTTTCAGGGTGTAGCAAAATGTAAAAACCAACTGTCGGTCTTGCAACATACAACCGTGGTACAGGAGAGGATTGGGAAGGAGGTTACTCGAGGTCGAGTCGCCGGTCCATTTGATGAGCCACCATGTGCTAACTTTGTTTGTTCCCCTTTGGGGGTGGTCCCTAAGAAGGACCCGGGTGAGTTTAGGTTAATACATAATTTATCAGCCCCACGTGGTCTTTCCGTGAGTGATGCGATAGACCCGGAAGTGTGTTCGGTGCGGTACGCATCCTTCGATGAGGCCGTCGCCATGTTGAATCGCCTAGGGCCCGGGGCGCTGATGGCAAAATCAGATATTGAGTCAGCGTTCCGGTTGCTCCCGGTACACCCAGACGATCAGCGTCTCCTTGGTTTCATGTTTCAGGGTCACTATTACATGGATAGATGTATGCCGATGGGATGCTCTATATCTTGTACCTATTTTGAAAAGTTCAGTTGTTTTCTGCAATGGGTCTTCACAAAGAGGACGGGTTTTCAGCATGTCATGCATTATCTCGATGACTTTTTGTTTCTGGGGGCGGCCGGGGATCCAGAATGTGGACAGGCTTTGAATGAATTTTGTGTCTTAATGAAGCATTTTGGTGTGCCACTGGCACCAGGTAAGACTGTGGGTCCCTCGACTTGCCTCGAGTTCCTGGGGATCGAGCTCGATTCAAAGGAAGGTTGTTTTCGATTACCAAATGAAAAGGTGTTAAGATTCAGGGCTTCCCTTGAAAAATGTATTAGTGAGTCTAAAGTCAGACTGCATCAATTACAACAATTGGTGGGCCAGCTGAATTTTGCCCTGAGAGTAATGCCGATGGCCCGCCCTTTTTCTCGCTCGATCGCTCAGGCCATGGTCGGTCTGAAGGAGGGTCATCATCGCACGAGACTATCGGCAGAGGTTCGCCAGGACATGCGCATTTGGTTGGCATTTCTGGCGGAGTTCAATGGTCGAATTGTCTGGAATAAACCGGCGGTGTCCTCCGAAGAGCTGGGGTTGTGGACAGATTCGGCTGGGAGCATTGGTTTTGGTGCCATATTCGGCACACAATGGTCGGCTCAAAAATGGCCGTTATGGTGGCATGAGTGTGGGCTGACAAGTAACATTGCCTTTCTTGAACTTTTTCCCATTCTGGTGGCCTTGAAAACTTGGCCTGAGGGATTCAGAGATCACTCTGTGGTGTTTTGGTCTGATAACATGACCGTGGTTGAGTGTATCAATAGCCAGGCAGCACGATGCAAATGGATTCTGAGATTACTCAAAGAAATTGTGTTATTGTGTATGCAATTGAACGTGCTATTTAGGGCAAGACATGTGCCGGGGGTGATGAATCAAGCGGCTGATGCGCTTTCTCGTTTTCGTATGCAGGCCTTCTGGGGTTTTCTGCCCACAGCGGACCCGGTGGCGGCACCCTTTCCCGAAGCTCTCTGGTCTCTCGGTGCCCCGAACTACAGAACCTCGTGGGAGAGAGTTTAGCACCCAGGACGAGGAAGGCATATGAAGGGGCGTTCCGATCCTATTGGGCCTTTTTGGGGACTGCTAGGGGAGAGCTTTGGGGTCAGGAAGAGCTAGTGGTAAAATTTCTGCTGTCCTTACATCAGGCAGGCAAATCAGTGGCTACGGCCCAGAGGCATCGGGCCGCCATCTCCTTTATGGCAAGGGCTCATGGGATCCAAGACCCGACTGCGTCTTTCGTGGTGCAAAAAGCGCTACGTGGGTGGCAACGCCTTGAGGGTCGCAGAGTAGATGAAAGGCGCCCGATAGGTTTGGATAGGTTGGCTCTGTTGTTATCGGTACTTCCTGCAACGTGTTCATCCCAGTATGAATCAGTGTTATTCCGAGCCGCTTTTGTGCTAGCATTCCATGGGGCTATGCGAGTAAGCGAACTAGTAGCAAGGAACAAGCAGGATGCCATGGGGGGACTGTGCCGAGAGCACGTTCAGATCAGGGGGGAGACCATGACTGTCTCGTTGGTCAGGTCCAAGACCGATCAGGGTTCGATCGGGGACAGCATAATCATACAAAGAATTCCCGGGTCTTCCATGTGCCCTGTGGTGTGCGTGGAGGAATATTTAACGCATAGGGTGGCATCATGGGGGGGGACCTTGTTGAGACACGCTGACGCCACCCCACTGACGAGGTTTCAGTTTCAGCGGGTGCTTGCGATGTCAATTTCGGCCGCGGGCCTGAACCCCGGCGAGTTTGGGACCCATTCCTTTCGGATAGGGGCTGCTACAGAGGCTACAGCCAGGGGTCTGAATGTTGAACAAGTAAAACGTGTGGGGCGTTGGTCCTCAAACTGTTATAAGAGATATGTGCGGTTGCACATGTTGTGAAGCTGTAATGTTGTACTCACGCTTCTTGTTTTTGTTTGGTTTTCAGTTGCGCAAGCCTACGAGGCGGGGCGGACTGTGCAGTCGACCCGACACCGGGGGGCCAGCGGTCAGACAGCACCGGCTGTGAAAAAGGAGGTGTGGGTCGTGGGCCACTCATACGTGAGGCGTGCCGCGGACGTATTCAAAGCAGGTGACATGATTCACGTGGCTGGGGAATACGGGTACAGTGTGTCCTTCTACGGAAAGGGCGGGCTCTGTATTGACCAGTTTCAATCATTTTTCGAGGGTTTGTTAGGGCGGACGAGGTCACCGCCGTCTGTAGTCATAGTACATCTTGGAGGCAACGATTTGGTGACCACTGGTAGACGACTTCTTCTTGAGGGGATGCTTTCCACTGTAAGTTGGTTAGCGAGAAGAGTTCCAGGGTGCACAATTGCATGGTCCCATATGATTCCACGGAAAGTGTGGCGGGGGGCTATTTCGGTTTCTGCTCTGAATCATTCAGTAAGAAAAATTAATAATAAAATGAGTAGATTGTTCCGTTCAAGTACACTGCATTCTATTCCGCATGGTTGTATTAAAGGGGATAGTATGTATTTGGGGGATGGTGTTCATTTGTCCCGGATGGGGAACGAGTTACTCATAGGAGACCTGATAGCTTGGCTAAAGACTTTGTGACATGACCTTTAGGCAGGAGTGTTGTGGGGGGTCCGGATAGCCGGTCAACTATCCGGCCTGTGGCGGTAAGGTCATGATCGGTGAGCAGTAATTGGAAGATCCCTAGGGGTGGGCGTCACCCATTACGGATGGGAGCGCTCGAGGGAGGTTGCCATTGGCCCCTCAACGGGGAGGCGGTCCCTTCTAAGGATGGGCCGCCGAAAGGAAAGGAAAGGCGGTCAAGGCCCCTTCCTGGGTAGGAGGGGTTACAGCCCCCTCCTGGGGAATTTCCCGGGGCCGGGACATCTGCGACGGCAGATGTGGTAAGTTGTGTGGGGTTTGGGAGGGGGTCTACGCTACCTTCTAGATACCTCACACGAGTCCTCGGACGACCTTTAAATGGCGTCGAGTTTATTGGGGCCCCCGTCAAGTCAAGGGAAATTGGTAAATGCACTTGAGGTACGCCTCTGTGCGGTCGACCCTCACAAGTGAGGGTGATATGTCTGGTTTAGGGATCTTGACACCGGTTACGACCTTGCCGTTGGCCCTTAAACGTTAGGATGTACAATTTCAAGTTAAACGTTTTGTAGGATGTTAGTTCGGCTAGGAGAACCTTTGTATTAGAGAATATGTTAAGGTTAGCCAAACATCGCAATGTGGAAATGAAATTGTACATTAATATGAAACTGTTATTTTAATGTTTTAATTTTGTTTCATATTTTAATAAATACGGCCGGGAGGGTCACTCCCTCCCGTCTTCCAAAAGTTCAGAACCGTTTCCGGTTTCCCATTCTTGGGGAGTGTGTTGAGAGGGGGTGGCGGGTATCTCAGCCATATGGAAAGGGGCGACCATTCGGTCCCCCCGAACGTATGGCGGAGTACCACGATCCCCCCGGGAAGCCATCTTGGGCGGGAGGCGAGTCTCGGCTGGTATGCCCGAAGCGGCGTAGCCGGGGCGCGCTTTTTCCCGCCCTGGAGTGGGCTGGCCTAGACACTGACGCGGCCGGCCACGCCCTTTGGGGCAGGCAGGGGCGGGTTTACGCCCGCCCTGAAGACGGATAAAAGGAGCAACAAGCCAAGAAAGCATCCTCTTGTTCCTGTGCTCTGAAGCTGCACCTCCTCGCTGCACGTGAGCTCGAGACGGAACGAAGAGCCAATTTTGACCCACCCACCAGCCCCTGAGGACAGCATGTGGTTTTGGAATAAAGTTTGATGTGTTAACACTAATTTTGCAGGTTATGATAACTATCGTGATAATTTTGAATATGCAATAAAGAATGGTCAAATTGTAATATGTTGTGCAAATAAAGTAGTTATGCACTAGTGTTGATCAGTAATCATGCCTCTTAATAAATGGTAATTGTTACTGTCTCTTAGTAATTTAGTCATTTAGTAATTTAGTTAGAATTGTCGTATTTATTTTGGTCGGGCGGTAAGGTCATGATCGGTGAGCAGTAATTGGAAGATCCCTAGGGGTGGGCGTCACCCATTACGGATGGGAGCGCTCGAGGGAGGTGGCCATTGGCCCCTCAACGGGGAGGCGGTCCCTTCTAAGGATGGGCCGCCGAAAGGAAAGGAAAGGCGGTCAAGGCCCCTTCCTGGGTAGGAGGGGTTACAGCCCCCTCCTGGGGAATTTCCCGGGGCCGGGACATCTGCGACGGCAGATGTGGTAAGTTGTGTGGGGTTTGGGAGGGGGTCTACGCTACCTTCTAGATACCTCACACGAGTCCTCGGACGACCTTTAAATGGCGTCGAGTTTATTGGGGCCCCCGTCAAGTCAAGGGAAATTGGTAAATGCACTTGAGGTACGCCTCTGTGCGGTCGACCCTCACAAGTGAGGGTGATATGTCTGGTTTAGGGATCTTGACACCGGTTACGACCTTGCCGTTGGCCCTTAAACGTTAGGATGTACAATTTCAAGTTAAACGTTTTGTAGGATGTTAGTTCGGCTAGGAGAACCTTTGTATTAGAGAATATGTTAAGGTTAGCCAAACATCGCAATGTGGAAATGAAATTGTACATTAATATGAAACTGTTATTTTAATGTTTTAATTTTGTTTCATATTTTAATAAATACGGCCGGGAGGGTCACTCCCTCCCGTCTTCCAAAAGTTCAGAACCGTTTCCGGTTTCCCATTCTTGGGGAGTGTGTTGAGAGGGGGTGGCGGGTATCTCAGCCATATGGAAAGGGGCGACCATTCGGTCCCCCCGAACGTATGGCGGAGTACCACGATCCCCCCGGGAAGCCATCTTGGGCGGGAGGCGAGTCTCGGCTGGTATGCCCGAAGCGGCGTAGCCGGGGCGCGCTTTTTCCCGCCCTGGAGTGGGCTGGCCTAGACACTGACGCGGCCGGCCACGCCCTTTGGGGCAGGCAGGGGCGGGTTTACGCCCGCCCTGAAGACGGATAAAAGGAGCAACAAGCCAAGAAAGCATCCTCTTGTTCCTGTGCTCTGAAGCTGCACCTCCTCGCTGCACGTGAGCTCGAGACGGAACGAAGAGCCAATTTTGACCCACCCACCAGCCCCTGAGGACAGCATGTGGTTTTGGAATAAAGTTTGATGTGTTAACACTAATTTTGCAGGTTATGATAACTATCGTGATAATTTTGAATATGCAATAAAGAATGGTCAAATTGTAATATGTTGTGCAAATAAAGTAGTTATGCACTAGTGTTGATCAGTAATCATGCCTCTTAATAAATGGTAATTGTTACTGTCTCTTAGTAATTTAGTCATTTAGTAATTTAGTTAGAATTGTCGTATTTATTTTGGTCGGGCGGTAAGGTCATGATCGGTGAGCAGTAATTGGAAGATCCCTAGGGGTGGGCGTCACCCATTACGGATGGGAGCGCTCGAGGGAGGTGGCCATTGGCCCCTCAACGGGGAGGCGGTCCCTTCTAAGGATGGGCCGCCGAAAGGAAAGGAAAGGCGGTCAAGGCCCCTTCCTGGGTAGGAGGGGTTACAGCCCCCTCCTGGGGAATTTCCCGGGGCCGGGACATCTGCGACGGCAGATGTGGTAAGTTGTGTGGGGTTTGGGAGGGGGTCTACGCTACCTTCTAGATACCTCACACGAGTCCTCGGACGACCTTTAAATGGCGTCGAGTTTATTGGGGCCCCCGTCAAGTCAAGGGAAATTGGTAAATGCACTTGAGGTACGCCTCTGTGCGGTCGACCCTCACAAGTGAGGGTGATATGTCTGGTTTAGGGATCTTGACACCGGTTACGACCTTGCCGTTGGCCCTTAAACGTTAGGATGTACAATTTCAAGTTAAACGTTTTGTAGGATGTTAGTTCGGCTAGGAGAACCTTTGTATTAGAGAATATGTTAAGGTTAGCCAAACATCGCAATGTGGAAATGAAATTGTACATTAATATGAAACTGTTATTTTAATGTTTTAATTTTGTTTCATATTTTAATAAATACGGCCGGGAGGGTCACTCCCTCCCGTCTTCCAAAAGTTCAGAACCGTTTCCGGTTTCCCATTCTTGGGGAGTGTGTTGAGAGGGGGTGGCGGGTATCTCAGCCATATGATGTTTCAAAACTAGAGTTTGGATTTAATCATACACAAATGTCTATTAAACATGTCTTTTTTGGTGGAGGTTTCCATTAGAGGTGTTTTCTTTACTTTATAAACAGGTTATTTACTGGGGCTTTCCTTGACCTATTTATAAGCCCATCAGGCAACCGTTTTTGTATTCTTAATTGTGAAATTTCAACTGCGTTCAGAACTGCTCTTTGAATAGATTCCATATGATTGCTTGTGTTTATGTGTAACATTTTGAAAGTGAAATACATTGTTTGTCTAGATTACAGAGTGTTAACATTTTGTTTTCATATCAATTTCCTCCATAGTGCCCCTGAAGAAGGGAGTCTTCCCGAAATGCATTGGGCCATTTGGTTAAATCGTGACAGTGTTGATACAGTGTCTCAAGAACTGTTTTTCTTTGTTTTCTGTATGAATTAACAGTGTATTCATTATCACTTGTTGATCATATTTAAAATCAATGAATATATAAAATGATTTGACAATTTTATATCAAAATGTGTATATTGGTCAATTTCTTCCCAGCACAGTATTGAATTTCAGATACCTTGAATTAAGCACGGATAACAATGTTTTAAATTGTAATACTTTAAACAGTAGTGCGTTTGGTATACTAGTGGGGTTTCCACCAGATGTTGCTCTTTCAATAGGCTGGCTGCCTTAGACCAAACAGCACACACACTACTTTAAACAGTTTAACTGTAGAATAAATTAACACAAAATAAGGAGTGCGCAGGCAATTTTCACTTTGTTTAAACGAAAAAGAACCACACAGTCTATGTATAAAAAAAAGTTATATTTATTACACAACACTCACACATTGATACATCTCTTACCCAGAGATGTAAACAGAAATACACAATACTTCAATTACAAACAGGCAACTAAGCACAAAATACAGTGGTCTCCAGGGAGAGACCAAACCATGTACTAAAAAAGTGGAATGTAAACTGCGACCGAAGTAGGGACTTGGACCAGGAGACTAGGAGGAGTGAGGAACATAAGGTACCACCCAAGGTAAGTACCCAGGAACCCTATGGAGACTGTGCGCTGAGTGGAAACACAACAGTCAACTGGCGTCATGGTTGTGGTTTTGGAAAAGAAGGTTCCTTGAATGAATGAATGAATTAATATAGGCTTTGTAAAGTGTGAACTTAATTTAGGGGCAACAAGGCGCTGCAGAGAGGGATCAAGATCAGAAATGTCCATCGTTAGCAGGGCTTATAGATTCGGACAGGTAAAGAACCAGGTCTTCAAGGCCCTACGGAACGAGGAGTGTATTTCCAAGGTGGAAATTGAGAGAGGAAGGGAGTTTCACAAGTTAGCTCCAGTCAACGAAAAGCTCCCCCCCCACCCCATCTAGCTTTCCTAATCCTGGGAACTGTTATCCAGTGGACCCTGAAGAAACCCCATGGAAGAAGAAGGTTGGAGAGTCACTCCGCTCATGGATACCCCAGGAGCAGAATATCTCCACCAGGGTTGTCGGGTGCATAGGTGCGAAGTGACTTGGGAAACCGCCATAAGCCCCTATGGAGGACCTCCGGAAAGATGCTGCTGGAGAAGATTGTGCAAGAGTCCAGTGGAATCCATGGGAGGATTCTTGAAGTGAAGATTTAAGAACCAATGAAAACAGGAGCGCATTTATCAAAAATTATCAATTGTAGTGTATGGTTATTTCGGGAAAACAATGAGAACGTTATATTTTCATTGATAATACCAATAAAGTACATGAAATATCAAGGCGTAATATAAATTTGGAGTCAACTATTCAGTATATTCTTCTTTTATTTCTTTTACAGCTTAACATCATTCAGTCCGGCCAATGCGTTTCGTTCATGAGGACTTCATTAGTGCTGCAACAAGATATAAAACATGCATATCATATCTATTTAATATTTAACAGCAAATGCATTTTGCTATTGTACCAAAAAAAAAAAACATGTGCCAACAAAAGTCGCAATATACACCACCTATATACAATAGTTTCTTATAAAAAATGGTATCAGTTCTTATGGTTGTTATGTACACCAACATACCCATAAACAATATTCATCACATCAGTTATCCTAGAGTTTTAATCAGTAATTTAGCCCCAAAAAATAAAGTGTTGACAATTGACGCAGGTTTGTTTCTTCTGTGAGTAGTAGTTTATTTCCATACTATTAATGACATAATTTATAGGGAATATATCCAATTGTTCTAAAACAACAGCAGGGAAATACTATAATTTAGAAATGATAAACCAATGCCCAGCGGCTTTAAGTGGACCGGGTCTCACAGGGTCTGAGCACCGGCAGTTTTTTTAAAGGGAGGCTCGAAACGGGTTTCTATCAAGCTCTGTTTTGTGCCCTGGCGGTCTGTGTTTTTTCCCGGACTGCAGTGACAGCAGGCACATCATGTATGTGGGTTCACACTGCTCACTTCTCACTAGTGGAGAAGTTACGGCATGACATCATGCCAGGTGAGCGTTGGAGGAGAAGGGAAATCCTTTAAAGACAGTCATTTTCTCTTTGGATTTCCCTTCTCTTTTTGAAACTCAGGAGCAGCAACATTGTCCTGGTGTCACCAGGGCTTTAAGTAGAAACGTTTTCAATATTACATACAAGCCATAGTTTCTGCTTATTTATATTTTGCAACTAACAACCATTGACAAAGCCAATAGTCCTGACTTGTTGTAGGTATGATGTTAATTGTTGTATCATATATCTGGATGCAATGACAGAAACAGCAAAATACAAGTCGGGCTGCACACTATGCTAACCACAGATTTTTAACTTACGTGTTTTAAGCCCGGCCTTTAATTACACTAACCACACCCCTTTGAGCGATCCCCCAGTTTTTTCATCCAACTTAAAGCCCTGCCAGTGCCTATCAATATTACTCACTTCCGACCAATATCTTTATATCATCCTGCTCCTTTCCACTGTTTTGTTCACAGCTCAGAACGATGCTTATTAAATTAAGCAAAAGTGAAATTTAGAGAAATACATAAAAAATGTATTCTAAAACCCTCCTTGTTTGTGCCATGCATCTTTATATGCTCTCAATACACTCATTTTATTCATTCTTTATGAGGGGATTTGCCAAAAATAAGAGAGTGTCAGTCCAAGTGTCATCCAATTTACAACCTTCAGTGTAGGAGAATCTGGAAACACAAAGGAAAATATCATCAAACTTTCTATATATTCAACCACTAATAACACAAGTTAGGAGTGTCCCTATCATCTGAGGCAACAGTATATAGCAAGTACCAAAAATACCTACAAAATTCTAAAAAGTGAAAATATTGGCTATTATACCATTATTACGATTGTCTCGCTTTCCAATAAAGCCTAGTGCCTAATATTAAATCCATGGTTATACAAATATCCATTCACGTGTTTCCAACCGATGAAATATCCTCTCTGGCCCGGCACAAAAAACCGAGGTGATTCAGAAATGGGGGGGGGCAGATTTACAACTTCTGGCGCATCTCTGCTAATCAGCAGGGATGCGCTAGAAGAGTGGCAACGCATCTGCCCACCCAGGCGCCACCACTGATGCGCCGCATTTACAATGCGGCGCACCGTGGCGCACGGATCAGCAGCTGTGTGTCACACCCCCCGCCTCCCGCGGAAAGGCGCTTATTGCTGGAGTTGTGTCGCAAACGCGTCCGAGTCCCAGCAAGGCTCGGGGTGCCCCTATCCAAACATGCTGCGTCAATCCGTACACCTGCTTCAAGCAGGCGCAGGGTTTTGACGTAGCATGGCCAGAAAAGTGACTGAGTGAAATCTTGTAGATTTCACTAAGCCACTTTTCGGAGGTGTTCCTGCGCCGGAACGCCCCACCCCCTTGTGCAGGAATGCCCACATATGGCGCAGGGCTTTACAACGAGACGCATCTCCCTAGATACGTCATATTGTAAATAACCCTCAGCATGGCGCTGGCTTTGCGCCGTTGCTGCCTCACAAAAGTGACGCAACGGTAGCGCAAATCTGGCGTAAGGGGCTTGTAAATTTGCCCCCAAGTGACAAAAAACAAGAGTAAAAATTTCAGTAATTTGGAATACAGGCGGCGGACCAATCAGATCACAGAATGATCCAAATTTACCAATCCAAAACCCAGAATTTGCTAAGCCATTCACACACACACACACTAAAATGGCAGTTCCCACTTCAGTCCGATCATGACCTTCGGCCGCAGGAAGTTAATACATTCTCTAACTGTACAATCAGCTTACCCGGGAACCAATCCCTGTTGCAGATAAGCAAAGTCAAAAAATTATCTCAAATGTATCCACTTGCAGAGGTGGACATATTCATATTGTCACCAGTGAAGTGCACGTTTTTTTTTGGACCTCATACGCTTCCCAAATCGATATGGAAAAACACGCTTAACCTCACATCATTTAATCACTTATGAACGGAAGGGCCCATTCGTTATTGTGCATCACACAAAAAAATCACTTTACTGAGTTACAGTGAGATAGTATCCAAGCATTTCCGGGTTCATTGAACATGTTGAAGTTCTCGATCTGATGCGACATGAAAGAAACCAATCAGAATCATCTGTGAAATATTTCTTGAACTCCATGGGAATTTATGAGGCCGTGCTTCACTTTTACGCCGCCGGCGCAACACTTTTTGTGACGCACCAGCAGCGTAAAAAATGTGCCTTGTTGCACCAAATTTACAAAGTGATGCATCTAGGTAGACGCGTCACTTTGTAAACCCCTGCGCTATATTATACCTTTGCCAGGTGTAATGTATGTAAGGGGGAGTTCTGACGCAAGAAAAGGTCATAGAAGTGACGCAGTGAAATCAATAAGATTTCACTTTGCCACTACTAGGACGCAATTTCTTACACCTGCCTCACAGCAGGCGTAAGACTGACGCAGGCCCTTTCACATGGGGCTTGCCCCATGTGAAAGGACACATTGCTGGTGTTGCGTCACCTTTGTGACACACTCCAGCAATGCGTCACTTTTGCGCCACACAGATGCGTCAGAAATACTGACGCATCTGTAACTCCTTGCGCGATGATGCGTCATACTGTAAATATGACGCATCATTGGTGTCGCAAGGAGGGCGCAATGAAAAGTAACGCATCGCTGTTTTCACGCAGCGATGCGTCACTTTTCATAAATGAGGCCCCATATATATAAACGCTATATAAATGCAATTACAATACAATACAATACAATATCTAAACTAATGCTAAGTACGATCGGGTACAATATCGTTCTAATCTACAATACTACCATACCATAGCTCTATAGGATTGTGAGAAAAAATGAATCAACCAAGATGCTATATTATTCTGGTGTGTCATATGAACTATTCACACTATTTTGTTCCCGTGTCAGAGAGTACAAATGAAGGCATTTCCGGGTTCAGTGAACACATCGACGTTCCAATTCGGTCCGTCTAGAAGGGGACGAATCAGAATGATTTAACATCATCGGTCAGCAACATTTAACAATAATTATCGCTAGAATAACCACAATAAAACGTTATGGCAGCCTAACTGCTCAGGAGGTAAAAGTCCAACTTCGCGCTATGACTAACTTTTTAAGAATAGAAAAACGACCGTAATCGTTCATGTTACGTTGGGTCCTCCTTCTATATAATTTTGAGAGCAGATTATACTTTCATTCCATAAAAGCGAATTATATCACTAGTTCAAATATCAATATACAACCCATGTCTGACAGTGATGGGTGTCCCCCTAACCTTACAATATACAAATAGTGCCATAACATTTCTTCAACTCATTACCATGAATATACATATACATAGTTGCCAAGGTTTCAGGTTGCTTATGTGTGACATTTTCATAATTTCAGTGTAATTATGAGTGACATTCAACGACTATGAGTGACACTTTCTCTGGAGCAAACTCTAACCATGAAGAAGGGGGAAATTTATAAATATCCTAAGTTACACCCATTTGAGCAACGAGAAACTCTAAGAACAGTTTAAAAGTACTGCAAAGCACCAGAAATGGAAGGCCACTAGCATTTGAGAGGGGTCCCAGTGTGGAGCCTGAGCCAGCCTCAGTGACGCTGAACTCAACTTTGTACAGACTGCAGACAGTGACTGCAAAGCAGAGCTCAGCTCAGGCACTGTAACTTTACTTAGAGGGCTGGCTACTGGCTCAGCAAGTTAGATAAAGTTTCTCTGTGACACTCACTACCCCCAGTATTACCGGTTGTCTCTCTTGTGCAGTCATCACAGACTCCATCAAAGGCAGCTTGTTCTATTTAGGCCCCAGCACCTCCCCTCAGATATCAGGGTTGTGGAGAAATATCCAGTGGAATAAAAGGCCTGACCAGACCTGACAACTACCAGATATAGTTTGTATGTTTCCATTACTATCCTGTTCGGTGGGCCCCTGTCCTGTGGGGTGTACAGTTACAACAGTACGCCCTACAGAATTAAATAAAAACACGAACACAAAAAGACCTCTCAATAAAAAATAAAAAAAACATACTGCAATTAAATTACTAAAAAAGCAGCACAGCTATAACATGGTGTACATGGTAGCAAAGAGGCCCAATATTAAATAAAATACAATCATGCCTCCTGACTGTTAGTAAGCAGCCATGCAACCTGTGCCCAGGTGAGTATTCACTTCCGGAAATATGCCATGGAGCAAATCATGGTGTTACAATGATCTCCATCACTTTAAGGAATCAAAAGTTTTTTTGGGAAGGTACTATGTATATTCAAGTTGCTTTACAGTGGAATGCCCTAGAGCATTGGTGCTTCATGTGCTTCATGTATGTATTTTAGTATAACACTGCTTCCTCGTAGAGTAGCAGAGTAGTTTAAATAAATGCAATATAGATAAGATTCAAAGTGAGTCTTGAACTCACCTGGCATTGTGTTCAGAGGTGCAGCGCTTCTGTACAGATGACCTGCCTTGAGACTGCTGGGGCTGGCAGGACAGAAGTGTCCTTCTCCGTCCTAACGGGAGACAGCCATGACAACGCGGGCTTTACACCGCGCTGCCATTACCACGCTGCCATCACAACGCAAGTCGTTACAACGACTTGAGCTGGATGGCGCTAGATACTAAGGAATAGTAGATTTACTATTCCTACACCTTCCCTACTGTTGCGTAGGCTGGAGTTGGAATGGTAAATCATACTATTCCAAAATCCAGCGCCTACAGCGCATGTCGTTGTAATGACTTGCGTTGTAATGGATGCGTCGTAATGGCAGGACGGTGTAAAAGTCCACGTTGCCATGACGTACATCCGTCCTAACAGGGGTGATGAGGTCCTATCTGAGCTGTCAAGTGCCTGTGGTGGGTGGGCTTAAGCTCGGCCAGTGTCAGACAGGACAGGACAGGACAGGTGGGCAGGGACAGGAACAGTGCATTTTGGGAATTAATGTTCGGCTACAAGTTCTTCAAATAGAGAATGGTCTATTTAGCATGGGCAGTTGCATTAAAACCAGATGTGCAGATAACATACGCAAGGGACATGTCATGTGTATTACATATGCTAACACGCAAAGCAAAGGTGCTTACCAGATAGCACACACACAAACAAAACTGGTCCAACTTATCTGTAGTTAACACAAAGGAAACCAATTTACTTCAAATGTAGATAAAACACCTTAAGTGACCACCCCACAAAGACCATCTCTAGCAAGCACCACAAATAGGGTGGCTATATTTTGACAACCTGAAACTGGGACATTTGCCAAACATAGAAGAAGGACTATCATTTTAGTATGACACAGAATGACTATAATTACTGTGCTCATCAAAACAGAAACACGGACGAGTCCACACTTAGAGACTAAATTACCTGCAGCATTTAAACCCAGCCTCATGCATGTTAATTAAATTGCTTTCTCTTAAGAGCTGCTAGCTAGCCTTACCTTGGAAAATATGAAAATGCGCCTTCTCACATTTACAGTCTACCCTTTCAGAAAACCGGGACATGTGCAAAATTAGATCTGCCGTGACAGCTGGGGAAAACCGGTACTGCCCTTTAAAATCGGAGACGCCTGGTCACCCTAATAACAAGGGATAGATATTTACCTTAAATTGGGCTCAGCACGGACAAGAACGGTCTAGAGAAAACCTATAGTAGGCACACAACGTGACATACCTCCTCCCCCACTTCTCTCCTTTCGTCCCGCTGTGCCCAAGAACTCTCACAGTCAGGGTATGTTGTCCAAGGCGTAGCCTTTTATTCACATCAAACCGTGGAATTCACCACAAACCAATACTTAGAGTAAAAGTATCCTACTTGGACATATAAACTTATACACAGCATCACACTTTATCATCATCTGCATGTCAAAGTCAGTGAGGAAATTAAGCACGACATTACTCTTGAACTTGGCCGTACACAAACTTGGCCGTCTAGGCCCACCAAAAACCCACTTTGCTTCAAACATTGTGCCAGTAGGCCCCAACGAACTACAGTAAACAGTTGCACGACTTCAAATCAAGGGCACCACATAGCGCACCGGCCCACCCGGGTACCTGAACACAGGCAGCCTCCCCAAGATTCTACTCAGTCCATAGGTTGTGGGTTAGGGCAGTAGAGTCCAGGACCACCAGCAGGTCAGTCCCTCCTCCCGGCCTACCCTCTACACACATTGATCCTACCCCCTCCTGGGGTCCATCCAGACACTGAACCTCCATTGCTGTGTATCCCCCTTTGTTGCTAACTGTCAGTGCTCCGCCACAGGGTGAGAAGCTCCCTGGCGCACTCGTCCCCCGGTGCTGACTGTGCTGCACAATAGCCCCCAGTGTAGTCTGGACAAAAAGCTCCTGCCCTTTTGCCTAGAGATGCACCCCATCCTGGTGGAACAGTTCCTTTTTTCCCAGCTGGAGCAAGTTGTGCTGAACAGTGTACATAGTGGATCCCACTAATATTTCTTTGATGGAATGGTTCATCTTCTTTACAGATTGGTTCATTGCCTTCATCGGGCCCCCCAGCCCATACCGCCCGCAGTATTCTGACCATAATATTGACATTGTCGGTAAGTATTGTCTAATCCTAGACATGGTTGCTAACAAAGCTTCCCTCACCCCTTGCCTGCCAAGGGGCAGTATATCATTCCCGCCAGCATGAATGACTAAAATGACCAGACTGGGAACCAATTTTGCCTCTATTGCTTGTTCTAGCCACCCAAACAGACCCTGCAATCTTAGACCCCACACTCCAATCCAATGGTGTGCAAACCCAGCGGCCCCGTGTGCTTCTTCCAGCCTGGACCTGCGGAATTGCTGCTCATCTCTGTGAATAAAGGAATGCTCACACCAACATACGTGAACTGGGCTGCACACATCCACTGAAAGAGAGAGAGAATTTCAGTTATGACCATGACTTGGGGAGCGGCCTCGTACCAAGCTCTACACCAAACTTGGTCTCACGTACTGCTCAAAACATGCTGACCGCAACCGGCCCACCCTTTTGATTGCCTCCGCTGGCAAGCCCATTGCCGAAGCCTCGCCCAAATAAGCCAGCGCCCGCCTACACACCTGTGTGAACAGGTATTGTGTCAACAGCGTCCTATCCCTGTGAACTAGCAGCCTGGTCGAGGCCACAACGGGTCGCCCCCTGAGGTAGTCCCTTGCCAATGCCACTGGACAGTACGCAGTGTTGTGCGCCGCAAGTAATTGCACCCACGCGCCCTTACCTAGCGGGTCTGTTTTGGACCGTTTGATCCTGAGATGGATTGACCCTACTTCCAAGTGTGCATCCACCACACCCAACTCCCCTCACACTTTGACGATCCCACCTACTCTTAGATGCGCAGGGCCCCAAAAAAGGCCAGCACGTACGCAAACCTAAATAACTCTACCTCATACTGGGACCGGCACACGTACTGTAAGACTCCCAACATCCTTCCCAGCCTCTCCATGTTTATAAGTCACCTGTTGTCCTGTACGCCCGGTACCATGCGTTCCCAACCTCTGATGGCTTTCCGTACTCTAAAGTCCTTGATGGGATCCCTGACACCTTTTCACCCGGAAAAGAAGGTAATGGCGGACAGTTGCCGTCTCACTAGGGACAACAATTTCCCCCTCGTCCCTCTGTCCCACTATGAAAGCCAGAACTCCTGTCGGGGTGAAGCTTTTTGCTTTCTTGTCTGATCCGAATGTTGCGTCATGCGCCTCCCAAGCCTTCTCGTACATACGTTTCATCTTGGGTGCCAGCGCTGGTCCAATTAGGTCAGTGGCAATGAGGCACCAAGCCTCCACAGCTCCTCTGGGAACTCCACCATCACTTTGCCCGCCTGTAGCCACTGAGCCCTGAACTCTGCAAACTTAGGGGCCTATTATGATTGCGGTTTTTCCGCATCCTCCGGGCCGGCGGAAGCCACCGCCGGCCCGGAGGATGCGGAAAAACCGCAGAGGCCCCTTCAAAGACCCACCGCCACATTAGGATGGCTGGTGGGTCCTGGTTTCCGTCCGCAGCTTTTCCACCGCGGTTGGCTTACAACCGCGGTGAAAAAGCTCTAATATGGTGACGGTGTCTCTCAGACACCGTTTGCCATATTAGGATGGCCTGTTTCAGATGCTTTTCCGCGGCGGGTTTTCCGCCATGGAAAAGCATGTGTAACTTTACTGCGGGGGCCCGTTGCGGGCCCCCTAGGTGAAGGGGGGGTGGGGGGTGCACATGGGGAGGTACCTATGGTACCCCCCAGCATTTGTATGCAGAAAGCGGCGGGCACCGCACGGTGCCTGCCTCTTTCTGCATACAAATGCAAAGGCTGCATTTTTAACATTGCTGCGGGTGCAGCTTGAAGCCGCACCCGCAGCAATGTTAAAAATAGAGGATGTGACCGCCAGGGTGGCGGTCACATCCTAATCGCACAGGAGGGAACTCCGCAGCCCATGCGGACGTTCCCTCCTCCTCAGTGATCGCTGACAGACGCAAGTCCGTCCGCGATCATAATCGACCCCTTAGATTGAGACAAAGCATCAGCCACTGCATTATCCACACCAGGTCATGCTTGGCAGAAAAATGCACGTTATGCAGAGACACAGGTGAATAGTAGTCTTCAGCAACCACAGCACCCAAAGGCATTTTGCGCTTTGATTATTAATTGCCATAACAGCTGACATGCTGACAGACCAAAATAATAATAATAATAATCCACATTTGTAAAGCGCACAATCACCCGTAAGGGTCTCTAGGCGGTGGGGGCCGTCTGAGAGATTAAGCAAGCTCTTGCCCAGATTCACATGGTGCTGGGCTAATCTGCCGCCAGTGCCGGGGATCAAACCGTGATCCCCAGATTCCGGAGTCAGTTGCCCTAGCCGTGGCGCCACACCTCTTCCACAGCACCACCAATATTATCCTGCTGTTTGCTAGTGCTGCCCCCAAATGAGCAAGGCGACAATGATGGGAAACAATTCCAGAAAGGAAACGTTGCATGTGATCCCAGAGGCAAACCATTACCCTGGCCATTGCTGCATGCACAATCTGGAGCCCAGGACCGCCCCAAACCCAATGCTGCCCGCTGCATCTGTGTACAGGCTTCCTCCCTGTTGCTCCATGCTGGTTGCTGTCAAAATAGTGTTCCATTGAAATTATCTACGAACCCCCCTCCACGTCTCCAAGCCCTCTCTGACCTCAGCCGACAATCTTGAAGGTGGTGCTTTGCCCGTAGGCCGGTCATTACCTGCGCTATATTCTTTGAAAAGACTCTCCCCATGGGAATCACACTCAAGGCGAAGTTCAATTGCCCTAGCAATACCTGCAGCTGTTGCAGGGTAACCTTCCTGGCTGATATGCAAGTGTTAACTGCATCCCTGATGGCCATCACCTTCTCCTGTGGCAACCTACGCTCCCCTACCACCGAGTCTATCTCAATCCCCAGGAAGCACAATAAATGTGGTGGGGCCCTCCGTTTTATCCTCTGCCAATGGAACCCCCAAGGCCTGTGCCAGCTGCCGGAACCCCTGCAGGGCCCTCCACATGCCCAGTCACCCAGGCGACCCATGAACAAGAAGTCATCAAGATAATGCACCACATTGTCCGATACCACCAAATCCCTCACTGCCCTCTCCAGGAATCGGCTATAAGTCTCAAACACTGAACACCCAATGGAACACCCCATGGGCATGCACAAGTCAAGGAAGTACTGCCCCTCAAAGGTGAAACCTAGCAAGCTAGTATCTTCCGGGTGGATGGGTAAAAGGTGAAAAGCCGCCTCTATGTCTGACTTGGCCATCAGGGCCCCTCTGCCTAATCTCTGCAGTTTTTCAATGGCTCTGTCAAAAGTGGTGTATCACACTGTGCACAGCGCCTGGTCTAACCCATCATTTACTGATTACCCAGCGGGGTAAGAGAGGTTGTGAATTAAACAGAATTTACCTTGCTCTATTTTCGGGACCAGCCAAAGAGGCAAACAAACCAAGGTTGCACACGGTGGGGAACTAAAGAGCCCTGCCACCCTCCCCGCTCGCCCCTCCTTCATAATCTTGTCCCAGAGCAGCTCATGCTGCTGCAGAACTGACAATTGACTCTTAGGTGGGACTGATGTTAGGGGTGCGTGGGAGGGAATTTAGAACCCGTCCCTGAAACCATAGTACAGAATGTGCGCGTCCTTGCTATTGTTATATTTGCTGAGCAGATGTGTAAGAACATGATGGTGAATAGAGGAAGGGAGCTTCGCAGTATTAATTGGGCTGTCAGCTCTTTAGGTTTGTTGGCTCTCTCGGCTTCCCCTGCTTTTTAAAATACTTAAACTCTGGGTGGTCTCGCCCCCCACAGACGGAGCAAATGGTCTTAAACTTACATGCCGTCCCCTTGCTACATTCCTTCTTTTTGTACTGCCAGCAGGCCAGTTATTTTATCTCCCCAACTCCTGTTGAAGCGAAAGGACTGCACCGCCCTTCCCGAACCGAGGGACATATTGAACTCTGCATGCCAAATATTGATCTCTCTCTGGTCCCATGCTATTTCTGGCCTAACCACCTTCATCTGCCTAAACTTAGTGTCATACTGCATCCACGCAGACCCTTGGAACTCGGAGGCCGCTCCATGAATTAAGGACATGTACCCAAACAATTGAGGGGCTAGTGATGGTGACTTCTCAGTCGAATTCACAGCATAAATGGAAAACCCCGTCATGCAGCTCCTTAAGGACCACTCAACCCACACCGATTTCGGCTTTAAGTCACTCTCTTTTCCTGTTCTGGGCCTACTTGGGACCACCCCTGCATTGATCAAGTCAAAAACATTCACAAATTCCCCCTTGTGAATCCTCTCTCGCGTCTCCGTTGGTACGTGCCATGTAATTGCTGAAGAGGGGGCCAGACCCAATGAGGAAGACCCAAATATCAATGGGGTCACTACGGGAGGAGAGTGTGGTCACTACGGGAGGTGAGTGTCCCAAACTTGCCCTCACTGTCGCCACTGTGGAGGAAGGCTGACTTACCCCCAACCCAAATGCTGCTGGAAACCCCCCAGACTGTGTCCACACCTGTGTCGCCACTCCGCCTTGTGTTCCTGTTGCCGCAACTGTTCCGGGTGGTGATGGCACAGGGGTCCACCCACCGTTACCGGGGACTGCTGAGTTGCTATGCTCCCCGCTACTTGCAATCCCCCTTGTGCTCCTGTTGCCATGTCTGGCCCTGGTGGTAGCGGCACCGGCGCCCCCACCATCCGTACTGGGGACTGATGTGTAGGAGCGCTACCTGCTGCTTGTCTAACTGCTGGCACTCCCCCTGCTTGTGGTGCCATCAGCACTTGGGACTTGCCGCGCTCCCTGCTGCTTCCATCACTGCTGGACCTCCCCCTGCCTGTGATGAGCCCACAGATGCTGCTGTGGTTGAAATCGCCATAATACTCTGCCCCACTGCGCCCACACTCATGTTAAGTACTGGCCCCTGCGCTGCCTAGCCCGAGCTGCGAGCAGCCGTTCCCTGAGCTATAGATTCACCCACCGCTGTGGCTACTCATTCAGGCTGTGCGCTAGGCTTGTCCTATAGCGAACCAGTACCTTCCTCTGCCGCTTTGTCTGGCTGCTGCTCTGGCTCGCCTGCCAACTTCTGCAGCGCTGCCTCCATGCCGTGCCACTTTGCTGCCTTCCAAAGTTCGCTCAGGGCCTGGAAATCCTCCTGGGTCGTGGCCTTCCCAGGGTTTGACCGTGCACGCTTCGGCGCCATGCCTGTTAACCTACTATTAAGACACAAAGTCATGTAAGTTAACACCTAGCCTGCACGCCCCCCCATCCAGGCCATACCCATG
Organism: Lissotriton vulgaris; assembly: GCF_964263255.1. Taxonomy (NCBI): domain Eukaryota; kingdom Metazoa; phylum Chordata; class Amphibia; order Caudata; family Salamandridae; genus Lissotriton; species Lissotriton vulgaris. The sequence goes on along the minus strand of NC_141700.1, from coordinate 234,698,126 downwards.
CTCTGCACGAGCCACGTTACCTGTGCGTCTGGGTACACCCCCTTTCACAGCCCTAAATACCGCCGCCCTCTCACCATATGTACCACCCGGGCCCGTAGCCTTAACCCCAAAACCCCCCGACAGTCCACTCTCCATGCATCAGAGCTACACACTTAACTTCACCAGCCACACAATACAGGAGGAGGCAGATGGTGCCTGTATGTCCAAGTGCTGCCTGCTGCTTCTATGAGCTGTGCCCCTGTTACGTCTTTTTAAATCCTCAGTAGCCCTATTGAGACTGCATAAACTGTGCGGACCTGGTCTTGCATGCATCTACCAGGAACTTGAGCTGATTTTCTTCTTTATCCTGCAGATCCTGCTTATCGCCCTGTACTGACTACATAAAGGGCCCCACGCAGCCGCGAGCCGCGAGCCGCCATACCGGTGCCCCCCACATATGGGCAATGCCCTGCCCCATTGCAGCGTCCCTTGCCATGACAACGGAAGCACGTGTCACTCCAAGTGGGGCTCCCACAATGAGAAGCCTCTCGCCCAAAGCTCATTGCCCTGACCACGGGAGTCCGCCACGTACCAAGCAGGCTCCTGCACCGATTATCCACTCCGGTGCAAGCTCATTGCCTTGCAAATGGAGAACCACCACATTCAAAGCGTGCTCCCACCACACGTAACCTCTCAACCTTAAGGCCACCTATATTGCTTCCTCCAACTCCGTCGCGAGCCGCCATTACCACCATGTGTGTATGTGTGAGGTCCCGCCCCTAGCTGCGCCCATTCCCTGAAATCGATGCCCTTTGCATTACTATCGGGCTCCAGCAGCGAGATGCATCCACACCACCTGGGCACCTCTATGCCTCAAAAACGCTGCCTCGAGCCGCCCTTACTGCCGCCCCCACATACTGGTGTGGCCCGGCCAAAGAATGACCCTGGCTGCCCTCACCTGGACACTGCAAGTTATTATTTATTTACAGCTGCCCCACGAAATAGGGCCCATCCCTCGCATCCCACCTCGGGCCTTGCTTAACTAAACCAATTACTGCTGTGCCCCCCCCCACATGCTCCTGCGATACTTGTCGCAGTGCGACCGACTTTTAATTGGTGCTCCTTATTAAACTAATGATTAAATCTCACTATGACTAGGCCCCCTCCCACCTACCGAGCGACCGACCGGAAACCTCGTTCCTCGTTCACGGTTCACGACGTGCCCCTGCAGCTTCCAGAGGTTGAAGGGGACAAAAAGGTTGAAGCCCATGGGGCGCAGCCTTAAATAACCCATTGAGAAATTTCCTGCGCACCTCAATGACGTCTCAGGTCGCCTTTGTTGTCCGGCCCCCCTACTCATCCTGGAAAAGGCTCAGCCCTGTGGGCTTCTAAGGGCGTCCCTCCCCTAGGCACGGGGGCACCTGGTCAATGTCTGCGGGCTTTTGCAGCAGCTGGTGGGCCAACAGGGAGTGGCAAAGTGATTTTAAGTGACTTTACCGGCATCGCGCAAATAACCACTCCACGCATGTCTTAGCGTAAAAGGCCATTTATTAGGACAGGTATGACAACCAAATTTCAACATAACATCAATAACAGTTAACAATCCCCCCAAAATCATGACCTCCAAACATCATCCATTCACATACTCCACTACTCACTCCAATTCACACCACGACCTCTTCACGCATATCATTCACTTTCCCCTTTCACCTTCATCCTCCTCCAGCATCTCCCGTCATCTCACCTCCATCTACCACACCCCCCCTCCTGCACCTGTAACCCCCTCCCCGGAAGGGTGATTCTGCCCGTCATGGACTCCCCACCCCTCCCATGTTCTGCAAACACTCTCCCAGTGTCAACCTGTCCTAAATTGGCACGCCGAATAACTTATAGCAAACCAATAACACTGCCACTACCCCACTCCTGAAAATTTGTAGGGTGGAAGGGCGGACAAACTAACTGCTCCCTGCGGCACCAGGGATAGTAAGAGGAAGGACTTCCTCCCCTGTCCCCTTATGTACCCTCCCTAACTCCCCACCCCTAAGCCCACCCCCCAGCCTATCCTAGCCTACCTGTCCTGCTATCTCGCGAACACCCCAGGGGAAGACTGGTCTGTCGACCTCACTTCCCCTGAGGGCCGCAATGCCCACTCTCTGACTACCCACAGCACGAGAAGCGGAACATGTTCAGCTGAGAAAACGTTGAATGCAGATGGAATGGCCACATAGACCATAAGCTGTGGAGGGCACGCATGGTTTGCCTCGAATATTTCAAAAATACCTTCTCTGTTGGCTCCACGTGCGATGGGCCTGGTGTGCACTTTCAGCGCTGCTGTTGGAAATTGCAGAGACAGATTGTGTCTCCGCCTCCAGATCCACGTGACCAGATACTGAGGCCGGTCCTCAGGCCCTGGGCCCACAGTAGAGGCTAATGTTTATAAAGAAAAGTAAGGCAAGTGTATGTGTGCTGAGCCGAGCCTCATGCTGTGGTTCCTCATAATTGCCAGTGTGTGATGTCCCAGCAGCACAGTAAATCACAACGAGCCGGCGGGATCGGGTTCATAGCAGGATCATACCCCAGCCGGCTACCCACCGTGCGAGTGGCGATGAGTGGCAATGAGCTGCCATTTGCCCAGCAGCAGCTGCATGTGCAAGCATAAAAAAAACACTCACGTTGCGGTTGCAGTGCCCGGTGCATAGTGCTGTTAGATGTTTAAACCACTGTGCAGGCTGAGCTGATACAGCACCCCAAGCCTGCTGGGATCAGCCTGCACTCGCTGTGCCACTGCAGCTTCTATAGTGCATTTCTATAGCAGCGCGCCAAGTGACACAAAGGAAGCGCTATTATAATGCGTGACATTGCATTTTAGTACGGTGATGTGGATCATCTCACTGAAACGCATTAGTCTGATGCGTAATGCATGGTACTTGGTAGGGCTGTATATATAGATTTCACTTTTGTATAATTTAATACGCAATGTTCTGAGCTGTGAACAAAACAGTGGAAAGTAGCTGACAGATATCATTCTGAAGTGAGTTATACTGATAATCACTGGTTTATCATTTCAAAATGATTGTATTTCCCTACTGTTATTTTAAAGCAATTGGGCATATTTTCTATAAATTATGTCATTAAAGGTAGGAACGCTCCCATCGCCATTTACTGAGGGGTGACTCACTGTCACCTCTCCGATACACCATGATGTCCCTAGGACAGGTCGCACACTGGGCACACAAGGCTTTCGACGCATGGAGAAAGAAAACCTATGGTCACGAGTCATGCAATTTTACTTCTTTGATGTACGACTGTAGTAATATATTGCGATCTATTGTTTTGATATTTGATGATTCAGACCCAATAAACAAATGTAAACAAAAAAAAAAAATTAAAGGTGTGGACATAATTTACTACTCACAGAAGAAAAGAACCTGAGCCAATTGTCAACAATTAATGTTTTTGTGATAAATTACTGATTAAAACTCCAGGAGAACTGATGTCATGAATATTGTTTTTGGGTATTTTGGTGTACATAACAACCATAGGAACTGATATAAAAATATAAGAAACTATTTTATATAGGTGGTGTATATTGGGAGTCTTGTTGACACGTTTTTTCGTGTGTTCTTTTTTGTACAATAGCAAATTGCATTTGCTGATGAATATTAATTAGGTATGATATGCATGTTTTATATTTTTTAATTGCAGCCCTGATTAAGTCCTCATGGACGAAACATATTGGCTGGGCTGAATGATGTAAAACTTTAAAAGAAATAAAAGAAGAATACATTACTCCTGATTTATATAACTTCTTGATGTTTCATGTACTTTATTGAAATTATAAATGAAAATATAATATTATTATTGTTTTCCAGAAATACCCATACACTAAAATTGATAATTTCTGATAAATGCGCTTATGTTTTCATTGGTTCTTAAATTGTTACAATATATGATACCTTAGCAGTGGGTTCAAGAACAGTGGAGCGCTTACATTTTTGTATCAAACATATGGCCATATATATACTAGTGCAACCATCTGACAGCCCAGACTGCTTTGGCTACTTTTATGTTTATCTTGTAGTGATGAACCTGCAAGCAAAGTATACAGAGTCTATGCCACTCGGAGAGGGCCTGGAAGCATGGATGGGCAACGTCCACCAATGTCAGATGGTTCAGAAGAGTTGGCGGGGACCTTGTTGCTGCAGCTGTAGGGACCAGGCAATGCTGAGGAAGACCAGGAGCCATGCATGAGCTTTCCATGTTGTAAGTCAAGAACCAAGGGGTTGGTGTCCAGCAGGAGCACCAATAAACCTTGGCAGCTGCAAAAAATGTGGAAAACTAAGAAGGAGCATCCTTGGGACCAGCAAGGTTGATGGGACTCACCACAAGCAGGAGAGTCAGAGCAGGACCTGAGGATGCAGGAGAGCCCACTGGAGCAGAAAAAGATCTCCATGAGGAACCACAGGCCAAAGGCACAGGAGTCCCAAAAGGAACTTGAGTAGCTCACTAAAAAGGAAGGCCCATGGTGCAGAGGATACAGTGAGGATGCTGTACTTGGCAGGAAGAAATGCTGAATGCTGGAGCTTCTTTTAGCCTGAAGATCTCTGGGATGTGGCGCTAACAAGCCTTGCCAACAGCAAGTTGACATGGTGCACAGTGGTCCAGTCGCAGTGATTCCAACGATGGATACTGGCCTCAAAATTGCAAAGAGTACAGGTCAGGCCTCGAGGGAGTTGCACTACCTGAGTTCCTGAGAATTTTGAAGTCTGTGGGACGGACGTTAGGAGCAGCAGAATGGTCAGCTTTGTTGCTGTGACTGAGAAAGCGGGGGAGTGACTCCTTCACTCCAAGAGCGATTACTTTGGGTTTCCTTGATGACCACAGGTCTGTTGAAGATCCTGGAATAATCACAGAAGAACAGTGAGACCCGGAGCAGCAGGAGTCTTCCGTGATGCTGTCTTGGTTCCAGGAAAAGTCTAGTGTCCAGATGGTTGAATAGTGACATGGTTTCAGGCTTGAGTCTTGCCCCATGATGAATCTGAGGAACCACCCACAGGTAAGCCCTTAAATACCCTAGGAAAGGGGGTTAGGATGACTCAGAGCTCCCTCACAGAGGAAAGGCTGGACAGGTGAGGATACTCCAATGTCCTTTGTTCAATTCTGCACCAGAACAGGAGCCAGGGGCTCGCTGAACTGGCACAAACTGAAGTATGCAGAGAGGGCACCAAATGTGCCCTTCAAAGCAGTCTGGTGGCGCTGGCAAGTGACCCACCCCAGCCCAATAACCTAAGTCCTGTCTCGGAGGTGGCCACACTTCCCTGTGACAGGAAACCTATTGTTCTACCTTACCCTGCTCAAAGAGTTCAGCTCAGCAGCAGGAGGGCAGAATCATGTCTGGGGTCCGCAGCAGCACCAGCTTGCTGACAGGTCCTGAAAGGCAGTTTCTGGGAGTACTAGGGGCTTCCCGAAGAAGCATCCCAGTGAATGGAGTTATACCTCCAACACTGGTAATGGTTTGGGGGTACAATTCCAACATGTTTGATACCAAACATGCCCAGGGTCGGAACATCCACTACATAGTTAGACAATGTGTAATGACAGATGGCCACTATATGTATCAAAATGTCTGGCCGCACTTACAAAGCCTTTGAGAATTGACTTTGGGGTTTATAGGTGTGTCCTGCTCATGCAGGGGTACCCTCACACTTACAACCCAGCACCCTGCTTTCAGGACTGAAAGGCCTGCCTTAGGGGTGACATTTAGGTTTTAAGTGTAGTGACCTCAGATATAAGAAAACCTATATCTGTCGCAAGTGCTGCTAGCACTAACTTACACAGGTTGCAATGGCAGACCTGTAGTCACAGTTTGAGTGGTCTCTCATGGGTGGCACAATGCATCCTTCTGCCCATGGGGGCCCTGGTGTGCCTATGCCCTGGGTACTAACCCTGGGCAAAGCACTACACTACGCTCGCGTAGTTTGCGAAGTTTGCGCTACTTCGCACTACATGAACTGCACGTAGCACAGTGCAAACACACGTAGCATAGTGCAGCGGACATTTTTTGCTCGCTTGCGGTCCTCAACCTCAAGTTGGCGACCGCGAGCAAGAAAAATGACATCCCGGCGAGACTTTTTCCTCGTTCGCGATCAGCAACATCAAGTTGCCGATCGTGAGCGACCACTCGCGATGAGAAACCTGACCTCCCCGCTTTGAGAAAGCTGCAGCTCGAGTAAAAATCTACTCGAGCTGCAGTAAAAGACAGCTCACACTGTGCAAGATGCTGTTTTCAATGATTGCACAGTGCGGACAAGCATCCGGCACTGGGCAATCATCGCGAACAGGGTACTACGCAGTTCGCGTAGTGCTACGCATAGCCCGCGTAGTGCGAAGTGCACTTCGCGTAGCTTTACGTAGCTACGCGTAGCTCTACTTCGCGAAATACATCCAGGGTTACTGGGTACCTCAGTACCATTTACTAAAAACTTACAGGGGTACACCAGTAGCCAACTGTGGATGTACAGAAGTACTTACCAGAGTCAATTTAGGGAGAGAGCACAGTGACTGGGGTCCTCATTAGCAGGATCCCAGTCACACTAATACAAAAAAAGACTGACACCAGAAAAAAGTGGGGGTAACCATGAAAGCAGATCCTACTTTCCTACACCACCCAATTAGCGGTGGTTGTTAGCAATCACAAGATACAAAGAACACTGTGGAGGTTGTGAGTAGGGCAGGAATGCGTAAGGCCAAGTCAGGTAACAGCACATGCCTCACACTTACAAGCACGGATCATGCATGCAGCGGTTCCTCCATGCTCTCCAACCATTGAGAGAATGAAGTGGCTAGGAGTGGCTGTGGGACAACCTGAATCAAGAGGGCACTGCAGCTTCTAAGCAACAGGTACAAAAAGCATGCCATTCATACAGTCTTCTTCTCCTTTTCCATTATTTAAGTTTAAAAATAATCCTGTGATTTTTAATGCTTACACATGTTTATACAAACCTACAGCTTTCTGTAATACGGCATTGGTAATTCGGGTTGCTTTGTTAGCAATGACCTTGATTACTGCTTCAGGAAGGCTGATGACAGCCAGGTGCGGAGATGCCACATTTATTATGCTCTTGTTTTGAATACGTCTCACACATGCACCCTCGACCAAGCTCTTAGATTTGTTTTAATCTATTGGAAGGAGGCTTTTTTAGGTGGGGGCATGATCTTTGCGGCGTTTGTGGACCTGAAATCCGCTTTTGATCTTGTTCCAAGATCTAGGTTGTGGGAGGTTTTGCTAAACATTGGGATGCCTAAAGAGATGGTGGCCTTATTGATTAAATTGCGCGAGCACACATATGCACAGGTGCGTTGGGGAAAACCAGGCGAGGTTACCGAAAAATTTAAGGTAAATAAAGGCGTACGTCAGGGGTGTGTGCTGGCCCCAATGCTGTTTTCCATCTTTATCAACGGGGTGGTCCAGTACTTTACCAACTGCCCAACGGACGCACCGATATTGGCTGGCATGAAGGTGCCCCTCCTCATGTTTGCGGACGATACCTTGATACTATCTAAAATTAGACAGGGGCTACAACTAGCCCTGTCAAGATTCGAGGTATTCTGTCGCGAGCATGAGCTGGTCGTCAATGTAGGCAAAACTAAGTTCATGGTGCTCCATGGGTCTAAGCCAGTAAAAGCACGCATCCTTATATACGGTGAACCCCTGGAACAGACCGATGTCTTCACCTATTTGGGTGTCACTTTCAGCGATAAATTGAGCTGGAAGCCCCAAATAGATACATTGGCGTTAAAACATGCTCAGTTAGCTGGCGCCTTGCTTAAAGAACAAACGGGCAGATTCATAAAAGACTCGTTTTGCGAGTCTGAAATAGCGATTCATAAGGAATCGCTATTACAGACTCGCAAAACGGGATTCATGTAGGAATCGCAAAATTAAATGCGATTCCTACAGATTCCTTATTTGCGATAAGCAAATTGCTAATTGCAAATAAGGAATAACTCCCCTAAAGGCCCATAGGAATGAATGGGGAGTATTCCTTATTTGCGATTAGCAATTTGCTAATCGCAAATAAGATAGCGATTTGAAGGGTGCCAGGGGTGTCCAAAGGACATCCTGTAGCACCCCTTAAATGCACATTTCAACAGGTGTTGCGCACACACATGTCCTAAGGACATGTGTGTGTGTAACACGCAACTTAGAAAAATGCTTTTAAAAGCATTTTTCTAAGTTTTCGCTATTTACCACGAGGTTTGACCTCGCGGTAAATAGCGGCCGAAATTTGCGATTTCGCAATTTTAAAATGTTTCAAGAATAGCATTTAAGGAATCTCTAATAGAGATTCCTTAAATGCTATTGCTCGCAAATTTGCGAGTTTCTAAATAGCGATTTTTGCATTTGGGATGATGAATCCCAAATGCAAAAAATCGCACTCGCAAAGGGCCAGATTCTGAGAATCTGGCCCTTTGCGAGCGCATATCAGCTTGATGAATCAGGCTGATAGTATGTCCCTTTCTAGACCTATCGCATCGATGATTGACACATACACAGCTAAAATATGCCCAGCCATTCTTTATGGAGCAGAACTGTGGGGTTTTAGCAACATGTCTCCCCTTTCTATAGCTCAGAATAAGTTTATGAGATCTCTCGTGGGACTGCCACAATCCTCTCCCAGGATCCCACTGCTATACGATCTAGGTTGCCACACGCTGAGTGTGAAGAGCGGTAGGGGTGCACATGGCCTAGTTTGAGGAGCCATAATAGTATGGACCCCAGGACACCAAACAACCACGGCCATCACGGACGGGGTCCAGTAGCCCCTGTCTACTCCTGAATGGGGCCCTACAAATGCATTTTATAATTGTGCACACACTGCAGACCACTGTTGTCTTAAGGAGTTTTAGGGCCCAGGCCAGAAATATTTGGAGGCGCCTGTTGTTACAACTTTTAATTGTATTACCTACTTTTGCTCTAATTGTAGCCTGTACGATACCAAACACACTTTTGAAAACAGGTTTCACACAAAAACTGTTGAAATATGTCTTTCTGAGGACCCTAACAATCCTTCAGCTGACACTGGGCAAAGAGAGACAGAGGTAGAGGTAGGAAGGGAGAAGAAGAGAGGTTCAGATATAGAAAAAAAGACTGATGTGAGCTAGAAAGAGAGATCACATTTCCTTTCCCTGGGGGCCACATGGAAGGTGGGGGCCCTGGGCAATTGCCCACTTTGCCCATGCCTTAAAACGTCTGTGCTGCAGACACAGCAGATATCTGAAACAAGGATCACTAACCCAAGTAAATCTATGTCTGAACCACAGCGAGGTCATTCTTTAAATCAATTCCCTGTCAGTAGCACATCAGAGCTGGTAGGCCCCAGGAGCAGAACAAACCCCTACTCCCGGGAGAGCTTGCAAAGGGAATCCTAGCCATGACCTTCACGCAGGAGCAGAGGTTTCATTTTCAGAGATCAACCATTATCTTGACTCTCAATCAATACTTCCCAAAATAAGCACACGAAATGCCCTCTGTCAGGTTTGCAGTGTCTCGAAATAGCCGCCTCCAAACACAAGACTCCCTTATAGAGCATCTGTTAAGCACTCGGTATCGACGTTTGGAGTAAGTGGGCTATTTATGGCTCCCTGGGCAGAGGGTTGTCTTATTTTGTATTGTGTTAAGGGGAAGCGCATGTGATTTATTGCTGGTGCGGTATCTCTTTTCCCTGCCACGCCTGATTTATGGCCATCAGGCGCACATAAACAGATGGATACATTTATCCAGTTCACAATAATGGCTCCTTAGTCCTTATCTGACAGAGGCTTGTCAAACATTGATTACCGAAATGTCTCTGCTGATGTGGGCGGGGAGAGGAGAAAGAAAGAGTGAAAGAGAGAGAGAGAGAGAGAGAGACCTCTTGCTGCTTACAAAAGAATAAACAGCTGCACTTTTAAAATCTCTCACTGTAGCTTTCCTTTATTTGGAATTCGAAAAATACCTTCTGAAACTAAGGGGCAGATTTACAATAACTGGCGCGTCCCTGCATATCAACAGGGATGCACCAGTTTTTGTGCGTCACGGCTCCGCCACCATGGGTTCGCCGCATTTACAATGCGGCGCACCATGGGGCAAAAATGGACAGATGCGTGACGCAGCTCCAGCAAGGGTCTAGGGTGCCCTATCTTTACAATGCTGTGTCAATCCTTACGCCTGCTTCAAGCAGGCGCAGGGTTTTGACGCAGCATGGGCTCAAAAGTGACTGAGTGAAATCTTGTAGATTTCACTCAGCCACTTTTAGGAGGCGTTCCTGCGCCTGAACACCACCCCCGCGCAGGAACGTCTACTTCTGGCGCAGGGCTTTACAACGTGACGCATCTCTTAGATGCGTCACTTTGTAAATACCCTGCTGCATGGCGCTGGTTTTGCGCCGCCGCTGCATCACAAAAGTGATGCAACAGCGGCGTAAAAGAGGCGCAAGGGGCTTGTAAATCTGCCCCTAACAATTTACTAAAAACCGCAACATTTACTAGTCTTTGCCTTCTGACCTAGCGCCTTGTAAAAACAAATCAGTGAAGGCTCCTTACAACGTTTGGCATCAGAAGCAACTATTTCTAAGAGGAGGGGTTATAGGTCAGCGGAGAGTCTATTTATATCACTGTGTTGACTAAATTATGCGGTAAAGAAACAGTACATTTTGCAGCTATTATACAGCACCTATGTCATTAATAAACAACTCTGAGAACAGTATGGTACATTTCACATTTTTATCTCTCTGCCTTCCTAGGACGTAGTTTAGGATTCAAGACATAGCAGCTTGCAAAGAAGTGTTAACATAGGAGTGATTTGCTTGTTAAAATAACAGCAGCCTTGAATACAATGTCCCTCACACGAATGTGAATTTCTGTTCATAGCCAAATAAAAAAAAGTATTTCCAAAATAAAAAAAGGATGTCAAAGACAGACTCATTCTATCGACCCTAGTAAAGTATTTCATATTTTTGTTTCTTACTTTAGACATTGGCAGTTTGTTCAGTCTATGAAATGAGATGGTTTATACTACTTGGGTAACATTTCCACCCCTTAAACGGCGATTTACAACAATCAATATCTGAAGGTGGCCTGTTAACTTTCGTAAAGTGTCTGGTCCATTATTGCACCGCGAATGCAGACATTTTTAATAACGTTTGACTCGTTTACGATCAGTTTGTTTTGTTAAAATGTGAAAATGTTGCAGAAGGTAATGGATTCTGTGGTCAGCACGATAAATTCATATTTACGTTAAAAATGCAGTAGTGCATTTTTCCATTAACTAGGACTATTTGAAATATGCAGCAAAGGAGAAACAATTATGCTACAGACTTTACTACATTATCAATCAATCAATCAAACACTAGGTCTGTAGTAAGTATGGGTGAAATTTGCGAATTCGGGGTACGCGAAATCCGCAAATTTGTGGATTTTTTTTTGCGTGTTCGCGGGGTGCTTTGCGTGTTCGCGGGGTTTTTTTTTAGCACGCCGACCGCGAAGTTACCCATGCGGTCGTACATGGGCGCGGCCATCTTGTTTTCAGTGTTTGCGTTGCGTATTTCCGTTTCCGGGCGCTCGTTGTATGCTTGCGCTGGGAATTTCCTACGTGCGGGGCACAATTACGTGTTTGCGTGCATTTTTGCGTGCTCGCGGGGGAAATATCTCGCAAACTTACCCACGTGGTTGCAATGGGCGCGGCCATCTGGTTTTTCATTCATTGCTATGGTTCTGGGCATGCTTTTTCAATCCTCCCCTAATCTTTGCAATCCTTTGTTTCTTTGAACTTTTTTTTGATCTTTTGTACTCATTATCTATCCCTCTATTTTTCTACATCTATATTTTGTGTTTTTTTTCAACTTTTCATTACTTTAAAAACTACTTTTTTTACCTCTTTTATTTTATTTACTTTTTCCCTATTCTTTCCTATTTTTTATTTAACTTTCCTGTCCAGGACCATGGCAAAGGGAGCTGGGAAGAACCAGAAGGGGAAGGGGAAGGGTCCCGAACCCCGTACCCGGCTCCCATGCGGGCGCTTAAGGGGGGAGGCAGTAATAGCCCGGGAGATTTTCAGCACAGTGGAAGTGGCAGCACTAGTTTTTTTTGTCCAGCGCCACCTCCCCAAGACCGTCGCGGCAGGCCCGGTACCGAATACGGGCTCCGGAAGCATTGCAAGCTATGGGGGAAGGTGTGCCGGGCCATGTATTGGGAGTCTGGGGTCCGGCGCACCTACAACCAGGCGACGCACCGGTGGTCTGACATCCTGGACCGGGAACATGACCTGCTCAACCTGCTTGGCGTGGAGATCCCTGGGCTTGGTGAGTAGTAGTAGCTATTTAATCACTACTTTGTTTTCTCCTGCTCTGTGTTTTTTATGATATTGCAAATATTTGTTTTTTCCGAAGAGCAAGAATGCTGCCGATTACATTGCAGGTAAATTATGTTTCAAAAGCTTCTGTGATTGCAGGTGCTCGCCTGCTCACTGGCGGTGCTACTATGTTTACTTGTTTTCAATTGTGTGCTCATTTGGCCTGGGTGATGATTATGTATCAGTGCACTTTACAGAACTGCGTAATGCTATACATTACAGACTCAAGTCCAGTCCTTCATTTGTACTCTTGCCACTAAGAAGAGATAGTGGTGGTGATAATGACGGACTGTGTCTGTCACTTCGCGTGCTACGTAGTGCTGCCTGCCAGTCCTAGTAGAACCTTTTTGTAGTTGGTTTAGTGAGTTACATAACTTTCCAAGTAGACGGTCCGCGAATCCAGCAATACTATATCCTAGTAGACCACATCAGATATGGGTCAATAAATTTAGTGCAATTGCTATCTATTTTCCCGAAATAATTTGTTATTGTTTTTTTGAAATGTTTGCTTTGGTTGACAACAATCATCCTTGTTTGTGTTTTTCTTTCATATTGTACATCAGCTTCCCACTGGGGCAAGAGGACACAGGAGAAGGTAGCGGCGCCGGCGGAGCAGGAACAACACCAGGAAGGCCAGGATAGGTCCACCGAGGGCTCCTCTGCTGACCCCAGTAAGTTTTCCTGTTAATATTAATAATTATACTTCCCTATCTTTTACAGCACCTATTTTTTCCAAACGTTCCTCATTCTATTTTCTCTAAATCGTCTTTGATCTTCTTGTAGACTGTTTCTAAATTCTTATCCTGCCTCTACTATGACTCTCTGTGCTACTACTAGATTATTATTATTAGTCTGTCTGTGTAGCTAGGTAAGCTAGCACAGTTGGCAAAAGGTGTTAAACAAAACTCCTATTCAGCAATAGCTCTAGGCACTGAGTGCATTTCTCTGGGTTGTCCATAATGTCTATTGAAGTCTTCTTAATGTTTATGCTTTGACAATTCCCAACAATAAAATGTCAATGGCCACCAAGAATAAGATACTAGTTTACTTTTTGATTTAATAGGAGGAAAAATCCATACTACTTCTGTTGCAGGGACTATTCTGCACAAACAAAACTATGGACAAGAAATAGGGCATTGGTTATAAATTATAATAGGCGCAGTTAGACTTTCAACATACCTCAGTCATAACAGAAGTTGAAGCCCCAATCTCCTTACTGACTAGCTAGTTTGTCAGAGTCATTTAGCTCCCGAATGCAGCGATGATCCCCAATAATTATACAACCCAGAACATAAGACTACGGAGTCACAGCCCCGACCTCTCAAAGCCACGGACTCATGCTTGCAAATTGCAAACCCTTTCGCTCACTCACTCATGACCAAAAACCACAGAGCCTATGTAAGTTTTAAAGCTTTATTAAAAGTAAAACAACTAGCTCCGTGTGTACCCTGTATATTACATTTCCGTTGTGTATTATATAAAACATTTATTAAAATCAATGTCATATAACAAACGGTGAACGACTGAAAAGTGGCTGATTTCACACATTAATTGTGGGAGAGCCCTCACACAGTCTTGGTGGGGATGAATCGTTGATGACTCTGACCAATATAATATGATGATGATCTTGCTCTTGTTCGTAGAAGGGAAGCTTCTGTCTGTTATGAGAAAAATGGTGCGTGTTAAAAAGCAAGCATTCAACAGTTGTGCCAAAAAGTGTAGCATCACATGTTATGGCTAAGCATAAATAAAAAAACATTCTTCCCTGAAGGACGGGAAATTTGTAGTTTAGAGTAGACTAGAGTCACAAATTAGTAAATTTGTTTATGTATTACTATTAACATTTTTTCATTCCTAGACAAAATAGGGAGAGGTGTATAGGGCATCTACAGTTATGAAATGTATTTTCTAGGCGGAACATCGGCACAGCCAAGCACCAGTGCCGGGGCCAGCGCGGATGTGGGCACTCCATGGTCGGATGCGGTGCAAGAGCCATCAGGAACTGCTGTGGGGGATGCCATGGGAGTGGCAGGCAGTGGTAAGCAAAGCTATTATATTCCATTACTTATTGAGATTGCAGACTGGGGTGTATATGTTGTACAGTACAAGTACACTTTACTGTTAAGAAGACTTACAAATTTAGAATTCGGGGGCATATTATCAAGGACCGGTGGTAAAATTATCGCCATTTTATCAGCAGGAAACTGCCGATAAAATGGCGATAATGGGCTTGATAATACACCCTTGTTAATTCCCATAGAAGTCCATGTTAACACAAGAACATGGGCTTCTATGGGAATTAACAAGGGCGTATTATCAAGCACATTATCGCCGGTATATCGGTAGTTTCCTGCCGATAAAACGGTGATAATTTTAACACCGGTCCTTGATAATATGCCCCTAAGTTTTTGTCAACCAGGTAGAAGACATTCACCCTTGACTTCTCATTAGCAATAGAAATCGCGGCGGGAGTTGAGGAGTAACCAATGGCCTCCTCTAAATTTGACTTCAACTCAGCTGTGAAAGTTTTATTGAGAAGCCAAGTCAGATCAGAGATGAACTTGATGGATGGGATGATCGAAAAGGCAAAGAAGGGTGTAAGGAAGGATGAGCGAGTTAAAAGTAATGACTGGCAAAGAATGATACATGTTTTTGAATGCTGCCCAAGGTGGCTGGGAATATGATGCATGGCCGGTTGAAGGCTGAAGCAAGGATGGGTAGAAGGAGAAAGGAAAGAGGACTGCCTGGGTGGGTGAAACAGAAACTGTATGTATATATCCTTTGGTTCAAATTCAAATGCGAGTCAAGCATGGATGCATGGCTGGCGGTTTCCAAAATAAAATAAAAAAGGTTGTTTTTCCGTAAGAAAAGTAAGGTTTGTCCAGTTGAGACATTAAGAATAATGATTGACATTTACTTTGAATGGATGGATGCCTGGATCATAGTACTCGTACTCGGGTGCAAGTTGACTGCGCTGGCATTATGCCGGCTTCCAAAAGTTTACGTACTAATTTCGCTAAACAAGAGAGAAGAAGAAGAAGACTGGTGTACTGTCTGAGTCTAATGTAGTTAGTCCATATAGTGCCAGTAGAATTCCTGAAACTCCCACTAATGTTAGAGCAGAGGGCGACGAAGTGGGAGATTAGATAGATGCAGGCCACAAATGTTATGTACTGTGCTTGCAAGTTGCTACTGTGACACAACTTTCTGCTGAATTATTTTGTGTTAATCTTAAAGAGCATTGGTTACAGTATGTTTTTCTTTCTTCATATAGATGCTCCTTCCAAACTAACACGGAAGGAGCTGGCTAGACGGCACGGCAACGGAAGCTGGAGGCGATTGTAGCCGAATGTTGGTGGCTGGTGGTCCAGGAGGAGGAGGACACGCAGTCTCAGTCGACATCTACATCATCCGCAACAGCTGCATCCTCTTCAGCTCACCCTGGGTCATCCAGTCAGTGCCAGACTTCAGCGGCACGGAGCCGTGGTATCGCAGCCACCCGCCACCGCCAAGCAGCAAAAAAATCAGCTGCCCCTCACAGCAGGTGCAAGGCTCGTCTGCACCGCTTGACCCTCAGGGTGTCCAACCTTGAGCAGGAGGTGGAGAGACTGAAAACCCTGCTCAAGGACCTCCGCAGGGAGCGTCGGGACCACCTTGCCAAAGGACACCGCCGGCAGCAGTAGAGGAGGAGAGACTGTCCCTTGCCCCTTTTTTAAAGACTTTTGGGGGGGGGGGTAGGAATTGGGCGTTGAGGTTTTGGAACTTTTCTTCAGGACATTTCATGGACATTGGTTGGGGTTAGGGAGGGGAGTGGGTCGGGTCTTGTGGGTTAGTTTATTTTTGTTAGGGTGTAAATAATTATTTATTTTCAACTTAAACATAGCATACGCGTTTTTACTGTTTTGTGGGGGAAGCAGGGGGGGAGGGGTTAACTCAACTGTACGTTTGTTTTCCTGAAACTTAACTGGCTGGTTGATTCAAATTGTCTAATCGCCAAAATTGTTTGAAAAGTGCCACTGACAGAGTTAGTGAATTCAATTGTCCTACTACTTTACTAGTACTACCATCAGTCTCTCCTCTCCTCCTACTCCATTATTCTTCCTCCCCCAAAATGCTTATCTTACCTGTGATTCGTGTTTGAGAATAGGGCAAGGCACAGGGCTGGGTGCATGGTAAATGGCGATTAAGGTTGAATCCTGGACAGATGAAATGTCATTGTTGCGGTGGTGGTAGTAGTAGTGGTACACTACACACTGGCAGTAACAGCATATGAAAAAAAAGGGAAGGAAACATTGAGTGGCCCGAGCGTAGCATTAGAACAGTACGATAGATAGTACAGTACACATTAAAAACATATCCTCGGATTCCTTCACCATCCTTGAAAATACTGTAACTGTCAGGTCCCAAAGTCCTCAGGATGGTACGATGCCAATAAGGGTTCCACCTCTCGATAACCTCTGGGTCTGACAATAACAGACTCACAGTGGGGATCAAGTGAGGGATAACAGGAACAGCAGGGCAGGAACTGGGGGGCGGAGAAGCTGAAATGAGAACAAGACAAACAATCACACTCTATCCTATATCCTATAGAACCTGCCTTCTATAGCTTCTCTGATCTGAACACCTATGACTAACTTCTCTTTACCTGGAGGGGAGGATAAGGTTGGCTTTGCCTGGCCTTCAGATGGTAAACAATAACAGCACAATCCTAGAAACACAAGACACCGTTGGTTAACACTAGCACATTCTACATAAATATTTCCCTAGGGTAACTTGCACATACCAGTGTTGTTAACAAGAAGGGCTTCAACAGAGGGCAGAATGGAAAACAGCCAGCCAGGCGAAGCACATTATACCCCTGTTGTGAAAAGATAAATAAACAGCAAATAACAGACTTTTGCTTCTGTAGAACTTCACACATAAAAGACTTCTGGGTTACGTCACCCACAGCCTCACAGTCTTTACACCCGGCTGGTAAGGTCCTGCACCAGCGAGTATACAGTACATGAAATGTTTCTCAAAAGAAAAGCAGTCGTCCTGATAGAAGAAACCAAGTTCTTTAAATCACCCTTCCCACAGATGCGAAGTCTCTGCAGACGGGGAATTCAAGAAATAACTCTAGCGCCTCCACAGCGCGTGTCAGGAAATAACAAAAGAGTCAAAGCGTAAAGCTTCAATCTGTAGCCTCCTCGTGATAACTAAAGTATTGGCATGAGCCTAACTAGGATTAGGCGAATTCTGAATGATCAGGACGACTGACCTCTGAACACGAAGCCAAGGGAAAAGGCTCCGCTAACCGCCAAGAGGCTCCTCCCCAGAGCGGAACGAGCTACACAAGAAAACAACACGGAACACGAAGGAAAATGCAAAGGCACCAAAAAAGGATACGCAGCCAAACTCCAGAGCTGGGGATCCTACCGTCAGAAATCCGGAACCAGAATATACGGCGAGGCGATGCAGGATTCACTCCGTTTTGAACTTCCTGATGCTGACGTCATCGCCAGACGCGTCGCTCTCCCCCGGGAATCATGGGATGTGTAGTCTTTCCCACAAACTCGGCTCTGGACAGTGTTCATAGCGTCCCACCTCCGTGGGTCGTGACAGTACATCCCTCCCCAGAAGAACACTGACAGAGACATGGCTTGTGGGGGAAACGTTTGTGGAACAGCCGAACATACTTGGGAGCATGAACCCCTGATGCAGGCTCCCACGAATTCTCGTCATTACCGTACCCCTTCCAAGCCACTAAATACCACAATCTGGTACGATAGATTTTGGAATCCACGATACCCCTCACTTCATGCTCCTCCTCACCGTTGACCTCAACAGGAGCAGGCCTGCTCTTCTTGCCCCCCCTTGCAGGTTTAACTAGCGACACATGAAATGCTGGATGTATACGCAAGGAGGAAGGCAAAGCCAATTTCACCACCACAGGATTCACCAGTTTCAGGACTTTGTAAGGACCTATGTACTTAGGATTAAATACACTGTACCTCCTAAATCTTATGTTCTTTGTGGATAACCATACATAGTCACCCTTTTTATACATGGGACCAATCTGCCTGTGCTTATCGACATAGGTTTTGTATCTTGCCTTGGCTAGCGCTAATTGCCCCTTAACCTTCAACCAAATCTCTTGAAGATCCCGCACCCTTTCCTGAACTTCGGGGACAGGGGACGCAGAAGCAGGGTGATGGAACGGAGTGAAATTAGGATGAAAGCCATATGTGCAGTAAAAAGGGGCATGTTTGGTGGACCCATGAACAGCGCTGTTGTAAGCTATTTCAGCCAACCATAACCTTCCCACCCAATCCTCATTAGTGACCTCCACATAGCATCTCAAATACTGCTTCAAGGTTTGATTTGCCCTTTCTGTCTGCCCATCTGTCTGAGGATGGAAACTTGTGGATGTACTGGTTGTTATATCTAAAGCCTTACACCATGTTTTCCAAAATTTTGCTGTAAACTGACTTCCCCTGTCTGATACAATCACCTTGGGCAACCCATGTAACCTCACTATATTTTGGAGGATAAGATGTGCCAACACACTAGCAGATGGTACTTTCTTGCAAGCAATAAAATGTGCCATTTTGGTCAGATAATCCACTACCACTAGGATGTGTCATGCCTGCCGAACCCGTACAGACATGGTTGGCAATAATATGGTTGGCAATAACTCCGCTACTCACGGAAGAGCGCATGCGCAAGAACTAGCGCATGCGTGAATAGAGTATTTAGTCCTTCCTTGGTCTTGGTAGGACGCTTTGCGTTCGTTGCGGGTTTGGTGCATTGCTTCCGGGTTTGTTGGCGTTCGGACAGCGTCGGGATACGGTTGGTGTTCTCGAGGCGTCTTCCAGAGTTCTTCCGTCGAGTGCAGAGCTAAGTGATTAGAGATCTGGTGATTTACTGCTTCCTAGTGGAAGATTACGTTTCAGGACAGGTTGTGCTGAACGATGTATTTATATTGAAGCTGGTTAAACGGAGAATTATCCGTGATATAATACCGGCTATGGTGATGTTTTGTATTTGAGTTGGAGCTGCTCTGATAAGTTTTCAGCGCTCCAGGACGTTATTTTATAGGTGGTTCACAGGCACAAAACAGGTACTCCTGATTTATAAGGGGGCTTCTAAAACTACTGGTCATACTACAGGAAAACTAAATATCTCTATTGTATTTAGGGAATCAATATTAGAGAACCAGTGAACTTCTTGTGGAGCAACAGGGAGACATTCTTCTTACAGCACGCTACAGAATTGGTATCTATTTATATCTTATGTTAGTCTAAATAGTCCCCAGTAGCAATAGACCCTAAGAGCTAATATATATTCCTTATCTATAGGAGTGTTCTTTTTACTGCATCTTATATCGACTTCTTCTGTGAGGGTAACAGAATCCAGTCACGTCTAGGTAGATGCTTTACACACTGTATCCAGGTAAATCATATTGAAGACATAGGGGATACACATAAGAGGGGTCACTTGAACGTTTCCATTAATCGGTCCTCTTACTTACAGGAGAAGAGATTGCTGACCATTGAGGGGAATTTCCTGTTCTCTACGCATCCTGGATTCCTGATTCCTGTGTCTCCCCGCCTTTCCTTGTTTTGTTTCCCTGCTTTCCCGGCATTGGCATCATCTCTGTTCACCAGTGTTTATATATATTGGTGTAGAGTGAACCAGTGTAGGGGAGTTGTGGATAAGCTTCACTTCCGTGGTGTTTCCGAGGCAACCAAAATCAGGATACGACAGAACGCAAAGCCTTTAATTACATTGCCGCCCAAACACTATGGAGGTGACGCTCACTGATTTAGCCAATATGATGGGAAACCTTCAGTTAGAAACCCAGGCATTGGCCACTAGACTAGATAGAATGGACAGGGACGGAGCCGGAGCAGCGTCTGGTGCACAGGCTCAAGTCATACAAGTGGTTACTCCTGCTCCCCCATTACCTCTTGCTCCCCCTGAACGTTTTACTGGCGATCCTGCACGCTGTGCAGCATTCATTAGTCAATGCCAATTACACTTTATGTGTAAACCCACTTGTTTCCCTTCTGATCAAACCAAAGTTGCTTTCATGATCTCCTATTTGGGGGGCTCGGCTTCCAATTGGGCAATCCCCTTAATAGAACGAGATGATCCTATATTATTGGATTACGATAGATTCAAGAGAGACTTACGAAATTTGTTTGACAAACATACTTTCACCCATGCAGCAGATACAGAGCTGCTTCACTTGAAACAGGGGAATAGAGAATTGTCAGCTTATATAGCCACTTTCAATCGTCTAGTAGTGGAAGCAGGTTGGCCACAGGATAAACGTAGTGCTTTATTTTATAAAGGGCTACGTGATGAGTTAAAAGATGCTTTGGCACATGTGGTAGATCCCCCAGATACTTGCCCGGAATTGATTGATTTAGTGGTGAAGTTAGACCACAGGCTGGGAGAACGGAGAAAAGATAAAACAAAGTATGAGTATAGCAAGACCTTCTATAGAGAAAGAAAGACAGAAGTGGAATCTAGTGGGGGGCCGGCATCAGAAGGAGTAGAACCAATGCAAATAGGGAGTGTGAAGGGTCCAATTAGTGAAGCAGAAAGACAAAGGAGACGAGATCATAAGTTATGTTTGTATTGCGGTAAGGCAGGCCACTTTCTCCGTGAATGTCCTATTAAACCAAGACAGGGTAGGAGGTCGGAAAACTAGAAGACCCGAGGCCGAAAGAGACTGAGGCATCGGGTCATTCTGGATCTATAGTCTCCTCAAACAATCACATGCAGAGTCACTTCTTTGTGCCTTCTTTATTGCAGTGGCAACATTCTCAACAACAAATACCCATAATGATAGACTCTGGGGCCTCCGGTAATTTTATGGATTTAGAGTGGGCCCAACAACATGACATTCCCATAACACAAAAGGATAACATAGAAGAGGTGTGTACCATTGACGGGAGCACGCTCAAATCAGGGCCCATAACGCAATCCTCTGAACACATCCTAGTGACATTAGTTGGGGTACATACAGAAAGCATGTTCTTTGATTTAATTTTGTCACCACAATTTCCAGTGGTTCTGGGCTTACCATGGCTAAGAGCCCACAACCCTTCGATAAACTGGCAAAAGGGTGTTATCAAGTTTGATTCTGAGTTATGTACAGAACATATCCGACCTTCAGAATTACACACTGAACCGAGGGTAGGAGAGGCAGACCACTCCCGAGCATACGAGTCAGATGAGACTACTAAGTGTTGTACCGCTATGTCCAGTACAGAATTACCTGTTGACGAGCCAGACACTTCTTTACCAGAGGTTTACCTTCCTTTTGCATCCATATTCGATGCCAAGGAGGCTACTAGTTTACCCCCCCATCGGGTATATGACTGCAGGATTGATTTGCAAGCAGGAGCACGCATACCCACAAGCAGAGTGTACGCGTTAACCGAGAAGGAGAATGTATATCTGAGGGAGTACCTCGACAAGATGTTGGAACTGGGTTTCATAAGGGTATCCCGCTCCCCTGCATCGTCAGCTCTTTTTTTTATACCGAAGAGGGAAGGGGGTCTGCGGTGTTGTATTGACTACCGTTCCCTCAATTCAGTCACCATAAAAAATCGCTATCCACTTCCTCTCATCGCCTCATTGTTGGATCAAGTGAAGACGGCTAGATTCTTCACGAAGTTGGATCTACGAGGGGCATACCATCTCGTGAGAGTGAGGGATGGTGATGAATGGAAAACGGCGTTTTGCACGAAATTCGGTTTATTCGAATATTTAGTCATGCCGTTTGGCCTATGCAATGCCCCCTCGGCATTTCAGTTTTTTATTAATGACATTTTGCGAGATATATTGGATCAATATGTGATAGCCTACATTGATGATTTGCTGATTTACTCTGTTACATTACAAGACCATATTCACCATGTTCAAACCGTTTTACAAAGATTGAAGGACAATACTCTATTCTGTAAGTTGGATAAATGTTTTTTCCATAGGTCACGAGTGGCCTTTCTGGGATATATCATCTCTGCTCAGGGTTTGGAAATGGATCCCCACAAGGTGCGTGCAGTGATGCAATGGACCGCCCCTACTTCCGTTAAAGAAGTGCAGCAATTCATTGGCTTTGCCAATTTCTATAGACGTTTCATTCACAGTTTTTCTGATCTAGTGACACCCATTACCAGGCTCCTGAAAAAGGGAATCCCTTTTATTTGGACGGTTGAGGCTGATACTGCATTCCAGGAACTAAAGAGGGCCTTCACTAGCGCTCCTGTTTTGAGACATCCTGATCAGAGTAGCCCTTTTGTGGTAGAGGTGGATGCTTCACAAGTAGCAGTGGGAGGAGTGTTATCGCAAGTCCATCCTGAAACAGGAGAATTACATCCCGTCGCGTTCTACTCACATAAGCTGACACCACCTGAAGTGAATTATGCGATAGGGGAGAGAGAATTGCTGGCAATAAAGAGGGTACTAGAGGAATGGAGATCCTATCTCCTAGGGACTAAATACACGGTGACCATCATCACTGACCATAGAAATCTCCAATACCTTAAGACAACCAAAGCCCTCTCCATGAGACAACTACGATGGACCCAGTTTTTTAACGGGTATGATTTTGAAATACACTTTCGAGCTGGGCGAAAGAATGGGAAGGCAGATGCCCTGTCCAGGTTAAGGTTTGATCCGTTACCTTCAGTTGAAGATCCACCTTCCATTCTAGATACCAACAAGATCATAGGTGTAGTAAGCACGGAAGAGAGATTTCTTAAGGAGATACAGGAGGCACAGAAAACCCCCCAAGCTTTGGAGTATCTGAAGGGTCAGGAAACCATCTGGAAGGAAGGTTTAGGATACGTGATGGGTGGTCTATATATACCAACGGAGCCATTGAGAAACAATATACTACAATGGTGCCATACACAGGGATTGGCGGGTCATCCAGGATGCAAGAGAACAGTGGAAATGGTGAAAAGGTATTGTTGGTGGCCCAGTATGTCACAAGATATACAAAATTTTGTGAAGACCTGTCATGTCTGTGCACAAAGTAAATCCTCTCACATAAAACCAGTAGGATTGTTAACTCCCATTCCGACCCCTCCAGGTCCATGGCATACTGTATCTATGGATTTCATAGTTGAATTGCCTCGCACCAGTGCAGGAAACACTACAATATTAGTTGTAGTAGATCATTTCACTAAAACTGCCCATTTCATTCCTTTAATTGGATTGCCTACTTCTTTGAAACTAGCTCAAATATTTGTAAAGCAGGTAGTTCGTTTGCATGGCATCCCTTTTGTTTTGATCACGGATAGGGGTACCCAATTTGTCTCCAGATTCTGGAGACAATTATGTGGGCTATTACAGGTGGAGGTACGTTTGTCATCCAGCCATCACCCCCAAACTGATGGACAAACGGAGAGAGTGAACCAGTGTTTAGAACAACTGATTAGATGTCAATGTCTTCAGTCTACAAAGGAGTGGGATGAAGACATCTGGTTAGCGGAACTGGCATATAACAATAGTCATCACTTCTCCACTTTGTTTACTCCTTTTTATGGTTCACATGGGTTCCATCCAAGAGTATTACCTATACCCCTTTCCATTACATGTAACCATCCCTCCGTATCTGCCTTAGTACAACATTTGCAAATGGTACACGATTCTGTATTGAAGAATTTAGATAATGCCAAGACTCAATACAAGAAGGGGGCGGATGCACATAGAACACCAGAACCTGTATATGCAGAGGGGGATAAGGTGTGGCTATCGACTAAATACATTGCCTTGAAAGGGGCCTGTAAATTCCAACCCAAATTCATTGGCCCTTTTGCAATCTCTAAGATAATCAATCCTGTAGCCATGAAGCTTGATCTCCCTGTGTCCATGAGAATTCATCCCGTATTTCATGTCTCGCTTCTTAAGCCTGTCTCACCTGGTACACGTTTGCCCGTAGGTACGTCACCTGTTGTGGTGGACTCTGACGAAGAATATGAAGTGGAGAGTATTGTGGATGCCCGGAGAAGTAGGGGTAGATTACAATATCTGATACACTGGAAAGGATATGGAATTGAAGAACGCAGTTGGGAGCCTGCAAGTCAGGTACATGCCCCTAGACTGATACGTCTGTTTCATAGACGCCATCCCAATAAACCCAAACCTGTTGGGGGTGCGCTAGGAGGGGTGTACTGTCATGCCTGCCGAACCCGTACAGACATGGTTGGCAATAATATGGTTGGCAATAACTCCGCTACTCACGGAAGAGCGCATGCGCAAGAACTAGCGCATGCGTGAATAGAGTATTTAGTCCTTCCTTGGTCTTGGTAGGACGCTTTGCGTTCGTTGCGGGTTTGGTGCATTGCTTCCGGGTTTGTTGGCGTTCGGACAGCGTCGGGATACGGTTGGTGTTCTCGAGGCGTCTTCCAGAGTTCTTCCGACGAGTGCAGAGCTAAGTGATTAGAGATCTGGTGATTTACTGCTTCCTAGTGGAAGATTACGTTTCAGGACAGGTTGTGCTGAACGATGTATTTATATTGAAGCTGGTTAAACGGAGAATTATCCGTGATATAATACCGGCTATGGTGATGTTTTGTATTTGAGTTGGAGCTGCTCTGATAAGTTTTCAGCGCTCCAGGACGTTATTTTATAGGTGGTTCACAGGCACAAAACAGGTACTCCTGATTTATAAGGGGGCTTCTAAAACTACTGGTCATACTACAGGAAAACTAAATATCTCTATTGTATTTAGGGAATCAATATTAGAGAACCAGTGAACTTCTTGTGGAGCAACAGGGAGACATTCTTCTTACAGCACGCTACAGAATTGGTATCTATTTATATCTTATGTTAGTCTAAATAGTCCCCAGTAGCAATAGACCCTAAGAGCTAATATATATTCCTTATCTATAGGAGTGTTCTTTTTACTGCATCTTATATCGACTTCTTCTGTGAGGGTAACAGAATCCAGTCACGTCTAGGTAGATGCTTTACACACTGTATCCAGGTAAATCATATTGAAGACATAGGGGATACACATAAGAGGGGTCACTTGAACGTTTCCATTAATCGGTCCTCTTACTTACAGGAGAAGAGATTGCTGACCATTGAGGGGAATTTCCTGTTCTCTACGCATCCTGGATTCCTGATTCCTGTGTCTCCCCGCCTTTCCTTGTTTTGTTTCCCTGCTTTCCCGGCATTGGCATCATCTCTGTTCACCAGTGTTTATATATATTGGTGTAGAGTGAACCAGTGTAGGGGAGTTGTGGATAAGCTTCACTTCCGTGGTGTTTCCGAGGCAACCAAAATCAGGATACGACAGGATGGTGGTACACCTCTGATCTATTGGCATGCCTACCACAAAGTCCATAGAGATACATTCCCATGGAACTTCAGGCGTGGGGAGCGGCTGTAATAAACCTGACTGTTTTGTATGCAACGTTTTCATCTGGCTGCAAACCGGACACTCCGCCACCCAATTCGTCACATCTTTTTTTATGTTTGGCCACCAGAATTGTCTTTGGATCCGCTCAAGCGTCTTGCTGCAGCCGTTATGTCCTGCACAAGGTGCCGTGTGACACCACTGAAACACTTGCTTCCGTAGGGCCTGGATAGGTAATAGCAATTGTTTCTTTCGCATGGGGAGGCCCTGCACCATAGTCCATTCTTTATGCACTTGCAACCACTTCTTCCATTCCTCCTTCTGTACATTGCTCATGACACTGCGTAGGAACATCTGGGTACATGTGACCCCTATAACCTTCTCAGGGTTGATGATAGCTTCTTCTTTTCTGTCTGCAGTGTCCGTTTTAGTATGTTGTCGCGATAAAGCATCTGCCTTTCTATTATCCTTTCCCGGCCTATAGGTCACGATGAAATCGAATTCAGCGAAATGCATCATCCATCGCATCTGTCTAGGTGTCAAATGGCGAGCTGCTGCCATGTACTGTAGGTTGCGATGGTCTGTATAAACGGTTACTGCATGTCTCGCACCCATGAGATGATGCCTCCATTCTAGGAAGGCTGTCCTTATTGCCAGCAGTTCCTTCTCGGCTATTACATAGTTTCGTTCAGCCTGATTTAGCGTCCGTGATAGATATGCTACTGGATGCAACTGGCCCGTGTCAGAATGACGTTGCGATAATACAGCTCCTACAGCTACATCCGAAGCATCTGCTTCCACTATGTAAGGCTTGCTAGGGTCTGCATGCATCAATACCGGTGCCGACACAAAGGCTTTCTTCAGCTCCTCGAAACTTCTTTGGGCTTCCTTGGTCCAAACAAATGCCACCTTCTTCTTTAGCAGTCTCGTCATAGGACAGGCCATAGCAGAGAAGTTTTCGATGAACCTGCGATAGAAATTCGCAAAGCCAATGAAGCACTGGATGTCTCGTACATTTTTGGGTGTAGGCCACTCTTTGACTGCCAATATCTTCCTTTCGGACATCTCCTGACCCTGGGGTGTGAGCATGACCCCTAAGAACTCCACCGTGGTAGCGTTGAACTCACACTTACTGAGCTTACAGTAAAGTCGATTATCCAATAAAGTACGTAATACTGCCTTCACATGACCCGTGTGTTGGCTGGCGGTGGAGGAGTAAATCAAAATGTCATCTATATATACGATGACGAAACGATCCAGGTACTCCTTCAAAACGTCATCCAAAAAGAATTGAAAGGCTGCCGGGGCGTTACACAGCCCGAAGGGCATCACTAAATATTCGTATAATCCAAAACGTGTCTTTATAGCTGTCTTCCACTCATCCCCGGGCCTCATTCGGACTAAGTGATAGGCTCCCTTTAGGTCTAGCCTTGTAAATATCACTGCATCCTTCACCTGCTCCAACAATACCGTGATAAGGGGGAGAGGATATTTATTCTTCACCGTTATGGCGTTCAATGCTCTGTAGTCTGCACAGGCTCTGAGATCACCGTTGGCCTTCGGGATAAAAAATAACGGAGATGCGGCCGGAGACTTAGATTCCCTGATGAATCCCAGGTCTAACAGTTTATCCAAATACGACCTAAGGTGCAGAGTCTCCGGTTCCGTCAAAGCATACACCCGTCCTGCTGGTATTTTAGCCCCAGGAATCAGATCTATTTGGCAGTCATACGGTCTGTGGGGTGGTAGCTTTTCTGCCTTTGATTCACTGAAGACCTCTGCCAAATCTTGATATACCACCGGGAGTTCCACGTTCTGTTCCACTGCCGTGGCTATATGATGGATGCTAGCCAATCCGATAGCCGGACTTGGATTCATCGGACAGCAATTCCTCTGACAGAACTCTGAAGTAAAATTTAGCACCTGATTTTCCCAATCTATTGCAGGGTTATGTCTTCTGAGCCATGGTAGTCCAAGAATCACCCCATACTGTGGTGCGTGAATGATATTGAAGAACAACCTCTCCTGATGTTCTACACCCATGGTCACACACAGCTCTTTGGTTTGTAACCTGATGGGTCCAAAAGTCAATTTTCGACCATCGACCGCAAACACCTCTTCAGGGGTTTCTTTCTCTTGCAATTCCAACCCTAGACTACTAGCTGTAGCCTGGTCCATAAAACAACCAGTCGCCCCTGAATCTAACATGGCTTTGATCCAGGTCCTTTTCTCCTGTAGGTCCACTCCTATGTTCACATAGAAATGTATAGTTTCTCTTGTGCTTTGTCTATCCAAAGAAGGGATATACAACGTACTTGAAGGGCACCCTTCACTCCTCTTCAAGCCTTCTCGTTTCCCGCCTCCGGTTCAGAGGATAGAACAGACACCTTCCGATTGTCATAACGACCCTTTGTCTTTGTTGGGCATTCTCGTATGAAGTGCCCCTTCCGGCCACAATATAAACACAATCCCCTCTTGCGTCTATATTCTCTTTCCTCCGCTGATAGAGGGGATCTAACGGCTCCTATTTCCATGGGCTCGGGTTTTGCAGCAGACGTTGCTTCTGCTGTTCTGGAATACTCATAACTAGACCTGGTCCTGTCCTTTCGCCTAGTGTCTCCTCTTCTATCACTGAGGCGATGGTCCAGCCGCAGCACCAAACTAATCATATCCTCGCAAGTACTGGGTTGGGGGTCAATTGGTGCCAATGCGTCTTTCATCTCTCCAGTCAATCCATTGTAAAAGATAGCCAGGCGCTTGCTTTCAGGCCAATCCGTTTCGGTAATTAGTCTTCGGAAATCATTAAGGTATGTTATAAGATCCCTGTTTCCTTGTCTTAACCCCAGTAGGTCCCTATCTGCTGACAAGGTGGCTGATCTGCGGTTGAATGTTTTCTCGAACTCAGTCTTAAAGGCCTCCCAATCCCTTAACAAAGGATCATCTTTTTTAACTAACGGTACCGCCCACTGAGCAGCATCCCCACCCAAATACGATATGAGAAAGGCCACCCTTGCATGATTAGTGTTGAAGACTTTAGGTTTGCATGAGAAGTGTAAGAGAACTTGAGTGAGAAAAACTTGCACCTTATCACTATCCCCATGGAACCGTTCCGGAGCGGCCAATGGAATAGGGGCGGGGACTTCTACCACCACCGAAGAGGTAGACTGGGTGCCTGCATTGAAAGGGTTTCTATTCAACCTATCAACCTGTGCTTGCAACGTCGCAGTTTCCGCCCTGGAAGCCTGCAACTCAGTCTGTACTATAGCCAATGCGGACATTAGGTCTTCGAGAGTGGTCATGATATCGTAACACCGGGAGGACTAGATTCTTGGGCCGTATATTCTGTCAGGTCCCAAAGTCCTCAGGATGGTACGATGCCAATAAGGGTTCCACCTCTCGATAACCTCTGGGTCTGACAATAACAGACTCACAGTGGGGATCAAGTGAGGGATAACAGGAACAGCAGGGCAGGAACTGGGGGGCGGAGAAGCTGAAATGAGAACAAGACAAACAATCACACTCTATCCTATATCCTATAGAACCTGCCTTCTATAGCTTCTCTGATCTGAACACCTATGACTAACTTCTCTTTACCTGGAGGGGAGGATAAGGTTGGCTTTGCCTGGCCTTCAGATGGTAAACAATAACAGCACAATCCTAGAAACACAAGACACCGTTGGTTAACACTAGCACATTCTACATAAATATTTCCCTAGGGTAACTTGCACATACCAGTGTTGTTAACAAGAAGGGCTTCAACAGAGGGCAGAATGGAAAACAGCCAGCCAGGCGAAGCACATTATACCCCTGTTGTGAAAAGATAAATAAACAGCAAATAACAGACTTTTGCTTCTGTAGAACTTCACACATAAAAGACTTCTGGGTTACGTCACCCACAGCCTCACAGTCTTTACACCCGGCTGGTAAGGTCCTGCACCAGCGAGTATACAGTACATGAAATGTTTCTCAAAAGAAAAGCAGTCGTCCTGATAGAAGAAACCAAGTTCTTTAAATCACCCTTCCCACAGATGCGAAGTCTCTGCAGACGGGGAATTCAAGAAATAACTCTAGCGCCTCCACAGCGCGTGTCAGGAAATAACAAAAGAGTCAAAGCGTAAAGCTTCAATCTGTAGCCTCCTCGTGATAACTAAAGTATTGGCATGAGCCTAACTAGGATTAGGCGAATTCTGAATGATCAGGACGACTGACCTCTGAACACGAAGCCAAGGGAAAAGGCTCCGCTAACCGCCAAGAGGCTCCTCCCCAGAGCGGAACAAGCTACACAAGAAAACAACACGGAACACGAAGGAAAATGCAAAGGCACCAAAAAAGGATACGCAGCCAAACTCCAGAGCTGGGGATCCTACCGTCAGAAATCCGGAACCAGAATATACGGCGAGGCGATGCAGGATTCACTCCGTTTTGAACTTCCTGATGCTGACGTCATCGCCAGACGCGTCGCTCTCCCCCGGGAATCATGGGATGTGTAGTCTTTCCCACAAACTCGGCTCTGGACAGTGTTCATAGCGTCCCACCTCCGTGGGTCGTGACAGTAACTGTATGTTATAGTTGTCCTGTTCAATTTGGGAAGTTGCATGCATCCAGCCATTCCTCTTCTTCACGGTACTCCTCCATTCCATCTGACGCTCCGTCGATCAATCTTGGTGACCAGACCCACTGTCCACTGCCTGCCTGGCGGATGCGGAATGGCGGATCGCTAATGGTAAGCC
This sequence comes from Lissotriton vulgaris, assembly GCF_964263255.1. Taxonomy (NCBI): domain Eukaryota; kingdom Metazoa; phylum Chordata; class Amphibia; order Caudata; family Salamandridae; genus Lissotriton; species Lissotriton vulgaris. The sequence continues at coordinate 234,667,660 of NC_141700.1, read as the reverse complement.
TGAGTTAATTGTTTTTCCCATCGCACAGGGTAAAAGCCGGCCTGTAATTATTGATGGAAAAACAGGAAGTAAAATGAAAACACCACGGAGAAAAAAATATAAGGTACGGTGTGCTGTAGTGCAAAAATAACACTTTCAGTTTCAGAGGCGACAGTATTACATACAAGCATCATCATTTTTAAAGTGCGTACTCCGAGTCTCCTAGTTTTCAAGGATAGTAATTAGCACACAGCAGGCCAGGGCCATGCAGACGGTCAAGGCGGGCACCACTAAGTGAAGCAACCTGATGTAGCATACCTCTTTGACACAGACAGACAAAGCATATCTAATTGTATGCAGCAAGCCACATAGCCGCAATTTTACATAAACTGCTGTCTGGACTCTGGCATAACAACACTGCACTGGCTCGACCACTCCATACCACGACTAGACAGACATGTAATTCTGCTGTAGTTGTTGTTGACTAGTTTACCTGTTTGCCACTCATGAAATGGCCATAGTTCTTCCGTAAACCGACGATCATGATCCTTCCATCCCAGTGAGTGACTGTAAAGAAAAAAAGATATTATGTAACTTTGATCATCAAGACTCATCATCATCATGGTATATTTGCAAACTTAATGTTGTTCATGCAGTCGCAGTCTACACACACTGTGAGTCCAAGGACATTTTGCATATTAAAAAATGCAACATAGTGGCCCCTGCAGTATAAGAATTTGAATTAAACAAGGTAAAAAAACACAGAGTAGACTTGAGCTACATTTAGTGTGTAAAAGATTAAATAATAACAGAAGACATATGATGATTCATTTCATGCACAACAAACAGCAATTGCTTTTATCAGAGCCAGACAGCCAGTGCTGCTGTCCACTGCAGTGAATGCCATCTCATTATTCATTACCTGTTCCACTTTTTGTCCGCATCTTGTTGTTCTTAAAGTGGAGGCCCACAGGGCAGCCTCTCGTGTGTGTCAATCAATTTCAGAAGTAACTGTCAGCAATCAGCATATACAAAAACAACAGTTGATGGACAGAATGCAGAACAATGTCATACATTCACCCCAGTGCAGAGATCTGGGCCTAAATCCATCGTTTTTTGGCACTCCACCCCACCCCAGTTCAGACATGGCCATATGCAAATCAGCCTTGACCCTGTGCCTCATGGGAACAGTCCAGCCCGAACTGCCAAGCCATGTCTTTCCTGGACCGGAATCAAGCGTCCTAGGACCGGTTTCTGGCTATCAGCCGTCTTCAGACAGGATAGCTTGACTACAGTGGTGTGGCGAGCATGAGACTCACGTCTGAGCATACCCATCCCACTCGGGGTGACAAATGCAAAAACAACAGTTGATGGACAGAATGCAGAACAATGTTATACATTCACCCAAGTGCAGAGATCTGGGCCTGAATCCATTGTTTTTTTGCACTCCACACCACCCCAGTTCAGACATGGCCATATGCAAATCAGCCTTGCCCCTGTGCCTCATGGGAACAGTCCAGCCCGAACTGCCAAGCCATGTCTTTCCTGGACCGAAATCAAGCATCCCAGGACCGGTTTTTGGCTATCAGCCGTCTTCAGCCAGGACAGCTTGACTCCAGTGGTGTGGAGAGCATGGGACACCTCCCAAGGCAGGAAACCCTTTGTCCAAGCCTCCCTCACTGGAAGGACTCCCAGCAGCAGGAGGTCAGACTTGTGTATGTGGTGGCAGCATCCATTTTGTGATGCTGAGGCTCTGGTTAACTTTAACCGGGGTTAAGGCTATGTACATGTCGTGTCCCTCTAGAAGGGTGGAATGCTATCCCCGTCGACAGAACTGTCGAGGGGATAGTATTCCAAATCGTATGACACCTTACTCGACATGTTTTGATAAAGCCAAACCAAAGTTAGCATATAACCGCGAGGATTATAATGCACTTAAGAGTATATGGTACGGCAATATCCCGGAACAGCTAAGGGAGTTGTTCCCGACAGCTGCAGACAGGCTCAGCTCATGCTAGAGCACCACCTCACATGAAACCACGCACTCTGCCCCCAGGATTGCAGGGGCCTTCCATAGGAATGGCTTATAGGTTAACATGTGTCCAGTTAAGGTTAGATATAGGGATACTATATCTAAGCAAGAGGTGATTACACCAACTTACCCCAGCTGAGTGATCAGCCTGTTGTGTCAAAATATGGAGGCCAGGCCAGGGGTGGCACAATACATGCTGCAGCCCCTGGTAGGCCTTGGATACACCTATGCCCTGGGTACCTAGGGTACACTGTTACAGGGGCCTATAAGGTGAACCAGTTCCAATTCGTAATGCACCTAGGGTGCATTGGTATTAATTTAGAAAGAGAACAGCAGGCTGTGGGTCTGATTAGCAGGCCCACAGCCACATTAAGTCATAAACCAGTGAAGCAAAAAGCAAAAATTTGGGGTGACCATAGGATAGCAGACCCTACTCTCCTACACCACCCTCATGCATGGCCTTAACTATATTACTGCCACTATCCGTGGAAACATAACCAATCATGCACTTTCTTGGATGCAGCCATTCATAGACCTTACTCTGAAACTCATCCAAAAGGTTTAGTGCAGTTTGAGATTTCTCCATGGCAAACATGGCTACTGTTGCATGTTTCCGAGTAGCTTGAAAAACTGTGTCCATGTCAACACCTGCATGTAACTTTTCTGTACCCCTGCAAAAGAGACCCAGTGTGCAGTGATGCACATGTAATCAAGGGATTGGCAACTGGTCCACATGTCTGTTGTCGGGTGGATAGTGTGAACAGCACTCTTCTGCAAAGCTGCCCCAATCACCTCCAGCACATCTTGATGTAGTGCTGGAACCGCAACTCTGGTAAAATATGACCGGCTAGGAACCTTCCATTTAGGGCAGACTGTTGCCACAAATTCTAGAAAACCCACCCCTTCCATGAAAGAAAAAGGGAGAAAGTCCAGCGCTAACATTTTAGCCAGCATTGCATTATAAAGACGTGCTGTAGGGTGGGTGCATTCAAATGGCGCATCCGACCAAAGCATGCTTTTAATGGTGGTCTGGACCGTTTTCATACGTGATGATGATGATGATGCAGACTACTTCAACCAAGTTAGGCTCATTGATGTACTTTTTCGCATTGGTGTTTCTCCCAGGCTCTTAGTGTGCCTCATACATGTTGCAGGGGTAGAGGGTGTGGGCGCTACCACTGCAGTGCTGCTGCCAGGGGTACTGGGTGTACCAGAAAAAATGTCTGTCGCTTCTTCACTTCCCCCTGCATGATCAGCCCCTGGTCATCATCAGATGCAATATGAATGGATACATTTGGATTTCTTGTACTTTTGGCTTCCCGGATCTTCCTTAGGTGCACCTCCCAAATGATAGTGTGGTGTTTTTGGAGATGACCTCTCTGGCCTCCGGTACCATAGTTGGTACCAAGCTTACCCCGACTAACTCCGCTTTTTTAAATCGAACAAATGACCATGTTTTCCGCCGTTTTGCTAACACTAAAGAAGTCCCAAACTGGGGAATGGAGATGTCTGCTGGTGGTGGAGGTGCTACTTTCAGTTTCAATGCCAGATGAAGTGGAGGATGGGCGTGGCTGAATTTGACTCTGTTGTGCACTTACAGCACCACTACTTGAGGTAATGGAGGTTGAGCTGGATGGAGGTCCCTGCCAGCCCTTCTGACGAGAAAATATGGAAGCTGTAGGTCGTGTTTGTGTAGTAGTTAACTGCGTTGGTGGTGGTACCAGTGCCATGCCGCCCACATCCCGCTCAGCAGCAATTCGGGATAGGGTAAAAATGTCTGTCTGCTGTATGAGTGACGACTCTGATGACTGGGTCGTCGTCGTCAGACTGTTCATCAGCAGCAGAATACACCACTTCTTGTTCGTCGTCATCACCCATAAGTGAAAACCTTGCGGGAACCTTCCTTTTAGGCTTAGCTACCTTTGTCGGCTCATGGCGTGCCTCACTCTCAGACTGCATTGGTGGGTTCCAATCAACATCAAGATCATCAGAAGGATGGGGACTTTAAGACAAACTTGTAGTAGCCCTCCTTGACCTTTTTCTTGCTGGGGATCTGGAAGACAATGGATCATCATCAGGAAGAGTGGCTTCCTCGAATGATACCTCCGCTTCAATCTCGATTTCCTGATGTGCCCCTACTTCTGGAAGAACAAGCATTGTGGGCAGTTGTGCTGCTCCATGCGCCTCTCCTTGCGCCTCTCCTTGCGCCTCTCCTTGTGCCTCTACTTGCGCCTCTATTTGTGCATGTACTTGCGCTTGTACTGGTTGCACCTGTGGTTGTCGTTGCGACTGTGGTTGTTGAAAACTTGTCAGATGAGTTACACCCTGTGTTGATTGGATGCTACTTTCTAGCAATGAGCCAACATCATCACTGGTCGATGGTGATTGAGCAATTAAACTGGCTGCCTCTGCAGCACTCATGGCCTTGGACCTAACTTGGCGTGGTGGCACTGAGCCCAATGAAGCAGAGATGCTGCTCCCAGCTTGGTCCTCGGCGGACCCTGCTGCTGCAGGCGTAGTTTTTTTCTTGAAAAAAGTGTCTGTGGGCATACCAGTCTCCATGGTAAGTGGCGCCACTTGCTTCTTCTGCTCCTTCTTACTGGCAGTGGCACGGGCAACTTTCTTGGTAGAGGAGCTACGGCCACCTTTCTTTGGGCTCATCTTCTTCAGAAGTCAGAACAGCAGACCACAGTTGCACGAGTTGCAGAGTTGTCTGTAGCCACACGTGACGTCACGTGATGTTGTGCTGCACACACCGCTGCAGGACTTCTTCCTGGCACTGATGATGAACGATGACTGATGTGGTTCTCTTGTGCACCTAAAAGCAAAGGAAGCCAGAGGAACATCAGTTAAATAAATGTTACATATGCCGTGCTTCAATTAATATTTGCAACTAGGCATTTATTATTATTACAACATACCCAAAGACCCAAAATAAAAATTGAAATTCTAATCAAAAATGGATGTTTACATTAATAGAAGAGAGACCACACAGAGAGCGTTGTTTCATGCACCACTGAGTACCCCTGGGCATAATGGATGAAAGCATGTCAAACTGGGTGCAGGCCTGAGCACACTGCCTGGCTTCAATATGGCCCCTTGACCCCCAGTCACATGGCCAGGCCCTGCCTGGACCAGGCCTCAAAATGGCCCCCACCCACATCACCAGGCCCCAACAACACCCCCAAAAAGTTGAAAAACACACAAAAATCACCACAATCCAATGCCATCCATGCCCTCAATGATGTTTAAATTCAAGACACCCCACAGAAAGACTCGGTCCATGCACCACTCACTACCCTTGGGCCTACTGGCTAGTGTGGCTTTACAGGCACCCCAAAATAAAAATATAAAATCCACATATAGTGAGCTAAAATTCCATGACATAAATGAGATTTAAGTTCAACAAAACTCACAGAAACAGTTGTATCATGCACCCATGACTAATCCTGGACCTACTGGATACAGTGGCTACCCACAATATATTTTTTTTAAAGTTGTGAAAAAGTTTTAAAATTGTAGTTGCAGCAATTGCAATGCCCCAAACAAACAAACAACACCAACTTACTTGTAAAATCTCAAATCCAAAAGTGATCGAAAGTCCAAAAAGTCCTCAAATACAAATATCCAGCAGCAGCCACAAAAAGTAATCCTTCCAGCTCCAGATCCAAATGAAAAGTGACCAGGACATGGACAAAGCACTGGGAGGAGCCTGCTGGACAGGAACAGGAAGTTGGAGACTCTGGGGCACTTCCTTTCTCCCCCCCCCCCAAAAATGGACTCCTTGCTCAAAAAAGTGCAGCTAAATGTCAATCTGAGGAGTTATTCTGATCAAAATCATCATTTTCAGAAGGTTTATGTTGCCTGTGGTGGATTTCTTGTGCAGAATTGCAATTTTTGCAAGTTCGGGAAAGCAAGATTTTCAAATCTCCCGCCGGAAGTCATCTGTGCGCCACATCTATATGTTCGCAATTGTTTACTCCCGCGATGCGTGATCGCGGCCCCTGATGACGTATTCGCGCTGTCAAACTCTCGCTGTGCAAGATGGCGGGCCGCGATGACGTACTCGCGGTCGAAAAACTCTCGCGCGATCACGCAGCAAGACCCAAAATGGCGCAGCACACGCAAACCGGGAGGAAAAACAACTCGGCGAACTTAGAATCACGGTAAGTCAATGCCGCGCGTGCCAGATTGTATTTTTCAAGCGCGACCAAGTAAAAAAATCCACCAGCTTGTGAATTGCGGATTTCTGGGCAAATTTGCGCGATTCGTGGACCGCGAATTTGCCAAAAATCCGCAAATTCCACGAACTGAACAGATTTTCAGCCCATACTTAGTCTGTAGAGAGCTACTTGTTACAAGTGAGGGTATCCAGGCGCTGATGGATCATGTTCAAGCAAATTTTGAGGCACGTTGTAGCACACTCTATGGCCATGCTTTTGTGCTATTTTGACACATTTACACATATTCATACAAAGGGCTAAGCAAAATAGAAAGGTTTCATAGAAAAGAAAAGTATACATATTCAACAAATCATATTGAAAATGTTATGGCTAGCAAAAAAATGATTTTATCTTTCAAGGCAGCGCAAGAACGCTATTTTATCATAGTAACGTTGCACGTCAAACTCTAAGAGCATTGTAGCAAAGATGTTCACATTTCTTGAAGCAGAAAGTGTGCCTCTCTTAATCAGTATACCCCCTTTAAGTTTTACAATGTATGTTCAGCTTTGTCTTTACTGTGTGTCCACCTTATGGGCCTCTGATGCGCATATTTTCATCAAGAAACAGATCTATAGAATATTGAACATAAATTATGTAGAATGTTTACGTCTTTCCAGAGGCCATTGTAGGATTCACAGCATCAGACGTAAACAAGAAGAGTAAAATGTTTGGGATTTTTCTGCCCTTCCCTGAGTGTCTGTTGTGTAACATGAATTTCCACGAATAATGAAACCAAACACTTCCTTAACACAAAAGGTATTATTTTTTGCTTCCTGTTTTGATTACCTTTAAATAAGGAAAGATCCCCAGTCTATCATATGGGGGCCTTGACACTGTCTGGTCAAAAAGATACACATCATTGGTACCTGTTTATATATACCTGAATCGAGTAATGAACAGAAGAAAGGCGACTGATTAATGGCTGCAAAGGGCCTGCCACTGCATTGCACCATGCTGTTGAGTAGGTTTTGAACAGTTTGAATTATAAATAAGTGTTGTTGTACTCTGCAAATTGTGCGAAATGTGTGGTGAGTTCAGCAAACTGATAATAACATGCACAATGCAGCAGCCACATCATTGTATAATTGTAAAGGTCCTGGTGAGAGGTTAGCAGCAGCTCCTCAGAGATAATGGCCAAGCAAAGAGAACCCTAGGACGAATCCTTATAGAATAGGCTCTGACTGGAATTTACGGTTCAAGTTTTTAGGCCTGACCTAAAAACATATTTTGCTTCTTGCCATACTTTCCTTATGAAGTAATATAATGCCTAATAATATTATATATGTAAGAGGGGGCGTTGGGTCAATCTCCTCCCGACATTGTTATATTTGGAGGGGGTAGAGGTCATTTAAATGTCAATTGAGCCCACAGGACAGCATGCATTTCATGGGCAATGAGTTAGACCCTTCAGTGATTGTTCTGGTTAAAGTGCCAATCAAAATTTGGTTCAACCCACTAGTCAGACTTTCAGTGCTTGTTGTGTCAGGTAATGTAAGTGACCGCATTTTAATGGTTTACTGTTTGTGTCAGTTTCTGGAAGTAGATGGCAGTGGTAGGCGAAGGAGTCCATTTCTAGCAACGCTGCACCACACACTGGGCCGACACGGAACTGTGTCGCTCAGGCATTGGGAGACAGCTGCACATCACCAAACAGAGAACTTCCTTTGCCAGCAAAAAGGACATTAACTCCTATTTCGTACAAACTAAAAGTACTCGTTCCAAGATGGCCTCCGTAGTGAGGTCTACACCTGCACTTAACAATCAAAAGGTCTCACATTCATACAGCAGCCTAGTAAGAGGAATCAGGAATGTCACCCCTGAGTAGAGCCTTGCACTCTGTCTGAATATGTTCTGAACTCTCATCATAAAGAGCCTGACACCTCTGTCTCTGAAATGCATTAGTTGTTTTTGCCAAAGTCATTTGGAGTATTCAACACAGGTACATTTTTCTGTGACATTTACCATAATTACTTACATTGACGATATTATTGTACTTTTATGTTAACATCAAACAATTCTTAGTTAATGGAATTCTTAGCTAAAGAAAGTGATAGCTAATACAGTCAACCGAGGAGGAGCAAAGTGAAGCTACTCCATTCAAAGATGTCCTCAATTTTGTTTGAGGCTTGTTGGTTGAGGAACAGCTACCAATCTAGTCCTTCTTCTCTATCAGCTGCTCTGTGTGCTCTGTAAACCGTAGCCACTCTTTCGGTTCTAGGCTGTGGTGTTCAAACCTGTGACAGGTGGATGTCGGAATGCGCCGAGCCCAGCTCTGAGAGTTACACACGTCCAAACTGAGCCGCAGCCATGGGGAGGAGAGAGGGTAGCATGCAGCATTGACATATCAGTGTGGTTATTTTATGTTTCCCTTCAATTGTTTTACTCAGTTAATCATAAGTAGATGACCGTTTGTGAGGATTTAGAATAATTTCATTTGCTAAAACCTAAATGGAAAAAATTTCATTTCATAATCTGTGATATTTTCTACCTAGTGCTCAATACCAATAAAACCCATCTCCATAGCCCTTCCACAAAGCTAAATCACTACATCTACTCTATTCTGAGCAAATTAGATTACTGCAATAGCCTACTACTAGCCTTCCACCAAACTCTTTTTTACCACTGGACAAAGTTCTGAACTGAAAAAACCCTTTATAATTTTCCTAGGCAAACAAGCTACTTATTCTGGTTTTCGAAGGGTTACATGATCTATCCTCAAGCTACCTATCATGAATGCTGAGCTGACATTCACCCTCGACAAACCAAGAAGACCTCCGCTTCTCCCTTAATGTCCCTGTGCTGCCTCCTGAGTCCACTCATTCCATCTACTTGGACTTTATCCCTGGAATAGGCTCCCAGTTGAAATATGCCGTACCCACTCTCTTATCACTTTCAAAACCACCTTAAAGTCTCACCACTGACGCAGGAAAGTCACTGATCTAATCCTTGTTCAGTAAACCGTTTGCTCCTATGCCTCCCTTATACCCTCGGATGTCAGTATGTAGATTGGTATATATTCACTAATTTGTCTGTTATGTCTAGTGGGACATGTGTGTCTGTATGTTACTTGAATTGAGCATTGCCGGCCCCTTCACTATGGTGGAGGAGCGTCGCCTCACTGCTTTTGAGCAGTGCAAAGTAACGGAAACATAACATGATGATCACTTTGAGTTAATATATTTTATGTTTCCTTTGCGGGCGGGCGGGACTGCTCTGCTTTCGGAGCAGGGAAGGGGAGGAGCGGTTTGCCCACTCCTAAGTGCACATGACTGTTTGGCCGGCGCTCTCAGGCCGTCCCAAACAGTCATGCACACTTTCCCTGTTGTCCATGCAGACTGCATTACAGCCTGTTCGGAGAACATGCCCAGGCCCCCCTTCCCTGGCTGAGCGTCGAACCAGGACTCTCAAAACCAATCAAAACGCTGCAATGCACCTTTGTGATTGGTCAGGGAAGCCTGGGTGCCTACCAATCACAACAATGCATTGCATGGTTGTGTTTGGTCAGGGGAGCCTGGCAGTACTTTGTGTTCCTCGAATCCCACGAGGACAGCAGGAACAGAGACATGGGACCCAGCAGCAAGGTAAGTGTTTATTTATTTGTTTCAATATTTTTTTGCATTGCGCAACCACCTCTACCATGCTCCCCCCTTGTGCCTGCCTCACCACCTGTGAGTTATGCCGGCCGCCACTGGAATTGAGTACTTACCATGCATCTTACAGACCGTTTTATCCACCACCAAAGCTGTCTATGGCCTTATGTACTCTGGTTCTATTGCATTTCGATAAGAAATTTGTCCTATACATTTTATTAACATGTTAATTTTGGGCAGCATTAATAAATAAATCCACTATTGATAAATAAATGTACTGGGCATGGACTAAGTGAAGTAAATGGTGGCGGAATACCCCAAACATTTGCCCCAGGGCCAATTTTGATGTGAGTTTTCATTGAATTTAGAACATGTTAAAGTTTTCATGCAAATTGGAAGTTATTATATTCTGAAACATGGAAAAATGTTTCCAGGACTCACTGCAAAATTCATTTTCCCTGGATGCCCTAAGCAACGGGTGATGGTAACAACAGTAGGTGATGGGATGGAATAAGTGCTCGCTTTATGCCCAAGCAGCACTCTCTTTGTGCGCACACCATCAATAAATAACATGTATAATGTTAAAAACCACAAATAGCAGTGGAACGTTGTGCTTCCTCGTCCAAACCTCCTTACAGTGCCATGACAGACAGCCTCATGGCAATGTGCTAATCGGGCTGCAAATAGCCCAGTGGGCTCGTTCCTTCTGACAGAGACCTGAAACTCTGTGTTTTCTAAGTGAAAGCAAAAGTAGGCGCTACACTTCTGCCACACTAGGAGCATCCAAGTGCATTGTGCTTTCTCGTGATCAACTGCCCTGCAGCACCAAGCTTCTTCATTGAAGCACCTAGTCTTTGGGGGCTTAAATGGACAACACAAACGGTAGCATTGGGCGCTGTATATAATCACTTTATTATATCATTCTGATAAACAGAGGATCCATGACTACATCCATGTCCGCACCCTACGTTCCTCTCCTGAACACTTGGCTAAAGTCCCACGGATCTGCTAGGTTAGAACGGGCAGCAGATTGTTTTCTCATTTAAGGCCGGTTAACTGGAACAAGCTTCCTAGGGAGCTGCGGCTAACACATGACCTTCCTATCTCTAAGAAAAAAATTGAAGACTTGGCTTTTACGACAACCTGCATAGGTCCTATCTGTAGGTGCCATTATGTCTCTAAGTGCCGGGGCATTCATGGTAGCTCTCATGAGGAGCTCCCACGGCACTCTGTGGCCTCGATGACAGACGTGTCTACTGAGCACAATGACTGGAACAAAGCAACAAAAACTGAGCTGTCAAGCTTTTCTCCTCTACCTCCTAAGACAGTAAATGAACTACTACTATCCATCAAGTCAGGTTACCCAACTGATCCATGTCCTCCCTCTGTTCTGCATTTGGCATCTGACACAATCAGCTTACATTTGGCCCCCCTTCTAAACAATATTCTGGGGTTCGGGGTTTTCCCTACATCATGGAAGAAACCATGCATTCATCCTATATTAACAAAAACCCTGTTTAAGTCCTACAGAGGTTAAAAACGATATCTTATATCTATGCCTAGATTTTGCCTACCACTCCCTGCTAAGATTCTGGAAAGAACCATGAATGAAGATCTGATTTGTTACCTGGAGTCTAATGATCTCCTAGACACCACTCAACATGGTTTCAAACCATATCATTCAACTGAATAAGCTTTAGTCGTGGCCGCTGAGAAAATCCGCAAACGCCTAGATAGCGGGGGGAGGCCGCTCTCAGCCTACTTGATCTCTCAGCCACGTTTGATACCGTTAATCATTGGGTGCTTACGCAGAGGCTGGAGACAGTAGGAATAAATGGGACGGCTTTAACCCTGCTTACTTCCTTCCTTTCGTCGAAGGAACAAAGACTGTGTTGGGGAAATCTTACATCTGAGGTTTTCTCATGCCCCTGTGGAGTCCCTCAGGGCTCGGCTCTGTCCCGTAGGCTGTTTAACATCTAAGTCAAACTTTTGGCTAAGCTGATTCAAGCTCATGGTTTTTCGATTGTATTGTATGTAGATGATACGCAGATGGATCAATGGGAGAGAAACCCTGGAGGAATTCATTGCCTGGATAAACGCAGCTGATCACAACCTACGGTTTACCACCCATATTAGTGCAGAACGAGTCAAATATCTTGACATTGTTATCGCAAACAACCAAGGTGAACTAAAGGTTGACTTGCATGTAAAACCGACACCTAGAAACACCTTGCTGCACTACAAGAGTTTTCATTCGAGAACACAAAAGGATAGTATCCCGTTCTCACAATTTCTGCGGGTCAGACGTAACTGTACTGACTTAGCTGATTTTGATAAACAAGCGCTAATCATGAGATCCAAGTTTATAAAAAGAGGCTACCCCCACCGGCTGGTGAGGCATTCATACAAAAGAGCCCGATTCTATGACCGGGACTGCTTACTGAGAACTAAAACATCCAATACCAGTAAGCAGGTTGTGTGCATTACTAAACATTCCACTATCAATGCCAAAGTAAAACAGATTATAAACTCCAATTGGCATATCCTTAATAGTAACTGCTCAGGTGAACAGAAACTAGATAAGCCTCTCTTTGCGCACAAACACAATAAGAACATTAAAGAAAATATTGTTCATTCACGATTTAAGACATCAAAATCTGGGCAGAATCCCATACAGAGATCCATTCTGACAAATAATCCCATTAAAGGAACATTTCCTTGCTCTTCTTGTAGCCCTTGTAAGAATATCCTTGCAGGTGAGGATTTCTGTTACGATGGACATACAACGAAAGCAAGAGAGATGTGGAACTGCAGATCCTCTAATGTAATCTACTTTATACAATGTCCCTGCCTCTTAGGATATGTAGGGGAGACTTCTAGAATGATTCAAACGCGTCTCACTGAACATCGTTCTGCTATTAAAACAAAAAAGACTATTGCTCCAATGGTGAAGCATTTCATAGAAAAAAATCACTGCCCCACAGATATGAAATGGCGAATATTTGAAAAAATTCAAACACCTGACTCCAAAGGTGGAGCACCTATAAGGAAGAAAAGAGAGGTGTTCTGGATTTTTGTGTTTGACTCATTCAGAAGAGGTCTCAACAGCGAAATCCCATGGGAAAACGCAATTTGGTAACCAAATTTTATTTTAGTGAGAAATAAAAGGCACTTGAAAGTTGTGACACCTTTTTTTCTGTATCCATATGGGATGTTATAACTTTCAGCCTTTGGTATATTGTCATCTATTGAAATTTTGATGCCCCTAGTAAAATATTTAGTTACTCCTTGATTTTTGATTAAAGTAAAGACATTCATTTGAAAATTATACAACCTGTACAGGTTGATATACTTTTCTTTTTTCTTTTTCGAATATATTGAACTTTTTTGTAAAATTTTGTTACCCTTGAAAAATAATTGGCCTCATCTTAGGGTGTAATTGGGAAATGTTTTTTATATGAATAGCAAATATCAACAAATGTAATGATTGAATTATTACATTTTAATCCACACTAACAAATCTTATTTTTCGTTTTCTGTCCGTTTTCACTAAATAATGACGTTCCCCTTCATTGTTATTAAGTGGTTAACAAGGAAAAAGGATGAGTCCGTTTTCTATTCCTAGTCTTCAACCCCTGAACTTAGACATTTGATTCGATATTAAAGTATAGTCCCTTTTCATTTTCCATACCGTGGTGAACGTCAGTTACATGCTTGATGACGATATCGCCCGATTTCGATTATTCCGCATACATAGGGAACAGTCCATATTTTACTTGAAACAATATTAGGGTATAGTCCCTTCTCATTTTCCATACCGTGGTGAATGTCAGTCACATGCTTGCTGATGATGTCACCCGATTTCAACCTATCCTCATACATAGGGAACAGTCCGTTTTTTATTTTTAGTTTTGTTAGTCTTTTTGCTAATTGTATTTTTAATAATAATATCAGCTAAGTCATTGATACGGACAACTTTATATCCGTTGACTAAATATATCCTCAATTTTCAATCGGTCTATTTGCAAATAATTGTTGATATAACTGTTCCCCGATGTTTGCGAAGGCTAGTTATCTTGGAAAATAGTCCCCTCTCTGTCTCGCCATCAACTTGAGAGTCGCAGTAATAGTGACGTCTATATTGACCCAGCTGAAACAAATAATCCTATTAAGATAGGCGTTTATAAACGGTCCCTCTTTTCTACGTCCGTCGACTCCTTGCCTGACGACTGCAGCCGCCAGAATCGCCAGAACTACGCTACTCGCCGACAGATTATCTTTTCAGTTTGCAGACTATGTTAATATGTTAAGAGGTAAGAACGACACCCCGTTTTCAGTCTGCGTTTACCGGTAGTTTTTAAGTGACATTTAATACCCATTTAGTCACGGTAAACATTAACTATTTTTTTCGATATCACTATTAGGAAACTGAACATAAAGAATCTCCCCACATCAGGCGGAAGCTTCTTTTATCCGATGGCATTGCCACATATATACAGGTAGATTGCTCCTTCGATTCATTTTAATTGTTTTGGTCATTAGGGTAACTGTCTGGAATAGGTGGTTGACCGGATCGTTAGAAATCATTGGTTTTTTATTTGATTTTCAGGGGCTTACCAGCCTTATCTACCCTGTGAAGTGCTAGTACTATTATCATTATATCACCGGCGAGAAGCGTTGAGTCGCTTAAATCTGCTATATCAGGTACTTGCTATAATAAATAAAGACGAAAGGATATGAAACTGCCTTTTAGTGACAGAAGGAATAGTGATCTGTTTTCTTCTTCTCCTAGCCTTTTTAGATCCGGCATTTTTTAATCAAAAAAAGAACTTTACAGACTACGCTTAACAGGACGTATTGAATATATAGGAGACCGTGGTAAATATCTGTTTCAAGATATATTTTATATTTAACCAGCTATTCATTAGTACAGATGTTATAAGAGAGTTTCATTGAAATATGGACTTGGCCCCTTTCTAAACCGAAAATGGTAATTTGAGAACTAGCTAATACCAATAGGAACCAACACATAGCAATAAAAAACTCTATAACTACCACTAATTTTCCACAGCCTCAAAAACCTGCTAAGCTGTATATCCATTGCTTCATCCTGCGAATTGGAAAATATTTTGTGAAGAACGAACTTATTAAAATCCACTTCTGAATATATCTACTTCAGATGTAAGTAAATAGATATTCACCTTATCTTTTCCTAGTCCTGATATAGTACCTCATGAAGGTTCTTCTGTCTTTGACCGTTTACCAATGCCTAGAACTAGATATAATCACTACAAGTGCTCTATATATGAATTGACTAAAAAATATATATAGGAACCATCAGTCTGAAAATAGAACCTTCTAACCTCATTCATTTTCCACAGCTCTAAAAACTGATCAGGCGATCGATCAACTGATCCCTCTGGTTAAGTGGAAAAATACGTGTGAAGAACAAACTTTCTTAAATCCAGTTCCCATTATAACGACTCTATATGTAAGTACACAGTCGTTAGAACCCACTCGTTACCCACACTAATATCTGATATCTAACCACGCCCTCTAAACAACTATTCTATTCTCCCTCTTTTCTGGAGATATATGGAAAATGAGACAAATGAAAGTTGCTGTCAATAATTTCGTAAACATATGGTTAAATGAAGCTACCAGTTGATAAATGTATTGTTAACGATGTTAATGTTCTCCCCCCTTTCTTTAATAAAATGTTCATCTGTGTATAAAAGAATCTGTTGTAATGTATAAAGGAACCTGTTGTACTGATTTTATTTATTTTGTATGTTTTTTATAATTCTATTTTTAGAATATACGTGGCTCCTCCAGAAGAAGGCGCTGGTCGCCGAAACGCGCATCGATAACTAATATGCCACCTCCCTCTTTTATGTAGTAAATTAACTTATAATCTTGTGTTTGATTGATTCATATACTTTTTATAGTATGTTGATTCTTTGATATATGATGATGAATTTTTTACATATATGAATTTTGTGTTTTCTTTTTTAATACATATGTTAATAAATATTAGAAACTGATTTCACTGGTAGCTCTCTTTCCTTGTATATCTTTTTTCACTATTGTATTTTAATTATGATTGCCTAGGTTGTTTTCTATCGACCAGCTTTTCCCTGACCTAGGAATTTTGTATTCTTTATAATCAGGGAGGCCTTGATATCTACACATTGATGATACGCAGATAGCCATATCTATATCTTTGTGAGCTGAATTGGTGGCTGCTCAGTTCTGCAATTGTTTGACACACATTATTAGGTGGATGCATCAAAATGTCCTCAAGTTAAACACAGGCAAAACGGAGGTTGTGGAGTTTGGAAAGGGACCTGGACTCTGGTATCATCTCTGGTGGCCAGATGAGGTAGGTCTTTGTCCAGATCCTGTTAACAAAGCCAGAAATCTAGGAGTTGTGTTTGATGATCAGCTCAGTTTTGCGGAACAGATTAATCATGTTACATCCTCCTGCTTATTTCTACTAAAAGTTCTGTGAAGATCCTCCCTTTCCTGCCACAAGATTTGCAAAAAACTGTGGTTGTCTCCTTGATTATTTCAATAATAGACTATTGTAATGCCCTTTTTCTGGGCATTGACAAAAGTCTACAATTAGAACTTCAGTCTTTGCAAACTGCAGCAGCAGGACCGCAAGGACCGCACCGACCACACAGGAGGCGGAATCGCCATCGTCCACAAGAAATCAATCCGTATCTCAACCAGCTCTGACGCCAACCTCGCTAACTCCGAACACCTTCACTTCCAGATCCACATCGACCCCAAGACCACACTCAGAGGCACCCTCCTCTACAGACCACCAGGACCACGCGCAAAATTCAGTGAAGACATCACGGACTTCATCACCCCACACGCGCTCCCCTCCAAAGACTACATCCTTCTGGGAGACCTCAACTTCCACCTTGAAAAGACCAACGACCGCAACACCGCCACCCTCTTGGACAACCTAGCCAACCTCGGACTTAAACAACTGGTCACTTCCCCCACCCACATCGCAGGTCACACACTCGACCCCATCCTCACCTCCAGCAACCATGTCTCCTTCAGCCACACTACGGATCTACTCTGGACTGACCACAGCTGCGTTCACTTCACCTACAACAAGCCGAAACCCATCACCCACCTCCAACCAACTCTACAAAGAAACTGGAACAAAATCACCACGGAACAGATCTCCACATCGCTCCTTCAAACCTCCCCAGCCCTCTCTTCTAACGCCAACGAAGCCGCCTCTAACCTCACCCTTTGGTTATCCAACACCGCCGACACCTTAGCACCACTGAAAATACGTCAACACAAACTTGGCAGCAAGAAGACCTCATGGTTCAACGATGACCTCAAGAAGTCCAAGAAACTGTGCCGCTCCCTTGAAAAGGCCTGGAAAAAAGACCCATCCACCAGCAGCAAGGACGCCTTCAAAAGCGCCATCCGTACTCACCATCAACTGATCCGAAAAGCCAAGAAAACAGCATTCAAGGATCGACTTGACAACAACGCCCACAACAGCAAGGAACTTTTCAACATCGTCAAGGAATTTTCCAATCCCTCAGCCAACTCCAACGACATCACCCCCTCTCAAACCCTCTGCGATTCCCTAGCCTCTTTTTTCCACAACAAGATTGCGGACATCCACAACAGCTTTGACAACCAACCCGGAAGCCAACCCACCCTACCATCAGATGACCATCTTTCCCCCGTTAACACCCTTAATGCCTGGAACCCAATCTCCACTGAGGACACCATCCGCCTGATGAATTCCATCCACTCTGGATCCCCCACAGACCCATGCCCTCACCACATCTTCAACAAAGCAGACTCCGTCATAGCTCCGCACCTCCGAGACGTCATCAACTGCTCCTTCAGCTCCGCTACCTTCCCAGAAGACTGGAAACACGCTGAACTCAGCGCCCTTCTGAAAAAACCAACAGCAGACCCCACCGAACTCAAAAACTACCGCCCCATCTCGCTTCTTCCATTCCCGGCCAAAGTCATCGAGAAAGCTGTCAACAACCAGCTCGCCGCCTTCCTCGAAGCCAACAATTCACTCGACCCCTCACAATCTGGCTTCCGAGCCAAACACAGCACTGAGACCGCCCTCATCGCAGCAACAGACGACATTCGAACTCTACTGGACAATGGAGACACAGTCGCCCTCATCCTCCTCGACCTCTCTGCAGCCTTCGACACAGTCTGCCACAGCACCCTTTTACAACGCCTCAAAAACATCGGAATCCAAGGAAAGGCTCTGGAATGGATCACCTCGTTCCTCACCGGAAGAACCCAGAGAGTCCGCCTCCCACCATTCAAGTCCGAGGCCTCTGAAATCATCTGCGGCGTACCACAAGGATCCTCACTCAGTCCCACCCTCTTCAACGTATACATGAGCCCCCTCGCGGCCATCGCCCGCCAACACAACCTCAACATCATCTCGTACGCGGATGACACGCAGCTGATCCTATCTCTCACCAAGGACCCCAGCACCGCCAAAACTAACCTTCACGAAGGAATGAAAGAAGTCGCCGAATGGATGAAACAAAGCCGTCTGAAACTGAACTCAGACAAAACAGAAGTCCTCATCTTAGGTACCTCCCCCTCTGCGTGGGACAACTCCTGGTGGCCGGAAGCCCTCGGAAAAGCACCCACCCCGACAGACCACGCACGGAACCTAGGTGTCATCCTGGACTCCTCACTCTCAATGAACAGACAAGTCAACGCCGTGTCCTCTTCCTGCTTCAACATTCTTCGCATGCTCAGAAAAACATTTCGCTGGATCCCCACCGAGACAAGGAAGACAGTCACCCACGCTCTAGTCACGAGCCGACTGGACTACGGAAACACCCTCTACGCAGGTACCACCGCTAAACTCCAGAAGAAACTACAACGAATCCAAAACGCCTCAGCCAGGCTCATATTAGACATCCCACGCAACAAACACATCTCTGGTCACCTTAAAGACCTCCACTGGCTACCCGTCAATAAGAGGATTACTTTCCGACTGCTTACCCACGCACACAAATCACTCTACGACATCGGACCAAATTGCCTCAACTCTCGACTGTCCTTCTACACCCCCTCCCGCCAACTTCGCTCCTCCAACCAAGCCTTCGCCACTGTACCTCGCATCAACAAGACCACCATGGGAGGCAGATCCTTCTCATACCTGGCTGCCAAAACATGGAACTCACTCCCCGCTTACCTTCGCCTCACCCAAAATCACCTAGCGTTCCGAAAGCAGCTTAAAACGTGGATATTTGACAAATAATCCTCCTCCCCTTCCTAAGCGCCTTGAAACCCTCTGGGTATGTAGTGCGCTATATAAATTTTATGACTTGACTTGACTTGACTTGACTATTACATTTTCCCAAATGTCATTCTGTAGTCAGCAGCATTAGGGACTTCCACTGGCTACCTGTCCAGCAAAGGATTAAGTTTAAGGCACTCTGTCTGGTGCATAAAGCTCTGTTTGGGGGAGGGCCTTGTGATCTTCAGAAACTCTTCTCTTGGTATGTACCTCGGTGGGACTTCAGATCAACAAATGCAGGGCTGGTACATGTTCCTAGGATCCAAAGGGTTAGGTGGGTCGGAGAAGTATTTCCTATTGGGCAGCACATCTATGGAACACTTGGTTGGTTGCAATGGGACAACAATCAAATAGATCCTCTTTTAGGAAGCTGCTTAAGACCTGGCTCTTTCCGTCCAAATAAATTGCACCCATCTCCCTCACCTTCTTAGATGATGCACATGCTACAACCAGCACCAAGAGACCTCTGTATTTGTTGCACTTTAAAACTTACTTACTTACTTAATCCCCTCATGCCTTCCAAAAAAAACCAAATTAATGTATTCTTGTGTAACATAACTGGTGGTCATGTAATGCGCCCCAATACTTTTGGGTCAAGTTTACAGCTATATAAAACTGCACAAAAAAATGTAGTAACAAATAGCCACGCTAATCCTTGCTTATCTCCTTACTAAGAACCAAGCAACACTCCCACCCACCCAACTATACGATTTACAGGAAAGGTAGAAGGGACGGCAGAGGAGGCGGCTTGGTCATTATCCTACGTGACATGTTACATTGCATTCATTTTGATCTGGACACACTCAGGGGAGCCGAAAGCTTTGGCTTCTGCATCTCCCTAATGCTTCCATGTCCTTCTCAGGAGCTCTGATCTATCGCCCACCTGGTCAGAGCTCCACCTTCATAGACTCATTAGGAGATACCCTGTTTGATCTGCTGGTCTCTAGTTGGCAATGGTTCTCACCTTTGTCCAAATAGGGACCCTTACTTCTAAGTCAGGATAAGGGGATTACACTCCTTAATAACCCCTGCTCTCCCCCTTGGTAGCTTGGCTAGAGCAGACAGGCTTATCTCAGAGGCAGTGTGTTAAGCATTTGTGAATAAACACAGTAATACGGTGATAACACTACTGATGGACACAACAAACGTTTAAAAAAATAGGTATTCTTTATATAGACTTAAACACAAGACCACAAACGACAAAAATCCACAATACTACACTTAATATTGCTTAAAAGATGATTTAAGTTGCTTAGTTCAAGCTGATGATAAATGCGGCAAAGTTCTCAACAACGTACCTTGATGCGTGAAGCAAAGTAAACAAAAGGCTCCCAAAAGGGAAGATGCGTCGGTTCCGTGATCCGGGGGAGATGATGCTTCGTGCCTCAATTCTTGCACAGAGTAGGGGATGCCTTGTGCTTCTTACCGGTGCGGAGGTGATGCGTGGATTCTCGTTCTGCGAGCCTGTTGCGGTCCGCAAGATGGCGCCTTGATGCGATGCGATGATACAGTGGCGATGTGAGAAGATGGCGCCCTTGATGCGGCGATGCTATGACGCCCTAGCGGCCTTGCAAAGACTCTCTACTTTGGAGCTGCAACAGGCCCTGCGACGTGCTTCTCCGGTGATGCTACGACTGCTCTCTCGATGCATCGCGCTTCTCCGGCGATGCGACAGCAGACAGCTTTGATGGACAAACGCTTCCAGGGAGATGCGACAAAAGCTTGCTTCTCCGGCGTTACGACGATTTCAGCTGCGGCGGCGACACGCTTCTTCTCGATGCGTAGCGCTTCCAGCTCCCAGGGGCACGCAAGTGACTGGAGTAAAAATTCCCAGCAAGGAAATTCAGGAGGGAGCTGGAGGTGAAGTCTTTTGGCCCTGAGACTTCAGCAGGAGGCAAGCACAGTTCAAGCCCGTGGTGAATATTCTGTAGATGAAATGAAAGTCCTTCAAAAGTTCCTTCTCCTTTCCCTTGGCAATGAAGCAACCACTGCAGGCCAACCCAGCAAACAGCACACTGGCAGAGGGGCAGTCCAACTCCTGCAGCTTCCTTGGTTCTTCTCTTTGGCAGAAAGGTTTCTTGTTCCAGAAGTGATCTAAAGTCTGTGGGCCTGGGTCCCAATATTTATACCCCAAAATCCTTTGTTCTCTGAAGGCAGAGAGGCCTCTGCCTAGTTCAAACCAGTTCCTGAGCACTTTGTTTACAGGACTCATTCTCTTCCTTACACTGTGCAGGGCAGAAAAATCAGACGCCCTACAGGGTGTGGAGCCAGCACAGGGGAGTGAAGATACAGCTCTGGAGCACTCTGTTGACATGATTTCCCTTCTCCTTTCACAGTGCAGGGCAGAGACAGCAGACAAGCCACAGGAGGTGGAACCAGCATTGTGGAGGGAAGGCCTAGCCCTATTCAGGTGCCAGGAGCACACCTCCCTCCAATCTAGGTGCTGATCTCTCTATTCACCACTGGGCTGCCCCAGCCTGTCTCCTGGAATTTCCCCAGCCCTGTCACACACAAACCCAGACAAGGAATACACAAGTCAGCAGAGGCGGGCTCAAATGGTTAGGCAAGCAAATACCTACTTTCTAAAAGTGGTATTTGCAAACACAGGATATTAAAATAAACTTTACTAAAAGATGTATTTTATTATTCTGAGTTCAGACATACTAAATTCGAATTTCTACCATGTTCCCTGAGTCGGTTAGGATTGTAGGAATGTAAGAATCTTAATTGCCCATTCTGGCCTATGAGAACAGGTAGCCTTCAATAGTGAAAAACGAAAATGGCTGTAATTCACTATTAGGACATGCTACACACATCAGAGCATGTCCTACCTTATACTTACAATGCACCCTGTCCTTAGGCCTATCATAGGGGTGTCTAATATGAAGCAAAGGGAAGGTTTAGGGACTGGCAAGGGCGTGCCCTTGGCCAAGTCGACATGGTAATCACAGACTACCCATAGGCCTTGCAGTGGCAGGCCTGAGACACAGTTTACAAGCTGCTTCTGTGGGTGGCACAACCAGTGCTGCAAGCCCACCAGCAGCATCTGATCTACAAGCCCTGGGCACACATGGCGCACTGCACTAGGGGCTGACAATAAATCAAATAAGCCAATCATGGAATCCAATCAGTATATCAATTTAACATAGGGAACACTTGCACTGTGGCACAGATTAGCAGTGGCACAGTGCCCAAAGCATAAATCCAGCAAAAAATATATCAAAACAGAGCAGGC
Organism: Lissotriton vulgaris; assembly: GCF_964263255.1. Classification (NCBI taxonomy): domain Eukaryota; kingdom Metazoa; phylum Chordata; class Amphibia; order Caudata; family Salamandridae; genus Lissotriton; species Lissotriton vulgaris. Next base: position 234,645,270 of record NC_141700.1, on the reverse strand, counting down.
AATCCGTCAAAAATGGAAGGGAGACTCACGCAAATGATGTCAGGTCTAACAAGTGTCCCCTCCAGCTGAAATATGGGGAGGACTACCCTTCTCCTTAGGACTTCTCTTCACTAAGGCGGAAAAATCTGAAAACCGTAAAGTCCATACCCTGTAGGGAAATGGACCACCTCAACAACTTTGGGTTCTCACCCCTCATCTGCATCAGCCATCTGAGGGGCCTGTGGTCAGTCTGAACCCGGAAGTGAGTCCCAAACAAGTATGGTCTCAACTTCTTCAGAGCCCAGACCACAGCAAATGCCTCACACTCAATGACACTCCACCTCTGTTCCCGTTGAAGTAACCTCCTACTGATGAAGGTTACAGGTTGGTCAAAGCCCTCTTCAGTAATCTGTGATAGAACAGCCCCCACACCATGCTCTGAAGCGTCTGTCTATACAATGAATTCTTTTGAGAAGTTGGGCGCCTGAAGCACAGGTTCTGGGCACATGGCAGTCTTCAGGGCATCACAAACTTTCTGACCGGTGTCAGTCCAGTTCACTTTCTTGGGCTGCTTCCTGGAAGCCAGCTCAGTCAAGGCTGCAACAATGTTGCCATACCCCTTGACAAACCTCCTGAAGTACCCTGTGAGTCCTAAAAAGGCTCTCACCTGTGTCTGAGTCTTTGGGGGTTCCCATGCCAGGATGGTAGCAATCTTGGGTTGTAGGGGTGCCACCTGGCCGCTTCCTACCTGGTGACCCAAGTACACAACAGAGCCCTGCCAGATCTGACACTTACTTGCCTTGATCGTGAGGCCTGCCTTGCGCAGTGCCATCAACACTTCCTAGAGGTGCTGCAAGTGTTCCTCCCAACTGACGCTGAACACTGCAATGTCATCCTGGTATGCGGCACTGAAATCCTCCAGTCCAGCCAACACCTGGTTGACCAAACTCTGAAAGGTGGCAGGGGTATTCTTCATCCCAAAGGGCATAACCCGGAATTGGTAGTGCCCATCTGGTGTGGAGAATGCTGACCTCTCCTTAGCCCCATCAGTCAAGGCGATCTGCCAGTACCCAGACGTCAAATCAAACGTGCTGAGGTACCGTGCATCCCCTAACCGATCAAGGAGCTCATCAGCTCTGGGGATGGGGTGTGCATCAGTCCTGGTGACTGAATTGAGCCCTCTGTAGTCCGCACAGAACTGGAGTTCAGGTGTGGCACCCAGCGAGGCATCCTTTGGGACCAAGACCACTGGGCTGGCCCAAGGACTGTTGGAGGACTCAATGACCCCTAAAGCAAACATCTTGGAGATTTCCTCCTTAATGTAAGCCCTAACCTTGTCAGTCACTCTGTAAGCCTTGTGCTTCACAGGAGGACTGTCACCGGTGTCCACATCATGGACGCACCACTCTGTGACACCAGGAACCAAGGAAAATAGATCAGAGAATTGCCCAAACATTTGGCGACACTCTTGCTGCTGATCAGGGGAAAGTGTGGCAGAGAGGATGACACCATCCACTGACCCATCTTGCTCTATTGCAGACAGGAGGTCGGGAAGAGGCTCGGTCTCCTCCTCCCTTCCATTATCTGTCGCTAGGAGCATGCCCACTTCGGACCTTTCTAAGTGGGGCTTTAGGCGGTTAACATGAAGAACCCTCAAAGGGTTCCTTGGAGACTGCAAGTTCACCAGATAGGTGACATCACTCTTGTGCTACACCACCTCATATGGACCAGTCCACCTGTCCTGGAGCGCACAAGGCTCCACAGGGGCCATGACCCAAACTTTCTGTCCAGGTTGAAGCTCAATCAGAGTGGCATTCTGATGGTACCACCGCTTCATATCTTCGTGGCTGGCTTCCAGATTCGCCTGAGCGAGATCCCTGAAACGCTTGGTCTGGTTTCTGAAGGCCAGCATGTAGCTATATACATCCTGGGGAAGTTTCCTGGGAGATTGCTCCCAGCCTTCCTTTGCCAAACTCAAAGGTCCTCTTACCGCGTGACCATACAAAAGCTCAAAGGGGTTGAACCTTAGAGAATTTTGTGGCACCTCTCGATAGGCAAACAGAAGGCATGGCAAGAGGACGTCCCACTTACTCCTCATTGGTTCTTTAAGACCCATGATCATGCCCTTAAGGGTCCGGTTAAATCTTTCAACCAGCCCATTACCTTGTGGGTGGTAAGGAGTGGTGAACTTGTAGGTAACACCACACTCCTTCCACAGAGACTTCATATAATTAGAAAGGAAGTTTGTACCTCAGTCAAACACAACCTCTCTGGGGAACCCCACACGGGAGAAGATCCCCATCAGTGCGCGTCCCATCACGGGGGCCGTCACTGTCCTGAGTGGAATGGCTTCCGGGTACCAGGTAGCATGGTCCACCAAGACCAGGATAAACCTGTTACGCATGGCTGTCTTGGGGTCCAGTGGCCCCAAAATGTCAATGCCCACCCGTTCAAATGGGGTACTGACTACAGGGAAAGGTTGAAGAGGGGCCGTGTGCCTCCTTCCACTTTTCCCACTTGCCTGGCACGTTTGACAAGTCCTACAATGAGTATCTGAACTTTTACGCATCTGGGGCCAATAAAAGTGGGAGACAAGCTTTTCAAAGGTCTTGTTCGGTCCTAGATGACCAGCTAAAGGAACATCATGATCCAAACCCAGTAGGAAGGCTCTGAAGCGCTGGGGTACCACCAGCACACGGACTGACCCAGGCTCAGCAACCTTAGGCTCGCTATACAGGAGACCATTCTCCCAGTAGATCCAATGTGATCCAGACTGATCACCTGCTGCCTGGTTTGTGGCTTGTTGCCTCAAACCCACAAGAGAAGGGCACTTCTGCTGCTCTTCACAAAATTCCTCCCTGGAGGGACCCCCTTCTTACTGCCAATGGGTCAGCTCAGGTAAGTTCCCCAGTTCAGAAACTTGCTCACCAGTGGGTTCCAGGGCATCCCCCTCAAGGTCTGCCTCCTCCTGGACCGTGGGAACAATGGGGGCTGGTTTCCAGTGCCCCTTACCTCTTCTCTTTAAGGCAGGTCCCTGAGCCATATTTTCAGGCTCCAAGGTCTTTTGAACACCCTTAGCTGCCATAGACCGAGTGGTCACACATGCCCACTCAGGCAGACCCAACATCTCTAAATGCGCCTTCCTCTCCACCTTAGCCCAAGGGGAGATTTCTAAATCATTGCCCAATAGACAATCAACAGGCATGGACGGCCTCACTGCTACTTGAAGAGTACCAGAGACCACCCCCCCACTCAAAGGGAACTTGAGCCACTTTGCAATGGCTCTCTGTGTTGTCAGCGGCAACAACTGGGAAGAATGCATGAGGGACTACCTGCTCTTCATAGACTAAGTGACACTTGACAGCTGTCACACTTGCTCCTGTGTCTCTGAGAGCTTCCACTCTATGGCCATTGATGGTCACCCACTGCCTGTATTTCTTAGTGTTATCAGGCATCTGAGTTTTAGGGACCATCTCAAAGTCTCCTAATGAGACAAGGGACATTTCTGTGGGAACCCACCCACCTTGGGCACCAATCTCCTCCCCACCCAGGGCTACACGGGCCATCTGACGGGGGTGTACGGGGTGGCACATACTGTCCTTTCTGAGGACATTGGGTATCATACCAACGGTGTCCCACCTGCTTACACTGAAAACAGGTAACAGGCCCCCTATGAACAGGTTTACCTGTCGGGGGTCCTGACTTCTTTTCAGGGGGAGGCTGGGAACCCTTACCTTAGTTCCCTAGGGAATTACTTTGGGGACCTTTTTGGAACTTCCTCTGTTTACCCTTGTCCTCCCCACTCTTCTGTTGGGGACCCTGCTCACCTTTGGCGGAGTCTCCCTCAAGACCCTTGTGGACCCTGGTACTGACCCAGCGGTCCGCCTCCTCAGCAAGCTTTCTAGGGTTAGTCAACTTTCTATCAATAAGGTGCTAGCGTAGCTCTGGAAAACAATTAGCAGATAAGTGCTCCCTGGCAATCAAATCATAGAGAGCTTGAAAATTATCAACATTGCTACCCCTCACCCAACCATCCATAACTCTGCAAAAGAAAGACACATATTCTACCAAAGTGGTTCCCTCCAGTTTCTTACAATTCCTGAACCTCTGTCTATAGAGCTCTGGAGTTAACCCATACCTGGTCATCAGTGCTTCTTTCATGTGGTTATTAGACATCCTATACTCACATGGCAAGTCTAACAAAGTATCCCTACCTTCAGTGACAAAGCGGCCCCACAACCCTGCTACCCAATCCTTCTCAGGGACCCGGTTGGCCAACATTGCTATCTCATAGGCTGAAAACCACTCATCAATATCTTCACCTTTGTGAAAATCTTTGACGACATCCTTGGGAATATATACCCTGCCTTCTGAAGGCATAGATGGTGCACTGCCACCAGAGGAACTGATCTCTAAGCCCTTGGCCTTGATGTCTAACTCCCTCAACATTCTCTCATGCTCCATTCTCATTCTCTCTCTTTCCAAAGACAACCTGTTATTCTGTGTTTCCCTCTGACCCTCCATCTTAAGCTTAGCCAACTCCAGCTTCAGTGCTCTATTTCTCTCCCTGTCTTCGAGCTGTCTGGGGGACAGGTCTTTGAAAGATGTGCTGCTACTAGGTGGGGACGGCACCCCTCCTCTGGCTGGAAACTCTGGCATATCAATTTGCCTATCTGCATCCCCCACAGGCTCCACAACAAGATCAGGGACATTTCTGGCTTCTACCCAGGCCCTCAGCGCCTTTTGGTAGTCTTCCTTTTTAAAAATGCCTGGTGTAGCAACTTTCAATTCCTGCAGAGATACTTGAGCTGTTTCACAGAGTAGGTTTCCAACCTCTCTTCCTCAAAATCAAGATCCATAGATGCAACAGAGGCTGCTTTACTCATGGTAGTAAGAGTTGGGAGTCTTCAGAAAAAAACAACAGTTCCAAGGAAAAAGGATTCTATCTAAAAAAAAGTATGTGGTCGCGTTTGGTCTGCACTCACTAGTTGTACACCAATCACTGTGTATGAAACACAAATGCAAAGTCCAAATCCCACCGCTGCCACCAATGTTAGATCTGGGGGTCTCTAGTTGGCAATGGTTATCACCGGAGACTCACGCCAATGATGTCAGGTCTAAGATACCCTAAGTCATCTCCTGCTCAGATACCCCAACTTCAGTTTGTTAGGAGATTTCAACCTCCACTTAGAAGGTAGAACTGAGCTAGGAGTCGACAACTTCCTTCAAATTACAAAATTATTCACACTGCACCAACTGGTGGAGGCCACAACACACTGGGCGGGCCATACTTTGGATGGGGTCTGCTTCAACTTTGCATCGCTCTCTGCTGATACCCCTACCACTCAGATATGGTCAGACCACCACTTTGTCAACCTCACACTTAAGGTCCCACAGATGAGTCGCCCAGATAAGTCACCCCCCACCTTCAACCCAGGCGTAAATGGGCACAATTAGCTGACAACCGTAAGTTGGCAACCTCTGTCCAAGCTCAGACCCCCATCTTAACAGGAAACACAGAGGCCTCTTCCACTCCTGGTTAAGTACTGTGAGCAATGAATTTATCCCACCAGAGAAACCTGAAAAGAACAAGAAACCAAAAAACGTAGAAAGTCCCTTGGTTTACGCCGGCTTTGCACAAATACTTCTTCAATGTAAGCAACATGAGCACAAATTGGAGAAGATCTTACGATGCAGGAGAAAAAATTGCTTTTAAAAACAGCAGGAAGCTCTATCAAAATCAGATTAAATTATCCAAAAAAGAGTACTACTCAAGGAAAATACAGGAGGCAAACCAAGACCAAAAAGTCATTTTTTCAGTCATAAAGTCCTTTACCAACCCTAAAGCGTACAGAAAGAAATACCCCCTTCCCAGAATGTATGTGATCAAATATCAGTCTTCTTTGAAGAAAAAATTCATAAAATCCAAAAGGACTTTTTAACGGTTCCCGTCCCGGACCAGGACGTCACCCCTGAGCATGACCCCGTTATCACTGCTCATTGTATCCGAACCTTTGAACCAGTATCGCTGGAACAGACTCTCGATGCCATAGGAGCATGCAAATCAGGTTCTCCCTGGAATGCCTGCCCTCCCATGATCCTCCACAAAATCATAGACGTGGTCTATCCAATAATAAATCAGATAGTTAATTCCTCTTTAAGCTCAGGTACAGTACCAAATGAATGGAAGCTGGCACTGATAAAACCACTGAAAAAGAAACAAAACATCGACCCATTAGTGCTCTCGAACCTCCGTCCTATTTCACTGCTTTCCTTACTAGGCAAAATCACAGAAAAATTCGGACACAAAGAACTTACCAAATTCATTGAGGCCGCTAATATCCTCCACCCTCAGGAATTCGGTTTTTGTCCCAAGCACTCCACAGAATCTGAAATCCTGGAAATAACGGACACACTAATAATTATAGCCGACAAAGGCAGGGGAAGGCGGTGCTGATCTTACTCGGCTTATCTGCCGCGTTCGATACCATCTCACACAGTATCCTCCTGGAAAAACAGTGGCCGCCTTGGGAAACAAGGCCTGGAACCTGTTGCCAACTCATCTAAGATTGCTAAAAACAGAAACACAATTTAGGAAGGCACTGAAAACCTGGATTTTCAGCTCTTCAGACGAATTCTGTCTTTCACTCATTTAGGATTCCTCTGGCCCCCCATCACCTCCAACCAGCGCCAGGATGCTCCTTTCGGAGTGGCAGTCAGCGTTTTAAAAATACTGCATTACATTACCTTCTTGTGTCATGGCGGATCTCTAGCTATGGGCTGTTTTAACAGTAATATCCTAACCTTAAGGAACTGGAATATTTCTCATTACAAACAGCAAAAAAAGGGCGACTGATTTTCTCGTTACCAAACAGTACAACCACGCCACACACTTTCTCTCATGAAACAACAGTTATATATTGCATTTCATTTAAATAATAATGTTGTTTATTTTGAGGTGGGGGTATTCCAAACCGCAATTTGAATTGACTTCGTAGCTTGAGTCAGAGCGTTAGTATTCAAATGGGATAACTGCTTTGGGGACTTACGCATAACACCTTCGGACAGTCATAGCATTTTAGCTAACTGGACTTTGCCAGCTGGAATTATTGACCTGCCCAATCTGTGGCACCATGCACATAGCTGAAAATTGGCCACACATGATAATGACACCTTAGGCTACTTTGGTCTTCAGACCAGCTGCACACTGCAATCTGAGGCTTGTAGTTCAACACTTCTGATTATAAGGAACAAACTACAAGTCCCTGAGAGCAGCCTGATGTTATTATGTATAACAAGGGTTACTTTTTGCTTGGTTTGGTCCATTGAAAGTTGCAATACTATTTGTCAATGAATGTACAAACCTATGTATTTGTATTTTCTTTGTGAACTACACAGGAATAGATGCTGCACTGCACAATAATGTTCACTCTGTCCTGAAGAGCACAATATTATTAATTAGTCCCACACTTTGTTTAATTATTTCTTCTTTTCAAGACTGCCCAGTAATAGCATTTGCCACCTGGCCAGTCCTGCCTGTGTAATCCAAGGCCTCTATTTGATTTATTTAATTTGCAGCTCCATCATGGGCATCTGCCAACTTGAAACAGTAAATTAAAAGTAACCAAAAAATGGTCACCTCAACATCATGACAGATAAGTGTGCATGCATAGCGGCGAACATATGCATATGTGTCATCACACTGAGACAAAAAGTTTTGCCTTTTAAAAAATCAGGAATGCCCCAGTTACGTACCTGTAATCTTCATTACTCCTAGTCCTAGTCTTCCTCGCCACAGTAATTACATAATGAGCTTTAGCCTCCCACAGAAACCCCCAAGTCAAAAATTAGCATACTAGCCTCCCATCCCTCCAATCTGGCTAACATCCTCTTCTTCCTATAAAGAGGATGCCTACCCACAGCACATTCTGTCACCAAAGCCACAACCAAGAAAAGAGGAAGCGGAACACAACAGGGCAGGAAAGGATGGGAGGAAGACTAGGCGAGGAAGACTAAGACACGGAGTAAGGAAGATTACTGGTAAGTAACTAGGGCATTACCTCCTTGTCTGTCTTGCTCGCCACCGTAACTACATAATGAGCACATACCAAAGCAAGAATCGGCTTCATCAAGAATGTAGTGAAAACAGAACCTAAAGGAAGAAACTGTGGAACACAGTCCAATCCAAAAGAGAACAAAATGTTCCCACACAGAAACACAACACCAAAACACAGTGTCGTACCGAATCAGGAAATGACAGAGATGCACCCACAACACTTCCAATTGTAAGAGGACCAAAGTGTAGGAGGAGACGTCCATAGGGCTGCAACACAGACATCCACCATGGACAACCCCAAGATTGCAAGTCAAGAAGCAGCCATAGGACAATCAGACCATGCCCAAATCCAACAACAGCGTGGCCCAGGGAAGCAGAAGTCCAACAGAAGAGACTGCATAATCCACCCCCAAGAGTGGAGTCTGAGGGAAACAACCCAAGCAACGAGGTGCCAAAAAGCACAAAGAAGACAATCACCAACCAGAATGGAACTGTCAGAGACAGGCCAAACAACCACACCTGAAAACACACCCAATAGAAGGAACAAAAGCCTGACCCCAGAGAGAGGATCAGGGCAAAAAACACATGGAGCGCAGCCACTGCACACCAGTGGAAACAAGACGCAACAACTGTAACAAAGAGGAGGGGAACCTTAATACCAACCCAGCAGCCAAAAACGCAAAATGAAGGTCTTATCACCAGAAGAGAACCCAACACACTAACAAATCAGGCAGACAAGAAGGCCACCAAAATACCACTGCAAGGGCCATAAACAACATTTCAACTGACTCCAGAGGACCAAAAAGCTCCCCTTGCTAAACACAGAACCCCAAAGGCAAACAAAAACAAAGGAGGTGCGGCCACTAAAGGCCCAAGGGACCACATCCCAAAAGAGACCAAAATGTGGGAAACAAGAGGCACCAGAGAACAAAGACAAGGACACCTAAATGCCACCAAGACCCTCACTCAGAGCACAAAGAGAGGAAGAGGCCAACCTCCACCCAAAACCAGCGGAAAAAAGGAAAACAGCACTTGAAAGGGTTCAACATCTTAAACCACCAAACACAACCAAGCACACCAAGCACCATAGCAACCCAATGCGGGGCAGAAGCACGCAAGGCAAAAGGATGGCGGGACAGCTGAAACAAAGCAGCCCCAACATAGTACACCCTCTAGGAATCAGGGCCAATCACCCAACAACCATGCCCGAAGATTAAACAACTGCAACATGGTGCCTGGAGCCGTGGGCCAGAAACAGGCACAGACAATCAGGAAGCACCCTGTGAGGCCGGACAGCCAAGATCAACCAGAGGGGAGACCACAGGAGACCCTGCCATCTTGTAACCACCAGAAGCACAATGGCCCGGACCAATTTGTTCACCTGCAACCCACAGGGAAGCAACCGAACTGGTGGAAACACATAAAAAAGACCCGTAGGGCAAACATCTGACAGATCAGATCTCCCCATCCAGCAGGGGGGCATCCATCAACACAACGTCAGAAGGTACAACATGGAAAAGATGGTTGAGAAAGGAATCACCATGACCAACCACCAATCCCAAATCTCCCCCATCAACGCTGTCACCCGAACACCTGGAGGGAAAGCCGAAGAACACAGAACCAGTGGGGAAGGACCCGACAGAGTAACAGACACACGGAGACTACCCCAAGAAATCATCAGAAGGGAATCAGAGAAAAGACCCTGGAAACAGAGCCAATGAGGCACCGAGGACACAGCCGTGCAAGCCACCCCAGAACCCCGGTCACCAGGGAAAACACTCGGGCCACCTGAAGGAAAATCAACCTAGCCCATGAAATGAAAAAGGCAGAACCTCGGGTGAGACCAGACCACACCACTCAATGAGCATCAAGACACCATGAAGCCATAACAGAGACCCCTCAGACCAGGTGAACCATTGTCGAAAAAGTAGCAAAGACCAGCAAGGCATCCAGAGAAGGAAGAACAAAATACCCAGCTGATGGAAAGAAGAGAAAGGGGCTCGAACCACACCTGAGGGAAAAAGGGGGTAACCATTGCAAAACCACCAGAGGACAGAGAACACCAGAATGACCAACTTCAGAAATAGAAGAGAATATCCCTCCATTTTTTTTGAGAATATGAATGAATGCCCCGTCAGCCAGCAGCAACGGGAGCCCATCTACCAAGGCCCGCAGCAATGCTCCTGACACCGGACAAGGAGAGCCACGACAAACAAGGGGCGGGCACAAGCCAACCAGGAACCTACCCCACCACATTAAACACCCCCCACTATGACACAGTGTCAACCTTAAAATTAATGGAAACAAGACGATACTGACCACCCCTTACAATAAGCCAGGTGCTTGGGTGGACAAAGAGGTGGCAGCCGAATGCTGAATCCCAGAATCGTCGGTGGCCGGGGCCCCCAACTGGAAGTACCAAAAGCCCTCAAAGAGGCAAAAAAACGACTGCCCCACAACATCACAGGGTCCAACAGCGTGCAAACCACATTTGCAAAAAACCCAACCCCAGAGAAAGAAAGGGCACCAACAATGCCCCTGGACAGCAGCATACCACCATGACAAAACAAACATAGGTGCAAGACCGCCATGGATGACTCAGCAAAAGAAGCCGCAGCACCCGCGGAGTCCAATAATGCCAGGCTACAGCTCAACCTGCTGTACAACATAACCAGGGCAAAAGAGACACCCACACCTCGATCAAACAGCACTGGCAGGGACCGGAGAAGTGCAGCAGCGACAGAAGTGAAGAAGATGAAGATGCTGCTGCTCAATTGACAAAAGAATGGAGAACCGCCATTCCAACAGGGTCCTTGTGATTGGTGTCCACAGAAACAAACACCACAGCCATCTACCACCAACACTCCACAACACCATGTGGACAGAGGAATGGAGCAGCAGGGGCAAGGGCACATGACACAGGTAACGGAAAAGAGCCACATACACTTACCGCAAAACCACAGCCCGAAAAACCATGCACAGCCCAATGTGTCAAAGGACTATTGAGAAAAATAAAACAGAACCCCGCACACCACCAGCAAATGAAGGGACAGTATAGGAGCAACCCTAGTAGACCATAAAGCAACTGACAAAAAGCCACTGCAATATACTCGGAGACCATCACCAGGATGCAAACCCATGTCCCGGGAGGGACATGCCATTAGAGATACAAGACTTTACCACTGAGACATAGCCCCTGCAACAGAGAGTCCCTTTGCCCCAAAGAGAGTTGGCTAAATAATAGAGCATGCGAACTGACACGCAAAGAGCCCTCAAAAAGGAGCCTGCACAAGCAGAGTCCCTACAGACACTGAAGTATAAAACGAGGATTACAAAAACAATAGGCAATCTGCATTCATTTTTGTAAAATGTCATGTTTTTGAAGCAGTGCCTGATTTGATTAAAGGTCAAGTGCTGTAGGCAAGCAATTTCATTATTTGCTAATTTACTACTTTTCATGCGAAACTGGCAACACGGACCATATAACCGGGTGTAGATGTAATTACACCTCAGAAGTGTTCATTAGTGTTTAAAGAGAAGGCGGCACAATACTTGGTGGCTGGTGCTCACAAATGCACAGTTGCTTATGATATTTACTGAAATATGATCTGCATTGGAAACGTCTTATGATGTTATGTATAATTGCATTTTTTTGCAGAAATTAACGGAGCATGTCGGGTGTTTGATTAAATTGTTTGCCTGCAGTATTTGCACCTTCAGAACCAACTCCTTTTTCACTGAAAATATTACATTTTGTAAAATAAGTCCATGTTGTCAATTTTTTTTTGGTTTTCGAATGCTTGTAATGCATAGAGGTTTTTAAGGTCAGCCATATCTTCATTCACAATTTAAATAGCAGATACAATGTTTTAGGAGTAGAGAGAAGTACTGTTCACTCTTTAATACCCGAAGAGGTAGTATTTTAGAGCTATGTTGTTGAATTCTATTGATAACAGCCTTCATGCTATTCATTTCTAAATATTGTTTGTACACGGTGCAGTTAAAGATGTGCACATGTAAGCCCCACCTACTTTTCCTTGCTAGCGTTCCATCCTTTGGCATTGGAAGATAGTGTTGCCTAGTTGGGTACAGTCAAACGTGGACCAATGGAAGAAACACGCACTTACATGCTGTTGGGCATGGCCCTTCTTGTGGGATTTACCTAAAACATTTCGATTTTTCTCCTCCTGTTTTTTTCTGATTCTCTTTTAGTGGACTTAGGACTATTGGTGCTTTCTCACTGTAATGCAATGTGAAAGAGAATGCACCCTTCCTACCCATGCTGGAATGTGGTGCTTACTTGATTGGATTAGGTGTTGTACCTCTGAGTGCCATGTAAAAAGGTATACCACATACCCAGGGCAGATACTGCACTGGCTATAGTGAGATGCAGCACTGATTGTGCAACCCACAAGAATACCCTGTCCAGTGCTTATTTTGTAAAATATTAAGTCCAGGTGCTCAAATTGTTTAGGATGCCACATACATTTCCCCCACTGTCTCCACCCACTAACTCTATTGGCTTCACTCCCATCCTCAACTGGGACTTCTGAAAGCCAGATGTAATACCCAATCTGAATTTCAGCAAGGGAGCATTCCTCAAGTAAGGTTTTAATAGGAGATTGCTCCTGCCCTAGAACATTTTGAAGGAGGCACATGTCCAAACTCTAGAGATCTTCTAAGACTCAGAGAGCCTAACCATGAGAGAATCACTTTGCCAATGGGCTGTGAGGACTTTGCCCCTCGTCTGGGGATGTCACAGCTTCTGGGGCACTATCTGTATAGGGTACCATCGTCAACCGCCTATAGCCAAGGCTGCATTCCAAGTGGATACCCACTTGGATACCCTCTTTGCAGCTCTTGACTCTCAGAGTCTTACTCTAGCAGTTGTTTGCTAAGCACTGGAAGCCACGGACCCAAATTAAGCACTGTCCACTTGATCAGTTAATTTTTTCACGTGTCATTCAAACCTGTTTTTGCTGCTAATAATATGATGCAAAATGAGCAAGCCATGCAGCAATTTGGCTCAAACACGACAGAGAACTTCTTAAAGGCCATCAATCACTGATGCTCAAAATATCAGTGCTGCTCATTGAGACAGAAGGCAACTCAATGTGTCATGGAGATGCTCAGGGTACTAGGCCAGCAATGAAGTGTAGATGGAACTATGACACTACACAAACACAAGTACAAAAAAAACAACAGTGGTCATTGTGCCCTAATACATTACATAAATCTCTTGTTATTTACTTAGACGTGGGATTTGTACATGGTTTATTTTATTGCATATATTTGCTTCAGATGCATTTTGCATTTTCTGTGACATAAATATTTAGAGGAGGTGCATCGAGATGTCTATTTTTTGTTAGTATCTCGTCCATCATTTCTATATAGGCGTATATACAAGTTGCTACCTTGGCTGAATGTTACTACTGGTACTCTGCAGACTTGAATTTAAAGAGTTCTTAAACTTTTCGTCAGACCTGCTTATATGTCTTATGGCTTTTTTGGAATCAATTAAGTCCATTTTTTCGCACTGTGCTTTTTTGCAATAAGTAAAGCTAGACAGGACTAAAGATTTTTACCCAAGGGTCATTTGGATACCAGTCCGTGCATAGCGATCATTGATGCAGCAGGTGCAATGCACCAGGGCCCTGAGGAGCCCATTGATTGCTGTATCTATTACACCAGTCAGCAGCCCAAGGGTTCCATATCCTTGATTGCACTAGGGGCCATGGCATCCAATCTATGTTACTTAGTCCGGTACCGAATAAAAGTGTTTTACATTAAGCAAAGCCAACAAGTGCCAGAACTAAAATTTGGATATGTACATGCTGCAGCAGTGCAGAGCATATAGAACTATAGAGCAAGAAACTCCAAGCATAGCATTGACCCAGACTACTTAGTTAGTTTTATGTATCAAATATTTTATTTTATTTATTTGTTAAATTTATAAGGCGCGCAGCTACCCAAAAAGGGTTTCCCGGCGCCAAGACGGAGCAAAACAGCAGAACAAAACCGAACGTAGATTTTACTGGTCAAATAACCATGTCTTGATATTTTTTCGGAAACGCACATAGTTGGTTTCTTTCCGTATAAAGGTGGGAAGTGTATTCCAGATGGATGGACCTAGATAGGAAAAAGATCTTCCACCTACTCTGGAAAGTTTAAACCTCGGCACACAAAAATTAGCTGCAGATTGAGATCGTAGATGACGTGTAGGTACATAAGGATGCACTGGTGCTTGGAGGTATTTGGGAGCGGTACCATCTTTTATCTTGAACATGTAGCTCAGGGCTTTGAATTTAATGTGATTCTCCACCCTGAGCCAGTGTAGGTCACGCAGATGGCCAGAGATGCTAGATGTTTTGGGGACCTTGCAGAGCAGCCTGGCCGCAGAGTTTTGTATCAACTGCAATCTACGTACCACGGCCTTGTTTGACCCAAGGTAGAGGATGTTTCCGTAGTCAAGTCGAGATGTTATAAGCACATTGACTACGGTCTTTTGGGTAGAAACAGGTCGCATCCACAGAATTTTCTTCAGCCATTTCAAAATGGTAAAACATAGGGCTGCTACTTTGCCAGTTTGTTGGTTCATAGATTAAGTACTATCCACAATCACACCAAGGTTACGAACATGGCTGGTCGGAACTCGGAGATTTCCCATTTGAGTAGGCCAATGGGAGGAATTCCAAAGATCTTTATGTTGTCCTAGGACAAGAACCTCCGTCTTATCTCCATTAGGTTTTAACTGGTTTGCAGTCAACCTGTCAAAAATATCAGCAAGACCAAGTTTGAGGTAGGAGGGAGCAAATGAACTGGAATCAGAAAGGGAGAAGATGATTTGGTAATCATCTGCATAGGTCATAAGGGTAAGACCTACTTTGTCAGCTATATCTGCTAAGGGTTTAACATAAAGATTAAAAGACAGGGGGCTAAGCATAGAACCCTGGGGTACTCCATGTGGTGAAATAAAGTTTTTCGAAATAAGAATTATAGAAAAGTTAACATGAGTGCAGTGCTCTTAAGTTTCCTATTTCCAAGGGTGAAGAGCTGTGCAAGACCAGTCTTTTTCTTCATCTTCTGGGACATGAGCACCAGACTACACCCTACAAAAGCTTCAACGCACCCAGAACTGCGCTGCCAGGGCGCTGCTGGGAATCCCTCGGAGGACCTCAATAAAAACCGGCCTAAAAACCTTACATTGGCTGCCTGTTAGGGACAGAGTAAAATTTAAAGCGCTCTGCATTGCCCACCAGACATTCTGGGAAATGGGTCCAGACATCAACCGCTCCCTGATTTCTCCTTACAGGCCCAACAAGACTCTTCGTTCCTCAACGGCATTCCTAGCCAAAATTCCCAGAATTTGTAGAGCCAGAGCAGGAGGACGCTCATTCTCGTACAATGTCTCAAAACTCTGGAACACCCTCCCTCTGCAGCTGAGAAACAACCCCAACCTAACCAGCTTCAGCAAACAGCTAAAAACTCTCCTGTTTAATGCTTAAAGAATAGTAACCTTATGAGGGTTTTTCTCTGTTTCCTAGCGCCTGGACGCCTCAGGGCAGCTGCAGCGCTCTACAAATCCCATTTTCAATCATTTCATTTCATGCAGTGTTTATTTTATATATAATTACAAATCCCACAATGCAATGATAGAAATATACACTGGCCCAGCAACTCACCGATGTATCTGGGTAAATTAAGAGCACTGTACATTTGACTGTTATTCTAAATTCTTGTCCGTCCTTGACATATATGACATTTTTCGTTAGGCAGGTTGCAGAGGTGTGTTTCTGTCTTTACATTGTGTTTGCAGCATTCGATCCACTAGCAGAGCATTCGCATATACCTGTTCCGGAAGTGACCTTATGACGGTTGACATTCCTCGACGTTCTAAAACCAGGCCAGTAAACTTAAAACTTAAATTGGATGCACACATGGGACTCGAGTGAGACACGTGAGTAGATCACAAGAGATTCCCTGATTGGGGGCAAAGTGTCTATAACCCTGTTGCAGCGGAAGATTGGTAAACCTGCCCACCACAGGTCACGGAATCCATCACCCACCCCTTTAATGAAGCAATGAGAGTGCCATGCTCAGGCAGGCGTGCACTACTGACATCACTAATGTGATGCAGTCATCATGCCTGGACCTGGGTGTGCCAAACTCTTTACATACCAGGCAGACTTGTATCCGGACTGAAGTGGGACAGGACAGGTAGAGTACATTTATTTTTAATAATTACTGGGCCTATCGCACAGGGGAGAAAGATTCAGTAGCCCCGGCCCTGTTAAACAAGAGCTGTGCTACTCACTGGAAACCACTGCATAAATTAAGCACTGGAGCCTGTCAAACATGAATCAAGCCTGCCATTGCAGGCCTATGGGTGCGCACTTGCACCTGTGAGGTTTTAAACATCAAGCCCGCCATTGCATGCCTGTTTGTGCGCAATTGCACTTAGGCTAAGGGTGGCCTTTCTAAACCACTGGCCAACCTGAGGGGGCCTTTCACTACCACTAGGGGTACCCTGGGGTAAGTCTTAAGGGGTGAAGCAGGTGGTAGGTGAAAGGCAGGGCAGGTACACATGTGTGTTCCCTGCCCAGGTAGTGAAGAATACCCATGTGTGTTTTCACTACCTATGAGGGTTGCTCTTCCCATAAGTTAACATGGCGGAATGGTTGAAATTGCTTCAAGCTGCAATAGGGGCTTACAGCGGAGAAGCCTTATAATGTTTCCTATCATTGGATTCATAAAGACAAACCTTGTCCTGTGGTAAAGAGGGATTTGTCTTTAATAGCTTAGAAATGCCACTTCTAGAAAGTGGACATTTCTCTGCTCTGAAGCTCTTTGTGTGCCTTTTAGTTTGACTGCAGTCCACACTGGAGGTTGATGGGGCACATCTGTGCATTCCGCAGAGACAGCTATATACATTGGGCATGCAACAGGATCGACGGACCTCTGCCATTTGAGGGCCTGGCTTGATAGATTGGAGGAAAAGGTTGTGACACTTGGTCTCTGGGAGCTAGTTTACGGCTTCACTAAAGATTAAGATCTGCATCCCATGGCCCCATGGCAGAGAGGACTGAAAAATTACGGGAGACATATGTGGTTCAAAGGGAAACCCTCAAACCACACCCGACTGATGCATGTTAGACTCCTATGATCTTATCAGCTTACAAGGCAGCGTCACTTTCAGGATATGTACCCAGGGTAAGGGGGCTCTACCAGTTAGTCTGCTGAGTGTGCCTGCCGAGGTCTGTGGCTTCCCTACAGCTCACACGATTTTATTCCAATGTACCCAATGCCACCTGTCATCCTTCCAAGGTCGAGTAAGTGACTTGTATTATCCAGCTTTTTATATATTGCATCATATATCAGTGGTTAATTTGTAAAATAAAAGGGTTCATTGTGAGCCTGCCAAGGTGCTGTAGAAGTAGGGCTGTCTAGTCCAGTGGAGAAGTGTGGCTCAATGGTTAGAGCGGCAGACCCTGATGCAGAAGTCTGGCCCGGTACCAGGGTTCAATTCCTGCCTCGGCGGATCTTGGGCTCAATTTCCTTGGACCTGTTAATTCTCGCCTCTGTGCCTATTCTAATCATGGGTCCCACTCTGCAACTCTGGGCAATAGCTTGTTTAATCTCCACAACTGCCCCAACAACGCTAGGATGCCTGGCTTCACCTTGAAGGTGCCCAGGAGTGGGCACTTCACAAGGAAAAGCCAGGAACGGTTCCTCAGCGGTATTCGTACAAGCGCTGAGATGCCTCCGGGTAGTCGTGCGCTATACAAGTACATCTACATTTACATTTACACTCCATCTCATGATTCTTTCCTCCACTACCATCCACTCCTTTCTCCTCTTCACTTTCCCACTTTCTTTTTTTGTCCCTGCTTTCTCACTCTTTCTATGTCTCTCTTTTCCTCATTCTTTCCTACTTTTCTAGATTTCTTTCTCTTGATCTGGGTCATGGTCTGATGAAGAAACATAAGTACAGTTCCCCAAAAGTGAATACCGATGCCCATCGCCTAAAAATACATGGCACAAATTAAGCAGTGCTCATACCATTATTTAACCTCCTTCTATGCGTTTCCCACTTTATATAAGAACCTAGACAGTGGAAAAGAGGCTCAAAATCACACATTGTGATTGATTGAGGAATGCCTGATTAGAATCCAGGTCGTCTGGATCTACAGTTGTCAACACAATGACTATACCGTATTTCATCAGTTATAGTCGCACCTGATTTTTAAAATGGCAGTATATAAGGCAGCAATTTCTGTATTAAACAGAAGGTAAAATTATTTTTATTTTCTGAAAAATGGAGAATGGTAGACCAGTTGGGGGCCCTGGGCCTGGATCACATTAATGTATTTCCATGAATCGGAGGGCCTGCTAAATCCAAGCCAAACAACTGTACCGGCGATGTAGGTATGTTTTAAAAAAGTTTTGTTTACATTAAGCTCATGAACACTCTCAGAACTCAGGCATTTGATGCACTAGGGCTAGAAATTCCTGTCACAGCTGAAAAGTCAACCTTACAGCCATCTTCACGAGCCTCATCTCCAGATGAACTGCCCTGGCACGGCCTTTCTGGCACGCCGCCACATTCAACATGGGAGACCACTTCAAAGCAGTGATAGGGCCCAAAACCATGCAAAATATATTGACTGGCTGATGAGGTTACCAGAAACTGCATCACATTTGCTCCGCCATTACCATTGAAGCAAATAAGCCACCTCTGTGTTAATGTCAGTGTATTTATAGTTTAGTTCTATCTATGGAACCTTCACTTTGATGGCAGTGAATTTATGTCTTATTTCAAGTGTCTGGATCCTCACTGTTAATGATAGTGGATTTCTGGCTCAATTCCAGAGTCCTCACTTATATTGAGCTTGCACTTCTGGTTTGTTTCCAGTGTAGCAGATCCTCACTTTTAATGGCGGTAT
Organism: Lissotriton vulgaris; assembly: GCF_964263255.1. Lineage (NCBI taxonomy): Eukaryota > Metazoa > Chordata > Amphibia > Caudata > Salamandridae > Lissotriton > Lissotriton vulgaris. Next base: position 234,626,292 of record NC_141700.1, on the reverse strand, counting down.
ACAGCTTGCTTATTTCCAGTTTTTCCCTCCTTGCCATTTCTAGCAGTGTATTTCTGGCTTATTTCCAGAGGCCCTTGCTGTTAATGGCAGTGGGTTACTGGTTTGTTTCCACAGTTGGGAGTCTTATGCTTTTCTAAACCTGAAGTGTAGCCTATTCATGTCATGGCGTGTGTTTCCAAATTGCAAATCTCCCTTAAGCCCCTTAACAGGGCGCTGTATGGGTGGAAATGCACCATTTTTTCGTTTTTTTAAGCTAAAGTTTGGAGTGATATTTGGTGCTGAACACACGCGCGGCTTGTTCCTGGCACACATAGCCATGGCTTCAGCGCACAGAGACCCTACACTGCCGCACACAGAGGGAAAAAATTAGAGGGAACATTGTTCCTGAGTTGTGGCAAGCCCCCATTTGTTAACTGCTGCCTGTCTGCTACCTACCCCATCTTCTTCCCTGGGACCATGAGTAAGTGTGACTCCGGCCGCGAGCGCCTATTATATGGGGGAAGGTTTTTTTAATCTTCAACCCATGGGTGTAGGGTACTCTGAGTTAGCTGAATGGTGGAGGAGGACTTGGGTCTACATGTGTATTACCAACTGACTTGACGGATATCAATTGCACCGCATTACAGTGCTGTGTGCGTGTGTGTGTGAGTCAGACCCTTTTGTAAAAAGGCCGCGCTTTTTACAAAAGTGGCCGCGAAATCGATGGTCGGAGTGTCAGGGTAGAAATACTAACAATGTAAAGGGCACATAAGGTCATGTAACACCTGGCTGTAACCGCAGCCTGTGAAGTCAGCAAATGCATTGATCAAGGCTTCCGTCCTTATCGAGACATCGCTGCAGGAACCCTAGGTGGTTGTCTGTTCTGGAGCCTGTAACTCGCTGGGGTCCACAGATGCTGAACCTGCCGCTCGGCCTCTTCTCTGAGTAATGAAGAGAAGCGTGGCCCCACCTTAAAAAGATAAGAACTCAATACTGCTGGTGCGAAAAAAGCTTTAGAGGAGCAAGATTTAGAAAGGGCTTACAATACCTGTTGGTTCAGCTAAAGATCACTCTGGCAGGGAAAGTCTGGCTTCTGTTCATTTTCAGACAAAGCTTCCTACAATGTGGAAGTGCGCTTGCCTGATTCCCGAGGTAGGGCACTCCAACTTATGAGATGAGCCCGAGTTGACATTCAAAAACGTTAAACTACTTCTACTGCAAGTCAAACTAACTCATAAATGAACAGTAACAACATCACAAATCCAATTGAAGTCGATCACTCTCAAAAGAGCAGCTCGCACTAACTACGCTCGTGTATGGAAGCCCCAGCTAGTGATTTTTACCATTTTTTCTTCTCATTTTTTTTATCTGTCCCGAGGCTGCACTTTAGAGGGGAAAATGTCCCAAAAACCAACATTTTATAGCAATGTGGTTTTCTTTGTCTATTTTGGACCCATTTCACAGGGGAACCAATGAAGGTAAAAAATAGGGTAAGTGCCGTTTCTTGAAGTCAAGGGGGCAGATCTACGAGGAAGTGCCACAGCGTGGCACCGGAAGCCCTTTGGCTGCGCCATGCTGCAGCACAGGGATGCAACATATTTACAAGATTAAGTTGCATGTCTGTGCTTCCCCCTGCGCTTGCGCACAAAATGCAGCCATGCGCCAGCACAGGCACCCTTGCACCATGGTGCAAGGATGCCTGCGTCATGGGGAGTTTGTTTTTGTGCAGGAAGGAGTACCTTGTGCAGGAAGCGGCACCTTCCTGCACAAAAACAATCAAAGCAGGCATTTTCCTGCTTCAATGCGTGCTGTAGAATGCAGCACGCATTGAAAGAGGAAATAAAACGAGGAGAAATGAAAACATTCCTCCTGGTTGCACCTCGCTACACCACCTCCAGGGTGGTGTAGTATTCACACGCATCTCCAGATTTACGATTTCTCGTAAATCTGGAGATGTGTCCTATTCCATGGGGGTTGCATGGGAACACCCAAAGCAACACCCTTGAAACGCCCCTTCAACGCAAAGTGCTGCATTTGAAGGGGCCGTATTTACGAGGAGAGGAAAAGCCACGCAGGATGGCTTTTCCTCTCCTTGTAAATATGGAGGAGCCCCCTGTGCCACCAGTACGTCACGAAAAGTGACGTACTGGTTGCGCAGGGGGCTTGTAGATCTGCCCCATGGTTTTCAGCAGGTGAGGAAGAGTGAGTTAAAGACAGAATGAGGGGAGAGGGAGAGAGAGCGAGAGAGGGGGGCATTTTTTTCTTTTAAAAAGAAATAATTTGGGCGTGCTGTGGTTAATTTTTGTTTTGCTTTTAAAAAGAAACAAACATTATTTGCCTCTAAAATGCCGCCAAATTTCAATTTTTGTGCCGCTAAATTCATGTTTTTGCGCCGCTAAATTTACGAATTTATGCCGCTATAACCTGGGGGGTCTTGAGTGTGCTCCATATGGACCTGCCAGATATATGTAGCACCGCATGTTAGTGCTAAGTGAGTGTGTGGGAGTGACTGCTTGGTATTCATTGCACCTTACCGTACGGCAGTGTTGTTTTACATGTTGATTCCCTGCCAAACGAAAAGTTCTATTGTCATTGGTTTTTACCCGTGCAGGCTTGGCCCACGGTGCTGTTTAAAAGTGTTGTAATTATCTGTGTGTACACATTTTTTATATCATTGTGATCTGGGTTGCAACCTATAACTGTGTGGTATTGAATTATGATAATTGCCAGGGTGGGCCTAGTTCTGACGATTCGCACCGCATAAGGGTGCTGGGGGGTAAGGTAGGGTCTTCCCCAAGTGTGCATATTACAGATGTCATTTTAACACAGTTGGGCCTAGTCTGCTATTGATATTTCCAAATGTGATTTATGCTCAGAAATATATGATGTTTATTTTGTGTTAATGAATATGTGTGTTGAATACAAACTTTATTTACATACACCTCGTGTGAAGTCTCTTTTGTGACGCTCAGTGTATTTATTATGTGAGAGTACTGTGCCAATGCTTTCAACATTCCCTCTGTGATAAGCCTGACTGCTCAGTGCCAAGCTACCCAAAGTTTAGTGCATACCTGCACTCATTCACTCATTCATTTATCACCTTTTAACTGACTCTTGCTCACACCCACTCCACAAACCACACATACAAAATCGGAAATCATTAGCTTATGAGGAACTAAAGGGACAAACAAAAAGCACTCCATGTTAATTTAAACGCTCTGTGCTTCACTGCTTGCTGTCGACATTGGTAGCAACAATGAACTCAGTGAAAAGTGTAGGATATATGAAAAAGTAAGTGTATTTTTATAGCACTGAACATAATGTCATTCAGTTGGCTCTGAGCTGTCAGCCCAGCTATGCCAGGCGCTGGCTCCACGTTTCAGACTAGTCACTGCAGCAGATTGGGTAGGAGAGTGAAAGAAACACTGAGCTTTTCCACAATATTTTAATTCAGCTTTGCACAATGAACATAATCCAACTGCCTGGATATGTGATATCTGCCTGGAAGCATATTTATGTTCTACGTCACTCACGCGCTGCTTCAAAATCAATTTGAAAACAGAATCCTAACTATTTTTAGATCACACAGTTCAAAACGGTGACCCAGTCCAACTGCAATTTGGGCTCAAGATGAGGAAAAAGAGCTGTAATTTCCCTCTATGCCCATCTGCTCTCACAATTTCCTGACCAGTGTGACACATGGAGTCATTCTGACTGTTGTCCAATTAGGAGATAACCCACAGAAAAATTTCAAAAGTACAAAAAAGTGGTATTTCACCCATAACATTTTCATAAAATATTCAGGCAATAAAGAGCACAATGGACATTTGAAGGTACATTATGAATATTCTGGAGCAGATTTAGGAGATCTTTTAGTTGAGAGGGTGGAAAAATCACAGGAGGAAAAAAAGATGGACGCCCTCGAAGTGATGTCCGTAAAGAAAGATACTTCACCAAAGTCATACCCAGAGGTTTCGGTGGGTCAGGGAAGTCCTGCCTATGTGTGTCCCTATTAGCTCCTCTACAAAATTCTGTCACTCCGAACTGGGTGTGGATTATGTTGAAGACAGAATTAAAGTTGCCCCATTCATTTTAGCGGGGAAAGTGTGGTCTTCAGAGTTGTTGTCATTTATTAGAGGGATTATTAAGGATTGTATGAGTTTGGAAAGGGTATTGTCAATCCCTTGGCTCCGTAATGTCAAAAATGCATTCAATAAGATTGAGCTGGGGAATTATTATGACAATCCTGAAAGCATACCAGCTAACATGAAACCGATTATAATAAATGCTTATTACAAAGAATTAGGAATGCTTGACTCGGTTGATGAGCTTTTACTTTACAGGGAGCCAAGAGGCCAGGAATTGTATTTATCTTTTAGCGCCCATACACAATCACGCTTCCTCCTGACTAGATTTAGTTTCTGTACAGTGCACTTTCTTCTGGCTTTTCCAAAACTGGTGAGCTGGTGTGAGAAACTGACGCCTTGTTCATCTAATAATTTAGCCCAACAGACCACAATTCACTTTATGTTCTTTTGCACATTATACAAGGATATAAGGGCCCGCTTTATTAGGCCAATTTTGAAGGAAATGTGTCCTAGTTCTTATCAAGAGGGTTTTAATTATTTATTATCCCTGTCTTCGGTTGCCATCTGTAGTGCTGTGCTTAATTTCATCAGAACAGCATTATTAATTAGGAAACATTATGAATTGTGTTAGGGAAACCGGGCAATGCGACTGAAGGGTTAAAATCCATTCTGTTATTTTCGGAAAGTCATAGAATATGATGAAAGCTTAAAATCATGTTTTAATTTTTATATTGTGAAATCTATATATTTATTCACCCCAAATGTTGCATTGAAAATTTTTAAAGATGTTTTATGTATGATGCTTACTTTTATGATTCAACTAATCGAATAAAGGTTATTTTGATGATGATGGTGTCCCCAACTTCCTGCTTTAACTCCCCATTAATGAAAATTAAATGGAAAACTGGCTCTTAATTGCTGCTCTAGTTAAATCATGGGCAATGCCAATCCTTTTGGCTTTTTTATATGGAAACCATATTTGCCAGCTTGAGTTACATGTAGAAAAGGAAGAAGAAGGCTAGGAATAGTAGGTGTCTGTTTTGCACATATTGTGTTGTTTGCACATCTGTTGCCTAATATGAATCCATGTTTTATGTTTGTGTAGCTTAAGGAACACTTTTTCACCATCCAAAGGCCCAAAGAACCGACACTATATGATGGTGGTGCGACAAAAGTGTATGTTCAAATAAGAGGGAACAGTGTGGGGTCTGTGGAACTCAGCAGTACATCACACCTTCAGGAGGTGAAGATCCAAAGACCCCAGTGGGAGAGGAGGAGTTAGGACAGCAAAAGGTGGGGTCAGGGTATGTGGAGCAAAACAGTTTCCGCGGGAGGTGGTGCAGGTCATGGATCAATGAAGGTGGAGCAGCACATGATGGTCCTGAGGTGAAGCAGCCAGGCTATAGGAGAGTGAAGTAGTGTGTTGACTGGGGTGCGAGGCCTGTGCTTAATTTAAGCCATTGGTTTCCGGTGCTCAGCACCAGCACTTAGTTGGTTTCAGGTGCTTGGCACCTGCACTTAATTGTCAACAATACAGTATGACAGTCTGACACATTGTGGCGCTGCTCATCTAATTTAGAGATGAGCATAACAATGCTTGTTTTTTTTTGTTTTTGTTTTTTTAAAACCTTTATTGTACCTTTACAAAATTACACAGCCATTGGCCTACAACCCAGAGGGCCGGCCGCAATCATTCAACGTTGGATATATTGCATCAGGTTAAGTCCATATTTTGGTTACGTTGCTTAGAGGAAAAATGTTCACCATAAGGCAAAGTGAAAGTCACATAACTAGTGATATGCTGCTAATCAATAGTGGTTTCAGTTTTCTATTTTTTATGAAAACAACAAAAAGAAAAACAACAAAGAAATCACATTGCGGTCATCAAAGAGTAATTAGTGTTATTTTAGCTGAATTTAAAGTCTATCCGACAGTACGTGCCACTGTTTATAACCGTTGAATCAAACAAATATTGAAAGGTCGGTAACACCTATGTTTCCTGCACGCTACTTTCCACAAGTCTCACCCTTGTCTACCCACACTACCTATTCTTCGGGACTCGGGCCCCTTCCCCACTCTCGATGGCCTCCCCCTCTGCAACACCCTCATGGCACCTCAGCCTTCCCCCCCTCTTCATCTGACTCCAACGGGTCATCCTCCGGCAGAGGATCACAAATTTCCCCTCTATACACATTCCATGGGGTCCATATTTTGTTCCATTTCCCTGGACATACACGACTCAAGTATACCGCCCTCTCCGTCACCATTATCTTATCCATTTTCATGCACCACTGTGATTTCGTCGGTAGTTCTGCCGTCCCCCAGCGCTGTGCGATATCCCTCATTGCCACTTTCATGCCCAACGTAACCCAAAGTTGGCCACATCTGGACAGGTCGTTCGGTTCCCACACATTTAAAAGACATTTTCGCGGTTCGGGATTCAGAGAGGTCTCCAGGGTCTGTGACACAGTGCACATTATTTGCCTCCAATAGTCTTGGATGCGTGGGCAGTCCCAGATTGTGTGAAAGAAGGTACCCTCCTCCCCGCAGCCACGAAGACAGTAAGGGTGTTGTGCTCTGTGTATACGGTGCAGTAGTGTTCTCGTGTAATACACTCTGTGTAGGACCTTTAGTTGTACAAGACTCAGCCTGGCTGAGATGCCCACCTCTCTTGGGGATGCTAGCGCCTCATTCCATTCATGTTCGTCCAGGGCGTCCACTTCCCCTTCCCATTTATCTTTCAATGAGGTCAGTGGGTCAGGCAAGTTATTAATGAGCTTGCGGTATGTCAATGACGTCGCTCGCTCAATCATAAAGTCCGTTAGGAGACGATCCTCCATCGGGGACAATTCTAGTATATCCTCCCCGGGGGGGATGGCCGCGAGTAACGCATGACGTATCTGGACGTAGCGGTATGATTCTTGTGGCCCCAGTTCGTATAGTTCCTTCAGGCGGTCAAATGTTATAACCTCTCCTCTTTCCCACAGGTCTCCCACCGTGGATATCCCAATGGTGTCCCAGTGAGAGAAACCCTTGCTGTTTCTCAAATTTCCCAAGGCACGTGTGTCCCAGAGCGGGGTGAGTTTGGTTATTTTCCCCTTCCAGCCCAGCGCCGCTAGTGCCGTATGCCACAGCGCTGCAATGAGTCTAGTGGGTCCCACTAATTTCCGCACTCGACGTTGGTCATAGAGTGGGGCCAGCATACTATTGGTACCTAGTTGTGCCCTATCTGCTTGGAAAGCTGGGTCAGTCTGCGGGGCATGAATCCATTGGTTAATGGGCTTAAGGTGAGCTGCCCAGTAGTACAATTTAAGATTTGGCAAAGCGATTCCACCATCGTACCAACCCCTGTGTAGTTTGGCTTGCGCAATACGCGTCGGGCGATTGCCCCACAGCAAACCGGATACCACTGCTGCCACCTTTTTGAAGTATCCTGGCGCCACTGGAGCGGCGTGTTCTGTAGTATGTATAGAAAGCGGGGCAGGGACATCATTTTGTATAGTGCTGCTTTACGCAGCATTGTTAAGGGCAACCCCGCCCAGAACTTGGCGTCTTGTTTAAGCCGTTCCATGGGTGGCGCCAGATTCTTTTGTACAAATTCCGTTGGGTCCATTGTAACGTGGATCCCTAAATATTTAAAGGAGAAGCCAGCTAATTTTAAGGATTTAGAAAAGGGGGTGGTGATGAACAGAGTGTCTGAGTTAAACAGACCACTCTTACCCAGTCCAAAGATCAGGGCTTGATCCATCACCGTTATTTATCTCACTGCCCCATCCCAGCTCAGAACCTGGCTATATGCAAATCAGTCTGTCCCTGGCCCAGTGCATCATGGGAACAGGGAAGACTAAACTACCAAGCCAATTCTTCACCAGAATGGAGACAAGCTACCGGGGACCGGTTTCTGGCATTTCAGCCTTCTTCGGCCCGGCTTGCTTGAATCCTGATGGAGCAGTGAGAAAGGGACTCATGTCTGAGTATACCCTGCCACACCTATAGCGGCCAAAAACGATTTAGAAAAGGGGGTGGTGATGAACAGAGTGTCTGAGTTAAACAGACCACTCTTACCCAGTCCAAAGATCAGGGCTTGATCCATCACCGTTATTTATCTCACTGCCCCATCCCAGCTCAGAACCTGGCTATATGCAAATCAGTCTGTCCCTGGCCCAGTGCATTATGGGAACAGGGCAGACTAAACTACCAAGCCAATTCTTCACCAGAATGGAGACAAGCTACCGGGGACCGGTTTCTGGCATTTCAGCCTTCTTCGGCCCGGCTTGCTTGAATCCTGATGGAGCAGTGAGAAAGGGACTCATGTCTGAGTATACCCTGCCACACCTATAGCGGCCAAAAACGATTTAGAAAAGGGGGTGGTGATGAACAGAGTGTCTGAGTTAAACAGACCACTCTTACCCAGTCCAAAGATCAGGGCTTGATCCATCACCGTTATTTATCTCACTGCCCCATCCCAGCTCAGAACCTGGCTATATGCAAATCAGTCTGTCCCTGGCCCAGTGCATCATGGGAACAGGGCAGACTAAACTACCAAGCCAATTCTTCACCAGAAAGGAGACAAGCTACCGGGGACCGGTTTCTGGCATTTCAGCCTTCTTCGGCCCGGCTTGCTTGAATCCTGATGGAGCAGTGAGAAAGGGACTCATGTCTGAGTATACCCTGCCACACCTATAGTGGCCAAAAACGATTTGAAAAGGGGGTGGTGATGAACAGAGTGTCTGAGTTAAACAGACCACTCTTACCCAGTCCAAAGATCAGGGCTTGATCCATCACCATTATTTATCTCACTGCCCCATCCCAGCTCAGAACCTGGCTATATGCAAATCAGTCTGTCCCTGGCCCAGTGCATCATGGGAACAGGGCAGACTAAACTACCAAGCCAAGACTAATTTGCATACAGCCAGGTTCTGAAACTGGGATGGTGCAGTGAGCTAAAAAACGGTGTTGGATCTAGCCCTGATCTCTTGACTGGGTGAGAGCTTTCTGCTTAATTCAGAGACTCTGTCCCTCACCACCCCTTGTTGTAAAGCTAATTTTAAGGGGCAGTCAGGGCCCAGTACCGGGACCGGGCCTTTCAAAACATACATTTCTGATTTATTCCAGTTGATCGTGTTTCCTGAAATTTTACCATGATCATCACAGAGGTCCAGGAGTGCCGGCACTCCACGCTCTGGGTCTGGTAAGTACACCAGCATGTCATCCGCATAAAGGGACAGTCGGTCTTCCCAGCCCTCCTTCCAATGTATTCCTTTAAGTAATGGTGTTTGTCTTATCAAAATTGCTAGTGGTTCTAGGGAGAGTGCAAAGAACAATGGCGAGAGGGGGCAGCCCTGGCGGGTGCCTCTCCCCAAAGAGAATGTTCGTGAAATGTGGCCGTTCGCCACAACATGTGCAACTGGCTTCGTATATAGTAGTCTGATCCACGATATAAATTTCGAGCCGAAGCCCAAACAAGCAAGAACCTCAAACAGGTAGTTCCATTCTACCAGGTCAAAGGCCATTTTTGCATCTAGGGCCAGTATAACCGCTTGATCGTGGATCAAGTCTGCTCTCGCCAGCACCCCATGCACTCTGCGAAGGTTCAGTGCCGTGTTCCTGTGGGGCATAAACCCGGATTGATCCGGATGTATGAGGTCGGGTAGATGCGTCATCAGCCGGTTAGCAAGGAGTTTGGCTAAGATTTTAACCTCTGCATTCAGCAAAGAGATAGGGCGGTAAGAGGAGCAGTCCTCTTGCGGTTTCCCAGGCTTGGGAATCGCTACTATAGTAGCCGTTCTCATATCGAGCGGAAGTTCACCCTTTTCTAAGCATTCTTTATACATGGCTAGTAAATATGCACTTAGCTCCTCTGATTGGGCCTGATACCATTCTACTGGAATGCCATTTGGTCCGAGCGCCTTGCCAGGCTTCAGCGCTCGTATAGCCAATTGTATTTCATCCCTAGTTATAGCCGCTTCTAGGTCGGCTGTTGCTTCTGGTTGCAGTATCGGAGTTTCTATCCTATCCAGTGCTGCCCGTGCCATGTCAGTAGATACAGCCCGTCCGGGGGTATAAACTTCCTCGAAATGTGTTGCCAGTGCTTCCACTATCTGTTCAGGGCTTTTCTGAATTTCACCGTTGCTATCCCTCACCTGTTGGATGCCCCTTGAGTTTCCCCCTCTCTTATCTAGCCAGGCTAACATCTTTCCCGCCTTATCTCCCACATCATATATCCTGTTCTGTGTATCAGTTATGTGCCCCTTCACCCGCTGCCGGACATGTTCTGTGTACAGTTGTTGTTGGATTATAAGTGTGTGCGCCGTGTCCGTTGTGGGGTGTGTCTCATGCAAAGTTGTCATGTCGCGAAGTGCCAATTCGAGCCTAGACTGTTCGGCAGCTTGTTCCCTTTTGTGGCCCGTGATCGAGTTCATGGCCTGCCCCCTCAATATCGTCTTGTAAGCCTCCCATATAACCTCCGAAGAGGTCACAGAGGCTATATTTTCCTCGAAGTATTGTGTTGTATCCTTCTGAAGGGTTTTCCTGACTTTCGGGATTTTAAGGTATGATGCTTGAATGGGATATATACGGTTACGAGATTTTTCTTGAGTAGAAACTGTCAGGGTGATCGGAGAGTGATCCGATATGCCTCTAGGGTGGATGTCTATGGTATCGACGCGTTGTAAGCCGTCACCCAGTGCTAAGAAATAGTCAATTCGTGATAGGCTGTTGTGAACCGTTGAATGAAATGTGTATTGCCTATCCTGGGGGTTAATGAACGTCAAATCCAAACTCGGGGGTTAGGATACGCGTATCCCAACCCCCGAGTTTGGATTTGACGTTCATTAACCCCCTGTACAAATACAGTGGATACTGCACCCACATTAAATATGCAATTTGACGATATGACACATCCAATGGATCAAAGAGCAGAAACCTTGGCATTTACGACAGAAGATTCTAAACGTATCTATGCTCTAATTCAGGAGGATGAAAGCCCCAGTACCAGTACAGGTTCAACACAAGCAAACATCAAACAATTAATATACATGTCCAAACGAATAGTCAACCAACGTCTTCACGCTAGTACCTTAATAAAATATCATAAGGCTCAGCGAATTCCACGAGGCCTACGAATATCCTTAAAATCTACCTTGTGCAAAAACAATGCACGCTTTACAGAGAAATGGTTTGCAATTCTCAACAAATGTTCCTTAGACCTCATTTTACTTATAATAGAAGAACTAGCAAAACTAATTGAAGATTTAAATAAAGAAACGGCTCTACTGAAAGACGAATTAAACACCATGTTATCCAAGGAGGAATGGGATGAAGTATTAGTAGATGTAAATAAACAATTGGATGCCTACACTAAGGAGATAAATGATCGCAACAACAAACAGTTGTCATTCTTAGACGTATTAATCATTAAGGAACAAGACAAATTACTGACTACAGTATTCCAGAAACCAACGGATAAAAACAATTTATTGCACTACCAGAGCTTCCACCAAGTGTCTTTAAAAAAGCATCTCCCATTTTCCCAACTACTACGCGTAAAACGCATTGCCTCCTCTCAGGAACTATATGAAGATCAAAAGGAACAAATGATTAAGAAATTCAAGGATCGAGGATATCCGGAAGCCACACTGGAACTAGCAGTGGACAGGATAAAACAAATGAATAGACAACAACTGTTGACACCATCTAGTCCAAAGGAAGAGCAAAGATCAGTGTTCATTTCGAAATACTCCACAAGAAGCTACAATGTCAAAAAAACCATCCTGAAACATTGGCCGCTACTGGCCCTAGAGGAAGACTTCAAGGGAATTTTCTCTACAAACCCTAGATTTGCATACGAAAGAACAAAAAATCTAAAAGAACTTTTAAAACCCAAACGCACAGAGCTCACAAAATCTTACAAAGGAACACTGCCATGTTACAATTGCGGCAGCTGCAATTCAATAATAAAAGGGAATGAAATAAACCACCCATCGAGAGGTAACAAAATCAAATTAAAAGTCAACGGCACCTGTGATAGTACCAATCTAATTTACATGCTCAAATGCCCATGTGGACTTCCATACGTGGGCAAAACTTCAAGGAAAATAAAGACCAGACTAACGGAACACCGAAGTAACATCAGACTTAAATCCACCAAATCTACTGTGGCAACACATTTTAATGACCATCAACATAACCCAAGTCAATTGAAGTTTTGTATTTTAGAGATGGTACCGCAACTTCCAGGAAGAGATAATGACCAACACCTATTAAGGCGTGAACTCTATTGGATTAATAGATTATCTTCGATAGCTCCGAGAGGGCTCAATGAACGTTTGGAATACAGCTGTTACCTTTAGCTCACTACAACAGAAGAATAATACAGTGTATAGAGAATAACCATTACTAAACACCTGCTTTGAAAGTTTCAGGCATAACACATGATAGTAATGTGGTGAATTACATGAAGTATTAGGAATGTAATTATTTGTTGTGTAACATTTATTATTTAGAGTATAGCAGACTGAAGTCAATTTTAAATTGTAGATAAATTGTGTATTTTGCTTTTTACATGCCACTACATTCTTACCACGTTCACTAAGTTTCGTAAAACATAGCAATATACATTGATTCACAATCACCCTGAGATTACACCCAAGATAACGGAATTTATATATGTCCGCACTGTTTTACTTTATTTTTATCGTGAACAACTCCAGCACAAGACGTTTACCGACCACTGGTTTGTTTACACACGTGTTCTTGTTTTAACCTATCACACCCGTTCTACGATCGAACACGTTTAGCGTGAGCTGAACCAATCAGCAATGAGCATATATTTCAGAGTCTTCGGACTCTTGTTTACCATTCGAACGCAACTCGCCGGCCGAATCTCCACGACGTGCACAAACCACTCGGTAAGCCGCCAAACCTTAGCTTAAGCTAAACATAACTTTTCCGTCTTCCGCGGAGAAACGTATTTTGACTGTATTATCACTTTTTTCAGACTCACGTTACCCGCTAAGAACTACGGGACATTCATTGTCCCATTACAGGTCAGATTTAAACGTAGACACAGAGCACTTTTTTGAGCACCGTGTTCGTTTTAATACCCCGTTCACCTCACACCCCTTCTCATTTTCACTTCTGTGGCATGTAATCTGAATCACCTCTTCAGCTTTTTTAACACATTTTCCGCGTCTATACCAGCGTAATCATAGATAACCTGTGATATTAAAAACACTGACTATTCTCTTCCTCTGTATATGAACTAAGGTGAAATTTAAAGGACATGTTGATGAATTTGCTTTGTGATACCGTATTCATATCATTTTGTACACAGGGCCCCCGAAGAAGGGCTATGCCCGAAATGCATTGGGCCAACGAGTTGAAATGCTAAAACATGAGATGAATCATGCTAAGATAAAATGAACTACGTGTTTAAAAGAAAATTAAAAGACATGAAGAACCCAATATCAAGTTTTTGAACATTATTTTGAAAAAGTTGCTTTAGAGTGCTCTGGGGAGACACTTTTTTTGAGGAAAGAGTGCATCGTATCTATCCTGGGGGTGGACATTCCGCCAGATGTCTACTAGACCCATCGCTGTCAGGAATCGTTGAAACCGGGAAGGTCCCCCAATCGGGCCTGTCGCTGGAAATTTGTCAAGTTGTGTGTCTACTGTGGCGTTAAAGTCTCCCCCAAGAATTACATCACCCTCGGGAAGGGACAGCAAAAAGTCACTGAGCGCTGGAAGCTTTATTGAGTGAAGGGATGGCGGGATATATACCGATACCACAATAAGGGGTCGTCCCTCCCATTGTCCCTGTATGGCTGCGAAGCAACCCTGCCCGTCAGTTTTTTTTTGCCCAGTGGGATGAATTGCGAGGACTTCTTGATCAAAATGCCAGTACCCCGGGAGCCCGAAGTAAACTCAGAGTGAACCACCATCTTATACCCCCTCCTGTCTAGGGCTTTAGATGCCCCTCCCGTTAAATGTGTTTCTTGTAGCAATGCTAGGTGAGGTTTTTGTCTCTGCAGCGCATTCAATACCAGGCCACGTTTCACCTTATCCCCAAGTCCCCGTACATTCCATGACAGTATTCGAAGGGGGGATCCACGTGTCCGTGACTCTGTGTCCCCCGCATTACGTATCAGACCATCCGCCATTTCTGGTCATGCAAACGTATACAAATGTATCCAGGTGGTGGACCGGACCCCTAATTTTACCTTTTCAGCTATGAGGTTCCGTGACAATTGTAAGTGGTGTTTTCGACTCACACGAATATGGTCGAGTCTAGTATCTATGAACCGCAAATGACGAGTTTAGTAGGTGTGCGCAGTTTCGCTGTGCTAACTTAAACCGTTCGTTTGTTATGTGGGTTTCTCATCTGTACCCACGGGTTCCATCTTAGATACGGCATCCATTTTTGTCTCTTGCCCTCAAGTAGCCAGCGAACGGACGCTGTCCGCTTCGCGACCCTGGGACTCCCAAGATATTTGCGGAAGACACATGTTCTTTGAAAGTGTCTTTATGACAAGGGGGATGCTACTGTAAGGCAGATGGCGTCGCTCGAGGCTCATCTTACCGCACGGGCTTATTGTCTCAGCCGTGCATCTCATTAGGCACGTCCCTTTGATGCCTGTATCTCGTGCTTCTCGATACCTCCCCTTTTTACACCCTTTCCGATCTCCCTACTGTCTCCGTCTTCCTCTGCACCTGTCTTCGTTCCTATTTCGATCTCCTTTACTGCTGATTGGAATTTGCTAATGGTGGGAAGATGGGTTTTTACAGTTGGGAACCGCCAAATGTTTCCGCACTTATGTTCCGGACCTTGTGTGTTTCAAAGTGACCAAAACGACCCCTCTGAGAGCGACTTGTGGGAACCAGGTTGTAAACTATTGTGTAACATGTTATCCTATGGGTAAAAACTGTATAAAAGGAGCGATCCACAAATACAATTTGAAGCAGTCTCCCCGAACTACACTCGATGTACTTCCTGTGACTTCTGTGTTCCCTGCAGTAAATAAACCTTGACTCTTTGACGCCGAAGGAAGTGTCCCGTGTCTCTGTGACTTGTACGCCGGAGCAGGTTACCCACGAAGGTTTCAGGTGTTGTGCCCTGGCACCGCTGGGTCCAAAAGAACCCAGTCCTTCAGTTGGCGCCCAACGTGGGGCTGCATCAGTGGTACCGGTCCAAGCCCGACGATCGTGAGGAACTTCGTGTGAAATCTCCGAGGGAAGGTGCACCCCGCTTCATCGATCCTGTTGTCGAAATAAGTGGCCCGAAGACTTTTCCCGCGAAGATTCCCGCCTCCTAACGGCTGCGACGGACTGCTGCCCTGACTGTAGACCTGTTTTGGCGCCTGGCGTAGACCTTGGTATAGCGAGACGATTGACGGGCCTTCCTGAGGACGCCATTGATCTTTGAGTTAAGTATTTGTGGGTCGCTCCCAGAGTTCTTGGTTGTAGACACTTTAGCGAGTGTCTTTGTTGTAAACACTTTAGCGAGTGTTTTTGTTGTAGACACTTTAGCGGGTGTCTTTGTTGTACACGCTGTGTGAGTGTTTTTGTCGGTGACACTTTGCTAGCGTACTTTGTTGTTGTTGTATTTGTTTGACGACTGCAGCCGCCAAAGACCGAGGGTTTAGTTCTTTGCTGGGACTTGGTAAATCCCGAAATCCCGTAACCCTTGAAGTTTGTGAAACTCGGTTAGTGTGCGAGATGCCTGGTCGCAGTACTTTGTTCAGTTGCTTTAGACCTTGTGGTGCGGATTCCCTGCTGGAGGACTCGTGTCCGATACCTCCGGTTGGAACTCCTACTTATGACTTGTATAGCAAACATGGGCTAGGCCCGATTGCTTTTAACGATTATTGGGTTAAATATACAAAGAAAGACGGCGATCTTCGTTGGCCACCTCACGGTAGCTTCGAAGCGTCGATCTTAGATAATTTGGAAATAAAGTTGTTCGAACGCAAATCTAGGCCGGCCATGTTTGATGCCTTTCGGTTCTGGCGCAAAGAAGCCCGACAGAAAGAGATCAGACAAAATAAACGTAGTCAGCGAGATACTGTTGCTACTATAGTAAAGAAAGCTGAGCAGTTTCAGCGTGATAAGGAGGATAAGGATAAGGAAGTGTTTGAGAGATTACAGCGTATGTCCATAGACAAATGCTATCCTGTTTTGCCTACGGAGTCGGATAAGAAGGAAGAGGCAGTTGAGGATTCTTTAATGTCCTATCTTATGAAGTCGCCACCTCCGTACGTACAGGGTACCGCAGCTCCTGTGGTCCCTGCCGTGCCTGTTCTTCCACCTGTTATTCCTCCACCAGTTCCTCAACCTGCACCCGCTCTTCCGCCTGTTCCTGCTCCTTTCCCTATTTCTATCCCTACTGCTCCTCCGCTTCCACATACTCCTGTTCCCGCTACTGCTCCTGTGTTGTTAACCCCTGTTGTTGCTACTGTCTCTACTCCTTCTCTTGTTAGTCCTGTGTCTTATTCCTCTCCCTCTACTCGTAATCGTGATTCTCCCCTTGCGACAAACTTCTTTCAGTCGCTCGGACCTGTTTTTGGGTCTGCTGGTTCTGATGGTCCTCAGAGACGTAGCCAGCTTCCTGGTAATAGAGAACGTGTTGCGCTATACAATATGGCGATGGGTTGGATGATAAATCCTGTTAGAAATCCGCCTCGTGTTGTTCTCGAAACGTTTGATCAATTCAACATACCAACTCAGAGATATGTGTTTGATGAAATGTGTAAGTTCTTACATGATCAGATAGTGGTTAATGCGCCTGACGAGGTGCTGACCGCCCTGTCTGACCTCCGGCTTCAGTTCGCAACTGGACTGATAGTCGATACTAACGTCCGACGTGCTATTGAGCGGTTACTATCTCTTCGTCCCGCTCCTATTCCTCATGCATTGTTCGTCGAGGATATTGAACAACAAACCGAGTCTGGCCAATATCCTATGCGCGAAGTTCCGCCAGTTTGGATACCAGCTGATAATACTAATGCTGCCCAGCCTGTTCCGGCACATTTCCAGAGAGTGTGGATACACCTCCCATGGAAACGATCGGAAGTACTTCAGGTGAAACAAACTTTGCCCGATCCTCGCAAAAATCCTGCTGGGTATTACAAGGAATTATCGCAGCTTGTAGACGCTACGATAATGAATCTTGCCGATATCGACATGTTGTTCGGTAATATCGTCCCACAACCGGTATGGGCGAAGATTCGTCACCAAGATCACGCGAATGAATTAGGTGGTGATTGGAATGCCATTACAGCGGCAGACGCTGGACAAGTGGCTGCTACTAAACCCGATCAGTTGATTGAACTTCTTCCCCAGCGAATCATTACATTAATGAAAACGCTTATGCCAGCTATGAAGGTAAATTGGGATAAGTTGTCAGCCTGTAAGCAAAAGAAAGATGAGAGTGTTTCAGATTTCTTTACGAGGTTTGAGGAAGCATTCGTTGACCATAGTGGACAGGATATGGGTACTGAGGGTGGACAGAGGTTGTTTGTGGATAAATTCGTGTCGAACTTGTTGCCCGACTTGAGCAATAAATTAAGGAATTCAGAGAGTGCATGGGCCGTTTCTACCTCAGCTCAGATATTGGCTACGGCACAATATTACGAAAATAGAGAGAAAGAGGAAAATGACCGTGCTGATAACAAGACGAAAGAGCTAAAAACTAAAGTGTTGTTACAACAAGCGTATCCGCCGCGTTCTAATCAGAATGCGCCTCAGCAGAATAGATCGCAGTCGCAATCGAATCGATCGCAGTCGCGTAATGATTCCTCTTTCCAAAGATCTTCATTAGGGTACAACCAATGTGCTTATTGTAGACAGGAGGGACACATTAAATTCAATTGTCCTGCTTTAAATGATCGTAGTGGTGGTAATTCGTCCAGAGGAGGCCGTGGTGGTGCACAGCACGCATCACGTGGTAGAGGTCGTGGTGCTCAGAATGATCGCTCTGACCATTCATCAAATTCTAATAACTGTTTCGATCAACGTGGATCATCGCAAGGACGATCTGCGCAGTACAATGTAGACGATTATTACGTCGATCAGGGAACTGATGATAGTAATTACTAGGACAGCCGAAGACAAGGAGAGGGAGTGGTATCAGTTCCGGTTGATCAGAGAGGGCCTTACGTCGCAGTTGCTACATCGGGCGTCGTTGAGCCTTTTCTGTTGGACACTGGTGCAGCGAAAAGTTCTATCATGCATTCGAAACTCCCTGGCGCACCTTTGTCTGGCTTAACAAATGTTTCCGTTGGATTCTCTGGCGCCCCCGTTAGCAATCCAGTTTCGCGCCCTTTGCCCCTTAAAATTGGGCCTCGTGAGCTCGCAGCTCCATTGATTTTGTCTACTGGTTGTGGCGAAAATCTTTTGGGTCTGGATCTGCTTAAACGTTTGTATGCAACTTTGTATTGTTCTCCTGCGGGTGTAAAGCTTACGTTAGGAGAGAGAGTAGTCTCTCCCATGTACTTGTCTCTCGATAAGCTTCCACCGGAATTGGATTCTCTTCCTGCGTCTTTGTGGGCGACGGGTCCAAATGACGTGGGCCTACTTGATATCTCCCCTTATGTTGTTCAGTTGAAATCTGATGTGCGATTGCCACGTATTCCCCAATACCGTATCTCCCTTGATGGTGAACGAGCTTTGTTAGCGATCATCTATGATTTGATCGAGAAAGATGTCATTGAAGAGACTCGGGGAAACGTGTGCAATAGTCCTGTATTGCCCATTCTTAAACGTACTGATCCTACCAAACCGCCTGTTTATCGTTTTGTTATCGATTTACGGGAGGTAAATAAAATTGTGGTTCCTCAATTCCCTGTTGTGCCTGACATCACGGCGCTACTGACTCTGATTCCAGCTACTGCCTCATGGTTTTCGGTGATTGATTTGAAAAATGCGTTTTTCAGCATCCCGATTGCCGAAGAGAGCAGGGACCTTTTCGGTTTCTCTCTTGGTGGACGTAGCTTCCGGTTCAAACGCGCTCCTCAGGGCTACTGTGAAAGTCCATCGATTTACAGTCAAGCTTTGAAGGGTCAACTAGATGCGTTTAGGTTGCCGGTTGGTGCGGCTTTAATCCAATACGTCGACGACTTATTGGTGGCTGCTGATACTCAGGACATCTGCAAAATCGCTACAGTGTCGTTGCTGCAACATCTCTGTGAGTTAAATCACAAGGTGTCACCTTCTAAACTCCAATATTGTTGTCAAGAAGTAACCTACCTAGGTCACTTATTGTCAAAGGAGGGAAGGAGATTGACCCCAGAGAGAATTGCAGCGATTGCGCGCATGGCTGTGCCACAAACCCAAAGAGATGTGCGTGCCTTTCTAGGTATCACATCGTACTGCAGGCAGTGGATTCCTAATTTTTCATTGCTAGCGAAACCATTGGTGGCTCTTACGTGCAAGGATGTTTCGACCCCTTTACCATGGACGGAAGAATGTCAGAAAAGTTTTTCTGAATTACGTGATTCATTGTGTTCGGCTCCTGTGTTAGGTACCCCTGATTACAGTAAACCGTTCACGTTATATGTTCACGAGAGGGAAGGTTGTGCTTTGAGTGTTCTAACGCAACCTTTTGGTGGTAAGCAACGTCCATGTGCATATTTTTCCTCGACTTTAGACCCAGTAGCTAGAGCGTTGCCGAGTTGTTTAAGAGCAACTGCGGCAGCTGCGGTCTCCATCCGACAATCAGCAGGATTGGTCATGGATAATATGCTTACGGTGATGGTTCCGCATGCAGTCGATACTCTTTTGAATCGTACGAAAACTCAGCACTTGACGAGTGCGAGGTTGTCTGGGTACGAATTGACGCTCTTGGCAAGCCACATTCAGATAAAACGTTGTAATGTCCTCAATCCGGCAACTTTGTTACCAATTAGTGCAGAGTCAGATGAAGTAGCAGAACATGACTGTTACTTGCGGACAGAAGAGGAAACAAAAGGTCGTGTGGACCTTAAAAACACCCCATTGGAAAACCCGGATGGCACCCTGTATGTGGATGGGTCATGTTTTAAATTGCCGAATGGTGATGTGACTACTGCTTATGCTGTGGTGACATTGAATACTGTTGTTGAGACTGCAAGATTGAATCAGAATTCTGCCCAAGCTGCAGAGCTGATCGCTCTTACTAGAGCATGTGTATTAGCAAAAGGTAAACGTGTGAATGTGTACACCGATAGTCAGTATGCTTTCGGTGTAGCACATAGTTTTGGACGATTGTGGCGAGAGCGTGGTTTCTTGACGTCGCATGGTACGAAAATACAGCATGGCCAGCTTGTGAACGATCTTTTGGATGCATTGACTTTGCCTGCTCAAGTTGCAATTGTTAAGTGTAGTGCGCATCGTAAAGTGACGGATGATGTTGGTCGTGGTAATGCGTTTGCAGACGAGATTGCTAAGGAGACTGCTCGGAACCTTAGCACTCGAATGTATGTGACAAGTTCGGTTAGGTGGCCTACAGAATCAAGTATGTGTGAAAATACCATAGAGAGTGTGAAAGCAATTCAGAATGAGGCCACCGACACTGAAAAGATGAAGTGGAAAGAAAGTACGGGAAGGTTGGATGTGAATGGTTGCTGGATTGATTTGTCAGATCAGAAAAGATGGATGTTGCCTGATGCGTATGTACTGGCCGTTGTGCAAATGGCACATGGGTTAGCACATATTAGCGCGAAAGGTATTTGCAAGTTGCTGGCTGATGTGTGGAAGAATGATGGCATTACGAAGTGTGCTGAACGTTTGGTGAAGAATTGTATGGTGTGTATAATGTACAATCCTGGCAAAGGAACCCCAACTCCTCCTGGCAGTTTTGCTCCTCCCTCGTATCCCTTTGAGGTGATCCAATTGGACTTCATCCATATGGAGCGATGCAATAACCTGAAATACGTTTTGGTTGTGGTTTGCGCATTCTCCCGATGGATTGAGGCCTATCCCCTCAAAGACAATACTGCTTTGTCTACTGCGAAAATCCTACTGAAGGAATACTTTCCTCGGTATGGAATGCCTAGAGTCGTGTGGTCAGATAACGGAAGTGAGTTTGTTGGAAGTGTGATGAAGAGTGTGTGTAAGGGCCTTGGAATAAATCAGAAATTCCATAGCGCCAATCATCCCCAGTCAGCTGGATTGGTTGAAGGGTACAATGGCACCCTTAAACTAAAATTAGCGAAGATTCAAGCTACGACTGGACTTTCGTGGCCTGATGCTTTGCCTCTAGCATTACTGTCAACTAGGGCGACTGTACACTCCCGAATAGGGCTCAGTCCCTATGAAATAGTGTTCGGCCGTCCTGCAAATGTGTGGGGGGTTCCTAGGCCAGGAATATTCTCTGATCTTGAGTTTCCGATGTTGATTGATTACTTACATGACTTGACTGCTAAACTGAGGTTAATTCATCAACAGGTTTACGACGCCTTGCCGACGCAGACGGAGGGTCCAGGCCACCAGCTCCAGCCCGGGGATTGGGTGGTTACCCGAAATTTTTCACGCAAAAACAATCTGGACCCCCGCTTCACCGGACCTTACCAGGTGCTCCTGGCCACGAGGACTGCCGTTCGTCTTGAGGGGCGGAAAAATTGGGTACATGCTACCCATTGTAAGCGAGTCCCTATTCCTTTGCCGGCAGACCCGTGGATAAGGAAAGGCATTGCGTCAACAGAAACAGAAACATTGCCGGCGTTTGTACCTTTTAGCGACGCACAGCTTGTTGGAGAACCCTCAGCGCAGCAGAAAGCCACTGTTGAACATTTGTCAGCAAAAGACTCAAGACCAGATCAACGAACTGATCAGCAGGACGCTGTCTCTTCAACAGATCCTTTGTTCGACGAGCAGACACGTCCAGGGAAACATCGATATTCTTTGCGATCTCACACTAAGGACAAATAAAATTTGCTTGCTTTGCTGAAATTGATAACTGCAATATCTTCGTTTCCCATGATCAAATTTTGAACATTCGTATCATTGAAAGTTGTTTTGTATATATATATATCAAGCTTCTTCCTTGTATCTTTTTCCTTCCACAGCTGAGAAATATTGTGCTAAATAAATACATATTGTGTATTGAGGGCCGTAGGGCCGCGCGCGTACTTCCTTCTGGACAGTAGGTCTTGACGCTAGGTTAAAGGCCGTCGGTTCCTAGGAACTCCTGGGGATTGACTATTGCTGCACGGAACGAAGTGCGTCAAGAAACGTTGCGGACGGTCGTAGGGAAATGGCATTTTCGAAGCTGAATGATTTGGAAAGAGCTCAGGCGTATAGAGTCAAGCTGCAGATACTTAGTCGTACGAAATGTTTTGTATCCCAATTGTTTGTTTTGTTTCTGACTGCTTCTGCATTTTTGGCGGGTGGGGTGTATTACACTATGTCTTACTTCTTACTTGCTACTCCTACTCCTACTCCTTACCCTAACCTTACTTCTACTGTTTCTCCTCATTCCTTTCATATGTTACCAGAACACGAACAGGCTAGACGTGTAGAATTCCGCAATAATTCCTTTATCCAGCTCCTCCATCAGCATCAGTTAGTGGTTAACACTACTAACTGTTGGGTGTGTGGGTTGATGCCACATACTACGGGTAAGGGAATTCCATATCTGGTGTTACCGTATAGTTCCCAAGGGTCAGCTCGAGCATTCCAAACAATGTTTCGAAGCGCACTGGGTTTCCACCCCACGCAAGAACAACGTTCCCCCAACTTTGGTCCTACCTCGTATCAGAGGCTGCTATCGATGGCTATAGAGGATATGGAAGATGAGATCCATGATCCTTTTCTTATCCCTAAAGAAGAGGTACAAGCTTATAGGGTCCTAAGTAGAGGGGAATATAGTATGTTCACTAATGAAAAGCAGCTTAAAAGCTCGTCTCCAATATGGGTCGTACCCCACACTGGTAATCTTTGTCTTGTGGGTCGTGGCTCACAAGCCTCACTTGGAGCAAGTGCTTGCACTGAAAGTTACGTTCTGCCAATGTCCCCGTCCCCTGTGTTTCTGGCTGCCAAGGGTACATACTTTATCTGTCATGATCGTGCATATACATGGTTGCCCGCAGACTTCATGGGCTCATGTTTTGTTGCAAATCTGTTGCCTCCGACGTTCACTGTAGATGCCGATTATCATAAGACTAGAGTTGTACGAGGCGTAATTAGCGAAGAGGATACTGCCGGTCAAGAGGCAGGAGACTTTTTCAAGGGTTTCCTCCCGTTTTGGGGACCTATGGTTAATAGTAGGAACCTGAGACATTTGACTCGAGTGGTAGAATCGACAGCTAATATTACTGCCAGTGCCCTTGGTAATATCACCACAGAACTTCAGGCGGAGAGACTTATGACATTACAAAACCGTATGGTTTTAGATGTTGTCTTAGCAGATCGCGGTGGGGTATGTAAAGTGATCCATTCGAGCTGTTGCATTTTCATTCCAGATAATGCTCCTACTGTCTATCAAGCCATCTCGAAGTTGCATAAGATCTCCGAATCCATACACGTGGATGTAGGGGATTGGACGCTACTTGGTTGGTTTTGGGGCCTGATGTCGACTTGGGGTTGGAAGATTCTGACGATCATCGGGGTTGTGGTAGTGTTCCTGTTCACGTGTTGCCTTTGCGTGCAGTGTGGTCCTGCCTTATGTGGCCTCTGTGCTACAACGTGTATGAGACAACCATCTGTTACCAAGGGGACTCGATCGGACAGAGCTATGCTACAACGACATCTTGATGGTCTGATGAATATCGAGTATGATTCCGACTAGTGCTTGCCTACATGAGGGCAAAAGGAGCGTCTGAGGTTCCGTGACAATTGTAAGTGGTGTTTTCGACTCACACGAATATGGTCGAGTCTAGTATCTATGAACCGCAAATGACGAGTTTAGTAGGTGTGCGCAGTTTCGCTGTGCTAACTTAAACCGTTCGTTTGTTATGTGGGTTTCTCATCTGTACCCACGGGTTCCATCTTAGATACGGCATCCATTTTTGTCTCTTGCCCTCAAGTAGCCAGCGAACGGACGCTGTCCGCTTCGCGACCCTGGGACTCCCAAGATATTTGCGGAAGACACATGTTCTTTGAAAGTGTCTTTATGACAAGGGGGATGCTACTGTAAGGCAGATGGCGTCGCTCGAGGCTCATCTTACCGCACGGGCTTATTGTCTCAGCCGTGCATCTCATTAGGCACGTCCCTTTGATGCCTGTATCTCGTGCTTCTCGATACCTCCCCTTTTTACACCCTTTCCGATCTCCCTACTGTCTCCGTCTTCCTCTGCACCTGTCTTCGTTCCTATTTCGATCTCCTTTACTGCTGATTGGAATTTGCTAATGGTGGGAAGATGGGTTTTTACAGTTGGGAACCGCCAAATGTTTCCGCACTTATGTTCCGGACCTTGTGTGTTTCAAAGTGACCAAAACGACCCCTCTGAGAGCGACTTGTGGGAACCAGGTTGTAAACTATTGTGTAACATGTTATCCTATGGGTAAAAACTGTATAAAAGGAGCGATCCACAAATACAATTTGAAGCAGTCTCCCCGAACTACACTCGATGTACTTCCTGTGACTTCTGTGTTCCCTGCAGTAAATAAACCTTGACTCTTTGACGCCGAAGGAAGTGTCCCGTGTCTCTGTGACTTGTACGCCGGAGCAGGTTACCCACGAAGGTTTCAGGTGTTGTGCCCTGGCACCGCTGGGTCCAAAAGAACCCAGTCCTTCAGCTATAGTATTCAAACATAGAACTCCATTTCTCGACCGACGTTGTGAATTTCTAACAAACAACCAACAACCCCCCCTTTCCCTCCCGATCCCTGCCTCCCTGCTTAACGGACCTTCAACTGCCCGCCTCCCCAACTGAGCAGAGCGCTTATCCCATCCCAAAAACAGAGTACTTGCACGTTGTGGGAGAGCGTCTCCCTGAGCAGGCGGCATCCCTGCTCCCTTCAAGGCACCCAGGCCAGCGTCCAACCACGACTCTTGTGCAACTGTAGTCAATAAAAGAAGTCAGCGTTCAATGTGTTCATGGGTTGTCTGCGTTATTCCCCTCCGCCAGCCTCAGAAAGTTCTTATGTCGGTGACTTGCTCGCGCCTCCTCTGCCTGATGTTTGTGATCCAGTTCGGCTGCCGTCTCGGTGGCCGTGGTTCGTTCTCTTGGACCTACGCGGAGGCCCCGCAGTGCGCCAGCCATCGAGCCAATCTCTGGCCGCCTCCGGATAGTCAAAAAACCAGACCTTTTTGTCGGCGACCATCCTTAGCCGGGCCGGAAATAGCATGGAGTAGGGTAGTTTTTGCTCCCGCAATGTCCTTTTCACTTCTAAGAATGTCCTCCTCCGTCGCGATACCTCAGCCGTGTAATCCGGGAAGAAAGATATCCTTAAATTTTGGATTTGGATGGCCGGAGCCACTCTGGCCGCCTGAAGGATGGTGTCCCGATCGCGAAAGTTAAAAAGTCTTGCCAAGATCGGTCGTGGCGAGGCCCCTGGTTCCGGTTTTCCTCCTGGAACTCTATGGGCCCTTTCCACAGTGAAAAAGTTTGAGAGGCCCTTGGGGGCAAGCTGGTTCTTGATCATATCTTCCACATATAGATCCAGAGAACCCGTAGTTTCAGATTCCGGGACTCCCAGGATACGGACGTTGTTTCGCCGGAAGCGTCCTTTATGGTGTCCAGCTTTTCCTTGAGCGATTTGTTATCGGCTTGCAGTTTCTCCATTTCCACCTGCAGGTCCGATACATCTTCCACCAGGGATTTAGCTACCACCTCCACTTGCTTCACCCTTTCACTCATTTTCTGGAGGTCTGCCCGAATGAGGGTTACTTCCGTTGCTGTCGCCCCCACCGTCGCTTGCACTTGGGCCAGGGTGCTCAGCACATCCTCCAGCGTGGCTTTCTTTGCACCGTCTCCCTCCGTCCCTTTACTCAAAGACTTGCGTTGTTCCATCTGGGGGAGAGACTGTTTCTCGTATGCAAATTTATCAAGCTTAGCTTGGGTGGAATTATGCTTAGGCCCTCTGCCAGCCATGTTCACACACCAAGAAATTGCTCACTGTAGCACGTAGCCTGTGGTGGTATTCTGCCAGGAGTTTCTTCGAAGGGGAGTGGTCGATGGGACCGCCCGAGTTTCTATGGCGCCTCGGCTACGCAGTAATTGGGCTTTCTGGGCCGGATCCCTACCGACGGGTTTGCACCCCTTCCCCAGTCGCGTTGGTGTTCCTAGGGCCCGTTGTCGAGCCTGCTGAGACCTCGGTGCAGGCCGCCCAGCCTGTTGTTCGAGAGAGTTCGTGCCCGTAGTGGCGTATGGTATGCAAAATGGCGGCGTCGTCACACTTGTTTTCCGGCTTCGGTTTGCCGTCAGTGTTGCCGCTACCCGCAGTACTGACTTGTCTTGGGGCGATATCTACTGCCCTTGGACGGTCTGCGGGGGCATCGGATTCCTACTGCCGCTTCCGCTCGGGTCGTTCTGCACTACGAGCACTTCCGGTTAGTAACACCGCAGAGGCCTCACTTCCGCCCGGGCAGCGCCTCAGCCAGCCTCCGTTGCTTTTCATGTGCCACGAGGCCTTGTTCGGATGCCGTCTTTTCCACCGGTTCCCGGGGCACCGCTGCTCCAAAACTTCTCTGCTAAGTGCCGTTCGGTCACTGGACCCGGGAAATCCCGTCTGGGTTCGTTGTTGAGCGGATAGGCATGCGGATTGATGCAGGATGCCGCCTTACTCCGGTAGCCTCTCTAGTTTGCTGCCGCCATCGTGGGCTGCTAGCCACGCCCCCCCGACAATGCTTGTTTTTTTAATACAATTGGCATTCAAAATTACTAATACCTAACTCCCCAGCCATTCCTTTCGTTTTGGGGACTTCAAATAATCTGAGCTGCCGCAGTTACAAGCAAAAGAGTTGTTTTGGTACCGTCATTGACAGCGATGACGGGCAATGGGTGGTGTAAGCTGCAGTGGCCTCCTGGTCAGGGCCCTGGTACTTATTATTTGACAAATTAAGCACTGGGGACAGCAAAGGGTACATGGAGATGGAATTACGAAAGGGGCAGGGATTACTGGACCAACAGAGGAACAAAGAAAGTGAGGCGCTATCAGCAGAGATCCAGGAGATTTGGGAGGTGGAACAGCACATTTTTTAATAATAATTGACAGTTACTGTTCTCAGGAAAGCTGCTAAATCAAAGATTCAACCCCCGCAAGCTCTTGTAGATCTCAGATCTGGAGGAAAGCATTTCACCTTACCCTATGCTAAAAACAATGTTTAACCCTTGAAATACCCTGACAATGGTTATGACCACACTGATGGGGCCATTTAGGCCTTTGTGTTAGTGGTAAAAGTGGTGCGAATCCAGTTTGAACCCATTTTACACTACTCCAATAAGCATTTAAATGCCAAATGAACTCCTCCTGTGTTTACAATAGTGTTGGAAACATTTTAGTGCATATGCCCTTTGCACCTGAGTGCTTTTTTGTCTGTTTGGTATGATCATCTATGTGAATTTTCTGAAATTAGATCAAAGGAGCATACCTGTTTCTTGGCTGTGCATAGCCCCTATCTTGTGTTGTTTCATGTCATGTGCAAGTATCGAATCCAGTACTGTTTTTCATTTTGGCAGTACATGACATTTTAACACCAGTAGAGATAACTACTATATTAATGAGGCCAAGCAAATTGACTACTCCTTGCAATTTTCATCCTTCAAGATTGATTGCATGACAGTACATTTCAAAGTGGGCATATCTCACTCCTCTTTTATGAAGATGAGGGTTGGCCCAGGTGAAAGGCAGAACTGATAGGATGTGAGGGGATGCAGATGTGCCACGGATGGGAGAGTTATGTGGGGGCATCTCCAAGAGATTGGCTGAATTCAGAGGTGTGGCATAGGGTCAGGGATGCCAAGATCACAGCCCCTGTTGTTTTAATTCCAGTACATTTTGTTACCAAAGTCCAGGGCTCCACAGAGATAGGACCACAAATGGCAGGATATGCTTGATAATGCAGCCTTTATTTAAGGACATCAATATGCATACCAAATTATCATAACCAGGGAAAATGTGCAGGATGAAATTTAAATTCATGATTGCAGAGGTCTTACAAATTCCACTTTATAAAGTAAACCTCTTTTAAGCATACATAGATGCCCCATGCCCTTGTTTCGCAAATAGCTGTTTTACAAATATCTGCATTCTGAACTTTGAAATCAAAGATATTGTCCAGATGTATGAACATTGCATTTTGCAGGTCGTAAATTGCGATTTCTTTGTGACTCGCAAAGCAGAATGTACTATTGTGTCTTAGACACATTTAGCGATTCCAATGGGGTTGCAAATGCCCTGCCTCATCAATATTCATAACTCAGGTCACAAACCATTGGAAATGGGCTACAGTCACACGGATGGTGGCCTGCTGGGGTCAGCAGACCACCATGTCTGTGTTTGATTTTTAAATAAAGCACCTTTTTTTTCAAATGAAGCCCGTTTTCCTTAAAGGAAAATGGGATGTGTTTAAAAGAAAAAAATGAAAAGTTTTAATGTCAGGCGGACCTCTGCCTGCTCTTAAAAAATATTTTCGCATACATTCACAAAGGAGAAGGAGTTCCCCGGGGACCCCTTCTTGTTTGCGACTGGCTTATTTACTGCAAGAAGTGGTAAACTGCGATTGTTTTGCGACCGCATTTGTGATTGCAAAACAATCGTACATCCTTTGTATGTCCCCTCCTAATAGCGACTCGCAAACCCTATTTTGCAAGTCGGTAGTAGGTTACTGACCAGCAAAATTAGGTTTGTACATGTTACAACCCTTTTTAGTGGTCACAAACAGCCCGATTTTCCGTTTGCAACGGATAAAAACGGTTGTACACCTGGCCCATAGTTCTGTTCTTTGAGACCATTGTTTATCAGTGAGGTATGTGTACACTGATGGATAGCTCTGCTGTTTGATACAAAAGGGCTTTAGGTCTGCTTAAATTGATGAATAACTCAGTTGTCTGTATCTTTAAGATCTCTGCAAACTGATGGGCAACTCAAGTGGTGGCTCCTCCGCCTTAGCAGAGGAGCCTCGTCCCACTGCTCAAAAGGAAAAATGAAAATGATAATAACGAGTCGTTATCATTATTTTATTTTTCCTATTGAAGTCCGTGGCTCTCAGGCTGGCTGGCCAGAGCAGGAGAGGAGTGGTTTGCATTCCTTAAGTGCGCATGACTGCTTGGCTGGCCAAAAAGTCCTGTGCACTTTGCATCTTCCCCACCAGGCTTGCTTTACACAGCCTGGTGAGGAACATGCAGAGCCTCCCAGTCTCCGCCTTAGCGCCGAACCTCGGTGCTCAGACCAATCAAAACGCTGCATTGAAGCGTTGTAATTTGCCATGGGGAGCCTGGGTGCTTCCTGCTGCTTCCTGCTGCCGGCAGAGACAGGATGAAGAGGACGGAGGAGTACGTTTTTTTTTCATTTCCTTCCAGCTCAACACCCCCTGCTCATCACTCCTGATCGGTGGCAGCCGCTACTGGGCAACTCTGTTATCTCAGCGATGAACCTCTGCTTTTTAGGTTTTGCCTGGCGAAAGCTGCGCTCTGCGCAGCTTTTTCGCGCAGGCGAAAACCTAATGAGAACTGTAGTGTGGTTTGGAACGGCCCCCATCATTTATTGGCTAGCTCCATAAATGGAGCATAGCCATTGGACGATGGGCCTGTCCGTCAATGCCGGACCAGATTCGGGGGCGTTCCCGAGATTCTTTAGCTTTTGCCGACGTCACGCGACGTCAGCCAAAAGCCGGGAACGCCCCCGAATCTGGTCCGGCATTGCCGGCACCAGTGACTATCCTGCTCCTGATTGGTGAAGCTGCGTGGACGTCACTGCTGGTCCGCGAGGGAGCCCACTCCTCGGGAAACTTCGCCGCCCGCCTGCCTGAGCTAGAGACGGGCCGCCGCGCTGCCCGCGGCGACCCGGAAGTGACTAGCCGGCCGGCCAATCCTAGCGCGGCCGGCCGGAAGTGCCCGCCCCCCGCAGCCCGGGGGAAGAAGGAAGGCGGCAAGAAGTATGGCGGCGCCCGCGGAGCTCCAGTGGCCTGGAGGGAGCCCCGGGAGATGCGGAGGACGTTGCCGGTCTCCCATGCCAAAGAGGGAGACCGGAGAAGTGCCAGAGAGATTGCCACCGTCGACGTTGCCGGTCTCCCATGCCGAAAAGGGAGACCTGAGAAGTGCTGCCGTCGCAAGGTGCAGGTGAGTCGATCTGCTTGCACAGGAGGAGCCCCGGGGAAAGAGAACGTCCCTCCGCGGCCCCGGAGAGTCCCGAGGAGCGGGAGCTCTCGTCCAGCAGCCGCCGGACCCGGTGAGTGCCTGCAAGGGGAGAGGGGCGTCGGGACACATTGTCGGTGTCCGCCCCTCCCCCCGTAGTAGAAGTCACCATGTCCCCTGCGCCTCTGTCCCGTGCATCCCCGTGCGCCTCCTCCTTCCCTCGTGTCGGGTCTCCTTCTCCGTGGGTCTCAGCCGTCTCATACACATCTGACAGAATTTTGTTCAAAAACCGTGCGTCTCAAAAGGGCACCAACCATAAAACAGTGACCGTTCGTTTCCAATGAATTCCAACAAATCCATGACGTTTTAATTTGTATATATAACATGGCCCGTTTGACAGATAAGACTCCTAAATCCGTGTGTTTCCTAGGGACACAAACCTTGCCACCACCTGCAGCACCCACGGGGAGCCCACGGCACACAATTGAAGGGAGAGATGAATAAAAGGTGCACGCCTTTTATTTCCCCGTCGGTAGAGAGCACGTTCAAACAGAGGCACGGATCGATGTTATTAATTAATGGGAAAAATCGACAATGTATTTTTTCAGTTTCACTGACAGAAATGGAATATTATATATAACTTTACATTTCAAGGAAGTACACATTTCTGAACTCGACACGTCCATATTTCAGAGCCCCACCCCTATAGATATATCTATTTTTGTGGAACACAAATACAGTTTCATATACACCTTTGGTGTCCGGATACACATATTAATGCCTCTCTCAATAATTCTAGAAATATTCGTTCTGTCAAGGAATTGTTTTACTACCCTCCTGCAAACCCCTGCCTTTAGAAGATTATATGCAAGTACACCTTCGTCTCAAAAAGAGAAATATTTTGATAACACTCCTTTCTTCCGGCTGGAGCGCCACGTTTAATGCACGCTAATCGCCTTGGAAGCTCGTGGGACTGTTAAACACTTTTTTTGTCTGGGAAATATATCCGCTATTTAAGAGGAAGTGACAGGGAAAGGTTAGTGAACGTTGGCTCCTGGCGAGGCTAGGTTTTGATACCTAAAAATACAAATATCCAGAATTAAAGGAAGACTTGTCGGTCGGGTAGGGTGTTTCCTCAGCAGGGACTCGTGGATAAGGTATGCTGGGTGTTTTCCAGGGGAAAGTGCGCCAAGGAAAACGACAGTCAGGATAACAAAAGCGCGGAGTTGAGCCCCCCCCCCCGCATAGCGCCCCACACACGAGGATCTCACGCCTCACTGCTGGATATGTCACCTTTTTATTCTATGAACACTGTTCCTGCCCCAACCCACCCTTCCCGTGTCTTGGGGTTACGTAAGACCCCATCCTCTCCTGTATCTATCCGAGTGTTGCAAACTCCGTGTGTGCAGAGTTGTCTCCAGCCAATGGTGCCAGCTCTGGGGGCAGAGGCAGCGCCCCTGCCGACCAGGAAATGCCATGTATAACTTGAAGTGCTTGCTGCCACGTGCGGGTTGGCATGGGTGCACTGCAAACACTGCCGCGAGCAGGGCTGTGGAAGGAACTTTCCACTCACGTCTACGGGGCTCCGTGGGTGTCTTTACAAACAGTGCGCTGTACACAGGTGCCGGAGGGGACCGCCGCAGGGTGTCACTGCACTGTGCAGGGCTGCGCAAACTACTTCACAAACACAGCAGTGTTCGGGGTTCCTTTTACAAACGCCGCACTTTCAGTGCTGCACAGACAACTTGCAGACACTGCATTAGGCTGCAGAGGAGAGAACTTTACAAACACCGCTCTGTGCAGGGGAATGTTAAGAAACTCTGCACAGTCAGTGCTGAAGTAGGTATCTTTACAAACCCTGCCACAGTATGTGTAAACACAACAGCACCGATCTCTTTGGCAAACGGAGCAACTCTGCTACATTACCTTCTTATTACGTCATCTCACGCCTGCTGAAAATATTGTGCAAGCCTTTATAAGGTGATTATAGTCTCCCACATAGAATAAAGCAGAAATTAAGAGTGGGTGTTTATTTACTCCACAGCTGGGGTTCAGTACAGGAAAGCAGGATTCCACCTGCGTATTACCGCACATTCAACACTTTAAAGCTGGCCTCGAATCTGATTTATAATGAACTACTGGCGACGTGTTGGCACAGTTTACACTGCGTAATGGTGTGTTTAATTCCACAGTATAGATTTCAGACACCCCGTCAGGCTATCACATGTAATCACATGGATTTTTATGAAATCATGGGGAGCTCGAAGATGTATTCTGGATGGAAAAACACAGTTCCCTAAAACATGGATTTAGTAGGTTCTTACAGTCACTTCCTATGACTGCCCGTCAACCTTAATGTGGTCCCCACCCTATCCCAGGGGCCAGTCCATCCAGCCAGGGCAGACTGCAAATTGTTGCTGGCTCTTCAGAGCTGTTGCTGCAGCAGAAGATACCAAATATTCCAGCTATGCTGAACTCCGTCACGAAGAGGAGCACGAGGCACATCTGGGGACGCTTAATTCCCACCCAATTCTGCGGTGTGACCTCTGTGGACAGTGCGTAAGCTCTTCCCTCGCACAGAAATAATTTCATTCATGTTCGGGGCTTGTTTTCGTAACCGGAGACATGTCAGGGCCTTCCACCTCCAGAGTGATTTAACAGCTTGTGCGTCAAAAAACCCAACCCGAGAGGACAGCCACGCTAAAATATTATTAATCACGCAGCCTGCACCTCCTCTGGGAGCCCCTGGAAGAGCGGCGGGGATGGGGGTTTCATCTGCCCTCACTTCCAGGTTACTGTCGGTGCCACACATATATACTCCCTTTCCTGAGCGCAAGCACGTCTGCGGGAAAATATCTGCCTCTCTGAACCTGAATGGCAGACGTTTGACATCCACACACGGTGACCTTCACTGAGCATGGGGCGTTGCGCAAGTGGTACCCAGACTACAGGCACTCGTACGCATCTTTAAATCAAGGGAGGCGAGTGGAAGCCATGCTCTGTAAGTGACGTCCTGGCTCTTGGCATAGTGATAGTCAAATTATCGCCGCCCTAAGCAGCAGTGCCTCCTACTAAGACATCTATACCTTGATCTTCATCCAGGAGTGCGTACCATAAATATCACAACTGGTCAATTGCCACCAAGGTGCCCAGAAACGGGGCCTGGTATGGTGTATAATCAGGGTGAGCAGGCGTCCCGTGTTTGCCGGGGCCGTCCCGTTCAGAGTGCAGATTCAGAGTGCAGATTCAGAGTGCAGATTCAGAGTGCAGAGTGCAGAGTGCAGAGTGCAGATTGAGAGTGCAGATTGAGAGTGCAGATTGAGAGTGCAGAGTGCAGATTGAGAGTGCAGAGTGCAGATTGAGAGTGCAGATTGAGAGTGCAGATTGAGAGTGCAGAGTGCAAATTGAGAGTGCAGATTGAGAGTGCAGAGTGCAGATTCAGAGTGCAGAGTGCAGATTCAGAGTGCAGATTGTGTGGGTGACTCTATGTGTGTGTGGGTGGCTTTGCGTGTGTGGCTCTGTGTGGGTGTAAAATGCAAGAGGTCATGCATTTGCGAGCGATTAAGCTATTGGCATTGTAAATGACAATGCCATTTATTTATGTTTTAAAAAAAACACATAAATAAAAATAATGTCAAGAGCAATGCCAATAGCTCTAACTTTAACAAAGGCAAAACCATTGCATTGTAAATGCTTGTTATGTAAATGGAGGGGAAGTGTTACCTTTGCTATCTGAGGCCTGAGCCTTCAATGTCCCCGTAAAGTGAGTGGTAACTCTGCTGTCTGAGAGCACAAGATATGTGTAAAGAAGGGATAGCTCTGCTGTCTCTCTCCTGAATTAGACATCTATTGGTTCCCCCTTGCACTCAATACCCCCTTGCCCTTGATCACATGTTCCTTTGTTGTGGCAACCTGGAATTAAGTGCGTAATTTAAATAAGAATAAAAATGTGTTGAACACATTTACAGACACAGAGGCCTGCGCATTAATGAAAGGTTAAAATTAATTACATTTGCTAAAGGATTATTATTTTTCATGGTGATTCACAGGGAGCAGCAGTAGAACTTTATTCAAAGAAGGAATGTTGCTTTCTTTGATGCAAATACAGTCGATAGCTTTCATGGAATTAAAAAAATGTATCAGGTGGGCTTCACAGGCTTAAACAATTAGAAATAACTGGACTGTTAGTCTGCACACTGTCCTTGAACCTGGGTTCCATGATAGTTTGTGGACGCAAATTAAAAATAAATTCCTTTCATTCACTTTGGGTCTGCTGACTCAAAATAGATACCATGAACCCAAAGGTCTCTGATTGGCTGCCAACAAGGAAAAATATTATTTCACGGCAGCCCTAGCCCATATAAGGGGTCAGGGTGAGCAGTGAGCACACTAATACCCTCACACCGAAGTAGGAGAAACCCAAAAGCACCCGCACTTGTTTGCATTTAAAAAAATATTGTTTTTGACACTTGGTCCATAAACCACTCCATAAACCCTAAGAGGCGCAGGCCCCACTGAGTTCATTGTCCATAGCCCCCGGTCTTGCGTGGAGACGTGTGGCTCACTGGTTAGAAGCGGCAGACCTGGAAGCAGAGGTTGGCCTGGGACCAGGGTTCAATTCCCGACACGGTAGGATCTTGGGTCAATGTCTGCGGACTGGACAATTCTCGCCTCGGTGCCTACTCTAACCATGGGTTCCACTCTGCAACTTTGGGCAATAGCTTGCTTAATCTCCACAATGGCTCTTTCAACCCTGGGGATGCCTGGCTTCACCTTGGGGGTGCCCAGGAGGGACCATCTCACAGGGAAAGCCAGGAAGGGTTCCCCAGCGGCATACAGTGCCAGGACACTCCGAGATGGAGTCACAGTGCGCTTTACAAGTATACACATTTACATTTACATTTGTCACCGGAATTGCGAACAATTGAAGAGGACCCAACATGTGTTCACAAGTTTCACAATCTGCAGTCTTGCTAAGGCTGCAGACAATGGGCACCATTTTGGATATGTTGACTCCGCGTCCTCAATAATGAGACCATGTACTATAAAACATGTGAAGCCATGATGAATCTCCTTTCCATAGTCCATGGTCTTGGTTTAGAGGACGTGGACTATATTTATGCTATCATAGGTGTGTTGAGAATGGGGGGGGCATATTACCAAGCAATAGCGATAATTATCGCTATTGCTTGGTTAGCGAGAAAAAATTATCGCTGAGCTGCGGCGATTTTTATCGCAGATAAACCTTGGTATTACCAAGGTTTATCGCAAATGCGATAAAAATTGGAAATAATGCATGATTATTGCTGAAAAGTCAGCGATATTCATGCATCACCGAGCTAATGCTCTTAGCCATGTTATCCACCTACCATTGCATAACATGGCTAAGAACTGCTCAGGGGCAGGTGTTAGCTTTTGGAGATATTTGCGCTTAGCGCGAATATCTCCAAAAGTTGGTAGTAGGAGATAGCGATGTTAGCGACTGTTTCCAGTCGCTAACAACTTGGCACGCCCACTTTGCATGTCATTAGTGATAAATATCACTGACATGCAAAGCGGGGCCCAAGATGGTCGCTATCTCCTACTAGCTGTCGCTAACTGGTGTTAGCGACAGCTAGGTAATAGGGAGATCATTTTATCTCTGCTTTCTTGGCTTTTAAAGCCAAAAAAGCGGCGATAAACCCCCTTGATAATATGCCCCGGGGTCTCTACAAATAGTCTGTGGATTATCAACACATTTAGGTGATGTTAAAAGTGATAAAACAAAAATTGTGCCTCAAAGAAATGTCCATTTATGTGTGAAATGCTTCCAGCATTAATTTTAAAGCGGGCTATAAGAGCGGACTGAACATTTTATGAATGCGCCAACTCCATTGCCACTGTTGCACGCCTGCAAAAGTAGCACATGTAACAATGAGAATCACAAGCATTGACTCTGGTCTGTGAGTTCTGGTTTGAAGAGTTGTTGTGGGTGTTGCTGATTGAGGCGCTAATCATAAGCAGCAGATTTTAGTGTTATTTAGCTTTTGTGCTGTTAACACAACTTCAATTTAACCGTATGTTTAAGTGAAA
The DNA here is from genome assembly GCF_964263255.1 of Lissotriton vulgaris. Taxonomy (NCBI): domain Eukaryota; kingdom Metazoa; phylum Chordata; class Amphibia; order Caudata; family Salamandridae; genus Lissotriton; species Lissotriton vulgaris. The sequence continues at coordinate 234,589,940 of NC_141700.1, read as the reverse complement.
ATGTTGATAAATTATTCGCTTTGGAAACCATACCCCATTTCCCTTCTGTTCTTTTTTCTCTTCCACCCCCACCTCCCCAATTACTCTGTGTTATTTTCTTCCTTCTTTCTCGCTGTCTAGTTTATACAGATGAAAAAGCCTTTCTGTCGGCACCCTTGGCGTATGAGTATTTATTAAAACATACACATTTATATAGCGTAATGTGGAGCACTTACAGTACAAGAATCTCTGTGAGGCTTGCCGAAGGATTTGTGGGTAGTTAGTATATTGTGGCACAGTGTTGTTCCATAGTATTATTAAAACATTTTTGTAATTCTTTCGCAGCCGGGAAGAATGCAGCTTTCAGAGGTTTGCTGTGAACTCCTAAGGATTCCTGTTCTAAAACTTTTTTACTATAAAATGTTCAGAGTTACCCACAAGGAATCTATTTATCTGTCTCTTCCTTTCTGCGAGGAAATTTCAACTATTTTCTGCCAACTTGCATCTTGGTTTCTAGAGCCAGCATTTAATTTCAGTTGCATGCTTTAGAAGACATTGACTAGGGGGCGTCGAGCCTTTTTGCTACTTGTGTCATCTTTGAAGTTTAAGACCTTGTTACCAGCTGTGAGTCTTTAGCTTTAGCCTAGTGTGAGTTCACATTTTTATAGGTTTACATGCAAAATAGCGCATTACCTCCCTGTCCGTCTTCCTGGATGTGATCCTTACTCATGAGATACTACTCCTTTCTGCCAGAAACAAAAACTATTTGAAACTCAAAAAGTTCCCCCAAGATGGCCCCCGTTACCCAAGAGCCACCACAAAAGGGAAGAACTAACTAATCACTTCCTGTAACATACCACACCAAAAAAACAACAACAAAACAGGAAATAGTCAACTGCCATGCCCGGACAGGAGGGCCGGACTCAGGACTGCATCCAGGAAGACCAGGACTCGGAGTAATGAAGATTACCGTTAAGTAACAGGGGCAATACCCCACATTAATCATTCCAACACAGCAATCATGCCTTCACAACCTTCACCCAATCCTTTACCCACACACAGTTATCCCTTCAGCTCTGCAGACGAAACATAGGCCGATAATGGGCAACCAAATGGTCTAATTTACAAAAACAGTTGACGCCTGGATATGAACACCATGATCATTTTTTTTTGCTTTTTCCATACCTAAATGTTTTCCCGTAGAGAAACTCCTTTTCCTGCACCTCCGTGAAATTTGGGGGTGTTCGGCTTCCCCTACCCCCATGAAAAAACATTTACCTCCTGTTTTTGCCTGGAGCAGATCTTTGACCCCCTGGCTGTTGGAAAAGGGTCACTGAGAGATTTTTGAATGCCCACAAACTGGCATGCTTGTGTGAGGTCACAAACTTTCAAAACTAATCAAATGAGGGATAATTTTCCATAACTATAAAATGATTTAAAAGTTCAATGAGTACTTTTGTGATTGCAATTTAAATCGAGCCTGTAACGTAGATTTATGAGCATAAAAACCATCGTGAATCAGGCCCTACCTATTTCAATCTGTCGGATATGTCTGTGTCCTCTCTAGCTCACAAGTTGTTGTATTACAAATAAACAAACAAAGAAAAAAAATATACCTGGACCACCTGGGATTCAGCAAAAATAATACTTTAATGGATAAACGTCCTTTTTAAAGCCAGATTGTGCTACTTGCATTACATTTTATTTCGTAACCTAACGTTCAGGTACTTTTCCAAGCAGTTTAAAGGAGTCATCCAGTAAAGAGAAAAAAACAGTTCTCTTTACTCAACTCCACATCACTAAACCAAATCAACAACAAGATTTGTTTGATGATGTCTGCTTGGACTTTGAGACATATTACATCATTCACCGAATACCCCTTTTAAAAATGTATTTTGATTGCATCAAAAAGAGAGATAAACAAACTTGAAGGGAGCCCTAGATGCTAAAACATGAACTCTTCAGTAGTGGAGGAATGTAGCAGTTTCTTCACGATCTGTTGTAAAGAAATGTGTACATATCCTGATGCATTTGTACTGACTAGTCCCCTTTATGGATTGGGATGTGGCCCCAGTGATTACCAGTAGCTGAGATTAATTCAAGCATTCCTTCCATCACCTTTTTTGTATACTACATAGTGTTTCCCCAAGGGGGCTTGTATGCCCAGACGTGGGTCCCGTGCACAATTTGCATCTAGAACCAGCTTGACCTGGTTGCCAAGCCCTAATCATGGCAAAACCAGTCCTGGGTCATTTGTGTTCTAGTTCAAGGAAGACCTGGCCTGACAGTTCAGTTTGGACTCTTCCCATTGGAGGGTCAAGACTGATTTCCGTATGACTGATTCCAAATGGAGGAGGTGTGGTGTGCATACTAACAATGAATTAGTATGGGGAACGAGCAATTATCAGTGGCTGAAATTAATTCAAGCATTCCATCCATCACTTTTTTATATACAACGGTGTGTCACCTTAAGTGGGAATGTTGTGCCCATACATGGGTCCTGTGTACACTGGGGCCACTGGAAACAAGCTGTACCTGGCTGAATAACCCTAATCAGAGCAAAACTGGTCCTGGTTGCTCATGTTCCAGTTCAGGGAGGACCTGGTCTGATAGTTCGGGCTGAACTGTTCCCATTGGAGTAGGGCCAAGACTGATTTTCATATGGCTGGGTCTGAACTGAGGTGGCATGTGTGCAAAATAATTATGGATTGGGATGCGGTCCGAGTGATTACTCGTGGCTGAGATTAATTTAAACATTCTATCGATCACTTTTTTGTATACTACAGTGGTCCCTTTTACCATCAGATCCCACAGTTAAATAAGATTTCATGTGAGGTTTGAAAAATATTTTTTAGTTGAGCCTGTTAAATATAGCATTAGGAGCAGCTATGAAGTAGGATATTAAGATATGAGTCTTAAACCAGTTTCAGGTCTCTGCTTCAGGTCCTAGGGCAGCTATACTGCATTTGTGGCAGCTGCTGCTGATCTAATGCCCAAAAAACCGTCAAAGAAAACAAACTGTTCAATACTTCACCACAGAACCTTTATCCATGCTACAGTATTGTCTGTCCTATTGTGCCCAATATGCTGCAATTTCTGGACATAGAGAACTGAACAAATCTAGGGCATAAATGGGCACATAGACAGGAAGGAAGAATGAATGTTGCTTATTCGTTGCCAAACAAGTGTTCAAGACATTGTGTAAAATAGCTTACAAGATGGCTGAACTAAAATAAGTCATGAGAGAATAAATAAAGCTCTGGTTGCAAATTACAAAGGTTTGGTGTATGAGCAAAAAGTGTGTTTTTTTTCTGCCGACTTTAACTCATTGTATCAATTCTACTGACTAAGATAAATCAAACACCATGAAGAGTCCTTACTTTGTAAAAAACATAAGTGCCAGTGTATAATGTTTTGTCCAGAAGCCCACAACTGTCACTACGTTTATCGTGGTGCTGAATACAAGGCTACAGTCTTGATTCTACCTCATGCCTTTTAAATCCACTGTCAGAACCCCATTTCAGAGGGCCACTGGGTATGCAGAAGCTACTGGGCCCAACAGTGGTGGTTGAGACCTTTTCCTACTGATGTTCTGGGGCCCGACCTACAATGGATCCTGCCCGCTCACCTGGGCCAAGTACCTCTTGTGCACTTAACTCTCATTGGTAGCTGTGGACAAGCAGAAAATTCTCCCACAGGGGGATTTAGATGTAAGTCAGTGAGCATGACTCATAACTAAAAATGCAAACAATAAGAACAATAAATCAATGCCCAGCCAAATACGTGCTTTTATAAGAAAAAGTAGTACTTTATTTCTAACTCTACACATGCAAAGAAATGTGACATTCAAATGCAACAACACACTCTCCCTTGAGAAAGGGGCTCTAATAGTTGTCAGGTGAATCCTTATCTGATATTCCTTTGTGTAACGTGTTCATGGTTATTCCCCATTCACTAGTTGCCCCATCAGGGAATGCAAACTGTTAAGCGTACTCAAGAGTTCTCCCCTTTGAAATTTTAGGAACTTAGTCAAAAGTTTCCATGGTGCCGCAGCACAGTTTGCAGAGTTCTCCTGCGGCCCAGCTGGTGGCCCAGTTCACATATTACCGGCTGTCGCAGCACAGAGGAGTTCAGGGATTCAGTGGGTGTCTTCAAACGTGCACTTATGAGTCTTGCTGTGTCTGGAGCAATGGGGCTGCTTGTGTTCCACACGGCAGCACCCAGCAGCTCAGGCTCTCTCTCCTGAGCGGTACTGCCAGAGGTCTCCAAAGATGTCTGAGCAGCTCCCTGCTCATGAAGTCATAGTAAGTTGACTTTGCCCAACAGGGAGAGGGGGAAGGAATCCTTCCTTCAGCTCCTGATTGAAGCCAGTGAGGGTGCGATGCTGTCCAACACGTCTCTGGCTTTCCTCAGTGGTGAGTCTGGGGAAGTTCCCATGCAGTGTGGGTCCAACCAGCAGAACGTAGCCTCAGTCTATCCTTTAGCCGCATCCCAAATCCTTTGGCAATGTTGCTACCAGCAGCCCCTGCTGGCCTATAGGGTTGCTGTGCTAAGGGGTTATACATTGGCAGGCTCTCCCAGCAAATGCGCCCAGGTCCAGGCCCAGACAGTGATGAGTCTTGGCCTTTCTTGAAGCTGTACTTTACTGGTGGGACCCTCATAGTGCTCAACACATGGCTCACCCTATGGCGGCCTTTCCTGGCATACGGGGGTCGCTGAGAACAATCTTGAACCCAGGTGAAGTTCCGATCTGTGCTCAGCTGAATCCTCACATCTTGCACCAAGAGTTCTCACTGTAGGGATCATCATTGGACCTTGCTCCCTCTAACCCTTTCCTTTACCTCACAGGAAACACTGGTCTAGGCAATCAGGCAGGCACTGGTGCTCCAGGATCCAGAGTTAACAACAAGGAGCTAAGAGGGAAAAACGGTCATAGGTCGCCCTCCACTCAATTATGTATTCACAAAACAAGACCTAGACCGAACAGGCATAAAACATTCAATCAATTAATGGTGTACCATCAACTGCAAACCTTTTTGCACAATGCTCCTCTCTTTTAATTACTGAGGTAGGAGGTACATCCAAATTATGCCATAATTAAAGAACATCTGCCCAATCCCTTGAAAACATAAACCAGTTGTGAGACAACAAAAAACACACACCTATGTGCCTAAATAGGTAAATAGAAAAAAGTAGAAAAAAGTGTGTGTGAGCGAGATGGCGCCTCACGGGCGAACCACCAACGGGAACCTGGCAGGTACTCACCAGGATTGCCCTGATCTCATCATTGGCGCCATCAAGCTCAAAAGAAAGATGGGTGTCCACAAAACAAACAAAACAGTGTTTGTGAGGGAATGCAGTGTGTGGGAGTAACAAACAAACACAATACGTGTCAAACAACAAATACGTAAAAGACCACAAGCAACACAGAACTTAGCTTTATTCTGTCACTTTCGTGTTGGTCGTGGGTCTTAAAAAAGTGAGAATGGCTAATACCTATCTAGCCATACTCCACTTGCCGACATGTTTCATTGCCACTTCCATTTCGGGCAATTTCTTCAGGGCATCACAGATTTTTAAGCCACTGCATGAGGACAATCATTGTCTTCACAACTGAAATACAAATAAAAACACACACATATAGTTTGTCATCATTTCATATACAGAAGCCAAGAGGTGAGAGGCTTCACAATGTGAGGGGTCCCAAACCACATACAACATCCAGTTATTTACCCTCAATCGACCACTTTGGCGCATACCAGTCGAGAGGTCCAAACCATAATAGGTTTCAAGGTGACTCCGAGTGTGAGTCACTTTTCTTTCCGCAATTTTACTGTGAAGAATAGAACATATATGGTTTTAATCTCTATGTATCTCTAGTTGTAAATCACACTCAATTAATGTGAGCCCTTACAACACCCTATATTCTACCACTGGGACTTTGTCAAAGTTGGAAGGAAAAGGCACCATTTGAATGTAGGTGATGACACTTAAAAAAAAACCCGTACAGCAATGACCCACAAGGCTTTCCAAGAAGTACAGACTCTGTTCGGTGGTGCTTAACTGTGGTGCATCATAATAGCGCAGCTACGGTACCGATCCCACTGGACCACTGTGCAAAATTTTTTTCATTTTCACCCTGTAAAAATGCAAGCACACATCTACCTACTCAAAAGTGCGGAGTCTTTTTAGTGTGAGTATTGTTCAAATAAGCGACAATTGATATGTCGCGGTCACACAACACGATACAAAACATATAGGGCCACTGTGTTGGAGTATTTCGCATACCGCGCTGCAAAGTCATATAGAATTCTTGATACCCTGGGAGCTTAGCCCCACCCTTCCAAACGTTGGCGATTCAAAAGACCCGGAGACTAGAACAATCTGCATCTTACCGGTAAAGGAGGCGAAACCGGCATTGACTCAGCGCACGGTTAGACTGGAGCTATATAGCCAACAAATGCACCAGGGATTGGCTAATCCTTATTATTAGCACAGTTCAACGATTGAGTGAGGAACTCTTGAAAGAAATTTTAGAACTGGAGGAAAGTATTAGTCGGGATAACACTCTTACTAACGCTAAAGAACATCTATCCAAAATACAAGACGACCTGAACGAATACAAGAGTTACATGATCAACCAGAAAATTAAGGGACTCCAAAGAAATCTTCAAAGATATTCTCATGAATGGGCATTCCCCTACGTTAATGACACACACTACCAGTCAGGGCCAGAACAAGTTAATCAAAGCGGGCCACGTAGAGGGTGGGGTGGCAGACAACAACAAAGACGCACCCCTGCAAACTGGAAATTCGACAATACATCCAGTGAGGACGAACAAGATAGGCCCCAAACTAACAGAGTGAGGTTCAACCCCCAGGAACAAAATAACGCTGACTTGAGGGTGCTGCTATGCTCTTTTTTAGGCCAGGGCCAGGGGGCCAACAGGATTTGAGGACAAGCAGGAAAAGGAAGAGGTCGCGGCAACCGACCTCCACCTCAATGGCAGGCATTCTCCCCACGACAAACCCGGAGCCGGGGCAGACAACCCCTTTAAACAACATAGTGGTAAATTTGTCAAACCATTCCCTGTCTGAAAGTGAACTAAGAGTGCTTAACAAAGGTTTAGGCTTTGTCCCGACTCCAACCCATGACTCTTTTAAATGCAGAGTAGAGCTTTTTTAAACAGTTCGTAAGATCAAACGAATTTTTTTTTTTACGAATCAACCACAGGAAAACCAAAGAGGGTTCAACACTAACTTAAGGAAACCTTCCACTTTTGTACCTCCGGGTGGGTCTTTGGGTCCTGAAATTGCGGTTTTTGAGTTCAGAGTTCTTCAAGACATAGAACTGCTAGAAACTAAAGAAATGAGTACCAACCACAAGAACATGTCTAGATCGGATTGGGAAGCTGTGAAGAGCTTGCAGAACAACAGCGATTTAACCATAAAAAGCACAGATAAAGGGGGAGCGGTAGTTGTGCTTAACACATGTGATTACGAGACAGAGGTCTACCGCCTACTCAATGTTCGCGCAAACTACCAGCCATTAAACAAAGACCATACCCCTGAATTACTTACCATCATAAAAATAATGGTAGCAGAAGCAAAAGAAAAGAATTGGATCTCTGGGAAAGAAGCGGAGTTTCTGGTGAATGCCAGCCCCAGAACTCCTGCGTTCTACATCTTTCCAAAAATTCATAAGCCTGCCCGCCCCGCCCCACCCCCGGGCAGGCCTATTGTGTCTTGGAACCGTTATCGCAATTCCCGGATTACTTCCTACGCGAATCTGTTGTTACACAGCAATCTTTTGTTAAGGACACCATGGTCATCATTCTAAATGTCATCAAGGATATGCTCTTTGAACCGTACACTGAGATATTGGTAACAATAGACATTGAGTCTCTGTACTCCTGCATCCCTCAGGATGCTACGCTTGTGGCAGCAGCGCGCGCCCTGAGGTCGCAGGAATGGTTTTATGATGCACCACAAACTTTCGTTTTACAGTGCATTGAATTAGCCCTAACTAGAAATGTCTTCAGTTACAAGGATAAGATGTTCCTGCAGACTACAGGGACTTCAATGGGGGCCACTATGGCACCCAGTCTGGCCTGCATCTACGTAGGCCAGTTTGAGGAGCACGTCGTCTATCCCTCCACCAATCCCTTCAGAGACCATGTCCGTCTCTGGAGGAGATACATAGACGACGTGCTCTGCATCTGGGCTAGGGACGAGGCAAGACTCCTAGAATTTTTCAACTGGCTTAATGTACAAGACCAATGTCTGCGATTTACGTGGTCCTACAGTCGGGAATTGGCAGTGTACCTTGATTTAGACATTGCAGCCAAGGACGGTGGTCTTGTGACTATGTGTCCATCACAAACCCACCGACAGGAACTCTCTATTGACGTATGACTCATACCATCCGAGGGCCTTAAGAGATAACCTGCCGGTGGGACAGTTTCTCAGATATCGCAGAAACTGTTCTACTATGGACATGTACAGGGATCAGGCACAAGCCTTATGTGAGAAATTAGAAAAAAGGAACTACCCTGCTAAGATTATAAAACAAGCTAAGAAACGAGCACTGAATACACCCAGGAGTGCCCTTCTTGAGGTTAACCAAAAAGAAAAAAGTGACTGCCTCCCTGTGGTAATGACCTTTGATCCATTAGCCACGAAAATAAGGCAATCCATACGCAAGCACTGGTCCCTATTGTCTAGCTGTGATTTTAAAATGTCACCGCCTAGGTTTGCCTTTAAGCGTTCAAGTAACCTAAAGGATAAGCTAGTCCACACTAGGACACAGGTCAGGAATGCCCAAAAACAGCACAGTCCCCAACGGACACTTTCCCTGTGGTGAGTGTTCTGTCTGTCAATTGACATCTAAGACGACAATGGTCACTTTGCAAACAGGTAAAGAATGTTTTTTAACCCAATTCAGCAATTGCAACACCACTAATGTGGTATACAGGCTTGAGTGCGAATGTGGTTTTCAGTACATTGGACTTACCACCCGAAAAATTAAAACGCGGATACAAGAACATCTCAGCACCATTAGGGCAGGGAAACTTACCACCAAATTGGTTCAACACTGCCACACCAACAAACACTCTTTCAAGTGGGTGGTGTTAGAGAAGGTGACAGGCGACTCTGGAATGGTAGAGCGGCTGCTCACCACCAAGGAAGCCAGATGGATCTATCAAGAAAAATACGTAAGGATAGGTCTTAATGAACTTTTGGAATGGAACAAGGTGCATTAAGTTCCACCCACCCTCTTAATCTTCTTTTTATAGGGCATGGGGCTTATACACATTGAGATATAGTATCCCTCTGTGAACATAATTATAACAGCTTAGCACCTATTGGTACTCTATTTTGTGTTCTACATTGGACCATCCCTTTCACCTTACTGGTTTGACAGGCCATTTGGGACTAGACCTGAGTACAGTAACAGAAATCCGTATGTACTATTAGACATCTCAGACCTTACTGGTTCGACAGGCCTTTTGGGACTAGACCTGAGTACAGTAACAGAAATCCGTATGTACTATTAGACATATCAGACCTTACTGGTTCGACAGGCCATTTGGGACTAGATCCGAGTGCATTAACAGAAATCCGTACGTACTATTAGACATCTCAAAATTGTTTTCATTTTTTCTTTTAATAAAGTGGAACAAGTACCTCCTCCTTTTTTATCACATGAGTTCTACATCTGCATTTTTTGCTTTTTGACGCTGCAATTAGACTAGAGGCCTTTATTATTGGCCTAGTGTCCTTCCTTTAATAGATTGGGTTTTTACCCAGTTCAATATGGCGGACCCGTGTTCTCGCGAGATTACGCAAGTTTGTTTTCAACGCCTGGTGACCTTTTAATAAAGTGGAATTTTCATCACAATAATAAAGTGGAATTTTCATCACAATAGTATTCAAATTTCCAATGTGTGCTTTAAGTAGATGAGAGGCATTGATTAACGACCTCGTGTCCTTTCTTGATTCGTATGGGTTTCCACCCATCACAATATGGCGGACCCGTGTTCTCGCGATATTTCGCGATTGTGTTTGCAACGCCCAGGAATTACTTCTAGTGAAAGCAGTTGTAGCCCGGCGTTTGCGTGTGCTGAGTCAATGCCGGTTTCGCCTCCTTTACTGGTAAGATGCAGATTGTTCTAGTCTCCGGGTCTTTTGAATCGCCAACGTTTGGAAGGGTGGGGCTAAGCTCCCAGGGTATCAAGAATCCTATATGACTTTGCAGCGCGGTATGCAAAATACTCCAACACAGTGGCCCTATATGTTTTGTATCGTGTTGTGTGACCGCGACATATCAATTGTCGCTTATTTGAACGATACTCACACTAAAAAGACTCCGCACTTTTCAGTAGGTAGATGTGTGCTTGCATTTTTACAGGGTGAAAATGAAAAAAAAATTGCACAGTGGTCCAGTGGGATCGTTACCGTAGCTGCGCTATTATGATGAACCACAGTTAAACGCCACCGAACAGAGTCTGTACTTCTTGGAAAGCCTTGTGGGTCATTGCTGTACAGGTTTTTTTTTAAGTGTCATCACCTCCATTCAAATGGTGCCTTTTCCTTCCAACTTTGACAAAGTCACAGTGGTAGAATATATGGTGTTGTAAGGGCTCACATTAATTGAGGGTGATTTACAACAGGAGATACACAGAGATTAAAACCATATATGCTCTATTCTTCACAGTAAAATTGCGGAAAGAAAAGTGACTCACACTCTGAGGGCCCAATTCACAGTACTAACTTAAGACAAACTCCTAAACTTACTACTTTTGGTATTCACAGAAGTTAGGATTTTGTCTTAAGTTTGTCTTAAGACAGACTTAAGACAAAATCCTAAATTAAGTCTGTCTTAAGTCTGTCCTAAGACAAACTTAGGACAAAATCCTAACTTCTGTGAATACCAAAAGTAGTAAGTTTAGGATTTTGTCTTATGTTAGTTCTGTGAATCGGGCCCTGTGTCACCCTGAAACCTATTATGGGTTGGACCTCTCAACTGGTATGCGCCAAAGTGGTCGATTGAGGGTAAATAACTGGATGTTGTATGTGGTTTGGGACCCCTCACATTGTGAAGCCTCTCACCTCTTGGCTTCTGTATATGAAAGGATGACAAACTATATGTGTGTGTTTTTATTTGTATTTCAGTTGTGAAGACAATGATTGTCCTCATGCAGTGGCTTAAAAATCTGTGATGCCCTGAAGAAATTGCCCAAAATGGAAGTGGCAATGAAACATGTCGGCAAGTGGAATATGGCTAGATAGGTATTAGCCATTCTCACTTTTTTAAGACCCCACGACCAACACGAAAGTGACAGAATAAAGCTAAGTCCCGTGTTGCTTGTGGTCTTTTACGTTTTTGTTGTTTGACACGTATTGTGTTTGTTTGTTACTCCCACACACTGCATTCCCTCACAAACACTGTTTTGTTTGTTTTGTGGACACCCATCTTTCTTTTGAGCTTGATGGCACCAAAGATGAGATCAGGGCAATCCTGGTGAGTACCTGCCAGGTTCTCGTTGGTGGTTCGCCCGTGAGGCACCATCTCGCTCACACACACTTTTTTCTACTTTTTTCTATTTACCTATTTAGGCACATAGGTGTGTGTTTTTTGTTGTCTCACAACTGGTTTATGTTTTCAAGGGATTGGGCAGATGTTCTTTAATTATGGCATAATTTGGATGTACCTCCTATCTCAGTAATAAAAGAGAGGAGTATTGTGCAAAAAGGTTTGCAGTTGATGGTACACCATTAATTGATTGAATGTTTTATGCCTGTTCGGTCTAGGTCTTGTTTTGTGAATGCTCCAGGACAGGTGGACTTGGTTTCCCTGGATTATATCCCTTCACCCAGCAGAGAGGCAAGCAGGTCTTGGCCCCTAAGTCCTGGTCACAGGCGGAAGTCTTGCCGAGCTTCCCCTTCTCACACAGCTCATCTAGCTGCTTGTCAGATGACAACTTTTTCAGACTCAACCTCTCCTTCTTATAGTCCTTTTCCAGATATCAAATGTGATTTAGAGTCTGGGTCTTTGAAATAGTATGTTGGGATTTTGCTTCTTTTGAAGTGGCCACTTCTGCTTTTCATCTTCTTTCATGAGAGATGTATGTCACAGCAGGCACGACTTTGAAGCGGATTGTCCACAACACAATTCATGGGAGTGACCAGAGTACACACCTGAATGTCAGCGACACTGATATTTGCATCTAAAGGTTACTCCCGGCCCACACTTTATGATTCTTGTAGCCCTATCTCCCTTCCTGAGATGTATGCAGGCCATTTCCTTGTGATTTGTCACTGAACCAAAGAGCAATCTTTTTAACTGTAAAGGGAGCCTCTTCCTTTTCCCTCCAGAGTGTCCCCACCCAGCTCACAGGAATGCATCAATATCAGACCTGTCTAAGAGGTTCCCTCTCTTACTCATATCTTTTTTGTTTTCTTTTTACAGAGTTGTATAAAGCGCAAACTTGACCCGAAGGTATTGGGTATCAGAGCACTTACACAAGCACCAGTTGCGTTACATAAGGGCACATTCATTTTTGTTAGGCACAGGGATATTAAGTGATTTGCGGAGAATCACAAGATGTTGTGCGTCCATGCCGAGACTCAAACCCAGTTCCCCAGATTTGAGGTTGACCGCCCTAGCCATTAGGCCAATGTCTCTCCCAGGCATGGGCTTCCCAAAATGGAATCTAGGGTCCTGAATACAATGTACCATTGCAGGCACACTCACTAAGTGTACTTTCACAGCACACATTCAGTCCAACACTGTGCCTCCATTTATTGTACCCTTGCATGTACCCATGCACCCAGCATATACACTCAATCTGCATACACTGTTCAGCACTGACATGTTTCTATATTTAACTAGGGTGTCCTTTTAATCAACGCAATCACTGCTAGCACAAAAACTCACTATGTGCACACTGCACAATCCTTCACCCTTCATATTGTACTCCACACAAGCAGACCTACACCCAACACATGCTTTATCCACACATGCACTGTACATATCTCATGTAATGTATTCCTCTCACCATACATACAACCAGTACATATTCTAACCACACATGCACTGCACAGTACTGCATCCTTGTAATGTAACCTTACTGGCACACGTAAAACTAATGCAGAGTCACTACTCCTGCACTGTGCAGCACTCCACAACTTACCTGATGCAGGCCAAGGTGAGTTAAGCACACTGCAGCAGAACTTTTGAAAAGGTGTCTTAAGGCCTCAATTCAGTGACGCAGGCTGAAAATGTCCTGTTCACCTCTACTGATCACTACACAGTTTGCTGCTACCACCGCACTCATGCTACTTATCTTCTGGTGAAGGTGATAGCCTTAAACCACTATGAGGGCACTCCTCAAGGTCCAGCAAGGCCGCAATCCATGTGACATTCCTATGCCAATAGCGCACACGTATGATCTGTGTGCGCCTTAGACAAAATATCACCATTAGGAATCCAGACAACATTCAGTTGGGCGCTCTGGGCAGGGGTACGCGTCTTTACCCTGCAGAGGACTTTTCCATCCCATCATTCACAGTCAGACACTGACTGCCCTTTTAGTTCCCTCCTGCAGGGTCTTTTTTAATAAGGAAAAAAAAGTGTGGATAGCCCCACCTGCAACCACAGACTCAAAATAAGTACTAAAGGTGAAGCGGGTCTGTGCCAAGAGTAGACCTTCGCAAGAGTGTAGTGCAAGGTATGTAGCAAGGATGCTGTGGGCGCAAGAGCAAGCAAAGTGTTGGGCCCCTTTCACGCTCCTTGGGTACTAAACAGCACCTATAAATAGTGCTTTTGGGGCCCCTCACAACCCTAGACCCTAGAGCCACTGCCCCTGCTTCACTATTGATAGCCACACCACTGCACCATAAACGCATTCCCAAGGGTCTTTCAGCAGAGCAGTTGCACCCTAAAGACGTGAACTGTTACTTAAAGTTATCAGACTGCTAGGCCGACAAAGGGAAACATGCCCCATTAAAGAAAGAAAGATTCGGAAATCAAAAATGATACCAGTATATTTTGGGGATAAAAAGTAGCCCATCCATTATTTGACGGTTCTTACATATTCAAAGTAATTTGTACGATTAATCTTATTCGGTGTCTTCCCAAAAACAGCTTTCACCGAAGCCCTTAAAAAATAAACCCCAGCAGCAACTTAATGCAGTTTAATAACATGAATAGACACCAGCAGCAACTTAATGCAGTTTAATAACATGAATAACCCCCAGCAGCAAATGAATGCAGTTTAATAACACGAATAAACCCCAGCAACAACCTAATGCAGTTTAATACGATGAATAAACCCCAGCAGCAACTTAATGTAGTTTAATAACATGGATGGACATGTCTACTTACTGTGGTCGACAATATTGTAGACATACTGACAAAAAAACTGTGCCTCGCGCTTTTCACTCTTATGTCTCTCAACTGGTATGATACTGAATATTTTATTCTTGAAAAGATATTAAATTAATTTTACCAGGAACAATTTACTTATTTAAGTACCTGTACGATATGACTCATTGCTTCAGCCCTTATGTTCGTACTTCTTGATTGCAAAAGCTATGATTTTCTCCTGGTAAACAATATTTGTGCCCCCACTTTAATTCATGACGTAGGAACGCCGTGAAACCTCTTCAAAAACAAGATGAGGCACAATTCAACGGGGCTCAGGATGAATCGAGACCTTCTGTGCTTCACGTATAAAGTAACACCGAGGCAATTACCCGCCGTTCCACGCGCCAGCGCGAGAATGTTCTGACTGCTAATCAGAAGGGGCGGACCACGTGCCATAAAATGCTTTCCGTGTCATCTGCTGAGCCGCGTCTCGCGGCCACAATAAATATATTTCACTATCTCTAACGGTAACCATGGGCATTATTAGCTGGGGATAAATGGAGTGTGTGCTGCCAGTCATGTGACTCAAGTTCGCGGAGCTTTCCAAGTTGTGAGACCAAAAATAGCCCACGTTCAGAATCTAAAAACCAAAGAGCTGCTATAAAAAGGACCGGGTTAAGCCAGTGGACTAAACGCGTCATTTGGAGCTTGGTTTATTTTTATTGCAAATGTTTACACTACTTCTGGTAACCAAGGTGCACAAAAATGCAGTTGGCACGCTGTAGGCCTGGGGGGGTAATAGTGTGTCGTGCCTCTGGCATGAGCGGGCCTGGGAGAGGGAGCACCTTCATGTCCTTGTCAGTGTCTTCTCATGGAAGCCTGCATACTTTGAGGTGGTTGAGGCCCCTATTGTTGGGGTAAGTGCGGTCTTTAGGCCAATTCTGACCCTTCTGGTCTGCAATCAATTTCGTCCGTTTGTTGAAGTTTATTGTTGCTTTCCCAATTTTTCCAAATTTGGGAAAATGAAAGAACAAATCTAAAATATATGGGGCCTTGGAAAGGCAGTGCCTTCATATCACCACTGCTGTACCGTCCTAGGACAGTATGAATACTTTGAGCTAGTTGAGGCCTTCATTGGGTCCATGGGTATATCCTATCCCTGTTTGCTTATTCTGAAACTAGGTTTGTTCAGTTTTCTATTTGCTGGTAGTCTTTTGTCCTATTTCGAATCTGCCCTAGTTCTGGAAGATAGATGAAGAGAGTGAGGAACATGCCGAGGAATTTGTAAAAAAAAAAAAAGAGTATAGGTGTCCAAAGCCCTGCTGAGATGTCTGCGGCCGGTGCAATTATTTGTCGGTGCGCCAAATGCCAAGATTGGTAGTCTTAAATCCACCTGATGCCTCTTTAATCCAGATTTGGCCACAAAAAAGGAGGCCTGGTTACTTATAGTTCATTAAGAAGCATCTGTACAGTAATCCCGCTACCATACAACTTAGATCCTTCAAATGTAATGCAAGCACTACGAATCTCCACTCGAGAACAGGGAAAGACAGAGGAAATAATTTTAATAAATCTTTACCTACATCCTCGAGGCAAGAGGCAAGGTGCCCAGCAATTGAAAGAAGAGCTCATAAAGTTATTAACTGCAGAGAATTCAAATAGTCTGATTGTCAGTGGCGACTTTAACCAGATTATCTATACTACTAGTATAAAGAGAGAACAGAAACCTTTTGGCAAGGTAAACTCGGGAACCACAGCGCCAATCCACACACCCAATACATTGTTTGAATCCTCGGGGTGTGTAGATGGACATAGGCGACATAAAATAAAAATAAAACGTAAATTAAAAAAGTAAAATTTACAAACAAAGTAGTCCCCTAAAACTAACGCCGGCCGCAACGTAGTACTGACCGCGACCTACACGTGCGTGATGACGACAGGCGGGGAGGAGCGGTGACGAAAGGTGAGGAGTGGCGGTGAAGTCCGGAGCTCGGGGAGGAGCAGCGGCTCAGGTAAGGGGAGGCGGGAGGCGGGAGGCGGTCCGGGCAATGTCGGGGCGGGCGGGGGCCCGGGAGTGGCGGTGAAGTCCGGAGCGCAGCTCAGGTAAGGCAGAGGCGGGAGGCAGGCGGGCGGGAGGCGGTCTAGGCAATGTCGGGGCGTGCAGGCAGGGGCCCGGCCGGGACTGCACAAAAGCCCAAAATGCTGCCCCCAGCCCCCTTCTGCCCCGGGCAACGCCGGGGCGGGCTGCTAGTGCTCAATAAAACGGCAACAGAAGACAGTACCGACGAAGACCCATTTACATTGGTACAATATTCTCAAGACAAATCTTCAGGGCGAAGAAGCACAAAAGCAGCGCAGCGACTTTTAGCCACACTTGAAGAACTAGGTCTTCGTGCGCTAAATGGGAGATTCCCAGGGGATCGTCCCCAAGCAGCAACATTTCATAATACAACAACCAGTTCAACAATTGATTTCACCTTCCTCTCCGGCAACTTGTTTCAATCGACAACTGATTTTCACATTGGACTACTTGACTATAGTGATCACTTACCACAAGAAGTGACAATAGAGGCCCTCTCAATACTAAGCCCAGAGCGTGTTATGGGGCTTGAACTAGTGTACACAGGAAACAATAGGCGGTTAAAGTGCAGAACAGATGATCCTCCGTGCCTTCTCCACCACGCCAAGCAAATATTTGCCGAAGTCCAAAATGAAACAACCGACCCAATCATTAGTTAAGAGATATTTGCAAATACATTACGTAATAACATGGGAAAAAGACAGTGGAAAAAACAGCTCGAAGGTGGGCGCAACACTGAAAATCTAATGCGGTATCATAATTACACCTTTACAAACAACATTCATCTAAAAAATCTAAAAACTCTTATTGGTCAAAAGTTACGAAGGGCAAGGATAGACCTAGCCGCCAAGGATGAATTGAGGTTGTTAAAATGCAACTGCAGGAGGCTAGTCTGGCGATTCAAGCGTGAAGCAGAAGAGTTCCTGTGGGCCAAACTCTTACATGATGCTAAATCCAACAACAGCGCCCAATTCTGGAAAAAGATCAATAATTTGTCTTCGGTGCGGAGTCAAGGCATCAATTCCCATGTTCTAGAAGATGACTGGGTAACCTTTCTCAGCTCGCACTTCAATTGTATTGACACCAACATCCATGGAATGCTTAAACCCATAAGCGATACAGATAATCAATTAATACCACGTCATGAATGCCCTGACCCTTTGCAACTAGACCAGTCAATTGAAATTAAGTGCGCATTGATCTGCAATAGAATCTCAAAGGGAAGACGCAAGGGGCCCCGGGACCAAACCGGCCCCCCCCCCATTCTGTTCAAGGAAGATCCGGATTATTGGGCAGCTGCCCTTAAACCAATGTTCGTTAAGATTCTACAGACATCAACAATTCCTTCATCGTGGAGGGGAGCAATTGTCTCTCCCATTTTTAAAGAGGGAGACCAAAGCGACCCAAAAAACTATAGTCTAGTGGCCTTGCTCGACAATGAGGCAAAATATTTTGCGGGTCTGCTTCTAGAAGAACTATCATCTTGGGCAGCCGATGTCTCCCCAATCCCATACAACCAAACAGGTTTCTGCAAAGGTATGGACACCTCTACTAACATTCTAGCACTTTCTTTATTAATTGATGCAGCCCTAGAAGCGAACCATCCACTCTACGTGTGTTATATCGACTATAGCTCAGCTTTTGACCATGTCAATAGAAATCTACTGTGGGAAACGTTACAAAAGCTGAACATTTCTCCGCTGCTTTTAAACCAACAAATTCTTCTACACAGCGAGACATGGGTGCAAGTCAGGCTGAGCACTGGCGACTATCTTACAAAAAAGATTCCAACACACACAGGAGTAAAACAGGGTTGCGTACTCGCCTCAACACTTTGTAATCTTTTTATGGGAGAGCTATCTACGCTGCTGAATGAATGCAATTTGCACGCCCCAAAGCTAGGGGGCTTACAGATCTCTAATTTATTCTACGCCAATGACTTACTACTCATCAGCCGGACCCCTGTTGGCCTCCAGCGGCTTCTGGACATCACCTCAAGATACTCCGAGGCGAATATGCTTACCATCAACCGCGAAAAATCAAAAGTCATGTGCATTAACCTCTCTAAAAAGAAATCAACACGAAACTGGCTTTTGTCATCTCGTAAGCTAGAAACGGTCCGTGAATATCGATACCTGGGAATTATCATTGACCACAAAGGAAATTTCGAGCCGCAGTGCGAAGCCATTAAAAGGAGAGGACTAACTATTGCAGCAAGCCTTAGAAACCTAAAAAACATGGCTTCCAGCCCCAGCTTGCATCAGCTTATTAAGGTGATACAGGCCAAGTTAATTCCAGCCTTAACTTATGGTAGTGAATCTATGAGAGGGAGGGATGCTCCTCTAATAGACAGAATAGTGGCAAAAGCACTACGCATGATCTTCGGCCTTCCAAGGCATTCATCGCCTGCCCAAATGAGATTAGAGCTCGGGTTACAAAAAGAAGAGCCGGCACTCAAGGGAGCGTACATAAAAACCTGGCATAAAATAAGCAGGGGAGACCCGAAGACTTTAAATGATCTACTATGGAAGGAACTTCAAAACAAAGAAACATGCTTGGCAAGGCGGTACCTGGAGGCTGCCATCGAGGATCTTGGCTTACAGCAACTCTGGGAACTTTCATGCTCTATAGCAGTTTTCAAAAAGGTGGTCAACAAGGCAGTCCAGAAGGAATCACTGCTGCAGGACAAAGCCACCCTATCAGAGCGTGCTCACGGCTGGCTTATGCTCCAATCGTACACTACGTCCTTGCCTCAAACATATCTTCAGATAGGTTTCACAAAAAAAATAAAAGTGAAGTTCCTGGAATTTCGCCTAGGGCTGCTGCCGTCAGCGGCCCACTTACCTCCATGGTTACAGCCACACTTACCAACAACATGCCGTCTCTGCGGGAAGGGCAAGGAAAACATAACCCACCTGATCACTACTTGCACTAAGTTTGCCCAAGATCGACGCGTCTTCCTGCGACCACTTTTTAATATTCGCAAGATACGAACCTGCAGGCAAGCAGTACTTGCCTGCTTTAAAGGAGACAACATCCAACTGAGCTGCAGAATGGTAAAATTTCTTGAAAAAGTGGAGGCCTGATTTAAAACTTTAAAGGAAACCAAATAAATGTACGTATATCGTAAAAAAAAAAAATATATCTAATGGGTGAACTCCATGATTTCTCTGACGATCATTTACCAGAGGATCACTCTGACTTTCCCATATACTGACCACCATCTACTACAAATTGGGACATTCCGAACAGTTATTAAAACATAACATTGACACTCTTATATACCTCCCTTGGGCCGCCAGTGATGGAGAACCTTTTTTCGGATTCTAACTCTTTCTACGACAAATAGACCATTCAATTATGTACTAAGCTTCTTTTAACTATGTTTTTACTATTACTTCATGCATTCTGCTTTTTGTTTTATGAACGGATCCTTTGTTTTAATATGTTTAAATTTGACTTATGTTTTATAAAATAGAACTTTTCTTATTCTATATTGTAAAGGTTTGAAATAACCATACACAATAAAGTATCTTCTCTCTTTAATCCACTACCCAAAACCTCCACGCCCCTTTATCTCATGCTTGCAGGTTCCTCCTTTCTTCCTTTGTGACGGGTTTCCCCATCTTTCTCTTCCTGTTTCTTTCCGATTTGTGTGTTCTTCCCTCTCTTGCTGTAGTGTAGGGAAATGTCAGATGCTTAAAAATAATTGCTGGTCCCCAAAAATAAGTTTTGTTTGCCCTCATGGGCAAGCACTGCCTCAAATTAAGGACTGGGCACAGGGATATGAAGTGCTTTTGAGAAATTCGCACAGTTTAATGAATTTGGATATCTGTGAAA
The DNA here is from genome assembly GCF_964263255.1 of Lissotriton vulgaris. Lineage (NCBI taxonomy): Eukaryota > Metazoa > Chordata > Amphibia > Caudata > Salamandridae > Lissotriton > Lissotriton vulgaris. Next base: position 234,569,670 of record NC_141700.1, on the reverse strand, counting down.
TAATTCATCTCCTTGTTCAATCTCATCTCTGAGGTATCTTAATCTACCATCTGTGTTTTGTTGAATGTAAACATTTAACCAAGTGAAAAATCCATATGATCAGTTACAAATTCTTTCTGCTGCTTCTCTCTTTTTTATTTACTGCATCATTCGTGGAAGGTACCACCTGGTTCATTTCACCCAGTCCAATTTGATCTACATGACCAGGTACCAACTGCTTCTGTTCTTTCTAATGTACTGGATTCACGTCTATTGTTATTTCATGCCTTTATCATTGGTATCTGTAAGTGCCACATTCTTGAATACATTGGGCAACTGTCAGATGTTGGAGATTGAATCTTTTTCTTCTCCCTCCTCCCTTTCTCGGTACTACTTTTCATTATAAAATCAAAAAAATATATTGAACAAAAACAAATTGTTTCTGCTAGATTCATTTTCAAATGGGTTTTGGACTGGGCCACGGACCTTGCGGACTTTTTTACGAGTAAGATCCAACGCATTCAGGAGTCATTCTTGGCACCAGTGTCTGCGGGCCAGACTGAACCTGACACCTCCACACCGCCACAGGTCGGGCCAGGGGCGACGTTGAGCGTGTTTCCTTCTATCTCTGCTCCGGTCTCCCTGGCTCTCATGGGCAACTTAAAATCGGGTTCTCCCCTCGACCCTTGCCCCGCAAAATTTCTGGCGAAAGTTGCGGAGGTGATCAACCCGTTGGCTAATCCGCTCTTAAATCTTTCGCTGAGGCTTGGTGTGGTCCCGCAGGCCTGGAAGCAGGCGATGGTGATTCCATTGCTTAAAAAGCCTGGTTTAGATCCGAAGGCCCCGGTTAATTATAGGCCAATCTCCCTGCTGCCGGCCCTCACGAAGATTCTGGAAAAACACGTCCAGGGCGTGCTCTCCAACTTTCTTGAATCTAATGAGATCCTGCACGCCACCCAATCGGGCTTTCGTCCCCATCTCAGTACTGAGACTGCGCTCCTGGAGGTTTCGGAAACCATTAAAGGGGTTCTGGACTCTGGGGGCAAAGTCATGCTGGTGATGTTAGATCTGTCGGCGGCGTTCGACACCGTTCCCCATCATGGTCTTCTCGACAGACTTTTCGAGATAGGCATACGGGGGACGGTGTTCGACTGGTTTTCTTCTTTTCTTGCCGGCCGCCGGCAGTCGATCTGGGCCCCACCGGATTCCGCCGTGATGCCGCCTCTGGGAGTCGGGGTCCCTCAGGGCTCTATCTTGAGCCCGACCCTCTTTAACATCATTATGACCCCCTTGGCGGCATTGGTGGAGTCGCATGGTGCCCAGATCGTATCCTATGCGGATGACACCCAGCTCCTCTTCTCTTGTAAGAGAGGAGGCGACTTTGAAGGGGAGAGCATTCGGGATTGCCTTGGGGCTGTTTTCCACTGGTTCCATCTAAACAGCCTTAAGTGCAACTCCGACAAGTCCGAAGTTCTGTTCTTTGGGTGCGATACAGAACCGGACTGGCAGACCTGGTGGCCACGGGATATGTTCCCTCCGTCCTGCTCCTCTCAGGTTGCTAAGAATCTGGGGGTGAAGATGGATAACAGGCTCACCTTGAAATCCCAGATCCTGGGGGTGTCGGGCGTTTGCTTTGGCATCCTCAGGATGCTGCGGAGGTTTCTTCCTCTGTTATCCGTGGAACACAGGACGCTGACTGTCCAGGCTCTGATTGGGTCCAGGTTGGATTATTCCAACGCTCTCTACCTGGGCCTTCCAGAGTACTTGTTGCAGCGGCTTCAAGTGGTACAGAATGCCGCTGCAAGGGCAATCTTTGGCCTCAGTAGGCGCTCCAGGACCTCTGGCTTGCTGGCAACTCTACACTGGCTTCCTATCCGCAAGAGGATTGCCTTCAAGGCGCTGACCTTGACCTACAAAGCTCTCCATAAGGAGGGAGCCAAGTACCTCCAAAAGAGACTGGTCTTTTACCACCCGACCAGGTCTCTGAGGTCGGAAGCCCTGCACCTTGCTGTTGTCCCCCGGGTCAAGAAAGCGCGCCTCGGGGGCCGCTCTTTTGGACTGCTGGCTTCTCAGCTGTGGAACTCTTTACCTCTGACCCTGCGGGGAGCCACCAGCCTACTGGCTTTTAGGAAAGGCCTTAAAACTTGGCTGTTTACTCAGTAGCCTGTCCTCCTTGAATATTTGCTCCACTCTTCCGTTAGTTTTTTCTGATGTTATGTTTTTTATGTTGCAGCATTGTCTCTTTCTCCGCTAAAGCGCCGGGACACTCTTTTTGAGTAGCCGCGCGCTATAGAAATAATTAAATAACATAACATAACATAACATAACTTCGATCTATATAATCAGTGTATCAAACCTGGGGAATTGTGTTGCTTATATAAAATACACCAAATTAGGCCTAATTGGGGATCTAATCGTGTATTCTTGCTTGCAATTTCCAACAAGCCGTAATCCCAAAGGGGGGTATACAAGAAGAGAGTACATTAAAAAAAATCAACAATAGGTTGGAAAATAACCTAAAAGCCCACTGTCTCAACAAAAGGGTTCAAAAGAGGAATGCAGATTTTTCACCAGGACTGCCTTTCCCATATATTCTGAAGCACCACTTATAGCATGAAAAATATTCTCATAGATCTTGTTAAAGAAAAAATGTTAAAGAGCCAAACACTAAGTTCCTTCTAAACACAGCCTCTACATTAGTGACGTACATCTTCTGGCGCCTTTGAGTTATGGCTATGGATTCATTAAATATGCCTTGACAAAGGTTGGATACCGAAACGCGTCTGTTTTTGGAGTTGTGCTATTCTGTGAATAAATAACAGAAACGATCCCCGGAGTGCTTTCCTTCTTTCATGGAAATGAGGATATGAGGGAGACTGGAGTGTAATAGATTGCGCGGGCGCACCCCGCGTCTGAAAGCACCCGTCGGCGAGTGCTCCACGCTGGTGTGTCTGTGGAGAGTATATATATATATATATATATATATATATATATATATATATATATATATATATATATATATATATATATATATATATATATATATATATATATATATATATATATATATAACCTACTGGCGGTCGCCAGTAGGTAGTTATAGTTAGGACCTAGTTTCCATAGGAAATCCGCAACATTCTATTGGGAATAACTTTGGCGCCGGTTGTTGAATCTTCGCGAATTTCTCAAAGAAGATGGCCCACTCTGCTCCTTCCCTGAAAGTCTCGGGAAGATTCGTCAAGCGGGGTCCGAGAAAAAAGGGGGGTTTCAAAACGTGTTTTCCCCATGTTAATTTCCATAGGACGATTAGACACGGCTACAGCCCGAACCGCTGAACGGAATTACACCAAATTTGGGAAAATGGTAAGGTCTGGTACGCAGATCACGCTTTTGGTTAAATGGTGTAAATTCCTCCAGTAGTTCCTGAGAAAATCGAAAGAAAAAATATATATATAACTGGGCGGAGCCTAACCACACATCTCATCGTGAGATCTGATTGGCTGTCAGCACTTCATCCAAGAAGTGTTGGCAGCCATCTTGGGACCAATATACATGATACCACCTCATTAAAAGGCATTGCAGTTAATGGAAGGTTTTAGGACTTAAGTTACATTATAAATCATTTGTTGATGGTACCATACTCATTTTCTCATTTTAGGAATTGTGGTGTGCTCTAAGGTGATTAAACATGTGAAAAAGCCTTCTGCTGGGTTATCATGAATCATGTTTGAAAGAAAACTATTATCTCATGCTTTTCCCACAGTGGTTTGGAAGGGGATCTATAAGCTAAACTGAAAGCATATTTTCTGTAAATTCACATTATCTTTCTCAGTCATGTGATAATGAAGTCTGACATTCTCAGTAAAACATGTACATCCAACAAGGACAGAGACTGTCAGTTGATTCTATTACAGGACCGGAGGCTTCAGATTATGCTTCTCAATATTTACTGCAAAAACACAGCAGCCAATGAAAATGCATATTTTCATAAATAACAGTATAACAAAACTATATTGCCCATGATGCACACAAGTATAGGCACGCCCCCATAGTCCACAAGAACCCTCGGCGTACTCCCATCATCCTCTTTCTTTGCTGCTCACAGCAAGAGTTAAGTGCACCTGATTACATGTCCCCTCACTTTCCTTTACATGGGGCTTATATTGTATATTGTGATTGACATTGCTTGATATTTGCTTGAGATTTGCTTTATTGAGTCTATATGCTCACAGTTACTTTGTATGGTGCATTTATATGTTTAATATTGTGCCGGTACAGTGTGAAGGGCGCCGGAGCCTCGCTCCGTTTTTTCTCAAGGAGGGTTCTTCTCCCTCGCTCTGCGCTCGCTGCGGAGGCCACTCCCGCTTCATTGAACTCGCGCCTCCTCCCGCCCATAGCTACGGTCCTTGACCCCCAGGGAAGCAGCCGCTTACACCATAGGAGCCTCGATACCGGCATTGCGACTACCGCTGGAGTTGGGCCTCCCTTGTCAGCCCTCCTACCCCGTACGGGCCGAGTGGCTCTCGACCGACGTGCGCACCAAGCGCTGACTAAAACTTGGGCTCTTTTTGGGCGGTTTTAGTAGCGTTTGGGCTGTGCATCTGGGTGCGAACCCCAGGCATAATTTAAACGCATTTTTTCTTGCGTTTTCCACACCGGCTACATCTCTGTTTATAGCGCCTGCACCCATGTTGTAAAAATACAGGCCAGTGAGTGCGCACACACTCAAAATATTGTTTCTGGCACAGGTCACTGACCTGCTCGACTACAGCTTTGCTGAGGTGGTTTAGATTGTAATTAGTACTGATTGTGTGCGCTTGTGGGCTGCCACCCCCATTACCCTCCTAGTATGGAAGAGTGGGTTCAAGACCCTGAGGAATATTATGATGTAGAGGAGGTGGATGCTGGACAGCAGGAGGCTGTCTTAGAGGATAACCTCGTTGAGGCCTTGGATGCTTCAGTGCAATCATCAGTAAATAAGGCGATGGAAAGCACGGTGCCCCAGACCGTGCAGCAGGCCCTAGCAGCAGCCTTACGCCCTATCCGGAAACAACTAGAGGGCTTTCCAAAACGCCATGGCTATGGAAAACAGCAACAGAAACGTAAATCTGAACCTTCTACTTCGGGCACAGGCACAAGTGCCACGAAGGAATGGCCACATGCCCAGGCCTTAGCGACACTGCCTGCCAGTGGGGCAGCGGAGCACTCCTATGCAGGAGAGACATCAGGAGCTAGGTCCAAAGTACAGAATGACACTGACACCACTACCACTAATACCGACACCGACACTGACACTTCGGAGGAGCCTCCTCCACCAAAGAAGGCTAGGCTTGGGACCAGACTGCGGCAGAGCCTCCTAACACTCCTTTTACCTTTGACCCTTCCGAGATTGTCCACCCCCGGTCCTCTGACTGGATACCGCCTCCCGCGGTTTCAGATTATCTACACGAGAATCTGAGGAAGGGGTTCTCTAGAGAGGTGCACAATCGCCTCAAGTCGGAGTGTCCTCGGCCAGAGTTGCCGGACAAGGTGGCTGAGACACCCGAAATTGACGCAAGTCTGCTCACGTTTCTAAAAAGGTTCTCAAAGGACCCCAAACGTGGCCTAGACCGCGCGTGGCGCGGATGTCAAGACAAGATGTTAGACGTCGTGGGACCTTTGGCAAAAATTTTGGAAATGGCGCTGGCAGCTAAAGAGACCGCTACTCCCATTGACCCGGACATTCTGGCGGGTTGGACACAGCGGGCTATCTGTCTCTTCAGGAATGCTAATTGTGCTATCTCGTCAGAAAGACGCAAGTCCTTACTAATCAGGATGGGCAGCAACCTGACTGAGTTAGCAGATGCAGATCCAGGCCCCTTGGCTGGCGGTCAAATATTCGGAGAGGGCTTTGTAAAAGACGTTTCAAAGTACGTCAGAACCTTCACCTCCCTTGATAAGGCGCAAAGTGGCATCAAAAGGGTCTTTAACCAAAGAGTTTTTAATCGGGCCGGGCGAGGTGGGGGCCGCTCATCAGGCCGAGGATATCAGCAAGGTTCCCAACGCGGCGACTTCGTGGCGGAAGAGGAGATTGGGACTCCACCCGTGACGGTACCTTTTACCCATCACGAAGACCGTATAACAGAGGTCGTTTCCAGGCCGGAAACAACAGAGCCTACTTCAAGGCACAACATTCCGCAGGTGAGTGTAGTAGATCAGTATATCATTCCTTTGGGGGGGTCGTACTCGACATTGTCTCAAACAGTGGCAGGTCCTAACTCAGGACGCTTGGGTGCTACAAACCATTCAAGTGTTTCGGTTGGAGTTTTACTCTCCTCCATGGCAGTCAGCTCTTCCAACGTGTCTCTATTTTTCCCAACAAGATTGCAATTTCATAGATGAAGAGATTGCAGACTTGCTGCAGAAGCGCGCGATTGCTCAATGTCATGAAGGGCTTCTGCAGCAACATCTTTCTGCAGCAACATCTTTATCGTACAGAAGAAAGGAGGTGGCAAGAGGCTTGTGCTGAACCTCAAAGAATTCAACCAGTTCCTTACCTACAATCACTTCAAGATGGAGGGCATTCATCTTCTAGCGGATTTGTTACAGGAGGGAGATTGGCTGGTTCGGTTGGACGTCAAAGACGCCTATCTCTCCATTCCAATCTTCCCTCCCCACCGCAGGTTCCTGCAGTTCAGATGGAACGGCCGGTGGTACGAATATTTGGCTCTTCCTTTCGGGCTTTCCTCAGCTCCTTGGTGCTTCACCAAGGTGATGAAACCAGTGGTCGCCCATCTCAGGTAGAGGGGGATACAACTCATAAAATACCTAGACAACATCTTTATCATGGCACAGAGTCCAATCACACTCAAGCAGCACCTCGTCCTTACGACAACACTGCTTCAGAGCTTAGGATTCGTTATCAATCTGAAGAAGTTGGTGATTGTCCCGACTCAGGTGATAGATTTTCTCGGGTTTACAATATACTCACAGTCAGCCCAGTTGTGCCTTCCAAAAACGAAATTGAGGGATCTCAAGAAAGAAATCCTGAAGTTATTGGACAGTCAGACGGTCATTCTCAGGGCCATTGCCAGAGTAGTAGGGGTTTTGGCCTCGTCGATTCAGGTGATCTTCCCGGGCCCTCTTCATTACAGGGCCCTTCAAAGCCTAAAAATCAGGCATCTTCAGAAGGGGCTGTCCTATTCGGACACCATTCCACTGTCACAGGAAGTCAGAACCGAACTACAGTGGAGGCTAGGTCATGTAGATGCCTGGAACGGCAGAGCAATATTTGGCTCACAACCAGAGGTGATAATCGAGTCAGACGCCAGTCGATGGGGCTGGGGCGCACGCTGCGGGGACATCTCCACAGGCAGCAGATGGTCTCCGCAAGAGCTATCCTTGCACATAAACTGCTTAGAACTGCTCCCAGAGTCGTTCACAATTCGGATGCTATCCTCGAAGCAGACCTCTTGTTGCATCCTCCTCTGCATAGACAATGTGTCCGCGGTGAGGTATATCAACAAGTTAGGCGGCACAAGATCGTCTCTTCTTGTACAGATAGCCAAGGACTTTTGGCATTACTGCCTCGCGATTCAGATCTCAGTGATGGCAGAATATATCCCGGGTCAAGCCAATCAGGTGGTGGATAGGAATTCCAGGCATCTCAGGGATTACAGCGACTGGAAGTTGCTTCCAGGAGTCTTCCAGTGGCTTCAGACGATTTGGGGTCCATTTCAGACGGACCTGTTTGCCACCAGACTCACGTGCCAGATTCTTCGATTTTTCAGCTGGAGGCCGGACCCGATGGCAATAGCGATCAACGCCTTTCTACAGGATTGGTTGAATGCGGTTCAGTATGCATTTTCCCCGTTCTTGCTGATTCCCAGAGTGATAACGCAGGGGATCAGACAACGGGCAGAGATAGTCCTGGTGACGCCGTGGTGGACGTCCCAGTCGTGGTTCCCCAAGTTGTTACAGTGGAGTTGCGATCTTCCCCGGTTGATTCCGGATTCGGAAACCCTATTACTGGGCCGTTCTTCAGGAACGACACCCTATGGTTCTAGAGGGCAGACTCACGCTGATGGCATGGAGGATTTCAGGGAACAGTGGCACTTGCCAGGAGTTTTGGAAAGGACTTTTGAATTTATCAGACAGGCCTGGGCACCTTCTACCAGAAAACGGTATTCCTCAGCCTGGAAGAACTGGGTGGATTGGTGCGTGGAACGACGTTTGGATCCCGTGGGGGCAGACTTATCCCACATGTTAAATTTTTTGTCAGATAAGGCGGCGGACTGGCTTATCGATCAGTAAACAATTTTCGATCAGCCATTTCTGCGGGGAATGCCCATATAGACGGGAAACCAGTGGATATGCACCCAGTAGTATGCAAACTACTTAAAGGAATTAGGGTTGCCAACCCACCTAAACCCAAATATACGGGTCTGTGGGACGTTTCTCTAATCATTTCCTTATTTAACAAGCGACCTGTTAATACACTCTTATCTAGGGAGCAGTTATAAACTGGCCATGCTGCTTTGCCTGTCGTCGTGCAGATGTTCATCGGATGTGAGAGCACACAACGTTACAGGTAGAGAATTTACCCCTGAAGGGGTTTCATTCAATATTACAGGTCATACTAAAACATTGTCACGTCAAATTGAGTATAATGCTTTTCCTGAAAATGAGAAATTATGTGTGGTACAATGTTTAAAGATGTATGAAGAATATACGAAGGCCTTGAGGCCTCACGGTTGTTCTCAATTGTTGATTGCACTACAGAAACCATTTAAACTGGTGGTGGCCGCCACTATTGCCAGATGGCTTCGTTTTATAATGCAGGAAGCTGGTATTGACACTCAAATATTTGGTGCTCATTCAGTGAGAGGCGCTATGGCGTCGAAAACGTACACGTTGGGTTCTAACATTCAGGACTTAATGCGTTGTGTAGATTGATCCTCTGAGTCAACATTTAAGACATTTTATTATAAGCCGGTGGGTGATATTACTTCTGTGGTTTTTAATGAGCGTTAATCTAGGATAATCTGAAGCCTCCGGTCCTGTAATAGAATCAAAAATTTGCTAGCATTCGTGCCAAGAATTTTCAATTCTATTAAGGACACAGAGACGAGGATTATCCCACCTGGCTTGGTTAGGATTAACAAGCTTGCCCACCCAGATATTTTAATGATGATCGAATTTATTCAGTGGTTACGGCTGTTTCATATCCTTTGTTTCAGGATCAGACAAGAAGTCTGAATAGGAGAAGATGGCTACCAAGAGTCTATGCCTGAAGACCATTTATTCTTCCACGTTGGAGGAGATTGTACAATTATTCAAGTTATCGTTGGACTTGTGTTCACTACAAAGAAAGAGGATGATGGGAGCACGCAGAGGGTTCTTGTGGACTATTGGGGCGTGCCTATACTTTTGTGCATCATGGGCAATGTAGTTTTGTTATACTGTTATTTATGAAAATATGCATTTTCATTGGCTGCTGTGTTTTTGCAGTAAAGATTCAGAAGCATAATCCTCGCCTCCATGTCCTCAATAGAATTGAAAATTCTTGGCACGAATGCTAGCAAATTTTTGAATCCTCTGTGTTCTACTGCAGCTTCCCAGAGTGTTCTAAAGAACAACTAGAGCGCTAACAGTCCTACTTATTACAAAGGTATGGCACACCTGAAGCCATCTTGATTGGAATAAAGTGGTAACTCTTAAAACATTTAATTTAAAAAGAAACAAAATGAGGGGGTATATTTTGCCATAGAATGTATGATTTGTGCTGCAGAAAGAAAAATTAGGGCACATTTTGAGTGACTTCTCAAATCCTCTTCTATTTCATTAAAAAATTCTGACATGCAGACTGAAACATGTACTTTCAATATCAGCAGCAGACTTCCCTGGTGAGCAGTAGCTTTACTACAGTGATCTAATACGCAACTAGCGTGCTAACATTCTGAATTTATGGCAAATGTGTGTCACATCTGAATGCTTTCTTGATGGAATCAAAGTAGAAAACTGAAAGTATTTCCTACTGAGGAGACTGTAGTAAATGGGGAAATTAGGAAACTTCATAACAAATTAGTCTCCCAAGATGGCCACCAGAGACAAAAGAGACCAAATGTATTACAAGTATACAGTTATCCATATAGTGACTCATACAATCACTAAGTCTTAGGCACACTTAATTAGATATAACTGTCACATACACTGCCTTTTTTCATCTTTAATGTAATGTTGTAATAGTGATTTTATAACACACTAAGTGTAAGTTACTATCTATATAAATAGATGAAGTGGTGTTTGTGTAAGTTTGTAGGTGAGTACATGTAAGTATAGTCAATTGTTTGCATAAGTCAGAAGGATGTCTTTATAAGTGAATACAATGTGTGCTGGTGTGTAATGTTGAAATAGGCGTATAAGTATATTTGATAGTGTTCTGTTGATTATTTACTGCATATAACACTGAATCTATAGGTAAGTGATTAGATGTGTGTACAGTTCTATGAATAACTGAGTGGGTGTTTAGACATTTCTATTGGTGTGTCAATGGTTTCAAATATGGCACTTTCTATTTTACAGTGAGTGATGAAAGATTATACTAGTGTGTGATGAGGTGTATTTGATTGTCACATGGATGATGTCATCAGTGATGTCATCAGTGATGTCATTTGAGATGTCATCAGTGATTTCATCAGTGATGTCACTGACCATGTCATGAATTATGTAATATGTGACATCATCAGCAGTGGATTGCGGGCGCGCAAGTTATAGCGAGTACAACTAACTATAACAGGGGAATTTCAATGGTTTTGTATGAGTAAAATGTCCAGCTAACTATAACTTGTGTGAAACCTATGTTTTTTTTTAGTGAATATATATATATATATATAATTTTTTTTTCAAGGCATGTAGATATGAAGTTAAGAGTAGCCAATCTATATTTACCTCTTTACCCTTTGCAATATTTTGGTCCTCGAAAATTTTGATACAATATTCTGTTGACGCAATAGTTTTGTTTCCAATATTCTGCCAGTGATCCCTACCTGAACCTTGACCCTGGGGAATTCTTAGTTCTTTTTATCAGTCTTTGTTATTGAGTATTTGTCACGTTCATTTACTACAGTGTTTATAATTCGGTTAGATACAGTTCATTGTTTTTAAAACCAGATCATGCTAAATTTAATCAACTAGATATAAATGATCAGTTTTGTTTCATAGTGTTTGTCTCTAGAGTTTAAGCCAAATGCTGTATTAGTGTGGCATAACACATAGGTTTAAGTGGTTCTGATTTCAGTTTGTTGAGATCTTGGTCTGTTGTATTAGCCATGTACTTTGTGCAGTAGGTCCACCCGGGTGCTGAATACCTATGGCAAGATACGTTTGCTTTCTTGGATCTCCTTGATGTCTGCTGATCTACTTCTGACTCGCTTATACCAATGGATTCTGTTTCTTCGACAATGGTCTGTGGTATGCATTGAACTGACACACTAGATATCAACTGTAAGAATTGCAGAGGATTTAACTCCTAATTTACGAGATGCCATAAAATCAAAAGTATGGGATTTTTCAGTAAAAGAAAATGGACTAATCAAAGGTGTAGACTCAGTCTGAATAGCCATAAAGCAGAACTTGTGGGACACCCCCGCGCCGCACGGCCACCAGCTGCTGCGTGTGTTCCCCTCTGCCTGCCTTCTGCCTCGCTGACGCCGTGGTCGCTCCCCTCTGGTTTCCCAGTTGTTTTGCCCTAAATTTGTGCTTGTCTGTTTCTGCCGTCTGCTCGCGTATTTTGCTGTTTTTCCTTGTTTTGCCCTAAATTTGTGCTTGTCTGTTTCTGCCGTCTGCTCGCGTATTTTGCTGTTTTTCCTTGTTTTGCCCGTAATTTGTGCTTGTCTGTTTCTGCCGTCTGCTCGCGTATTTTGCTGTTTTTCCTTGTTTTGCCCGTAATTTGTGCTTGTCTGTTTCTGCCGTCTGCTCGCGTATTTTGCTGTTTTTCCTCGTTTTGCCCGTAATTTGTGCTTGTCTGTTTCTGCCGTCTGCTCGCGTATTTTGCTGTTTTTATTTGTTTTGCCCTAAATTTGTGCCTGTTAATTTCTTTGTATCCCCTGTGCCGTGTCCAGTTTCCTTCCTGATTGGCCGCCTACCTCGCCGCCCTCCGCTCTCGCTTCCCGCCACCGACATTGGCCCCGCCCCTTTTTCTCTTCTGTTCCCTCCCCGCTCCCGCCTCCCAGCTGCTCCGCCCACCCGCGCACTTCGCCTTAAATGGCGACCGTGCGGACGCGCAGCGGTCACGCGCAGCGGGCGCGCCGATTGTGCGCCGAAGGCGCGCCAAAGGTAAGCCCGTCTACGCCCGTCCGCGACCGGATCACGACCAGCGCCAGGACCCCTGACCCACGAAGACCCCGACCGACCCGCCTGACGTACTCCGCCGCCACCCTCACCGCTCTCAACACCGGCCGACTCCCAGAATGCCATCAAGCCTCTCCACGACGTACCCACGGACCCTTCAGCTGCCACGCCTGCAAGTTCACCTGCATCCGGACCTGCCTCGCACCAGCACCCACCAAGCCGAACACCAGCAGTACCCACCTCAAGTGCATCCTGCTCAACACCCGCTCCATCCACAGACATGCCATCGAACTCTGGAACCTCCTCGACACCACAGCTCCAGACGTTGCCTTCCTCACGGAGACCTGGATGAACGCCTCTTCAGCTCCCGACATCGCCATCGCCATCCCAGAGGGCTACAAGATCGTCCGGAGGGACCGAAACGCCAACCAGATGGGAGGAGGCATCGCCATCATCCACAGGAGCACCATCCGTCTCACGACCAGCACCGACAACTCCCTGACCACCGCCGAACACCTGCATTTCCAGATCCACACCAACCCGAACACCACCCTCAGAGGCACCCTGATCTACCGACCCCCTGGACCACGCACACAATTCAGCGAGGACATCGCCGACTTCGTCAGCCCACATGCCCTCCCCTCCGCTGACTACATCCTCCTGGGAGACCTCAACTTCCATCTGGAGAACAACAACGACCGCAACACCAGCACCCTGCTCGACAACCTCACCAACCTGGGACTCAAGCAACTGGTGTCCACCCCCACCCACCTCGCCGGACACACACTCGACGCTGTCTTCTCATCCAGCAAGGACATCAACTTCAGCCACACCACAGAGCTTCAATGGACGGACCACAGCTGCGTCCACTTCACCTTCAAGAAAACAACGACCCACCACCACCAGCAACAGACCGCCCGCAGAAGCTGGAACAAGATCACAGCAGACCAGCTCGCCACCTCCCTGAGCCAGCACCCTCCTGCCAGCTCAGCGAACCCCAGCCAGGCCGCCGACAACCTCACGAAGTGGATCAGCAACTGCGCGGACGAACTCGCCCCACTGAGGACCCCGCCCAGCAGACCCGGCAGCAAGAAAGCCCCATGGTTCACCGACGAACTCAAGAGCTCCAAGAAGAACTGCCGAGCCCTCGAGAAAGTCTGGAGAAGGGAACCGACACCGGACAACAGGACCTCCTTCAAACTTGCCACCCGGAAACACCACCAGCTGATCCGCGCCGCCAAGAAAACAGCATTCAAGGACCGGTTGGACAACAACGCACACAACTGCAAGGAACTCTTCAACATCGTCAAAGAGCTTTCCAACCCCAGCGCAGGAAACAACGACATCACCCCATCGCAAGACCTCTGCAACTCCCTGGCTTCATACTTCCACAACAAGATCGCGGACATACACAACAGCTTCAACAACCAACCAACGCACACCATGACCGAACAACCACCCCCCACCACCACCCTCCGCGCCTGGACCCCGATCAGCACCGAAGACACCATCCGCACGATGAACTCCATCCACTCCGGATCACCGACCGACCCCTGCCCTCACCACGTCTTCAACAAAGCCGACGCTGTCATCGCACCCCACCTGCGAGACATCATCAACACATCCCTCGACACCACCATCTTCCCCGAGAGCTGGAAACACGCCGAACTCAGCGCCCTACTCAAGAAACCAACAGCGGACCCCACCGACCTCAAGAATTACCGCCCCATCTCGCTCCTCCCGTTTCCAGCCAAAGTCATCGAGAAGACCGTCAACAAGCAGATGGCCGCTTTCCTCGAGACGAACGGATCCCTCGACCCCTCACAGTCCGGCTTCCGAGCCAACCACAGCACCGAGACCGCCCTCATCGCCGCCACCGACGACATCCGAGCCCTGATGGACAATGGAGAAACAGCGGCCCTCATCCTCCTAGACCTCTCCGCGGCATTCGACACGGTCTGCCACCGCACCCTAGTACGGCGCCTCAGCAACGTCGGAATCCAGGACAAGGCGCTGGAGTGGATCACCTCCTTCCTCGACGGGAGAACACAGAGAGTCCGCCTACCACCGTACAAGTCAGAGGCCACCGAAGTCATCTGCGGCGTCCCCCAAGGATCATCTCTGAGCCCCACCCTCTTCAACGTCTACATGAGCCCCCTCGCGGCCATCGTACGCAAACACAACCTCAGCATAATCTCCTACGCCGACGACACCCAGCTGATCCTCTCCCTGACCAACGACCCCGCCGCCGCCAGAGCCAACCTGCACGAAGGGATGAAAGAGGTAGCCGAGTGGATGACGACCAGCCGCCTGAAACTGAACTCGGACAAGACGGAGGTCCTCATCCTGGGCTCCTCTCCCTCCGCCTGGGACGACTCCTGGTGGCCTCCCGCCCTGGGCACCGCACCCAAACCGACAGACCATGCACGCAACCTGGGCTTCATCCTGGACTCCTCCCTCTCCATGACCAGGCAAGTCAACAACGTCTCCTCGGCATGCTTCAACATCCTACGCATGCTACGGAAGATCTTCTGGTGGATCCCCACCGAGACCAGGAAGACCGTCACCCAGGCCCTCGTCACCAGCCGACTGGACTACGGCAACGCCCTCTACGCCGGGACCACCGCCAAGCTCCAGAAGAGACTCCAGCGGATCCAGAACGCCTCAGCCAGACTCATCCTCGACATCCCACGAACCAGCCACATCTCCGGACATCTGCGAGACCTTCACTGGCTCCCCGTCAACAAAAGAATCACCTTCCGCCTCCTCACCCACGCACACAAAGCCCTACACGACCAAGGCCCGAGCTACCTCAACAGCCGAGTCAACTTCTACGCTCCCAAACGCCACCTCCGATCAGCCAACCACGCCCTCGCCGCCGTCCCCCGCATCCGAAGAGCGACTACAGGAGGAAGGTCCTTCTCCCACCTGGCCGCCAAGACCTGGAACTCCCTCCCGACCGACCTGCGCCTGACCCAAGACCACCTCTCCTTCAGGAAGAAGCTGAAGACCTGGCTGTTCGAGCAGTAGCGGCTCCCCCCCCCCCAGCGCCTTGAGACCCCACGGGTATGTAGCGCGCTTTATAAGTGTCACTGATTGATTGATTGATGCAGTGTTTCTGAGAACATCACCCTTAAATCTCATGCCTGAAACAGTGGTCAGAACCACTCCAGTGATTGAAACAATGCCTGATTAAGATATTTTGAGAGAGATAGTTGGAAGTCCTTGTAATTTGCAGATTAAGGGGTTACAAAAGCGTAATGAAAAGTATAACATTTTACAGGATCCTAGAAAAATTAACAATATTTTTATTCCATGTTGTCCCATAGTACCGCATCCAGCTACAATGCTATTTGAGATTACCTGTGTTGCAGAATAGTTTACTGTTATGGATCTCTGCCAAGCCTTTTTCTCTATCCTGTTGCATGAGGACAGTCATTTCTTACTCTCCTTTATATTCAGAGATACAGTTTTGGCATGGTGCCAAGTTCCACAAGGGTGAACACAGAGCCCTTCGATCCTTAACCAGATACTGATAAAGAATCTTGAGACCTTACAAATGCCTTGCAACTCAGTTCTTGTGC
Organism: Lissotriton vulgaris; assembly: GCF_964263255.1. NCBI lineage: Eukaryota > Metazoa > Chordata > Amphibia > Caudata > Salamandridae > Lissotriton > Lissotriton vulgaris. The sequence continues at coordinate 234,553,777 of NC_141700.1, read as the reverse complement.
AATAAATTGATGACCTACTTGTTGCATCAAGTACACAAAAACTTTGTACACAGGACTCAATGGCTTTACTGAATCATTTGGCTGAAAATGGACACAAAGTGTCTCCGAGCAAGTTACAATATTGCCGGAAAGAGGCCCTATATTTAGGATATCTTATTGAAAAGATAAAAAGAAAGGTGTCACAAAAGAGAATCACTACCATCTTGAAAATGATTCTACCCAGAACACAGAGAGAAGTCAGAATGCTCCTGGAAATGGTGGGCTACAGTAGAGAGTGGATACCTAACTTTTCGCTAGTGACCACGCCTTCACTGAGGCTGATGCACAAGGATGTGCTTGATCTGCTTCCATGACACAACAACTGCTTTAAAGTTTTCCTAGAGCTGAGAGAAGGTTTCTGTCATGCCCTGGCACTGGGAATGCCTGATTATAGTAAAACTTACATTTTGTTTTGTAGCGAGAGGGAGAGCTGCTCTCTCTCAGCCCTTACTCAGTTGCATGGAGACTCACAAAGACCTGTGGCATATTTTTCAACCACCCTTGACCCTGTTGGCCCAGGACTTCCTGGCTGCCTCAAAGCAGTTGCATAAGTTGGTGTTAGTATTGAGAGAAGTGAGAACATAGTGATGAGATATTGCCTTACAGTAATGTTCCTTTACTCTGTAGAAATATTGCTTACTCACACTAAGATCCAATATTTGACTGATAGCAGACTAATAAAATATGAAAAATTGATTTTTGCAGCTGAGAACGTAGTATTGAAACAATGTCAAACTCTTAATCCAGATACATTGTTACCATTGTCTGAAAATGAAATTGATGGGGAAGAGGTTGAGCATGACTGTCTTGATGTTATGGATCTATCCACCAAGCCAAGACATAGTATTAAGGATAAACTCCTTGATGAGCCCTACAATGTTGTATTTGTAGACGCCTCCTGTTTAAGAGATGAGGGGACTTTGGGAGCAGTTTACGCTGTTTGCACAATTCAGGAGGTGGTCGAGTCCTCTTAGCTTCGAGATGTTATCTCTGCACAAGTCGCCAAATTGATTGCTCTGTGCCCAAGCCTGCTATTTTTCAGCTCAATTGCGAGTTTACAGATAGTAGGTATGGCTTTGGTGTGGTCCAGGATTTTTGACAGAAGTGGTCATAAAGGGGTTTCGTGACTTCATATAGATATCGGATCTGGAATGGGGAATACGTGATGAGATTGTTGGAAGCACTACAATTGCCACAGGAAATTACAGTAGTTAAATGCATAGCTCACAGAAGCAGAAATTATTATGTCACTGTTGGAAACAGATATGCTGATGAAGCTGGTCGGTATTGTGTAATTGTGGCATGCACATAAGACTATACAAATAATCTGATGAGGACACCATCTTTTCAATGCTGTTGTCAGTAGCTGATACATGGGAAGAAATCAAAAGGTTGCCGGAAGAAATTTTAGAGGCAGAACAAATATGGGACAAAGCCGGATGTGTCAAAAATGCAAATGATATTTATGTTTCAGCAGATGGAAGACCTGTGTTGCCAGATTGCCTGTTATTTCCCATGACACAATATTTATTTGCGGTACAAAAGGGGGTGCTGCACATTTTGGAAGGATTTCAATGGTGAAGTTATTCAGGTAGAATTGGTTTAATCCCCGATTCTTAGTTCTAGCTGAAGAGCTATGCCAGAGGTGTGTGACATGTCAGCAGACAAATGTTGGTAGGAGAACCTCTGTAACACAGAGCCATATAGGAAGATCAGGAAGACCCTTTAACTGGATGCAGTTAGAGTTTATCGAAATGCCTGTTTGTAACGGGCTGAGTTATATCCTGTTTGTAGAATGCACTTTCTCCCGATGGGTAGAAGCATACCTAATGCAGGAAAATGACAGTCTCACTGTAGACAAACTGCTGTTATGTGATCTCATACCACTGTTCGGATTTCCAGTTTCTCCAGAGTCAGACCGAAGGACCCACTTTAACAGCAAAGTCCTTAGAATGCTATGTGTGACCCTTCAAGTGGAATACAGGCTATCATGTAGCTATCATCCAGACGCTTTGGGAATAGTTGAACAGCTAAATGGGATGCTGATATCACATTTGGCCAAAGTCTGGGCATCCACTTTAGTGAAATGGCCAGATGCTTTGCCATTAGTATTTATGAGTCTCTAAAACATTCCAACAGGAGGATAGGATTATCGCCTCATTAAATACTCATGGGAAATGCTATGTGACTGCCTGCTGTGCCTGCAAATGTACTTGTAAATATTAGATATGACTTGATCATCGATTATTGCAAAGGGTTAGCTGATGCAGTGTGTTCTGTTTCTCACCAGGTTGGAGCTGTCAGTGTCACTCCAAGCCAGGAGCAGTGTCACAACCTTAACCCTGGTGAATGGATCCTACTCAAAAACATTTCTTTAAATCCTTCCTGGAGCCAAGATGGAAGGTCCCCCTACCAGTCGGTCCTAATCACCAGCACTGATGTGAAGTGCGCTGAGATACCTAATTGAGTGCATGCCTCTCACACCAAGAGAGTGAGGTGACCGTTTGTTGAAGTGGTGACTTCTGAGCCAAATCAGAGATCATCTGTGCCCCTACATTCTGAAGGACCAGAGCGGGTGAAGTACAGCAGAACTTTTCACCTGTTCAAGTGCCTGAAATCTCACAAAGTGGTGTGGAAGTATCCCCTGATGATGCATAACTGAGAGCTGAAAGTAGGGGAGTCGTTAAATTGACATCGGAACCATTGAGCAATCCTGATGAGGGAACCGGTGTGAGAAAATAAAAACTGCAATTGAGATCGGAATGGCCAAGTAGCATGGGACAGTTGAGATCTAGTGTGTCAGTTCAATGCATACCACAGACCATTGTCGAAGAAACAGAATTTCTTGCCATTTTAAATTTGACATCTTCACCATGTGTCTGAAACTCAACACCATCCAGTGTGCAATAAATCATGCAATTTAACTTGCACAAACGATCCCTTCCTAACAAATTTACAGGACTTTAATCAAACAAAACAAATTGGTGATCTTCCTCAAATGAACCTATTTTTATAGGTACCTTCGTTGAAACTGATTTAGTTATTTGCTTATTTGTGACTTCTACAACATGGATCTTCCTCAATCTTTCCCGAGAGAGGTAGGTATAGGAACACTTGGTGGCCATTTACCTCTTCTTCTACAATGGTCCTCTCTGGTCTACCTCCAGGACTGTGCCAACAATGCAATCTCCCTCCTCCTCAGGTACTGTCATTGTGAATTGTCAGAATCAAAGGTCAAAGCTTTTATTCTCAAATTTGGGACATTGCTGACATGGGTTCTAATTTGAAAATGGTTTTGAATTCACTCTTTGTACATGATCACATTAAAGCTGGGATTTCCCATGTTCTTTGGGGCCATTGGAGCATGTGGGACCTGCATTACAGGGATTTGTGACTCAGTTGATGTCTGCATTCGCTGAACTGGAACCTGAACTGGACCATTTAGCATTTCCGCTTGATTGACACTTTGCATTTGCCCATCACCACTTATTTGATTAAGATTCTGTCTACGCTCCCTCTTCCAATGCCTGACCTTGCAATAGTGACAAGTAGTTGAGTCATTTGATGTTGCAATATCTACCCCTGAATTTGGATCAGTAAGAAGACCTCAAGCTCTTCCCTGGAAAACACTCACTTCACTTTGGGACATCTGTTTTCCATTTTGAAAACCAACACCCTGCATTTCACACACATTCCCTGCATACAACTGATTCTGAAACCCTTTCTTAGCCAGCCAGTCTGGACCAACATACATTACTCTTTAAGCTTGTTCTGCTTCATCACTTGTTCATCGCTACAATATTGTGCATACTTCTGAATCTCATCTAAGGGTTTTGTCTGCCAACAAATCACATTCTGCTGTATGTGCATGCTGATTTCTGGTTGCAACCCAAGCATGAACTGTGACACAAAACTCACCATATCTCCCTTTTCTGGATTTTCTTGTCCATTGTGCTGTCTAAACACCTGCAACACTTGTTCACAATAAGCATGCACTGATTATTTAGCTTCTTGAGTAGTTCTATTAATCTTAAACCATTCATTGTCCCTTGCTTGAACTTTTCCTTTTAAAAAGGTAATCACCTCGTCGTACTTTGTAGGTAAGGGGGCATGGGTAGGTGCATGTCTTGCATGTCTTGCATGTCTTGGAGGCTCTCTACATGGCCATTGCACAGCTATCTTACACTGAGCTCATAGATCACTAGGTAGCACAATGTCAAATAAAGTTTTCAAATCTATCTAGAAAATTTTCAAAATATTCACTAACCTATCAACTTCTGTATACCACTGGGCAGGATTGTGTCAGAAGACCACCCATACTCAAGGGTACATGAACATACCCTCCAACGGGTATCTTCCTCATAGGGAAAGTTAGAATCTCATCTCACCCTTTCTTGGCTAATAGTTGGTCTCTCTGTATCTCCTGTTCCTTTATTTTCAGGAGTTTTCTCAAACCATGGGGGAAATATTCCATCATAAAATGGTCTCCCCTCTCCCTTTGCAATTGGGGTTGTAAATCCCTTTCTTAATAATTGAACATTCTGGGTGGGATTAAGGCAACAATCTGTGAGTTTTGAGATTTCAGAACAAACCCTGTCGCAACTATTGCTCCTATAGCTCCTGGACTAGTAGGATTCTGTACAATATTGGTTGGTCCAGTTGCAACAAGAATTGCTCATGTCTAAGCTGATACAACCTGTGACACAGGTGCAGGTATGGTCAGAAAAGAAGTTGCCTCATCTTGAGCAATTGCAGTAGTGGCTGCTTCAGCAGGTGCAGCTGTAATCGAGAGCTTTAGAGGTGGCCCACCAATCAGAATTACAATCAGGTCAAAGGCTGTATAGCCACTCTACTTCTAGTGAGTGTAACACTTTCTGAACCTGGTGTTGGAGCCACATCTGGAGGTCGATGAGGACAAAAAAGCATCAAAAATGTCCTCCCCTGAATCACTTTCAGTATCAGTTTTTCTTGTGGACTTCTCATCATCATTTCTCTGCTTCTGACGTTTTTAGGCTTTACTGTCATTATTGCTGGGCACATTTTAGGTCCCTCAACTACACATTTCCTAAGTCTCTGCTTTTCTACATACCATTTAGCATCAACACATTTACATGCTGCTCTCTTTGCTCTATTGTGGTGCCTTTCTTCCTCTTTAGCATTAAATGGTTCATACTGTGTAGGTCCAGGACAAAGGTTTCAATTCATATAGCTTTTCTCTTACATTTTCTATAATCTTTAAATCAAAAGTAACATACTGCGCAAACCTTATTGGTCCTTGTTTTTCAGTGACCTTCTGCCATTGATGAAGCCATAAACATGTATGAAGCCCATGTGTGTTGCCATATAGTGACGTGGCATACCTTCTGGTGGAGTCTCCTTGCCGCCACAGACAGAGACTCGTACATCATCTCTCATTAAATCTCTAAGAGCTTTAAAGCATTTCATGATTGCAAAGATTCAACAATAAATGAGCAAATATTGATTCAGTACATTTCAGTGTTTTTGGTTAATTCACAGTTCACAATCCCTCTTCTTTTGCCTACCACCGTACAACTCTTGATGATTCACCGACAATCCAACTTTTCACACCAATTAGCTATCCCAGCATGGCCCACTCTGACATAATTATCACTTCTTGCAGTGGTTCACCCTCCTTTGCAATTTTCTCGTACCCAAAATTCTACAACTTTAAGCAAGCACAAGAAAGAAATAACTCTTGTGTGCTCCACTAAGAGATTCAAAGTATTTCACTTAAACAAGAAACAATCAAAATTTACTCCTTCTGACTTCCTCACAGATACACACAGATGAGATCTCAACCAGCGGGAAATTACCATGACTGATATAGTTTCACCTTTGCACTAATAGGTTCCACTAACACCAATCACTATTAGCATAATAAAACAATTTTATTATAATCCCTATCTCAACTGTGCGGTCTATGATACCTCACGAACGAGCATCACAAAACCTTAGCAGACAAGTAACGCCGCAACTTATTGCTTAACTATACTAGCACCTAGGACAACTCAGAGTATGAAAACAACTTTAACTGCTCTACATCAAATGCATAAGCACAATTAAACAATCAACTTTACCAAAACACAAAAAACATAACTTCAACACAATAATGAACTCTCAATTAAGACAGTATCGACACATAACCATCTTGATACTCCTTCAGTCTTCAAGTTCGGGATTTGGACTTAAGGGACATGGGCAATTCTAAACTTGGGCAATTTCTATCAGCTCCTTCTCTCCTGTGACATAGACCAAAATATATTATATCTTAATCTTTAGGTGTAGTCATTAAATTACGCTAGATGTATGGACCCTTTATTCGTCGATGAAGAGAGCTTAAAAGGAGCAATCATTTACATCAATACTTCAGTATCAGCAATTTTTACATTTATACAGTCAAAGAGAATTTGTGCGAGTTAAAGCGTTTTTATTAATAATTCTAATACGTTCAAGTTATTTTATTCAGAAGATAATAGCCATACAAAATAAGATGGACCATAATCAGTTATTATGCTGATTTGTATAGCACACTAATAACCAGGGAGGGCATCCAAGTGCAAGTAAGCCCTGCAAAGTGTATTGGGGAAAAAACTGATTCTGTTTTTTGGTACTTAAAGTCTCAAATTGGGTCAGTGGTGGACACTTGTTTTGGGGTCCTAAGTTCTCTTGAGGAATTTTCTACATTTCTTATATTTCCCAACTGTAATTCAGACCCTAATAACGTCAAGACTAGACTATGGCAATGGATTATACTTTGGATTACCAGAGTGCCTGGTGGGTAAGCTGCAAGTTGTCCAAAACGTCCCTGCTCGTCTGCTTCTGAATCTACCAATCAGAACGGAGATGTCCTCAAATCTGCAAGATAACCACTGGCTCCCCATTAAGTAAAGGATTTAGTTTGAAGCACTAGTTTTGGTGCATATAGTTTTAGTGCATGGGGCTTCATATCAAGCGGGAGCAGCTTACCTTATAGTAAGATTTAGCTTTTACTGCCCACAAAAAAAACCTGAGATAAGTTAACAAACTGTTGGCGGCGGTGCCCAACCTAAGAGTGGCAGCATGGAATAAGACCCCTCAGGAGCTTCGAGCCACAAGGAACAGTACAACATTTAATAAGAAAGTTGAAAACGTGACTTTTTGTGCAGGATTACTAATGGTTTTAGATCTTCAGACCTTTTCCACATGCGGGGACAGTCTTAGGAGTAGCTGTTGCACAACAGAAAATGTTTTATCATTATCAACCCTTTTCTTTAATGATCCTGAGCTAAAGCACCAGGATATCAGAAGGCAGCCAGGGCTTCCCAAACATACTCATCCCAGCCCGAGAGAGGCTTTTCAGATCACCAGATGGGCGAACAGAATAGCAAGCAAAGTCTGCCGCACTGCGTGCAGCGCCACTTCATTTGCTGGCCCCAGGAACAGTAACACTAAACGTACCATAATGCCAGCACCCGCACCAGCGTGGTAGACTCCCAACCAAAATTGCCCATGCCAGCAATATAGCTACACAAGCTGCTGTCAATAGACCGGTTTGGCTCAATACAGAGAGCCCGTGGACCAATCACCTGGTGACTGAGGAGACACCACCTCCGCAGCCGCCCAGATATTCCCACCAGGCCAGAGAAATGCACCGCAGACCTCCAGCCGTACAGAAGCAGCGCAAGCATAACCAAGTGAGACCTTAAGACTATTCCACCAGGGACATCTTAAGGATTTTGGGGGCCCTGGGCTAAACATTATTTGGGGGCCCCCTGCTCAGAACAATTCTGAACTTATTATCCATTTTCAGATCATAAAAGCCCTCAGCAGCTCTAGTCTGATTATCAACAACCCTCTTTGTTGGCTCAAAAAACCTTTAAGGGCCCCCCAGTCCTTCAGGGGCCCCCTTCAATGCAAAGCCTCTGAATATTTACAAGATATTGAAGACCTGGGTGTCCCCTTTTCATATTGTGTAGGTGGCCCTATAATTTGTGCCACTGTCTAGGACTGTCCTGGATGCTTAATGATGGGGCCCTAGAAAGATGGGGCCCCTGGGCCAGAGCCCCCTTGGCACATGCCTTAAAACGTCTTTGCATTCCCCTAGGCCCTAATTAACTCACAAACCCACAACACAATAACACGGAAAAGGGAGTTCCCCGGCCAATTTCCAACTGGCATGCCCAGTATCTCAAAGTAACTGCTGGCAAAAACAGGAGAAGAGTTAGACACAGCAGTGTTCCGCCGTAACAGTACATTCGACAAGCAGCAAATAGAAGAATGCAGTTAAACATGTGTACAAAAGCCATAAAAAGGAATACACATGGCATAATATCGAATGTCGGGTAAGCCTGCCAAACCACCTATATTTGATGCGGAATCCACAGGCCAAAATCTACCACAGGCTAAGCTTGAAGTTAGTTAAAAGCCAAAAGTAGAAATGCTGACATACTAGATGTGGACTTACCACATTTAACTTGCCCAGAACCAACGCCATTATGCTGGCCCCAGCGTTCACTGTCTTCACGGTGTGAGGAGCTGACCCACATGGAGCACGCGTGCCCATCCCTTGATGCGCAGAAATCCTTCAGTCGCTCGCCTGCAAAAAGTTGTGCAAAATGGAATAAAATACAACCCTCAGTGGAGCGAGCACACTGCACCCACCCCATAGTGTCTACAGGCACAAAAGGACAGGCGGTGTGGTCGGCGCTTTTTATATTGGTAGAGGGTGTTTACGAGGCACAAGGGCCTCACTTTGTAATGGACAAAAGCGAGAGAAACATGGACGTAATGAGCTGCAACCCTTTAAATGACCTGGGAGCTAAAGCACTCTTGCCACCTGCAACAAAGAATTGGACTCACCTGACTCTGAGGCCTGGTCTGCAGCTTCAGTGGCAGGCGTGAGCGGACAGCAGAAGAGGACAAGGGCAAGTCTAGCCAGGCAGGGGCAAGTAATAATTAAATTATGGCTGGGGGCGCCGCAAGTCTTTCTCAGTAGTCTGGCTGGGTCCGGTCCTGGGATGCCTCTCCTCACTCGTCATGCGCACTTTCAATTGCGCGGCTGAGCACTGCACATTGATCACCAGCTCCACCCTATGCCCCACCCTGAAGGCGCGGAGACATCTGCGCGCCGCGCACCATAATTCATGGACATGTGCATCATTTCATTAATTAAGAGGCTGGGAGTGCACTGTGCGCACTATTTAAATCATGAAAAGGCTTGCTGGCTCCATCTCTGCTGAGTGAGGGGGGGGGGCTGGAGCTCCACTAACCCCCCCTCCCCAGGGGGCCCTGGAGCACTCACTGACCCTCTCACCCCCCTCCCCACAACGTGGCCCAGGGCTGTGGGTGACGGCCTGTGTTATGTCTGTTGTCTCTCAGGTTCTTCGGATCGGACCTCCGTTCCTTTCATTCCGTTTTGTCAGTTAATTATGCCAGAGTTGCTAGCACTGATTGTTGCTTTACTCGTGAATTACTGCCTATAAAATGAAAGAAATAGTTTTGTTTGTTTACACGGACAATGGCGCACTGCTAGTGGGAGAATGCAGGTAGTTCCTCCGCACCCTGGCCCAGCCGAGTCCAGACTCCGACTCGTGTGATGTCCAACTCCAAGCAAACCCGCGCGGCCCTGTGCACGCGCACCTTTTATTTAATGAGGAGGATTGCCTGCTCCTCTGAGGGACCCCCTGGAGCAGGAGACCCCCCCAACGCAGATGCAAAATGGCTACCACAGGGGCAGAGAATCATGCCTTTGTTTTGTGCAGGTCCTGAAGTCACAGACCCGGGTCTCTTCTTTGTCCTTGGTTGCAGTTCAAATCAGATCTGAGGTTCTGGTGCCAGGGATACCCCTTATACCCTAAATGTAGGGGTTTTAGTGGTGTAGGTGCAAGTAGCCACTGGCCTACTAGCCCCAGTGACTAATTTACCTTTGAGGTGACAACACCCAGGTGAGTGTCCCAACTTTGCAACCCAGAACACTCTATTTTGCCACTTTTAGAAATGGCAGAAAACTTCCTTAGCACTACAGACCAAGAACCCTACCCTAGGGGTTTGGCTAGCCTTCTGGGGATGTACACCTCCTGACTACCTAATTTTTCCACTTGCCTGAGAGCAAATGTGTTTCCCCCTTTTTGAGGCAGCCAGGATGCATATCAGAGTCAGTGTAAGCTTTGAAACCCACCACTTTGATGTGCAACATCACTAGCCACCCTGTCATGGAGGGAGGTGTCACCTCCTTCCTGGCCAGGGCTTTATTTCTGATTCCTGGGAGTGTTCCCCCCCATGCCTGACAGTTGTCCAGACTCCTGTCCTGGTGGAAGCAGCTGCAGGCTGTCAGCCAGGGCACAGGAAAGGCTGCAGCAACCAGGTGGGCAACCTCTAAGGTAGTCACCTGGGTGCATGTCACATTAAATCTGACATGAGAATCATGTCGGGTTTGATGAGACAAGTCGGCTGATACCAAACATGACCCTTTTAGTGGGACCATAATGAAGCTGGCAACCTTGTGCCCGTGTGCCAAACTATATTATCTTATGGCCCCTAAACACTTATAGTAGTCATTAATAAGCTTTCACTTATATGTCCACACCTTTAATATAATGCACCCTGCCTCCTGGGCTCAGCAGGTCTACCTTAGGGGTGACTGACATATATTAAAGAGAGTGCTGTGACCTTGCCACTCATAAGTTGAATTTGAGCAGTGTGCACTGCTCATGCAGTCTGCAATGGCAGGACTGCTGTCATCTGTTTACTTGGGCCACTCAGGGTGGCACAATCAGTGCTTCAGGCCCCGGTGACCCCTTTAATTCCCATGTCCTGGGCACACCTGGTACCACTTACCAGGGACTTATAAGGGGGTTAAAGTCCTTGCCAATTGGGGCTGACAATTCTCATACATCATACCTAGGGAGAGAGCATGTGCAATGAGGCCTGGGTAGCAGGCTCCAGTGCACTTTCAGAATCATAACCATCAGCACTGGGGCAAAAAGTATGGTGGTGGCGATACAAAAAGGGCTCTTTCCTAAAGAAACAAAGAAACAAAACTGAAAAGAATCAGTAAAGAATCTAGCAAAAGAGTTATGCATAATCTAATCTGAAGAAAGCCTAAACAGACTGTTGATTTGATGATGATGATGTGAGTGGATAAAAGACATTCTTAGAAGCGGGCAGATTTGTGAACCTTCACATACTTCATTCTAATATGGTTAGAAGTTCAAACATTCAGTGAATATTACTAAGGTTGCCCCGGTAAAAAACGCAGGTGAAAAATTGACTTAAAGTTTTTCATCTAATAAACACTTATCAAACATAGGGCCTGATTTAGAAATATTGGGATTTATATTTCGGCAGACAGGATATCTGTCACCATTGTGGCAAAGTAACCTATCCCCTAATATCTAAATCAGGCCCATAGTTTTCCATGGATAATTTTCCCACAAAAAAGTATTTTACTCAACAATTCTGCTCTAAATAAACAGTTTTTGTAGGACATTTTTTCAACAGGCAAAGTTGGGTGATGTGCTCAATATGTGAAACTTCATGAAGGGCAAACGTTTTGTAGCTCTCAACCTTGAAATTATAATTTCATGCAAAACTACCAACTTCATCTGATTGGCATCATTGTTAATGGTTAGACAAAAGGAGGGACTAGGGGCTAGTTTATCGAGGTCCAGCGGACATGCCCCAGGAGGCTATTTACAAGATGGGTACGAAGTTCCTCTGTGATAGTATGTTAGAGAGGTTGGAGCATGAAAAGGTAGTAGGGTCACTGGAAAACCACTAATGTGTGAGGGAAGGAGAGAGAATTCTCCTTGTTGGAACTAGGGCTCTCACACACCCAGCAAGCTAGGTGTCATGCTTCATCATTTGAGCCTGCCCCTCGTCAGGTCGGCGCTGAAATACCTGACAGGCACCCGGAACCCGGGCTCTTTGTCGGGGATATTTTGTTCCTGCCAGTGGGTGCAGTGGGGGTGAGGGGCCTATGCCCACATGCATCAAACTCCCGTTTTGCGATTCCAAATTTGCGATTTTTACCGAATCGCAAATAAGGAATCGCAAAACGGGATGCATTATTGAAAGTGCATAATATTTGCGATTCAGTAAAAATCGCAATTTTTACCGAATCGCAAATATTATGCGAATTCCAATTTGCGATTTCACAATTCCCATTGATTCCTATGGGCCAAAAGGCCCATAGGAATCAATGGTAATTGCGAATTCGCAAATTGGAATTCGCAAAATGTTGATGCATTCCATGGGTGCAGGGGGGGGGTCCAAAGGACCCCCCCTGCACCCCTGAAATGTATTTTAAAATGGATGTTTCACACACACGTCCTAAGAACATGTGTTTCTGTAACATGACAGTGTTTAAAATGCTAATTTGAGCATTTTAAACATTTTTCGCAAATTACCACGAGGTTCAACCTCATGGTAATTTGCACTTGCAATCTTTAAATTCGCAATTTTTTTAAGAATGATGCATTGCATTTAAGGAATCGCAAAATTGCGATTCCTTAAATGCAATCACATTTTTGAAAATTGCAAAATTAGCGATTTTCAACAAAAACAAATGATGCATCTCAAAAAGCATTTTTGGAATCGCAAACGGCCGATTTTAAGGAATCGCACCGTTTGCGACTCCAAAAATGCTTGATGCATGTGGGCACTAGTGTGTGTAGATGTAAGGAAAATGTGAGTTAAAATAGGTCCGTTAATCCTAACCAAACTTTATTCTGAAGGTAAACCGCCTAATTATAAGGTGGGGAGGGGCCAAAAAACGAGTCGTAAAGTGTCTAGTGGTATGTGCCCAGGTCTCAAGTGATCAACGATATCTGTCACCATTGTGACAAAGTAACCTATCCCCCAATATCTAAATCAGGCCAATAGTTTTCCATGGAGAATTTTCCTACAAAAAAGTATTTTACTCAACAATTCTGCTCTAAAAAAAATGTTTTGGTAGGACATTTTTTCAACAGGCAAAGTTGGGTGATGTGCGCAAAATGTGAAACTTCATGAAGGGCAAACGTTTTGTAGCTCTCAACCTTTGAAATTATAATTTCATACAAAACTACCAACTTCATCTAATTGGAATTATTGTGTTTGGCCCTGAATCATGAAAGATTGTCTTGGTAATGCATGCAAAGGGGACTGTGCCCTACGTAATATAAATGCGGGGAGAATGTGGCCTAACTGCTAGGGCGGTCGACCATGGGTTTGAGTCTCGACAGGGATGCTCAACATTCTATGATTCTGGGCAAATCACTTAGGGGCATATTACAAAGGGCCTTATCGTTGATTTAGCGGGAATTTTTCCAGCTAAAGCGGCGATAATTTTATCACCCTATTACCTAGCTGTCGCTAACACCAGTTAGCGACAGCTAGTAGGAGATAGCGATCATCTTGGGCCCGCAATGCATGTCAGCGATATTTATCGCTAATGACATGCAAAGTGGGCGTGCCAAGATGTTAGCGACTGTAAACAGTCGCTAACATCGCTATCTCCTATTACAAAGGCGTACTTTTGGAAATATTCGCGCTAAGCGCGAATATCTCCAAAAGCTAACGCCTGCACAGAGCAGTTCTTACCCATGTTATCCAGTGGTAGGTGGATAACATGGCTAAAGCATTAGCTCGGTAATGCATGAATATTGCTGACTTTTTAGCGATATTCATGCATTTCGGCCGATTTTCATCGCTTTTGAGATAAATCTTGATAATAGCAAGGTTTATCTGCAATAAAAATCGGCGGAGCTCGGCGATAATAATATTGCCGCTAACCGTGTTAAGCGATAATTATCGCTTAATCTTGGTAATGTGCCCCTTAATCTCCCTGTGCCTAACAAAAATGAATGTGTCCGTCTGTAACATAACTGGTGCTCATGTAAAGCGCTCTGATACCTTCGGGTCTAGTTTGCACTATATAAAACTCCACAAAGAAAATGTTTTCAAAGGGCAACTGACTGGCCTAAGTCTCGCATAAAACCTAAATGAAAACAGCAAACAACCTGACTCCACAGGTGCCAAGCGCGCTTCTCAGATCCTAACTGTCCATTCCCAATGACACCGAAAAGGCACAATATGGGGACGGCTGCACTGAGCTGGCCTTTAGCATGTCTGCATCCGAGGCGGACCTGCCAAGTTTCCAGGGAATGTGTTTGATAAGAAAGGGGGCTCCTGCTTGACCTTATTAAATGCTGCCCCTTGGTGGGAATTGAGATATCTCCCAACATGCTGATGAGAATAGAAGCACAGCTAACTTTAAAACAGATTGTTAAAAACAGACTCTTCACACCTTCTATAATTAGCATGGCAGTTCAGAGTTGGCCCGTCAAAACAAGTGTGCCAGAGAGGAAGCGGCTCATTTCAAACCTGAGCACGATCTCCGAAAAAAGACCCGAGCAAAGAAACTGATTGGACTTTTAAATATATTTCACAAACAAAAAGGCCATGAAATGCCACTTTAAACCTGCACTTACGCTCTAGCTGTGCATTACACATTTTTAATGTACATTTTAGTGATGCACAACTGAAATATGTTAAAATATATAATTTTTCTCATGTTTATTAGATAGGTTTACATATACTTCTATGTTTTTAACTTTAAAACGAATAAACATTTTTCGACTCGAGTAATAGACTCTAACAGTCCCGAAAGAAGTTTAAACATACCCAACAGAAGTGGTGGATGAAAAGGTTCATATAGGCATTAAACAACCTACTGTTGAATTCCTAATGGGCTCATGAAAGTTTTAGAAATAATCAGTTTTCACAAGTATAAATCAACGGAATATAGTGCAAGTTGAGCAAATGCAAGCATTAGAAATTACTTGATTCAAAGAGAGGTCAATGAAGGGTCACCTCTCTAACATTGTATGTCAAATTAGACACCCAAAATATCTACCTACACTTGTATGTTAGTCGCTATATTGTCTCTCAAAATATCTCCAGGTTGTGCGTGTCTAGATTTAATATCATTACTCTGCCATGGCGATATTTCAGAGCCAAAGTTCATACCTGCCAACTAAGGGGCTTATTACGAGTCTGGTGGTCCGCGGACCGCCAGACTCATGGAGGAACGACCGTAGTGGTCTCCTGACTGCCCTGTTACAATCAGGAGAGTCATAGCCCCACCACAGCTGCCAGGGAGCCGCAGTTTCCTGGCGGTATAGCAGCCAGGGCCGGACTGGGAACCAAAACCGGCCCTGACAAAGTGCTCGGCCGGCCCCCCCAGAGGGGTTGGGGGGGGATGGAAGAGCTGTTTGCCAGGGCCGGTTTCGGCCGATTTTGTTACAGGGCCGATATTGCAGCTATGCTGCAAAATCGTCCCTGTAACAAAAACTGCCCCCCTGGGGCCCAAAACCGGCTTCGACCCTGGCAGCCCACCGGGGAAACACCCGATGCACGCTACGGCCAGTCCGGCCCTGGTTGCAGCGTTGAGTTGGCAGCAATATGATTGGCAGGATTGCTGCGGTTCCACCAAGCATATTACTAGTTTCCTTTTCGCAACATTTTTTTGGGCGGTTCCTCCTCCATGAAACTGTGACGGAGCATTGTGCCTCTGTCCCCTGGGATGCATGCAAGCAGGCACAACATGTGCCCCCCTGTAAGCATGCACCCCAGTTCCTGCACGGCATGGACAAATCAGTCCATGGCGTTAAGGGACTGCTTTTGGTGTTCCCATTGCGGTGCCCATTTTCAGGGCACCGCTGTGGGAACATAAAAAAAAATCCCGCCAGACACGAGATGTACTCGTAATCCGGTGGGCAGCCTGACTGCGGGTTCAGCAATGCGCCAGCGGGGCGACCCGGCGCCGCACTGCCAAACACGTAAATAGGCCCTAAGACAGAAATGTCACCATGTGAGGAGAGGCAGGCCTTGGAGGGGCTTGTCGTCATGCCACAGAAGCACCTGGGAGGCACTTTTGCCCCCGCCTCCAATCACCCTCTACCAAAACCAGAGAAAAAGCTTCCTGAGGCTGTACCGATGTAATGGGGTGTTTTCCCATCCCTTAATGGACTTCAGCAGATTAAAGCCTCTGGATATGAGCTGGAAATCTTCTATTTACAGTGGTTTTCAGTTTTTTTTCCCTGCCACTGTGTAATATCGGCTCCTCCCCAGATGACCGTGTGAGGGAGCTGATATTGTATGTCATGCTGTGCCATCGTGTGAGTTGGCAGGCATTAATGTTTTGACAGCAATCATGTGGCACTACATTGATCTAACACTTTGGGGAGTGACATCAACGCAAACTACAGACGTAATTTGGAATAAAGAGACATTTTTCTGCATCTTTGAGCTCACATATACCATGTGCCTCTCTAAGACAACACAGATCACTCTACAGTCTACACCAACACCCTGCCTATCAGCTGATCTAAAGGGTGTATGTTCCCTAACACAGCTCTGCAGCAGCCTCAGTCACCTCAAACAAATACCTCAAATCGGGCAAAACATACACTAATATTTCACATGGCACAGACCCAAATTAATAAAAATTTCCTGCACAGCAATAGTGATGGCAATACTGTGCCATGCAAATCTTTGTAAAGATTCAGTAACATAACATATCCTAGCCACGCCTTCCTTCCAGTCCTTCTATCCCAGCACGGCAAACTCAAATGCAAATTGGCTATCAAGGTCCTTATCCCTAACATTTACAACCCATCTTCATAAGAATAACAGCTTTAGTCCACTTGTTCCCAAATAAGAATGACCATTCTAAAACGAGAGGAAAACTGCTACAAAACCACTGTGACCATTGCCCCTGCACTCACTCATTTTATTTATTTGGACGTATTGTCTATTATAAACATCCCAATGTCCTATGGTGATGACCTGACTCTAGGCCAGGGGTCTCCAAACCGGTCCTGTAGGGCCGGATCCATGCCAGATTTTTTGGATATCCCCATTGAGATACATGTAGTAATTTTAAAAATCTGGCAAGGGTCCGGCCCTCCAGGACCGGTTTGGAGACCCCTGCTCTAGCCCATTAAGTCCATACTCTCCACTTCCGAACATTTTGCCTTCAAATCTAATCAAATACATGTATATGGACAGGTCTAGGACTGTACTTTATTTGTGACTTTACGAGACACACACACGCACACACACACTCACTATTAACATCACGTATGAGTTTTTACATTATTTTTTTGCATTGCACAATCTGAGGTGCTCCTGGAACGTCAATGAATTTGCTGTGCATGTATTGGACTGTATTGTAATTGCATTTATAAAGCGCTTACTACCCCTGACGAGGTGTCAAAGCGCTTTTTTGGGGAGTAGCACACTACTAAGGTACTCATGAAGGATTAGTGGTGAATAAGTATGGGGAAAAAATGAAAGTAATTTGAGGGGTGCCACACAGTGCAGTCGTTAAGTCAAAAGGCATCAGCTGACACATATGACTGAAAACTGACATACAACTATGAAAATATAACATGCTGGGGTATATAGTCATCAGTACTGTACCTCAACATTCACAGTACTTGAATTGCATTTTGCTGCTGTGATGTTGACTAAACATTATCTCACAAGGTTGCAGTATTAATTCCTCTTCATGTAGTGTGGGTATCAATCATGAGGACGGCGCTACCTTTTGTCGTGATAGTAGATTGCAGAACAGGAGAGGGAGACACTGCAGTACCATGTCACAAAGTAGGTAAACTTGCACCTGAAGTTTAGTACCTTGAAAGGAACTTTATTCATGGCTCACAGGTATTCACTAACGTGTCCAGGTTACACCCGTAAAGCTGCGCCTGGCGGATCTTTCTACGTATATGTCTTAAAAGGGTTTGTGAGCTCTAGGATTGAACTGTACATTGGCATTTACATCATTGTACGTGGTCTATAATTCACACCTGCTGGAATAGCAGCACCTTTGTGCGAGAGCAAATTTTTCCCATAATGAAAACCGCTCCCTACACCCACATGAAATCTGGGGGCGTTTGGTCCCCCTTCCCACCCTGGAAAGGGATGTATTACTGCTCCTGGCAGTAGTAAAGGGGTTATTTTGAACTTGGCAGATGTGGGACATCCATAAAAATATAGCAGATGTCCTGTCTGCACTATTTAAAGAGCATATGACTGTATATATTCTAAATAGGGCTGATGAGACATCTTCCAATTTATACACTCAGTTCACCAGCCGTAGGCGGATGTCTCACATCCTGCAAACTGCAAATAACGCGCTATAGTGCCAGATGTCCGAAAGTTTTTTCAGCTCACAAACGGCCCGATTCTGAAGCATTTTTAAATGTACAAAGCACTATTTGTAATTCAGTAAGCTATTGCCAGATCACAAATTGGGTTTGCGAGTCACTATTAGGAAGGGCAGTGCCAAGGGTGTCTCTTCCTAACAGTGAGCCGCACTGGTATGTTGGAAAGTTTTGTGACCGAGAATGCAGTCGCAAAACATTCACAGTTACCACCATGTTCAAGTTGGTGGTAACCCATTCGCAAACAGGAAGGGTCTCCAAGGGACCCCTCCCCATTTGTGAATGTGGGCACCAACATTTTTAGAGAGCAGGCAGTGTCCCATGGACAGCTGCCTACTCTTAAAAAATAAAAAGGAAACTTTTCATTTTTCTTTTTTAAATGCATCCTGTTTTCCTTTAAGGAAATGAGGCTGCGCTTAAAAATAAAAAACTACTTTGTTTAAAAAGCTGTCACAGACATGGTGGTCTGCTGAACCCAGACGGTAGTTCCCTGGCAGTTTTTACGGTGGCCTGAGGCTGCAATATGCTTTGCGGGACAGCGGTGGTCCTGCCAAACAGATTATGAGTTTCCTCTCCACCGGTGGTGTCATGGAGGCTGCTCCTCCATATACACAGTGGCAGAGAGGAAACAAATGGGACCCTACAGGGCCCCCAGTGCCTCTTCCCCATGTGGATGCACACGGGGGGGCATAACATGTGCCCCGTGTGCGCATGAACACTAGTTCCTGCATGGTATGTACTTTCGAGAACATGCTGTGCAGGAACCTTGTTATGAGGTTCCATTGTGGTGCCTTTTTCAAAGAGGCACTGCAGTGGAAAGACACCACAGTGGGACCACCACACCGCCCACCTGCCAGACCACTTTCAGGTTGTTATCTGACATACAGGCGGCGGTGAGTCTTGGTGATGCTGGAGTGCGGCGGTGGCATACCACCAGCTCCCACACCACCAAAACTCATAATCAGGCCCTAAGTCTGCTCCTAGTCGGTGGGAGCTCTTAAAAATGCTCCCTACTGCTGAGAGCAGACCTTTGTTCTGTTTCCCTGCCTGCACTGATGCAGGCAGGCAAACAGAACAAAATATTCCTCTAGATTGGAGGGGGCATGCAAAGATAGCTGCCCCCTCTGGGTGGGAGCAATGCCGGCTCCTGCACCATGTGAGAAGCCGGCGGGGGCTATATATACATATATTGCTGGCTCTGGTGTTGACTGTCTAAGAACATATTTGGATCCTAACACTTGTTTTTTAAATACAGATTACACTCTACATATATTCATTTATTTACCTATTATAAATTATAAGAAGTTTTTTTCCCCCATCTTTGCCATGTGCCAGTGGCTAGGTAATTTCCTGTGCTCTTTGGTCATACCAGGTGGAATCCAGGAAATGTCTGTAAAAATGATTCTATTTCTGTCACGTGGGAGGTAAATATAGGGAATGGTTTTCTTGCACTAACTCCCTTACTGTTGATTTCTTTGTGACAGCCATAAAAAAATAGGTCTGCAGCCATCTACTCAATGTCTCCTTTGTGAAGGACAATTATTGCAGTATTTGTACATTACCTGATTTCCCATATCCTTTAGGTTCTTCTGGTGAAAAAATTATTTCGAGTCAAGTCTGCGTTTAAAATTCAATCTGTTGAATCGCAGTCAGCGCCAATAAATACAAATGAATGAAAGTCAGACAGCATTGCCTTGACAACAAGGCCCCGGCACTGTAAACATTTCTGTTTGAATTAATATGGCTAATTATAAATAAATACATTGACAATTACCGGTGCACATTTAAGACAAAATAACAGCACGTTCTTTTTTCTAGCGTGATTACAAACAGCCGAATAATAACAGCTGTAATACGTTTGATGTAATCATATGACATTATTTTATCAAAACTCATAGAGCACTGTCAAGGAAGTAAAAATATTTTTTACCAACGAACAGAAAAGCAAATCCAAAAGCTGGTTTGCAGCAATGAACCAAAGAGCTGCACGACAAAGTCCTTGTGATGTGCACCTGAAGATCACTGAACCCCAAGAAAGCCCCAGTGGGAGAAGATCCAAGTCACCCCCACAAACACACGTCACTGTACAGCAAACTCATCCACAGCCCACAACGTGGGCATTGAGGTGCCAAGATGGCTTCTTACACTAAGAATGGAATTACAACAAACAACTGAAAAAGAGGAATGCACTCAAAGACTGAGACACACACTGTGGCAACCACAGGAAGACCTCATTCTTTGCCACAGCTAGGACTGGCCGAGCTGGAAGTCTTCCTGTTTGGATTTGTGTCTCCAGGAGTGTTAATACACTTGATGCCACCTATGTGTTTAATTCTTTTGAGTTATTCATGGTGTTGCATTGACCTGCTCTAGCAGCTTTAACGTGATGGTAGTTTGATCAGGCCTCATCCTATTTCTTGAATTCCACCTTTGCTTGGTGACTAGGGGGTAGCCGCTGCTGTAGCCCTTTCTTGTTTGGTGCTGGGCTTCATAGATGCATAGAGCGTAATATTGAATATTGCTTTTATTTGTTTATATTTAAGCAGGACCGCTTCGCCTGATTTTAAAATGGCGACGGTCCCGTGAGAGCTAATAAATACTGCAGCCAACACGGGAAGTGCTACTGCAATTAGAAGAGCTTCTTCCTTTCCGCGTTGTTGTATGGCGATCCACATGGCACGGAAGAGCGTATTTAAGAGAAGGAGTGTTTCCAAATGTTCCTTAGGAGAGGACGATATTACACTGTGGGTAGGATGGAGGAGTGGCAGCCTCCAGGGAGGCCCAATTATAGATATGGATATGTTATAATCTATGATTAATAAGGCAGTGGAAGCACTCTTTGCAACCAGAGAAATGAGCAAACTCCCCTACAAAAATGACTATTGTTGCTACAGACAATGATAACTACAACCACACGGATTATAAGGGCGAACAGCGGGGCAGATATGTGCGGTACCTGAATTAAAGTAAGTTATTGCGCATCTATAATACAACCTTGCATTTCCGGAGACACCTCAACCGTTGAAAGATCATTTCTTCTCGCAATACAGAAGAAAAGAGCCTGAGTTGTTACTGATCAATAAGACAATTCTGATGTGCAGAGAATGGGCTGATGTTGAAAAAGTGACCATCCTGAGGTTTCCGGCTAAGCAATATCCTTTGTAAGGGTTTTCAGAAGAATGTCCTTCTTCAGTTAAGAGTGACTCCCTCATGGCTGGTCTAGCATACAGTGCAAACATAATTTTGGAGGATTCTTCTCCCTCTGAACAAATAACAAAAAGGTGAAAGCTGCTGCGAAGGCCTAATCAGCTTCCAATTTTGCCCTCAAAGCACATGCCACATACACAGTGAAATCGCTTTTGGATGAGTGTCTAGCTTTGGCTGAGGATCTTCAACATGGAGAGAACATGAATACAAGTTTGCCCATTATGGAGCAGCAAGTCATATTTGTTCTCACTTGATTTCCTCTCTGCAGCAGGAGCATCCAGAGGTCTGGCTAGTAAGTTATTGAGCATCTAAAATAAAACCTTGCATTTCCGGAGACTCCTCAACCGTTGAAAGATGATTTCTTCTCACAATACAGAAGAAAGGAGCCTGAGTTGTTACTGATCAATAAGACAATTAGAGTTCTGATGTCTAGAGATTGGGCTGATGTCGAAAAAGTGACCATCCTGAGGTTTCCGGCTAAGCAATATCAGCTGTCAGGGTTTTCAGAAGAATTTCCTTCTTCAGTTAAGGGTGACTCCCTCATGGCTGGTCTAGCATACAGTGCAAACATATTTTGGAGGATTCTCCTCCCTCTGAACAAGTAACAAAAAGGTGAAAGCCTCTGTGAAGGCCTATTCAGCTTCCAATTTTGCCCTCAAAGCACATGCCACATACACAGTGAAATCGCTTTTGGATGAGTGTCTAGCTTAGGCGGAGGAACTTCAGCATGGAGAGGACATGAATACAAGTTTCACCATTATGGAACAGCAAGTCATATTTCTTACTGAATTGATTTCCTCTCTGCAGCATGAGCATCCATAGGTCTGGCTATTTCTTCCAGACGGCACATCTGGATGCTGGTATCAAAGGCAGATAACCATCAAAGGACGCTTTTAAGTTATCAGTGGAGCATAGCTTTTTGGTCCCCAACTAGAGGATCTAGTGATAAAGCTGGTAAAGGACTGGAAACCTCTTATGCCTGTAAGACCTACCTTCAGATGAAGGAGCTTTGGTTATTGTAGGGCTTGTGGTCAAGCTTCTCTTACAAGGAAGATAATCTGCCCTTTCGCTCCCTCAGCTGTCCCTCAACCTCCAAGGTCCTGATTATCCAGAGAGAGTGGGAAGAAATTTCCAATCTTTTCTTCACTTTGGGAGTTTTAGTTGCAACGAAAGAGAGTTTTACCTCTTCCTATGAGGACTAGTTTATCCCAACTCCAACTCCATGCTATCCATCGCCAATGCCAGTTCTTATTGAAGGGAATACAATATCTGCTAAAAAAGGAGCAGTTAACCCCTCCCATGCTCATGACGAGCTCAGCTCGTCATGAGCCACGGTTGCTGTATGCTCATGACGAGCTGAGCTCGTCACGGCCGTTAGAACGCTCGCACGCTGGAATAATGCCCCTGCTGTGCTGAGCGTTCTATGAAAACGGGTGTGGCCGTGATGAGCTGAGTTCGTCATGAGCACACACGAGAACTGTGGCTCATGACGAGCTGAGCTCGTCATGTGCACCGGGGCACTGTGTGCGCCGACCCCCCCCCGCCCCAGCACAGCAGGGGAATCTGCCCCGCAGTGAAGGGGTTAACCCAGTACCATCACATGAATGAAGAAAGGGGTGTTATTTTTTGGTGCCGAAATCTCTGGGGAGTCCCATCCTTTTCTGAATTTAAAGAATTACAATATGTACATTGCTTTCTTGCAACTCAAGATGCTAAGTCTCTAGAATTTCTTGCCCCTTGTATCTCCAGACATGTTTGTGAACTGAATAGAATTGTTGTATTCATAGTTGCATATCCACTTGAGTCCCATGCAATGGAGATACTTAAGGTTTTATGCTCTGGGCCAACATTACCAGCTTTGAGTTCTGGCTATTGGCCTTGCATCAGCCCCTAGGGTGTTTACTAAGAGATTAACCTCTTTGGTAGGTTATTATCTGGGATTGCTCGTTTATGGCAAATATGTGCCTCTTCTTTTCTGAGGGTCGAGGCAGTCCAGCTAGTATGCAAATGTATGGCTGCCCATGGTTTTATTCTCACTTCAACCACATTGTAACTGGTGCCTTCACAAAAGCTTCAGTACGTAGGATCGTTGTTGAAAAAAAAATAGGTATTTCTCCCTTCGTCATCCCAAGAGAAGCTAGTGTGGTGTCAAAGGAATCTTTTGGTCTCTTGTTACGGCGGGATTTTTGATCTCTTATCAGATCACTATAGATCTAGATCCCACTCAGGTCGACTGAACCTTTATTACCTGTCATAGAGTAAGAAGCAATCCACTACTAGGTTAATCAGTTCAAGACTTTACACAACTCTGAAGAACCACTTACTACGAATACATTTTAAAGTTTTATTATAAAGCCAAAGATAACTGGAGATACAAACATCTCAATATAAGGTTCAAAAGATACACTGGCATCAATACAAACATGAATTCTCTAAATGCTCTTAGGCGACAGAAAAATATCACCAAGACTAATTCAAAGATCAGCAAGTTTGCAAGAATAGACACAAGTTGTGACTTGAGCGTCATTTACAAAAGGAAGAAAAATCCAGATTAGACTGTCCCTACACTAGACTAAGTGACATCCCTACTTAGCAGGATCTTAACCTAAAAAGGTGTCAGCCGTGGTGACTTCCAAAGAAGATCACTCACTTTCCCTTAGTCTTTGTTGTAAATCTGTGCATCGCAGTTATGCCCTCTCTGCCTACCCATCTGCTCTCTAAGGTTCCTCAGGCCATCTGCTCTAACTCCACCTAAGGGTGCTGTCCCTAATACAAAATCACAATTACAGTAGAAACGCCCCTCAGAGACGCCCCTCACGTACACCCCTCACGTGGTGTCGGTTCTGGCTTTTTCCATGCTGATACTCCTCTGAGCTCCTTGTTAGCGTTGACCTTGCTTCTCAGGCTTTTCTCCGGCAAGACGGTACCCCCCAGGAAATTCCTGAAGCCTCCTCCAGGCCTGTGCCTGTCTCCCAGAACAGAGCTCGATTCATCACTCTCTTGATTGGAACCCCCTCGCACCTGCAAACAGACACCCATGAAGTGGGCCCCAAATTCCGGCCTCCAGCTTATCTCACAAGTAGTAAACCTTCGAGCATGGTCCACAATTTATGCTTAACACAACCTGATTTTAACTAGCACATGCAGATCAAAAGAAACGACCTTATCTCTCCAGGCCTACTAGAATTACATGAAACAGGCCTGTGCACACTGTGAACCTTTATTTCTCAGCCTAAACAGTATTCTAACTTATTACACACAACTGGTTATAGGGAGCACTTCTATAAAACGTATATTTTCAGTCTATGATCAATAATACTTTGCATTATAACAACAGTAATCCATCTCATGTGAAATTGTGAAGGCACGTTTTCTTTCTCAGTGAACTGCCATGAGGCCTACACATTTCTACGTTTGGCAGCATTACATTCTCCTCTGCAAAAGCCACATAACATGGAATTTAATATCATTCTAACATCTCTAAACATTACTACATTAGCTTTTCACACTGATATATGCACTCTGTATAAATTCGACACTCTTATATGTATGCACTCTATAAATTCGACACTCTTATATGTTCCTTTAACTAGACTTGTGCAACGTGCTTGTAAATATGGTGCACTTCTACGTTTTACTTGATTTGCGCTCTCTCACTCTCAAGAAGCCATTGTGAGGTAATAGCTGAGTGTGAAGGGGGACAAGACAGCATCTTTGTTCTTGGTTCCCTGGCTCGCCTCTTTCTATACCATCTGGTATAACATCTTCTATAGGTCTGAGATCCAACCTTGCAGGATGACATGAACCTGGTTCCAATCCTCCCAACAGTAACTCAGAAGCTTTAATGGTGGTTGGACCACAACAATCTGAAAAATGTTACTTCCCCTCCTACTATCACAACAGATGCAAGCAGTTTAGGTTGGGGTGCAGAGTTTGAAAAACTTTCAGTCCAGGGCCTGCGATCAGGGCTGTAGTACCCTATTTCTTTGAACTGGAGACAACCCGAAGTGCTTTTTCAGCCTTGGGAAAATCAGACCAAAGAACTAAGCTAATTAAGCTTATGTTAATGACATAGGGAGTACCAGGGCTACTCGTGGAACTCAGGTAGTAGGGCAGATTGGTGTTGGACAGAGAACAATCTGCTCTTCTTGACAGCGATTTATCATCCATAGAGGGAGAATAGGCATGTGCATCTTCTGAGCTGCACATATCCCTCCTTGGTATCCATGTCACTGATACACAAGATTTCCATACAATATTCGTAGCTTGAGGATCTATGGTTAGACTTGTTTGTCACTCTTCAGGATGCTCAGCTTCTCAGATTCTTCTCCCTTTTCTCATGCGGGTTTATGTAGAGTGTGGATGCAACAAGTTCCCTTTGGCCTGGGGTTCTCCTGTTAATTTTTCTTCCTTTACCCCTCGTAAGCAAAGTGCTATCCAAGATGAGGGAGGAATGTGTGGAAGTGTTACTGGTGGTTTCTTTTTGGAGTCACAACCTTTGGTTCCCCTTACTCTGGCAGTTGTCTCTCTTACCACCATGTATCTTCCCTCTTAATCATAGAAATCCCTGTTTCAACAGTCCTTGGGGTCTGGAGTTTGAGAGGTGGAGATTGGATTCCTGTGGTATATCTCCAGAGGTAGCTCTCTCAATTAAGAACTCAAGAAAGAAGAATACCCCAAAAAATTAAGGGAGGCACTGGAAACATTTCTCCAACTGATGTTCTAAGAGAATTGTTTTGCTCTTATATTGTGAAGGGTAGAAAATCTTGGAGTTTCGGAGGGTCACTTTTTTATTGGGCATAGTGTTATCCACTCTGTGCAGCAAGTGGGCAGCAATTAATGCAATTAGGGGCTCTATGATTGCCTATTTCAATCCTTTGGCTTTCCGATTACTCTAGGAACTATGGTGAACACTGGTGTCTCTCTTTGGGACCTCTTGCTGGTCCTAAATATGCTGTTGAAGTCTTCCTTTGAGTTTCTCTCTTCCATCTCATTAAGACATTTGATTCTGAAAGTCTTTGTCTACCTGGCAGTGAAATTATGAAGAGATTGGGTAAAATTGAGACACTCATGTCTCATGACCCCGTCATTTGCTTTTTCCCTGACAACGTTGTTCTATGACCTGACCTATTCGTATCCCTAAGAGCCCCTCTTACCTTCATTGATCTCAGGATATTGTTCTCCTACCTTTTTACCTCTCCGTCTTTGGATCAGGAAATCCTCTGGCACTCCCTGGATCTACAGAGTGTCCATGCACTTGGGACGAACAGTATCTTTTTGCATGGTACACTTTCTGTTTATGATAGTCTTGCTAACAGGGGCCATTGTCCCATGACTGCAACTTTCAGTCATTGAATACAAACTTCAATTTTGTGGAATGAACCGAAAGCAGGGGTGTCCCTATTCAGGGGCGTCCACCTGGAAAATGGCTTCTTCTTGGGTGGCCTTCAAAGGCTCCTCTCAAAGAGATATGTGTGCCACCACTTCTTGACCTTCTCTCTACCCATTCATTTCACATTATAAGAACTGAAACAGTTTGTTCCTCTTACTTTTGTTCAAAAGTTCTTTCAGCAGTACATTAGGTTGCTCAGAGCAGGTGGTAATTGTATGCATTAACCCCCCACGTAACTGGGAATTCCATATGGCTGGCAAAATTTGCATCAAATGGTAATTTCCCATTCCACAGGGTTTATCTTGTAAATGCGCAATCGATGTGCCAATTATATATCTTCCAGCCAAACCAGCCCCTCCTCAAAAGAATCAAGAATATCTCCCAAAAAATATTTAGCCAAGTGATCAGAGTCTTTCAAATCTACATCTCAATAGGAATTTCTCACAGGTACACAGGAGTTTGAAGAAGTTTGAAGTTTATTTTATTTGCATAGTTAATTAAAACCATTGCGATACATAGTACACATTCTTAAAACATTGTTGTTTAAAACCTTTAAGAAAAATCAAGAAGTAAGAAATTCATTACAGTTAAAAAAGATAATTCAATAAAACTGGTTAAAACACGCTTTTTTACATTAACTGCTGGAAAGTACTAATCCCGTTTTAACTTGCTCTCGTCCAGTTCAACCATGTACTGTGTTTACCGCGTGGACTCTACTTACACAAAGTTGTCCCCCCTAGTGCTCGATGGACGTGTTTAATAAGATGTCATTAGGTCCTATTGTTCATCTGTGAATCAGCCTGGCTCTATAGTGTTTTCCACCATTTTTGGAATTTCTGTTCGACTACCTTCAGAAATTTCACAAATTTGCAATTTAGTTTGGTGTTTAACGTATTCAGACAGGCAAGCACCGCTTGCCTTCTGGTGCAAATCCCTTTTTGCTTGAATAGGTCTTTAAGGAGCAGTTGTCGTGCTTGGTGCAGCTCTTCACATAAACAGATTACGTGAAGGATGTCACCGTTGTTGGAGTTACATAATCTGCACGTCTCTTTTCCGTCTTTCCTCAACCATGGTGGTAGGTGCCCTGTACATAGAAGAATCCCTAGTCTGTGCATTAGAAAGTTCATTTTTGTGGCTTTGGGGTAACTCTAGTTAAAGTATATTTGTGGAGTTAGTGATTTATAGGAATTTAGGGTCATCCATGCATGAGATCTTTTTGAGAATGATGCCTTACCCTCCAACAAGGAGAGTGATTTTACCTTTTTCCAAACTAGTTTTTTGAAATTGCTGTGACCAAGTTGTACATCCCAAAGCTCTGAGAGTTTAGTGACTTCCAGGGCTAGCTGAAGGTAATTTCTTGCCTCGGAGACGTCCCTGCGTTGTATGTCGCTCCATAGCAGAGAGTTTAGTGTATTTGTAGTGGCGCTTCTTAGTTTGTGCCAACAGATGATATATGCCCCGTACCTGGCTAAGTCTTGTTTTTGCAGGCCGAACTCCAGTCTTATTTGAGCCGGAGATGTGTAAAGGGGGTGGGAGAACATTATTCTATAGGCTTTGACCTGTGTACTATCCAGGTCTTTAGAATCTCTTCCCCGCAAAGCCTTACTGCCGGAGGTAATAGAGGGAAGCAGTTTGGCCTGAATTACCTTCAAATACGTGGTCATAGTCGGATCCGTCAGTTGGATTGCCAGGTTTTTCATCGTCATGGTGATCAATAAGCCTCTCCTTCTTATTTCCTGCTTTTGGTGCACAAAAGAACCTTCTTTGTCAAACGTGACTCCCAGATATTTGTACTCACAAGCTGGATCAATTTTTGTGCCATCAAGAAACCAAGTCTTTTGTTGCTTTTTGTTGTTATTTATAGACATTGTTCGTGTCTTGCTGAGATTTATTTTTAAGTTGTTTTCTTTGGCGTATTTCTGCATTTCAGTCAGTAGTCGTGGAAGTCCAATATAGGTATGACTGAGTAGCACTACGTCGACTGCATACATAAGGTTGCTCAAAGTTTTCCCACCTACCCTCGGTGAGGGGGAGTTGCACGCATCGATCACTTTTGGTAAGTCCGCCATAAAAAGATTGAACAAGGTAGGCGCAAGCACGCACCCTTGTTTCAATCCTTTAGTAGTTGGTACTTTTGAGGACAGGTGAGTACCACTTCCTAGTTTCACCTGCACCCAGGTGTCCATGTGGAGGAGCATTAGCATGTTTAGGGTCGACTGTGGTGGGCCCCATTGCTCCAGTTTCCCCCATAGTCTGCCTCTCTCAATGTTATCGAATGGGGCGCTAAAATCGATGTAACACAGATGTAAAGGGATCTTAGATGATTTTGCTGCGTAGATTTCGAAAGCCTCAAATTAAAATCATTCATTCATTTTCCATAGTAAACTCTTTTATACTTCCTTTGTACAAACCTAGGGCCTTATTTAGAGTTTGTGGATGGGGTACTCTGTCACAAAAAGGGTGGATATCATGTCTGCTTTTTTACATATGCATTGCAGGCTATGGCACTTGTAATACAGTGGGAGCCGTATTACATAAAGTACCTCGGGGGCACAACATGCATTTGCGCCCGATTTGCACACACCCTGGGCACTTTGGTATTACAAAAGGGGCCGCAGACACTTGTGCGGCCCCTTCTGATATAGACAATAGCACTGGCGCACATAAATTGCCATTTCTATCTTCAAGGAGGCATTCCCTCATTTACATGGGGGCGTGCCCCATGCAAAAGAGGGAATCCCTTTGTCTCTGCCCCCGTAACATATTACAGATGTGGGCCCAGAGGCAAAGAGGCCCTCAGAAGGCGCACTGAGAGAGCGTGACCTCAAGGTTGGTGCACTGTCAGTGCGCTCCTGAGAGCAGTCCTCTGTAAGGGTGGCTCCCCAGGCATCCCCTTGCAGGAGGGTTGCTGAATGCACAGAGTAACACGGAGTGTCTTCAAAGCTGCCGTTCCATATTTAACGACAATGCCCTGCCCCCAGGGCAGCACAGGTTCGCAGCTGCCCTGGTCGCAGCACATTCATCATAATGTGGCACACTTTCCTTCTTTGCGCTGGGGGCATCTTTTTATGAAGAAAAGTTTGCCACATGTGTTATGTTTCCCCAGGTGGGCTATCCATAACATTTTGATGGAGTCCCAACTCCAAATAAGACTCTAAATTGACATTCCTCAAAGCATTTGAAGGCATGTCTCTTCTGAGTTATACTATCCCTTACAATTATCTACCCAATTGCAATAGGGCATCAGCAAGACCACACAAAGGTGGTGAAAGTGTTGACCTATGAGGATCAAGGACCTTCTTGACATAAAAAAAGTTTTGTGAGGACTCTCCTAACACCTGTGGATTTGAATTATAACACAATAGAAGACAGAGTATGGTTCAATGTACTTACCTTGGTCCCATATGATTACATTGGACTAAGCATATGTTTTTTTTATTTCTTCTGCAAGTGTGGATATGTTGTATGACACAGTAGCTGCCTTTTTATGCATTCTTGATTTTGCTTCTGCCCTGACTACTCAAATGCACAGGGTCAAATTTACTACCTCTACCTGACTCTTGACTCTTGAGGCTCAGGATCAGCATTCACCCGGTTGACGGTGGTTAAACATCTAAGCCAGCGTTCCCTTGTGTAAATCAATGTTGATGCATGGTTTCTCCTGCCAACAGTTGGTAAAGCAATTCACTGTAGCTCCAGACGTGGTCCTGTACTCCTAACCCAAAACCCAATGTTGGATCTAACACTGCTCTTGAGGATGTTAAAAACAAATGCGATGTTCCTTTTTTCTTCCTATTTTTTACTTTTGGCAAAGTAGGCAAAATAGCTGTTCCAATGACTGCTACAGAGCATTGTTGAGCTAGGGTACTTGACCAGCCTGTTCAACCGAAGGGCCTTTCCTGGTATATTTAGACCGTGGACCACGATTTTTGAAGTAGCTAAGACCATAGCAGAATGGACCTTGAGAACTGGTGGAAGTTTCTGATTCTCTAGCGACACTATCAGGAATATCCTGAAATAGATCATTCCATTGTGGGATGGACAAAGTACAGTTACCCAAAAGATGGAATTCACTGGCCATTGGATTCTCCCAACTCACTTCTTCCTGTCTTTGGAACCTGCTCAAATGTACCCTGGAAAACCTAGGTGTAAGAAAACAAGGCTCTTTGCAGATGCCTCCTACTTTTTCCTTCATTTTATCTACTAGATACTGGTTTTCAACTCTGACAATGCACTGGAGCCTTATAATGAGGCTTTAATGAGGCCCTAGTGCCAGTGCTCTTTCCCCAAAACTGTTATGTGTGAATTGGTAACCCCAATTGGCAAAGATTATACCCCCTTATAAGTTCCTGGTATATCTTACCTGGGGTACCCGGGCATAGGTAGCAAAGGGAACCCCAGGGCTGCATCATGGTTTTGTGCTACCCTGGGTGACTCAGATATACTACTCACAGCAGGTCGGCCATTGCAGACCGCAGGAGGAGTGCAAATTACTCAAATTCGACTGTGCCCACACCATGTGCGGCACAGACAAATGCACTGCCTATCATATGTTTCAGACACCCCTAATTAGGCCTCCCCAGCGCAGGAGGCAGGGTGCATTATATTAAAGGTTTGGACATATAAGTGCAAGCCTATGTGTCCTTATAGTGGCGTTCCCTATTGAAAACTTCTATAAGTGTTAGCGGTCGATTGGATTACATTGGTTAACAACCGGGCACTCTCGAGATTGGCTGCTCCATTATGGCATGTCATGTTGGGCTCAAACAACGGGCCTTCTCGCCCCTGGCATGATTCTCGTGTCCTAGGCTACGTGGCATGCTTCCAGGTGGATAGATTAGAGGTTGACTACCTGGTTGCCCCAGCTTCACTGTTTTCTGGCTGACCAGCCTATGTTTTCCTAAGCCTGCTGCTGCCAGTATAGGATTCTGACCTCCTGCCCGGCAGTCTGATTGCTCCCAGGAGACAGGAACAAAGGCTTGGACAGGAAGGAGGTCACACCTCCTCCTCCGAAGCAGGCTCGTGAATTGGCACATCAAGGCGGTCAGCTTCAAAGGCTGCACCACCTCTGATATGCTTCTGGGCTGTCCCTCTGAGGAGGACGCAGTCCTCCACTTGCCCAAGGTGAGCTTGCACCTGGGCAAGGTGGAAATTAGAAATGCAGGAGGTGTACACCTACAGGAAGGCTGGACACACCTCATGGGTAGGCAGCCTGATCTGTATACCTAAAATAGAATTCTGCCATCCTTAGGAGGGCATAAATAGTAAATTCTGGGCAGAAAAAGGCGACCTGTGGTCACATCAGGGGCGGATTAGCTGCAGGGACTACCTGCCGATTGGCTGCTAGTTTCCACACCCCTAACTCCCCTAAATTTAGGATTTAAGGGATCCTCCTGAAACCAGAACCTCAGATCAGAACAATGTATTTCATGGAAGGACCAAGAGGATACTTGTGTCACCAACAACAGGACTTTTCCCACAGCACCAAAGCAAAAGAGGGATACTCTTTTCATCTGGAAAAAGACTTGGAACTGCATGAATGACCCTCGTCCTTGGCTAAAAATCAGCACTCAAAAAGAGAGGGAATCTTGTGATAGCTAGAAACACCGTCAGTCTCATCTGGACTAGTGGCTCTAGTCCCCAGTGAACTGAAGGTACAAACACTACCTGGATCCTAAGAATCGGTGGCCATCGGGCCCTCCATGGGATTTCAAAATCTAGGTGATCTAGTGCACTGTAGGAGTGGTAGTCTCACCTGTCTCCAAAGTTTCAGGCCACTACATCACCCCCCCTGGAACCAGTGAAGTTCCAAAAGCTTTTCGCTGTGCTTACTACTAACAAGGCTTGTTGGTCACCAGTCCAGTAACTGAACCCCACACCCAATGTTGCATCTGCAGGGAACACCATGCAACCATCATCTGTGGTAAACTGCTGTGTATCTGTTGAATTTTTGCATTTAGTTTATGGCAGCACTGGACAAGCGGTAAAATCAGCACTGGTGCAGCTCCCGTTCAGCACCAAGGACAGCCAGAACAATTCTGGACCTGGACTCCACAGGCTAGGTAAAATTGATCTGACTGTTGTGGCCTGGTCCCCTAGAAAGATTCCAAGTAACTCAACCTGCAAGTGACCAATTATCACTAGTGGTTTTTGTTGTTGTCCTCAGTGTAATCTTGTCCATGTATTTTACTGCACTAATTTAATATTGCTTCGAAAATCTATAACTAGGTTTTATGTATGCTATTCCATTCTTTTTGGTGTCTAAATTAAGATAAAAATACACTCTCTTTTTATAAATTGTTCTCAGATTTCCTTGAGGCATGTCAATTACTTATCGTCCATGTTGGTACTTTGAAATGCTTAACACATGTTCCTCTAGAAAGCCTTACTCCTCTTTGCCACACTACCAGGACTGAGCCAAGGATTTATTAGTGTGAATCCAAGGACCATCTTTGGGGTATTATAATAATATTACATGGTAAGGTTACCCAGCAATATTCCACTTTCCTTCACTAGGATTAAACAAACTATTCCTCTGGAGAAACAACTGTGGCCGACACAGTGAGGTGCAACTGCATGGAAGAAGCACACAACTGATGTTGAGAGCTGTTATGTGTTTTATGGAGAAAACCACATTTTCCTTATTGCTCTCACTTCTGAGAGCCACTTGGTTATTGTCCAGCAGTGCAACAGAGACGCTTAAAATTCCAATGTAGTTCCCATTTGTCCATTTGAACAAGTCACTCCATATGCTGCTGAATTTCCAGGGATCACTAAGGTGTTAGCATAACAAATGCAAAACTGGTAGGTCCGTTGATACACCTGCATGGCATGCACCAACTCCAGCATTTGCACAGCTCTGATTCTGTTCAGGGAAGGTTGCTCTATACAAATGGCTCTCTAGGACTTCATCCCACAAATCTTTCAATATTGTAAATCACACCATTTTGGGAGGTGAACAACATAAGGAATAAATTGTAAACCCATAATTCCACGTTCCTTAGAAGGAGAGTTACTCGAAATAGAATCATAATAATAGCTCAGTTTATTCATAGCGTTAAAAGGGGTTTAAGTGCAATGAAAACTGTGCGATTGCAGATTTCAATTACATAAATTCAGTCTGAAGAAAGTGCAATTTAAACGTTTTTACTTCAAGCTGTTTCTTTTGTATTGCTACACTCTAATCCTTGGTCCATGTTGGTAAGGGTGACTATTGAAGACAAAAATTGGGATCTGTTTGCATTAACCTTTTCCATGCTCATGACGGAGCTGCTCCGTCATGAGCCGCGGTTGAGCTGTGCTCATGACGGAGCGGTTCCGTCATGGCCCGCTCGGCACGCCTGCGCGGCGCGAATTCCGCGCCTGCGCTGGACGTTCCATTGAGCGGGCGGGGCCATGACAAAACCACTCCGTCATGAACACAGCTCAACCGCGGCTCGTGACGGAGCCATGCGAGCGCCGCTCTGCTCCCCCACCCCCTAGCGCTGCGGCGGAATTGCCACCGCAGCGAAGGGGTTAAGGAACCTGAGCTTAGATGTACTAAACGTTTTAACGTAGGTAGGTTTATAAAGGGACAGATCTACCAAGCATTTTACCACTTGCAAACATCTTTTTGGCAGGTACCAACCCTATGCTGTGAGTCAGTAACCTATTACAAACTTGCAAAATAAGGTTTGCAAGTCGCTATTAGGAAGGGGCGTGTTAAGGGCCTCCCTTCCTAATAGTGACTCACACTAATGTGTAGGAATGTTTTGTGACCAGGAATGCGCTAGCAAAAAAGTTGCTGGCAATCCATTTGCAAATGGAAAGGGGTCCCCAAGGGGCATGTATCTTCATGATGTGCCAGACCTCTGTGGTGAAAGCTTGGATAAGGTTTTCAGATGACTCAATGTTACCAATGACGCTATACTTAATTCTTGGGTTGTTCAACAGACTAATGTAATATGGAAGCTGTAGTCAACACACCTGAAAAGGTAGACTGAAGGTGTTAGACCTGACATCATTGGCTTGAGTCTCTTCTCCATTTTTTCTGTTTTGCCTCTACTGTTTTACAATGTTTTGCTGGTATATGCTTTGGGTGCGGTGTCACTGCTGATCAGTGCCACAGCGCAAGTGCTCACTATGTTAAATTGATGTATCTATTGTATCCATGTTTGGCTTATTTGGTTTACTGTCAGTCCCTAGTCTAGCGCACCAGGAGTGCCGGGGCTTGTAAATACAAATGCCGCTCGTGGGCTTGCAGCACGTGTTGTGCCACCCACAGGAGCGGCCTCGTAAAATGTCTACGGGTCGGTCATTGCGAGACCCACGTGCAGCCTAGTGCTGTCACGCAGGCTGCGCAAGTATACCTACTTGCCAGCCCTCAAACCTTCCCTTGACTTCATGTTAGTCACCCCTATGGTAGGCCCACGGGCAGGGTGCAATGTAAGTGTAAGGTAGGACACGCCTGACCAAGTTGGCATGTCCTAATAGTGAATTACCGCCATCTTCGTTCTTCACTATTGCGAGGTAACCTGCTCTCCATTGATTAGAATGGGCCGCCGGGATTATTAATGCTATGATCCTAGCTGGCTCGGGGAGCATGGTGCAATGTCGAGTTTGGTATCCCTGAGCTCGGGGTTTAATTACGCATCCGTTGGTGTGGATGGTTTCTGGACTCTGGGTTCGAAAATAGCACTTTTAGAAAGTGTCTATTTTCTTGTCTAACCATATCTGGTTTCTGCTGGTCTTGCGTGTGTGTGACAGGAGCTAGGTGGCTCCACAGGTCTGGATGAGTCAGTGTGGGATGAGTGGGACATTACGTTGAGAGTATGGGGAGAGTAGTTGTTGATAGCCTGCCCGGCCTGATACAATGCCGGCTCCACCTCCTGCCAAGCGGCTGATGGCTCTGTGCCTGCCATGGACGATCCTAGCCCCACCTCCTGCCAGGAGGCCGATAGCTCTGCTCCTGCCAGTGTCAATGCTGGCTCCACCTCCTGCTGGGCGTCTGAGGACCCAGCCCTGCTCAGTGAATAGGCCAGGTGCTACTGCCGGGCTCCACCCACAACAGACCCAGGATGTTGGGAAATTCCCCTGCATGGACAAAGGGATCAAGGCCGAAAAGGGGTATAAGAGAAGGACCCCTGAACCCAGAATTTAGATCACTTCTGACAAGGAACCCTGTAACCAAGGACAAGAGGCCTGCTGATCTAAGGACTTGCCTACCCCTTCTGCCAGTGTGCTGTTGTTGGGGGAATCCTGCAGTGCTTCTTTATTTTTGCCAAGGAACCAGGAGAGAGGAACTAGGTGTGTACTCTCACGCTTGCTAAGAAAATCTCCAAGGACTGGAAGAGTGCCAGTCTCCTGCTGAAGTCACGGGGCTAAAGGACTTCACCTGCTAAAGTGCTATTTGCTGGAATCGTGAATCCAGCACCTCTGAAGGAACCAGCAATCTCGACGCCGACGGACGTCGCCGAATCCAGCTCGACGCAGTGGGTAACGGCCCCAGTGTCCCGCTTCCTCGACGACCGGCCGCTGGGCCCGACCGACGCCAGCAGCAACGCCAGTGAGTGGGAGTACGGCTCTAGCTCCAGAGGACCTCGTGTCTGCACCGCTGCTGATCGCATCAACTGTGTGCCCCCCTCGACGCCGTGAGCGCTGCTCACTCTGTGCAACCGCATCATCGACGACGCCTGCTGAGGCCTGATCGACACCGAAGACGCGACGCCGGATTGCTCGACGCCGCTGATCATCGTGTGCTTCATTTTCCTAAAGGTACTGTGTTGTTGGGAGTCCGTGTGACTCCGGGCTCGACGTAGCGCTCCTCGCGGTCGACGCCGAACCTTTGGAATAACTTTGCCTCGACGTCGTGTAGCCCCCGTGTGGGTTACCCTGTTGCTAAGAACTGTATTGCCAAGAAGAAGATTTGCTTTGATACTAAAGACTTTTGTGCTAAAGAAGAACCTACCTTTGAATTATCCCTTTTCCCTTCCCCGAGTATTTATTACGATTGTGTACAGTTTTGTCGTTATTTGGTCTTGTGCTAAGCCTTATATAAAAATACTTATTTTTATAATACTACGGTGTCGTGTCCATTTGTAGTGCCTTCA